>NC_137975.1:37596539-38901539 GCF_963924665.1 Micromys minutus
GTTTTGTTGCTTTTTGTTTGGATGGTGTGTGTGTGTGTTTGTGTGTGTGTGTGTGTGTGTGTGTGTATGTGTGTGTGTGTGCTTTTATGTAGTTACAGTTTAGTGGGGCTTTTTTTTAGTGTAGAAGGTTATATTGGCATTTTTTAAATTGGGCTTTGCTTGGTTTTGGGGGAATAAAAACTTTTAAGTTTTGTTTTGGGGGAGAGTTGGGAGGTAAAAGACTCTGGAAGGACTGGAGGGAGATAGAGTAGGATAAAAATATTTTAATTTTAAATTGTTTCTAAAAGTAAAAAATACAATAAAATGTATGTGTGTATTATAAAAGGTATTTATCAGAACCACTTACATGAAAGAATCTAGATAGTCAAATAGTGGTCAATCATATGCTTGAAAGTCTACAAATAGTATAACTACTCAGCCCACAAAGCTGGATGCCTTCGTAGTCTGAATATGGTACAAAAGGTCTCTCAGAAAATTTAAGAGCCCATCAAGATAACAATCAATATCCATTAGATCATCATCATTTGTCATCTTGACCTACAACCATCTCCCTTATTTGTGATTGATTTTTTTTAAATGAAGACAATTTGAAGTGCACAATTCTGTCTTCATAATATAGCTATTTCATATATAAATAAAAAATGCATGATTCTCTCCAAGGTGAATGGTACAATCCCATAGGAATGATTTTGCTTTTACTATCTGATAACTTATCTGCCTTAATATTAATTTTAACATTGAAGTAGTGATAGACTTCCATTCCATGTTATGGACTCAACCAATCTTTTATTTATAACTATCTTCTATATACTTCGTATAACTCAACCATAAGCATGCACCTCAGCCGGTCTTTGCTCTACATATTTGGACATGACCCATAACTTCACTCTTGAATTGACAGGACCATTTGTCATATGACTTGAATTATATTATTGTTGTTTCTCCATTAATTTCAATTAGATGGCATGGTAATACACAGAGTTTTTCTAAAGAACTCCAGGAATTCCATATATATTCATTGTGGACTTCAATTTTCTTTTAGTAGTATGAATGAATCACATTGTAACTTTTAACACCATAATTTCTCTTAGGTATTGACTTAAAGACAGCACTTGATCAAGTGACCAGAAAATGATATTAGGTTCTAGTGTAGTGTGATATTTGTTGAATCTCTGGCCAGAGACACTGCCTCTTTTCTGGATCCACACTTTCTTGACTCAAACAGCATTAAGTCAGAGGTACAGGATGTAATCATTTCTAGTATATGATTAAAAATTTTTCCATTTCAAACTTTTCATTCCAAGAACCATAAATTTTGGTAATGGCAGAAAAATTATTAAATATTAAATGATAAAAAATTATTGTATGTTGAATACCAATTTAGAGAATATTTAGCCTTCTGAAGAACTGTATCCTGATATCTAAGACATTATCATCTAATCTACAATATAATTGCTTATTTAAAATGGCATTCAATTATAAAAATGAAGGCAACTGTTCTAAAATTGTGAAAATCAGGAAAAAAGACTAATAAATTCCATGAACATAGTCCACTGATGTACTATTACAACATACAATTAGTAGCTTGGACATTCACAATGCTCTATGGAATGCTATGATAGTGGGTAAAATATTATATGAGTCCATGGATATAAAATTTAGAAGAAGTATATGAGCAGGAAATACAATTGTCCAGAAAAATGTTCAATCCCCAAAAGAATGAAGAAATGCTTTTTCAAGTTACAAGTAGGTGAATATAGTCAACCTGACATCAGCAGATTATCTGGCCACACAGGAGGATGGTGGCATGTCAGGTGCCTAGTGTTTGATTTTACTGTTCATAGATTTGTCACTCTGTAGCAGCTGTAGCAACATCAATGTTGATATATTGAGTTTCATGTTAATGACCTGATGAATAAATGACATCCCTGCCATCATGGTCAATTTGTTTATTGGGCCATTCGGCAGTGACTAAGAAAATTGGAACTCATACTTTTATGCATAAATGCTTAAAATCTGTACATTTGCCTTTGTTTTTTTTAAATAAAGTTGTTCAATTAAAAAAAAGAAAATTGAAGCAATAGGATAAATACTGTCAACCTACTGGATCATTATATACAACAGATTATTGAAGCCTTACTGGACTTGTCTTTGAGAAAGAACTTGGATAAGATGAAGAATTTTTATAATATTTGTATGCTTGAACTGATTTATATACATACATTTTGCTCAAATGTCTTTCTTTTGTGAAACACTGAAAACATAATTTTCAAATTATTATTACTTCAAGGTCACAGATTTCTGGCTAAAGCATCGGCTGTATCTCACAAATTAATATACAATCACATATCCATCTATTGTTTCCTTTCAACCTATGTCTTTGATCATGTTCTACAGAGTTGTCCACTGCAAATATATCCTTTCAGTACTTTCCCTAAGGTATTTTCAATAAAGATGCTATAAAACTGTCCTTGGCAACTTCTGGATTGTGCCTGTAAAGAATTCAAAACCCACTCTCAGCTGGGCCTCAATGTTTTTGTTGTTATTTGTCCACTGGTTAATTTTTGTTGTTTCCTCCTCAGTCTACCTGGTACCATCCATAAAGCTATCTGTGCATGCTCAGACACAAAAGACATTATAATGGGAATAAGAATTGTATACATTTAGGCAATTTCTTCATGTAACTTACATGTTCTGTCACTAGTCACTAGGGCCTGAACACATTTAGACAACTTCAATTAGATGATCATTTTTTTTCCTGTTTAAATCCAAATTTATGACTTGGTAGGCTGGATAGCACATAACTCATGACAGACAATTCAGGTCACATGGCAACATACTGGCTCATCATTGAGTAGAGTTTCCATTAAGGCCTCATAGTAGCCTAAGAGCTGCCCTAGAGCAGAAAGATATAGTTGCCTGCAGATTATGGCAGGATCTAATTGTAAAATCCTATATGATTATTCTATGATGCAGGTATTCCAGTCTGGAAAGGCTATTAGTTCAGCTATAGGCCCAAGTCTCATGACATACGGTATTGCTACCTGGACTCTTTGAAGCAACTACTCTTGTTATGTGCCCAATTCAAACTGGCATCTTTCCCAGTCAGATATTCTATGTACTAGAAAACAGCATGCCACAGAAAATGGGTTGATCCCACAGTCTAACTGATCCTTTAAGTGTTGGGCCTTTTTCTTTATGGTAAAAGAGATCAGACACAATAAACTTACCTTTCATCTCAGGAACAAGATCTCTGATTGCTCTATATTATTGGACTTCTAGGAATTTCACTGTGGAAGAAAGCTTGTAAGTTTCCATTTACCATATCTTTTTTTGCATATGTCTTATTTACAAGTCAAGAATACTTGATATATACTGCTCACAAGATGGACGCAGTAAAATCTCGTTAAAGTATGTTAACTTTGGGAAGAGACTGGTAATCAAAAGCCCTTCTAAGTTCCCCCCCATCTTTTTCCCTCCCTCCCTCCCTCCTTCCCTCCCTCCCTCCTCTCTCTCCCTCTCTCTCTCTCTCTCTCTCTCTCTCTCTCTCTCTCTCTCTCACACACACACACACACACACACACACACACACACACATCAAACATACATCCACCCAAACAAACACAGACATACACATGTAGCATTACGGTATATTAAAAGGTCACTGCTAAATTCGACAGTAGTAAACAAATTGCTTTAGTGTGTCTAATAACCTGTTTTGGAGGAATAAAATCAGGAGTAAAGTCAATAACTTCATACAAAATGTATATAAAAGCATTAATTGCTCAAATAATGAAACTCTATCTATTATAGCAGATAATACTGAAGTCATCACTTGATTAGGTTTACTATAAACATAATTCTTTGGGGTAAGTTAAATAGAATTAAAGAAATATGTGGCAACCATTACTCGCCATGAATCCAGCACCCCTTTAGAGTTTTGGTTCACTATTTTCCTCTGTAGATGCTGTGGAACATAAGATTCCAACTTGACTAATTTGTCCTCAGAGATGCTCACTACTGATTTAGAGATGGAAAGTCTCTCCTCTTTCAAGTGTGGAAACAACAGAGACCTGGGCAGTTAAAATATCAGTTCATCACTTGGAGAGTTGGAGCGGCTTCTCAAGTACATGAGGCTAGATACCTAGTAGCTTCAATTTGATACGGAATGTACAGAGAGTTAAAATTCTGTTGCATCTCAGTCCATGCCTGATGCTTGAAAACACTGAAGTGTGATGACAGGTGGGAGTAGAAGGACAAGACAGACATTGTCACTAACAAAAAGCAAACTGAAAAAAAAAAAACGCTGCTTTGTCCTCAGATGCCCTTGGAGCTGGGATGTCACAAATGTCTGACAGACCTACGCAGAGCCATGGTCCATATTTAATTTTAGATCTTATTCCAATTAAAAATCAATACTAATTTTTATGGAAATTAAAATTACTCTGGGCATCTTTGTAATTGAAATATTAGCGTTTGAATCAGTTAGGTTAATATTAGAGTTCTACTGGAATGGGCACGGGTACATTTGATCCAATACATTAAAGGCCTGAACAGAAGAAAGGGTGTATTGTGTATGAGGTAGAATATATATATATATATAAATGTTTAAACTCCTGGTGATCCTAGATTGAAATGTTACTGTAGTGTCTTGCTTTCCCTGAATAGTTCAAACATGTTCAGTCTTTGAATCATACCAATAGCATTCTTGATTATATAATTCATAAAACCCACATTATAAAATATTTTTTCTTTCTTCATCATATGTGCCAATACAATACATATTATATAGGTCACCATATAGATGTTTGTATACAAATATAGCTGACTATGTGTAGAAGTTTGTTTAAGACAACAGAAGGTTGTCTTAAAAAGTTAAGTAATATAGATATACGAGAGCATGCTTGCAGCTAACCATCAGTCTGATCTAGCTGATCCCAATAAGGTTGCTAATGAAAGAACCTAAGGAGCTGAAAGGGGTTGCAACCTCATGGGAAGATAACAACATTATCAACCAACCAAACCCTCCAAAACTCCTATGAAGTAAAACACCAACCTTTGTGCACACTTCGAGAGACCTATTGATCCAGTTGCGTAGGTAGCTGAAGATAGCAGTGTCTGGCATCAATGTGAGAAGAGGCTTTTGGTACAGAGAGGGCAGGTTTTCCCAAAGTAGGGGAATGTCAAGGCAATGGGTTGGAGAGGGGGATCGGAAGGGAGGGTAAATTTATGGGAGGGGGGAATGGGATCAGGGCATGGTAAAGGGATAACATCTCAAATGTAAATACAAAGTATCTAATAAAGATGTAAATTTAATTGAAAACATTAAAATAAGTGTATAAATATGAAAAATGCTGAGTAATAACACAAACATACATTTCTAAAATTTTAAAATTATGTTGGATCTGATGTATTTTGTTAGGTTAAAAATAAGCATAACAGCAATAAAAATTACTAAAATTACTGAAAAGTATAGATTATTTGACAAAAACTTAAACACTAACAATTTATTTGATCAAATTATTGACTTGTAATTTAAGTTATTCTTTCTATAATTTAAGCTATTACTGCTAATTTTCATTCTGAAATATAATAGATATTGTCACTAAATTGTATAAACATACAGTAGTTAATTAAAATTAATTACATTCACATTTAGTACATTTAAATTGTAAGTGTAAATGCAATTCCAAATGTTATTCAAAATTCCAACAATGTTTACTTTTCTTTTGTAGCATTTGTGTTCCAAGGCTCATTTAATATAAATTATTTAAACCTACTCTTGTTGCCCAAGGCTATTTTTTTCTGAAAAAGTTGTAGAGAATTATGAACACAAGTAAAATCACATATACAAATCTAGTATGGTGCTAAAGTGTGTAAATCAATACAAAACACATAAGAAGAATGCAGGAAATACCACCTCTGAGTTCAACACCAAATAAACCAATTTTAATACACTATGATTTATAAATATTCTTCATTCTGTGAAACTCTAAAGAGATTTTTGTTCACTAATTTGAATTAATTTCTGCCAAAATAAGTCATTCACAAGAAGTTTCTCCTAAATACAAAAAGAACTATAAATTATATAAGTATTAAAGTACTTGGAAACATTCCAAATTGAAGTGCTGTCAACATGGGGAAGTACTTTTATAAAGTTGAAGAAAATCACGTACAGGATTACAATGTGTGATTTTAGCACAAGAATAGAAAAAATGCAGTAACAGGGTGCAAAGAGAACACCCACTCCGAGTGCTATTCTTCATAATCCTCATATAGTGTAGCTAGCAAAAATGTCACGTTTTTTGCTCATAGGCAAGACAAGGTTAGCTACATACAGGCCTTAGACACTCCAGACTAACCATATGAAGTCTAGAACTTTATATTCAGAATCCAGTGAACCCTGCTCCCATACAAAAATGTGATTATGCTACATGTTAGTTTATCTTTGTTTTCTGGCCAGAATAATGACTAATTGGGCTTTCACTAAAAATATTGTCTTTTTAGGAGGACCCTATATCCTCGTATTCATTCATAATTGTTGGCTTTTATGGGGTTTCCACCACCCTTCTTTTAATTTTATTGGATATTCTTGTATTTACATTTCAGATCTTATGCCCTTTCCCCAATCCCACCCCCCATTGCCTCCATGAAGGTGGTCCCTCTCCCAACTGACCTCTCCCACATCTGCATCTTGGCATTCCCCTACACTGGGAAAAGGAGCCTGGAGAGGTGGCTCAGTGGTTAAGAGCACTGACTGCTTTTGCAGAGGTCCTGAGTTCAATTCCCAGAAACCACATGGTGGCTCTCAACCATCTGTAATGATTTGATGCCCTATTCTGGTGTGTCTGAAAATAGCTACAGTGCACTCCACCTCCATTCCTATTTATTCCTGAAATGACACCAAAGTTGTATATATGAATTTAGAGTTGTTATGACAGAATGCACAAGGTTTGTGCAAGCTCAAACCAGACAAAACCAGAGCATAGAGAAAGTAGGCAGATTAAAAATGTCTACCTCCAGCTGAGAAATTATTGGCCATCGATAGCTGCTAGGATAGAGATAGCCAGTTTTCTTTAAAATTTGCCCATTTAGGAGGCTGGTGATCCAATGGTAGCCCACAGCATCGTGAATATATAGGCAGTAAAAATTGTGTGAAATTGCCTTGTGGCATTTTTTGGTATTTAAAAATCATTATGGTTTACACACCATATATATATATATACACACACACCAAAAAAACTTTTACTATTTCCATGTTACGTTTTGTTTTACATATACTTTATGATAATTGTAAATAGTAAGATTTCAATGCATACTATCAAACTTTTAAAATAAATCAAGTACTGACAAAAATATATTCATATAGTTTTATGCTAAACTGCTTTTAATAATCTATACATGTATCTCTGCTTTTTAAAAATAAAATTTTAAGAAAAAAAATCAAACAAAAAATCTTCAAAGAATATTGTGAAATTCTCAAAGAATTAATCTAAATAAACAGAATCATGATCTGCTCAATAGGAGAGGTCAGAAGATAACTTTTCCAATGACACTTCACACTGGAATGAAACAAAACAAAACAAAAACAATCCATCTTCAAGCCCATTCCTAAAACGATTGGGCTGTGATTCAACACTACACTTAGAAGGTAGTCCCCAGCCTCAGTAGGATGGATGGGCATTTTGAACTTTGTTAATTCTGTCTGCCTGTAAAACACTCAGTTTAAAAGCACAGCACAGTAACAACCCATAGCAACCCTGGGCTGAGACCACTTGAGTTGACTATCAGCTCTGGCTATGAATCACCATTGAATTATTAGCGGTCACAGAAACACCACTGTAGATTTTCTCAAATCCAGTATCAAAGCACAGAAACTGAGAGTATTTAGTTAGTGGAAGAGATAAGCACGTGATCTTGTCAGAAGGCAAGAGGTCTCTACTTGATAGTATCCAGTGCCCAGCAAAGTTTCTAGCACTGGTTATGAGTGGTGACTATTAACAGAATACCTATTCTGTCCTCTACGAAGACTTTAAGTCATGAAATGTTCTTTTCAACCCATCTTACAATATACTATGAATACTGTAACAAGTGTGTTTTTACAAAAATGTTAAACTCAGGATAGTGCCTTCTAAAACACATCAAAGGTCATCCTCTGGATAAAACAAGACTTAGAGCAAAGGCAATGTAAGTATTTCTAAGGCAAGTGTGTGAGTAGCCAATCAAGAATAGACTTTCAATCACTGTTTCTGCAGATTGGACTTTTCATAGAATCTTTATTTCAAGGTGTTGTCAGTGCCCTGTCTGGGATGAGTAGATGATATTTCTGAAGCATTAGGCTGCAAAGGATACCCTTGTTCTCAGTCGAGATAAATGAAGCCCCAGGAACTTAAGATGAGATGGCAGGAGCCTCCTAGTCTCCTGAGAAATCAAGCCCCTTTACAGTGCCCACAGCCCCCCATAAAGTGGTGAAAATGACACCCCAAGACTCTCTTCCACAGCTGAGTTTGTGTCTACAGTCAGGACAAAACCAGTACCACCCCCAGATAAGGTAGACAAGGTCTTCCCAAGCCCTAAGGCCAAGCCTATAGAAAGTCAGAGTCTGAACCATTACCAAAACTATATATATATATATATATATATATATATATATATATATATATATATTGCCTGTCTGAAAGTAAAAGTGTGCAGGAATTATTCCATCATCTGAGAACTTCTGTCATAAGAGCTGTAACACCACCAAAGGGGAAAGGATACACTCTCCCAAATTCGGAATCTCCCCTGAACGGTACATCATAGTCTACTGCTGCAGCTCAGCCCAGCCTGGTGCCTCAAGGCAGCAGGGGAGACAGAGGAGGGGTAGCACCAGCACCTGAAGTGGCAGAACTGTTTTCTCCCTCCCTTTCCTGAGTTCTCCCTTTGACTGAATCCTAGCTGGACCCAGCAGCAGAGGCAGCAGAAGCCTTTCCCTCCTCCATGGCCAGAGATTCACACATACATACACACAGATACACTCTCTCTCTCTCTCTCTCTCTCTCTCTCTCTCTCTCTCTCTCTCTCTCCATATATATATATGGTGTATTCTCAGGAAGCTCTCATACATAATGAGAGGGATGATGTGTTTATTTAATTGTTTTTCTACCAAAGCTGTGTTGAGGTCATTCGCTCTGGGAATAGAGGTTGAATGAGGGAGAAGAAAAAAGCCATTTTGAAACTTGTGCCTCTGGAGAGTGGTAGTCTTTAAAAACATTAAAGAGAGAAAGCCATGGAAAATGTAGGGGAGTGGGTTTGTTTATGCTGCCCAAAGCAAATAGACAAGGAGAGTTTGTTTCGAGTTGCCTATCTCATTCTTTTACAAAAGTATTGTTTGACCCTTACCAGTTAGGCTCTGTGAAAGCTTCGGGAAATTTTCATGGAAATCCACACAGAGGAGCATTTCCAGGTAGAGATTTATGTTACTATGCATCCCAGGAGACTTAAAAAAGGTGGTACTATCCTCCAAAAATGATGTGTTGACCTGAAATTTATCCCAGAGCAGAAGGAGACAGGAGAGTGCTGAAGAAAGTTGGGAAGCCCACAGAAAATGAGGACACTGTGTCCTGTTATTCGTGTGAAATTTGGAAGCAAGTTGAGGATGTTAGAATAGTTTATCTTAGTGCAAGTTTTTATTCTGGATTTCTGTATTTTTCTACACTTGAGTATAGATTCTCTCTTTGCATACACACAGTTGTAATATAAGTTATAGTCAAGTAAGAAGACCCTCAAATAGCCAAGCTCAATTTGATCTGCAGGAAAAGCCAGCATGTTTTTGAATACACCTACTGTAGCTTGATTCTTGTCTTTCAACTTTTGTGTTCTAAAAGCTTTGTCCTAGAATGCCAATATTTAGAAGTGAGATATTTGAGAAGAAGTCTTGATGGAGGACTTCACCTCACTTGCAGGGGAGGTAGGGGAACTCTTGTGGTTCTGTGGGACCCTGACATGTCATTTCTCTTTCTTATCTCTGGCTCCTACACATACTGCATATGTGTGGCCCCCCCGCAGGTCTAAAAGACAGAAGCCAAAAGAAACCTTTTCTTTTTCTAAGTGAGTTATCTCCAGTGATTTACAATAGTGACAGAAAAGTGATTAACTCACCCTTCTACTTTACCTCTGGTTCTTTTTCATTTGAAGCCTCTTATCTACAAGAAGGTCTATTACAGTCATCTCTGAAATAAAAGTAGCTTACAAGCAGAAAGTAAAAATAGATTCCCCAACAAAACATTCCTCTAGAAAAATGCTTAAACAATGACACAAAAATGTTCATATCTACCCAAGACTGTACCTATAAGAAATGCTGCAGTGTACTATTGAAAGTTAGTTCAAGAAAAAAAAGAAAAGAAAATGAAAAACCATTATGCTTAATCTTTATACACCAAGAAAACTTTGACTAATTCCAGGTTACATCTTGTTTTACATGTACTTTATGCTCATTGTAACTAGTAAAATCTTAATGCACACTATCAAACCTTTAAAAAAACCAAGTACTGACAAAAATGTATTTGTATACTTTTACGCAAAAATGCTTAAAATCTGTATATTTATCTTTGTTTTTTAAAATAAAGTCATTCAATTAAAAGAAAAAAAATTTAAAATAGACATGTAAAATATAGGAAAACATTGAGTGATAATCCATGGTAAAGTGACTAAACAAATTCAAATTGTATTTTTTAAACTGTCCAGGGAAACTATTAATATTTTCATTCTTAAAGATAAAAATAGTTAAAAGCAAATATAAGTGGGCTGCTTTTGAAAATTATGTGAAAGTGGAGATTTATAAAATGTAACAACAAAATCTCAAAAGCATGCAAGAAGAATGCCATGTGAATTCAAAGGTAATTTTTTTTCACTGTTTTTACTACCTTTGTAATCAGAGTTATAATTTGAAATGGCTCGCAATGATCAAAAGATTTTATCGGGCCTCATAAAAGCAACAAAGCAAAATGCTATAAAAAACCATAAAGAATCAAGGACTCAATTCACATTACTGTGCTCAATTAATTACCCACATAAGAGTATCTGAACAAAGGGACAAACGAAAGAAACTCAGAAATGAACATTATAAATCCATGAAACATTTTTTGTATTAGATGTTACTTATAAACAACATTCTTTTTTTAGAATCATGCATACATAGATTGAAATTCAGGCTACAGAAAAGAGATAATACATGCCAATGGAGACCAGAAGAAAGCAAGTGCATTTATTTGGCCCTCATACAAATATACTTAATTTAAAAGTCTAGAAAGAGACATATAAGATTATATAATAATAAAGGGGTATATTCACCAAGAGTTCATAGCAAATTTGGACATATTTGTAGGCTGTGATGGAACCTATACATATAAAAATAACATATTTTCAGAACAGTTGGAAGACATAATTCTGTAAACAGGAAGATTACAGGGCTTTAGCCAACAATATTCCTTATAGATTATCATCCAAGCTGAAAAAATAACAAAACAACAACAATAAGAAAAACAAAAAAGGGGTGGAGAATTAGTTATACTTGGTTCATGAAACTATCCAACTGATAGTAAATATTATGTAAGATCAAGTGAATATATATCATTTTACATGGAACATTCTCTGGGACAACCTCAATAACAGGCAATAAAATATTCTAAACAAGTAAAAAGAGAACAATGAAGAACTAAAATGCATGTGCCTTCTCTGACTACACTTATAGAAAACTAAAGTCAGTGGGAGATGCACAGCAATGATCAAGATAAATATTCAAGAAATAAACAAAAATGAACTTATAAAAATCCTGTACCATTATTACAGAAACCTAAGATACAAAACAGATCAGCAGCATCACTAAGAGGGAAGTTTATAGCCTTCAAAAGGTGGGTCAGAAATAGAGATACTGACTTATTACAAGTTAGCCAGAAAAACTAGATCAAGACCTGCTCTCACCTTCTAAAATAACAATTTTTACTTTATAATAATTTAAGAAAAAAAATAATCAAGACTGCAAGAAAGTTCTCAGTAGAGAAGATTCAAGTGGCCCAGAGTCTAAATTGGAGTTTCCATAAGGGTTCTTGCCCTCATAACTCCTGAAATCCTATGGAAGGGTAGAAAGATGGTTATAGGAGACAGAGAGCTTGGAGGACATCACAGGAACATGACTCAGTGAATTACCTAAGGAGAGAACACAGAGGCTCACAGAAACTGGAGAAGCAAGCAGAGGGCCTGCATATAATCTGCACCAGGTCCTCTGGGTACATGTTGTGGTCATTATATGGTGTTTTTGTTGGACACCTAACAAAGAGAGCAGTTATATCCCTGACTCTTTTTCTTACTCTGGAACATTCTTCCTCCTGCTGGGTTGACTTCTTCAGCTTCCATGGGAAGGCTCTTGCCTTGTCTTACTGCATTTTCTTTTATCATATTTGGATATTGTCTCTTGGAGCCTTCTTTTTTCTAAACGGACAAAAAGGCAGAGACAGTGTATTTTAGGGAGTAAGGGAGTTGGAGCATGGTTAGGAGGAATGGAAGAGGAAAATCTGTACTGTATGAGTGATGGATTATATGAGAGAGAAGAATCTATTTTAAATAGAAACAAAATAAGAGTGAAATATAAAAATTCAATGGACCAAATTGGAAGTTTTTAGTATAATGTTTAACAAACCATTAGCTTGAGTAATTACAAAAATAAAGACTGAAAAAGTAAAATAAATCTATGATACAGATATGTGGATTTGGCTCACTATATCTCATGCCTGCTGTGCAAGGACAAAGACAAGATTTGGATCTTGAGCATCCATATGTAAGGTGGATATATTCTTGTGATCCAAGTACTGGGGAGACAGAAACAATAAAATATGTGGTGCTTTTCCATAGATAATCTAGCCCAATTGGTAATCTCCTGTTTAGGATATTAACAATCTCTCAAAATATAAAGTGGAGGGAACTTGAGAAAGACCTTGACGTTGACATATGTCTTCCACATTCATATATAGATACACACACACACACACACACACACACACACACACACACACACACACACACACACAAACAAGCACATACACAAAGATGTCATTTTCATCATAAAAAGAAAAACAATGAAAATATACTGCTGAGCAGTAGTCTTCTAATTAGCAGGATACTGGCAAGTGTAAAACCCATAAGAAATAGTAGAGAGCCTATAAATAAATCTACATATAATTGATTTTTTAGCAAACTAATTAAGAACATGTATTGGAGAAACAATAATCTTTAATGAATGGTGCTAGGTAAAAAGTGTAATTTCTCTGTGTAGAAGAAGGAAATGAGATTCTACCCTGTAAAGATGCAACTTGTAGAACAATAGAAAATATTTGCAAACATTCTAAAGGGGGGGAGCCTCTGCCTGCAAAATATAAAAGGAAGAAAGAACAACAGCTTAAGACTGTTCTCAAAACCAATGGCTCTTTCTCAAAAGAAGACACATGCACTGCCAACAAATCTATGATTTATAAGTTCAAAATATAAGTAGCCAACATGAAAAGTCAATCCCAAGCTGTAATGATACAAGGTCATAACCCAGCTAGAATATTTATTAACAGCTAGAATGTCCATTAAGAAAAGTTAAAAAAAAATGTGCTAGTGGAATGTGGAGAAAATAAAGTCATTAAATTGGTGGGAATGTAAGTTAGTATAGTTATGAATGGCATCACAAACAAGCAACACACACATGTACACACCTGTAATCCCAGAACCTGAGATGCAGAGGCAGGCAAATCTCTTGAGTTTGAGACCATCCTGCTCTACAGAAAATATTTCCAGAAGGCCAGAGCTGCACAGAGAATTCCTGTCTCCAAAAACACAACAAACAAACATTCAATTAAATAAAAATAAATAGAAGTTCCTCATATAAATAAACCTCCATATTTATAAACAGATCTACCACTTGATATAAATTTCCCATGGCTGAGGAATGAAATCATATGTATCCATGCAGTATCTTACTGTAGCATTAACAATAATAGTAAAAGAATTACATGTTTATCAACAGATTGATTGTTCATGTAAGTGAGCTATTATGTACTTTGTTTCAAAGAAAGCCAGTTTTCAAAGAAAAATGTTTTTGGATCATTTTTATCATGAAAATATGTACACAAGCACACAGACACATACATCATATCACATGCAAAAGTACACTTTCATGTACAATGTATTAATTTAGGTCAATGTATGAATACTTTTAAGAGTTATTGTTTATAATGTTACAGAAAACAACTGGGAGGGGCATCATATTTTTTTAAATAAATATTTCTCCCTTGTTTTGTTCTCCCTTCTAAGAAGAACTGAGGCATTGATATTCTGGTCTTCCTTCTTTTTGAGCTTCATAAATTCTATAGATGGTTTCTTGCATATTCCCTGCTCTTTTTGGGGGGATTGGTGGTTATATCTACTTATAAGTGAGTACATACCATGAGTTATCTTTTGTGACTGGGTTACCTCTCAGGATGATAGCTTCAAGTTCCTTTCATTTGCCTAGGAATTTCATGATCTCATCATTTTTAATAGCCCATTGTGTATATGTGCCAAAATTTCTGAATCCATTCCTCTATTGAGGGACATCTGGCTTCTTTCCAGCCTCTGGCTATTATAAATAAGGCTGCTATGAACATTGTTGAGCATGTAAACTGGTTAGATATTGGAACTACTTTTGGGTATATGCCCAGGAGTGTTGTAGCTGGGTCCTCAAGTAGCACTATGTCCAAATTTCTGAGGACCCACCAGACAGATTTCCATAGTGGTTGCACCACTTTTCAATCCCACCAACAGCGGAGGAGTGTTTTTCTTTCTCCACATCCTTACCAGAATTTGCTGTCACCTGAGATCTGATCTTAGCCATTCTGACTGCTCTGAGCTGGATTCTTAGGGTTGTTTTGATTTGCATGTTGCTGATGGCTAGGGATGTTGAACATTTCTTTAGGTGCTTCTCAGACATTTGATATTCCTCCACTGAGAAGTCTCTGTGTAGCTCTGTACCCCATTTTAAAAATAGGATTCTTTGATTCTCTAGGGTATAAGTTTTTGAGTTCCTTGTATATATACTAGCACTCAATCAGATAAAGGATTGGTGACAATCTTTTCCCAAACTGTTGGATGCCTCAGTTCTTCTTAGAAGGGAGAAAAAAATTTTAACAAATTGTTTTCTATTCATTTTATAAATTGTTTAGAAAAATTTTAAATTTCTTTATACTAAACATGACAAAAATATATAAAAAACAGGAAAATATATACTATGACTTTCTAATCACACGTGAAACAGTTAAAATAAGTACTTTTTATTAATAATAAAAACTAAATTATTAATTTATTCAAAAGGTATATAATGAAAATCCATATTTAATAATGTTTATATCCAGTCCAATTTCATGGTATTTAAACTATGTATTATTTAGCTTCAGGATGTTTTTCCACAAAGCATTATTGCTTGCCTGGTCTTGCCTTGTAAACTACACTAGTCCAGTTTTTGCACATTAGAAATTTAGAACCACTTCCTGGACCTGATAATATTTCTTCTTGAATTTTAGATGCCAAATGTTATTTTAAAATTATCATTTTCAAAGTGTATATTTTAATAATACAGGTTTGACTGAGCTATGTATTTGAGTTGTAAGGCTGTGTGTGGTAGAAATTAGGATCAAAATCATAAGGATTGTGTTTAAAAGCAATGTTACCTAGAAACAAAATCTGGTTTTATCACACAAGTGCTTCATATTCTTTAATTAATAGTATACAAAGGACATTTATTCTGTATGTCTAAGGATGTACCATTTAATGACCATACAAATGGTAACTTTGTTATACTTTGTATATTGTTTGTTTCATGATGTAACATGGAACTTCCTAAGGTTTTAAGTTTGTAAACAGTAATTCTCTCATCTCTTTCTTTCATCAGGACTAGAGTTTCCCCTCAGTTCCTACCTCCCATATTTCCCAGATTCATCCCATCATAAAGCAAACAAACACACAAACAAAAAAAAAAAAAAAAAAAACAAAATAAAGCAGACCTTCCATCGATCAAACACAGCAAAGCCAACTACAACAAGACCATGAACAAGCTATTACATCAAGGCTAGACAAGGCAGCCCAGTAGGAGAAACTAAAAACGTTATCCAAATGAACAAAAGGATGGATCAGGGATAGTACTTGGTACCACTGTTAGGTTTCAGAAGAGACAACCAAGCTTTTCAGCCACAGAACATACGCAGATGACCTAGGTTAGACTACCTAGAAGCTCTGTGAGTCTGACGTTTGATACTGTGTGCTGTCTTTTCCTGGTGTGTCTTTGATCCCTCCAGTTTATCTAATTCTTCCCCCATCTCTTCCGGACTCCTTGATCTCTGCCTATGGTTTTGCTGAAGACTGCATCTGATCCCATCAGTTGCTGGATGAAGTCTCCCTGGTCTCTTTGATGATGATTCTGCTATCTCATAATACTCAGCGGTTTGTGGCTGGGTTGGTGTCTCAATCTCTTCCTCATTCTTAAAGACTAGTCAGTCATATTAACTTGGCCTTTTAAAGAGTTTTATTTTACTTTATTTTATTTTATATTTAAATAAACTCATATGGAACACTTTATTTAGATAATTTTGACCCCTCTCTTTCTGTTTCCACCTGCTTCTGTGTCTCTTTCCATTCCTTCCCAATTTATCACTTCTTTTGCATTTCTTATTGTTTCACAAACACAAACACACACACAGACACAGGCACACATACACATACACTCCTCCTACAGAGTCCCTTTAATGTTGATGCTATATGTACATGTTTTATTGCTAAGGATTTGTAACAGATGATTTATATTGGGGATCATCCCTAAAGAAAACTGATCATTTTCAGAAGCAATTGATTGCCTGATCCATTGCTCTAATGAATGATAAAGGGAGATACACAATTTCACAAAACAGAAATGTTGACTGGTGTTGTCTTTATCAAGTTCTTATTCAGTTTGCCGTATTATGGAGATTTTATGGGTTCAGCATTCCTATAATGATGAAATAACACTCCATAGCAGGAAATGTCCTAATCCTCTGGGTCTTACAATTCTTCTGATCTTGCTTCAACAATATTCTCTGAGCCTTGGGTATAGCACTTTCTTTGTAGATATAGCAGTTGAACCTAGATACTCTACCATAAATTTCTCTATCTCTCTCTGTCTCTCTGTCTCTCTTTTGCTCTATTGTTTGTGGGTCTTTGATGACCTGTGAGATGTGCAGTTTTCAGTAAGTAGAGACAATGATGTTTAGAATATAATTCAATGTTATTCTGGTTTTAAAATTGGCTGTAATTTGTTTTACTAAAGTATATGGGACTATTTGCATGTGAAATGGATTTTGTTAACTCTAAGAAGTCTCTAAGCATTTGACTTGAGACATTTTTCTGCTGGACATATACTAAACGAATCCTGGGTCTAGGTGTCTCTCAAACATCATACTTGATTCATAGAGATATGCTGTTAGTAAGCAAGACAGCATGGGAAATTACATGTCAGCATTGAAGTCCTTCAAAGTAGCCACCACAGAGGGGCATAAAAAAAATCACAGAATATATAATTTTCTGGAAATTTGCTACATGTCTCTATTCACATTGTGAATAGTTCCTACCAGTACTGGAGTGAAAGAAACAGGATAATAGATTCCCAATGTTATTTTCGACTGCAGAAAAGAATAACATTTCCTAAAACTAGCTCTGTAATCAATCATCCCACCAGGAATCCTCTCACTTCACATCACACCTGCCTCTTGCCACTCTCCACCTTTCCCCATCTCAAAGGCAAGGCTTTCATGGTTCACAGGCTGGTGAATTTTTGCACAGCAATCTTTTTCCTGCTTGAAGACATTTTTAGCTGGCTTTTTCAGGTGTGAAAGTTTATAGCTTTGGGCTCATTAAAGTAAAAGCTACTGGTTACACAATTTCCAAATTCATCTAAATTTCTAGATTTCACCATAGCATATATAAAAGAATTAAATGTTATGCAATACAATTTTCAAGTGTAGAACAAAGTAAAGAATTAATTGGCATCCATGCTAGAGAGAAAGAGAGAGAGAGAGAGAGAGAGAGAGAGAGAGAGAGAGAGAGAGAGAAAGAATAAGGACTCATCCAGTTCAATATACATTGTAATAACTATTTGTTCTGTTTGTTTAGTTTTACTTTTGTTGTATATTATTTTAGCCTCTTTATTAACAAAGAATGTTGAGTCATGCTTGTAATTATTTATTGAGGCATAATTTTTACATGTATAAAATGTAGATATTTGTCTCATTAAATCATCAAGTATGTCTTGGCACCAATTTGTTATTTCTCATGATGTCCAGAAGATGTTAACACCATTACAAATTCAGACAAGTGATAATATAAATATAGTATTGATGAAAGGAAGAGGAGAGAAAAGTAGCACAGCAGAGGTCTTACCTGTGATCAAGTATAAAGAAAGTCAGAAAATATCTCTCCAGTCAATGTTTTGACTTAGGAACTATCTCAGTTTCAACATTTGAAAGAGAATTATAAGAAATTGAGAGACACTGGTTATTTTCAGAGAACACCAGAAAAGCATATTAGTATTCACAACATAGCATATTACTGCTTTGGCAGATGGGATAGCTAATAAACGGGGGGGGGGGGAGAGAGAGAGAGAGAGAGAGAGAGAGAGAGAGAGAGAGAGAGAGAGAGAGGGAGGGAGGGAGGGAGGGAGGGAGGGAGAGAGAGAGTGAGAGAGAGTGAGAGAGAGAGAGAGAGAGAGAGAGAGAGAGAGAGGAGGGAGGGAGGGAGGGAGAGAGACAGAGAGAGAGTGAGAGAGAAAGAGAGAGAGGGGGAGAGAGAGAGAGAGAGAGAGAGAGAGAGAGAGAGAGAGAGAGAGAGAGAGAGAGAGAGAGAGTGAGAGCATTTTAGGCATGGAAACAACATAGAATAATTATTTAAATTATCAACTTGAATAAAAATTGTGACCTTGTAAGACAGGTTTGGGGACTGAGTCATAAAATCAAGACCCAATGGGGTGGAGAAGGGGATCAGAAGGGAGTGCAGCTTTGTGAAGGCAAATGGAGGGTGAGGGGAAATGTGAGCAGAGCATGGTAACTGGATTACATATCAAATGTAAACACAGAGTATCTAATAAAATAAAAAAAAAAAGAACAAAAGAAAGAAAAAAAAAAAAAAAAAAAAACCAAGACCTTACTATGCCCTCTGTGAAAGCTTTGTAAAACAGGAAAGATGAAACCACAGTGTCTATACACGAAGTTCTGGAAATATTTGATATCAACATATAGAACTTTGAAGGTAGACCCTGTAGGTCACTTTGATAAAATGTAAACTCAAAACACATACATATCTAAAGGATTAAGAAAGAATATATCACAGATTTGAGAGGAAATAGAAAGTATTGGTGGAAGAAAGAGAAGTGGAAGTTATGCCAACACAGCTCTTATATTTGGCATTATTAATATAACTTCAAAGGAATGAATAAAATGCCCACTTATTAAAATAAAACACCAATTTTAAAATTATATATCAAAAGTTTTAATGTAAGAAATAACTGAGTAAAACATGAAATCTTGTAAATAAACATTACAACATAGGCAATAACTTTTAGAATTATGTACTATTGTCTCAGAAAATTATTGAAAAAATTAACAAAGTCAGTTCTCAAAAACTAAAATTATGTACAAAGTTAAAAAAACATTTAACAAAATTAGATAGAATGCATACTCTTTCTGAGTTATTTATTTGAAGAAAAATTAATCGATGGTGTTTAATGAGTAAAAATTTCAAAGCCCCACCACCAAAGACAACAACATCCAAATCAGACACAGTGTAATTCAATAAATGAATGGAATAGTCAATGAACAATTTTCAATTACCAATAAAAACATGAAAATAAGCTCAGCATCTTTACCTTTTAAAAGTCTACAGACCAATAGTTCTTTGAAATCCTACCTTGTTTCAGTCAAAGTGCCTATCTTCATGGAATCATAAAGTACTAAAGCTTATAGTGAGACAGGGTGACAAAAATTCTTATGTACTGCCATTATCAGTGTAAATTCAACAATATAGGGCTTAGTTAGACAATTATTTTCTCATACAAAATTAATATTAACATCATACATCTCTAATCTTTGTGGACTTATTACTAAAAGTAATCAATGTCAACATACACTGGAGATACCACATGCTTCTATTTATGATGATTTATAATATTGACAAATATTAAGGGATCAGCTTAGCAGTCTATCTGTGGTTGAGCTGATAGTACATGAAATTTGACATATATCTAAAATGAAATATAATTTATCAACAAAGAAGAACAGAATGAGATTTTTTGGAGAGAAGTAGAGCAATGTAGAGATCACAAAGCAAGTTAAATATCATAGACACCTAAAGTCAGCTTACTCGGTTTTCCTCTTATACATGAAATAGTAGCAAAGATGAGAGACAGGCAGATTTTTTTTATAAAGAACTGGGTGCTCAGAGGAAAACTGGGGTAGAGTATAACGAAATGTTCAGATATGAACAAAGTATATCATCTTTTGTAAAAAATATCAAAATGGCATCCACTATTTGAGTCTTAATGTTAATCTATGCTTCCCCATAGCAACCATACCTGTGGTACTGTTAGTTTTTTGAATGAGGGTCATGTATTTGTGCATAGAATAAAAAATATATCCTCTGTCAGTTAAATATCTGATGTTAAAAGTCACAAGAATGAATATGAATTTTAAAAGATGAAAAAATTTTGTGTGAGGAAAAGAAAATTGACAGAATAAATATTCCTGGACACAGTGTTCTGGATGTATGCTTAGAAAGAAAGAGGTAAAACTATGTGCTTGCTAAAGGGGTAGACGAACCATGAAAGAGGTTTTAGGAATGTTTAGTGAAGGTTTCTTTTGCTGCATAGAATGTCATGAGATTTAAAACGAGCTCAGAAAACTCCATAATTGCCAGTAACAAGAATAAATAAGGTTTATAATTCTCCTCTTGCAAATTGCTGTTTCTGGAAACTGTGAAGTTATAATGATGTAATCACTGTACCAAGTGTTTCAGAAGAGAAAAAAATTCTGTTAGAACAATTATTAAAATGTTGCTGGTAATTGATACTGGCCCTTGGGAAACATCAATATGGAAAACTGTCCTGGATAAAATTCTTTGAGTTTCTCTATTAGATTGCCTGGTAACTGTTGTCTGTAAAAAACTGTGAAGGCCGGGACAATAAATGTCAGGCAGGGAGTTTACCTACATGGATATCATCAGATAATATCACTTCCAGGGCTCAAATTGTGACTAGTATTCAAAGGCATGACCACAACTGAAAAGTTGAGAGGTTTGGGTTTTAGTAAATGCTGGGTCTAGGGGTAAATGGGATGCCGTCACATAGATATAGGGAAAAAAGGCAAGGGAGAAAGAGACACCTGTGACTAAGACTATTTGATGAAGAATTATCTAGACAGATTTTCACTCACAGGTTAAAATAAGTTGGAATGAGTTACAGAGAAAAAATCATCCATTCTGTGTTGAGGTCTGTGTGGACCAGAGAGAGTTTTCATGTCTCTGTCCATAGGGAAACGGTCATCACATTATAGTTAGTTGGTAAAAACATAGTTTTATGAAGTTATAATTTAAATACAACGGTTGTACGTTTTTATTGTATTGAGTTAATAGAATTGCACATAGACATGGATATACATGAGAATTGACACTGTCAAGATGGGTGGGAAAATACCGTAACCCACACCGTGAGCTTAGAATCTTTGCTTTGCTCTTGTTTTAGTTTGTTTTCTTTGTGGCAATACATAATAGATATGGCATAACAGGAAAGATGCCTCTGTGTTGCAGTAAATATTAAAAAATAAAACTTGGTTTATCTCTATACCGGTGCTGATGTCTCACGGTCTCACTCCTCAGGCCCATCACTGATACGGAGCCGCGCGCACCTCTGGAGCCCAGTCTAAGCCACCCCATGGTCCAACTTGTCTGCAAAACTCCCTTCCCTTAGTGGCTTATTACCGCCTGTTCTCTACTTCTGTTCTAGGGTGTTTCTCTACCCCCAAATCCCACAAACACAACTCTACAGCTTGATAGCTTTTCATACAGGTTAATATATTCTACTCTCTCAATCCCTCTGTTCTATTGTAAATGAAACAGCTTTACTTTAAAAAACAGAGATAAATGTACAGATTTTAAAATCATTTTTGCATAAAACTATAGGAATATATTTTTGTCAGTACTTAATTTTTTAAGGGTTTGATAGTATGCATTGAAAACTTACTAGTTACAATGAGCATAAAGTACATATTTTGTTTTATATATAACAAGAAAATAGTCAAAGTTTTCTTGATGTGTAAAGATTAAACATAATGATTTTTAAATACCAAACTGAGACCATATGAAGCTCAAAAAGAAGGAAAGCCAAATTATGGAAGCCTCAGTCCTTATTAGAAAAAAAAAAAGCCTATAGCACCCTCTCAGAGTGTGGTACACCTAGACTTTAAATCACTAATAATTCATGAGCTATGAAGAAAGTGGAAATAAAAATAACAGCAAGAAGCAAATTCAAAGTCCAGGAATTTACTTCCAAATCTCTTAGCTCTGTGTCTGTCATCTACAAGAAAGGCAGCATTTCTCACAGGCTTAGTCCAGCTCCATCCACATGTGTTCCTGTCCTTGGTGGTTGCTCTACTCTCCTGGAATCACTAATGTACTGGGATATCCAGGGCTACTGGAGCTGCATATTTCCCAGTGGTCCCCTGGCTCCTATTTATAAACTCCAATATACAACAAAGACACATGCACCACAATGTTCATAGCAGCTATATTTATAATAGCCAGTAGCTGGAAAGAACTCAGATTCCTTCAGTAGATGAATGGATTCAAAAATTGTGGTATATTTACACAATGGAGTACTACTCAGCTATCAGAAACAATGACTTAACAAAATTCTTAAGAAAATGGATGTATCTAGCGAATATCATCCTGAGTGAGATAACCCAGTCACAAAAGAACAGACATAATATGCAGTCACTGATAATGGGATACTAACCCCAGAAAGCTCTGAACACCACAGAACCAAGTCACAAACTGTATGAAGTTAAAGAAAAAAAAAAAAAAGAAAGAAAAAAAAAAACCATTATGCTCAATCCTTACATACCAAGAAAACTTTGACTAATTCCGGATTACATCCTGTTTTACATGTACTTTATGCTTATTGTAACTGTAAGACCTTAATGCACACTATCAAACCTTTGAAAAAAAAATGCCAAGCACTGACAAAAATGTATTTGTATACATTTATGCAAAAATGCTTAAAATTTGTACATTATCTTTGTTCTTTTAAAATAAAGTTGTTCAAAAAAAAGAAAGAAAGAAAGAAAGAAAGAAAGAAAGAAAGAAAGAAAGAAACTGACTATGGGTGGAAAGGCTTTTGTGCAACTAGGGCTGAACTTTCACCATTGTGTTTACCTTGCCCTTCCACATTGCCAAGCCTAGGCTGATCTGCTTGGCCCTTTAAGTAAAGTAGCTTTAATTCACCAATCATAATTAGCAAAGGGAAAATTCTTACAAATGACCATGTCCACCTGTTAGGTTAGGATAGTATATTGGTCCCCTCTGGACCATAACATTTCTGTAGTGACCTGAAAATACTTTCTACAAGTTTTCACCCTAATAGTGCTGGATACTTCTTAATCACCTATGCTTTCATTGGCCTCTAAAAATACTTTCACTTTCCCTAGGAAAGCACCAGTACATATATATATATATATATATATATATATATATATATATATATATATATATATATATATATACATAATGAAAAATATTTTTAAAAAATGCTCCTGAGAAAATCTTTGTTTTTCTTAGCAATCTCACAAAACAGGCTTCAAAAGCACATCAGTAGTGAATGAGAACTCTTCCCATAATATAGGATATTTGAGCACTTGATTCCCTCAGCAATGCTACTGTTTGTGGAGGTTAAGGTGTGAGGCCTTTCTGGATGATGTAGAGCATAGAAAACATCCATGGTTGTTCTCAGTTGTTTCCCTCTCTTCCTTGTGCTTGATATTGAGAAGAGAAATGTTTATTTTCTTGCTTCAGCTACCATATCTGCCCCTTGGTGTCATTCCTCTCTGCTGTGAAAAAATTTTACCCCAAAAACCATAGTCCAAATAAACTCTTTCTTCAAAAGTGGCCTTGATCATAGTATTTTATCTCAGCAATAATATAGAATCACATGTAGCCTCTCAACATTTCTATTTTCCAGTCCCTCACAAGAACTTATTAAGCTTTGGGCACTCAATACTCTTTCTTGGCCAACACATCTAAATTCATTGGCAGAACAATAACAAGGTAATATGGTCAGTTCTGTCACAATAGTACCTCATTCTCTAATACCAATACTGGTTCTTGTTTGCTTTCAGTTTCCATAACAATATACTGATGAAAATCCTCGTAGGGGTGAGATGTCATGTTACAGTTTATTATCCCTTGCCTAGAGAAGCTAAGGCAGGAACTCCAGTTAGGAACTGAAGGAAAGGCCACAAAGGAACACTGTTAAAGGCTCGCTTTTAAAAGATGGTTCAGCCTGCTTTTGGGATGGACACCATCATATCAACCATTAATCAAGAATTTGCACTGCACTTTTTCCAGAATGTGTACCTGAAAAAGTCAAGTCCTCAGTTGAGATTCTTCCTCACAAGGTTATTCTAGTGTAGGTTACATTGGCACAGTTAGCAGTGTACCTATTTTATTCATTTGTTAAATCTTTGCAGACATCTAGCCTGTGGGGTTTTGATTTGTCACAATACACATGGGTTGACAAGTACTTATATGTCTGATTTCTTTCAGTTCATTCACTGGAAATGAGTTGCTATACCAAATGTTAGATCTGATTTTTGTTTTTGTGGTTCTCCACAAAACCTCAAATATTTCAAAAGTGGGTATA
This sequence comes from Micromys minutus, assembly GCF_963924665.1. Taxonomy (NCBI): domain Eukaryota; kingdom Metazoa; phylum Chordata; class Mammalia; order Rodentia; family Muridae; genus Micromys; species Micromys minutus. Next base: position 37,621,519 of record NC_137975.1, read on the forward strand.
TTAACTCACATTTTCTGGCTACTGAGTATTGCTACTCCCTTGGCAGTATTTATGAGTTTCATTTTATTGTTTCCCTGATAATAATTGTTATAATTAGGATGACATAGATTCTCAGTGTATTTTTTGTTTACATTTGCATGGAGGCTGATGATATTCAATATTTTTCTCCATGACTTTACTGGACATGTGATGATTTACTTAAAAGTTCTCTGATTATGTTTTACATGTACTTTATTCTCATTGTAACTAGTAAGACCTTTATTTTTTTTAATTTGAAAGTACGTTTTATTTTGTTATTGCTTTGCTTCGTGACAGGTTTCATGACACAGATAGCCCAGGGTGGCATGTCCTCACAATCTTTCAGCCTCTGTCTCCCTAATACAAAAGTAGATTTTATCTTCAGTAAAGATGGAGAATATGCTTATAATTCCATTGTGGAAGAGTCCTTTAATTCTTTGAAAGGCTAATTATACTTTTTTTTTCAGCAATTTTTTTTTAATTTCAATAAATCTTTTATTGGCATTAACACAAGTGAGCACATCAGTACACATATGACACACATAGGCATGAGGGGGCACACACTGATGTACACAAACACATACACATACAATGACACCTACACACACACACACACACACACACACACACACACAAACACACCAGCTCACAGACTCCACTTTTATTTAACAGCTTGCTATAGACTTTTGGGAAAAAAAGATTGGGTTGTTGTCAGTGAACTAAGAACAAACTTTTTTTTTCTTTGTTAATGTTTATTTTATTTATTTATTTATTTTAACCTTGACAGTTTTTTTTTTCCTTTATTTATTTTATCCACATCTGGGAGGTTCAGACAAATAGTTAAAATGCATAATTTGCTTTTCTACATGTGTGTTCTTAGCTGTACTTTATCAGAAACCTCTTTGAACAAAAACAGGTACGAAATTATAGGAGTTTGATGAAAATTAAAAGCTAATCAGAGTACAGGGCCTTTAAAATGTAAAAACACTGTTAAAAGATGAAACAATATGAAATGCATAGTTGTTGTCTTGAAAGTAAGATATCAGTCCACAAACATGAAATAAAGGTACCATTCTCAAATCACAGCCAAAGAAACAAATCCCACAAAGCAGTGTTGCTGAGCTAATGTGTACGCAGGGTGAAAAGCTGACCTACTTTTTTTTTCTTGAACTTCACACAGTCTGTGACTTGATTCTGGGGTGTTCTGAGCTTTCTGGGGTTAGTATATCATTATCAGTGACTGCATACTATGTCTGTTCCTTTGTGACTAGGTTATCTCACTCAGGATGATATTCTCTAGATGCATCCATTTTCTTAATAATTTCATAAAGTCATTGTTTCTGATAGCTAAGTACTACTCCATTGTGTAAATGTACCACAAAGTTTGTATCCATTTGTCTAATGAGAGACATCTGGGTTCTTTCCATCTTCTGGCTATTATAAATAGAGTTGTTATGAACATTGTGGTACATGTGTCTTTCTTGTATATTGGAGTGTCTCTGGGGTATATGCCCAGAAGTGGAATAGCTGGATGTTCAGGTAGTACTATGTCCAATTTTCTGAGGAATCACCAGACTGATTTCCAGAGTGAATTTATCAGTATACAACCCCAACAACAGTGGAAAAGTGTTTCCCTTTCTCCACATCCTCACCAGCATCTGTTGTCATCTGAGTTTTGGATCATGGACAATCTGACTGGTGTGAGGTGGAATCTCAGGGTTGTTTTGATTTGCATTTCCCTGATGGCTGAGGATGTCAAGCACTTCCTTAGATGTTTCTCAGCCATTCGATATTACTCAATTGAGAACTTTTTTAAGCTGTGTACCCCATTTTTTAATAGGGTTGTTAGATTCTCTGGTGTCTTTCTTTTTGAGTTCATTGTACACCTTAGATATTAGGCCTCTACCTGATGTGGGGTTGGTAAGGATCTTTTCCCACTCTGTGGGCTGCCATTTTCTTGACAGTATCTTTAGCATTACAGAAACTTTGGAATCTCATTAAGTCCCATTTGTCAATCTTTGACCTTAGAGCTTGAGCAGTTGGTGTTCTGTTCAGGAAATTTTCTCCTGTGCCTATGTATTTGAAGGTTTTCCCTATTTTCTCATATAATAGTTTCAGTGTACCTGGTTTAATGTGGAGATCTTTGATCCATTTACACTTGAGCTTTGTACAAGGAGATAAGAAAGGATCTATTTTCATTCTTCTTCATACTGAGTGCCAGTTGGACCAACACCATTTGCTGAATAGGCTGTCCTTTTTCCATTGAATGTTTATGGCTCCTTTGTCAAAAATCAGGTGACCGTACATGTGAGGGCTCATTTCTGGATCTTCTATTCTATTCCATTGATCCACGTGCTTATTTTGGTACCAGTACCATGCAGTTTTCAGCACAATTGCCTTGTAATATAGCTTGAGGTCAGGGATAGTGATTCCCGCAGACGTTTTCTTGTTGTTGAGGATGGATTTCGCTATTCTAGGTCTTTTGTTATTCCAGATGAAATTGTACATTGATCTTTCCAACTCAATGAAGAGCTGGGTTGGAATTTTGATGGGGATGGCATTGAATCTGTAGATTGCTTTTGGTAGGATTGCCATTTTTAAAATGTTGATCCTTCCAATCCATGAGCATGGGAGATCTTTTCATTTTCTGAGATCTTCTTTGATTTTCTTCTTTAGAGGTTTGAAGTTCTTGTCATACAGGTCCTTCACTTGCTTAGTTAGAGTCACATCAAGGTATTTCATAGTTTTTGTGACTATTGTGAAGGGTATCTTTTCTTTAATATCTTTCTCCACATGTTTGTCCTGTGAATATAGGAAGGCTACTGATTTGTTTGAGTTAATTTTATATCCAGCCCCTTTGTTGAACTTGTTTATCAGCTGTAGGAGTACTCTGGTGGAATTTTTGGGGTCGCTTATGTACACTATCATGTCATCTGCACATAGCAATGTTTTTACTTCTTTCTTTCCAATTTGCATCCCTTTGATTTTCTTTTGCTGTATAATTGCTCTGGCCAGGACTTCCAGTACTATCTTGAATAGGTAGGGGGAGAGAGGGCAGCCTTGTTGAGTCCCTGATTTTAGTGGGATTGCTTCAAGTTTCCCACCGTTAAGTTTGATGTTTGCTGTTTGTTTGCTGTATATTGCTTTTATTATGTTTAGGTATGGGCCTTGGATTCCTGTTCTTTCCAAGAATTTTAACATGAAGGGGTGTTGAAAATTGTCAAATGTTTTCTCAGCATCTAGTGAGATGACCATATGTTTTATTTTTCTTTCAGTTTGTTTATATGGTGGATTAAGTTGATGGATTTCCATATATTAAACCGCCTTCTAACCCAGAGATGAAGCTTCTTGATCATGGTGAATTATCTTTTTGATGTGTTCTTGGATTCAGTTTGCATTGATTTTGTTGAGTATTTTTGCATCAATGTGCATAAGTGTGATTGGTCTGAAGATCTCTTTTCTTGTAGGGTCTTTGTGTGGTTTAGGAACAAGTGTTATTGTGGCCTCAAAAAAGGAGTTAGGTAGTTTTCCATCTGATTCTACTTTGTTGAAATGTTTGGAGAATATTAGTGTTAGCTTGTTAATAAATATCTGATAGAATTCTGCACTGAACCCATCTGGTCCTAGGCCTTTTTAGTTTTGAGGCTTTTGATGACTGGTTCTATTTCTTTAGGTGTTATGGGATTATTTAGATGGTTTACCTGGTCCTGGTTTAACATTCATATCTGTTACTTGTCTAAGAATTCATCCATTACTTCCAGTTTTTCTACTTTTCTTAAGTATTGGCTTTTGTAGTAGGATCTGATGATTTCATGAATTTCTTCAGCTTCAGTTGTTATGTCTCCACTTTCCTTTCTTATTTTGTTAATATGGATACTTTCTTTTTCCCTCTAGTTACTCTGGCTAAGGGTTTGTCAATCATAAATTTTCTCAGAGAACCAGCTCTTGGTTTTGTTGATTCTTTGAATGGTTCTTTTAGTTTCTTTTTGGTTAATTTCTGCTCTAAGTTTGATTATTTCTGGCTATCCACTCTTCTTGTCTCAGGCGTATCTGCTTCTTCTTGTTTTAGAGCTTTCAACTGTTCTGTCATGTTGCTAGAGTATGCTCTCTCTTTGTTTTTTTGTTTTGTTTTGTTTTGTTTTTGTTTGTGTTTTTTTTTATTTATTTTTTGGAGGCACTCAGAGCTATGAGTTTTCTCCTTAGTCCTGCTTTCATAGCATCCTATAGGTCTGGGTATGTTGTGTTTTCATTTTTATCACTCACTATGTATATTAGTTCAGCTTTAAACTCAAGGAGGTCCATGTGTCTGTGCCTCTTTGACATTACAGGAGTGTACCAACACTGCCTGGTATTATTATTATTATGTTGTTGTTTTTTACAATCTTGCGTGACACTATTTCTTGGAAGGTATGAAGAGATATCTGTTAACACCAGATAGGAATCTTAAAATAGTTCAATTATAGAATATCATCAAATTCAAACTTCTTGGGTCATTGGTTTTATAGGGGTTTTATACATGCCACTTGTAAGGATATCAGTAGAGTTACAAGAGCAGAAATGGTTTAAAGACAGCTATGTTATCACTGTTCACCTGAACAAGTATGACAGCTTATGAGACATGCAAACTTGCAGTGCACTGCTTAGTCTGCAGACAGCTCAATATATTGGTGAGAGAGTGTCCTTCGCAGATTAGTTAATTAGGTTGCATCTCTATCAGGCCACTCAGCTGATCTCATCTTCTTTCCAGCAGCATGGCCATCTCTTCCATGTAGTTTAATGTATCTGACAGCAGTTTTTAACAGTCCTCAATATAAATGTATATTTCAAAGGGGAGGAGACTAGTAATTTTTCACTTTCAGGGACTTTCTGAAATGTTTGAGCTTATTCATCGGCTTTAAGGTCATGATGAAGAATGGGATGTTTTACACAATACTTGTTCCTTCCACCCCACTTTAAGACCTATTGTACCTTTGCATGTTTTTCATCTTATCTCAGAGAAAACTTCTATAGAACATCATGTGTTTTTCTTTTCACAGAATCATATCTGTTTGATTTCTGCTTTGTGTGCTTCCTTAGTTTTAAATCATGCATCGAACCTCTTATCATTACTCTTTTAGTTTGACTCATTTTTCCTTTCCAAAACATAGACAAGGATCTTTTGGATTTTTGTAATCTTTGAATTAGAATGTAATCACTTCTACTTATAAACATCTCTTTTAGCATCTGCAAAGATCCCAAGAGATGTGGGAAGTTGTGTTTTTCTTTTGTTTTGTCTTGAGAATCTTTAAAAATGGACATATTAAGTGACTAGTCAATTAGCCACATCAGTATTTTCTGTATTCTTATATTATACATACTCTATAAGGTTTTGCTTCTTGTATTTTTTTTATTTGATTGTGGTCTAGTCAGATATAATTAATTGTATTGTATTTAGTTGTTAAAATTTGCTTTCTGGTTTTGATAACATGAAAAGAAGTAGGAGACCGTAAGCATTTAGTGCAGAGTAATGAGACTAAGAACAAGACACATCAATACCATCTAATTGGAGAAAACTGGGCTGCAGGCAGCCTTTACGGTCTCCTACTTCTCAGCCTTCATCACCTCTCACGCCTCATTCCTGAGCCCCAACAGAGCACCAAGGAGCCATCTCTGATGCAATCACACTGGGATTTCTTTACTTTAAGCTGGAGCTCAGGCTTACTGACCACTGGTCCTGATGCTGCAGGACTGGATGGTGGAGGAGCAAGATCTCAGTGGACAAGGCTTTTTAGGAAACAGCAAGCAAGTGGCTTTTGAGCCTGGCACACATCTAATTAGGGGCTTTTATGGAATTTTGTTGTTCTTTAAAGTAATTGGCATGTGCTGGGAGCCAAACTATAAAACTTACACTCTATTTTCCTCCTGATTGGTGGTTGTTAGAAAGTGAAGTACCAGGAAGAAACTTGTACCTCGGAGGAATAGGTTTGTTGGCCATAACCTGGAAACAAGTGATAGAGAGTTCAACTTTATGTCAGGTTCTTTAAGATGAAGTCTGAACCTAAGATGTAGCCTAAAGCTGCCAGGATCTCAAAAGGAGCACCTGGGAAAACACAGACTTTAATGAAGCAGAGAATGCATAAAGTTCATTCTAACATAAAAAAAAAAAGGTCATGACAGTGTTGAATACAATTTCAGATAGTTTAATATAAATAAATTCAGACATTTGCCAAAGAAGGCAAATTATTAAATAAAATTAGAAAACTTAACAATAGTCAATAAGTATATTTTATTAAGTAGATGAGTACAAATAAAAACATTCTCTGCATCTTTATATTTATCTATAATTATATTACAAATGAAACTTCTTATGTATGCAAATGCATTTCACTAATAACTGATAGAGCAAATTCACTTCTATTTACTAAGATTCATCACATGTACTTTCTGTGTTAACCTCAATCTCTGAATTGGTGTTTACTTGTCAGTAAATGAGAAGTCTAGAACAATAGAAAGATCTTAATTAAATAAATCATTTTTCATTCAGAGGAATTATTTCACACTGAAAACAATAATTCTTTAATTAGTCACATTTGTAACACTACAATTTAGTGCTAACAAGTGTTTTCAATTAACTGGAGAGTAATCTGAATTAATGAGATAATTATTTAGGATCTTTATTTCCCCTGTGAAATGGTGGTCACTAGTTTTCTTTTTTCAAATATTGTCACATCAAAGTCATACCTCTAGTGTTGCTTAATCAATGCATTCTTCCTTCTCAAACCTAAAATGATCAAAGAAACTTTCTTTTAAAAATTAGCAATTAACATCTAGCCAAATAAAGCATCAAATGCATTGAAATGATACACAAAATCACTTTAAAATTTAAAATTAATTATGAAACTTTAATATACATATCTCTCAATTTATATAAAACATTTTTCAGCTGGCTTTAATTACTAAATCAACTAATCAAGAATCTAATCAAAACAGAAAATATTTATAACTCTGTTTCTATAACAGGATGAATATTTACAGAAAACATAGAATATTATGTGACTGCATACTTTCTTCATTTTCATGGGTCATTATATTTGTGTTTATGAGTGTTAAAAGTATTTCTGTCATGTATGTAATCATTCATAGAATTCCGTATTGTTAACTGTGAGGCCATGATTCAAAAAAGGTAAGAGGACATTACTGCTGTTTTCATTGTATTATGCATATTATTTTGTTAGATTAGCCTTATAAATCATATACAATACAACTTTGATTTTAGGATCTGTTTTCATAACAATTGCTAATTACTTATAAACTTATATTAAACCAACCAGGATTTATTAGGCAGGTTAGAAATATTACCTGTCCTTTGTATATATCTCAAATACTAAATAATCTTTAGTGGATAATTTTTATCTCATTGTGTACATTCATTTACACTAAGTTAACTCTATTCAGATTAGATTAGTTTCAGTTTCCTAATGAGCAACAGCTGAACATACTCCGTTACTAGAATTTTGTGGAGATATTTCTGAGTCTTACATGTTATTAAAAAAATTGAAATTTTTTCTTAGGGATTTTTCTGCTGCCACTAAAATAACCTTACAAGTTAAAATATTTCTTGTAGTTACTTATCTTATTTTATGGAATATGAACATAAACTTCTCATTTAATTGTGTCTATTATTTAACTGCGGTGGTTACTTTTTTTGAAGCTTAACTAAGACAAATAATTTAGTGAAAAGTAATAGCTTTTAAAACCCTTACATATTTGACACATGAATACAGTAGTATATTCATTTGTATTGAGAGAAATATATATTACTATTTATAACGTGTAGCTCCAATTTTAGTTGATTATAAGAATGTAATGAGTAAAATTTCCATCAGTTTTAAAACTATGGTGATTTCATCAATTCTCCTTTAGAATTCAGGAATTTAGAAAAAAAAAGTGAGTCAAATGTTAATAACCTCATGGCCATCTTGCATATGTTTGAATAAGAAAAATAAGAAAGTTTTTTTTTAAACATCTGGATACTAAAGAAAGTGCTCAGCAACAGCACATATCTGATATTTATGTTCTCTCAAATGGAAACACTAAACACAGAGATTTTAATAACTGGCATCATTTGAAGTATTTTATATGTTCCATGAATCATTAGCTATTTGATCAATAACTGGAATCATTTGGAGCCTCTCATGAGTGACACACATAATTGTCTACTCCCTTCGGAACTGCGTAGCCAATCAATGCACAAGCTGTCTCTCAGTGCAGGAGTAGCTTTGGACACTGGATGTACTTTCAACAGCAGAAATCTCCTTTCAACTACATTGGCATCTGCACACCTTCCTTGATTTTTAAGCATTATTTATCCCTTACTTGGATGAGAGGTTGATATTGTATTTTTATTTGCCTGTCCCTTTTATTCATATAACATTTTTGCTTTCAGGGTGCAGAATGCAGGGAGGCAAAGAACTATTTAACAAAACAATAAGGCACTTTAAGCACAAATACATTTTGAGATTCATTCTACAGTATATATTTCTCATCTGATGTCATTGTATTGATGCTAGGCCATTTCACATACAGGTGGCAGAGCAAGTTTGAGGACCATTGAACACGACTAATTCTACTAATGCATCACAATTACCGAGACACCTGTGCTAAATAACCTTGTCCTATTTCCAGGAAAATGAATAGTGTTCAATAACCCTCAAAATACTTTATTTCATGCTGATTCAGGTTTCTTTCAGCCATTTTTTTCCCTGTAACATTGCTTCAGTAACAACATAACATGTGTTTTAAAAGTCAAAGGTTGTTGGCCCTATATAAAGTATTTGGATTCCTCCTACTTCATTTTCTTTTTAATAACATCGCCCTTGTTTTGAAGCAGTTATCACAATTTTGTTTCCTGGTAGAGGGCAGGATGAAACTATTTGTTTTAAAAAGTCAGTCCAAATATTGTCACTCTGCCTGTAGTGGAGTTCCACACTATTAAATTTCACAGATGAGCATTAGACACTAAGGATGACTTGAATCACAGCTTCCCATTTCAATGCCTCAAAAGTCACCTATGTCTGATGATGTGTTAAATGGGAAAAGCTTGTAAACCAGGAGGTTCCAATTAGAGATTCATTTACCTTTGCACCAAGGCAGTGATGTGCACTCGTGCACCTGAACTATCCTCTCAATTTCAGTGGAAAAATAAAATGAAAAAAGAATCTGAAATGGATTTTCACCTAGAACTTAAGAAACAACAGGAGTTAGAATATTTACAAACAAGTTATTAGCAGTCAAATTGAGGGCTATTGAAATATTGTTTTCTGAAAGTGAATGATGTAGGGCTACTGAGGTGGCTCAGTGGGTTAAAGTACCCACCATCACAGTGAATCAATCTGACCCCAGTCTCCAGAAACCATACCAGAGAGAAACATGTCCAAACGGTTGTCCTTTGACTGTCATGGCTATACCATGGTATACTGACTTTCACACTCAGAAACTCACACAGGTGCATGTATATGTAAAACACAGGTAAAAATAATATACCTGGAAACAATCATGAAAAGATTATGCATAGTAAACATGTACTTTGGGGGAAAATTGATAACCATTGATGAAGGTCCCATGATATTATACAACAATATAATTGATTGGTTGTTGTAGAACAGCATGTAAGTGTTCATATATGTAGACATTCATGAAATCTCCAATAAAGAAGTAATGCTTACATTTAATGTATATTTCATAGAAAAATGTGCAACATTAAGAATTTTTAAAGCCCGTTATCTGCATTTTTACTATAAGAATGGAGCTACAGTAAGAGAGTAAATGACTGCCGGCATTGTAGAAGAAACATGCAATGGCAGCACTTGGAAAGAAGCAAGGTAATCAGGAATTGAATCATCCTCCACTACATGGACAGTATTAGATTAACCAAGGTATACAAGACCGCACTTCAGGAGACAGAAAAAGACTAAATGGTTAGGGCAGTGACAATGTATTGTTTTTTCTCTTAATGGCATCTATTTAAATGAAAATATTAAATTTGAATTAGTTTAATTCAATTTACTTTGTAAGACAAAACAGTTTACCACAGCTTTGTTTAAGCAACATACACTCTAATATAAAAAGATATTGGAAGCATATCTTTATTAAAAGCAACAGTTAAGCAATAATCTTACAATGTTGAAATACAAAAATGCCAAGACTGTGCTTTATAACATGGGTACCTTTCTGGAAAATATTAATATCTACTAAGAAACATCATAAATAATATTTGAATATTAAAATCCACTGAGAAGTTTATTCAGTAGACTGGAACAGTATGGAATTGTACAGCTGTGGCATGGAGGAGCATAGACAGATGTGTGTAACTGTAGGAAGGGCCCACAACACAAAGATGCCTATCTTAGAAGTGGGATGGGCTGGGTCCATTTAAGGTAGGGCTCTAAAGATACACTTCATCTTTGTGTACTGACAACAATAAATTCATTATTAATTGAACATATTTTTTTTCAACTTTTGCTTTTCAGGTGAATGATTCCATTCCTCTTAATCACACTCTATTATACTTTCACTGACAAATTATTTTCTCCAATGTCTCTTTTTAAGACTTCAAGTGCTTTTGTTTTCATATAAGGACTTTTTATTACCCTGATTAAAACTACTGGACAATACCCTCATGCCACAAATCCTTTCTTTTCCATCTATTGTGATTTTGAATGAAATGACACAAGACAAATTATTTTTCAATAGATAGAGTTAATTACAAGGTAAAGTGGAGCAAGCTCAGTGGGTGAAAGAGACAAAAAGATCCAGGTCAAGCTTAATTTTTTAAAGCATCTTTAAAATATTATCCAGTGTTAAAAGAAAACGTTTCAACATACTCGGCTATTAGCATGACTGTGATTTTCTATCATACATTTTAGCACCCAGTGGTGCTAAAATTTTAGCAGACACTATATACTGAATATGATAAAACCATGGCATGCATAATCTCACAATAGTTATGAGGCATAAAAGGACCCACACAAAAGCAAGTTAAAAAATTTCCTAGGAGGGATGCTGGAGAAGTCATGGTGGTCCACTCTTCTCTGCAAAAGACACAATTGATGAGTACTGGATGATGGAAACTCTGTGGCTTCCTTACTCAGAAAACTTAGTCTCCCTGCAGATGGCAGCTAGTACACCACATTTCAATATTGTGCACACTATTGACAAATTATCGTTCAGCCATAGCAAAAGCTGTGGGACATAGATGTCTCATTTAGAGCTGATTACTGTAAATCTCTTATTTTTTAAATAAATTTCTTTAATTCTGTATTACTCACCTTCTACTGCTTTGGAAAAATTTGGAGGAGGTATGACATTGGGGGTGAGATTTGAAATTCTAAAAGTTACAGCTCTTTTTCTGCTCCCCATCCTTGTCTACTCTCTGGAGATCAGGATGTGAATTCTCAGACCCATGCCTGGATGGCTACCTTCTTGCTACCTTGATTTCTGCCATGATCATCATGGGGTAACCCTCTGAATCTATAAGCAAGCCCTTGCTCAATGCTTTATGTTATAAGAATATCTTTAGTCATGAATTCTTTCCACAGTAATAAAACTGTAACTATGATACCGTGCTATAAAAGCTATAGGGCAATACATTCTCTAATCATCCCTATAGTGGTCAAAAACAAGGTGACAACTGTGGCTTACTGACCACCAATCAGCTTTAAGACAATCTAGCTTTCTCAAGAGAGAAAATCAGAAGAAATACAATAGGTTACTTTATATTATACACTAGATTCTATGTGGAAAAAAGCCTGAATACACACACACACACACACACACACACACACACACACACACACACACACACAAAACTTCTGTCTACATTTATCACACTTTTCTTTTCTAAGTAAACAAATATTCTTTTTTGGAACACAATACATGTTTACTTCATGAATGCATTTACTGACTAATTGTCAAATATTTCCATCCATTTCTCCATTCATTTCAGCATAAATATTTCCCAATGCAGGCCACAACTCATTGAACATGCAGAAGTTGGGCTGGTGCTTACAAAGAGAGTTACTCTTATCTGTGAACATCTTTGGTGCAAGACAGAAACTTTAAACACTAAGAAAAGAGAAAGATAAACACCAAACCAGCTTGAAACCTTACATGACTTACAATTGTTTTCTGCCTGAACATTATGCTAGTGTGGTGGCATAAAGTCTGTGGGAGCAACCAACCCATATCTTATTTGACTGAAGTCCTACTTCACAAAATGTAACCTATACCCAATACTGCGTTGTTGACCAAGAACCTGAGACTATACATGCTGGCAACCTAAGGTAGAACCAAATTCTATTGTTCTGTTGAAGGAGCATATCAAAAAATATACTTCTAACATCATTCTTCTCTACTCACATGATTAGTGTCTTATTAAGTCTTCATCAGAAAAACTCCCTCCTGAAGAAAATGACATATAGCCACACATTTTATACTTATAAAGGTCACTAGCATGACTGCTCAAACATGAATCAAGAAGGACATCAATGAGCACCTCAAAGTAAACAAGGAAACATCTTAGAAGACCTGGAAGCTCTGAAAAAATTATAGGCAACTGAGGAATGATGAAAGTTGAAGAGAAATAATCATCCTTAGGCAAGAAAGAGCACACAAATGTGTTATACAATTTCAAATGACCATCTGTTAAAAAAACATATTGTACAAAATGAGGGTTTATATGTAGGTTGATATATGTGTATCTTTGTAGACATATATACAAACAATGATCAAAGGTCATGAATTTAAATATCAAAGAGAGTTATATGGGAGGCATTAGAGTAGGGAGAAGAAATAAGAAAAAACTCTACCTACTCACCTCAAAAATATTAATCCTGAATTCCCCTGTCAACAAGAAATGCAGAGATATAGAATGGAGCAGAAACTGAAGGAAAGGCCATCCAGAGACTGCCCCACGTAGGGATTAATCTCATATGCTGAGACTAAACCAAGACTGTATTGCTGATGCCAAGAAGTGTTACTAAGAGGAGCCAGAGGAACAGGTATAGCTGTTCCCTGGGAGGCTCTGCCAGAGCCTGACCAATACTGATGTGGATATACACATATAAACACTGGACTAAGCATAGGAAACCCAATGGGGAAGTTATGGCAAGAACTATAGGAGCAGAAGGGGTTTGCAACCTCATAGGAAGAACAACATTATAATCCAACCAAGCCCCTCAAAGCTCTCAGGGACTAAACCACCAACCAGTAAAGGTAGATACGCATGTGGAACTGTAACAGAGGATGACCTACTCTGGCATCACTGAGAAGGGAGCCCTTGGTCATGTCTACGCTTGGTGACCCAGGATAGGGGAACAGTAGACCACTGAGGCAGGACTGGGTGGGCAGGTGGTGGAGTCCCCTCACAGAAGCAGAAGGAGGGAGCAGGGGAAAAGAGGTCTATGGAGTGGAAACTGGAAAGGGGGATAACATTTAAAATGTAAACAAATAAAACAACCAGTCAAAAAGATAAAGGTATGTAAAAAGAGTAATTATGATTTATATTTAATTTCAGGAGGTTACAAAAAATAAAGCTTATAAATGTATTAAATTTCCATTTATATCAATGAAAATTTCAAAAGTCAGGTTCTAAACAGTATATTTAAAAACTGTTTGTAGATATATGTAGGTTTAGGGTAATCTATAATTAGTCCAGCTTAAGACCAGTGCCATCTGGGATCCCAGCCCTGACTGTAAGCTCATACTTTTCAAAACCTACTTTAAAAAGAACTCTTAAATGCTTTAATGATTTTTCTAGCCCATCACCCAACAGAAGTAATACAGATGAAAAGTTAATAGGGTAACTGAGGATGTAAACCTGTATAGAAAATTCTTTGGAGTGATGCCAATATTCACTGAGACTTTTCCCAGTTTCCACTCCAGAAACTCCCATTTCACCCCCCTTCTTTTGTTTCTACAAGGATGCTCCCCCAACCACTCCCTCCCTCCCACCTCCCCACCCTGGCATTTCCCTACACTGGGCATCCAGTCTTCACAGGACCATGTGACCTCTGAAAAGGACTGAAGCATGTGCATTTTGGCCATCCTTCTTGAGTTTCATGTGCTCTGTGAGTTGTGTTTGGGTAATTCCAGCTTTTGGGCTATTATCCACTTATCAGTGAATGCATACTGTATGTGGATTTTTTTTTCGTGATTCAGTTATCTCATTCAGGATAATATTTTCTAGTTATATACATTTGCCTAAGAATTTCATGAACTCATTATTTTCAATAGGTGAGTAGTACTCCACTGTGTAAATGTACCACATATTCTGTATCCATTTCTCTGTTGAAGGACATCTGGGTTCTTTCCAGCTTCTAGCTATTATAAAAAAATAAAAGACCATTATGAACATAGTGGAGCATGTGTCCTTGTTATATGTTGGAACATCTTTTGGGTCTATTCCCAGGAATAGTATATCTGGGTCCTCAGATAGTACTATGTCCAATTTTCTGAGGAACTGCCAGACTGGTTTCCAGAATGGTTGTACCAGCCTGCAATTCGACCAGCAATGGTAACATTTACATGGTCTTTAATGCTGCCTATTTGTATAGTTATAGTATATTGTTTTGTTTGTTTAATTTATTTTGGAAATCTGCACTTATATTTTTTCTTGTAATTAAGTTTATATATGATATATATATATATATATATATATATATATATATATATATATATATATGCCTTTTCAAGCAAGACATAGTGATTTTTATTGCTTGAAGCTGACAGAATTTCTGGACAGTGATTCCAAGATTTGGGTCAGCCTGAACTACATAACAGGCACCAGAATATACTGGGCTATAAGGAGTTTCTGACTGAATAAATAATATCAAATAAAAATATTCTCAGATTCATGATTTCAAATTATTTTCTTCTACACTGTAGATTACTCTCAAGATTCCAAAGCTTAGTAGTTTGATGTAATTCCATCTGTAGGTCTTCCTCTTCATATGCTATGCTTTTACTGTCAGATGCAAACAATCAGTTGTTTGGCTGTCTTAGTTACTTTTCTATTGCTGTGATAAAGCAGATAGCCAAGGAACCCCTTTAAAAAAAGAGTTTAATTTGGCTTATGACTTCGCATGATGGCAGAATGAAGAAATATATGAGACCTCATATTTTCTTGATCCACAACTGCTAGACAAAGGGAGAAAGATTTGAGTAATACAGGAGTCTTTAGAAATTTCAAAGCCTACCTTTCAGAAACACTCTGACTGACAAAGAGAATCCTCCTCATTCTGCCTTATAAACTGGGAACTAAACAGTCAATCCAATGGGAGCTGTTGTTATTTTATTTTATTTTTTTACTGATTTTATTGCATATATCTTATTTACATTTTCAATATTAGCCCCTTCACAGGATTTCACTCCATATCACCTATCCCAACACACCTCTCCCTGCTTCTATTATGGTGTTCACCAACCCACCCCCTCTTCCTCCCCACCCTGACATTCCCCTACATTGCAACATCAAGCCTTGGCAGGACCAAGGGCTTCTCCTCCCATTAATTGCAAACAAGGCCATCCTCTGCTACATGTGCAGCTAGAGCTATGGGTCTGTCCATGTGTACTCTTTGGATAGCGGTTTAATTCCTGGGAGTCCTGGTTCATTGGTATTGTTGTTCTTATGTGGTCGTAAACCACTTCAACTCCTTCAGCTCTTTAACTCCTCCATTAAGGACCCTGTTCTCTGCTGTGAGCATCAGCCTATTTGTCATACTCTGGCAGAGACTCTCAGGAGACAGGTATATCAGGTCCCTGTCAGTATGTACTCCTTGGCATCAGCAATATTGTTTGAGTTTGGTGGATGAAATGGCCTGGATCACCAGGTGAGACAGTCTCTGGATGGCCTTTCCTTAAGTTTCTGCTCCAAACTTTATCTCCATATTTTCTCCTGAGATTATTTTTGTTCCCCCTTATAAGGACTGAAGCATCCACACTTTGGTCATCCTTCTTCTTGAGCTCCATGTGGTCTGTAAATTTTGTCTTGGGTATTCCAAGTGTTTGGGTTAATATCCACTTATCAATGAATATTTACTATGGGTGTATTTTTGTGACTGGGTGATCTCACTCAGGAAGATATTTTCTAGATTCATCTATTTGCCTAAGAATTTCATAAAGTCATTGTTTTTAATAGCTGAGTAGCACTCCATTGTTTAAATGTACCACATTTTCTGTATCCATTTCTCTGTTGAAGGACATCTGGGTTCTTTCCACCTTGTAGCTATTATAAAAAGTGACTGCTATGAACATAGTAGAGCATGTGTCCTTGTTGTATGTTTGAGCATCTTTTGGATACATGCCCAGGAGTTTTGAAGCTGGGTCCAATTTTCTGAAGAACTGCCAGACTGATTTCCAGAGTGGTCATACCAGCTTAGAATCCCACCCACAATAGAAGAGTCTTCCTCTTTCTCTACATCCTTGCCAGCATCTGCTGTCACCTGGGTTTTTCATCTTAGGTTTCTGACTGGTGTGATGTGCAATCTCAGGGTTGTTTTAATTTGCATTTCCCCAAGGATGGGTGTTGTTAGTTAAATCAAAATATCTACAATTGAAAAAGAATATTCTGTTTCAATTCCTTTCCTCTGTGTTACAGTTTCTGAATTTTAGGCTCTTAATCCATTTGATGTAAGAGAAAGGCTTTTCCTTCTATGCAAGGAAAAAAAAGTTTCTCAATCTTTGCAATGCACTCATGTTTGGTAAACATCTAACTGTACTGTAGATTCTGTGTGAACAACCACTCTTTACATTCCAGAGATTTGCCTTTCAGGAGGAGTTATGCTACATAGAGATACAGGATAAATCTGAGGACTAAGTATGGGCAAATCCCCTGTTTCTGCCAGGTTGCCACCTGAGACAACCAATATTAAAGCAATCCTTTATCTCTCCAATGGAACAGAATTACTACCTAAGATGTTCTGAGTCTAGTGGTAATCTGAAGGGCAGAAATAAAACAGTGAGGTCTATTTGAAATGAAACAAAGGATTTAAAAAGTAAGCTTCAGAGAAAATAGAGTTTGCTTCCCCTTTCTTTCAGTCTGCAAGAGGCATGACAGCCTGTCCTTGCCTTCCTAAGCACTCCCTTCCTATTCTTGTTCATTTATTCAGTGTAAGAAACTTAGTCTAATCTGCTGTTGGAAATGTGTCAAAAAAACACAAGCAAATGCTGACTGCATATTTTATTTATGCTGCTGATAAAAATAGCATGATGGTGCCAGACAGTTGTCTTATCCACCTGCCTCTCTTCCCCTGCTCCATCATTATTTTCAAGAAGTTCTTCTTCAAAATGTATTCTTCCAGTAATGATCCCGCTTGTATGTGCTGTGAAGCACATTTGTATAAACCAAACTCGAAATTTAGGGCTTTTCAAGTTCAGCTGGCATGAAAGGAAGCAAGGATCGCTGTTCATTTATCTTTCTAAAGACAATAATTTAAACTGCTTGATCTCAGGTCACTTACCCATTTCACATAGATACTTCACCAATTTCCATGAAGGAAGCCATAAACATGTCAGGCCTGTGGGATGTTACTGCTAAAAGTGATGGCACTGGAAGAAGAAGAAAAGTCTCTAAATAAGAGCAGGCAGTTTTACATCAGTGGAAGGGCTTAATGTGCTTCAGGGAGACAGCTTTTAAAACACCACTAATTACGGTCTGTTAGAGTATTTACCTCCCTCATTGATAACTTATTACTATTAAACCTGAAATTCAAATGAAAACTGCTTGTATACTCTGGGACTTTTATAAAGATTTTATTTTATAGGTCATGTCAATAAAATTTCTGTCTTATGAATGTAACAAAAAGATAGAAAAAAAATTTTTTGAAGATTTGAAAACATTTTTAAACTATGTACAAATAAAATTTAATTTAATTTTGTTGCCAATACTACCCAAATGATAAACGTGGACGTATAATAATAATAAAATGGAATATAAATGTTATTTAAATTACTACTTAGTATAAACTCTTAATTTGTAAACATTGTACATAATTGTATCCTACAAGCTAGTTAAGTCTACTTAAGATGTCCATGTGTGGTGTATTTTTATAGTTATGTATGAGACACAAAAATTTAAGCAGAGATTTGAGATATTTAATATTAAAAACCCCAAATTATTTCTGCCTATATAGACAATTTGCAATTATATAACCAAATTACATTTGCTTTTGTATTGTGAAGAGAAACAAGATCTGTAAAAGTCACTTTTATTTGTCTGATGTAATTGCTGTCTCAGAGCCTTACTTTTGAGTAAGCTCACCCTTTCTATTTCTTTCTCATTCTGGCTCTAGTTCAACTCAGCTGTTTTGGATCAACCTACTCTCCAAACTGACTGATTCAATTTGGGTTCTTTCTCGGCTTCTCACTGAATTTCTCTGCTTGATTGCCAATAACAATTTTAAGTTGTAACCGCCGGTCTCCTTCTGGCTTCAACTTCCTCTCCTGACCTGTATTGAATTGCATTTCCTCACAAACTCCACTGT
Source organism: Micromys minutus (assembly GCF_963924665.1). Classification (NCBI taxonomy): domain Eukaryota; kingdom Metazoa; phylum Chordata; class Mammalia; order Rodentia; family Muridae; genus Micromys; species Micromys minutus. The sequence continues at coordinate 37,640,055 of NC_137975.1, forward strand.
ACTGCATTCACTGCACTGACTTCCAACTGGCTGATTCTCCCTCCCTCTGCTGCTCTCAAACAGCTTCTCTTTCCTGTGCTACTTCCATCAGAGTTGAGCAAATCCTATCTCTGATTAGCTTTGTCAAATCTTTCTCTGATTCGTCACACTCTCAGCCCTTCACTTAAATGTCACTTTCAAACATGGCTGCTTCCCTCAACAAACTAATTTTGACTTAAAGGTCTGTACTAATGGCATGTCTGAATTCCAGCTAGAGGGAAATCAAATTAAAGGTGTCTGACATGTCTTCAATCCAGCCAGATCAAAGAGACCAAAGTTTTGCGTATGTGATCCTTTGCTAGAGCAGCCATGTAGATGGATGAAAAATCCTCTCTAAGATACAAAAAAAAAAAAAAAAAGATAAATTACTTAAGCATACTTTGCTCTTTAAGCAACATCTCCTACATACACCTGTATGTCATCCTGTAAATATTATTGGTTCAACGTAGTCTTTGGTACCCATGAACCCTTTCTTCAGTCTGTAATGGCTTTCCAATCATATATATGTAGATCTTTGTTCATGTTTCCCTAGAATTGGATTGTGCAGTACTAGCATTACATGATCATACTTGCTTTTGTTCTCAAACGGAGTGAACCTCTGAATCTGACAGTAGAGGATTCATTTCTCAGTGGAGTACAGTGGGTGACATAGAAATAATAATACTGCTCCAGAGTCACAGATTTTCAATTACAAAACTAAACAAACAAACAAGCCAATAATAAAACATTTAAGATTCCCAACTTTCATTTAAGTCACCCTAAACAGCACTGTTTCCTTTGGTATGTGTTAACTGAATGCTATTCCTTTACATACCATGGATGACAAAATTCTCTCTTGCAGTAGCAATGGAAAGCCAAGCTTCTCTTCTCATAATATCATCTTATTAGGCTAGGCCAGCTGACCTTAAAGATAAGATAAGAATTCGGAAGCTGGCCCAGTGTGTCTTTTAAAACTGAGTCAGTCAAATGTAAATTAAATGTTAACCACAGGTATTCTGACTTAGATAAGCATCAGCCCCACCATTCTCCTGACTTCCTAACTGCAAGTAGGCTATAGGTGTTTGGGTAAACTTTGTACTTCCCAGCCCCCAACCCTCTCTCCCAACCTCCTCCCTATAAAACCCCCCAGCTTTCCAGCCTCGTGATCAGAACTCCACCATTAAACTACTTCGTGCTTTTGCAGAAAAAAAAAATGCTAACTCGGTTTAGAAAACTGTCATGTAGCTGAAAATAATGAATATAACTAAATCTATATGTTAATTTCTCAGAACCTTCCTGCTCAGAATCATACTTGGAACTTTCCTAAGTATTCTGTGGCTCATGTATCCTAAGACGTGCAGGTTCTCCAGTGGGGCAGCTTTTTCAGCTCAGTGGGTTCTTCCTGATCCTGTCTCTTTTGAGTGGCAGGTAGCACAAGGGGAACACAAGCCTGTGACAATGGATCCTACACAAATCTTTTTTGGTTGTTCTCAGCAGAGTCAAAAGCAGAAGTGGCATTCCGAATAAGATCCCACAGGGTTGGATTATTCCTCTGACAAGTTTGTGCTAACAGGACACTGGCACAAGGTGACCATATACTATTGTCACCGTCACAGAACAGAGCCCCAGAGAAGGGCTTCATTCTACCTTGGTCAGATACTATAAGGCCAGTGCACCCATTTTTACTGGTTGTTGCTTCCACTGACTACAACAAATGTCTAAATTTAACAAGGTTATAACTATATGCATCAATGAAGACAAAGGCTACCTTGTAATGAGTCTAGGTTGTTCACAATAGTTCATAGAAAAAATATATAAAATTTAAAAAAGTTGAAAAACACCAAGGCAGACAAACAATTTAAAATTATAATTTCCTATGTAAATTGCCACTACTCTTTTGATAAGGTCTACAACTCTGTTAATACAAATTTTAACTAATTCCTAAATTCTTTACACTTAGAAAAACTAGTAGCCCCAAGCCTTCATTGGATAAACTATAAATAACTATTTAAGAGAATAAGTATGTTTGCTTCTGAATTTTGGTATATTCTTTGACTTATGCTAAACCAAGCTAGGAAATCCAAATGTATATAAGTAACATTTTTCAAAATATTTTCCTTAAACCATGCATATAAATTCTGCAATATTGGTAAAGAAAATAAAATAATAAAAGTTTAAGTCCATCTGATTATTTACTGAAAAGAAAAATGTGCTGCTTTTTTGTTAATGCCAACCAGACATTATATAAAACTTTTGGCTTTCAGAATAGAAATATTCTTTTCTGTACTTTTGTTCTATTCATCCAATGATTGATACCTTTGAATAATGGTTCACAATCTGATTATATTTATAATAAATTTATTTTTAGTATATATATATATATATATATATATATATATATATATATATGTAAGTATAATTAAATATTTATGCAACAGTTAGTATTTTAGGTAATTTAAAAGATGATCAATCATAAAAGCATCTCTACCAATAAAATAAATTAAACATGACATATGTAAGAATTATGATACACTTTCCAACCTGACCAAGCATGTTGTGGATCCTTACATGCTGGAACACTTCAGCGGAATATGAATATATTAAGGATATCACATGTATTTCCTTTTTGTATTAAATATTTCGGCCATGATGTGTGCTAAATAAATCAGTAATAATTTATTTGTATATATCCTTTATTTTCTTTTTAAGATGCTAATTATATTAAAAATGTGTGGCCAACTTTTCAGTTAAGTCCAAATGCATAAAATACTTGTAAGGAATCACTTAGCTTCTTCCAAGAAGACAAATCAAAAAGAAATGAAACAAATTGCTTTCTTTGAAACCATTGGGTGACTGAGGGGTTGAGACATATTACCACCTAGAACAGAAACAAATAGGTTAACATAAAGATTCACAGATGTGTTCTACCCTTCTGGAGCCTAAGATGTTGAAGAACAACCTGACAGAAGCCTAAAGGGAAATACTGGCTAATGCCACAAAGCTTATGAGGATCTAGTGCAGGACTTACAGACTGCTTAGCTGTAACTTTGGGAAACAATGTATTTCACAGTTGCGTCATACAATCATACACTAATTTCCATTCATGACGTCGGTAAATGTAAAACAGTCTTAACCACCAGTTATAGGCTTCCAGAGAAAGAATTTAGGATATCAACAAGTTTAATGGTAAACTTGTGGGACGGAAATCTGATACTTGCTACCTCAGTATCATAATGTTTCCAATGTTTGCTTTGTCAGTTAACCTGCTGTATGATTCCGAAATTTAGTGTTATAAGAATAGACCCTTACCTTATTAGACTTATACCGAAACATAAATAGTATTCTTCTAAATACACAAAAATATAGAGTATATTTCAATACAGGAATATTTTCAAAAATAGTTGATAAGCAAGCCTCCAGTTCTCTCTAAGGCTCTAAAAGTAAAGAGGATGTGAGAAGTTATTGGAGCCCAGAGGAGCTAAAGAAGCAGTTCCATCACTTATCTTAATGCAGTTGATGGGTTACCTAAGGAGAAAAATGTATGCCATATCAAAATTAAGGACAGTTGTTCAAATGTGGACTTTATTATACCAATGTACCTTCCATGTTTGGAATGTGAGAGAAATGTACCATACATACATAAGATGCTAATAACAGAGACTAAATGTAGATTCATGGGAACTCTTGATTATCATCACAGTTTTGATTTTGTTTAATTAAGAGTTACTTTAAACAAATAGTTGGCCTTTTTAAATGCATACGTTAAAAATTTGAGCAATTTCTTAAATGAATGTAAAGATATGTAAGCGCTGAAGCATGCTATTTTACAGTTCTTCCCAGTCAATCCTTGGCAACAAATGATCTGATGTGTCTTATCCTCAGCTGCTTTGGCCAAATTTTGAACACTATACACATTATATAATACTACGTGTAATGTTGCAAGTATTTATATTAACATACAAATGCAAAAAATGTTCAAGAGATATCCAGTGAGCTCTTTTTAACATCATACTAGTAGTCAGAGAGACAGGAGGATCCCTGAAGCTGGCTGGACAGACACCCTAGCCTACTATGCCAGTTGTAGGCCATTGAGAGATTTTCTCAAAAAAGAAAAGGTAGATGGAAAAGCAAACTGATATGTGAGGCTTCCTTCGAGAATATACATGTGTACACATGTGCACTCACTCACAGTGACACATACAGAGATACACAAATACATACATGTACACCCATACTCACATGAATGCACACATGAACATGGACACAGAGCTAAGAAAGGAAATGCTTTAAAATGTTCATTTGCTGCATTATAGATTTTTTTCTTAGTGGTAGATATGCATAGGTCACCGCATTTTGATTGACTGATTCTCGAACGAATCAAATTCTTGCACATTCTTGGCCAGCACTCTCTCTTTTAGCTATGACCTGATCTCAATATGTACGATTTCATTGAGAGGTATTTGGATGATTTGCAGTTTTTAACTCTTCTGATAAATTGCTGATGTATGATGCCTGAATCTTTTTCTTTTCAAGCATTTGTATATATTCTGAGGAGTAAACTAAACATACTGGTAGTAGGAGGATAAAAATGTCCAAAGACAGATTGTTGCCAGACACAGCGTGTTACATTTTTTTTTTTCCTAGCAACATAAGCGTCCTACTAACTCTTCCCTGAGCAGGCACCATCACTCTTGGGAAATCTGCAGTTTTTAACTCAGCCATTCTAACAAGTAAAGACTTCTTTTCTGTGGTTATAATTTGTATTTTTCTGCTGAGTAACAATTTCAAGAATATTTTCATGTGGTAATGGATACTCATATATATTCTTTACTAGGGTGTCTTCTGTATACTATTTGTTGGGAACTTTTGCTTCTCTGTTTTAAGTTATTAAAATTGTATATTGATTCTAGAGACAAATTTTATGTCAGGTATATATTTTGTTCTCAGGGCTCGGGCTTTTTAATGTGGTAAATTTATCTTTCAACAGAGAGTTTGATTTTAAAATCTCCTTTGTCTATTTTTTCCTGGCTTTACAATTCCCATGTTTTAAGTATCTTAGCCTACTTAATATTTACAATGTTCCTGTCTTTCATATATATAAGAAATATCATATATATACACATATATGTTTAAACTGCAGGTATATTAGTTTTAAAGCTAAGTTTATATCCTTAACTAGATATTTTTAATGTTTTATTTTTCTTATTTATTTATTTATTTATTTATTGTTCTTTGTTTTTGTTTTTCAATACAGACTTTCATTGTGCAACATATTTGGCCATCTTGAAACTCATTTTGTAGAAAATTGTTCTATTGGTGTTTCTTATATATAATGCTTTGTCTGGTGTCGTCAATTTGGCAATATTGAAAATCCATATAATGTTTTGTATTTAAAAGGGAGTCCTATGGGTTGCACACAGCTGGAACATGGGATCTATCCCAAAATCTGTTCCTTGTATGTGGGTTATGTTCTACTAGCAGGGCTGCCTTGTCTGGCATCAATGGGAGAAGTCCCTATCCTTGAAGAAACTTGATGTGCCAGGGTTGGGGATACTTAGTCAGGTTCCCACCTGCTCAGTGAAGGAGAAGGATGGAGGAAGAATTGTGGGGATGACTGGAGGTGGGGGGTGATAGGCACATTAATTGACTAGAAAAATAAAATGAAAAGAATAGAACAAAGAGCCAATATATAAGTATACAAAAGTATAAAAATGTGTGTATTCCTCTCGTGGATCATAGCTTATAATGTTAACGTGTGTGGGAGGAGGGGATGAGTGTGAGTGTAGGCTTGGATACTAGGAAGGCGGCCATGAGAACAGTAAAAGAAGAGTTTGGAGGGAATTGGAAATCAAAGAGCAATATGCATCATGAGCATGGAAAGGAAGCTCAGGGTTTGGGGAAGAAGCTAAAGTAGGTGAGGCAAGTGAGAAAGACAATTAAGAAACACATACTCTGATTCAGTTTTAGACATGTTTGAAACATAATTTACTAAATTGATGCTTAATTACTTTAGTTCAACTTTAAGTGATATATTTTGAATTTTATTTTTTTCTTTACTTCTTTCTACATTCTTGGAAATTTCATGAAGCTAATAAAATTTCTTGCTCTATTTTATAAAGATGAAAAAAAACAAACTATTTTTTAAAAAGTTTTACTTTGTTTTATTTCAAGCAACCTTATTGGAATGTTCCATCGGATCTGTTTCTTTGACAAAATGTTGTATTGCCACTTTGGATAAATAGGCTTTACATTATACTTGGAAGTGCTATAGAGCTTCATGCACCAAAGAAATAGATGAATGGGGAAGGTAGTTGGCCCCTGCACATTCTCACATGCATATATTCATAGGACAAACATTTGTTTGCTATGTTCATTTTGGTGGCTTATTTTATTATTAGATGTTTATTAATAACTTATTAAATAATTGGTGATAATGTTGGGGAGACATTGTAGGTGTAGCCTTACTTGGAAAAGTGAGTCACTAGGTTTCAATGTCTGATGTTATCCCCAAGACTTTCTAGGCTTCCTGTTTTTAAGTGTGGAAGTGAACTCTCAGCTTACTACTCCAAGTGCCCTGCCTTACTACTCCTATCCTGCAGCCCTGGTGATGAACATATTTTTCTACTGGAATATAACCCTCCCCCAAAGCCTTCCTTACAGTAAGTTGTCTTGGTGATAAGATTTATTTTGGTAGTAAAAGAATTAATATTATGTGTCTCCTTATACCCTTTGATTTAATAAAGCATTAGAAAATAGTTGAGGCTTACACATGCTTGTTCTACCATTAAATTGAGTCTGAGCTAGGAATTTGCTCTTCTCTTTTCCTGTACTGCAGAGATTGCTCAGTGGTTACACTGCATAATTGTGAGGATACAAGTTTCAATATTAATGGAAGAGAAATATGAGTTTTAAATGCACAATGATTTTTTCTCCTCTTTTAGTATAACACTGAACCAATACTATCAAATAATTTTAAACTAGAGATGATTCCTATAGATTTTAAAATAACAAGAGAAATTACAAATTATCCAAATATATTTTGGATATGCCTTCATCTCCAATACATTTAGAGACAGAAAAGTAATTCTTTGGAATTTTAATGTGATATTACTACATATCACCTTTTCACATTTTGAACAATTTCCAGCTGATAACCCTAAATATGATCCCAAACAAAATGAAATTTATTTAGTGTATTACAAACTATTTTGGTATATGATTTTGTTTGTACCTGCTCATCCCTCCCCTCTCTCCCCAGTGTCTTTTTCTGCTTGGTAAGTGTGCTTGTGTCCACATGTTGGTGATGCTCTACTGACCTGTGTTGACATCAGTGGTTGATCTCAAGTATCTTCTGTTGTTTTCCTCTTGAAAGTTTGAGACTGGTTTGCCAAGTGAAGGTTGACATTTCAGAAAGACTGACTGGCCAATAAGCATCTGAGGGTGTGCCTCTCCCCAGGCCCTGGATGTCTGGAATTACAGATGCAAATCTCACATTGAACTTTTGAGTGAGTTCTGAAGACCTTGGCTCAGACCCTCATGAGTGTATATCAAGCAGGTTTTTTTTTTTTTTTTTTTTCCTCATCGAAAAATCCCTACAATACAGGATTGCATGGTTACCTCACATGAACTTTATAGCACATACTGTTGTGCCACAAAGCCAAAAGATTGAATATATGTAGAAGCAAGTAGCTCTTCTGAGGAGATTAATTATCCTGCATACATTGAGCCTGTGTCATCAACTACTAAAAATTGTACACTTTCAAATGCATATGAGCATGCATTTTAAATGTGATGTATATCTCAACAAAAGTTCACAAATATGAAGAAAGTTATATCCTCCATAAATAGAAATCTTACATTACATAAGCCTTTAAAGAGATACCATTCTAACAAATATTTATGTAGCTAAGCACATTTTATTTTCAAGAAGCCCGATATGTCAATTATTTCTTAGTAAAATACAGTCCTATTAAGGGAGACCTTTTCTATATCTAAATCATATATGGTCTTCCTTTTCTTTTCCTCAATCAATTTAAGTGTTTCAGGTTTGAGTTTTTGATCATGATCAACTTGGAGTTACTTTTTGTGCAAGGTGATAGATATGGTTGGATTTTAACTCTTTTTTGTGGACATCCAGTTTTCAGGACACTGTGTTTTAAAGATGTTTTCTTAAAAACACTGTCACATTCAAGGCTCAGAGATCAGTACAGAAAGATGAGGAGCCATTGGATAAGGGCATTTGCAGTGAGATTATATCTCCTAGAAACATCAGAAACTATAACCATAGCCTCTCCAACACCACTGCCCAAATGTGACATGAACAAAGATGACACCAGTGAACTTGTGAAGGCACCAAACAAGATGAAAAGCCCAGATTTCAGTTCTGCACAAAGAACTCCAGACAGCAGAGTGAAGCTAGGAGTGGGAGAGTTGTTCCTCCCTGGGCAGAGCATACCAGTGGATAATCCAGTGTCAAAGGTCAGCCTCTTTTCTGATAGCTGAGTAGTGCTCCACTGTGTAAATGTACCACAGTTTTTGTATCCATTCATCTACTGAAGGACATCTGGGTTTTATTCTAGCTTCTGACTATCATAAATAGGGCTTCTATGAACATTGTGGTGCATGTGTCTTTGTTGTATGTTTGAGCTTCTCTGGGGTATATGCCCAGAATTGGAATAACTAGGTCTTCAGGTAGTACTATGTCCAATTTTCTGAGGAATCACCAGAATGATTTCCATAGTGGTTATATCACCTTTCAACCCCACCAAAAGTGGAGAAGTGTTCCTCTTTCTCTGCATCCTTGCCAGCAACTGCTGTCATCTGAGTTTTTTATTTTAGCCATTCTGACTAGTGTGAGGTAGAACCTCAGGTTGTTTTTGATTTGTCTTTCCCTGATGACTAGGGATGTTGAGCATTTCCTTAGATGCTTCTCAAACTCACAGACTATATGAAGCTCACAAAAACCAAAGGCCAAAAAAACAAAAAAACAAAAACAAAAAAAACAAAAACAACAACAACAAAAATATAAAAAAAAACAAGAAAAGAAGAAGAAAAGAAAGCCACAGTCTTCCTTGGGGAAAAGTAATAAATGTGTAGCACCCTCTCAGAATGTGGTACACCTAGACCTCAAATCATTAATAATCCAAGAGCTAAGATAATAGCTTTGTGGCAATTTTTGATATTCAAAGATCATTCTGCTTAATTTATACCCAACAAGAAATCTGCTTCCATGTTATGTTCTGTCCGACATGTACTTCATGCTTATGGTAACTAGTGGGATTTCTACGCATGCTATCAAACCTCTTAAAAAATGAAGTACTGACAAAATTATTCATATAATGTTATGCCAAAATGCCTTTAAAAATCTGTAAATGTATCCTTCTTTTTAAAAAAAATAAAGTGGTAAGGAAAAAGAAAAGGTCAGCCTTAAAAGCATATAAACAAGTAATATTTTATAAACTTAAGAGAGTATTTGGGAATCTATATACAAATATAAAGTATATATGAATGCAATATGTAAAAAGAGGGGATGAATTTGAGATGTATGTGAGAGGGTTTTAAGGGAGAAAGGGGAATGAAGAAGCAATTTACAATCTTCAAAAAGTACAGCTTTAAAATATAGTAACAACAAAAAAGGAATTTAATTCTTAAAATAACAATGAGAATTTTCAGAGATGTGTTCTTATTTTATCTCTTTGTTTATAATATGTATATTTACAAGTTTGTGCATTCATATATGTTAATTAGGTTGTACTGTGCTATATCACACGTGTAGGTAAATGAATATCAGTTCTGACCCTTGTCTTTCAACTTGTTTGAAACAGGTATTTTCATTTCTCTCCACTGTCTATGCTAGGATTTCTGGTACACAAGCTTCCAGGAATTCTATCTCCAATTCCCAGCTTCTCTTAGAGTCCTGGGATTGAAAGTATAAATACTTTCGTGTAGTGAAAATTTTAAATCAGTTCCTTCTGCTTGCAGTAAAAATGCTTTCTTTATCTCTAAAGACATCGTCCTAGACCCAGTAATGTGTCCTTACTAAAAATTTACATGAAACCACCTGGTTTTCCCGATATATTTAAAGTGTATGTACTGTATAAAAAATCACTTCTACTGTTGTATGAAATTCTCTATCCACAGTTTCTCACTCTACCCTTAAAGCTAGCCTGCTACTGCGTGTAAATAAAAGGAGATGTAGTGTGAGGTTCTGTCAAATATTCCATTCAGACTAAATCCAAACCTTAGAGAAAAGGGAATGGATATTTCTTAGCCTACGTTCAGGAATAAGGACAACGTTATGGCTAAGACAAGTTGCACAGCTTACTTAAAGAGAATGCTAAGAAAATTGTCTACTTTTGAGGAAGCTACATATTTCAGCTGTGAATGAAGTGATTGTTGACACAAATAAGCCATGTACATTCAGATATCTTGGAAGACATTCAGTTGGAAGTGTTTTAGGTCTTTTATCTGGAAACATAACTACAGCGGGACACCTGTCAAATCAGAGCAATAAGAAAGAAATGAAGGGCATGGTTTGCTTGGATGCCCATATAGATGAAGATCTTCTCCATCACATTTCTGGTGGGAAAGAACAATAGAATTAGGCTGCTACATGCTGTAGACCAGAAGCTGTGTATAGGAAATAAGTGTGTAATAGATTTACAATTTTGGAAAGATAACATCAGGAAGAGAAACAGAGATCTATAAAATCACTACAGAACAGCACCCCATCTCCTATAGCAGAAGACATAAACCTATCTTACTAGACACTGGGAAATTCTATGTCTGTCACAAAGGAGAATATTTAACACTAGGAAGCTATGATAGATGGTACATCATTGTTATTAATCAACAAAATAAACCAAAGCAGATGTGTAGAATATACAAAAAGAGAAGAAAATTCAGACTTGTGAAGTGGAGAATACAATTTGCAAATTTTTCTGTGGTGTCCTGAGGATATATAGGAAATGTGATGTAATGATGGCCATAAAAATTTCCCTGATCCAATTTGGAAGCTCACTGTGTATGCTCTCTGTAAAATCTGAGTATGAGTACAATTATATATTATTTTTATTAGTTTTTAAAATTGCATTTTCGTGAGTAGTGACAGCATATCATTTATGAAACCAGCATGTATTCAAACTCATGATGTAGCTGATGATTAAACCTTCATCTTTCTGTCTATGCCTAAGAGATTTAAGACATGTACTACTATATTCTGCTTAAATGATTTCTTTTTTTTAAATTTAGACCAAAGAAAGACTGCACTTTTATAAGTGGCTTAATCAGTCAGTCTTCAAATCTATCACAAATGTTTATTTCATAAACATAAATTCTAATTAAACCATGAATGGAGAATTTTTAAAAGGATATCAGAAAGAGTATAAAACCTAGTGGAATTTAAGTGTTGATTTTGACTTAAAGAAGCATCCATTAGTTCTACTGAACTGTTAAAGTCTGATTCTCGAACATAGCAGTGGAATTAGAGACTCCACCTCAAAGATAAGATATTGTTGCTTGGTAAATTATCTTATTCTACCTCACTTTATACAGAAAATGTTTATTGTGCAATGGCTTGAGACCTAAAAGAAGCATTGGTGTAAGTAGCCATTGATTAATGTGTACTATTTCACTTTAAAGTATCAATTTATAAAATTGCAATCCAAAAAAAACCCTCAAATTAGCTCTAGTTAAGTGATTTAGTTGAGAACATATATGGACTCACTGCAGTGTTATGTAGAAACGGTCCCTATAAAAAATAATTAAGTAGATAAGTTAACAAACATAAAAACCTGGATTTAAAATATTCCAAAGATACAACCAACATAAGAATTAATACTTTTAACTCTTTTAGACAGAGAGTTGTTGAGGTAATTTAAAAGTGAGGCACAAGGTATATCTGAAAGCATGCTTCTGTGAAGAACGCAACACCATCTTCTAGTCTGGGAGCTCAAGTGTACTATACATGTGAAGAGAAAAAAGGGTATTTGTGCTCAGTGCTTTCTCCCTTTGGCTGCCATTCAGTTAGCCTCCCACTATTCCTTATCTTACCCCAGATCCACGTTCCTGCCATTTAATTGTCTGTCCTGTGTAGTGTTCTGGGTCAGCTTGGCCACAGGACATAGCCACTTGCGGAGACCAGAAGAGTAGATCTTGACTGTGATTACCCCACAGCTCTGCGACTGATGTGGGCTGTAGAGAAGCACCTAGACAGCACTCCTTGGCTGGCAAATCACAGTTTGAGAAGTGGGAAGGCCTAAGATAATTTGTGGGACCCCAGGCAGGCATCTGACAGGCCCGGGACCATAGGGCTGAGAGATCCTTGAACACACAGGTGCTGCTGAAAGTAGCTGTGGTTCAGCTAAGGCTCGTTTACACAGTGTAGGGGAATGCCAAGGTGCTGAGGTGGGAGAGGGTGGCTGGGAGAGGGAGCACGTTCATGGAAGCGAGGGGATGGGGAAGGAGATGGAAAGGGAGAATAGGGATAACATTTGAAATGTAAATATGGATAATATCCAATAAAATGATATAAATATTTGGTTTTTGAGGAGAAAATAGATGATTACAGAAATCTTGGAAGAGAGATCAGGTGTAAGTAGTTTTTGTGTGTGTTTGTGAAGACACTGAACTTTCATAAATTTTAAATGGAAATTACTCACAGCTTCTATCCTCTATGATAAAAATACTAATTATTTTAAAGGCTACTTAAATCTGCCTCGTACCTTGGCAGTTCAATGAACAATGGAGAGAAGAAAAAGATGGAGGAATGAACAGCCGGCAAGGTGGAGGGAGGTGAGCCTAGAGATGCAATGGCTGTGGTATTAAGTGGGAGAAAGCTGTGGTGGAAAGGGAAACAACAGGGTCGCGTGCAGCTGTCTGGAGCCCCGGCAGGCTCTGCCCCTACCACGGAGCTGAGTCACAAGATCTCTGCCATTCTGAACAATGACAGAATATCAGAAATGGACCCAGGTTCAGTTTCTGTACGGGGTCTCCTCAAGAGTCGTCCAAGGTCCATGATGCCCTTAAGGCCATGTGGGTGTCCACAATTTATACTATATCTGAGAGTCATGCATGTGCTTTTACATTATTGAACATAGGAAAAGACAAAACCATTTGGCTGCTGTTTAAAAAAAATTATAGGTGATACCATTGATAAGATAGTATTTTTAAAATAATAACCAAGATAAGTAAAAAATCTATTTCTTTTAGGATACATCATTTATTTAATCAATCTTTCTACAGAAGAATACTTTTATGTATTATAGAAGTGCAATCATAGAATGCTACATTTCCGTAAACTGTATGAGGATGTTTAGTGACATATATTTCCTAGATTTCATAATTATAATTGGCAATAATGAACATAGATGAGAAGGTGACTGTGGAGAAAGTTGTTGAATCCTTTGTTCATATGACAAGTGATGGTATAAAATTAAATATTATATGGCATTTAATTTCTCCTTTGCGAGTTCTCCACGCTGATTTCCACTGTGCTGGAGCAGTTTGCCAGCCCCACCAACAGTGAAAGTGGATTCCTTTTTACCAAATCCTCCCTAGCACTTGTTGATGGTTGCTTTATTGATCTTTGCTATTCTTACTGGGATAAGATGAAGTCTCAAAGTTTCTCAGAGTTGCTTTGATTTGCTTATTCCTAATTGCCCTGAGGATAAATGACAATTCTTTAAATATATATCTTAACACATTTCTTAGTTTCTTTAGAAGTCTCTGTTCAGGTCCAGGTACAATTTTGCATAGATATTTACTTTTTTTCTTTGTTCTTTAAGTTCTTTACATGCTCAGGATAGAGGTTATCTGTCATACATGTGGCGGGGAAAGATTCACTCCAAATCTTTGGCTTCTTCCTTGTTCAGCAACTCAGTTAGCTGGTTTTGTTTGTTTGTTTGTTTGTTTGCTTGCTTGCTTAAGCTGTACAGAGGCTTTTAGTGTAAAGATATTCTACTTTTCAATTAGTGAACTTATTACTTGGGAAAATGAAGAACTATTTAGAAATGTTCTTTCTAAAGGTAGAACATACAACATGAGCCTCATATTTTCTTCTAGCAGCTGCAGGTTTCAAGTGTAAGTCTTCATTCCATTGAAATTAAGTTTTTATACAAGGTGATAGATATGGATCTATTCTTCACTGAGTTTCCCAAGTACTTTCTCTTGAAGATGCTCTTTTGTTTTTGTTCTTTATCTTTATCAATACTAAGTGTCTGAAGTTATGTGTCCATGTGCTTGGATCATTGATTTTGTTCCACAGGCCTAGTTTGTGTGCCAATACCATGTTGTCTTTACTACTTTGGTTATGAAATACATATTAAGGATCCGAAAGATAATTACACTAATAATGCTTTGTTTTTCTGAGGATTATTTTGGTTATCTTGGGTCTTTTGAAAGGACAACCGATTTTTATCATAAAAATATTTTGTTTGTTTATTTGTCTTGTCTTGTTTTCTAGTCTTTCTTTGATACCCCCAATTTTTTATTGGAAATTCTCTGCACTTTTATTTCAGATGTTATCCTTTTCCCACAATCTCCTCTCCTCCCCCTCCCATTGCCTCCTGAAGGTGCTCTCTCTCCCAACCACCCTTTCTCACCTCAGTACCTTGGCATTCCCCTATAATGGGAAAACGAGGTTTCACTGTTATAGGGCTACCTTTCCCAGTTTTTTCAGTGTTCCAATTCAAGTCAACTTTTTCATCCTGAGCTTCTCAATCTGCCTGAGTATTTTAGTTAACCAAACCTTCAATCAGCCTTTACATAATTAATCCTACATTAAAATAAAGCCATCAACCTAGTGAAAACTTAGAATATTTTGATAACCAAATTTGAACATAATGACCTCAGTTTTTTTAACATATTATTGTTAATCTCTACAAAAATCTGGCATTTTTATGTGTGTTTGAGCTTGCCCTACCCCGTGTGTGTTTGTGTAAGTGTGCATGTGTGTACTGTGATGCATGTAGAAATTGGTTCTCTCATTCTACCATGAGGATCTAGTTATGCAACTCAGATTCACAGTATCCAGGATTGGAGGTAGAATTCTATTGGCTGAGACTAATCTCAGGGGCCCAATATTGTTAGCTCTTATTTAATCATATTATTCACTCTCTTCTTGATCTTTATATATTATCGACACATTGTGTTGGTACGTTCAGACCATCAAAATATGTACACTTTAGCCAACTATATTTTGTTATTACCATTTTAAAATTGGAGAAGCTGGAAGACCCAGTGTTGAAGTTCTGACTGATCAGGTCTTGATATGAGCTTTCTTGGGTTTAGATAACATGATCTGTGTTCTTATCTCCAGAGTAAAAAGACAGAGAAGGAGAGACACGATTTTCTCCAGGCTCTTCTTTTCCTTTGCATCTTTTATTTATTTTACTCTTACACTCAAGATTTTATCCCCCCAGTCCACCTTTCTACTGTTCCATATCCCTTCCCCACACCTGTACCTCCTTGAGGATGTCCCCAACTCACCCACCCCGCCAGACCTCTAAAACCCCTGGGGCCACCAGTCTTTTGAGGGTTAAATGAATCTTCTCTGACTGAACCTAGACCTGAGTGTCCTCTTTCATATATATATTGGGGGACTCAAATCAGCTGGTGTACACTGCCTGGTTTGTGATTTATTGCCTGAGGGATCTCAAGGGTCCAGTTTAATTGAGATTACTAGTCCTCTTATAGGGTCACCCTCAGCTTCCTCCAGCTTTTTCCAAATTCAACCACAGGGGCCATCAGATTCTGTTGGATGGTTGCATGTAAAAATCTGCATCTAATCTTTTTAGCTATAGGTTGCATTTTGGTTTTTCAGAGGGCAGTCATGACAGATCCCTTTTTGTGAGCACTTAATAACTTCAGTAATGGTGTCAGGCATTGGGGTCTCCACTTAAACTAGATCTCACTTTGGGCCTGTCCCTGGACCTTCTTTTCCTCAGGCTCTTCTCCATCTCCATTCCTGCAGTTTTTCTGAAAGGAACAATTATGGGTCAGAGCTTTGGCTGTGGAATAACAACTGCATACCTCCCTGGATGCTCTGTATTTCTGCAGGAGGTGGGCAGGCTCTACAAGTTCACTCTCTCCACTATATGGCATTTCATCTAGGGTTCCACCATCCTTTGAATCCTGGCTCTTTCCTTCCTCGTCTCTGGTATATTCTGGAAAGTCCTGCAAATATCCTGTCTCCTGAGAACTCCTGTTACCACTCATTGTGCTGGCCCTCAGTCCTTTTATTCCATTCAACAGAAGATCATGTCCTCCTCCTGCCTTGTCCCTCCTTTTTCCCAGGTCCCCCTATCCTTCCACCCTTCTGGTTGATTTCTTCTTCATCCCATGTGGGACTGAGACATCTTCACTTTGACCCTTCAGCTTGTTGAACTTTTGGAGTTCTGTGGACTGTATATTTAGTATTATGTACCTTTTTGGGCTAATACTCACATATTAGTGAATACATAACTTGCATTTCTTTTTGGTTCCAAGTTACCTCATTCAGGATATTTTCTATTTTCTAGTTCCATCCATTTGTCTGCAAAACTCAAGATATCCTCATTCTAATGGCCGAGCAGTATTCCATTGTGTGAATGACCCACATTTTATGTATCCATTCTTTTGTCATGGGACATCTGGGTTGTTTCCAGCTTCTGGCTATCAAAAACAAGGCTGCTATGAATATAATGGAATTTTTGCCTCTTTGGTATAGCGGAGCATCTTTTGGGCATATTCCCAAGAGTGATATTGCTGGGTCTTTAGGTAGACCTATTTTTAAATTTTTGTGGAACCTCCAAATTGAATTCCAGAGTGTTTGTACCAGTTTGCAATCCCACCAACAGTGGAGGAGTGTTCTTTCTCTACATCCTTTCCGACATGTGTTGTTACTCGAGGTTTTGATATTAGCCATCCTGAGTGGTAGAAGGTGAAATCTCAGGGTCATTTTGATTTGCGTGTCTCTGATCACTAGGGACTTTGAACATTTCTTTATGTGCTTCACAGCCATTTGAGGTGCCTCTATTGTGAAATCTTGGGTTAAGTTCTATGCCTGAAATTTAATTGGGTTGTTTGGTATTTTGGGGTTTAGCTTCTTGAGTTCTTTATATATTGTTTGGTTATTTAGCCCTTTATTAGATGAGAGGTTAATGAAGGTTTTTCCAGTCTATTGGTTGCCAGTTTGTCTTTCGAATTACAGAAGCTTTCCAGTTTCATGAGGTCCCAAATACCTAGTCTTGGCCTTAAAACATGAGCCACTTGGCATTCTGTTTAGAAAATATCCCCCTGTGCCAATGAGTTCAAGGCTTTCTGCCTCACTTTCTTTTCTATTAGATTCTATATGTATGATTTTATGTTCAGGTCCTTGATACACATGGACTTGAACTTTACGCAGTATCCCCCTGTGCCAATGAGTTCAAGGCTTTCTGCCTCACTTTCTTTTCTATTAAATTCTATATGTATGATTTTATGTTCAGGTCCTTGATACACATGGACTTGAACTTTACGCAGGTTGACAAATATGGGTTTATTTTCATTTTTCTACTTATAAATAGCCTATTAGACCAGCACCATTTATTGAAGGTCCTTTATTTTTTCCATTGAATATTTTTGGCTTCTTTGGCAAAGATCGTGTGTGCTTAAGTGTTTGCTTATATTTCTGCGTCTTCAATAATATTTTTTTGATCAACCTGTCTGCTTTGTAAAAAAACCATGCAATTTTTATCACTATTGCTCTGTAGTAGAGGTTGAGGTCAGGAATGGTAATTGCCACAGCCATGCTTTATTGTGGAGAATTGTTTTTTGCTGGGATTTTGAAGGGTTCTGCATTGAATCTATAGACTGTCTTTGATAGGATGAACATTTTTACTAAGTAAATTCAGCCAATTCATGACATGTGAGGTCTATCCATTTTCTGAGATCTTTGATTCTTTTTGTTTAACTGAACAACTTAGTTAAAAAAAAAAAATATAAATGTACATATTTTTAGCATTTTTGCATAAAAGAATACAAATATATTTTTGTCAGTACTTGGTTTTTTTAAAGGTGTGATAGTTTGCATTAAGATCTTACTAGTAACAATAAGCATAAAGTACATGTAAAACAAGAGGTAACCTGGAATTAGCCAAAGTTTTCTTGGTGTGACTGGGTTATCTCAGTGAGCATGATATTCTTTAGATGCATCCATTTTCTTAAGAATTTCATAAAATCATTGTTTCTGATAGCTAAGTAGAAATCCATTGTGTAAATATACCACAATTTTGTATCGATTCATCTATTTCAGGACATATGGCTTCTGTCCAGCTTCTGGCTATTAGAAATAGGGCTGCTATGAACATTGTGGTGCATGTGTCTTTATTGTATGTTGGAGCTTTTCTGGGGTAAATGCCCAGAAGTGGAATATCTGGATCTTCAGGTAGTACTATGTCCAATATTCTGAGGAACATCTAGACTGATTTCCACTGTGGTGATACCAGTTTACAACCCCACCAACAATGTAGAAGTGTTCCTCTTTCTCCACATCCTCCCCAGCATGTGGTGTCATCTGAATTTTTGATCTTAGCCATTCTGACTGGTGTGAGGTGGAATCTCAGGGTTGTTTTGATTTGCATTTCCCTGACAGAGAATGATGTCCAGCACTTCCTTAGACGCTTTCAGGTATGTGTTATTCCTCAATGGAGAACTTTTTGTTTAGCTCTGTACCCCATTTTTAATAGGGTTGTTTGATTCTCTGGTGTCTAGCTTCTTGAGTTTTTGTATACCTTGGATATTAGGCCTTTATCTAATGTGGGGTTGGTAAAGAACTTTTCCCAATCTGTTGGCTGCCGTTTTGTTTTCTTGACAGTGTCCTAAGCCTTACAGAAACTTTGCAATATCATTAAGTCCCATTTGTCAATATTTGACCTTAGAGCATGAGCCATTGGTGTTCTGTTTAGGAAATTTTCTCCTGTGCCTATGTGTTCTAATGTTTTCCCTACTTTCTCTTCTAATAATTTCAATGTAGCTGGTTTAATTTGGAAATCATTGATCCACTTGCACTTGAGCTTTGTACAAGTAGATAAGAAAGGGTCTATTTTCATTCTTCTGCATGCTGAGTGCCAGTTGGTCTAACACCATTTGTTAAAGAGGCTGTCATTTTTTCATTGAATGTTTACAGCTCCTTTGTCAAACCTCAAGTGACCATATATATATGAGGGCTCATTTCTGGATCTTCGATTTTTTCCATTGATCCACATCTAGTGAGATGACCATGTGTTTTTTTTTTTTCTTTGAATTTGTTTATATTGTGGATTACATTGATGGATTTTCGTATATTGAACCATCCCTGCATTCCAGGGATGAAGCCTATTTGATCATGGTGAATGAGTGTTTTGATGTGTTCTTGGATTCAGTTTGAAAGTAATTTCTTGAATAATTTATTGAGTATTTTTGCATCAATGTTCATAACTGAGATAGGTCTGAAGTTATCTTTACTTGTAGGGTCTTTGTGTGGTTTAGGAATGAGGAATATTGTGTCCTCAAAAAATGAGTTAGGTAGTGTTCCATCTGATTCTATTTTGTGGAATAGTTTAGAGATTATTGGTATTAGGTCATCAATATATGTTTAAAAAAATTCTGCACTGAACTCATCCTGGCCTGTGTTTTTATTTGTTTGGGAAGCTTTTGATGACTACTTCTATCTCTTTAGGTGTTGTGGGATTATTTAGATGGTTTACCTGCTCCTGGTTTAACTTTAGTATCTGGTATCTGTCTAGGAATTCATTCATTTACTCCAAGATTTCCAGCTTTGTTAAGTATATGCTTTTGTAGGAGGATCTGATGATTTCTTGAATTTCCTCAGTTTCAGTCATTATTTCTCCACATTCAGTTTTGATTTTGTTAATTTGGATACTCACTGTTTACCCTCCAGTTAATCTGGCTATATGTTTATCAATCTTGTAAATTTTGTCAAAGAACCAGTTCTTGGTTTTGTTGATTCTTTCACTGGTTCTTTTTGTTTCTATTTGGTCTATTTATGCCCTATGTTTGATTATTTCTTGCTGTGTACTCCTCTTTGGTGTATCTGCTTCCTTTTGTTCTAGAGCTTTCAATTGTGTTGTCATGTTGCTAGTATATGCTCTCTCCAGTTTCTTTTTGGAAGCACTCAGAGCTATGAGTTTTCCTCTCCGTACTGCTTTCATTGCATCCCATAGGTTTGGGTATGTTGTGTTTTCATTTTCATTAAATTATAGAAAATCCTTAATTTCTTTCATTATTTCTTCCTTGACCCTGCTATCATTTAATAGAGTATTGGCTAGTTTCTATGTGTATATGGGCTTTTTGTTGTCTTTGTTGTTATTAAAGACCTGCTTTAGACTATGGTGATCAAATAGGATGCATGGGAGTATTTTTTTTTTAATCTACTTATACTTATTGAGTCTTGTTTTGTGTCTGATTATATGGTCAATTTTAGAGAAGGTGCCATGAGGTGCGGAGAAGAAGGTGTATTCTTTTGTTTCAGTATTATATGTTCTGTCAATATCTATGAATTCCAATTGGTTCATAACCTCTACTAGTTTTACTGTGTCGTACTTCAGTTTCTGTTTCCATGATCTGTCCATTGTCGAGAGTGGGGTGTTGAGGTCTCCCACTATTATTGTATGGGATGCAATTTATTTTTTGAGCTTTTGTGGGTTTTTTTCTTATGAATATGGGTGCTCTTGTATTTGGAGCATATATGTTATAGAGTGAGAGTTCTTCCTGACAAATTTTCCCTGTGTTGAGTAAAAAGTGTCCTTCTCTAGCTTTTTTTATACATTTTGGTTGAAAATGTACTTTATTTGATATTAGAATGGCCACTCCAGCTTGCTTCTTGGGACTGTTTGCTTGGAAGTTTTTTCTTTTTTTTTTTTTTTCTTTTTTTCTCAATCTTTTACTTTGAGATAGTATCTGTCTATGTCTCTGAGATAAGGTTCCTGTATGCACCAAAATTCTGGGTTTTTTTTATGTATCCAATCTGATAGCCTATGTCTTTTTATTAGGGAATTGAGTCCATTTATGTTAACAGATATTAAGGAATAGTGGTTGCTGTTTCCTGCCATTTTTACTTTTAGAGGTAGAATTGTGCCTGTGTGTCTTTCTTCTTTTGGTTTTTTTGCTTAAGTATTTTCTTGTTTATACTAGGATGTAGTTTTCCTCCTTGTATTGGGTTTTCCACCTATAATTCATTGTAGTGCTGGGTTTGTGGTCAGATATTGTGTAAATTGATGATTGAGGGTTGTGCTGGGTATAGCTGCTTGGTCTGATACTTATGTTCTCTTACGGTCTGCATGATGTCTGTCCACAATCTTCTAGCTTTCATAGTCTCTGTTGAGAAATCGGGTGTAATTCTGATTGGTTTGCCTTTATATGTTACATGACCTTATTCCCTTACTGCTTTTAGTATTCTTTCTTTGTTTTGGGCACTTGGCATTTTCCCTATTATGTGTCGGGAGGAATTTCTTTTCTGGTCCACTCTAATTGGAGCTCTGTAGACTTCTTTTATGCTCATGGTCATCTCATTCTTAAGGATAGGGAAGTTTACTTTTGAGATTTTGTTGATGATATTTTGTGCTTCTTAGTTGATATTCTTTGCCCTCTTCTATTCCTATTATCCTTAGGTTTCGTCTTCTCATTGTGTCCTGGATCTCCTGGACATTTTGGGTTAGGAGCTTTTTGGGTTTTGCTTCTTCTCTGACTGTTTTGTCTATGTTTTCAGTGGTGTCTTCGGCCCCCGAGATTCTCCCATCTCTTTTAGTCTATTGGAAAAGCTTGCATCTGTGACTCCTGATTTCTTTTTTAGGTGTTATACCTCTAGGGTTATCTCTTTTAGTGTTTTCTTTATTGTGTCAATTTCCGTTTTAAATTTCTTCTTCCATTCCTTCATCTCTTTGGTTCTGTTTTCCTCTAGTTCTTTGTGTTATTTGAGTGTTTTTCTTGTTTCCTCTTTAAAAGCTTCTGATTCTTTTTGCTTTTCCTCCCGTTCTTGTTTAAGGATCTGTATCATCATCTTGAGGTATGATTTTAGGTCTGCATCTTCTTTTTCTGGAGTGTTTGGCATTCTGCTGTTTGCTGTGATGGGAGAGCTGGGTTCTGGTGTTGCCAGGTTGTCTTGGTTTCCTTGGGATATGCTTTTTCGCTTTCCTCTTGCCATCTTGTTGTCAGTGATATGTTCTTGCCTTTCCCTTGTACCTGGTCTGTGTCCCTGGATCTCCGCTGGTCCAGGTGCTGGATGGTCCAAGCCCTGTCCTGTGCCCCAAAGCCGCAGGGTGGGAACAGAGTTCCCAATGCTGGGTTCCTGGTCCCTGGATCAGGCAGGGCAGGGGCATGCTTTCTGTGCACACTCGGCAGAGATCTTTCTTTCCCTGGCTACTCGGATCTTTTTCTCACCAGGCCTTAACCTTTGGGAAATGCTGGTCCAGGTTTCCTCTTCTTTAATTTCTTTCTTGGGAGACTTAAAGTTATTGTCCCAGAGATCTTTCACTTGTTTGGTTTTACTCCAAGACATTTTATATTATTTGTGATTATTGTGAGGTAGTTGTTTTCTAATGTCTTTCTCAGATTAGAGTGTTTATCATTTGTATAAATGAAGGCTACTGATTTATTTGAATTAATTTTATATTCAGGCATTCCCCTGAAGTTGTTTCTCAGCTGGAAAAGTTTTATAGCAGGTTTTTTCGGGGATCGCTTATGTATTCTATCACATCATCTGCAAATAATAATAACGTTATTTCTTCTCAGCCAATTTATTTCCCTTGGCTTTATTTTGTTGTCGTATTGTTCTGACTAGCACTTTGAATATGGGGAGAGTGGGCACCCTTGTCTTGTCCCTGAATTCAATGGGATTGCTTCAAGTATCTCTTCATTTAAATTGATATTGGCTAATGGTTTGCAATGAATTGCTTTTACTATGTTTAGGTATGAGCCTTAAATTTCTGATCTCTTCATTAATTTTAACATGAAGGTGTTTTGTATTTTGTCAAATGCTTTTTCTGCATATAAGGAGGTGATCATGTGATTTTTTAAAGTTAGTTGATGTTGTGAATTATGTTAATTGATTTCCATATATTCAATCAACCTTACATCTCTGAGGTGAAGCCTTATGATCATGGTGAATGATGGTTTAGATGTGTTCATGGATTCAGAGAGCAAGAATTTTTGCATCAACATTCATACATGAGATATCTGTCTAGAAAAATCATTTACTTCATCTAGATTTTTCAGTTTTGTTGAGTTTTGTTTGTAGAAGTATCTGAAAATTTTTTTAGTTTTCTCAGTTTCTGATGTTATAACTCCCTTTTCATGTCTGATTTTGTGAATTTGGATACTGCCTCTGGGCCCTTTAGTTAGTTTGGGTAGGTGTTTTTCTATATTGTTGGTTGTGTCAACGAAACAGCTTTAGGTTTTGGTGATTCTTTGTATTGTTGTCTTTGTTTCTATTTGGTTGATTTCAATGCTGAGTTTGACTATTTCCTGCCTTCTACTCCTTTTGGGTGTATTTGCTTCTTTTTCTTCTATAGCTCAGTGTGCTGTTGAGTTGCTAGTGTAAGATCTCTCTGCTTTCTTTACCAGGATATTTAGTGCTTTGAAATATCTCCTTAGCACCACTTTCAATGTGTCCCATTATTTTATGTATGATGTGCCATCATTTTCATTAAATTCCAGAAAGTCTAATTTCTTTTTTTATTTCTTCCCTGACCAAGTTATCATTAACTAGAAATTTGTTGTTTCCACATGTATGTAGGATATCTGTTGTTTTTGTTGTTATTGAAGGCCATCTTAGGCCATGATGGTCTGATAGAGAGAATAGGATTATTTTGATCTTCTTGTATTGGTTGAAGGTTGTTTTGTGACCAATTATATGGTCAAATTTGGAGACTGTACCTTAAGATTCTATGAATAAGGGGTATTATTTTGTTGGAGGATGAAATGTTCTGTAGATATCTGTTAAATCCAATTAGTTCATAACCTCTATTAGTTTCACTGTGTCTCTCATTAGTATCTGTTTCAATGACCTCTCCATGAGTGAAAGTGGGCTTTTGAAGACTTCCACTATTATTGTGTAGGGTTCAATGTATATTTTGAGCTTTAGTAAAGCTTTACAAATGTGGTGCCCTTGAATTTGGGACTTAGATATTTAGAGTTGAATTGAGATTTTCTCTTGTTTGATTTTCCCTTTGATGAATATGAAGTGTCCTTCCTCATCATTATAGATAACTTATAGTTGAAGGTCTATTTTATTGGATACTAGAATGGCAACTTCAGCTTTATTCTTGCGAACATTTGTTTAGAAGACCTTCCCCCATTCTTTTACTCTGAGATACTATCGCTCTTTGTTTTTGAGGTATGTTTTTTGTATGTAGTAAAAGGCTGGATCTTGTTTGTATATACAGTGTTAGCTTATGTCTTTTTATAGATGAGTTTAGTTCTTTAATATTAAAAGATATTAAAAAGATAGTGAAGACAGATGACTGTTGGTTCCTGTTATATTTGGTTTTGTTAGAGGCTTTATGTGCTGTGGTTCTCTCATTTTGGCTTTGTTGTGAGATGCTTAATATCTTTTCTTTGTTGTATGTACCTTCCTTATGTTAGAGTCTTTCTTCTAGGACATTCTGTAGAGCTGAATTGACAGATAGATACTGTTTTAATTAGTTTTGTCTTAGAATATTCTGTTTTCTCCATCTTTGTTGATTGAGAGTTTTGCTGGGCATAGTAGCCTAGGCTAGAATTTGTGTTTTCTTAGTGCCTGCAAGACATCTGAACAGGATGTTCTGGCTTTTATAGTCTCTGTTGAAAAGTTTGTTGTAATTTTAGGAGATGTACTTTTGTATGTTACCTGGCCCTTTTCTCTTACAGCTTTTAATATTCCTAATTTGTTCTGTGGGTTTAGTGTTTTGATGATTATGTGAGAAGAGTATTTTGTTTTCTGGTCCCATCTGTTTAGTGTTCTAGGCTTTTTGTACCTTTATTGCCATATCTTTTTTTAGGTTGAGAAAGTTATTGTGTATGATTTTGTTGAAGACATTTTCTGGTCCTCTGAGCTGGGAATCTTCATTCTTCTCTACTTTAATTACTCTTAGAGTTGGCCTTTTCATTGTTTCATGAATTTCCTGGATGGTTTGGGTTATTAGGTTTTTTTATGTTTTGAATTTTCTTTGATAGTTATATCAATTTCTTCTAAGGTAACTTCTATACACGAAATTCTCTTTTCCATCTTTTGTATTGTGTTGGTGGTACTTACATCTGTAATTCCTGACCTCTTTCTTAGGTTTTCAATTTCCAGGTTGGTCTCTATTTGTGTTTTCCTTATTTTTTTCTACCTTTACTTTTAGTTCTTAGACCACTTTATGCAATTCTTTAACCTGTGTTTTCCTGTATTTTTTTTCCAGTAAGCTAATATTATCCTGCTTAAAGAACTCTATTACCTTAATTACATAGTATCTTAGTTTAGTTTCCTGATTTTCAGGTTTGTTCGTGTATTCAGGGCTTGCTGTGGTGAGAGAACTAGGTTCTGAAGATGGCCACATATATTGGCTTCTGTAGCTTATGGTCTTGAGTTTGCTTCTTGCCATCTGGTTATTCCTGGTGTTTACTCATTTGGCTGACTCTTTCTGTGGTCTGCCTTTTTTGTCCCTGGGTTTCTACATGTCTCTTTGTAGGCATGCTGCACTGGCTGTAGCAGATTTCTGATAGGGCCTTCCAGATGGACCATTTTCAGAGGGGCAGAGAAGCTGCTGATTTTCAGCCATGGCTGCAGGAAATCACTCTGGAAGACTTCAGACTGTTGGTTCTTCAGAGGAGCAGTCAAACTGATGTTCTGTGTGAAGCTTCTCTATGGTGCTATAGACTGTTGCTTTTGTTACCCATTTCAGTTTTTTGGGTCAGTTACCCTGAGTGCCACTGAGCCCACAGGATATCTTCAGAATGTGGTATCAGTTGCCCAGTTGCCCTGTGTACAGAGGTACTCCTGGAATCCCATAAGCAGAGGTATCTTGGGTAGAGTGGATCTCCTGGGGTGTCTCCATCTGTGGTACCAAACACCCTGGGCAGCAGATAATATTAATGCCTCAGGATGTGGTATCAAATGCTCTAAGTGCAGCTGATCTTCTGATATACTTCAGAATATGGTGTCTTCTGGGGAGGAGACTAGCTAGCATTCAAATGTTCTGAATGCAATGGATCCTCTGGTATGCTTCAGATTTATCCTCTTCCAAGGATCAGACTAGCCAGCCACTTTGCTGAACTTGTTTATCAGCTGTAGGAGTTCTCTGGTGGAGTTTTTGGGGTCACTTAAGTACAAAATCATGTCATCGGCAAAGAGTGATGTTTTTATCTCTTCCTTTCCGATTTGTATCCCCTTGATCTCCTTTTGCTGTCTAATTGCTCCAGCCAGGACTTCCAGTACTATGTTGAATAAGTAGGGGGACAGTGGGCAGCCTTGTTGAGTCCCTGATTTTAGTAGGATTGCTTCAAGTTTCCCACCATTAGGTTTGATGTTGGCTGTTGGTTTGCTGTATATTGCTTTTATTATGTTTAAGTATGGACCTTGGATTCCTGTTCTTTCCAGGACTTTTAACATGAAGGGGTGTTGAATTTTGTCAAATGCTTTCTCAGCATCTAGTGAGATGACCATGTGATTTTGTTCTTTGAGTTTGTTTATATGGTGGATTACTTTGATGGATTTCCTTATGTTAAACCATCCCTGCGTCCCAGGGATGAAGCCTACTTGGTCATGATGAATGATCATTTTGATGTGTTCTTGGATTCGGTTTGCAAGGATTTTGTTGAGTATTTTTGCGTCAATGTTCATAAGTGAGATTGGTCTGAAGTTCTCTTTCCTTGTAGGGTCTTTGTGTAGTTTGGGTATGAGGGTTATTGTAGCCTCAAAAAAGGAGTTGGGTAGCATTCCATCTGATTCTATCTTTTGAAATAGTTTGGAGAGTATTGGTGTTATATCCGCAATAAATGTCTGATAAAATTCTGCACTGAACCTGTCTGGACCTGGGTTTTTTTTGGTTGGGAGGCTTTTGATGACTTCTTCTATTCCTTTAGGTGTTACAGGGTTATTTAGATGGTTTACTTGGTCATGGTTTAACTTTGAGATCTTGTATCTGTCTAGGAATTCATCCATTTCCTCAAGATTTTTCCAAATTTGTATAGTATAAGTTTTGTATTAGGATCTGACGATTTCTTGAATTTTCTCAATTTCAGTTGTTATGTCGCCACTTTCGTTTCTGATTTGGGTAATTTGTATACTCTCTCTTTGCCCTCTAGTTAGTCTGGCTAGGGGTTTATCAATCTTGTTGATTTTCTCAAAGAACCACCTCTTAATTTTGTTGATTTTTTCAATGGTTCTTTTTGCTTCAATTTGGTCTATTTCTGCCCTAATTTTGATTATTTCTTCCTGTCTACTCTTCTTGGGTATAGCTGCTTCTTCTTGTTCTAGGGCTTTTAGCTGTGCTGTCAGGTTGCTGATGTAAGCTCTCTCCAGTTTATTTTTCGAAGCACTCGAACTAAGCAAGTGAAGGACCTGTATGACAAGAACTTCAAACCTCTAAAGAAGGAAATTGGGGAGGATCTCAGAAAATGGAAAGATCTCCCATGCTCATGGATTGGAAAGATCAACATTTTAAAAATGGCCATCCTACCAAAAGCAATCTACAGATTCAACACAATCCCCATCAAAATTCCAACACAGTTCTTCATGGAATTGGAAAGATCAATGTGCAATTTCATATGGAACAACAAAAGACCTAGAATAGCGAAATCCATCTTCAACAACAAGAAAACATCTACGGGAATCACTATCCCTGACCTCAAGCTATATTACAAGGCATTTGTGCTGAAAACTGCATGGTACTGGTACAGAAATAGGCATGTGGATCAATGGAATAGAATAGAAGATCCAGAAATGAGCCCTCATGTATATGGTCACCTGATTTTCAACAAAGGAGCCATATATATTCAATGGAAAAAGGACAGTCTATTCAACAAATGGTGCTGGTCCAACTGGCACTCAACATGCCAAAGAATGAAAATAGACCCTTTCTTATCTCCTGGTAGAAAGCTCAAGTGTAATTGGATTAAGATTTCCACATTAAACCAGATACACTGAAACTATTAGATGAGAAAGTAGTGAAAACTTTAGAACAAATAGGCACAAGAGAAAATTTTCTGAACAAAACACCAATGGCTCAAGCTCTAAGGTCAAAGATTAACAAATGGGACTTAATGAGGTTTCAAAGTTTCTGTAATGCTAAGGACATTGTCAAGAAAACAAACCAGCAGCCAACAGAATGGGAAAAGATCTATACCAACTCCACATCATATAGAGGCCTAATATCTAAGGTATACAAAGAACTCAAAAAGCTAGACACCAGAGAATCAAAAAACCCTATTAAAAATGGGGTACAGAGCTAAACAAAACGTTCTCAGTTGAGGAATATAGAATGGCTGAGAAATATCTGAGAAAGTGCTCGACATCTTTAGCCATCAGAGAAATGCAAATCAAAACAACCCTGAGATTCCACCTCACACCAGTCAGATTGGCCTAGATCCAAAACTCAGATGACAACAGATGCTGGCGAGGTTGAGGGGACAGAGGAACCCTTCTCCACTGTTGGTGTGGTTGCAAACTAATACAACCAGTCTGGAAATCAGTCTGGCGATACCTCAGAAAATTGGACATAGTATTACCTGAAGACCCAGCTATTCCATCTTTTGGGCATATACCCCAGAGACACCTTAGTACACAACAAAAATATAAGCACCACAATGTTCATAGCAGCTCTATTTATAATAGCCAGAAGCTGGAAAGAACCCAGATGTCCTTCAGAAAATGAATGGATACAAAAATTGTGGTACATTTACACAATGGAATACTACTCAGCCACCAGAAACAATGACTTGACCAAATTCTTAAGAAAATGGCTTCATCTAGAGAATATCATCCTGAGTGAGATAACCCAGTCACAAAAGAACAGACATAATATTCAGTCACTGATAATGGGATGCTAACCCCAGAGGCTCACACTGCCCTAGAAACAACTCACAGACTCTATGAAGTCCAAGAAATAAAGAAAATAAAACAAAACAAAACAAAAAAAAATCTCTATACAACAAGAAATCTTTAACTATTTCCATGTTACATTTTGTTTTACATGTACTTTATGCTCATTGTAACTATTAAGTTTTCAATGCATACTATCAAACCTTTAAAAAATTAAGTACTGACTAAAAAATATATTTATACAGTTTTATGTAAAAATTATTTTAAAATCTGAAAAAAAGTACTGACTAAAATGTATTGTATAATTTTATGCAAACAATGCTTAAATTCTGTACATTTATCTTTGTTTTGTAAAATAATGTTGTTTAAAAAAAATATTCCCAAGACTTACTTGGCTTCCTAGGCTCATTTTACTGCTATCATATTAGTGAGGACTTCAATATTTGAACTTCAATAGCATGAAAGCATTCATTCAGAGCACATACAGTCCATTGTTTATTTCCAAACGGAGTTGTTTGTGTACTATTCTTAATTAATTTTAAATAATGAAGGCATAAGCAAAATGTGTTGGCTTACATATAATTTATCTCTAATGATCATGTATTTAATAAGTAGCAAAGTGCTGAAATAAAGTGGTATACATTTGCATCCCATACTTGAATAATAGCCTAAATTTTAATAGATAAATATCTCTATTGCGATATTTCAATATTACATTATATTAGATATCACACACACACATACACACCCCTAGAATCTATCACTAAGGAATTCTTAATAAACTGGAAAAAATACAGAAGTGTTTTTGTGCTTACCTAAATCCAAGCATGCATATTTCATACAAATATACCAAATATTTAAAGAATATGATTTCCATATTGGTATAGAGAATTTGAAGAAATTACCCTACATCAAGAATATATATATATATATATATATATATATATATATATATATATATATATATATGTGTGTGTGTGTATATATATATATATATATATATATACAATTATATTGTCACCAAGTATAAATGGATTTGATCTTTGAAAAAAGAAATAGGAGTTTTCAAGACAAAAATTGCAGTCTGACCTCAAGGTTTCCTGAGTTAGTGCAGATTTGACCTCAGAAGCTCACAGCCAGGCTCCTTAATTCCTAAGCACCAAGCAAAAAAGGGGCTGAGGGATCAGTATGTGTGGCCCTGCTGTATGCTCACTATGTAGATGATATCTGTTAACAGGATAGTTATCTTGCTAAACAGTCATGCATAATTCCTCATTAAGGAACCTGACTCATATCTTTGAAAGGAGGAATAGAAGCTATTGAAGATAATGGGTTCTGAGCAGAGGGTGGTTTTGGGCACCACATCACACTGTTATACATAATATGTGATTTTGTTTAACAGAAATTCTGGGAATTACCCTTTGATAACATGCTGACATAAGTTTATCTCTGTGTGTTTAAATGTCTATAGCCCAGCAACAGCCTAGCCACTGTCCAGAAGTGGTTCTGTGATCTTGCATACTGCTGCTGTGACTAGGGAATTCTTTAAAAAAATTTTAAATTAATTTAATTTTAAATTTAATAACCAGATGTTGGTTATCCCTTAAAGAAGATACATTCAAGAGAACAGAATATGTGGTTTGATGATGTCTGACATGGTGGCAAGTCACTTCATTTCCCCAAAGTTTTTGGTTAATTCAGTAGATTTATTATGAAATAAATCAAAACAGAAAATCTGAACCATTACATATACAAATCTCAATGTTTTTAAAGCCTTTAATGTTCTCCCGTAAGAAATCTTGATTTTTTTTTTTAGTTCACCTTCTAAAGCTTGTTTTTTTTATTATCTTCGAGATGATAAGACTGCAGTGATCTACTCCACATAATTTAGAATTAGCCAACTGAAGCAGTTCATACATCACCTCATATTATGCTTTACAAAGCGTGAAGTCAGGATAATGAGGTTGTACAGTGTATGCCTTTGGAGGTCAGACCAGTCTTGGGGTCACAGATAGTTCTGCCATTTAATGACTGTATTGCACTGATCCTGCTGACTGCTTTCCATCATCTGTACAATACCAGTAATGATGCTTAACTTCAAAGATGCTTGTGCAGATTAAGGAAGACAACATGGATAGAGCCTTGGCATGTAGTTTAAAGAGGTTGCCAAAAAGAAATAGCTCAAAAGCGTTAGCTGCATTCACATTGTTGTTGCTGTATAAAAGCACTACGAATAGAGACTGTTTCTCTAATAATATTTTTAAAGACTTGGAGGCATTTCCAACACTAGGCAATAAACAACATTCAATTTGATGTTCTTTACTCTAATTAGAAAGCAGCTACAAAGCAGAAACGCAGTGGGGTATCCGTATTAGATGGCTTTTGGCGACACACAGTACACTCTGCAGCAGACTACACGAGCAGGCTCTCCCACAGGCAGTATGAATGAGAGGCATAGGCACATAGTCTGCTGTTCTAAAAATTATGATGACTAACTGGGAATTACAGCCATTTGTACAGCCAGCTTTTGTCCAAATTTTGCTTGGCCAGGGTCCTAAGTAGCAAAACTTTTGTGTATTTTCTAATGATAATTAACTGCTATGTAGATGGCTGGGACATGTGGGATATTTTCTGGATTGTGGTCATGAGATAGATATAATATTTTCAGATGAGTGTAATTGAGGGAGAGGGTGTTTAGATATAAAGAAAGGCAAAAGTATGAAGTATTTTCTCCTTTGGGAAAAAATTATAATCACTCTCTGGCAAGCATATAAAATGGTGACATTTTTCAGGTTTTTGGAGGATAATGAATGCTTTCATACTAAGAGAATATATAGTGCATTTGTACAAAACTGTAGATTGGTCGCCTGTTCTCTTCTATGTTCTTTATATTTGTAGTGTTTCATGACTCTGAGATATGGTGAATATAATTAACTTGATATCTTTTTTCAATGTAATACTTTTTTCTTACAACTTTATTTTAAAATAACAGAGATACAGGTACAGATTTTTAAAGGAATTTTGACATAAAACTATATGAATATATTTTCAGTGCTTGATTTTTTTACAGGTTTGATAGTATGCATTGAAATCTTACTAGTTATAATGAGTATAAAGTACATGTAAAACAAAATGTAACATGGAAATAATCAAAATTTTCTTGGTGTGTATAGATTAAACATAATGATTTTTAAATAGAAAAGATTGCTTCAAGGCTATCCTCTTTAAGGTCTAGGGGCACTCCATTCTGAGAGGGTGCTGTACACTTATTGTTTTCTTTTGTTTTTTTTTTTCCTAAGGAGGCCTGAGGTTTTCACTTATTGGTCTTCCTTGTTTTGACCTTCATATGGTCTGTGAGTTGTTTCTAGGATATTCCTTGCCTTATATAACATTTTTTTTCTTTCTACTACATAAAAAACCCACCTAAGATGAGTTTATTTGTTATACTCACTCTGCATATATCACCCATTTGTAACCACATCTATACAGAACAGTGAAACCACATCTGTACAGAACAGTGACCATGCCATCACCCCACATAGATCTGCTGGATTAGAATGCTGCTGTCACTCTTTGCTCACTCAGCCATGGTGACACTGGCAGGTCTACATGCCACAAAGAACAAGCATTTATAAATGAAGTGACCTTCGCTACAACACACTCAGCAAACAGCTCAGGATACTTAAGATGTAAAGATAATTAATGTTAGTCTATATGTAGTTTCCTATGTCTTTAATCCAAACAAATATTCCTACATAATTAAAAACATATGCATTTATTTTGCATATATTAATGACATGTCAGTTATAATGTATATTAAATTAAATGGATTTAATTTTAATATGTTATTTGGGAAACATGTATTAAGCAATAAATAATTATTCTTTGGGAAATTTAGTAACATAATATAGCATGCCGTTAACTTAATTTTTTTCTTTTATGGTATAATTTTGTCAATATAAGGCTTATTAATTTATATTTGTCAGTAATACTTAATTAATAAATTATGACCTTTATTGTAGAAGCTTTTAAAATTTGATATTTAAAGAGTAAACAAATATTTGTATTTTATGTATATGGAAATATATTTACAGTCATCCATATAAAGCTGTTAATGAATTTGATTGCAATTTCTGGCCATTACCAAAAGAAAGTATCCTTAAAATATTTCTGATTCCTTCCTATTAAACATGTAGAAACTAGTTTAAGATTACAGTTAATGTTGTACTTACCATTAATGTCTTTAAATTATTATTAATATTTAACATATTCAATATATTTTATATATTTTGAATGTAATGTTTATATATATATATATACACACACACATATGAGTGTGTAATAATAATCTTTATTACAAGCCAGTTTTACACTACACTTTTTAGCTAATTATTGTAATCATTTTTAAAGAAGGTTTACATTGTGGTAAATATTAAATACTGGTAATCTTTTATCCCATGACAGTGCTAGCTCCCGTATGGCCACATTGACTCTGTGGAGCATCTTTAGCTTAGTGGCTCCACACCATCTCTTAGTACTCACTGACTCTGGCTTCTTTTACCAGGCACAGTCCACTTCACCCACCTAAGCTGCTTCTGTCCTGGGTGGTCCACGACAACCCCACTGTGCTGTTTTCTGCTTTCACATACTGTCCTCCACCATCCAATAAAGTCATGGCTCAATAATCAATAACTTATTAAATAGGTTTATATGTTATATTCTCAATCAACAACCCCTCTATACAATAAGCTTATAATCACTTGACAAAGATATAAACTTTCCACTTAAACAAGATAAATTGACCCATAGAAACCCTTAGAAATAATTATAGCAAACGTATCTATATAGAGATGAACAGATAAATATCCACATCTGCTTCCATGTTGCCTCCTCCCTACAAATCTCTTTTCTCTATCTCCTCTCTCCTTGCCAGAACTCTGTCTTTGCCCACTCTATACTGTCCAATTACATATCTCCTTAACATCAACCTAAAGGTTTATTTAGTGTATATGAGTACACTGTAGCTGACACCAGGCACACCAGAAAAGTGCATCAGATCTAATTATAGATGGTTGTGAGCCATTTAACTGCTGGGAATTAAACTCAGGTCTTATGGAAGAGCAAGCAGTCAATGCTCTTAATCTCTGAGCCATCTCTCCAGACCCTATAGTAATCATTGTTAAATACTTTAGTCATACTATCTGCTTAAACTTCTCAAGGCTAATTCCAATATAATTGATTCTTAAATGGTTGAGAGAGAGAAAACTACATTGCTTAAATTACTGAGATGCTGTTATATAAAAAGGAAAGAACATCAACAGAGAGAGAGAGAGAGAGAGAGAGAGAGAGAGAGAGAGAGAGAGAGAGAGAGAGAGAGAGAGAGAGAGAAAAGAACCATCAGGGAACATGATGGTTCTGCTGTACCATGTACACTAGGTAGCCCAGCATCAATCTGGATACTGTTCTCAACTGCTCTGGACCAGAGACTTAAAAATCTTTCACTCTCACACACAGAAAAATCTCTCTCACACATTTTATATAAAAGAGGGTCTCATGGTCATGGATTATGTGCCTCTCCCACTAACTGTTGCGTGTTAAACACCTGAAATGATTAAATAATTCTCAAGGGTCAAAAACTTCAGTGCCAGAAGTATTAAACTTAAAACTGTGTACTTCCTTAAATCAGACACATAAGGCCTAATGAATTAAGGCCAGTGCATTTTGGGTCACAAAGTGAATCCTGGTTTAGTAATCCACTGAGAATTGGAGGTAGAGAAGCATTTAAACATTTGCTGAAAGGACTTATGCGTTGTGTAAATACAAAGTTTATTTAAAATTTCACATAAGGATTTCATCTCTGTCAGGAAAATTTGCTATGTGTTAAATAGGCAAGATATTAGAATTATTTTTTAAATTAAGATTGACTTATTTATTTAATATTTTTAATTATTAAATGTCTGCCCAAAATGTCTACCGGCATTTTACAGTTTAACACTAATATTTGAAATACATGAGACTTGAAATGAGCATTTATTTTAAATCTTTAACATTATTTGAGTATAGGTAGTTTGATACTTAAATGTGAATTGCCTTGATCCTATCTTTTAATTTATAAACATAAAAAGATTTATTTCAATTCCTAAAAACAAGTGATAAATTACTAATATTATGTATATCCCATTTATAGGGCCTAATAATAACTAATAATATATGTACTCAGTCCTATTAGACCTTGCTGATGAAGCTCTAACATTCACAAAGATATGTTATCTTTGCTTTTTAATGTTCTTATTACAAAAGAAAGAGAAGTTTAATTTGACATTTAATCTCTTAAAGGAGCGGAACAATTAATGTTAAGTGTGTCTACATATGTCACTCACTTCCCCTTCTTACAACTCTGAAATCACAGGAAAGGAAATGTCTGTACAGACATGACTCTGAATAAAGTTGATTTTAGCCTTATTATTGATTTTTATGAATATATGTGCAAATTAAATATAAGTTTAAAAATTTAAAAAGGTTAAATATTGCAAGTAATGTTCTATTTTAAGCTATATCTTCTTGCTCTTGTTAATGATTTTATATCTGAAAATGTATAGCTAATTTTCATGAGTTATAACATTCTGGATTACACAGGCCACTTCCCCCTGATATGACATGCCTCTGCTTGTAAAGCAGCTGAACAGTTTAACAGTTTAACAGAGGCACTGCTCCTTACTGTCAGAATCACTGGATATCAAATGACACTCATCAGTATCCTTGAAGTATGGCACTGTTGTCATGTGTCTTACCTTATCGCTTTAAGTATGTTTGTAATTCATATATATCTGGAGACCCTCAAAACATCTTAAATAAAACAATCTGTATTTTATGAAAATAAAATTTTATTAGTAAAATAAATGAGAAAAAAATCCAAAAAATGTAATGAAGAAACTTAACCTGCACAAAGGCAACAAACGCAGAGCTGTTTAAGGACAGATCTGATATGAGCACAGTAACTTAATCATAGCAGAACTATAAACCATATTATGAAACGGCTTCCTCATACATGGCATGTATGCTGTTATTCTCTAGTGTTCCTCATATATTTCTAACTAAAACCTCTTAGAATAATGACTGTGCTTTCTCCTCACCACCCTTCCCCTCCTCCCTGTTTTACATGTGGGGTGTCATGCTTTAATGACACACTAACAGGAAACTATTACTACTATAAGACAATTTTGTTCTTCTTATATTGAAGCTGATTTCCAAGTGGGGTTATTTCCTCTGTCTAATATCACTGCACAGTCATTTATATAACCTTACCTGAAAGGCTGATATAAATTAATTACCCACAAGGAGTCTGTTGAAGTTCCATCTCTACTTAAGAAGGTTGTCAGGTGGTGGTAACATTCATAGAATTCATTCTACAGCATCAACCCACTAACACTGAAACAAGCTTCTCAATAAGCATTATGGTCATGATATAATGGAAAGCAGTTTTAAAATTATGAAGGTGTTACCTTTGCATTTTTTAAGTAATCAGAATTTATCATCACATTAGATTCCACATCATGATTGGAAAATTTTCATGTACTTTAATGTAATAAACTATTTAGTATTTTAAGTGTACAGTATGTCAAGTGAATAGTCCTAAATATATGTAACACTTGTAATACAAATATTACCAAACCATGACATCTGAAGAAAATTTGTATACATATACAGAATTATGGACAAACATAGGCATGAGTGCGTATATATAAACACACATATATGTAACTATAAATAAATATCTATGTAGATGCCTTTATATGTTTACATATCCACATATGGAAAAGATGTTAAAATTCACTTTTTGTGAAACTCATTGAAAATGTGCAGTTTGGTTTTCTTTTAAGTTAAATAAATTTTAAAATGTAGAGAATGATGAAACAAGCCCATGTCATAATACTGTATACTAAACCAAATGTTAAACATCTTATTCCTTTTGAGATATACAACTGTTTACTGAGACTTTATTTTTCCTTGACTTAGAATCACTAATCAACTTGGAGAATCCTTGATTAAAATTTAAACAAAGAGAGATACTTAAGCTGTTGAAACTTAAAATGGAAAAATATCTTACTTAAAACATTAAATGTTTTCTTTTTTTGAAAACATGTAGTAAGTACTTGTGTAAAAAGATACCTAGTATCTATTAATAGGTTCCTAGATAAAAATCAGTAATTTTTTTCCTTAATTTAAACTTCAGAGTTGGAAGAAAGAAATCATCTGGGTAGGGACTGTGAAACAGGAGTGTATCTCACACTATGTTGCTGTTTTAGAGACTGAATTAAATCGAGGCAACAACAAAAGCTTTAAACAGAATAGAATGTGAGGAATGCATAATTCTTAGAATCATGAAAGTAAAATACTATATAGTGTGTATGAGGCCCCCAAAGAAAATTTTGTAGTAGAAAAATAAAACTGAAAACACTATTTTCATATATTGTTTTGGAGTAGTTATATTTTAAAAGTAAAATGAGTAGAATGTCGAATGTCAACAAATACCTAATGTGGAAATGTGTGTGTGTGTGTGTGTGTGTGTGTGTGTGTGTGTGTGTGTGTGTGTATGAAAGAAAGAGATAAACAGAGACAGAGATAGACATAAAGTCAGAGACAGAGAAAGGGAACTAGAAAATGCCAATTGCCCATTCTATATAGTAAAAAGTTACAGACTCAGAGAGCACCAGTAATTCACAGCAGAAATGTTAAAGGACATTCTTAACTGTGTTTAATTGAGTCAGTGTTTTGTGTTGGTTGCAGATTAATGTTTACAAAATCAATGAGACAAACTTAGTACATGAAAATAGATACAAAAGAATAGATGGTCAAGTCCTGGGCTTTATTGTTCTCTAACCCTGAGCATACAGTAAACAGAGATGTTAATGCAGCTAGAATCCCAGGGGCTGGTCTGTAATATGCCGAACAGAAGTAGATTAACTGTGCTGTTTTAGAACTGTGTCAAAGAAGTTCTGTGAACAATAGGGAAATATCAACAAAGCAAATTGCTATGGAACATTAAATTCAGATCTGGTTAAAGATTTATGGTTCATTGTCTTTTGATAGAAGCAGTTTAGTGGGCAAGGAAAGGGCATTGTTAAAAAATGCCAACTGAAAACTCCTGAAATAAATTTATGCTCCCTGGATATGAGGAAAATGTTATTCGACAACAATGGTATGGATTGAAAGGAGTGTAGTAGCTGGATCAGAGCAAACTCTAAGGGCATGCATACAGTCTGCTTTAATTGTACAAATTACTTGCTATTTTTAAATAATCTAGTAATCAAAACATGTGTAACTGACAGTCACAGAAGTCAAAAGTGCTTGTAGTGAGAGAGGTTGGTGCCTGCCATGTTTTGCTATGATCCATTCTTCAGTGAGTGAGTGATGCATCCAAATGGGAAACTCACTCTAGCTTCAATTCATCACTGATTTTCATTGTGCTAAATAGGAGAAGAGAACTACAGAGGCATGTGAAATAAGAACAACAATTTCTTATGTAAGGTTGTTATATACACATTTCTCAAAGACCCTGCAGTTCCCCATATAAACAACAATATAAAGTGTTAGGATCGTTACACAAGAATTTGAAGGACACAACACTCATTATATATGTAGTCTTTCTAGGTAAAATGACAAGCTGCTGAAAATTCTCTCTACATTCTCTTCCAATCTTACCAGTCCAGTGATTGTTCCTGAAGCTTTGCTAATAATAGTCTAATCTTAAGTCATGGATTGATGTAGCTGTAGGTGAATAATCCACTCTAATCACCCAGGCAGCAGTGGGAGTTTCTGGCAACCAGTCTCGGTGTTTTGGATTCTTCAATGAAACACACACACACACACACACACACACACATACACACACACACACACACACACACATACACACACACACACAAAGAGAGAGAAGGAGAGAGATAGATAGAGAGAAGAGACTTACATTTAATATGCTTTAATCAGGTCGATGGCTGGGTTACTAACAAATATCCATATGTCTAACATAATCTCCCCTCAAATATTACTGAATCATTACCAACTAAAGCCGTATTCCATCTTGGCCTACATGGATGGGGAGGTAGGGAGAGTTGGCCCACATTGTTCTAGTTCTTACATGTTGGTTGTCTCTCTGACCTGTGCTTATCCTTGCATTGATGTTCTTCTCTCAGTTCCTGTGATGGTTTGTGTATTCTCAGCCCAGGGAGTGGCACTGTTAGAAGATGTGGCCCTGTTGGACTAGGTTGTCACTGTGGGTGTGGGCTTTAAGACTTCACTCTAGCTGCCTGGAAGTGAGTCTT
The DNA here is from genome assembly GCF_963924665.1 of Micromys minutus. Classification (NCBI taxonomy): domain Eukaryota; kingdom Metazoa; phylum Chordata; class Mammalia; order Rodentia; family Muridae; genus Micromys; species Micromys minutus. The sequence goes on from NC_137975.1 coordinate 37,679,409, forward strand.
CCACTAGCTGACTTCTGATGAAGATGTAGACCTCTTAGGTCTTCTTGCACTATGCCTGCCTAGAAGCTGCCATGCTGCCAACTTGATGATAATGGACTGATCCTCTGAACCTGTAAGCCAGTTCCAAATATATGTTTTACTTTATAAGACTTGCCTTGGTCATGGTGTCTGTTCACAGTAATAAAATCATAATGGAGACAGAACTTGTGCTAGGAACTGGGGTATTGCTGTGATGGGCCTGATCATGATTTTGTTTGAAAAAAAAATGTGGATTTTGAATTTGGGAAGGAGTGGAATGCTTTAAATAGGGATAATGGACCACCTTAATGGGAATATAAAAGACTTTGTTGCTGAGAATAATTTGAACTGTGTGGACCTGACCCAGAAGGTTTCAGTGGAAAATTTCGTTATGTGAACTAGTAACAGTTTTTGTGGGATTTGAGAGAAGAATGAGGCTGTCTTTGCCCTTGTATAAAGAGTTTGGCTGAGGCTAAGGTAAAGAGATTTGCATTAATTACATTGACAAAGAAAGTCTCTAAAAAAGCTCAGCAGAGACTTTGTTCTCCAGTTCAATCTAAGGAAGAACATTTTGAGCAAGCATAAAAAGTTTAGAACGGAAAAATATAAAATATATAAAACATATAGTATTAAAGGAGTGCTAAAAAGTGATATGTAGCTGACTTCTGTGTTTAAGAATATGTAATTTAATTAAGTGGGTAGTATCATATGGATAAGATCCTACCCAGATATGTTTAGGTCCAGATATTATGTTTTGTTTTATATGTACCTCCTGCTCATTGTAACTAGTAAGTTTTTAACACATGCTATCAAATCTTTAAAAAAAAACTTAAGTTCTGACAAAAATACATTCATATAGTTTTATGCAAAAATGCTTTTAAAATCTGTACACTTATCTTTGCTTTTTTAAAAATAAAGTCATTTAAAAAAGACTAATCTCAGGAGACAAAGCCAAACAGATCTCTGAGTTCAAGGCCAGATTGGAACAAAGCAAGTTCTCCGTGAAGAAAAACTTAAATCCAGGGTTAATGGACCACACATTCATTTACTGTGTTAGGACACAGTCATGCAGATTTTAGAGTTCAAGTCAGTCTACAGTGCAAGTTCCAGGACAGCCAGGGGTAGGCAGTGAAGGAGTTGGAAAACAAAAAGCTGGTCATAAAGTAATAGAACATGGGGGCCACGTTTCAACCCCAGTAAAGAATAACTCAGCAGCTTTTGGCACATGGCTCTAGGATCAGAGTAAAGAATAGAAAGGACTATTGGGAAAACTGATGCTGGTTTTCTGGAGCTATGAAATTTGTGATGATTAAGAAGAGATTAACACCACTGACATGAAATCTTCTGGGAAGAGTTTTCTGAGAGCACAAAGAAACTGTCTTTCGGAGATAGCCATTGAGGTGCCTCCTGATTCAGCTGTACTTGTTAATGTTTAAGAGTCTCCCACGTGGTTTTGAAGGCATGAAGGGGTCATGAAGACCAGCTGAGGCTTGCGCTGTGAGAAACGGTGGAAGGGAGGCTACTGGTGAATGTGCAGCCTCAGTTACAGTTGCTGGCCTTGGACAGAGCAGGTCATGCAAAAGAGTTGAGGCATGACACCATGAAGAGGGCACACGAGAGGCTATTGTGAAGCCCAGTTGCAGAAGAAAGCATCGATGTATTGGAAATACTAGTACCATGGTATGACCACCAAGAACAGCAGCAGAAGTAGATCAGATCAACCTGAGTTTAGAGTGCTACAGAGGGTGGAGAAGTGATGCCAGCCCTTTGGAGGAGCCCAGATCATATGTGGATCCCAGAAATTGAAACAAGAAGCTGTATCATTTAAGTTGTCTTGGATACCCCAAGATATTTGAGATACCAGAGCCATGGGCCATCTGCTCAGTAAAGCTGCAAGCAGGGAGTGAAACCAGCCCAGTAGAAATAGTTTGTTGCTGTCAACAATGATTAAAAAAGTGTTAGAGATCGAAAGATTGCTTTGATATCATAGAGATGCAGAGTTTCGTGTTTGACAGGCTGTTTTCCTGTCTTGCTTTCGGGATTATAGTTAAGTGATTTGAGGAATCTCAGAAGAGACTTTGAACTTGGGTTTTTTAACATTGATGAAACTGTTATAGATTTGTGGACTTTTGAAGTTGGACTAAATGTCATGCTCCCACCTGGATGATAATACACTGGATCTCTGAACCTGTAAGCCAGTTCCAGATATGTTTTCCTTTATAAGACTTGCCTTGGTAATGGTGTGTGTTCATAGCAGTAAAACAAAGTAAGACAGTCCCCTCGCTTATGGGTCCTAAATTACTGCCCCTATATCTCTGCCCAGCCATTGGCCTCTGGCAATTTTATTTACCAGTTGAAACCAACTGTACATGGGGAACCCTCAGCATTTTACATCTAAGATTATCTTGTAATTTTGGAAACTCAATTAACATAATACAAGCATTAAAACAAAACAGAAGGCCTTTGCCATTTCCTTTGTTAATGTCAGTTCTCCCTCAAATATCATTGACCCTTTCCACTCCTTCCATTCTTATAAACAGTATATTTTCAAAAACCTTTTCATATCTGTTGCCTATACAACAATTCCACTGTATTTCTCAAATCTCTATCAGCAATTTATCCTATTTTCAGCAAAAATATCTCTGCCTGATTCATTTTAATTTTTAAATTTAATTTTAATTTTACTTACATCTGAAAATAGAGGCTATATTCAGTACTTGAAAAAATATAATATTTTATGGTTTACAAACACAGTGTCCAGCAAAGTAATGAGTAGTGTAAAAAAAAAGCTATTAATCAAATCTACTGCTAAACAGTTCATTGCCAACATAGGAAGGAGTAATATTCCTAATGTAGATTTTAAGTAGTCAGTTAAAATTAATTTTGCCCTATAATATGTGGTCATTTAAATGAATAGATAAACCATTCTGCCACTATTTGGAGACAGAATTTTGAAGCTGATATGACTCTTTTCCAATGTTCTGTGCTACTACAGAGCAATTATATACTGTATTTTAAAACTAAGCTTTAATTAAATATTAACTGTTTCATTAATAAAATATATTTGTGTTATTGAGATTAATATATAAATCAATATCGTGTCCAAAGAGAAAACAATTTAGTGTATTATCATGAACTTATGCCTCACTTAAATCTTATTTTTGGTTTATTCAGTGATAAATGACTTTAACCTTAGGTAATATGTTGTTATTCTTAGAGAAAATTGGGATGGGAAGTACTTAGATATATATATATAATTTTCTATTTCTTGACGAAAACTAGTGTAGATATACAACATGGAATAAAAATAAATGACATTTGTATTCCAACTTTGCTTCTTGGAGAAACAACTGCACTGATTGTCAGGGTTATGGCCAGGACACCTATTAACAGCACTGGAAGCAAGCAAAGAAGGATTAATCAGGAGGATTAATCAGAAAAGCAAGAAAGGACAAGGATAGCAACCCTCAGCCAGGCAGTATGCCAAACACACTAAGGACAGTCCAGCCTTCTTCACAGTGGCAGGGTCTAAGGAGGTAGTTACCTTAGAACATTTAGATGTACCAATTTACATGGAAACTTTGATTCTATTTTAATGTATGTGTGTGGAAGTTTGGACTATTTTGCACCTTAATTGAAATTTGAATTTCAATGTGAAGAGTAATTTCTTCTACTAAAATTAAAAAAAAAAAAAATCAAACCAATCTACAATAAAATTTTACCACTATGGGAGAAGATAATGTTTACTCATATAGTTGAATAAAAACACAAATTAAGGAACAATTCATTGTTCATATTACTGTTTTCCAGTTGATATATGTGTCAAAAGCAGATGGGGAGAAAATGTTTTGATGAAGTAATGATTTGAGTTCCTTTAATATTATATTTTCTTTCTAGAAAACTCAGCACCAGATACATGTTGTCATTACTCAGTTAATATGATGGCACATATTCCCCATAATAAAATATAAGTTTTATAATAAAAACATTAGCAAATACATTTGATAAATTTAAATCATTAGGATATTACGAAGACATTTTATTATATATATATATATATATATATATATATATATACATATATTAGTCTACTAAAATAGTAAAATAGTATGCAGATGTTCAAGATGCATGATTTGCCCATAACTTGCTTTTCAACATATAAAGAAAACCTTGGGTCAATGAGGAACAGTAAGTTTGTTGTGGGCTAATGTCTCCTAAAGTATCAGAGAGGATATATGCATGAAGACTCAAGAACATGGCTAAAGAAGACCTCACCAGATTTTACATCAGTGGATATGCCAATGTGCAAGGAAGGGAGCTTGAATGCTCTTAACCCTAGACAAAAAATTGAATGCAACTAGGGAATTCTGAGAAGAAGACATTACTTTAAGGAAACCCCACCTGTTATTAGATAACCAATACCAAGTTGTCAGTCATGAGATCATGTAAATACAGGTAATATGTTACAAAATGGCCAAGTTGTATCTTTTATACAAACATAATATATGTAAAAACAATTAAAGAAGGAGGGACAATAAATTTAAATGAGAGCAAATGATGTACGCGAAGAAAATGGAGAGAGGAAATAATGTAATTATTTTGGTGATTTGTGTAGGAATGGTCTCCATAATGTCATTATTTTGAATGCTTGGTCACCAGAGAGTGACATTAGTAAGCATGCCCTTGCTAGAGAGTATTGTGGTTTTGGAGAAAGTATTTTACTGTGGGTAGATAAGGATCCTGTTTGTTTGTAGCATGTATGTGTGAGACTTGTAGAAAAGTTGGATACAAATTAAGTCCTAAGGCAGAGAAACCATGAGGATGCTGTTGGCCCTTGTTGGAAAAGCTGAGATGGAATTGGCTGTTGGGTGTATGAATGAAGGTGGGCACCAAATGTTTGCTTTTAGATTATCTCCACTGGCTGTGCTAATGTATATCTTCTTAAGTTATTATTTGATGGAACTTTATTTTCTGGTTTGCCTATAAGTTTGTTGCTGCTGTAGGATGTAGGAAACAGACTGAGCAAGTAAGGGAAAGAAGATAGATAATAGGCCACCTGAAACATGTATATATCACTCCCACAAGTCTTGCTGGTAGGTTGGGTTCTCAGCTCACTCCTTTAGTACTGTTTGTCTATAGATAGGACTCAAAAATACATTGTTTTTCTCTTTAAAGAAAAATTAAAAGGCTTTATTGTAATATAGAATAAATTAATAATATTTTTCAAACACCAAGCTAGAACAAGACATTTTTCATTAATTACTTATTCACATTCCAAGTGCTGTTCCCCTTCCCCCTTCCCAGAGTTCCTTATAGTATCTGCCCTCCCCTTTGCCTCTGAGAGGACACTCCCCTGTCTTTTGGCATCAAATCACTAGGATTAATCTAATCCTCTTTCACTGAGGCCAGACAAGGCAGTCCTCTGCTATGTATGTACAAGGGCCTCTAACCAGCCCCCATATGATTTTGAAATGGTGGCTTAGTCTCTGGGAGCACCCAGGGGTCCAGGTTAGTTGACGCTGTTGGTCTTCCTATCCCTTCCGTTCCTCTGATCAATCCTCTAACTCTTCTCTAGGAGTCCCTGACCTCGGTCCCGTGGCTAGCTCAATGTATCTGCATCAATATTAGCTTCTTAGCTCTCAGAGGACAGCCATGCCAGGCTCCTATCTTAAACCACAACATGGCATCAGCAATAATGTTATGGTTTAGTGCCACCCATGGAATGGATCCTAAGTTGAGTTAGACACTGGATAGCCCTTCCTTCAGTCTGGGATACATTTTTGTTCCTACAATTTCTTTCTTTCTTTCTTTCTTTCTTTCTTTCTTTCTTTCTTTCTTTCTTTCTTTCTTTCTTTCTTTTTTTTTTTTCTTTTTTTAAGATAGGAACAATTTTCGGTCAAAATTTTTGAAGGTGGATTAGTGATTCAACTTATCCACTGGGGACACTGTCTATCAACTGAAGGTGGTTATTTCAGGTTCTATCTACCCACTGTTGGGTATTTAGGCTAAAGTCACCCCCATTGAGTCCTGGAAGCCTCTCACATCCCAGGTCTTTGGGACTTTCTAGAGGTTCTGCCTACCAGCAGTTCCAAAAGCTTCATATTTCTATTTATTCTCCTGGCCCTCTGGTCTTCTTTTCTGTTTCCCACTTTACCGATTCTGCTCTAGTTTTCTCCTGCCCCTTTGCCTCATACCAAGGTCCCTCCCCTGTCTTCGTCTCTTGATTATTTTGTTCCTCTAAGTGAGACTGAAGTATTCCTTCTTGTTAAACTTCTTTTTGTCTGTGGATTGTATTATTGGTATTCTGTACCTGTTGTATAATTTTTATCAGTGAGTATATACCATGGTTTCCCTTTTGGGTATGTGTTAACCCACTCAGGATGATATATTCTACACCTGTAGAGACTTGACACCCCATGGAAAAGTAATGCCCAGGGATGTGTGGGCAGTTGAGGGAGAGGCAAAGATGAGGGAGAATGGAGTGAAAAACTCTGGGAGGGAGGACTCAAACGGGAGTAACACATAAAATGTATATAAATTATATATTATATAAATGTATATATTGTATATGCATAAGTATATCCTGTGTGACCACTGAAGACAAAAACCACCACTCTGCCTCCATAGAAATTGCTAAAGAAGAGACTGGGGTAATCTATTTCCCAGGTAGCATGTAAGTCTGTTGTTTTACTGTCTAAGAGGCAATTTTGATTATGCAACCAGCTTATATGTACCCTTCTCAGATCAATGATGATGTTGATTATCTGTTGTGGTAAATATTAAAAGGTGGCTTATCCTTTTATCCCACACTTTGCTGGCTCCTACCTGGGCATCTGGCACTATGGCGATTTCTAACTTGGTGCTCTACTCTGCCTCTAAGAACTCAGGCACGGTTCACTCCTCTGCTTCTGCTGCTTCTGTCCCAAGTGGATACAATTGTCCCAGCATTTTCCTTTCTTCCACTGCACTATATAAACATGACTCACAACCATCAGCTTATCAAACAGGTTAATATGTTAAATTCTCAATTCACAAACTCTCTACACAATGAGCTTATAACCAATGGACAAAGATATAAGATATATATCTGCCAGCATCCTCAACTGTATCTCTATGACTCTGGCAGAGCCTCTGATGAGACATCCATATTGGGTTTCTGCCAGTAAGCACTCTTGGCATAAAAATGGTGATGGGTTTGGAGGCTGTATATGGTGTGGTTCCTCATTTGAGGCAGTCTCTGGATTTTTTTTTTCTTCAATCCCTGCTCCTCTATTTGTCCCTGAATTTCCTCCCTTAGGTGTTTTGTTCTCTTTTCTAAGGACCGAGGCATCCCCAATTTGACCTTCCATCTTTTTGAGCTTCATAACGTCTGTGAATTGTTTCTTGGGCATTCAGAGCTTTCTGACACTAGTATCCACTTATCAGTGTGTGCCTACTATTTGTGTCCTTTTGTGATTAGGTTACCTCACTCAGGAAGATAACCTCTACTTCCACCTATGTGCCTATGAATTTCATGAAGTTATTGTTTCTAATATCTGAGTAGTACTCCATTGTGTATATGTACCACAATTTCTATATCCATTCCTCTGTTGATGGACATCTGGGTTCTTTCTAGCTTCTGGCTATTATAAACAAGGCTGCTATAAACATGGTGGAGCATGTGTCCTTGTTATATGTTGGAGTATCTTTGGGATATATGCCCAGGAGTAATATAGCTGGATCTTCAGGTAGTACAATATCCAATTTGTGTAGGAATTTTAATGGGAATTGCATTGAGTCTGCATAATGCTTTAGGCAAGATGGCCACTTTTAATATATTAAATCCTGAGCAGTGTTCTAAATGCAAGGTTTTCCTTTAAGTTTCTAAACTTTAACTCTGTCCCCATTCCTATATCTGTCTCAGCAAATTTCCACTCTGCTGAGAGACACCATCTAAGAATTAGCTGCCAATTTCAGGTTGCTCCAAATGGCATGAACCCTGGCCTCACTGAAATCTGATATAAACCTGTCCAGTCAGTGTAATTGCTCTATTTCTCTTCAGCAAACCAAATATTTCTAATGAATACCTACTACTGCCCGAATTCCCAACCCTTGGCCTTTGACTAGCATTCAAGCTTTCATGGATCCTGACAACAAGGTCCTAATTTCAGTGGAAAATAAGTTGCAAATAAGATTACACAAGCCCTTATCCTCAGTGTAAGGCAGGAATGTTAGGTCTGAACAAAAATTTGACCTTATGGGAAATGAATATACTTTGTTATTCATTATACTCCTACTGCTGTCAGTGGAGACCACATCCTTCCCTGGATATGTCATTCCCAGGTCAGGCATATCACCAGGGATGATAACACAGCTGCAGAAATATGTACTGTCACCAAGGTCTAGCAGGCTTTACTAACAATAAGGCTAGTTGTTAAATGTTAAGTGTTTAAGGTCATATTGAATGTAAGCCAATAGTGTTTTATATGACTTTGTTTCCTCCTGCTCTGTCATGGGAATGAGTATGTGTTTAGATCCCAGTTTAAGAGCAAATGTAAACTTTCCATGAATTTCTCCTGGCTCCTGGCCACAACTAAATCAGGGAGGCATCTCTGTTAATCTCTAAACTGAAAGCATATGATTTCCATGTAACAGCTAATCACATACTGCTTAGCTGACTGGCATATACATCAAAGTATATGAAGTATTTTACAAAAAAATATATATATCTTAACATACCTATTACCCAAAATATGAGCATGCAAGAGGAAAAAAGCACTTGTAGTAACAATGTTTTCTAGTGACCTGAGGCAAAAATATGTTAGTTCTTCTCTTTGTATCCATCATGGTAATATTAGGATTAGAAAGAGCTGGTGATATTCTTGGAACAATAGGGACAACAATGGCTGGCGCCAAAATCTTAGTTTGTCACATAACTGAAGATTTATTTGTATTAGGACACTTTATGTACTTACATTTCAAATGTTATCCCCTTTCCTGATTTCCCCCTCTCCCATTCCCCCTCCTCCTGCTTCTATGAGGATGCCCCCCTCCTATCAGACTGATCACTGGACCCCAATGAAAGAGTTAGGGCAAGACTGAAGGAGCTGAAGGAGTTTGCAGCCTCATGGGAAGAATAGCAATATCAATTAACCAGACCCTTTAGAGTTCCCAGGGACTAAACCACCATCCCGAGAATTATTGTTTTTGAAATCACTATCTTTGATAGGTTGCCCAAGCTCCATATATGAACACATACACATATACATACTCACAAACACACACACACACACACACACACACACACACACACACACACACACACACACACAAACACTCACACACACACACACACACAAACACACACACGGCATGAAGTTGGAAGATGGCATGTTATGGATACAGGAAGGAGAAAGGCATATAACATATGTATATATTGTAGTTATATAACATATAATGAAATAATAAATCATAGAGAAAAAGTATATGAAGTATTTTACAAAAAAAGATATTGTTAAGTTCCTTTAATTGCTGAAGAAAGATACTATAGACTCAAATAGTATGTAAAAGCAAAGAGGGTTCATTCCTGCAAGCAGAGGCACAATTTATTTGTTATGGAAGGACCCTGACTACATTCACAGATGCCGTTTTAAAACCAAAAATAGAAACATTGGGGCGGCGAAAGTGATCTATATCTTGACTGGTGGGTTCTCTATATGGAGCTCTTGTTGATGCTATGATTCAAACTAACTATTCTTGACTCATGTCTAAAAGCTTTATCTCTTGATCCCTTGTCTGTAAGCTTAGCTAACTGTCCTTGCAGAAGCTGGAGGAGGGTGCCTTTTGACATAAGCCTGTAGCTGTTTTGCCCAGTCCCGGGAAGTGAAACTCAGGCCTGATCTTCAGAACTGTTACTTTACAGTATGTCATAGATGCAGCATGAGGTATGCCAATGAACTCTTTCAACACAATAATGACAAATTTTAAGAATACATTCTATATTCATCACTGGTTATAGTTTTAAAATATCTAGTATGTGCAATATAATACATTATGACAAAGGATATTTATCTCTGACAAATGATGAGTTCTCTTTCATAACATGTACATGTACACACACACAAGTCTATGCATCTTTGACATTGAACACACTACAGAGAACTCAAATCTCATTATTAAAAAACAACACTTTGCACATTTAGAATAAAAATTACAATAAATCATTTGATTCATGAAATGCCAAACGGCAACAACAATAAAAAAATCTGGAAGTCCTCCTAGATAATTGACAGCTAATGGAATATGTTTAAGTCCTTTAGCAATGGTGAATTTAGTATATATGTATATATTCTTATATGCATATATATTATAGTAGACATAAAGAACTAGAATAAGTAATTTTGTTTGTGAGTATATATATATATATGTGTGTGTGTGTGTGTGTGTTCTATTTTAAATATAAGATATGTTAACTTAGCAAGTATAAGTGAAAAGAATTTTTATTTTTTATCTTGTTTTAATATTTGACATTATGAAGTTAAATACCATACCCATTTCATTCTTATTTTGTTATATAAAATAAATCCTTCTTATGACTTTATAATTATTTCCCTATTATTTACAGACTCTCTATGCATTTGTACTAATGCTGATGAATAAAATTTTGTATTAAAACATATCAGTGGTGTTTTCTATACTTTTGACCCCAAATTAGAGTGTTTTCTTTGATCCAGCTTCTTTGTTCAATGTGTTTGTCTTGGTGATTATATTTTGCTTCTGGTCATATCATATCTTAGCAACATGAATATCATTTATCAATGCAAAGATCATGGGTCAGGAAAGCTGAAATACAAAATAAATAAACAAAAATCTGTTTCAAGTGGCTTTTAAAAATTTATTTTATTGTTTTCCATGAACAAATTGCTCTAGAAACAATATAAAGAACAATTATCAATCTCTACAAAAATAATACACCTCTTCTGGATAAGTAAAATTCTAAAACAGATGTAATAAATCAATACAAAACAAGATCAGTGGAGTCAAACATTACAAGAGAATTTATTGATAACATTTTGCAAAGATAAATTTCATGGCATTCAGATTCCATACTACCAAGCACACTCATATGCACACTCAAACATACACACATACAAGTAATCATTTATTAAAAACATATATTGCAAACGTTACTGAAAACAGTTACAAAATGACGAAGGGTCTTAATGTTGATTGAAAAGTAGTAAAATGTTCATTTTTTGTCAAATACTTGATGACTTCAATTCAACATATAAGCAGCTTCTAAGCAGTACTTGACTGAGCTACAGTTTCATTGTATTATAAAACATAGGAGTCCCTGCAAAGACTGGCACTAAACTGTCCACAGTCATTTTTCTCCTCTCCTGAACTTACAGTTTGCAATTCTTATTTTTTTTTCTGTCTGATCTGAAGGTCCTTCACATTCCGGATACACTGGCAATTTTCCATTATTTTACTACTTGAAATTCCATTTCAACTTAGTTTGCTCTCTTGCTCTTGTTTCTAAACAAATACATTGCGCTTATTTTCATATACATCTTCATTCTAAGATTACCTATGACTCCTGGGAGGTTACATCATTTGAGGCAAGAAAACAGCAGGAACTGGAATAGAAGGGATAGAAAAATAATATATTTTATGGTGTACATGACTGACATTCTCAAAAATAAACAATTCAAATGCAGAAAATATGCCACAAAACACAAAGGAGCAAATTAATGAGAGTTTCTAAGAAAGTGATCCTATATATATTAATGGTGATGTTATCAGAAATCCCCTAGTATAAGCAACTGAATTCATTATGACAATACAGTTCTTAGTTCTGATCCTTTATCAGTTCTTTCTTATAACTCCTACCTTTATACTAATACTTAGAAAAGTATATTGAAACTTTCATTTGCATTTTTGACTCTTTCAATACAAAATGAGCTCCTAAAGGACTATGATGGTCTTTGTTGGTTGTTCGGGCATCCCATCTGGACATCGGTAGAATTTCATATATAATAAACTACAGCAAATATTTGCCTAATCACTGAGTGACATAAGATAACACGGATAATTAATTTCCATAAAGCCCTCCTTGGTGATAGAGAAACTCACTAAAGACCCCAAAGCTGTCTAGGTGAGTGTAATTTGTAATCCACAAATTTTTATGAACATAATGAATGTTTCTGTCATATACTGAGACTACCCATCAGTCCCCATTATTGCAATTTATTTAGCCAGTATTTGGTTACCCATAATTAAGGACAAAATCAACTTTCCAAAGTCCCAGAAGAAAGATATTAAAAATCCCACTGTTCTTTGTTTTCAAATTTCTGAGGGTTGTTAATTTCCCATAGGAATTTTGTTTCAAATAAGGTTTTCTTTTATCTTGTGATACCTCTGTTAAACTTTTAAAGGTACTTTGAGGTTAGTGTCATGGATTAGACTTGGAAATTGCCTTAGCTCAATCCATGACACATTTGCATACCGTAGCCAGTGACAGGAAACGTCCACACATGGCTAATCATATGTGTCATGCTGATTTTAATTACTGTCAGACCAAGTCCTTAGCTTCTTAGTAAAAACCATGAAGTAAATTACTTTGGTAGGAATCAGCATCTGAGAAAATATAGTTCTTCACTATAACCTTACAAATTTGATTCAATAAAAAATAAAAATTTCAAAAAATACTTTAAATTTATAGGACAAAGCCCTATACTTACAGTTAATTTCATTAGCAATTTTTAACATCCATAATGATACCTCGTGTTGTATATGTCCCTGGTTGGCACAGCAGCTGTCTAGAAATTCTGCCTTTCATTTAACAAAGTTGCATTTCTTTGCTCAGTAAGAGTTGTCTTCCAACCTCTGGCTAATTACATTATTAGCTTCCTAATCCTTCAGAACACCAGTTCCCCTCACTTTTCGGCCATGGTTTGAATTCAAACTCCACAGTGATCCGAATTAGAAGCAGTGTTTTCTATACTCAATTAGAATGTGACTTGAAAGATATAATTTAAAATGCCAGGGATAATTAATGACAGGTATTTTTCACATACATTTAAAATCTCTAAATTCTAACTTAAAAAAAATCACAACAAATCACAAGGGTCAAAACAAATTTAGATTTAAAATAATATAAATGATATAATGAATGTGTTAGGTTAATTTTACTGTACAACATTAGAAGTAATTAGTAAAGTCACATTGTATGGCTTGCAGAAATTTAGAATCCAAAAAATAAGAGGGTTAAATAACAGCCAAACTTTTTTTTACAGAATAAAAATCATAGCTATGACACACTCCTCCTTTCTGAGAATATGTAATAGCTAGCAAGCAATGAATTTGATGCTACATAAAGGTTACACGTTACAGAATTATATTGTTTATTATACATACATGACCAATCCAATTATGTACATTTCATAAAATGTGTAAGTGAAGAGAAAGTTAGAAAACAATGTGAGATCCACACCCAGATGAGAGAGAAGTGAGATTAGATAATGTAAGATTTTCAGTTCGCAATTCTTCCATAAACCAGATATCATTATCACCAGATATCATTATTTTTACAAAATCTGTTCTAAAGAAAAAACTATAAGAATTAGTATAAAATCGCATAGCAATTAGTCATATGATAAGTCATTTATGTTTTTAAAGGAGATGCTAAACACCATATATTTTGTATTATGATTTTTTTAGATATTAACTACTTAAAGCTTATTTCTATATAATATTTATACATATATTTGCTGAGTTTATTACATTTTAAATAAAACATTTTTAATTTTTGCAACTTTGAGAGCTTTTATGTTGAAAGTTGATGGATCTATAACTTTTAGGATGATTACTTTAAAATTTTAATCATCCACAGGTGGATGTGTCTTTGCTTGGATGTGTAGTATGTTAACTGCAATGCCATAGATAACAGAGACATCCATTTCCTGCAGCTACACATCATGGTTGTTGAGACTCAAACCTGGGTCCTGGTTAAGAGGATTATATGCTTTAAACCACTAAGCTTAGACCATCCAGCACCAACCCTCGATGAAAAATATCTAACTCAAAATTTCAAAATGACACTGGTCCATTTATTTCATGCATTTATATTTCATGTTACATATTTAACAAAGTTTCCAAAGTTAATATGTCTAAACCTAAACAATGTTTGTGTATCTATAAAGTTTATGTCATGTCTTTGGAAAAATATTTAAGATGTGAACTAAGTGTGGGCTCAGAAATGAAACTAAGTCACTCAGGATATTTGTGTCTTTAAAAATGATTACTCTGAGAAAAAGACTCAATCATAAAAACTAATGATTCCAATTCTTAGAACTTATACCAAAAGTAAAGGATAATTTTGTTAATTCAATTCACACACAAAAATGTCAGAAAGCCCACAAAAATTCCTTGTATAAGTATGTACTATATTTTTCTTTCTATCATGGCTTTGTGATAAAGAGAATCATTCCTAGTTTGCCAATATAAATTGATTACTTGCCACAAAGTTAAAACTTAAAACATTATCAAAAGAGTTGAGGCTTTCAAGGGTCTATATTAAGCTATATCAAGGAGGCGGAGTGGATGGTTAAACCAAGCCCAGGCCTTTGCTTTGAGTTCACAGCATAATAGAATTTTCTGACCAAAATTTCAACTTGGAGATACATAATCTGGAAAGAATTTTTTTTGGTTATTCATGACAATTTCAAAAATAGATCTTGTATAATTTATGTCAACTTTATTTATTATTATCTCTTTGATATAGAATAAGAAAATGAATTTTAGGGCATTTAACTCAATTTTAATGAAATAAATCAAGAAAACAGTCTATATAGCTCACTATAGTTCATTTTATGTAACAGCAGTAATATCCTTGTAAGGCATCATGAAGATGCAATTTAAATACAAATATGTAAACCAAATAAACAATTGTCACCTGCAGGTCCTTGCAGAGGACTTAGTTTTATTTCAGCACTCATCATCCATTAACTCTATTTCAGAGGATCTGATGCTCTCCTTTATCCTTTGTAGGCACCAGGCATGCACATTGTGAACAGACATACATGCCAACAAGACATTCATAAATATATGAATATTTTTTTAAAAAGAAAAAAAAAAGTGTGCAGAGGGAACACCTGTTGACTTTTAAGAACATTCACTGTGAGGAAATAATTGAAGAAATGAATGTTTGATTATGGCAAGTCAGCATTAGTTTTGAAAATTATGTCAATAAAAATGTCATTTCTTTACATTGAAAATAAAACAGATTGTAGAAGTAAAACATTTTATCATGAAGTAAATCATTTTATCATAACAGAAATATCCATTAAATCAGGTGTCTTAGATAGATTTTATTGCTGTGAACAGACACCATGGCCAAGACAAGTCTTATAAATAAAAATATTTAACCAAGACTGGCTTACAGGTTCAGAGGTTCAGTCCAATATCAAGGGAGGAATATGACAGCATCTAGGCAGGCATGGTTCAGGAGGAGCTGAGAGTTATACATCTTCATCCAAAGGAAGCCAGGAACAGACTGAGCTTCCTCAGGCAGCTAGGAGGAATGTTTCCAAGCCAATACCCAGAGTGACATACTTTCTCCAATAAGGCCACACCTTCTACTAGTGCCACTCCCTGGGCCAAGCATGTGCAAACCATCATAGCAGGTTAACAATGTTGAACTCAAATCACAAATGAGAAATCATGCAGTATATGCTGTAACGAGAGAGCCCCTGATTCAGAGCATTAGTGTTGTGTTGATGTTATATAAACATCTTTGGTGGTGGGAGTTCATTCATTCTTCCTGCAGAGCACCAACAGGTGGTAGCTCTGGACTTATCTGTAAAATAGCAGACAAAATTTCAAAATTGAGCTAAAATCCTGATGGCTTGCACTTGCACTACAAACAAAGGACTAGCTCTCCTCTGACTTATGTCAGCATGCCCACCAGGAATTACAGATGCTGACATCAGGATTTGCTCATCCTGGTAGATGGAAATAATTAAAATACAAAAAAAAGTTAAATTTGCAAAAAATGGTTGAAGGTTGATGTGTTACTGCTAACTGCCCTCAGCCCTTAACAGTATTTCTGGGGGCTTGAGAGATGGCTCAGGAGTTAAGAGCATGGACTGCTCTTCCTGACGTACTGATTTCAATTCCCAGCCTTCACATGGTGGCTCACAACCATCTGGAATGGGATCGAATGCCTGAAGTGTGTCTGAAGATAGCTACAGTGTACTCATATAAATAAAATAAATGAATAAATAAATATACATGTTTCACAATGCTAGCAAAAATTAAAATTTATTAAGGCAAAAAAGAGTATTTCTGGTTGTAGAGAACTAATAAACGCAGTTGTGGGTGGTCTTTGATAGACAGCTACAGAAAGTATGCATGGTGACTGAATCTCTTGCTACATAAAAACTTGCCCCCCAAAAAAGATTAAATAAAATAAGCCTCTCACAATCAAATAAATCCCTTTACTTGTGAATCAGCTCCCAAATATGGGAATTTCTCTGAATTGCAAAATTTTTCACTATTTCCTGGAGGGTGTTAACTTTTACACATAAGATGCTCCTTCCATGTCAGTTTTAGGGTTATTTGGCCCATTCATTAAAGCTCATTAAATCTGCTTTTCTTGACATGTGGTTCTATAGAAGACTAGATCAACAACAGAGCAAAGGAGATAAAGTTTCTTCCTTCAAAATCTTGTTTCTTAGTGACCTCCGATAGAGAGAAGCCAGAGATAAAGTGGATACTTTGATTTAGATAGACCCAATGGAGTGGAAGGAATCATAAGCTGTACAGTTCAGCACATTTCCTAAAGAGAAGGAGATTGCAGCAGGGGTTTCATGTTTATAATCAATTGTCATACAAGGCTTTTTTCATCTGAGAGGGCTGGCGAACAAAGGCCTGAAGGATGAAAAGAGGAGTTAGAAAACACCTCAGAGAGCCAGGAGGAGAAAAAGGACAATGGGGGTGTGTTGGTAAAATAGAAGACTAAGGAAGCCTGTGATCTAGTCCTGGTTAAGGAGGTCTGAGAAAATTACTGACCCAAGTAAGAGGGGAAGACTTAGGAGAGACATTTTGTAGGTTTGTGTCCCCATATGGACATAGCACAACTCTGATAGGTGATTCCAATGTAACTGATTCTTTTTATTTTATTTTTCAACATTTTCATTGGTTATTTTGTTTATTTATATTTCAAATGTTATTCCTCTTCAAGGTTTCCCCTCTGAATCTCCCCCATCCAACCACCCCCCCTACATCCACAAAGGTGTTCCACCACCCACCAACTTCTGCCCCACCACCCTAGCATTTTCCTATGCTGGGGTATCAAGGGCTTCTCCTCTAATTGATGCCAGACTATGCCATCTTCTGCTGCATATGCAGCTGAAGCCCGGAGCACCTCCATGTGTTTTCTTTAGTTGATGGTTTAGTCCCTGAAAGCTCTGGAGTTCTGGTTCGTTTGTGTTGTCCTTCTTATGGGGTTGCCAACCCCTTCTGGTCCTTCTGTTTCTGCCTAACTATTCCACTGTGTTGTTCTTGCTTATAATAGTTGGCTACTAAGATCCGTATGTTTAATGATAAAGCTCTGGCAGGGCCTCTCAGGAGGCATCCATATCAGGCTCCTGTCAGCAAGCACTTCTTCACTTCATAAAGTGTCTGGGTTTTGGTGGCTGCAAATGGAATGAATTCCCAGGTAAGGCAGTCTCTGGATGGCCTTTCCTTCAGTCTCTGGTCTACTTTTTGTCCCTGTATTTCCTTTAGATGGGTGCCATACTGGGTTAAAAATTTGTGAAATGTGGACTGCCCCATCCCTCAACAGGGGGCCATGGCTAACTTCTGGATATGGCCTCTGAACCTGTATTTGACTCTTCAAAACTCAAATAGACTCAGACTACAATTCTTAGAAATGTAGGTTACTGGCCCTAAAAACTCAATCATGAATATCTATCCACGGGTTTTACATTCTCTCAAGTTAAATAACTATTTTTTTCTTGAACATTGGACATAATTTGAACATATGAATTTAGTAAAAGTATAAATAAATGTAGTTCTACTTTAATGGAGGAATCTAAAATTTTTAAGGAAAAAGGTGATGACTTTCAATTTTAAAACTCAGAGGGAAATAAAACAACAAAGTATTGAGAAATAAGGCGATATATTAATAGTTGAGCACCACTTTTCCTTTAATAGGTTGGTATAATAGCTAAGATTGTAATGTAGCTCATATGACATAGAAGACAATATTATAATAACTAAAATAAAACTGTTTGTGAATTTTTGATCTACTGAATTTATTTTAATACATACATTTCCTTATATTCATATTTAATTTTCATAATTTATTTCATTTCTATAACAAAGTGCAGGATCAATAATTACATTTTATTGAGGAAATATACTTTTTTAAAGGTCATTTTCAATATAGAAGAATTAAATGGGTAATAAGAAAGAATATTATTCTTTTGGTTTTCTTGCTTAGGAGTTTTCTTGTTTTAGTCATCAGGGAAATGCAAATCAAAACAACCCTGAGATTCCACCTCACACCAGTCAAATTGGCCAAGATTCAGAACTCAGAGGACAGCAGATTCTGGCGAAGATGTGGAGAAAAAGAACACTTCTCCACTGCTGATGGGGTTGTAAATTGATAGAACCACTCTGGAAATCAGTCTGGAGGTTCCTCTTCGGAAAATGGACATAGTACTACCTGAACACCCAGTTATTTCACTTCTGGGCATTTACCCAGAGATGCTCCAACATACAACAAAGATACATGCACCACAATGTTTATTGCAGCTCTATTTATAATAGCCAGAAGCTGGAAAGAACCCAGATGTCCTTCAGTAGATGAATGGATACAAAAATTGTGGTACATTTACACAATGGAGTACTACTCAGCTAGCAGAAACAGTGGCCTAACGAAATTCTCAAGAAAATGGCTGCATCTAGAGAATATCATCCTGAGTGAGATAACCTAGTCACAAAAGAACAGACATAATATGCAGTCACTGATAGTGGGATGCTAACCCCAGAGGCTCGCACTGACCCCAAAACAACTCACAGACTGTGTGAAGTTCAAGAAAAAAAGAAATAAAAAAGAATATATTTTAATTAAAATAGAACTGTATCACATCCCCCTTTCCTTCCTACAGCCCCTCCCAGTTTCTCTCCTATCTCCTTAAATTAATAACCTCTTTTCCTATATTATTGTTACATATATATATACCCACAAATAATTAATTACAACCTTATAAAAATATATTTGCATGCTTTTATGCAAAAATGCTTAAAAATCTGTTCATTTATCTTTGTTTTTTAAAATAAATTTAATAAAATAAAAAAATTAAGAAAGGAAGAATATTCTTCAGTTCTACAATGTTAGAGTGATTTTTATTTATTGCATGCATAAATATATGGTATCCTTCCTTAAAATATAATTTCTTCAAAAATTGTGATATATATGGATATATACAGCATATTATAGAATATATATTAAATGTGTACTCAAACACAAACAATATAATTATTGTTTGCCCCCAACTCACATTCTGGATGAGGCTTTTTATGGTTTCAAGGCATACACCTTTGTTAGTTTTAATTTCTTTTACATTTTCTCACTCTACAAATATATAACGTCTTCAGAATTAAATATCTCCTATCAAGCACTCATTAGCAATTTCAGAATGACTCTCATACGGTGTTTCTTTATCTTGGTAACAGAATTTTATTGCCCTTAATATTTTCATTAAACTTCAGTCACTAATGTCGTAGTTGCAATTCTGAAGGTTGAAACTGGGGTTCTAAAGTTCTCTGCTTTATTGATTGCTTTGGTAAATATTAAGCAATGGCAAATGGTTCTAGGCACCATGCCATGCTACCTCTTTCTACTCTGTGTCACTTGGGGTCTCTCTGCTTCCATGGCCACCCTGATGCAGCAGCCACCCTCTCACAGCTCTCGGCTGAGAACTCTGCACCTATTCCCAGCACCCAACCCCTGTGGTGATAGTCACAATTCCAAGTAACTTGACAAAATCAAAACTTTTGAGGCTTGTAATGTCTCAATCAGATTTTTATCAGTAAATGCTCACTCTACAAAACGTCCACATAATAAACTCAGAGCCAATTGATATTGATATAAACTGCCCACCTAGATAAAACAAATTGTCCTGTAATAATTCACCCCTTATAAAATATTCATAGCTACCTGCGGCTATTTGAAGCCACATGGAAGTGAATCATCTTCCTCCTCCAACTTCTTCCTTGTTCTATCTCTCCTGCCTTTCCAAAGAACTCTGTGTCCATCTTTATCTTTTCACTGCCTTGTCACATGCCTTGCCTTAACTTGTGCCTGCTTCCCTCACCTGCATATACAGATCAATCACAACTGATCAAATTGATAGTCAAGAGGAAATGAAGACATGAGGCATAGCAGTTCGTCAGCAGGTAATACAGGACAAAATTAAATAATGATACAGTAATGCAGAAAACAGATGTTGGGTATCATGGAAGAAAACATTACATTATTTGTGAAAAGTGAGTTCCAAAATACATGGACAGTTGGTGATTCATCATTAAAAATATTGTTGCTCTTTTTTTTCAAATAAATTCTTATTCTGAACTGAGTAGCTTTTTATTTCTGTTTATAATGCTTTACAAAATGGTAGTGATAGATATCAGAGGATATTTAGACATTATCTATTAACATCTTTCTGCAAAGAGGTTAAAGAAAGAATAGGACCTAATGATTTTTCTTTTAAAAAATCAAAAATATTAATTATTATTGAATAATAAAGAATTTTGTAGAGTTAAAACTGAAGTTGTTACTGTTTAGTGAATTTTAGATAATATTGTTTTGGAAACAAAATAAAATTTAACTAAAGCATAAAGTTGAAGATGTAAATGGAAGCCATGGGATGTTTTGCTTTTTAAGGTTACTGTGATTTGTTAGATATATTCTGAATAAACAGGATGGGATTAAACATATACAGCACTAGGGCTAGATATATGGTTAAGTAGTGAAGATATTTGCTGTTTTTGCAACATATTCAAGTTTGAGACTTTGTATACTTGTGGTGGACATAAAATCAATCATCAGACACTCTCCCCTGCATCTACTGCAATCACTGTGTGTGGTGAACATACTTTAAAACAATATATTGAAAATAAATCAAATAGCCAACTAAAGGTAGAGGTACAAAATTACTTTATTACAAAGCATATTTGGAATAATAGTTTAGAAATGTGTAGACCATAGTCACAAAAAAGTATCAGTTATTAAGAAATATTCACACTGTAGCATATATTAGCTTGTGTTACTTTTCCTCAATCAGTTTAGAAAAAGATGATATATTAAGTCCCTGTGGAGAGGACATAGAAAATATAAGGGTCATTGCAATTGCTTATAACATAAGGTAAAAAGATAGCACTTGTGGTCATTTAATCCCTTATCAGAGTCCCTAATGCAATTTTGCACTTGGATGATCTTGAGAGAATAGCTTCTCTTTCCACTATAATGTGATACTTTCCTAATGAACACCTGTGCATGATATAATAAATGATTCATGGAATTGCCCACACCAGAAATCAAATTCTGATCTATGGGAGCTATTTTGCAATCAACCAACCTCTACTAAAATATGCATTGTTGCCTGTCTTGTAAAACTAAAGAAAACAGAAATAGACAGATTTTAGTTTTTGGTGAACTAACTAGACTTGAATATTAAATGTGAGCAATACTTACTTATAGCGCATACTTCCTCCAATTGCCTGTAAGATTCGAACCAAAATTAGAGATATATTAAAATATACTTAAATTATATTTAATTCATGCACTAATGTGATGAGAAATAAAACAGCCCAAGGCTACCAAAATTGTTTCGTAAAATATTCAAATTCCCTTAAAGAAAATGAATCTTAATTTATAATCAATGTGGGCATCCCCTGAAGTTAAATTTTTAGTTTATCTGGGCTACTTGGGAAATGGTAAGCACAAATCTACATTTTTAAATAATAACATCAGTTTATTGTTCTGTGTGTGGTGATAAAACTAGACTTTCAGAAAGAATAATAAAAAGATATATCCCACTATATTATTTTTAACCATGTTATGAGATTTTATCACATTTTATCATATTTAGCGATAAGTAAATTAAACAGATGTTCAGAAATATCTTTAAACTCCTCACTATATAACTATAAACTTCAAGATCTCTCCTTTCTATGAACAATGTTAATAATGTGATATGTATATTTCAAACCACTATCTTGCAAACATACATCAATAAAAGTAATAAAATAAATTGTCAACCTTTCTGACTAAACAGAGGGAGAATACACATTCTGCAGTTGTCACTGCAGATTATGATCAGCTACAGAGGCTAAGATAGAGAAGTGGACAGATGTTTCCTTATTTAGAGGAGGAAACAGAAGAGTGACTGGCAGGTTATGTGAATATTCTTAGACAAAGCTTTGAAGTGTTAAATATGAACATGACCTGATATGTAGAAATATGAGTGTAGGTACAAAAGAGCCCATCTCAATTAAGTGAAAGGTATAAAGAGTAGAAAAATATCTTTACGAATAAACAGCCCAAAATTTGATTATGCACTGAAGGACACCAAAAACACTGATGTAGTCATAAGCCTGGTGAAATATTTTACCATCGTCTCAGTGTGTGTCAGAAATAGTCACTGTGTTTAAAATGAGTAATTTAAAATATTGGATCTTATGTTATTATTCTTTCAGCAATCAATGCATTCTGATCAGATACTTACCCTGAAATCCAGTGACTCAAACCAGAAAATGTATACCTCAAAATATAAGAATATTACAGTATGTTACTTTGAAAGAAAAAAATAAAGAGAATATATATATATATAACCAAAACAATTAAGGAAGAGGTCACAATGTAAGTGGTTAGTGGTAGTTGGGAGAAGCTGAAGGGGAAAATGAAGTGGTAGAAAGTGCAAATACAGTAGTAGCAAATAATATAAATAATAAAAAATTCAGTTAAAACAAAAAAACACCAAGCATAAATAAAAAGGAAACCATAGATGATTAAAGACAACTTTGAAAAATAAGGAGAAAATAGTTAGATAAGAAAATGGTACATATTATCGAAGAATACACATGGGGTCTCAAATGTTGGCTCAGTGGAAATATGCTTGCCACCTAACATGCTGATTAAGTTTGATCTCTGGGATATACATGGGGAAGAACAGAGCAAGCTTCTGCAAATTCAGTCTGCACATGCAATATATATATGGCAATATGATACACATGCATTCACACACACACACACACACACACACACACACACACACACACACATCCACACACACACACACACACTACTACTACTAGACCATACACATTGCAAAGGTCCAGACTCAACCTAGGAGATGGAACTGAGGAAAAGGTAAATGCCATCAGTGGAAGAAGGCTCAGAGTCAGCTATGCATACAAGCTTGCATCTCCATACTCTGCTGGGGCTAGCTCTGCCTTGAACACAAAAGTTCAGTTGTTTATTTGTATAAGCTATTTCTTTAGACCTTGCATGCAAGTTTAATTATTTACCCAAGATTTCTGTTTCATCTATCCAAAAATCTGCATCTTTAGCTACCTCAATACATTCTTTTAACCTTTTAATCTTTTTCTTTTTTATTTCAGCAACTCCAAGGCTTATTATTAGAAAGTATTAAATGACCCAGAAAGTAGAAATATCATTAGATCATTACCTTTTTGCTTGATGGAATTCTGTCCATCTACAACCTCTATTTAGATCTCACATAGAAGTACTTTCTTTAGGAAGTAGAATACCTGGATTAAATGTAGTTGATGGGTTCTGTGGAGGAGACCATCATTTTACTACTAATATCATATGGTTATCTCTCTGAGCTTTGTTTTTAAAATTACTTTTTTCTCTTAAATACTTTTTTCTTTTTATGACCTAATCATTTCTCCTTCCTTAATATCCTCTGACTAACCTGTCTCATTAGTGAAGCTGTTTCTCTTCTTTGAGGTTCATGAAGCCCCCCATACAATATTTACTGTATTCTTATATTTAACATAGTTCTGAATTCCTGTCCAGAACAGTTCTTACAGTTCTTTATGTATTTTTGAACTCATGTTTTCAGAGTTTTTTCCCACATCATTAAGGTCTGTACTGAATGTCACACCACCAAAATTTTCTCAAAAGATTACCAGGCTCATTGCCACCACCAGAAATGTTGCTGTTTCTGATTACCTTGGAGTCATTAAACTAGAGAGTAAGATTATTCTTCTCAGCAGAAACATGAAATAAAATATGTACATTGTATGCAAACATGATTGATACCTACAGCAAACTGTTGTTTCTGGCTCTGGGAACCTTGTTATAGTGTCCCTTCCCCTACCAGGCAAGACCTGGCAGAAACTCAATATATAACGAATAACAATTAAATGAAATCAGAATTTTACAGTATGTAGCTAATTGTGAGGGTGCATTGTAATAGAACATGCAGAAGAAGGGAAGACAGGGAAATTATAACTGTAAGGCCAGCCTGAGATATTTCTTGATGCTGACAGGATAGTTCAGAGTACAGAAGTGCTTGCACCAAGGCTATAAGATTGTGATTCCATCCCAAGGATACACATAGTGAAGAGAAGGTAGGATTGCCCAGTGGGTAAAATATTGCTGGAAGATCCAGAAAAGCTGAGTTCATTTAATAGAATCCACAGTGTAAATAGACAATATACTCCTGAATGTGTCTCTGAGTTTCACATGTGTAACCACAGTCTTTCACTCTGTCTCTCTGTTCCTTTCTCTCATTTCTCTATATCTGTGTCTGTCTGGTTTTTTCCTTCCCCCTCTGTCAGTCTCTCCTTTCCTCCCTCCCTCCCCTCCTCGCCACCCCTCTCTCTCTCTCTCTCTCTCTCTCTCTCTCTCTCTCTCTCTCTCTCTCTCTCTCTATCTATCTCTCTCTCTCTCTAACACACACACACACAGACACACACACACACAGAGGCATATATACACATGTAGGCAAATATAGAAATATATAGCAGTGAAGCTATTACATACATAAAGTATATCCAAAGCCAAAGGCAGAAATATATTTGGAAGATCAGTAAATAAGACATTAAAAATATAAATAACATTCAAAACTGAACAAAGATTCAGCAATAATTGTACACAGAGATAAGTAAATATGACATATAGATGATTTCATAAAAACAAAATAATCAACAATAATAAGAGTTTATTAGCTTTAAATTAAGATAATATTAAAAATATGGAATGTGCCAAGTATTTGAAGGATAAGTGTAGTACATGATAAAACCACCATTGTATAACCAACAATGAAACCTATTTTAGGAAAAATTATGATCTTACACAGCTCTGTACAAGTAATCTAAATGTCTGGCCTAAAAGTAAATGCCATTTCTGAAAGAAAGAAGCCATAATCAGCCTACCATTGATTCATTTCAGGTTCCACAAACCATTCCCAGAAAAAGCCAAACGGCAACATCGTAATACAAATAAAATAGAATATGTGCTTCAACAAAATAATAGACATGGTTTTGTTTTGTTTATTTGCTTTTATTGATGGTTATCTGTCATTTATTTGTATTTTGATCTAGCCAAACAGATCATTAGGAATAAGAAGTCAAAGATGAATTATAAATGTGAAATGACTCATACACCATTGTTCCCACTTGTCCTCTAACTACAGCTGCTCAAAAATAAAAGATTCTAAAATGCATTGAGAAAGATTAAGACAAAATGAGTCACATCTTCAGGAGCACACTGTACACATGGGTTATAGAAAGAACACACATAGTGAAGAGTGTCAGCTAACTGAAGAACAGTTTTTTTTCCTTCCTGTCATTATTTATGAGAGTTATCCATTTCAACCCTTCATTATTTTCTGGAGTTTAGATTCTGAGAGCCAAAACGAAATCACCTTCAGGTTATCCACCACCCTGGCTCTGTGTTTACATTTGCTGGGTCCTAAAACAAACCATTTTAATTTTTAAGTCCAACAAATATAAACACATTTATACTCAGTGAATATGAGTACTTATTGTTCTTTCAGAACATTTGCAAGCACATCATGTCTCACAATCATCCATAGCTCCAGTATAAGGGACCTACTCCCTTATGACATTTATAGGCTTCAGGTACACATGTGGTACAAATACATACATGCAAGCAAAGCATTATTATACTCAAAAACTCCAACACAGAATTACAAAATAACACTATAATCAACATTGTATATTACTTTAGTACATGATCACATTATTGAATGAATTTTGATACATAATTATTAGTAAAGAACAGACTTCCTTCTAGTTCCCTTAGTTATCACATCATTGATAACTTTCTCCACATTCCCATTTAGTAAGCCACCTGAGATTTAATCATACTTACCATGAACCATTGAACTGAAACAGGGGCCCAGTAAAACTGTCCTTTGAGAGGGTCCAGCCAGCAGTGAGTGGAGTTACAGAGAACTACAACCAAACATTATGCGGAGCTCAGGGAGTCTTGTGGAAGAGTAGGGGAAGAATTGGGTGACCTGAGGAGGACATAGACTACACAGGAAAAACAACAGTGTCAACAAACCTGGACCTTGGAGGCTTCCAGACACTGAACCACCAGCCTACTAAAGAGTGAACACAGGCTGAATATAGGACCCCTGCACACATGTATCAGATGTGCAGCTTGGTTTTTCTAGTGAGTCCCCCAACAACTGGAACTGAGACTAACCTTTCATCAGTTTTGTGTCTACCTGTAGATCCTGTTCCTCTAACAGGGCTACCTTGTCTGGCTTCTGTGGTAGTGGATGTACCTAGTATTGTTGTGGTGATGTAAGGTGAGGAAGTGGGGGTGGAGAATGGGGAATATAGCATATGAGGAGTGAGCAAGGTGTGATGGAGGAATCCCATGTGATCTACAGAACAAGTACCCTGAAGCAAAAGCTACTTACAGAAGACCTGTCTCAAAACGAATAAAACCAAACAAATATCAAAAACAACAACAAAAAAGAAAAAGCCAAACATAAAATGATGCAACTACGGTATTTTAAATCTACTACATTACTATTTTCAATAGAATACCAGTGACAAAATTATAGAAGAGCCTCTATATCTGTGTTTCAACTAGATGTTGTGAAGTAATTACATTATTTGTAAAACATTTTATGAAATGTTTTGACATTGGAAATATGCTATCAAAATTTAAACTAGCATCATTCTTTTGAAAATTGGTTCTAATGCTTTGTCTTATTTTGGCTCCCAAAAGCCAAGCTTCCATACCTGAGGGATCTTGTACATAGTAGGCATAGATTGTTAAAAATTTTATCACAAACTAAATGGTTGAGCAAGGATTAGGGGCAGACTTTGATATTGTGCAGGCAGGGGACCAAGAGGTTGAGTAGGAGCAGGAGGGGAAAGGGGGAGGGAGAAGGAGAGGGAAAAGGAGAGGGAGAGATTGCCATGACAGGTTAACAGAAAGATGATATTTAAAGGACACTCCATATAAGAATCCAGAAAAGTGGACACAGGGGCCAATTCCTCAATTGGGTTGGACTAACAGAGATAGAATATTGATTTTAAAAGATGTTAATCTAGAAATACCGGAGGGAAATATGTGCTAGCCTCAAGGAGGTTTAGATGTGCCCAACCATTGAGCTAGTTAAGGCATATCAGAATTAGCTGGCTTGTGTCTTTCATTCATTCTCAAATCCATAGAGCTCTTGGGCAAGTACAGTTCTCATATGAACCAGCAGGAGACAAAGCAGTTTAGCTGATCCACTATGACATCATTCATACTTCTTAAACTTAATATTGCCAATGAATTTCTTAGGTATAAACCCAAGGAACCCTTGATAGGAGGTCATTGTTTATTCTTTCACTACTTCCCAGTATTTATAAAAAGAAATGATAATCAATATAAATAACATTGCAAACTTTTAGTGAAGACCATAAAGGTAATTCTGACTCTCTTCATTGCATAATATCTGTACAGAAGGACATAATATCAAACTGTTCTCAAAAAGGCAAAGAATATTACTATGGCAGAATGTGGCATGAGTTGAGAGATTTTTCAAGGCATGTTTATCTATATATATCAATGTGAAATTTCAAGAGTAGATCTTATTTCAACTGAGATGCTGATGGTAACCTGTGCAATATCCCTATTTTAGGATGAAATGTTCCATAGGTATTAATTATATCCATTTGGTTCATAATTTCTCTTAGTATTTCTGTTCAGTTTCTGTTTCTATGATCTGCCCATTGATTTAGAATGGAGTGTTGAAGACTTCCACTATAATTGAGTGTGGTGCAATAAATGCTTTGAGCTTTAGTAAAGTTTTTTCTCTTTTAAATAATGTGGGTGCTGTTAAATTTGGAGCATTAAATGTTCAGAATTGAGAGTTCATCTTGATAGACTTTTTCTTTGATAAATAAAAATTGTCCTTTCTTCTCTTTTTTTGATAACTTTTGGTTAGAAAATGTATTTTATTTGATATTAAAATGGCTACTCCAGCTTGTTTCTTGGGGATATTTGTTTGAAAAAAATTTCCCAACCTTTTACTTTGAGGTAGTTTTTGTATTGTCACTGAGATGAGTTTCATGTATTCAGCAAAATTCTGGGCCCTTTTTATGTATTCAGTCTGTTAGTCTATGTCTTTCTTATTGGGGAAATGAGTATATTGATGTTAAGAGATATTAAGGAACAATGATTGTTGTTTTCTGTTATTTTTGTTGTTAGAGATAGAATTATGTTTGTGTGGCTATCTTCTACTTGGGTTTGTTGCAAGAAGATTATTTTCTTGCTTTTCTTAGTGTATAATTTTCCTCATTGTATTGGAGATTTTTATCTCTTATCCATTTTAGGGCTCGATTTGTGGAAACTGATTGTGTACATTTGGTTTTGTCCAGGATTTTCTTGGTTTCTCCATCTATGGTAATTGAGAGTTTTGCTGAATATTGTAGGCTGGGCTGATATTTGTGTTTTCTTAGGGTCTGTTTGGCATCTGTCCAGGATCTTGTAGCTTTCATAGTCTGTTACACAAAAGTCTTGTGTAATTCTGCTAGGTCTGTATTTATATGTTATTTGTTCTTTTTTCCCTTACAACTTTTAATATTCTTTCTTTGTTTTGTGCATTTATTGTTTTGACTATTATGTGATGAGAAGACTTTATTTTCTGGTATAATCAATTTGGAGTTCTGTAGGCTTCTTGTATGTTCATGGACATCTCTTTATTTAGGTTAGTGAAGTTTTCTTCTATAATTTTATTGAGGATAATTGCTGGGCCCTTAAGTTGGGAATTTTACTCCTTTCTATACCTATTATCCTTAGGTTTATTCTTCTCATTGTGCCCTATATTTCCTGGAAGTTTTGGATTAGGAGCTTTTGTTTTAGCACTTTCTTTGACTATTTTGTCAAACTGTGCTCAGAGCTAGTTCTGCTTCACTGCCATAAAGACCCACAACTATCCAGCAGAGGGCTGATCACCCAGGAGCACTCTTACTCCCATTCCCATAGGTGAGACCCTACTTTCTCCACACTGACTCTCCAAAGAGAGACCTGCCAAGGACTCAGAGGAAACAGGAATCACAGGGCTGTCTGGAATTGCACCCTCAGGTCTCCATCTGTGCTCAGAGCTAGGGCCAATCCACTGTATTTGGGACTCACAATCTGCAGAAAGACAGCTCATCACCCAGGAGTGCTCTCACTCCTAAGTCCACAAGTTGAACAAGCTCCAGTCAGAGACAAAAAGACCAACTAACGTCACAGATAAAAAGATGGTAAAAGCCAAGCTCAAGTACTTAAGCAATAGAAACCATGACAACCTAGCAACATT
The DNA here is from genome assembly GCF_963924665.1 of Micromys minutus. Taxonomy (NCBI): domain Eukaryota; kingdom Metazoa; phylum Chordata; class Mammalia; order Rodentia; family Muridae; genus Micromys; species Micromys minutus. The sequence continues at coordinate 37,709,288 of NC_137975.1, forward strand.
AAAACACAGCTCTCCCACCACAGCAAGTAGTGGATATCCCAACGCACCAAAAAAATGAGATTTGGACTTAAAATTATACCTCTTGATGATGATGGAGGACTTTAAGAAGGACATGAATAACTCCCTTAAAGAAGTACAGGAGAATGCAGATAAACAAGTAGAAGCCCTTAAAGAAGAAACACAAAAGTCCCTTAAAGAGCTACAGGAAAACAAAATCAAATAGGAAAAAGAATTGAACAAAACCATCCAGGGTCTAAAAATGAAATAAAAAAAAATAATAATAAATAAATCACCAAAAGATACAATCCTGGAGACAGAATACCTAGGAAAAAGATTAGGAATTAGAAATACAAGCATCACCAAGAGAATATAAAAATAGAAGAAAGACTCTCATGTCCAGAAGATATCTTTACTTCTTTCAGTACTTCCCACAAAGCCTGTTGCTCACATTAAAATGCAAGGCCTTCTTTTCTATTATTGTTACAAATAAACTATATGCATCCCTAAATACTTTAATATAACTTGTTCACTGGTCTTTATTTGTTAGTATGAGTGTAATCTTAAATTGACTGCTTTGTATTATATATTACAACATTAAAATTTCCATAATTAATATATATTACAATAATATAATATTATAAATGTACAATATGTTACAATATTTTTATGTTTATAATATTATATATACATACATAGCGATATCAAAAGTGACCTGTACCTATGAACTTATTTAACTGTTATAAATCCACTAAAACATTTAGAATATGTGGCAATAGAAGGCCTTATTCTATCAGGAAGAAATGATAAAATACTCAGCTTGAGACAGTTGTATAGTTTCACAAAGATATTATAAGTACATCACTGTATAAATATTTACAAGGATGTATTCAAAAGTATTATTTAGTGTTGTTAAAAATCTTAAGTAAAATGCCCTTAATAATGTGTAAATAAACAAAATATTACATCTCAGAAGTAATGAGCAATTATGAAGATAAATAAAATTTGTATGCCTAACAGAAAAATGTTAGTAAAAAAGTGTCAGCAATTGGAGAGCTCTAACTTAATGAAAGCTGAAAGTTTAAGGCAACCACAAAATCATTGGTTGTAGAGAATCTAGGGGGAAGTATCAAGGGCCTAATATTGAAGAACAGGTCCATTTTGCAGCTGTGAAATTATTTTGTATGTCATTTTAATGGAGGACATATGACATTTTGAAGATGGAAAAACTCTCATTAATTTTTATGAAGAGTGGACCTTAATGTATTCAAATAAAATCAGTTAGGCAATTGAAAGCCTCATAAAAGTAAAATTATGACAGAGTAATCTAATGACATTATAAGAGTAGCAATCCATGTCACTGTAAGGATGGAAGAAAACATGTGGACCAATGTTTTCCACATAACTTCAATCATAACTTCAGAGTAAATGATGAGTGTGAAATTAAGGCAAGAGCAAATGAATGTAATTGTTTTGTTCTTGTTACTGGAACTTCCTCCACATGAGCAGTGCTTCACAACTTTGCTAGGGCTCTCAGTGTATATTGACTTTATCACGTTACTATGCATATGATGCAGAGTCAAGGATTGTAGATATTAGAATCAAACACAAGCCAGGTATCCTAGATTATTGCTATGTTTTAAGTTAAGTAAGAAGATATATTTACTTATGTAAAAAAAAAACTACACAGAGAAGTGGGAGGTAGATTCATTGATAAATATGTCCATATGTTTGTGTAATCCCAGTCCCAAACACAAAAAATGACACATTAATTGCAATGAATAGATTAGATATCTTGGTAATGGTGTTTATTAATGATTCATTGTTACTAGATTAGATTTCAGTTATGCTGGACAAATACTGTAATGGTGAACTATACTTAGAATTAGGTGTTTCGATGCCTTTATCAATGATAAAATATCAAAGATCCTTGAAAAAAAAGAGAATTCTAAGAACAGGGTAGAAAACAAACCTGGAATATCTTGTACTGCAAAGTAAGCAAATATTTCCCACTTTTTTCAAAACAAGTACTAATAACACATCTAACCAAATCATATACTAAAGGATATAAGATGCATAGCTATGATTAAGGACTTAATGGAAAAGGCTCAGATGGTTTTGATATAAAATACAAAATATTACGATAAAGCAATATTGCCTTACAAATCAACATATAAAATAAGCATCCATATGTTCATATCATATTGGTAAAAGTATCAAATTTTAAAAAAGCAAAACTCTATTATATAAGAAGTTTGAAACAAATTACATGGATCTTCTCCAATAGAAATGTAAATCAGCATAAACCTCATGCAAATGTGGTCAGTTGCAGTGACTTTCTTAGTAATGTAGAATAATGCATAGAGACAAGAACAGTTTTCAGAAGACATTCCAAAGAATTGCTGAGTGGTAATTAGCAATTTAAGTAAAACCAAGAGCAGAAAGTCGATGCTACAGCATGATTTGTATGGTCTCCCCGTTAAATTTTTATATCCTGGGCTCACTGAACAGCTCAGCAGGTAAAGGCTCGGCACTGGCCTGACAATAAGAGATCAATTCCCACTTGTCCCCAGATATAGGGCCTACTCTCACAGGTACTACAGCCAGCAAGGCACTGTGCCCTAGCTCTCACTCCCTTAGGGCTGGTAGAATTGTACATTTGACATCAGTTCCCACTCCACTGTATTTCTCAGCTCGTTGCCAGCTCTCCCGGATGCAGTCATTAATGGCATGGGCAAAACATTTCTCCCACTGTCATGATATGGGGACTAGCTGGCTGGACTCCCTCAGTTGGCAATGGGTGAGCGAGGACCAGCTATCACTCCCTTGAACCCTCCACTTCAAAGCTCTCCTGCACTCACTCCGTTGTGCTCTCTTGCTCAGGTGAGGTGCAGAGCCTGCTCTCCAACTCTTATATCCTGGGCCAAGGCCTCCAAACTGCCAGAGGTGATGATAGGGATGGGGGACTTTATGAGACTCTTAAACAACTTCCACATGACAAGGTTTGAATCCTGAACCAAACTGTTCTAAAATATATATCAAATCACAGTATGCTTCAATCATATTCAGTGTTTCTCTAGTTATACATAGAAATATTTACCATCTATTCCATATGATGACCTTCCATTTTCCTCGCCTTCCTCATATGTGTGTGCAAACAAACACTGAAACATACATGTGGACTCAGAAAACAACTTTTAGGCAGTGGTTTTTGCTTTCTTTCATGTGGGACTGGATATGAAAGTCGTGTTATAGGATTGGCTGCAAATATTTTCACCCCATTTTCCTCCTGAGATATTATGTCTGCTCCCATTTTGCCTTCACCTGAATTGAAGTCTAACTTTATAAGCAATGTGGGGAGCATAACTCACTTCCCAGCACCTCTGTCTCAGATGCCAGTTCCCCACACCACAAATTTCCCTCTGTACTGATTAGTCTACTTTCTTTCAGACACAGTATAGTCTACTGTTATGGAGACACTTGACAAATATACCAAGCACATTCATTTGTGTCCAAATGCTTTTGACTGGGTAGGTTTTACAGAGGCAATGCTTTGCACATTAAATTTCTCTCAGCTACATCTTCTGTATGTTTACTGAATGAATGGTTGATGTATGAAAATGTGCATATGAGTTGAATTTGAACAAATATGCCCAATATGTGGATAAAGTAATTAATTCAAGTTCTCATTTATGAATACAAAAGGAAAGCCCATTAGGGCTACTTAAAACTTGCATAAGACAGAGACATTTGCCACACATATGGATAATGAACTGTATAGTGAATAACTATTATTTTTTCTGGGATGGTGGACTTTTCCTGGCTTTCATTTCCATCCATGTTGATCTTACTCTACCCCTGTGGGTTTCTGGAGCTCACAGCTCAATAAGTATTTCTCATGTCCATAGCTAAGCAACTGATTCAAGATTTAGAGAGTAATTGAGCAGGCGATACGAGTCGTGATCTTATGGGTGTTATCTATAAATGGAAATGTTTGCAGTGCTGCCCAAGTTCTATTCGCTGTAGAGACCCTTGTGTCAAGTCAAGCCTGAAATAGAACTTATATCTGGTTTTAAGATGCATGAAATAGATATACTTCTGGTTTAATATGGTTTTTGAGAGTGTATCACACAACATAAAGATTTTATGTATCAGTATGGATATGACATGAAGGAAATACACTTTTGCCTAGAGTGCTTGAAAATGGATTTTGGGGGAAAAAAGATTTAAAATCGGTAGAGCTTGAAGATTAGAGTAGAATAAAAGAAAAAAATTGTGCGAAAACTGTTTAGAATTTAAAATTCATGATGTCATTATAGAATAATAATAAAATCAGTAAAAACATAGGTAATGTTTCAATACTGTATAAATGAATGGATTAAGGGCATCAATTGGGTAGATTATGTCAAACTTCATCACCCTTCATATGCGCTGACTGGTCACCAAACATAATAAAATAAAAACTCAAGTTTTCATAACTCAAAATATTAAGAACTTCTGTCATACCTATCATAAAATTTAAATTGCCCTTAATTAAAAGACATATCTGGATAAAACGAACAGGTTACAAAAGACTCAGGAAAAATAAAAATAGCAAATTTTACATTGTTATAAAAATTCATAATTATTCAGATGAAAATATCAAAACTGGAGAAAATTAAAGAATAAGAAGGAGATCATAATTAGAATACTATTTTTGTATTTTTTATTCTTAATTTTGACCTTGTTTATATTTTGAATAATTTAAACATATTTTCAAACTTGTGATACTCTATGCATTTTACCTAAATTGTTCTAGTCTTTAATTGCTAAATCATGGAATCTGTGAAAAAAATTATAGAAATATGAGAACATAGTTTAGGTTAAAATGAAGTCATTGAGGTACTACCAATTGACTTTCCCTTTTAAATAACCTTCCTACATTCTCATTTTATGGAAAATGCATCTTCATTTATCAGCATATGTGCTAAGTTTGGTGCTTTACTTTTTATAACTGTGTTAAAATTATATCTCTAAAACCAATCTATAAATACAACATACGCAATAGCATTCATGCTTCTATAGAGTAGTGAATAATGCATTCACAAGTGTAAGCAGATGTTGAATTGTGGCAGAGTTTCGACTGGATACAGTAGCACTTTTGCCTGGAGTCTTACAGATGAGTTTGGAGAATGAGCAAGAATTAAGCTAGCTAGAGATTGAAGAGCAGAGCTGAATTCAAAGATGAACAATATGGAAGCAAAGCAGTTCAACATGAAATGGTAATGCTGTGACAAATGGATCCGGGTGCAAATGCTAGGAAAATCTGACTTACCAAGTTGTCTAGCTTCACAGAAACCCATCCTCTGGATGGAGAAATGGTGACAAGTTAATACAGCACAAAGACACACCATTTTCATATTTTTTAAACAATATCTAGGTGTTTAACAGATTTTATTGGCAGGATTCACTGAAGGTGCTAGATTGAAGATGATAACTTAGATCGGATTTTAGGATCAGGAACAAACGAAAAAGATTGGATGGTAGAACATCCTTCAGTTGCAGTTAGAACAGTTATTGTAATATTGTAGATTTCAAAGAATAAAATGAATATGAACACCAAACTAAGTCTATTGTTATTCACACACACAAAGGTGAGCAGGCCATTAAAGATACTTGTACTGCAATTACAGTGTATGGTGGTAGACACTGCTGAACTAGGTTATCCCACATTCCTACTGAGCACAAGAAGTCAACATGCCTTCCTTCTGTTCCACAGATGTATTACTAATGTCTGAATACTGAAAAGAAAACATTCTGTCAATATTTGAATTTGAGTTTGACAAAATAAATAAATAAATAAATAAATAAATACAAGTTAGTCCTCTACAAAGCTTTTGATAATTTTGAAACTTAAAACAGGAGTTCACAGTCAAGTAAATTTATGTACATTAAGCTTTGCAATGTACCAACAGAAAATATGATTATACAATGTAAAGCATAAAATATATTACCTTTGATAATTTATTCAGTTTTTCTGTGTAACCAAGAGCACTGGAACTAGCTTGTAATATTTAGTCTTCTGTGGAAATTTATTTGCCAATATCTCCAAAAGATATCACAAATTTCTGCCAATGGGATTTGTATTTGTTTTCTTGTGGTAAATAGTGGGACACTGTTCTATTCTTATTAAGCAGACTGACCTGAAATATTTTATGCTGTGCATATTTTTGGACATCTCAGCAGTAATGTGTCTCCATGAAATATTTTCTTTAATTTTATGTTATGTTTTGTGTGCGTGTGTTTTGTCTGCATAACTGTGGTTGCCATAAACGACCTGAGGACCCAATTATACCACTCCTGGGCATAGACCCAAAAGATGCTCCACCATAGAACAGAGACACTGCTCCACTATGTTCAAAGCAGCCTTATTTGTAATAGCCAGAAGCTGGAAAGAACCCCGAAGTCCTTCAATAGAGGAATGGATACAGAAATTGTGGGACATTTATACAATAGAGTACTATTCAGCTATTAAAAACAATGACTTCATAAAATCCTAGACAAACGGATGGAATTTGAATCTATCATCCTAAGTGAGGTAACCCAGTCACAACACACAACTACACACACCCACACACACACACACACACACACAGGCACAAATCCCACTATACTGACAAGCAGATTCTATCCCCAAATGCTCAGAATGAACAAGAAACAATTCACAGAAAATATGAAGCTCAAAGAGAATGAAGGCCAGAAGGTGAATGCCTCAGTCTTTCCTAGAAGGGAGAACCAAACATTCATGGGAGGAAATTAAGGGACAAATGGAGGAACAGAGATGGAGGATAGATCATGCAGAGATTGCCTTACCTGGGAATCCACCCCATATGTGCCTAATAAACCCAAGCACTATTGCAGATGCCAAGAAGCGCTTAGTGGCAGGAATCAGATATGGATGCCTCCACAGGTAATCTGCCTGAGCCATACTGATACAGTGAGGATGCTTGCAACTAACCATCAGACTGAACATAAAGACCCCAATGATGGAGAGAATAATCTGAAGGAGCTGTATGGGTCTGAAACCCCATGGGAAAAACAAAATTATCAACTAATTAAACCCACCACAGCTCCCAGGAACTAAAACACCAACCAATGAGTTTGCATGGAGAAGCCCATGGCTCCAGGTGCATATGCAACAGAGGATAGCATTTTCTGAAATCAATGGGAGGAGAGGTCCAGTGAAAGATCAGTTTCCCAGTGTAGGGGAATGCCAAGGAATTGAGGTAGGAGAGGGAGTTTGGGAGAGGGAGCACCTTCACAGAGACAATGGGAGGGGGAAGGGGAATTGGAGTGGGGAGAAAGGGAATAACATTTGAAATGTAAATACAGAGAATATCCAATAAAGAAAAAGAACTTACCTGGAGGTGTATTTGCTGAAGGCTTTGAATGATCCTGTGTGTGGTAGCAACAACTCAGATCCTGTAAAAAACTAAACATTGTTTTAAATGCTGAGCCATTGTTTCAGCCCCTCATTAAAAAAACAAAAAAATAGTCACTGATGTTTTCATCTACCCTTTCCTCCCATTTAACTTCCCGGGTAGCATTAGAAAAACACAAAATTTAAGTATTTTTAGTAATCTTTCTACAGTACATATAAGTGATACCCCACCCTGCTTTTTGTATGATCTTAGTCTATCTTCCACTAAAGTAATAACTAATTTTTAAACTATTAACTTATTTAGATACACTATTATTCACATCATTTTACAAATTTGCAAACCCTCATGATGAGCAATGTTCTAGAAACAACCTCCGTGAACAGCTGTGCAGGTAAATTTGAACTTCATCTCTCCACTTGTCCTGTCATTTCTGCTTCCTTCTGTATGGCTGTTCCTTGATCTCCTGCTTTTCTCAGCTCGATGCTAGATGGGAAGGGTTGATATTAATTGAGACACACAGGTCAGCAGCAGTGGATTGCAGTTGAAAAAAATGATATAGCTAAAGTGCCAGCTGCTGTGACCCTGAGGTTCCTCTTGTGTTGTATGTTTTTCTTTCAGATCGAGGACTGCTTGTGCACCTATCTTTTTATTTTTAACCATCATTTATGTCAAAGCAGATTTTTCAGTTCCAATTCAGTTGCCCTGGATACTGTTTTCTTCCACACCGTATTGCTGATTTTGATTTATGGTACACTCTACCAGACTTAGCCACGAGGAAAATTAGCATACTCAAGACAGACATTTTCTCTGCATGTGATACATGGTTTCCATATCTTGCTTTTATACTTTTATACAAGAGCACTTTGTAGTATTCTCCTTCACTTGGAGAGAGTCTGAGGAAACTTTTCACAACAGAATTATAATTGTTACACATAATTTCAAAATATTTTATACCCATGGTTTGCTTCTAAGTTTTAGAAGTCTACACTTGCAGATATAACTTATATAGAAAGATTTTATCTTCAAGAACAATTTCTCCATTAAATACTTTAAAACATAATGCAATTAATTGATGGAAATAATGTGTGATTATAAACATATGTAGGTCAGTTTCTAATGATCCCTCCTAATCCTTACCACTGCAATGGTTTCTCTTTACTTTCCTAGTTTGTGCAATTATTCTAGGCTGTGTTCTCTTTTCTGAAAGAGTTGCAACTGTATAACATTCCATGCTGTATAAGTACCACAATTTCAATATTCATTTCATTTGATGGTTTAAAGACATCTAGGGTCTTTTTATTTTCACACTGTTGTGATTTAAATAGCAGTGAACATGGATGATTAAGTTTTTATACTGTAGAATGACAAGTCGTCTTGGTATACCTAGGTCATAGGTAGATGTGATTTAATTGTTGGGTGTAGTTTTATAACTATGCTGGCTCTTAGCCCAGGACACAGCCCATGCTCCAGGCTTAGCTCTGAATTTAGCTGCATCTGGCCCCACTCCCTATTTGTTATTTTCCTCCTGGCTTAGCTCTGCTCAGCATCCAGCTACTGCCCCAGGTTTGCTCTCTCTTTCTGTCCACCTTAGCTGTGCAGAAGAAAACACTAGACAGCTTTAATACATATAAGTCTGTGTATAAAAACACATACACAGTTTAATGGAAAATTGGTCATGTTTACTGTCAGTGTTCCCTCCTAGAGCTGACCAACAAAAACAGTAGACCTACTAAAGTGGATAGGGATAAGACCAGGACTCTACATTCCTACAGAACAAACAAGGGAGAACTGAAAATGCTGATAGTTGGAGAAACAGTCCTCACTAGAGATGAACACCGCAGTTGATTATGTTAGACCAAATGGTCAGGTTTGAAACCAAACATACAAATAACATATAGGCTGAGCAGGTTGATGTAAAAATAAATTTATATATGCATATGTATATGTGCTTGTAACAACAATGAAGAGGCTATAAATTTGAAAGTGAGAAAGTTTATATATCCACTTGAATGAGCAAATGATGAATCAAATAATGTTTTATATAAAAATATTATAAAGAGGTAAGGGAAATAAGATTAAAATATAGGTTATTGATAGAACACTTGCTTAGCATGCCTGAGACCAAATATTAACCAAGAGTGAAAAAACGAAGAAAAATGAATAAGAATTTCCAGAATGATATAATAGACATCTTCAAACAGTGCTACTTTTAAAATATAAAAACAAGAAAACAAAAGATTCAATTCATATCTAAAAATAAAAGAGATATTAAATAAAATGTATTACAATAGAGATCCAGGCTTAAACTTTGAAACATAGAATAAAACTTCATAACATGTAATAAATAGAAAATTAACAATTCATTTATTAAAACACCATGAAAATATTAATGTAAAAGACTATATTTTAAAAATTGAAGTTCACAAACTTAGGCATTATTTAATCTAAGAACAAAACTCGATTTCATCTAAAGAGTCAGTATGTTTTTGCTTGTTTGTTTTATGCTAATTACAATGTTCATTAAATCTATTCTAAATTTCCACTTTAGTCACATTTTCATCCTCCTCCACTTATTTGCTGTCAGGGAAAGCCTTTCTTTTATGCCTCAGGCCCTTATGTAGCTGCATTTTATGCTCTGTTTAAATGTGACATGGCCAATAAAAATCAGCGATTTATTGACAAAATAAATGACTACTGTACATATTATAAAGAGTTAATAAAATGCTTTATTGATGTGATTTATTCATGCCATATAAACAAGGATGAAAAATAGACTCTTCAAGTGTGCCAATATCACAAAATGGTATCACTTGGAACAAAAACAAATATAAATCAGTTTGCAAACTGGCACCAAGACTTTTTCTCTTGAGAATAATTAAAGTGCAATTAATTTCAGGGGAAAACATATTAAATGGACAACTACATATGGTTGGGAATAAAGCCATTTCTGACTCTCCATTTCATGTGATTTTTGTTCTCATGTTTCCTCTAATTATTTATTGAGCCACAATAAATTGCATTGAGTTTACAATATATAGCCTATAGAGAGATCATAGGATAAAGTCGTATGCCAAGGATACTTGGGTGAATTTTTAGGTGTGAATAAGTTGGTTACATGATATGCAAATATGTTTACACCAGCAAAATTGATGACAGGGTATCAACACACTTTAGCTCTAACTTGAACATTCTAGATTACATTAATAGTGAAACACCTAAGAAATTTATTTTGTGAAGCAATATATATACATGTGTGTATATATATATATGTATATATATACTTTATTTAAACAATTTCAAAGATGATACCTTTAACAATTTATATTTTTATCTATTTTGCATAATAAAAGTTTTTCCACACAAGGCTTTGAAGACATATAGAAAGATTTACCAGCATATCTCTTGTGACTGAAGAGTATTTTATGCTTGCATCTTTATGAAAACAAAACAAATAATTAAGAAGCTTTAACATACTTCTATCTTTTGTCTTCAGTATCTAAAAATTTGTTATTTATGTATACAATAGCTTACAAGCAACACTATCATTTGGAATGCTTAATTCTTAATTATTTTAGAATATTCTATTATTATATATCATATCATCTTGATAAACTTCTGAGAATTCAATGTCCTAACTTATTTGACATTCAGTTATGTATTTCACTAGCATTCTACTATGCAGACTGATACACATACAACATTGCATTTACGAGAAGCAGGGCCCTAGATGAAATTATTTAAGCTACTCATTTTATATTGCAATATAAGTTTGTTAATATGTTGTTGGACCAAATTACTTGTGGAAAATAATGATTAAAATATCAGTTATTGTATTATTTTCATTAGTCTTTGTCACTTAATTGTAATTTATTCATACAATTACATAGCATACCTTTAATTTTCTTATGTCTAGTCTCATGTGTACATTTGGAAATTTACACTATTTAATTTAATGAATTGATAAACTTTAACTCAATGTAGACAACATCAGGTAAATAAAAATATTATGTAAATTTATAATTGAACATAATTCCTGCTTTTACATGTACCCTAGTTGTTAATTTATTTAAATATATACTAGCACTTCCAAATTCTATTTCTTTTCTTGTTTAATAGTATGTTTCCACTATAAATTTATAGCAGTTTTGGCTTCAGCTTTTATTGTACTTTCTGCCATATTTTTGTATGTATTCTCTGTTTAATCATATATTAATACTAGGTGCAGAATGAGCAGTGATTTCCAGAATATTTCAATGTATTTCTTTATCCTACTATAGACATTATAAACATCTATTTTAATATACTTTGCTGATTCTGTTGCTTTCTATGTTTGTATCATTGATCTCTATTTGGCTGCACAAACAGTACTAAAATATATTTCTCCTCAGGGTCACAAGAAAATAATTATTCTCAAAAGCTGTATACTGCCTTAGTTGTAAATGTGCACCATGTACTAATGTTTCAGTTCATCTTCTTGCAAGTTGTTATTGAAAATAAAAACACCAAAATCAAAACATTTTTTTTGAAAGGAAGCCTTAGACTTATCTACACAGAAATGTGATATTGTGTTTCTTTTTTTTTTTTTTTTTCATTTAAGTGCATGTAGTTTTATTTTAAACAAAGTATGATCCTTGTTGTTTTCCAGACATTTTGCATATCTCTCCCACTTTGCCCTCTTTATTGCACAATAGCCACCCATATTTTCTCATTTCTCTTATTAGAACAATTGTACACATATAAGTGTAGTCCTCACTCCTTAGTAAAGAATTATTCCTTTATTTTGTCTTTCTGTTTGTCTGTATGTATATATTTATATATTTATTTATTATTCTTTATACAGAGAAGTTTTTATTTTGGCTTGCTATAATAATTATTAATCATTTTACATCCTCCTCATTGTCCCCATTCAGTATTTTTCTATGGAGTCACAATCCCTTTTGGTTTCTTCTGCCTTTCCACCAACTCTTCCATTGTGATCCCTGGGCTCTGTCTAATGGTTGTCTTTGAGTCTCTTCATCTGTCTTAGTTAACTTCTTGTGGAGCCGCTCGGAGGATAGCCATACTAGGTTCCTGTGTGTGAGCAGATATTTGCATCAGCAATAGTTTCGGGGTTTGGTGTTCGTAGATAGGATAGATCTCAAAATGGGGTTTTCTCTGGAAGGCATTTCCTTCAGCCACTGCTCCATTTTTGTCCCTTTGTTTATCACACCAATAGATAAAACAAAACACCAACAATAAATGACTAATGAGAGAAGAAGAATGTCTCTTTTAGAGATGAGCCACTTTACTGGTGGTCCAGGGCAAAGTGGTCTGCCTTTAGATTATTTACATACCACCAATAAATATAGACTTAGCATGTTTTAGTTACATATATTTGTAGTACATGTTGTCTTAATTGGGATTTCTATTGCTGAAACAAAATACCATGAACAAATATCAAGTGAGAGAGGAAAGAATGTATTTGGTTTATACTTCCACATTGCCCCTCATAACTAAAATAAATCAGGACAGGAACTCAACCAGGGCAGAATACTGGAGACAGGAGCATGGGCCAGAGATGAGCCTATGTATGTTTTTTTTTTTTTTTGGGAGGGGGTTGGTCCCTGGGAGCTCTGAGGTATATGGTTAGTTGATATTGTTGTTCTTCCTATGAGGTTGCCATCTCATTCAGCTCCTTCAGTCATTTCCCTAACTCTTCCACAGAAACCCCCAGGCTTGGTACAATGGTTGACTGTAAGTGTCTGCATCTGTCTCAGGGAGGTTTTGGAAGAGACTCCCAGAGAAAAGCCATGTTAGCCTCTTGTCTACAATCACATCTTGGCATCAGCAATAGCTTTGGTGTTTGGCGTCTGTTTATGGGATTGATCCAAATTTGAGGCAGTCTCTGGATGGCCTTACTTTTAGTCTCTGCTCTATTTTTCTCCCTGCATTTTCTTTGACAAGAAAAATGAGTGGGTGGCCCCATTTCTCAACTTGGAGCCATGAGTATCTACTGGAAGTAGTCTCTTCAGGTTCTTTCTTCCTGCTGTTGGGCATTTCAGCTAATGTCATCTTCATTGAGTTCTGGGAAAAACCCACATTCCTAGTGTCTGGGACATTCTCATTTTCCCGATTGTACCCCAGCCCACACTGCTGCATATCTCTGTTCATTCCCCAGGCCCTCTGGGCTTCTCTTCTGTGTCTACCCACATATGATCTTGCATCCCCTCTCCCATTCAGATCTCTCACTCTCACTGCTTCTTGTGATAATGTTGTTGTAAGTTGGATTGAAGCATCCATACTTGGGCCTTCCTTCTTGGTAAGGTTCATATGGACAGTGTATCATGGGGTTTCTGAACTTCTTTGGCTAATATCCACTTATCAGTGAGTATATAATATGTATGTCTCTGGGTCTGGTTTATCTCAGTCAGGATATTTTTGACTTTCATCCATTTGCCTGATAATAAAGTACTGAGAAAAGTAATAGACTGTTAAAACAAACAAACAAGCAAAAAAACCTAGAGTACAGCAGAGAATTTCTGAAGTATTTTGGTTTTTCAAATGCAAATTAAATTTCTTCTTGTTTGTTCCAACTCTTGGTCCATAAATGTATAGAATAAGAGCATCCCCTTCCTCGCTATGGATATTTATAGTGAAAACTGTAACATAAAATCACTATGAAGATGACATTTCACTTTGGAAGATGAATTAGTTCAACATAAGAATGCAGCAATCTTGTTTTCTAAGTTCTGTTTTTTTTTTTTTGTTATTAACCCAAACATTTTTCTTATTCTCTGCCTTTACATTTCAGATGTTTTCCCTTTCCCCCAATCCAATGCTCCTCCCCTTCCCATTGCTTCCATAAGGGTGCTCCATCTCCCAACTACTTTCTCCCACCTCAGCACCTTTGCATTTCCCTACACTGGGAAAATGAGCCTTCACTCGATCAAAGGCTTCTCCTCCCATTGATGTCAGAAAATGCTATCCTCTGCTGCATATGCAGATGGGGCCATGGATAATTCCACACAAATTCAATGGTTGGTGTTTTAGTCCTTGAGAGCTGTGGTGGATTTGGTTATTTGATAATTTTGTTCTGCCCATGGGGTTGCATACCCTTTCAGCTCTTTCACTTCTTTCTCAAGCTACTTCATGTGGTCCTCATGTTCAGTCTGATGGTTAGCTTCAAGCATCATCCTATGTATCAGCATGACTCTGGCAGAGCCTCTGTGGAGGCATTCATATCAGGATATTTCCAGTAAGCACTACTTGGCATCAGCAAAAGTTCTTGGGTCAATTGAGTGCATATGGGGTATATATATCCAGGTAGGCAGTCTCTGGATTACTTTCTGTGATTTTTTTTTTCCCTTGGGTGTTCTGAGATTTTTGAGTTAGTATCTGCTTATCAGGGAGTATGTACCATGAGTGTTCTTTTTCTGACTGGATAACCTCACTCAGGATGATTGCTTCAAGTTCCATCCATTTGCCTAGCAATTTCATAAAGCCATTGTTTTGACAGCTGAGTAGTACTCCATTGTGTATATGTACCACAATTTCTCTATCCATTTCTCTGTTAAAGGACATCTGGGTTCTTTCCAACTTCTGTCTATTATAGATAATGTTGTTATAAGCATGGTTGAGCATGTGTCCTTGTTAGATGTTGGAGCTTCTTTTTGGTATATGTACAGGAGTGCTCATGGATTAGAAGGATAAACATAGTAAAAATAGCCATCTTGCCTAAGGCAATCTACAAATTCAATGCAATCTCCGTCAATATTCCAACTCACTTTTTCATAGAGTTAGAAAGAGCAAGCAATTTGAAAATTTATTTGGAATAATAAAAAACACATAGTAGCAAAAACCATTCCCAGCAACAACAACAACAACAACAAAAAATTCTGGGGAAATCATCATCCCTGACCTCAAGCTATATTACAGATCAGCTGTGATTAAACACTTCCTGGTATTGGTACAGAGACAGGCTGGTAGATCAATGGAATAGAATCGAAGATTCAGAAATGAAGTAACATACCTATCGTCACTTGATCTTTGACAAAGGTGCTAAAAACTTTCAATGGAAAAATGACAGCCTCTTCAACAAATGGTGTTGGTTCAACTGGAAGTCAGCATGCAGAAGAATGCAAATCGATCCTTTTCTTATCTCTTTGAACCAAGCTCAAGTTTCCTAAGTATTTTAGGGAAAAAAATTTTTTTCCTTTGCTTTAACTAGAGTAGCATATCTCTTTAGCTAATTGTGTAATTACTACATTGTCTTAATGCATATTTTCCTGTTTTATTCCTTCTGTTATTTCTATATTATTATCAATTTTATTGTCATTATCATTGAATTTTACTTTATCTTCTCCTTAACTTGAAAGTTGTTTAGAGGCTTTTGCTTTCTGGTATTACACATGACTGTATAGTTGAATGTAGATCTTGGAAAAATGTTTCTCCAAGTAGAATTTGAGTAAGTGGTTGAGACTTTATTAAGCATTTGTAACTACATTTATGAGTTTTTTGCATTGCAAATAGCAGTCTAAGTTTATGGTCATTGTGGTATATGTGTATGTCCTTTGAAATATGATCTGTTAGAGGAAGATTTCAGGCATGCCTATAAATCTCTCATCACGATTACTCTCTGACATCTACATGACACATCAGTATTACTACATAGAAAAATGTACATACCTTTATATTCTGACATGCTTTATTCCATGTATACATGGAAACACACACACATACACAGAGAGGCAGGGGGGGTGGCAGAAATAGGATTTAACAATGACTGAAGCTGAACTAGGTAAGTGAAAAAAAACACTGTTGCTAGTGATTAGAACAGCAACCTTAGCTTCAAAAACCAAAAGTGTATTGTGCTTTGGGAGACTGAGAAGTATCTAAGCTAACTATTGGATATCTAATGCATGCTTTGGAAGAAAGCACTTCCCTATCCTTATCCATGAATAAAAATCTCACACTATCATACAAAAATCCATGCGATAAAATATCTACTGGAATTCATGGACCTCTCTCCCCAAAAGACCTCTATCCCCAAAAGCAGTAGAAAGGAAAGTAGCCTAACATCTTGAGGATTCATTGTGCATTCAGAAGTTATAGATGAAGAGTTCAGTGGAGAGATTCAGATTATGATTTATGTAAAGAAAATGATACAGTATAGAATGGGAGCCAGATTGCTCAGCTTCTACTGCTTCCTGATGTCAAAGGCAACGGAGCTCCAACTGAAAGACAAGTAGGATTTGTGAGTACTAGAAATCAGTTTGTTTTTTTTTTTTTTTTGTTTTTTTTTTCTCAAACTCTTATCAAGGTCCAGAGGCCAAAATTAAGATTAAAACAAAATAGTATTGAACAATGGTATTGGCCCTTTAAGAGGATATCTACATTTTATGTTGGGATTAGAAAATTACCCCAAGTAAAATCAAGTGTAAGACAAATTAAATGTGTTGGGCTGGAATGTCGGATGGGAAAGGTAAAGCCTTATGTGGCAGACACAGCTATTAACTTATGGAAAATAGGATACCACAACAATAGAGAGCTCAGATTAATATGCCTTCAATTGTAGGGAGCCTTTTGTGCTGCACCCAAACATGGTGCCGGCTTCCCGCTGAGAACTCAGCAAACAGAGCTGTTGCCCAGCCAAGCAAGAGACTTAATGCGCATGCACCACATAAGTCACAGCCCACCCCTGGGGCACATAATTGAGCTACAGGAGGATGCACCAATCAGGTAGCAAGACAAGTCTCCTAGGCATGTATAGCAGTGCATTTTCTCCCCCACGTGGGAAGAAGAGGAAGATGGAGAGAGAGAGACCACGTGGAGGGATGGCGGAGAGATACCACGTGGAGAGAAGCCCGATAGGAGAGGTTGCGGGAGATCCCACGTGGAGAGAGACTTGGTAATAGTGATTGCGGGAGGTCCTGCGTGGACAGAGACTAGACAGAGAGAACGCTCGTGGGGGACTGCGAGTGAGAGGTTGGCTAGACAGTAGAACCCGGTAGGCGGTTCCCGGCTGAGAGAGAAGTTTCCTGCCCAAGAAGCCCCCTGCTCAAAGTGCTGTTCAATAAAGGTTATCCGCAGAAGAGTTTGTTTTGTTGCACTCCTGTTCCTAGCAGCGGGAAGCGTGGGCGCGTGACATTCAATCTCAGAACATAAATACATATTTTAATTGACCATGTGCATTGACATATTTTGTAATATGGTTTGATTGCTTCTGTGTTCATATGGGTGGAAGGCTCAGTCCACTGCTATGAATCTAGGAATGGAATGAAAGCACCTAAATATCTCATCTATGTCTGGTTTAATAAAGACACAATTGTACCTTAATACATGGAAAGGGAGATAATATTAGCCAAAAGACACTGGACTGTAGATAAAGTCTCCTGAATTAGATAACCCTGTATACTTTAAAGATGTTTTGGTATTAGAATGGAAGCTAGGGAATGTGTTACATAGGGGAAGAGGATCTGTTTGTATTTCCTCAGGTGATGAAAGAGTATAGATTACATCAAAACTGATAAAGATGCAATCTGAATAAGAGAAGCTTCTACATGAAAGGAAAAAGAAGACTCAAAAAGACAGCAGTGTGAATTAAAAAGAAAGCACATGCAGACACACACACACACACACACACACACACACACACACACACACACACACACACAAACAGGACAGGGCAACAAACTTGGCTGAAAAAGAAGAGTTCATCTGACTTCAGGTTGGAAAACCTTGATGCTGAAATTGGAATTTGGTGAAGGACAGATGATCAGGTCAGCAGTCCTGAAGGATCATTGCGCCAGTGGATGTTCAAAAGGACATTTGGACTATTAAATTTGTATCATTGAAGCAAAGAAAAGGAGATGAAGCCAGAATATTTCCCCATAAACTCTCTAAGAGAGAAGCAATGAAGACCCCACATGGACCAGAGTAAGCCAGCGTACAATTTAGATAGTGGCTCTGTGGGTTTCGTCTTGTGTAACTGTTCACAAGTATCTGTTTTAGTGCGGCCCATATGAAACATATTTTGATGATGAAAAGCTAATTTTGTAAAAGAGGTCTATAAGAGAGTTTTTTTCTTGTGATACTTACAGAGTTTGTTTTCCACTGTAGAGTGCAGAATTATACAAGGCCATACTCATTTGGCATCATATCAAAA
This sequence comes from Micromys minutus, assembly GCF_963924665.1. Taxonomy (NCBI): domain Eukaryota; kingdom Metazoa; phylum Chordata; class Mammalia; order Rodentia; family Muridae; genus Micromys; species Micromys minutus. The sequence goes on from NC_137975.1 coordinate 37,727,849, forward strand.
TTGGCATTATTCAGGGGCTGCAATGACTCTGCAGGAAATGACAAACTCACAGAAACTGTGTTTATTTCTACAACCATACTGATTGGGATCCATGTAATAAATCTTATATAAAATAAGTGTATCCATATGTACATATGATTCTTAGTATGGTGGGTAAACTTTGGATAAGATGTGTTTTTATGAAAATATCTACTCTTCCAAAGTATCTGGTTTACTTATTGAACTGGGAAGACTTTTGCTCTTGGCTCCAGCTCCATTGTTTTGTTTCTTCTGATTCTCCCAACGTGTTTTGAAAGGAAGCAATTTAGGATAACTTTAAATATTCATGATTTGTTTTATTTGGGTAACTAATTCAAACTTGAAGTTCATTCTCCTTAATATTAAAATATGATCTGCTCTGCTTCTAAAGGCAGATTAAAGCATGCACCAAGAGCATGACGCTTGCTTTAAGTCAAATCTTTATGGACACTGTATCCTCCTTATAAATTTAATTAGAAAAATGCTTAAACTGATGTGTGTGTGTGTGTGTGTGTGTGTGTGGTCTTACTAATGATATCTGGAAAATGATTTAGTTTTAGTTCCTCTCAAACACCTATCATCTCATACTCATAATTTATTTGTGTTTAACTTGTCCTCTTAACTGTGCTTGGGACTCATACATTTTTTCTTATGTCGACAGACAGAATTTGCTACACTAATAATCTATTTGCTGATGACCATATTTTAAAGTATTTTCAAACATAACAGCAGTTGCTCTCTTTTATTTGTGTGGCCCATGCACAGAAAATAGAAATAATCCTTGCCACGTGTGCATCAATCTTTACACAATCTTATACTTAGAAATAAATTTAATTTACAATTAGAAATAAATCTCCTCAGGTACAATAGTAATCTGATCACAGCCATCCTTGTTGGTTTTGAATTAGTTGAGCTGTGTTTCCAGTCCCAGTGTCTTACCCACACTTGGCAAGCACTTTATAATACACCTAAATTCCCAGCAAAAATAAATATCGTCTTTCTAAACTTGTATTCCCTCTGCATTTTAATTTATTCATCTGTGATCTATTGTTTAGTATGCTATTTTTATATGTGCTAAAGCCATAAATGTAAAACATAAAAATACACAGTGCCAATTGTCATTTCATATTATTCAAGCCCTCAAAATTGCTTTATTATATATTTGGCCATAGATTACAAAAAGGGCATAGAAAAAAATTGAAAGCCAACAGCTATTGGGTGTTCAATTTTTTTGAAAATCTTAAGGTGAATTCACTTACTTATCTTATGCATGTCACTTTAAATAGATTTTTTTTGTCAGAGATCACAGCAATGGCATGCACTGTAATTAAAATATCTGACAGATTTGAAATCATTTTGTGTAATCAAAGTGAAGGTATTTATCAAGGTGTCTTAACTTCTTGGTAACATGTGAGTAATTATTAATGTAACTACACACAAGTTCTTTAAGAACAGAGGAATTGCTTTTAAAAATCTTCACATGTATCTCTCTTTTTAATATAAAGTTGTAAGAAAGATAATAATAAAAGTATACACATGCAGTAAAAAAAAAGAACAGAGGGAATACTTCTGGGCATATACCCCAAAGATGCTCCAACATATAATGAAAACACATGCACCACCATGTTTATCGCAGCCTTATTTATAATAGCCAGAATGTGGAAAGAACCCAGATGTCTTTTGGTAGTTGAATGGATACAGAAATTGTGGTGCATTTACACAATGGGGTACTACTTAGTTATGAGAAACAATGACTTTACAGATTTCCTAGGCAAATGGATGGAACAAGAGACTATCCTACTGAGTGAGATAACCCAGTCACAAAAGAACAGACATAATATGCAGTCACTGATAATTGGATACTAGCGCCAGAAATCTCTGAATAACCAATAAACAATTCACAGACCATATGAAGCACAAAAAGAAGGAAGGCCAAAATGTGGAATTCTCAGTCCTTCTTAGAAAAATGTAAGTGTATAGTACCTTCTCAGAGTGTGCTATGCTTAGACCTTAAATCATTAATAATCCAAGAGCTAAGAATGCAACCTTGTGACAATCCTTGATATTTAAAAATTATTATGTTTAATCTTTACACATGAATAAAACTTTGACTATTTCAATGTTACATTTAGTTTTATATGTACTTTATGTTCATTGTAACTAGTAAGTTTTCAATGCATACTATCAAACCTTTAAAAAAATCAAGTACTGACAAAAATATATTCATATAGTTTAAAAGCAAAAATGCTTTTAAAATCTGTACATTTATCTCTGTTCTTTAAAATAAAGTTGTTTAATTAAAAAAGAATAAAATTAAAGGCAAAAAACAAAGGGAATAATAAGAAGTCATCATTTTTATTGCTATATTTTTATGTTTCTTTATCAAAGATCTGTCCATCATCTGTATGAACAAAATTGTAAAGGATTTAGTGATAGAGGGATTGCATCTGTTACAGTTCTTAAGCAACATGTGCTGAATTGTGGATGAGTTAACCAACATTTTGCAGAAATACATCCAGGCACAAAGACAAGTAAAGTATATTTGGAAAGAAAGGTTAGAAAGCTGGTGTGACTTCAGTTTCATGCTTACATTTCAAAATGTGAGCTCTAGGCATCCAGTTCCTCTTGCTAAGTCTGCCATATTTTCCTGATGCAATGATTGAAACATATACTTTTAGAAATATAAGTCTCAATAAACTCTTACGTAGGATGCCTTAGTCATGATATCTTATTACAGCAATGGAGACATAAGGGTTACAGCTGCAATGAAGTGATATACCTGCATGGCCAGATTCCATATAAATGTTCCCTGTCCTCTTGTCTAAAATTAATCTCTGTCTTCTTTTCTATCATGTTATCTGGCTCTGGTGCGTGTGTGTGTGTGTGTGTGTGTGTGTGTGTGTGTGTGTGTGTGTGTGTGTGTGTGATGTTACAGATTATAGATTTTAAAGATTAGCATTTACCAGTCATTTTGATTATATATAAGACTGCACATCAATTATCCCTCTTTGCACAAAAGAGCTTCTCTGTTCCAACATGAGAGCAGCACGAATCTACAAGTGTAAAGAAGAAATTTAAAATTCACTGTGACAATAGGGCTTTAGGAAAACAGCAGTAGTGTGGTAGTTTCATCTTCTTGCTGGCCCTGTCTTCTCATTCTATAACATTTTGATCAGGGTTCTAGGAGCCAAAAAAGACATACTGGAGGTAAGACTGCATGTTCAATAAGACTACGAAAGAAAGATATTCACATGTAAAATTAATCTGTAGCTTATTTTGTGCTGTAGACTCTAAATGTTGTTTTAATTTGCTCAGATGTAGGGATGTGATGAGAGACATGATGAAGGTTTGGGAATAGGTGGATTCTCCTGAGCCCTGAGGTTGTGTTTCTCTGTAACTATTCTTAATTTTAAGACTGGAAGCTTCTAGCTGTGTCCAATCTCTAGCTATGTCCAATCTAATCTGTCAAGCGACTGACTAAATACATTGTCCCTTCATTTTGGCTGAGTTGATCAAGTTGTCCTCAAACTGCCAGGTCCAGCAAAGCCTTGGTGGGGACAGAATGATACAGTTCCAGTCATTGGGACAGGGCCAGCAGATTTGAACCTCCATTGGTGTTGATGACTGTTGAGGGCATAAGGCCTTTTTTTTTTTTTTTGGTGTAATAATGCACATATTTACACTGCTTCTTTTAGGCATGACTTTCTTGTTAACATTAACAACTCTATGTAATCAGGTAGCAAGAGTCCAGGAGGTGAAGGTGTAGCTAATGTCTCAGCAAAATGGTGAACACTGAGACCTTCAGTATAGCCCTTAAAACTTCAAAAAATAACTCTAAAAACATGATTTCAAAAATGTGAAATTTCTCAACTTGGCAAAACATAAAGTTGCAATATGAATTATGATGGACCTCACAGGTCTAAAAGAAAATAGGCAGCAGCATCAAGGAGCCAGCTTCTTCGAAAGATACAAGGGCAGTCATATGGAAAGGCAGGGAGATTCCTGAGTTCAAAGGCGTCCTGGAATAGATCAACGTTAGACCAGGTATAGTAGAAATGTGCTCATCCTCTGTGCTTATCCTGTAGCTGTTGTGTATCTTAATACCTATGGTTAACATATACTGTGCTCTTCAAAAATTGAGAATGATTTGGGTTTCTTTTGAAAGCAAGTTATAGCATCTAGATTTTGTCTCATTATAAGATTTTGATCATGGATAGAAGCGTCTGATAGATGAATGAAGAAGACACTATTGAAGATATCTTAAATGAGTAGCATCAATATAGCATAAAAATAAACTTATATTTGATGTCTGAAAATCCTGACCATAGTTAATGAATATGTAAAATTTGCCAAGTTAACATCTCTAAGGAACAATTATGTCATTTTAACTACATATTTTATATACAGTATACAATGATTTGATTCAATGCTTCTGGAATGTATTTATTTTAAATTAGAATATATTTAATTAATTACCCACTTTGATATGAATATATTAGTATAACATTAAGCTCTGTTTTGAAATTTAAAAAAATAATTTCATTACATATAAGTACCTAAAAACTAGTGACTAATCAATATTCTCAAAGTATCTCATGAATTATTGATATGTGAATTCCAATGATGTCATGTCAACAAATGCAAACCTTCCTAATTACAAGTTCTTTATAAATAAGTGTGCATATTTAAATTCTGTTTTTATCCAATAAAATAAATAATGCAATCACAATTCTGAAGAAATAATAAAAATGCAAAATTATACTGTGAGCGATGGACATATATGTAAAAAGATAGCAAGACTTAACCAAAAAAATAAATTCGAGAATTATTTATGATTACAGAGATTACCACAAGGTCTGAATTGGCAATGAGAGACGATAACTGTCTGACTACTAGTTATCTGCACATGCAACTTTTTTTGAGCACATGTAACATCATTTTAGAGGCTTCATGTAGAATATGCTCATCCTCATTATTTTATTGGATATTTTATGTATTTACATTTCAAATTTGCTTTTCCCTACTTCCATCCCCCTTTGATTCTTCCCTCACTTCAATTAAGATGCACCCATTCTGAAGCAACTACTCCTACCTCATCGCCTTGGCATTTCCCTACACTGGGGAAACAAACCTTCACTGGACTAAAGGGCTCTCCTCCCTTTGATGCCAGACAACACTATCCTCTGCTACATATGCAACTAGAGCCATGGGTCTTTCCATGCAAACTCATTGGTTGGTGGTTTAATCCCTGGCAGCTCTGGACTGTTTGGTGAGTTGATAATTTTGTTCTTCCCATGGGGTTGCAGAATCTTTCAGCTTCTTCATTAGAGTCACAGTGCTCAGTTTGATGGTGCTAACTCTTTCTAGTTCTTTCTGAATTCTGACAAGCTTGTTCAACACAGCTGTTCTGGTTCTGCCTTATATTCAAGTTGACTGATTCAATCTGTCCTCTCTTAGCATCTCACTGAATTGCTTTGCTGGGCCCCAACATAACTCTGACAAATTTTTTTTTGTAATTTTCTGGATCCTAATTCTCTGTGTTAAACTACCTCTTATGACCTGTACTGAACTGCACGAACACACAAACAAGGTCAATACCACTTCTTTGTATTCACTGCTCTCACCCCCAACTCACTGAACCAATCCTCTCTCAAAGCCCACTTTTTATTAGCTTCTCTTACCTGTGCTATTCTCCTGTGAGTTGGGCATACCCTATTTCCGACTCATTCTGTCATACCATTCTCTGGTTCATTACTCTGTCTACCCTTCCATGAAAAGTCACTGTCTAACCCAGCTGCTTCCTCACTACAAACTAAATTTACCTCCATTGTGAGGAATTAAAGGTATATAATAAGGGTCAGTCTGTATAACATTCAGATCTTACAGTAATCCAGGCATGTTTGTTTGCTGCTGGAATCATATACACCCAGAAGGTCTTTGGAGGTGACCAACCATAATACTACCATAAGCAGCACTGAAACTAATCCAGTTGTAATCCATTATCATGGCTCTGAAGGAAATGTGTGCCTATCTGTCACACATGAAAGAAAAGATATGAGGGAAAATATTCTAGATAGAACAGAGGTCTTTTCTAAGAATTTTATTCAACATCCCTGTACTACTTGGCTGAGAGAGTACAGAGTGAAAAATTGCAGAGAGAATTCGTGTCAGCAGAATGTCTTGCCAAGAAATCACTGGACATGTAGAAGCAAAATCACTGTCTTATTTATTTGCTACTCTTGGGAACACTAATATGAAAGTGACTAATATGGTATAATAGTTCCCAGAACCAATTAATTAATCATAGCATGTCATTAATAGGTATGCTCCTTGGAGGGTATATTTCATGCTCAGGGAAATTAAACCATTTTATTATGATAAAGCTTCCACAGTCAAAATGTTTTAACTTTACATTTTAATGCTATTACTTAGATGGCCATTTCTTAAGTGATGGATGTATTTTTCTGTGGTCCAGAGGTGATTTGGGATAGAAATAAGTCTCAGTGTGTGTGTGTGTGTGTGTGTGTGTGTGTGTGTGTGTGTGTGAGTGTGTATGTGTGTGTGTGTGAAGCCTTAACTGAATATTTGCTATATGAATCTCATTTCTCAAAAATAATAAAATGAAATTTGGAAAGTTAATGTGATTTTCCCCTTGCACAAAGCTAATGACAAAAAATATTTCTCAAATACAAAAAATTCTGAATGGAAACCCCTTCAAGGAAACTGTCTTTGAAACAGCATAATTGTTTGTAAATTTAACAAAATGGAACAAGAAGTATTTAGACAGTATTTGACTATGATGAAATAATTAATGAGGTCACAAGTCATGGAATGCCAGTGATTTCCATCAATTAAATTTTTGCTTGCACAATCTGTATAATCATACTCCAATTAATATACTAGCCTCAGATAAAAAACAATAGCCAAGTGAAGAAATGCAAATGTTCATTATCTCTATTTAGGAACTCACTAGTGTATATATACTTTAAAATATTATGTTTTCATACAAAGGCATAATATTATATCAAATAAATAATTAAATAACAAGAGCTGTATAACATAGATGAGTATTTATCACAGTAAAAGATTCCTACAAACAAGTCACAAGAAACAAATACGATGGCAAACAGCAGTCTGCACATTAGTATTATTGTTTAAATGTGTATATGGCACATGCTCTGGCATACATTCTCATCTTTATTTCAAATGATTGAAGAAATGTGTCACTAATTTGTGTAATAATGATTTTAAACTAATAAATCAAAGTAAAATTAAATTAACAAATTTGTTTACTTTAAAAATAATTTAATGATTAATCCATTTTCTGAAAGCCAAAAGCTACTTAACTGTCAGGTTTTTTTGAACATTACAATGTCTGTTTTTTTACATAGGATAAATGAGAAATAAGTTTTGTTTCTTAGATGAATCAGTGAAGGTTCTTCATGTATTTTGTAGATTTTCTTTTATTATAAAATATTAATCATTTCATGAAAATTTAGACATGATCAAAATATTATAAAAGCAAAAATATGAAGATTTTGAAAGAGTTCACCAAATTCATATTTTTCAATACTTTATGAAGCAAACAGGATTTGCACATTGCAAAAAGAACTATGGATGGATTTTCTGTTTTATTCTTCAATATACATTTGTCATTGTGATGTAATCAATAACCAATTTCTGTTCTCCCTTAAGAAATGTCATGATTGTAATGATAATTTTAATTTTTTAGAGCTGAATAAACCAAAGTCTACCTCACTGTGTACATTGTCTGTGTATTTGTTTATTTATCTGAATATTAGTAAGAGGAGAAGCAATAAAATGACTCCTAATGATATGTTGCCTAGAAAAGTATTTTTTCCACCTATACATTTCTATAATACACATTTCTAATATCTTTCTAGTCTCTTTATGTTGATCTTACTTCACTGATTTATCCTGACAATCTATTTACAACTTCAGTATATAGTATGCTTGCTCCTGACAGCCCTCAACTATACACACAAAATTATTGGTCCATATTTCATTATAATTTGAATTATAACTACATTTTCATTTTTGAAGAGAAGTTACATAGTAAATAATAAATTTGTGATAAATATCTCTATTCTCATTACTAATATACACTCATATTTATGTGTGTGTACGTTTATGTCTTTGTGAATGTGTGTATGTCTGTTTATAGAGTTTGTCTATGAGTGAACAAGTTATTTCTTCTAGAAACTGATTCAACAATTTTATTATTCTGAGAAAAATAACTCACTTTTCATTTGCTCTATCCCATTTTGTAGAGAATCCAAAATTATCCAAATGGCACCTATTAGTCTGATTACATGATAGACCCTATGACAATTAGCTACAGTTTCGCTCTATAGCATGATGCTTCCCTTATATAACTACTACCTACATAAACTATTTAAACAGCACCATGATAAAATAAAGCAGAAAAGGTGATTAAGAATAAGAAACTTTGTTTCGACAGAGGCACATGTTTATATCCAGACAGAAACTTCAATTAGGAAAAAAAATGTCTACTACTATGACGTTTCTATCTGATGCATACTACACTTATTTATAGAATGTGGATTTTCTAACACTTCAATAGGCACTGATACTAACCATGTCAACACTTCAACCCAAATTATTCCACTTAAAAATAATAGTCATAATGCAACATATCAAATATTTTACCAGTGAAACTTACGAAAGAGTATCAGTTTGAAAGAGATTTTACACATCAGGTGCACAACAAAAGCACCTAATGTTGAAGTCTTGCTTTCACACACAATTTTAGACATGTAAATGCACACATGTGCATGAATAAACATGAATATGTATACATATACACATCTACAAGTACAAATACACAACTGAATAAATTATGATAAGACTGATACTTAGTATAAAATCTCTGTTTACTTTGAACTAATTGGTACTCTGCTATAGTTGTGACCGATCATCTTACAAGTAAGTACTAAAATGCCTCTTTCCTAACTAAGTTTTCATAGAGATTATATATATCTTATCTGTATATGATTTTATTATGAGAACCTCCTCACATATGCAAACCTTTTTAATTACTGCTTAATTTATGCCAAACTGTTTTGGGGATGTGTAGAAACTACTACATATCTAAATCCATGAACTAAAAATTGATTACTTAATATGGTTATGACAAGAGTTTTTCTATAGAGGTTTATGAAGGCTTATCAGATGTTTTAACTTTACTGTTAACTAACATTGTTTGTACATACTTATATACAATATTTTTCAAGAATTTTGATTGTCATAAATATGCAAATATGTTAATAAATTGTGAACTTAAAGATTTCAGGTGAGTCTGGTATATGAATTTTTTTTGTTCTACTTATTTTTGTTATGTGTTGTTTTAATTGCTATTCCTGGTTGTCAACTTGACTATATATTGACTGTACTACAATCCAGAATTGGAGGACTCACCTGTGATCCAGATCTTCAGGCTGGAAGACATATATTTCTGACCCAGATCTTGGCATGGAGGCCTTGAGGCATAGTGGCTTTGAAAAGCTTAGGCCCAAGCCAGGTAGTACACGCCTTTAATTCCAGGAGACTCTGGCAAGGAGATCTTTGAGTTCAAAGTCAGCTAGAGACAAAACAAGTCCCAGATCTAGGCATGGTGGTACATACCTTCTGCTAGAGACCTACATAAAGACATTGGAAGTACAAAGATTCCCTCTTTTTCACTGCTTATATTTATTTGCCAGTACATCTGCTGGAATCTGCTTCTTCATAAGACCAGCTGAAACAACTAGCTCTGTGGGACTGGGCAATTTCTAGCTTATTGGACTTTCAATTTACAGCTGCCCACTGTTGAGGTGTTGGGCTACAGACTGTAAAGCATAAAATTTTTCTCAATTTAAAAAGACATTCCATATGTTATATGACCCTAGATAATCCTGACTAGTATAGAAGTTGTTACCAGTGTAGTGGGTATACCTGTGACAGCATGACCATGTTTTGCGGAAGAATGTGGAAGGACTTTGGAATTTTTGCCTAGAAAAGCCATGGGGTGTTAAAAGGTCTGTGGGATGTTCTGTAGGAGCTTGGAAGATAGTATTAAGAAAGAATAGAGGCCTGGCTTTGAAATTTCAGAGAGGAGATTAAAGATGCTTATCAGGTCTGTTGCGATTTTAATGCTGAAGATTCTGTGGTTTTGGTTAGCTGGGGCTGAAGAATCAGCTGTGATTAACAAGATTCCATAACTACTAAAGCAAAATCTTTGTATTACCAGGACTATTGATGCTGGTCAGCTGGAGCTAAGAAATTAGTGGTGATTAAGAAGAGACCATCAAGGAGGTGAAAACTTCTGGGAAGTGTTTTCTGAAAGCATAAAGTAGCTATGTTTCAGAGATAACCAAGGAGGTACCTCATGCTACTGCTAGAATTGGTAATGTGCAAGGGTCACCCAGATGGTACTGGTTTTGAAGACATAAAGGTGTCATGAACAGCAGCTAAGGCTCAGAACCATGAGAATCTATGGCAGGCCACAGGTGAAGACGCAGTATCAGTTTCAATTGAAGGCCCAGGACTAAAAGGATCAATTGTAGTGGATTGTTTCATGTGTCAACTTGACACAAGCTAGAGTTATTACAGAAAAGAACCTCCCTTAAGGAAATGCCTCCATGAGATCCAGCTGTAAGGCATTTTCTTACCTAGTGATCAATGGCAGAAGGGCCCATTGTGGGTGGGCTGGTAGTCTTGGGTTCCTTAAGATAGCAAACTGAGAAAGCCAGGGAAACAAGCCAGTAAGTAACAACCCTCCACGGTCTCTGCATCAGCTTTGCTTTATAACCTGCTTGAGTTTACGTCCTAAGACAGTTGAAGAAAGAGCCTAATATAATATATTTGTCATGTTCCCATAATATTTGATTATTTATTTATTTATTGCTGTTTTGTTTTCTGAAGTGGTATCTTGCTATAAAGTGCAATCTGACATAGAAATGCTTTGTAGACAAATCTGTATTTTCTTCTCACATTACACAGGTCTTTGACTATAAATTCAAAGCACAAAATCTAGTTTCATGGAAAGTCTTGGAAGAATTAATAATATTAAAATACATTACATTTTAGTATATCATTGTCTTTGTGTTTGCAGGCACATTACAGAAGAATACCAAGGGCATTCCTAGCTTCTTTACCATTTCATTATTTTAGAAATGATGGTGCCTATCCAAGAGATTACAGTATTATGAGATAATCTTTCAACTATATTATATTCTTAACCAAGATTATCATTACAGAAATGTAAGACAAAAGAAAGTATTTAAGCTGGTGCATTGAGGGGATTTTTTTGTAAGGAACATGAGAGTCTGGGAAAATATTTAATGAAAATATAATTGATGAGGCATATAAAGATCAATATAAAGAATTGTATATTCATACATTTGTAGGACACACACACACACACACACACACACACACACACACACACATATATATATATATATATAAAATAAAGAAGAGATTATGAACTTGGAAATGGGGGCATAGATAGACTTGATAAAGGAATATATTCAGTGTCCAAGTATAAAATTTTCCAAAGATGAAAAACTATTTTTGAAAATAAATTAAGAGAACAAATTACTGAAAAATTAGGTTGAAAAATTAGAATGAAAGTACATTCAACAAGTAGTAATTAAGAATGTGAAGGTCTTGCATGTTGGAGCATCTTAAATGTTTGACATATTTATTAAATATTAATTTTATGAAATTTAATCACACTCTTACATTCATTAATATAAACCATACGGTGAGTATTCTATCCTAAATAATAGTCCTTGGCATGTCTTTTTTCATGCAAATTCAGTGGTATGGTACTCTAAATAAATTAGGCCAACTGCTAGATGTGAACAAGACCATAATCTTTGTCAGATATTTAAACAACATATGACAAATGCGTGTAGTGATTTTCATGTCTGTATCTGTCTGTATGATGGAAAAGTATGAGAAATGACAGGATCACAGGTGGCAAAATTTTGATGCAAGTGATGGTTTTAGTTCCAAAGAAAGATTTCACAGCAAACATGTATATGTTGTTATATAATAATGAAACGAAAAGTAAAAATCCAAGGATTTTAAACATAGAGCTCTCATACTATATGGAAGCTTAAACTGACAGAAATTTTAGCGCATGAGTGTTTTTTTTTTCTGTACATAGTAATTTTATTATCACTCCACGCCCCACTTTTTGACTTTAAAAATCATTACTATCTACATAACAATAGCTGTCAATACCCAAATGTAACATGGTTACTCAGAGAACTGCAAATGAGAAAACGGAAAACCAGTTATGTTCTTGCACTCTCGCTGTAGAGATTTTCTATAATGGGTAGAGCATTGACAGAGATATAAAATAATTTTATGTAAAGCTCTTATTTTTACAGGGGAAGAAATACGTAGACACAAAATGATCATTGATTTACCATCTCTTCCAGATCAAACTTAGTGTCAGGAGAGGTGCCCTTATGAAGTCAGCTTCCCAATGAGAAATGAAGCATGGTGTTCTCATTAGGATATTCGTTTCTTTTGAAGAAGCACAAGATTAGATATACATAGCACAATTTGATTAAGGCATCCCACAAAAAAAATCTGTTACTCATTTTTTTGAGAGCTTAAGGGGATTATAGGGCAAATATTAAATAATTACAAAGCTGTTACTTCTTTGTTTCCAATGGAGCAAGGTTTATATTTCATCCTAACAATTGTGTCAATACTGATGAAAGAAAAACATTTGAAACTTAATATGATTTTAGGTGCTCCAGGAGAGAGAGTTCAATGGAATTTACTAATTACTTAAGAAAAAACATCCTATTTCTCAAGCAAACTGCTTTGGTTATCTAATTGTTTGTTTGGTTTGTTGTTGTTAGGGCTTTTTTTTTTTTTTTTTTTTTTTTAGCTGTATTTCTTTAAAAAAAATTTTCCTCACTGGCTTGGGTCTGAAATGATTCTTTTTCAATGGATTACTGTGAGAGGTTCTGTGGAATATGCAGGAACATGCAGTGTCTGGCTAGTAGAAGATTCCAGCTACTGTTTGGAAAGATTATTACAGCCACGCCCTGTTCAATCTTTCTCTCATTTGCTGATCTCTTTCATGATACAAAGACGCCTTCAGTAGAGATTCTCGATATTGTGATATCTATGCTCAGTATTCTGAGTTAGAGAAAACTTGAATCAAAATGAATGGACTATAATTTAAGGGTTATCAGTCAAATAAATTTTTCAGAACAATGCAACGACAGCTAATAAATTCTCAACATCATGTATTTACATGGCATTATTGTGTCTGGAAAGGAATTAGGTCGACTGCTTTAGTTTCTGCTCATCAGATCTTGGAATATTTTTATTAGTAATATACATATTAATGGAAGCACATAAATTTGTAACAGTTAAGAAGACATTAGAACCAACACTTAGAATGTATTTTAAATTCTAGTTAACTTTTCTTCTATCAGGTCAATGAAAGTGATAAGGTTATGAAAATAATTTGAAATGGCTTAAAAGATAAATACCTATAAATGAGAGATAAATATCCATAAATGAGAGGTCACAAATGATTGGCACTGATATAATCAAAAACCTTATACACATCTTCCAATTCTTTTCTGCCAAATAAACCGAACTGTTAAAATTGTATCAGATTGAGTGGACACATTACATGTAATATGTTTATATTTAGTCATTTCACCTTTTCCTTTTATTCTTGAGGGAAAAAAAAACAATAGCTTTTCAGGGCCAGAATAAAAGAAAAAAGAAAAGAAAGCCCCACGTCAGCTATCTCCAGAAGATCCTGTTTTTTAAACATGTTCCCAATTAATCACTGCAAACAACATCATTAGGTGACAATTCAATTCTAGGTGAAAAAGAAAAACCCAGTTAACCACACAATAATTACATGTAAATTTCCCACATGGAGTTTTCTGGAAATTTTTTGTTGCTACCATTAAGATTTTGAAATTGTTAAGCTTTGCATTGTTCTTGTGTACAAAAACAATATTTACAAAAGAATATAATGTTTCTATTTAGACATTAGTAAAATATAGATAAAATTGGATAATATATATTATACAAAGTCCATAAAATACTTACTTGCAGAAAATGTCACCAACAAAATTGACACTGATACTAATAAACTTAAATTTTAAATATTAATATAATTTTCATCTGATATCAAAAATTCAATATTTGCTTCAGCATGAAGTATTGACTTTGTACTCTATTAGCATAAAAGTATACATGAAAATAATTCAGCTATCACTGCTCCATAGGTGTATAAAATTTTTGACAAACAAGACATCTGGCCTTAGAATAAATGGTCTATATATTTGATAAACTCTAACATATTACTCCAAAATACTATAAAATATTGCCTTATAGATAGAAACTGCAAACCCAGGCCGTTGATTTAACAAATATTTTATTATTGGTTTGTGTGTGTATATATATGTCTGTTTGTGTTTATACAGTAAAATCAGTACAAAAGGCATATGTGTACACATGAGGAATCTTGTGTTTAGGAAGGTAGCATTCTATAGAACCTTTAAATAAGTAAAACAAGAAAGAACACGTTTTCAAGTTACCACAAGGAAAAATCTCCGGCTTTACTTTAAATGGCTCCTTCACTTCACAGGGATATGACAAAATGGAAATTTTTCTCATTCTGGGCTTCAGCAAAGGCATAATCTCCCAAGAGTTGGTTTTATATTTTACAATAAGAATTGTAATAGAAGTGTGACATCTGTTGTTTTGGTCAGCTTTCCATGTTAATGTCATGCAGGAGAGTCCAAGGTGTCTCTTACACATTTTCCCTGTAACTTATGACATCATGACTATTTTCCATTTCTACTGTGGGGATGTGTCACTGTGAGTACTCATTGATACTGTCTTGACCAGACACTATCTGTTGGAAATATTAAATAATTTGACTGAATTATATTCAGTAATTTTTTAGAGTGAAGTTTGTACAATTTCTTTCACCTGACTAAAGGTTGGATTTATTTTGAGTATGATGACCATCTCTCAAGCCTCCATTCCATACATAATGATCAGGTTCTGAAATGCAAACATTAGATTATATTCTAAATACTAAATTTTCTTTAGGTACATGACATAGCCAGGTTTTTCAAAATAAAAAAAAAAAAAAACACAACAAATTGTTCAGTGATATCTTTAAAGGAATTCATAGTTACATAAAAGTAGTATAAAATGACACATTACAAAGTAAACTCCTCACCAATTATAAATGAATAGACATTTAATTTCATTAGTATAATGTATAAAGAATTGCTCTTAGATACAGGAGGAGAATATTTACACAATCAAGACTCCATGTCTTATTAAAATGCTGAATTTCTTTTCAAGTTACTCTTTAGTTCTTTTTTTTTTTACATAATTGTGAATATAATCACATCATCTCTTTCTACACTTTACTAATTCCAAATTCTCTAGTAGACTCCTACTTGCTCTCTTTCAAATTTGTAAACTCCTTTTTCATCAGTTACTTTTTCATACATATATATTTATTGCTAAATATCGAAATATGATCTGCACAGTACATGTAAAATTATTTGTACATTTTTTATAAGGCTGACTATTAGGTGCTAGACAGGCAATTGTTGTTCTCTTGTTTGGGGAAGACTATTTCTCTCAATCTTGGCAATTTTACATTGTGTGAAATCCCTAATGTAGAACTGGGTACTCTTGGCATTGCTCATCCACATGATAATGTCTCTTGAAGTAGTCCTTGGTCACTGATACTTATTATTGGCAAGGTCTCATCAGTTTAGCCACATGAGTAAATTTCTTTTTTAACACTCTTCTTAAGGTAAAGAAAAACTCACTTTTTTTTGCCTAGTAAGAGAATGCATCTTGTTAACATTTTAATGTTAACAAGAATGTTAATGAATGTTCTTTAGTATAATGTTATAGATAATAGATTTACATGTAATACTTATCCATCATCAACTTCTGTGTTAATAGTTTTATATTTTATTTCTCTTTTTTCAGATACATATTTTAAAAATTAAACTATCTCTAATGAACTCATGACAATTGGGATCTAGAAAGAGTGTTCAGTGAACCACTACTATTACCTCAGAAACATAAGTTTAATTCTCATAAGAGAGGTCCAGTAGTCCAGGAATGCCTGCATCTTTATCTCCAAGAACCTGACACAATTTTAGGTCCACAAACACAGTCTTGTACCTTCCACTTGAATTCACAGCCATACATATAGACAAGTAAAATTGAAATAAGTTTTAAAAATTTAAACAACACAGACAAACTCTAGTTAGACTTTTTTCATAATTCATTCTTTAGAATAAGCAAAATTTGTATTCCTGAGCATTAGGCCCCAGCTTCATTTAGGAAACTGATTCAATATTGGATTACATCCAAGTGCTAGACAATTTGTAAGTGTGATAATATAGTACAAGAATAGTTTGCAGGGGAAAAATTAAGGTGAATGAATGACCAGCAAATAGGTGAGACCCTGAGTATCTGTACTGGCACAATACTCATATGTATGTTAGAGAGTTAAATAGGCCTTTAGTACCTAAGTCTTAGAAGCAGGAATCTTGAGAACATTCAAATGTGCCTCATTGGTAATTCAAGAATCTTCCAATTAAGTTTCAAACTAAAATTAATTGGCAATGGAATAGGCCAAATATGTTTTTAATAGCAAATACTTTACAAAATATCTAAATCTATATTTCCATAGTTTCAAACCTTTTGCCAAATAGTAAAGTCAGGAAAAGGATCGAAGGAATAGGGAAGAATTGGGGGTGGGAGTGATGAGAAGGGTGCAGTGTGTAAACGTAAAGATATGAAGCAAATAAGTAAATTAAAATCAAATTAAAATGAAAAAAATTAAAATTTTGAAGTTTGGGTTGAAATTTAATTTCAGGGAGTTTTAATCATGAATCTTAAGAGCTTCATAGTATCAGAAAGACACAGGACATTGTCAACAGGAAAAATAGGCCACCTACAGATTGGGAAAAAAAATCTTCACTAACCCTACAACCAATAGAGGGATAATACCCAAAATATGTAAAGAACTTAAGAAGCTAACCTCCAAAAGATAAAACAACCTGATCAAAAAAATGTGTTATAGAGCTAAACAGAAAATTCACAACAGAGGAATCTCAAATGGCAGAGAAGCACCTAAAGAAATGTTCAAAGTGCTTCAGGGAAATGGAAATGAAAACAACCTAACACCAGTATGAATGGCTAAGATCAAATCCACAGCTGACAACACACATGGGCAAGGTTGTGGAGAAAGAGGAACACTCCTCCATTGCTGGTGAGATTGTGAAGTGGAACAACCACCCTGAAAATCAATCTGGAGGGTCTTCAGAAAATTGGTAATAGTTCAACCTGAAGACCCAGCTATACTCTTGGGCATGTACCCAGAAGATCCCACACCTTGCCACAGGGGCATGTGCTTCACTATGTTTATAGCAGCCTTATCTGTGATAGCCAGAAGCTGTAAACAACCCAGAGGCCCCACAACAGAAAAACAGATACAAAAAAAATGTGGTTTATTTACAGAATAGAATATGACTCAGCTATTTAGACTGAGGGCATCATTAGTTAAATAAGCAAATGGATGGAACTAGAAAATATCATCCTGAGTCAGGTAACTCAGACCTGAAAGAACAAGCATGGTAAGTACTCACTAATAATGGGATATTAGCCACAGAACAGATACAATCCATAGAACGAAAGGTTAACAAGCTGAAGGGACAAAGTAAAGATGCCTCAGTCTCAACTGGGAGGGAGAAGAAAGTGATCACAGGGTACAGAAAAAGGGAGGGACCTTGGAGGGAGAGGGTTGGTACACAGGAAAAGTGGAACATGATGAGGTATTGGGGGTTGGGGTTTGAAGCTCTGAGGTACAACAGAAAGAACTGTAACCTCTGGAGGTAGGAGTTATGGGGACACTTTAGGATGTACCCGGGAGGAGAGGGACTCTCTGGGCTCAAAAAGGAGGACCTTAGATGAAATGCCCAACACTGGGGAAAAGGAACTTGTAGAGTCCCCCTACAGCAGAAAGATGGGATTGCTATCTCACAGACAGAAACACTGACCTAGAATTGTTCCTGATTTAAAAACAAACAAACAAACAACAACAACAAAAAATACTGCAGGTGCAAAAATGGAGAAGAGACAAAAGGTAAGTGGGTCCAATGACCGGTCTCAATGGCATCCAGCTCAAGGGTAAAGCTGGAAGAAGCTTCACGGAGGGAGAAATCCTGTGGGAGAGAGGATAGGGGTGGGAGCAGGAAGGAGAGGGATCAGGTGTAGGGAGAGCAGGGAAGAGAAAATAGAAATATGGGGTTGACAGGAAAGGCATCTCTAGGACTTGACAGAGATCAGGGATTCCTCACCTGAGTGAGCCTCCGGGGTCATATGGATCCTGAAGTGGCTACTTCTTGTAGCCAGGAAAGACTCCCAGTGGAGGGACAGCAAGCTACCCACAAAACCTTTCACTCAAAATGTGTTCTGCATAAAAGATGTGCAGGGACAAAAATGGAGCAAAGGCAGTGGAACGGCCAATGACTGCTCCAAAGTGAGACCCATACCAGAAGCAAGAATCAGCCTATGACACTACTAATAATACTCTGCTTGTTGCAGACAGGAGCCTAGTATAACTGTCCTTTGAGAGGTTCTACCTACTAGCCAATGGAAACAAAAGCAGAGACTCACAGTCATTAGCCATTAGGCGGGGCTCAGAAAATTTTGTGGAGGAGTTGGAAGAGCAATCCAAAGAGGATAGGGACTCAACAGAAATTCTAACACTGTCAACTAAATTGGATCCTTGGGGGCTCCCTGAGCCTGTTCCACCAAACAAGCCAGACCATGAGCTGGACTTACTCCCACCCACCCTACAGATATGTAGCTGGTGTGCTGCTTGCTTATCATTTGGGTCTCCGCCAAACTGGAATAGGAACTGTCCCCGAAGATGTTTCTTTCCTATTGATCATATTCTTCTAAATGAGCAACCTTTTCAGGCCGCAGTGGGAAAGCATGTGCCTAGTCCTGCAGCGATTTGGTGTGCCAGTGTAGGATGATACCCGGGGCAGGGGGTCCATCTTCTCAGAGATGAAGCCTATGAGGAATAGGCAGAGAAGTTGCATGGAAGGGTGGTGGGGGTGATGGAAGGAGGACAGGGGTGGATACTGTGATATAATTTGAATAAATGAATTAATTAATGAACACAATCAGGTAAGTATTTAAAAAGTAAGTTTTAAAGATTTTTAATAAAGCAGATGATTAACAAACTATCTTTAAAGGTTATATTTGATTATTAACATTCTATAACATATTTTGGATGAGTTAAACACATATAAATTTCACTATTTGTCCATGTATTGATGACTCAATGAATCAGATTACTAATATGACTGCTAATTCATTTCTGCTATTTTTGATATGCATTCTTCATAGGTACTGGCACTGGAGGCTGTTTTGAGCTTCTTACGTTGCTGCTTAGAAAAAAAAACCTGGGTTTTCGTCTCATTCCTTTAAAAGTATTATTTTCTTTGTATGTCTCAACAGTTCCAAAGTTGAATACCCAGAGCAGAAGGATCTGTTTGGATTGCAGATGCAAGTGATCCGTGGACCTGAGAAATGTTTCCTGAGGATGGGTACCAGGAGAATCATTCTGTTCCTCCAGGACAGAAATGCACATCGTTCCCATAGAACAAATGTGCCTTATTGTTGCGTTTTGGTCAGCTTTATGATACCTGCTCTTCCAAGCAGAGAAAAAACTGTCCTGATTCCTAACAAACAGAAACTCATTGGCTCCGTTTTAACTACTTGAGGTCCTCAGTTACTGTTAATATTTAAATAGAAATAGAAAGTGAAACCACTTTTATAATTAATGTGTAGGGAGGACACCCAAGCACATGTACCATGGCATGTATTTGGCAGTCAAGGGAACTTTTCAAACTAGTTTTATCCTCCTACTCTGTCTTCTAGAAATAAAAGCAGAGGTCTTCAGGCTTACCCATTAAGTTTCTTCTTTCTCATAAGTCCTAAAGAAAACTAATTTTTAGAATTACAGAAATATTTATTTAAATTGGAACAAAACTAAATGTTTTTACTTATTGAGCAATAATATTAAGGAATAATAAAATTATAATTAAAAAGTAAGTAATCATATCGAAACAAGTTTTCATGCCTATAACAAAATATATTATTTTTTCTTATGTTTTATCCTCAGAGATAAGGCAACAAAAGTTTAGTCAATTTTAATAACATGAAAGTTTTCATGTGGTACAGAGAATACTGTAAATAGGAATGAATTATGCAGTACTTTGTAAGAAAAAAGAAACACATATCTCTAGAAATTTTTTTTGTAGGAGATGAAAAGCCTGTCTCCAAGGTAACTTCCAACTCTTAAATATTTATCATTTTCTAGCAAAAGAACTAAGCTAAAAAAAATCACAATTGTCTTGCAAAATGATGAATACAATTTAGTATATTTTAAAATAAAGACATTACATCTATGTTAGAAATAAATAAAAAAAAATTAACACAGATTCCAAGCATCTATAAAATAAAAGCTTCAGTGTTACACATACTTGAAATGCCCAAGGAAAACATTTTTTCACACAAATAACCAATGTGAAATAATTTCCAATGATAGTGAACTTGCTTGACAACAGCTGTTCAAACTGTTCTTTAAATTTTCACCATCCTAGAAGTCAAAATCATATGTTATGCAAAATTTCTACATACAAAATGTTTTTAAAAATTAATAGCCCAAGCTAGGGTTTAATCTTATAAGTTTGCTTATGTAAATATATACTCAAAGGATTTGGATACATTTAATAATAGAAATATCAGATTAACATATGTGTTAAAGGATACCAGGTGATACAGACAGAGACGTCATCAAGAACTAGAGAAAGAATTTCATTTAATTAACTTTAATGACAATTTTCAAGTTATTAATAGTAAAAGATCTTCCAAAGTTGTGATGTTCACATATTTAAAGCATTTGTAAAAACACTCCTGTGATAAAGATCCAAGATTATTGATGCCAGACAATTACATCCTCTGCTACATAAGTGGTGAGAGCCATGGGTCCCTCCACATACACTAATTGGTTGGTGGGTGGGAGTGGGAGCATCTTCATGGAAGCAAGGAGAGGGGGGAAGGGAAGAGGGGGAAAGGTGATAACATTTGAAATTTAGATACATGATATATTCATTTTTTTTTCAAAAAGATTCAAGATTATTTAAAAAGTAATATATTCATATGCACAGAACATGTACATCTGAAGATTAAGCCAGTGTACATTTTATTATATAATTCAAATTTATAAAAAAAATTTAGAGCTAATGGAGATGACACCAAGTAATTAACTTTTCACAAAAAATGCCACCACTACAAAATTACAAATAGTGTGTTAAATTATGTTAAATTTATAAGTGTATTTCTTTACTGACTTATTACTGTTTATTTTTTTAGGTTATTTAATAAAATTGTAATATATATATATATATATGGTGTGTATCTATTTTTTCACATAAAGAAACATAAAACCATTTATTGACCACTGTTCACCATTATTTACAATGAAGTAAATATACAATTGGATGACATTCTGAAACTACAAAGTTACTTTTCTGGCTCATTGAACCAGATCCCAAATACTGAAAAGATTGATTCTACCAGTAAGGAATGAGTCAGGGTAAAGGAAAAGCCTGCAGGTCATTAATTGATATTAGCAAATTTTGTTCACTCACTTAGTCAGCATGTCTTAAATTGCCAACTTCAGCTCCAACCATGATTCTATTTTCACATCAAACAGATTCCATGAATCATAACATTTCAGTACAGATTTTAACTTTCTTGAAAAGAATGTTGTTTCAAAAGAGGAACCTTTACAAGACCGACTGACTGGGTCCTGCCTCTGTAGACCAGCTGGCCTCTTAAATCAGAGCTCTAGAGTGCCGGGATTAAAGGTATGCCCCACCACACTCCGCCCAAGTCTTGTTAGTGAATCACACTACTACTTTGTCTAATTCCATTTTCTGAAGGGGGAGTTGATATGGACAACATTCTGTAAATAAACTACTGTATTTACTTGATAGTACATCAATTCTCATGTGGTTGCTTTTAAACTCTCCAATAAATTAGACTCTGCTTAATCTGAAAGGTTATGGTTTAGGAAAATGTTAACAATGATGGAATTTCATCAACTTGTGTTTTCTTCAGTCGTTTTGAGTATTAAAAACAAGACAAAACAAACAAGTTATGTGTTTTAAGTATACACCACAGAAGAACAAAAAACCCACAATGGTCCTCTGTGTCCCAGTTAAAAACAAGTTCTGACCTTAGTAATGACTGTTAAATCTCCCCAGCATTTAAGGAAAACTATTCTTCAAAGCCGAGGAAATACAAAATGATATCAAATATTCTATTGTTAAAGGAAGCCACTACAGAGAGCTCTTACTTGCTCAAATGAATCAGTGCCTTTTGATGCAGAATAAAACCCAAAAATATTCCGACTACTGTCAATACTTTCAAAACCAGCATATCAAACTTGATTTTAATTAGAATGTTATTTTTTCCACACTAGTAATTCAAAATTCAAAATCCAGATTATATATAATATGTGTGTGTGTTTGTGTGTGTGTGTGTGTGTGTGTGTGTGTATGGGTGTGTGTGTGTGTGTGTGGGTGTGTGGGTGTGTGTGTGTGTATAAATGCAAACAATTACTGTGCTTCATCTTCTGGACAAGAATGCTAAGTCAGCCTCTCTTCATAGAAGGTAATGACAATCTGAGGACACTTCATTTTTGCCTCCTTTGGCCGAATCAAGTCTGCCTCGTCTGAGTCTTTCCATTTCATGAGAAGCATTAACTCTCCACTGCTGTCTGTGGCACTGATTATTCGTTCAGGATCAAACCCCTGGCCAAGCCCCTTGGTTTGTCAGCAGCATCTCTGTTCTTTGATTTGCTATCATCAGATTCACTGTCAGATAAAGATTTCCATTTTGTACCATCTTTTCCTTTACCAGCTTTTTGAGAATTAAGAAATGCTTCAATTAATTCTGGACAATCTAAATTTTCTTCTGGTTCCCAAGTATTATCAGCATCTGTGAACGCCTTGCACTTCCAGAAATACTCCACCTTCCCATTCACTACAAGACGGTCCAGTACTTTTTCTACCATAAATTCTTCAGTCTCTGGCTCTTCAGCTTTTTTACTCTTTCCATTCTGTCTCATTTTTTGCAATGTAATTTTATTGGAGGCCATATTTTTTCTTTAATTTAATCAGAGACTTGAAGAGTTCACCGCTCAGATGCTCAGGGCGAAGGATCCTGCAGAGTCTCAGGCCTGTGTGCTTTTAGCTCAGCCACCTCCAAGAGAAGGGGGCACGGGCAGCTTCACCGTGGGGGAGGGGAGGCACCGCCAGTGTGTACCTATTTGATTCACACTTCACTGTCTAAATTTAATTTTGATAAAATAAATTAAGAAGGAGAGCTAGAGCTATCCCAGTGCAATCAGGACCCACAAGCTTCCAATAGGAAGCTGATCACCCAGCAGAGCTCTCACTCCTAAGGTCACAGGCCCACCCGGGGTGGGGGGTACAAACTTTAGTCATAGACAACAGGACTACTAATGTCACAGAGAACACGATGGCAACAGACAAGTGCACGAACCTAAGCAACAAAAACCAAGACAACTTAACAACAACAGAACCCAGATCTCATACCACAGCAAGTGTGGATATCCTAACACATCAGAAAAACAAGATTTGAACTTAAAATCATACATCAAGATAATGATAGAGGACTTTAAGAAAGACATTAATAACTCCCTTAAAGAAATACAGGAGAGCACAAGTAAGCAAGTAAAAGCCCTTAAAGAAGAAATACAAAAATTCCTTAAAGAGCTACAGGAAAACACAACCAACTGGTGAAAGAATTTAACAAAACTATCCAGGATCGGAAAATGTAAATAGAAACAAAAAAGAACCACAGAAGGATCCCTGTAGATAGACTACCTAGGAAAGAGATTAGGGGTTATATATATATATATATATATATATATATATATATATATATATATATATATATATATATATGCATCACCAAAAATATACAAGAAATAGAAGACAGAATGTCAGAGGCAGAAGATACCATAGACAACATTGATGTAAAAGTCAAAGAAAATGCATAAAGCAAAAAGCTCCTAACCTAAAGCATCCAGGATACATTGTGAAGACCAAACCTCAGGGTAATAGATGTACAAAAGAACAAATACTTTCAACTCAAAGCTCCAATATATCTTCAACCAAAGTATAGAAGAAAACTTCCCTAACCTAAAGAAAGTAATGTCTATCAACATATAAGAAGCCTACAAAACTACAAATAGATTGGACCAAAAAAGAAATTCCTCCCAATAAATAATAGTCAAAACACCAAATGCCTAATAATAGTAATAATAATAATAATAATAATAATAATAATAATAATAATAATAATAATAAAATAATTAAAAGCAGTAAGGAAAAATGGTCGATTAACATGCAAGACAAACCTATCACAATTACACCAGATTTTGCAAAAGAGTATATGAAAGCTAGAAGATCCTGGACAGGTGTCATACAGACCATGAAAGAATAAAAAAGCTATTATATCCAGGAAATTTTTCAATTATCATAGATGGAGAAACCAAGATATTCCAGTACAAAACCAAATTTATACAATATCTGTCCATAAATTCAGGCAAAAAAAGATGATAGATGGAAAATTCCAACACTAGGAGGAAATTACACCACAGAAAAAGCACTACAGTATTCTTTTTGCAACAAATCTAAAAGAAGATAGCCACCAAACAATAATTTTTACCTCTAACAATAAAAATAACAGGAACCAACAATCACTATTCCTTAACATTTCTTAACATCAATGGACTCAATTCCCCAATAAAGACATAGACTTCCAGTACTATGTTGAATAGGTAGAAAGAGAGTGGGCAGCCTTGTCGAGTCCCTGATTTTAGTGGGATTGCTTCAAGTTTCTCGCCATTAAGTTTGATGTTTGCTGTTGGTTTGCTGTATATTGCTTTTATTATGTTTAAATATGGGCCTTGGATTCCTGTTCTTTCCAGGACTTTTAACATGAAGGGGTGTTGGATTTTGTCAAATGCTTTCTCAGCGTCTAGTGAGATGACCATGTGATTTTGGTCTTTAAGTTTGTTTATATGGTGGATTACATTGATGGATTTCCTTATGTTAAACCATCCCTGCATCCCAGGGATGAAGCCTACTTGGTCATGATGAATGATGGTTTTGATGTGTTCTTGGATTCGGTTTGCAAGTATTTTGTTGAGTATTTTTGCATCAATGTTCATAAGTGAGATTGGTCTGAAGTTCTCCTTCCTTGTAGGGTCTTTGTGTGGCTTAGGTACGAGGGTTATTGTAGCCTCAAAAAATGAGTTGGGTAATATTCCATCTGATTCTATCTTTTGGAATAGTTTGGCGAATATTGGTGTTATATCCCCAATAAATGTCTGATAAAATTCTGCACTGAACCCGTCTGGACCTGGGCTTTTTTTGGTTGGGAGGCTTTTGATGACTTCTTCTATTTTTTTAGGTGTTATAGGGTTATTTAGATGGTTTACTTGGTCCTGGTTAAACTTTGGGACCTTGTATCTGTCTAGGAATTTGTCTATTTCCTCCAGATTTTCCAATTTTGTGGAGTATAAGTTTTTGGAGTAGGATCTGATGATTTCTTGAATTTCCTTAGTTTCAGTTGTTATGTCACCACTTTCCTTTCTGATTTTGTTAATTTGGATACTCTCTATTTGCCCTTTAGTTAGTCTGGCTAGGGGTTTATCAATCTTGTTGATTTTCTCAAAGACTTTGACTATTCCCATGTTGCGTTTTGTTTTGCATGTACTTTACGCTTATTGCAACTAGTAGGTTTTCAATGCATACTGTCAAGCCCTTGAAAAAAATCAAGTACTGACTAAAAAACATATTCACATGGTTTTATGTAAAATTTATTTTAATGTCTGAAAAAACAGTACTGACGAAAATGTATAATTTTAAGCAAAAAATGTTTAAAATCTGTACATTTATCTTTGTTTTGCAAAATAAAGTCGCTTAAAAAAAAAGACATAGACTAACAGTCTGGATACACAAACAGTACCCAGCATGTTGCTGCATACAGGAAATTCATCTCAGTGATAAAGACAGTAATTACTTCAGATAAAAGATAGGGGAATGATTTTCCAAACAAATGGTCTCAAGCAAAAATGTGGCATAGTGATCCTAATATCTAATAAAATACATTTTCAACCAAAAGTTATCAAAAAATAAAGAACACTTCATACATATCAAAGGAAAGTGTATCATGATGAACTCTCAATCCTGCACTTCTATGATTCAAATGAAATGGCATACACATTCATAAAACACACTCTACAAAACCTAATGCATATATTATACCACACACAATAATAGTGGGAGACTTCAACACCCCAGCTCATCAATGGACAGATCATGGAAGCAGAAACTTAACAGAGACAGAGTGAAACTAACAGAAGTTATGAATGAAATGTATTTAACAGACATCTACAGAAATGGTCATTATAAAACAAAAGAATATACATTCTTATCAGCACCTCCCAGCACCTTCTCCAAATGTGACCATATAAATAAAATGGCTCAAGAGATACAAGAAGATTATCATAATCCCATGCAATCTATCAAATCCACATGTACTAAAGCTGGGCTTCAATAACAGAAAAAAACAAGAAGCTTCCCACATACACAGAGAAGCTGAATAGTGTTTGATTCTATGATGACTTGGTCAATAAGAAATAGAGAAAGAAATTAAAGACTTCTTAGAATTTAATAAAAATGAAGGTACAACATACCCAAGTCTTTGGGATAAAAATGAAAGCAGAACTAAGAGGAAAACTCATAGTTCTGAGTGCCTCCAAAATGAAACTCAAGAGACTATAAACTAGCAGCTTGACAGCATATCTCAAAGCTTTAGAAAATAGACACCCAAGAAGAGTTGATGGTAAGAAATCATCAAACTCAGGGCTGAAATTAACTAAGTAAAAACAAAAAGAACTATATAAAAAATCAACAAAACCAGAAGCAGGTGATAGATAAACCCTTTGCCAGACAAACTAAAGGGCACAGAGACAGTATTCAAATTAACAAAATAAGAAATGAAGGAGAGATATAACAACAAAAACTGAGGAAATTAAAAAAATATATATCAGATCCTACTACAGAAGGCTATATTCAACATAACTGGAAAAGCTGAATGAAATGGATCATTTTCAAGACAGATACCAGGTAACAAAATTAAATCAGGATCAGATAAACCATCTAACTAGTCTCATACCTCTAAAAAAATGCAAACAGTCATCAAAAGTCTCCAAACCAAGATAGATCCTAGGAACAGATGATTTTAGTTAAGAATTCTATCAGATCTTCAGAGAGGAACTAATACCAATACTCTCTAAACTACTCTACACATTAGAAACAGAAGAAACTCTAACCAATTCATTCTTTGAAGTCACAATTACACTCAAACCTAAACCACACAAAGATGCGACAAAGAAAGAACTTTAGACAAATTTCCCTCATGAACATCAATGCAAAAATACTCAAAAAACTTTTGTAAACTGAGTCCAAGAACACATCAAGCAATCATTCACCAGGATCAAGTAGACTTCATCTCAGGGATGCAGGTATGGTTCAATAAATGTAAATCCATCAACATAATACACTATATAAACAAATTCATTAGACCCTTAAAAGGAATTTGACAAAATTCAACACCCCTTCAGGCTATAAGTCCTGGAACGATCAGGAATTCAAGGCCCACACCAAAACATAGTAAAAGGAATATACAGCAAACCAGTAACAAACATCAATCTTAATGGTGATAAACTTAAGAAATCCAATTAAAATCAGGGACTAGACAAGGATTCTAATTCTCTCCATACCTATTCAACAGTCCTGGATATCCTAGTCAGATTAGACAACAAAAGCATGGCAAAAGAATACAAATTGGAAAGGAAAAAGTCAAAATACCACTATTTGCAGATGATATGATAGTTTAAGAGACCCAAACAATTCCTCCAGAGAACCTGATAAAACCCTTCAGGTAAGTGGTGGGATATAAAGTTAACTCAAAGAAATTAGTAACTCCTCTCTACTCAAAGGGCACACAGGGTCAGGAAGAAATTAGAGAAATGACAGTCTTCACAATAATCACTAATAATACAGTAACATGATCTGGCCCTTATCAAGCAAATGAAAGAATTCCTGCCAGTAAGTACTGACAGGAACTAGACAGAGATACCTCCTCAGGCACTCTGTGAGAGTCATAAAGATACAGCTGAGCATGCTTGCAGCTAACCATCAGACTGAACATGGGGATTTCCAATGAAGTTGTTACAGGAAAGAGTGAAGGAGCTGAAAGTGTTGTAACCTAATGGGAAGGACAACATTATTAACCAATCAAACTCGCCACAATTCCATGGATCAATCATTGAGCACACATTGAGAGACCTATTGCTCCAGTTGCATATATAGCAGAAGATAGCTGTGTCTGGCATCAATGTGAGAAGAGGCCTTTGGTCCAGTGAGGGTGTGTTTTCCCAATGTGGGGAAATGCCAAGGCACTGAGGTCTAGAAGATGATTGTTAGAGGGTGCACCTTCATGAAAACAAGTGGATGGGGGATTTTAGAAGGGAGCAAAGAGATAACATTTGAAATATAAATGCAGAGAATAACCAATAAAAATGATAAAGAATAATTAAGATGTAAGCTGAAGTTATCATCATCACAAATTATTTCTTGCAATTGTTATTCATTGTGTACAGTTTCGTAAAACAGTCTTTCATTACCATCTGCATTCAAACTTTCAATTATGCATTCAAAAGTACAAGAATGAAGAGTAGCTGTTAAATTTATCGAGACTCTCTGGGGAAGTTACATAATCTCCCTGGTTCTTTTATGTTTTAAATGCTAGGACAGTAGTAAAATAAAGCACAGACAAAGAGTACTTACAAAAGCTGCCTGTACTATTTCAAATTTTTAATACATTATGTACTACAACATTCTGTAATTGTTACTTGACTTTAAAAATCAAACAATATTTTTAGATTGTACAAATAATACATTAAATGACCCTGATGCTTTTACAGTCATATAGCCTACAGTGTTCTGAAGCTCAACTATTATCTTGCTTACATTGTTACTTCTAGACCACATCACTTTGTGTTGATACCGTTCTCCTTTTGTGGAGTATTTGACCTCAGAAAGATTATTAAAAACTGAATTGGAAGTCTGGCCTTTTAAATAATTTTAGGAGTACATTTACCCGGGATGTTTTTTTTCTTGTAGGAATAACATCTACAATATAAACCATGTTAATATCCTCCACTTTTGTGAAAAGTAGTAAAGAGTAAAATTTAAACGCATATTCTCTTTGTGTTAGTTGGTTCAGAATGCCATGGTGCTGCTATTGCAAAATAAATTTCAGACCTCTGTAAGAATATTGTAGCACGGGTGTATTCTTTACTCCATGAACATTCAGAAAACATAAGAAACCATCATATTCTTGTTTGCTTGTTGAGAAACATTTGCCTTATCAGTATCACTTTATGAAAAGACAAACAGAAAGTGGGAAATGGCAGTGCACTTCTATCTATTAGATGTTTATCTGTCAGAGTTGTATCTCAGTGATTTTTTGTAAAAGGCTCCTACTAAGTTAAAACTGAAGCTCCTTGTATACATTGCAGTGTTCTGCAACATAATCGTGTGAGTGCCACATTGGCAAGCAATTTATATAAAAGAAACTATGTCATAGAATTTTAATCATGTACACATTAATCCAAAACATGCACATTATAGGTGTGTTAGCCAGGGTATCTATTACTGCACAAGCATCATGACCAAGAAGCAAGTTGGGGAGGAAAGGGTTTATTCAGCTTACATTTCCACATTGCTATTTGTAACTAAAGAAAGTCAGGACTGGAATACAAGCAGATCAGGAAGGAGGAGCTGATGTAGAGGCCATGAAGGGATATTATTTACTGATTTGCTTCCCTGGCTTGCTCAATGTGTTTTCTTATAGAACCCAGGTCTACCAGCCCAGGGATGGCACCACCCACAATGGGCTGGGCATTTCCCCTTTGACCACTAGTTGAGAAAATTCCTTACAGCTGGATTTTAAGGAGGTACTTTCTCAACTGAGGATCCTTTCTGTGTGATAACTCCAGCTTGTGTCAAGTTTACAGAAAGCCAGTACAATAAGTGATGTAGTTTTATCCCAATTCACAGACATTTTTTTAACCACTCCTGTTTGATTTTGCCTTTTTTTCTTGTGATTTTTAGTAGATTGTAGCAACCTATGTAAAGGTTCCTATGCTGATATGTTCTTAAATAATATTCAGTTTTGTTTGGCTTTAACTTGTGATTTTCTTTTCTAATCTCATTACCAGACCTTTAACTACTGATCATGTGGTGCCTGAAGGAAAGGCACCAACACTGTTCCACAAGAATGGGAAGAACAAAATTCTTAACTAACCAAACCCAACACAGCTCCCAGGGACTAAAACAACAACCAATGAGTTCACATGGAGAGACCCATAGTTCTAATAGCAATGTCTGACATCAATGTGAGAAGAGGCCTTTGGTCTTATGATGGCTCTTTTTCCCAGTGTAGGGGAATGCCAAGGTGCTGAGTTGGGAGGAGGTTGGGAGAGGGAGTACATTCATGGAAACAAGGAGAGGAGGAAGGGGGTTAGGATTGGCAGAAAGTGGATAATACCTGAAATGTAAATACAAAGAATTTCCAAGAAAAAAATGTAAGGCTTGCAAGGCAGGTGTTTGCTATAACTTTCTTTGACATAACATGTTGATTGCTACATTCAAACCCATAACTATTTAAACTAAAATTTACTTAGGAGGAGATATATTTTGAGCAGAAGAAGCATCAATGCATTTTATTAATTTGTTTATTTTATAAAATATTATTATAGCCCACAAAATTGTTATGTAATAATATATGATAAATACATGATTTTTTTTCTTTTTCTTTTTCTGTTTTCTAAGAAGGACTGAGCCTTCCACATTTTGGCCTTCTTTCTTTTTGAGCTTCATAAGGTCTGTGAGTTGTTTCTTGGGTATTCAGAGCTTTCTGGGGCTATTAGAAAGCAATATAATAATATTTTGGCTGGTTTTGTAGTAAGATCATTACCAAATTTCTCAGTATAATTATGTTCTGTAATGCTTCTGCTCAAATTCTACTTTCATATTGTTGTAATTTTATGTCACAGGTGATAGTTTATCAAGAAATGTATTCATGTATTACTGGCAACATATGATTAAGAAAGTGGCTAGGCACTGTATGCAATTTTCTACTCTGACTAATAATGAATATCAAACTTACACTGTGGTCATGTGCTGAAATAGCCTGAGTTCTAGAAATTGCCTCTCGTGTTGCTAGTTTATTTTGCTTCCATGACAACTCATAAGTGAGAAAACTTTTACTATATATTGGGAGAAACTTTAGCATTTCAGAAGCAAAGTATTTATTAACAAATATAGAACACAAGGTAGATAATGCAGATTATTGATTCTACGTGTTTCAACTTTTCTTGCCTCTATAGTAGTGTATAAATTCAAAGTTCTCTCTTATTTTCTCCAGCGATTAGACAAAAATCTCACACTGGGCTTCCATAAATACTTTGTTGCTCCCTTTATTGACATGAGAAACACAGTGGGAATCTTCAAATAGTGTGATAAAGTGTTATTGCATAGAAAAGCCTTGTCTTTCAATTTTCTCCACTTGCAGATAAAAAATAATGAATACAAAACCCTTAACTAATAAATAAAATCTCTATAAAGCACACTTCCCCCAGTAATTATTTTAATTTCTTTTGAAATGATCTAATGTCTTCTTTTTAAATTAAGCAGCTGGTGACATTAGCACATCAGAAAACCTTATAAATGCAATAATTAAAACATAAGGAAAGGCAACCTAGTTGCTTCAACTCTGAAGAGAAAATTACAAAATTATACATGAAGTAATTTGGTGAAATTTTTAGAAATTGATTTCAGCCCCATACTTTGCTCTCCAACTAAGGCTAACCCCATAATTGTTATTAGCTTGATATTTGTATGATTTATGCCAAAACAGTTATGTAAAAGCATTTACATTGTAGTTTTGGTTAGCAACAGTTCATGGTCAATGTATGTAAATATTATTGGAGAGCAAACATTACTTTTGCCATTTTTTTGTGTATTAACATATATTACATATGTAGGGTATTAGGATTTTTTTTTCTTTTTCTTTTTAATTTATTTTAAAAAACAAAGATAAATGTACAAATTTTCAGCATTTTTGCATGAAAGTATATGAATACATTTTTTAAGGTTGTAATTAAGTATTTGTGGGTACATATACATACACATGTGTATATATGTAACAATAATATAGGAAAAGAGGCTATTAATTTGAGGGGATAGGAGAGAGACTAGGAGGGGCTATAGGGAGGAAAGGGAGATGCAATACAGTTCTATTTTAATTAAAATATATTTCTTTTTTTGTTGAACTTCACACAATCTGTGAGTTGTTTCTTGGGTGTTCAGAGCTTTCTGGGGTTAGTATCCCATTATCAGTTAATGCATATTATCTTGGGTTTTCTATTTGTTTGGTTGGTTGTTTGTGTTGGGGAAGAGGAGAAAGGTTTGTGTTCAAAATCATGTATAATGATATGTTAATTAAAATCTGGTTGTAGAATCTCTGGCCTGTTTCAAAGTACAACTTCAACAAATAAAGGTCTGTGGAGTAGGCATCACACACAGATATAAAAAGTTTCTTTTTAAGTCAAACATATTCTCTCTCATCATTATTTGGAGATAAAATACACTACACACACAAACACACACACACACACACACACACACACAAACACACACACACACACATACATTGTGGATATATCAAGGCTCCGACAAGGTCCAAAAATTCATTTTTTCTCCCACCATGTTTCAGAATATTTGCTCACATTGTGATCTCCAGGACTGTGACTTGGGAAAATCTGTTTATTATATAAATTGGTTCAGCCTTAGCACACACCTTTAACCTAAGTGCTTTCTGTAAATAAGAACTAAATAAAGTCCATAGTAAGTCATGTGGTTGAGCAAGAAACCAGTTGACAGTGAGTGAACATAAGAAAGCCCAGGAAAGAAAAAGGAGAATCTTCAAGTTGAAGGAGATTTAAGACAGGGAAAAAGGAGAAGAGTTTTTTTTTTTTTTTTTTTTTTTTTTTTGGTATAGCAGTAGAGTAGGCCAGTCTGGGTGATTTTTTTTTTTTTTTTTTTTTTTTTTTTTTTTTTTTTTTTTTTGTTTGCCTTTCTGAGCTAATAGGTTTTCACTACATTATATGACTCCTGAGCCTTTATACCTTTATTCACAAAACAAAAATTTGAGATTTTTTTTCTTTTGAAAACCACACCATGGCTTATATGCCCCAGCAACATCTTTAAAGCATTATAAAAATCAAAATGTGGTTACATTTTATTTTTCTTTGAATGAATTCAATGAATTAAAAAATCATTTTCCCTAATACCTTTAGATAATTAAATGTTTTACATAATACAGGTAAAAGACAAATTAATCTCAAGAACCCACATAAAATTGTATCTAACTAACTTGTTATAGATTAACAAAGTATAAGCAAGTAAGGTATTTGTTTCTCAGCCAGTTTCCCTAACTGGCAGGCTGCAATTTGTAGTTACAAAGAAAGGATTATCTATTTTCTTACTTATCATAAAAAGTACTCTTACAAAAATCTCAAAATAATCCCAAATCTAAACTTTATATATAAAAACAATAATTTCTTTTTAAATACTCGTGATACACACTTACTCATTAATATTATTTTTATTAAATCATGTCATGAAGCTGAGGCCAAAAATAAGTACAAGAAATCTACCATTAACTTGACTTCCAACCAAGCCCTAACAAGAAACCAGCTAGTTCTAGTCAGGTTGCCTTTGTTCTTGTTCTCTGAACTAAGAATAGAAAATAAATCCCTTGCTCAATTGTCAAGAATATGCCTTGCTGAAATTTGAATTCTTCTCCAAAATTTTCAATGTCAGGGTCACTAATAAAAACATCTTCACCTGGGTTTAATAACAATCTACATCTCTAAATTCTTTCTTACTCTGGTGGATAAATGCTTCTGCTCCTTCAGAAATGCTTGGAAATAATCAATCGCCAATATTCAAAGTGCCAATGATACTGTCCAGTGAGGGGCTGGAAAGGCCTTTGAATTTTCATGCAACTCATGGATGATGAGGGATGTGTGAGCAACAAGGAGAGATAACTCCACAGCAACATCAAATTCTCAGAACATGTGGTTCTCTCCAGCTCTGCCCTTCTGAGGCACACTCATCATGATTGTGCTAAGCTGTACAGGGAATTCTATGAGTTCTGATGCTCTTTCTAAGGTCCTCTTGCACAAGAAACAAAAGGCCTAAATAGGTACTAACATTCCAGTTAGGCTGCTTAAATATCTTTGACTAAAGAGCAATCCTGGGAATGTAGACTTATCTCCCATGCTAAAGAGATAAAATAATTAATTCTTTAATAAGCTATTGTACTTTTCTTTCCAAGTATCCCTGCTTATAGAGAAGTAGCTTATGGACCAAAACCATGTATGTATTTTCATTTGAGAAAAGTATACTTCTCGTCTCTTCTCTTCTCATCTCTTCTCTTTTCTCCTCTCCTCTCCTCTCCTCTCCTTTCCTCTCCTCTCCTCTCCTCTACTCTCCTCTCCTCTTCTCTTCTCTCCTTTTCCTTAGTTGCTACCTTCTTCCTTTTTTATTAACTTTATTTTCAAGTAGACTTTTCTTAATGCTCTGTTCTTCCATTCCAACATCTCTGATTTTCTTAATATTTTTCTAAAGTTTTCCTACGTGCAAAGTGTCAGTTTATACCCATATGTCTGACTTATATGCTATATTAGGATAGAATAATATTTTCTTCTCAATTTTCTTCCTCCAAGAAGCTGATGAGTGTTTAGAGCTTCCCTTTTATGAAGATTTTCTTTAAAACACAAATGAATTTCACGAAGTCTTTGTTTTTAATAGCTGAGTTAATCCATTGTGTTAATGTACCATATTTTCTGTATCCATTTCTCTGTTGGAGAGCATCTAGGTTCTTCCCACCTTCAGCCTATTATAAATAATTTGGATAAGAACATAGTGAAGCAAGTGTCCTTGTTATGTGTTTTAGCATATTTTGGGTATATTCCCAGGAGGGGTATAGCTGGGTTATCAGGTAGTACTATGTCCAGTTTTCTGAGGAACTGCCAGACTTATAGGGGGATCCATCCAATATATGGACAACAAACCCAGACACTTTCAGCTGTCGAAGATGCTTACTGACAGGAGACTGATATAGCTGTCTCCTGAGAAGCTCTGCCAGAGCCTGACAAATACTGAGGCAGATGCTCCCAGACAACCATTGGAATGAGGAAAAGGTCCCCAAGAGAGAAGTTGGAGAAAGGACTTAAGGAGTTAAAGGGGTTTGCAACCCATGGGAAGAACAACAATTTCAACAAACCAGACTATCTCACAACCCCAGAGCTCCCAGGGACTAGACCACCAAAGGAAGAATATACATGAAGGTATTCATGGATCCAGGCACATATGTAGCAGAGGATGGCCTTATGGAATATCAGTTGGATGAGTGGCCTTTGGTCCTGGGAAGGCTTGATGTCCCAGTGTAGAGGAATGCCAGAGCAGGTAGACAGGGGTGTGTGGATTGGTGCGGGAGTAACCTCATAGAAGCAGGACATGGGAGGATGTGATAGGGGTTTTCAGAGGGGAAACTGGGAAAGTGTGTGGCATTTAAATGTAAATAAATTAAATATCCAATAAAAAATAAAATTAAAATTATCTGTAAATTTAAAAAATACAATTCTATTTGTAATCGTATTTTTAAAAGATAAAGTAAAATATTATGTAACTAAAAATACAAATAAAATTATTTTTTATACATTTTTTATTGAAAAACTTTATTTTAAATAACAAAGATAAAAGTACAAATTTTTAAGCAATTTTGCATAGAAGTATATGAATACATTTTTAAGGTTGTAATTAAGTATTTGTAGGTACATATACATACACATATGTAATATGTAACAATAATATAAGAAAAGAGGGTATTAATTTGAGGGGATAGGAGAGAAACTGGGAGGGGCTGTAGGAAGGAAATGGGGATGTGATACAGTTCTATTTTAATTAAAATATATTCTTTTGTTTCTTGAACTTCATACAGTCTGTGAGTTGTTTCTGGGGTGTTCAGAGCTTTCTGGGATTAGTATCCCATTATCAGTGACTGCATATTATATCTGTTCTTTTGTGACTGGATTATCTCACTCAAGATGATATTCTCTAGGTGCATCCATTTTCTTAAGAATTTCATTAAGTCATTGTTTGTGATAGCTGAGTAGTACTCCGTTTTTTAAATGTACCACAATTTTTGTATCTATTCATTACTGAAGGACATTAAAGTGGAAAATTAAGGGTTCTTTTGAAATTCAATATGTCCGATATCATTTTGCTTTGGCAAACATCTTAAGATATGTTTTCCTGAATTGCACACAAGTGAGAGGATATTTTGCTAAAGCAAACATATGGAAAAGGCTAAAGCAGACATGTGAAGGAATATTTAGCTGAAGCAGACACAGGTAAAAGGATGTTCTGCTAAAGCAAGCATGTGACAGGACATGTGATAAAAAGATTCTTAACAAATAACATACATGTATTGGTATGGTTTACATTGCATTGCATAGTTGAGCAGGTTTTATCCAGATTCTACATAGAGAAACACACCAAAAATCTTTGAGTGCTATGCTACAGAAGGGTTTTTTTTTTCCCCTGCTGACTCAGCCTTTTGGCAGAATGATGTCAGCTCACACAGACTCCTGTGCTCAGGAAAAACATGTAGTTAGGAGAGATCTCTGGAGGATAGATGATGTTTAGAGGAAGTAGAAATAGGACCTAATAGACTGTGAAAGATGCTGATCTTGGCTTGCTTACATACCAAAATGCTTGTTAGTCTGGAGTTTTCACTGATCCTTGCTTTAATGAGAGAGGCAGAGCAAAGAACAACTTTTTTTTCTGGCATTTCATCTGGACCTGGTTCCTCCTGCTGACTCATGCCAATTTGGATAAGGTCTGCCCTTCCCTGCTCAGTTGTGCCACAATTGCTGGTTTCCTAACCCTACACCACTGAACTGGACTGCTGGTCTACCCACAGAGTGTTACCATGTTACCTCTGCTGACCTGTGAACTGAACTGCTGCTTTTCTGACAACACAGGTAGAAGTTTGGGCAAAGAACCATTTATAAACAGGTCCGTTTTCTTCTTATCCTTTTTTTTTCACTTCCTCTGATGGTTGATGGGCTAGAGGGGAGGATGAAATGTTTAAGAACCATCATTATAAATAGGATTTGGAAAAACTGAAGCTATAGATTCTTCTAGAAATTTTGTTACTGAAACTCACTGAACACAGAGAAGTATCTGGTCCCTATTTAGAGCATTCCCTGCTATTGTCTCACTTCTATAGTACTTGAAGACACTCTCCACACTGTCAGAGAACAAAGGTGAGTACAAACCCAATGATAGACTTGTTGGTCCATACTGATATTTTGCAAGGAAGATGTGCTATTACCATCATAACAGAAAGTTAGTGGAAGTAATTAACTAATACCGGATTGGATTTAAGACCCAGTCTAATATATTGAACCCATACATGACACTCCTCAGGTGTATAATAACCTGAGACAGAAAAGCCAGATAACTAAGGGAAAACCAAATACTGCTGTTCTGATAAATAATGTAACTATAAAATGATTTATAGGTAAGTGGTGCAGTTAGCCATTATCAGATAAGATTCCTTTTGAAGTAGATCAGGGCATCTACCGTGACCCTCATACAGACAATGTGCAAAAAGTCAGAGACACTGAAACAATCAATCTTAAATAAGAAGTCTGTACCAAATCCCTTTCCTAGGGCATCATGGAATACTTCCCAGGCAGAGTAGGAATGACTATAAGCCAGATGGAATTGAGGATGCCATAGGGGAAAAATAATTTCTAAATAGGACAGATGCATGTGAACACACAGAGACTATAGCAGCATGCATTGGACCTGCAAATGTTTGTGTCAAATTGGGTTCTAGTGCTGAGAGGAAAGTAGACACAATCCCTCTCCTTATCCCACCTATCTTCTTCTGATGACCATGGCTTGAGACCACTCCTATAAAACAAGAATAAAAATATCCAGTTAAAAAATTATGAAAAAATGGTTTTGCCACAAGGTTCCTCTCTATGTTGCCCTGGTTGTCATGGAACTGGCCCTGTAGACCATGATGTCCTCAAATCACAGAGATTGTCCTGTATCAGCTTTCTGAGTGCTTTGTTCCTGCAACTCCTGGCTTATGTTCTTTCATTAACCAGAAAACAAACTTCAAGAGGAGAAGTTGACTTGTAAGGAGAGTTATGGGGAGAACTCATAGGTGTGGGGAGAGGAAATTCAGTTAGAATGTAATGTATGAGAGAATAAAATTCAAAGGTACTGGCTAGTTTTTGGAATGTAAATACCATTTAAAATCCATATGAAACACAGAAATTTTTTAAAACTTTATTTTAAAAAACAAAGATAAAAGAAAAAAATTAAACATTTTTGCATAAATGTATACAAATAAAATTGTGTCAGTGCTAGGCTTTTTTTTTTCTTTTTTTTTTAAGGTTTGATACTCTGCATTAAGGTCTTACTAGTTACAATGAGCAAAAATACATGTAAAACAGGAGGTAACCAAGAATTAGTCAACGTTTTCTTGGTGTGTAAGGATTGAGCATGACTTGTTTGTTTGTTTGTTTGTTTGTTTGTTTTGTATTCTTTTCTTTTTCTCTTGAACTTCACACAGTCTTTGAGTTGTTTCTGGGGCAGTCCGAGCCTCTGGGGTTAGCATCCCACTATCAGTGACTGCATATTATGTCTGTTCATTTGTGATTGGGTTATCTCACTCAGGATGATATTCTCTAGATGTAACCATTTTCTTAAGAATTTGGTTAAGTCGTTGTTTCTGATGGCTGAGTAGTACTCCATTGTGTAAATGTAGAACATTTTTTTGTATCCACTCATCTACTAAAGGACATCTGGGTTCTTTCCAGCTTCTGGCTATTATAAGTAGAGCTGCTATGAACATGGTGGTACATGTATTTTTGTTGTATATTGGAGTGTCTCTGCTGTATATGCCCAGAAATGCAATAGCTGGATCTTCAAGTAGTACTATGTACAATATTCTGAGGAATCTCCAGACTGATTTCCAGAGTGGTTGTATAAGTTTACAACCCCACCCACAGTGGAGAAGGCTTCCTCTTTCTCTGCAACCTCGCCAGCATCTGCTGTCATCTGAGTTTTGGATCTTGGCGATCTGACTGGTATGAGGTGGAATCTCAGAGTTGTTTTGATTTGCATTTCCCTGATGGCTAAGGATGTTGAGCACTTCCTTAGATATTTAGAGCCATTCGATGTTACTCAATTGAGAACATTTTGTTTAGCTCTGTACCCCATTTTTTAATAGGGTTGTTTGATTCTCTGGTGTGTAGCTTTTTGAGTTCTTTGTATACCTTGGATATTAGGCCTCTATCTGATGTGGTTTCGATAAAGATCTTTTCCCATTCTGTTGGCTGCCATTTTGTTTTCTTGAAAAAGTCTTTAGCCTTAGAGAAACTTTGCAATCTCATTAAGTCCCATTTGTTAATCTTTGAACTTAGGGCTTGAGCCATTGGTGTTTTGTTCAGAAAATTTTTTCCTGTGCCTATATGTTCTAAGGTTTTCCCTACTTTCTCATCTAATAGTTTCAGTGTCTCTGGTTTAATGTGGAGATCTTTATCCACTTACACTTGAGCTTTGTACAAGAAGATAAGAAAGGGTCTATTTTCATTCTTTTGCATGTTGAGTGCCAGTTGGACCAGCACAATTTGTTGAATAGGCTTTCCTTTTTCTATTGAATGTTTAGAGCTTCTTTGTCAAAAATCAGGTGACCATATACATGAGGGCTCATTTCTGGATCTTCTATTCTATTCCATTGATCCACATGCCTATTTCTGTACCAGTACAATGCAGTTTTCAGCACAATTGCCTTGTCATATAGCTTGAGGTAATGATTTCAGAAGATGTTTTCTTGTTGTTGAGCATGGATTTAGCTATTATATGTCTTTTGTTATTCCAGATGAAATTGCACATTGACCTTTCCAATTCCATGAAGAACTGGGTTGGAATTTTGATGGGGATTGCATTGAATCTGTAGATTGCTTTTGGTAGGATGGCCATTTTTAAAATGTTGATCCTTCCAAATCATGAGAATGGGAAATCTTTCCATTTTCTGGGATCTTTCTTGATTTCCTTCTTTAGAGGTTTCAAGTTCTTGTCATAGAGGTCCTTCACTTGCTTATTTAGTGTCACACCAAGTTTTTTCATAGTTTTTGTGACGATTGTGAAGGGTATCTTTTCCCAAATTTCTTTCTCAACATGTTTTTCCTTTGAATATAGGAAGGCTTCTGATATGTTTGAGTTAATTTTGTATCCAGCCACTTTGCTGAACTTGTTTATCAGCTGTAGGTGTTCTCTGGTGGAATTTCTGGGGTCATATAAGTATACTATCATGTCATTTGCAAAGAGTGATGTTTTTATTTCTTCCTTTCCTATTTGTATCCCCTTGTTCTCTTTTTTTGTCTAATTGCTCCAGCCAGGATTTCCAGTACTTTGTTGAATAGGTAGAGGGAGAGTGGGCAGCCTTGTCAAGTCCCTAATTTTAGTGGGATTGCCTAAATTTTCCCACCATTAAGTTAGATTCTGGCTGTTGGTTTGCTGTATATTGCTTTTATTATGTTTAGATATCGACCTTGGATTCCTGTTCTTTCCAGGACTTTTAACATGAAGGGTTGTTTAATTTTGTCAAATGTTTTCTCAGCATCTAGTGAGATGACCATGTGATTTTGGTCTTTGAGTTTGTTTATATGGTGGATTACATCGATGGTTTTCCTTATATTAAACCATCCCTGCATCCCAGGGATGAAGCCTACTTGATCATGGGGAATGATCGTTTTGGTGTGTTCTTGGATTTGGTTTGCAAGGATTTTGTTGAGTATTTTTGTATCAATGTTCATAAGGGAGATTGGTCTGAAGTTTTCTTTCCTTTTATGGTATTTGTGTGGTTTAGGAATGAGGGTTAATGTAGCCTCAAAAAATGAGTTAGGTAGTATTCCATCTGATTCTGTCTTGTGGACTAGTTAGAAGTGTATTGTTGTTACGTCCACAATAAATGTCTGATAAAGTTCTGCACTGGACCCATCTGGACCTGAGCTATTTTTGTTTGTGAGGCTTTTGATGACTTCTCCTATTTTTTTAGGTGTTATGGGATTATTTCGATGGTTTACCTCATCCTGGTTTAACTTTGGGATCTTGTATCTGTCTAGGAATTCATCCATTTCCTCCAGATTTTCCAACTTTGTAGAGTATAGGCTTTTGTAGTAGGATCTGATGATTTCTTGAATTTCCTCAGGTTCAGTTGTTATGTCTCCACTTTCCTTTCTGATTTTGTTAATTTGTATACTCTCTTTGCCCTCTAGTTAATCTGGTTAGGGGTTGATCAATCTTGTTAATTTTCTCAAATAACCAGCTCTTGGTTTTTTTTGATTCTTTCAATGGTTCTTTTTGTTTCTATTTGGTCTATTTCTGCCCTAATTTTGATTATTTCTTGCCATCTACTCCTCTTGGGTGTATCTATTTCTTCTTGTTCTAGAGCTTTTAGCTATGTTGTCAAGTTGCTGATGTATGCTTTCTCCAATTGCTTTTTGGAAGCACTCAGGGTTATTAGTTTTCCTCTCAGTACTGCTTTCATTGCATCCCATAGGTTTGGGTATGTTGTGTTTTCATTTTCATTAAATTCTAGAAAATCCTGAATTTCTTTCTTTATTCCATCTTTGACCCTGCTATCATTTAACAGAGCATAATTATGTTAAGTATTGAAAGTTCCCCTTGACAGATTTCCCCTGTAATGAGTAAAAAGTGTCCTTCTTTATCTCTTTTGATAACTTTTGGTTGAAAATTTAGTTTATTTGATATTAGAATAGCCACTCCAGCTTGCTTAATGGGGCTGTTTGCTTGGAAATTTTTTCCCACCCTTTTTTTTTTTTTTTTAAACGACTTTATTTTGCAAAACAAAGATAGATGTAAAGATTTTAAACATTTTTTGCTTAAAATTATACATTTTTGTCAGTACTGTTTTTTCAGACATTAAAATAAATTTTACATAAAGCCATGTGAATATGTTTTTTAGTCAGTACTTGATTTTTTTCAAGGGCTTGACAGTATGCATTGAAAACGTACTAGTTGCAATAAGCGTAAAGTACATGCAAAACAAAACGCAACATGGGAATAGTCAAAGTCTTCTTGTTTTGTGAATATATGTATATTTTTTGTTTTCTTTATTTCTTGGACTTCATACAGTCTGTGAGTTGTTTCTGGGGGAGTGCAAGCCTCTGGGGTTAGCATCCCACTATCAGTGACTGCATATTATGTCTGTTCTTTTGTTACTGGGTTATCTCACTCAGGATGATCTTCTCTAGATGCAGCCATTTTCTTAAGAATTTGGTTAAGTCATTGTTTCTGGTGGCTGAGTAGTATTCCATTTTGTATATGTACCACAATTTTTGTATCCATTCGTCTTCTGAAGGACATCTGGGTTCCTTCCAGCTTCTGGCTATTATAAATAGAGCCGCTATGAACATTGTGGTGCATATATCTTTGTTGTGTATTAAAGTGTCTCTGGGGTATATGCCCAGAAGTGGAATGAATAGCTGGGTCTTCAGGTAGTACTATATCCAATTTTCTGAGGTATCGCCAGACAGATTTCCAGAGTGGTTGTATTAGCTTGCAACCCCACCAACAGTGGAGAAGTGTTCCTATTTTTTCCACCCTTTTAGTCTGAGATACTGTCTGTCTTTGCCTCTGATATGAGTTTCCTGTATGCAGCAAAATGCTGGATTTTGTTTATGTATCTAGTCTGATAGACAATCTCTTTATTGGGGAGTTGAGACCATTTATGTTAAGAGATATCAAGGAATAGTGGTTTCTGCTTCCTGCTCTTATTGCTTTTGTAGGTTGATTTGTGTCTGTGTCTCATTATTCTTTTGGTTTTCTTGCTTAGGAGTTTTCTTGTTTTTATTAGGATGTAGTTCCTCTAATTGTGTTGGGTTTTCCACATATAATTCGTTGTAGTGCTGGGTTTGTGGTGAGATATTATGTAAATTTAGATTTGTCTTAAAATATCTTCATCTCTCCATCTATGGTGATTGATAGTTTTGCTGGATATAGCAGCTTGGGCTGGCACTTGTGCTCTCTTAGGGTCTGCATGATGTCTGTCCAGGCTCTTCTAGCTTTCATAGTCTCTGTTGAGAAATCGGGTGTGATTCTGTTTGGTCTGCTTTTATATGTTACATGACCTTTTTCCCTTACTGCTTTTAGTATTCTTTCTTTCCTTTGGGCACTTGGTGTTTTGACTATTATGTGTGGTGAGGTATTTCTTTTCTGGTCCAACCTATTTGGAGTTTTGAAGGCTTCTTTTTTGCTTGTGGTCATCTCATTCTTGAGGGTAAAGAAGTTTTCTTCTACGATTTTGTTGAAGATATTTACTGTGCCTCTTAGATGATACTCTTCTCCCTCTTCTATTTCTATTATCCGTAGGTTCAGTCTTCTCATTGTGTCCTGGATTTCCTGGACATTTTGGGTTAGGAGCTTTTTGTTTTTTGCATCTTCTCTGGCTGTTTTGTCTATGTTTACAATGTTGTCTTTGGCCCTTAAGATTCTCTCTTCCATCTCTTATAATCTATTGGAAATGCTTGCTTCTGTGACTCCTGATTTCTTTTTTTAGGTGTTCTACCTCTAGGGTTATCTCTTCTAGTGTTTTCTTTATTGTGTCAATTTC
The DNA here is from genome assembly GCF_963924665.1 of Micromys minutus. Taxonomy (NCBI): domain Eukaryota; kingdom Metazoa; phylum Chordata; class Mammalia; order Rodentia; family Muridae; genus Micromys; species Micromys minutus. The sequence continues at coordinate 37,771,973 of NC_137975.1, forward strand.
CATTTTAAATTCCTTCTTCCATTCCTTTATCTTTTTGTTTCTGTTTTCCTGTAGTTTTTTGAGTTCTTTGAGTGGTTTTCTTGTTTCCTTTTTTAAAGCTTCTGATTCTTTTTGGTTTTCCTCCAGTTCTTGTTTAAGGTCTCTATCATCGTCTTGAGGTATGATTTTAGGTCTGAGTCTTCTTTTTATAGAGTGTTTGCCATTCTGCTGTTTGCTGTGATGGGAGAGCTGGGTTCTTTTGTTTCCAAGTAGTCTTGGTTTCCTTGGGATATGCTCTTTCACTTTCCTCTTGCCATCTTTTGTCAGTGATATGTTCTTGCTTTTCCCTTGTACCTGGTCTGTGTCCCTGGATCTCCACTGGTCCAGGTAGTGGATGGTCCGTGCCCTGTTCTGCACTCCAAAGCCACCGGGTGGGAACAGATGTCCCAATGCTGGGTTCCTGGTCCCTGGATCAGGCAGGGCAGGGGCAAGCTTTCCGTGAACACTCGGCAGAGATCTCTCTGCTCCCTGGTTGCTCAGATCTCCCTCTCACCAGGCTGTAAAGTTTGGGAACTGCTGGTCCAGGTGGCAGATGGGCTGAGCCCTTTTCTGATCACCAAAGCTACCGGGTGGGTACAGATGTCCCAATGCTGGGTTCCTGGTCCCTGGATCATGCAGTGAAACACAGAATTTATTCTTTGTGTTACATAATGTGATTGTCTTAGAGTTAGTATTGTTGTGATGACACAGCGGCCTTGAGGAGTTCTGTTTACTACTGGCTTGAAAGTCTTTGCTTGCACAGGTGTTTTTGTTGATACTGTTGTTTTCTTATTGCTTAGTTTTGTTTTTCATCATATCTGGGACCACTAGCTCAGGGTTACTTCATCTGAAACTGGGACATGGCCTGATCTATCACCAATTAGTAAGATTCTAACCAGATGAAAGAAAAAAATAATATTCAATTTGTATAAAACATCCATAATAAAAATTTAAAACTATGTTTAAAGAAAAAAAGGAAATGCTCTACAGGTTTGCCAAGACGTTATTATGATGGAGGCACTTTACCAATCCTGTGGATGACTATAACTTAGTCAAATTGACACCAAACTAGCCAACACATTTTTCTTAGAAAAAATGCCAGGAATTACCCATCATTGCAATGTATACAGTCATTGCTCTGCTTTGAAAGCCTTTTCACACCCGTTCTTGCCCAATTCTTAGCAACTAAAGTGTTACTCTTTTAGTGATTTTGCTTTAGCCTGAGTGCTATGTAACTGGAAACATACAATATGTGGGGTTTTCAGAGTGGCTTCTTTCATTTGTCAAGTACACTTAAAGGGTTTCTATTTTATTTCCTTGTTTTCACATTATAAAACTCAGTATCCTTTTATCAGTATATGAAAACAATTTATACATCCATTCACACACTGTAGAACAAGTGGTTGCTTTCAGATTCTGCCTGTTATAAATTAATGTACTGTAATCTCCAGGTGTAGTATTTTGTATATTCATAATGCTTTACATAAAAACAAAAGATCATCTTCTAAAAATTCAGTGTACCATACAGCTTAATACATGTTTGAACCTGGAACTAAACTTATTCTAGAACTCTGGGAATTCATCAGCTTTCCCCCTTGATTTTTGTTACTTGATGTCTAGGTTAGAGCCGCCTTTGTGGTAAAAAGACACGCTGACAAGACTACTTCTATAGAGGACAACATTTACTTGCATCTGGCTTAGAATTTAAGAGTTTTGGTATATTATCATCATGGTTGGAAACATGACAGTGTCCAGAAGACATGATGCTGGAGGATCTGAGAGTTCTACATCTTGACACAAAGGTAGCTAGAGGAAGACTGTCATCCTCAGTCAAGTAGAAGAAAGCTGTTTCCTAAATTGGGTAAAGTCTTCACATAGGAGAAGATATCCAAAGCCCATCCCCTCAGTGGCACTTCCCCCAACAGGGTCATACCTTCTAACAGTACCATTCTCTATGGATAATGCATATTCAAAAAACTACCCTTAATATCAAATAGAAGGAGTGCATGCATCCTTCCAGTATCCTGACCCCTGACATATATATTTGAAAGGATATAATGGACCAATTTATATCCATGTACCTTGTATCCTCAGATGTGAATCAAATAGAAGAGAGATTAGTCTCCTTTTGAACCCCTCCCCTCTATTTTAGAAAATAATTTCAGTGACTACATAAATGTTCTATGTGACTCACATATGGTATTGTATGAACTATATTTCTAACTACCACTCTTACTTCAGATGAACAAAAAATATATCTTGTGTTCTAATTCTTCCACTCAGACTACAAGCATTAAATAACCACAGATATACTGCTGTGGTATTCCAACCAATGGAATCTTACTGGAATTACCAGGATCCTCGGAAGGGCTCTGTCTGGCTTAACTTGATGAATCACACATGCCTTTCAAAACAGGCCATGCAAAGATAAACATAAATATCCCACACAACTGTCAATTATGGTAAGGTCACAGGGATTAACCAAGACTGGTGAGAACAGCCTTTTATTTTTGGCCAGATTCAATGAAGCTGTAACTAAGCTTATTAGATTAATTAAGTCCCATAAAAAGCCTGCTCCTGACATCCACAGCAAGCTTTACCAGTTATAAAAGGAGTTGAGACTCTGCAGAAAGAACTCCTAGATAAAGTATTCAATGTGTGTAATGGGCATGATAAGCAGAGGAAAAAAAGAAAAGACAGACAGAGAGATAGGGCTTCTGCAAGAGAAGAGAGACCAGGAAGCCCATTCATTCTCCTGCCTTGTTCTTCAGTACATCCATCATCCAGCTTTCCACTGTTCATAGTATTTCCTAGAAGGGAACATAGGACTCAGGGCTTTACTTCAAAAGCAAACAATCAAAACACTGGACTAAGAACATAAGAATACTGTGGATTATAATCACTGCTCTGTAAGTCTCTTTCAACAAAGCCAGCCATTAATTATAAACATATTATTTGTATTGTGTGTGTGTGTGTGTGTGTGTGTGTGTGTGTGTGTTGTCTGTGAGCCTGTTGTATGTACACACATATCTGCAATTGTTCAAGAAGGTAACATCAGGAAATCTGACCTCTCTCTCACTGTCTGTTATCCCATGAGATGAGCCCTGTCTTTTTACTTCACCTTCGGAAAAGAGATTAGAGCATATGAGGAAAGCCTGGCTTTTATCTGTTGTCTGAGGAAGAGATGCAGGTGCACCTTCTTGTGTATCAAATGCTCTCATGTGCCGTCTCACCAGACAGCCAAATATATTTAGTGTACTGAATAAATGTTCTTGACCACATGCAACATCCTCACTGACAAAACATGACAAATTTTTTCCTGCATGTTTTGAACTGTATAATTAATTATTTTGTGCTAAATAATATAATACTAGCCATCACAATGTGAATTGTTTACTATTTAATCCAGTGCTACTAACCAAGTTCTCTTTCTGCTGTTAAAATGAATTTCTTGTGTTCATAAAAAAATATTTGATACTAAGTTTAGTAAATTGTGCCTATATTTACAAAACTCAAAATTAAGACTTTTTAAAACAAATAACATATCAAGTAACTAATATTTTTTTTCTCAGAAACATAATTAACAGTGGGGACCAAGACCTAAATATAATGGAGAGATGCATTCTGTGTATCTATAGCATGGTTGTTTAATATTTGCTATACATTTTTCTTGCTGCTTAATATTTGAATTTGACAAAATGTATCAACAAAAAGGAATATATTTCAAAAGTCTTCCCTCAAACACCAAGTCCTCAAAAGATAAGAAAAACTGCATCTCACCTTTAATGCTTGCAGATTTCCCAAATAAAGTATTTAATGTATATTCCTTAGCTGTAATATTAACTCTGAAGTTTTTTTTTAAACTCTTGCATGGATAATACTTCTATATAGTAGTGCCCTAACTCACAAATATTGAAACTATGGCAGGAAAGAAATTAATAATAAAACAGTAGTTGTATGCCAAGTGTCTGGTCTCAGTTCTGAATCTGCACACAAAGCTCTCCCTCTATGGTTTCTTGTAATGTACAAGGAATAAAGTTCCTCCATAAGTAAGTCTCTAATTTTTCTCCTACATAAATTATCCACATGTTCCCACACACAAAAAATAGTCTGGCAGACAATAACATAGTTTATTTTAGAAAAAAAAATAATAAAGCTAATGAAAACAAAGACCCTTTCCTGTAAAACAGTATCTTTTTGTTATTTTACAATGCCTTTGAATGTTTCAGTTACCAAAAAATTATAAGATCAAAATTAGATCAGAATTAATTAGTACAAATGAATCTAGATTGAAATACCTTAGCATTGTCAATCTCACGGTTAAATAAACAATGTCTTACCTTTTATTTCGAATAGCTGTTTCGATGTGATATTATTAATGTATTATTAAATTCTGAATGATTATAATGTACCTCTTTATACACGCACACATTCACACACACACACACACACACACACACACACACACACACACACACACACATATACAGATGTCTGTAATAACAACTTAGAGATAGTTTAGCACAGAATTATTATCTGTATACTTTTTCTCATTTTTTACTATATACTCTGTATTTACATTTGGATTGTTATCCCTTTCTCCAGCCCTGCTCCCATCCCTCCTCCTGCTCCTTTGCAGAGGTGCACTCCCCTCTAATCACTCTTTCTACACCATTGCCTTGGCATTCCCCTACATTAGGAAAACATTCCCTTCCTGGACCTAAAGCCTCTTCTCACATTGATGCCAGACACTTGTATCTTCAGCTACATATGCAACTGGATCAATAGGTCTCTCAATGTGTGCTCAAAGGTTGGTGTTTTAGACCATGGGAATTCTGGAGAGTTTGGTTGGTTAATAATGTTGTTCTTCCCATGAGGTTGCAACCCCTTTCAACTCCTTCACTCCTTTCTTTAGTAACTTCATTGGGGTCTCCATGTTCAGTCTGATGGTTAGCTACAGGCATGCTCAGCAGTATATATATGACTCTGACATAGACCCTGAGGTGGCATCTCTATCTGGTTCCTGCCAGTAAGTCCTTTCTGGCATCAGCTATAGTGCTTGGATTTGGTGACTAAATATATGGTGGACCCCTGGTGAGGCAGCTTCTGAGTGATTTTTTTTTTTTTTTTTTTTTGCCTAAATCCCTGTTCCTCTATTTGATCGGTATACTTTAGACATCTACTTACTCATGGTGAAAACATAATGAAACTTAACAATGGAAGACATTCCATTAAAATGCATGATGACTTTTGTTCATCATGTATCATATTTCTCTTAGAGGGCTGCAAGTTAAAATTAGCCATTGGAGTTTTCTATGTTTTTTAGAATGAAAAACCATTATGCTCAATCTTTACACACCAAGAAATCCTTGACTATTTCTAAGTTACATCTTGTTTTACATGTACTTTATGCTCATTGTAACTAGTAAGATTTTAATGCATACTATCAAACCTTTAAAAAAAATCAAGTACTGACAAAAATGTATTCACATACTTTTATGCATAAATGCTTAAAATCTGTACATTTATCTTTGTTTTTTTAAGATAAAGTTGTTCAACTTTTAAAAAATAAGAATGTCATAAAATGTTGAAAAATAAAGGAAATTAATTTCTCAGGTTGAGAACAGAGTGTATGATGATTTTAAATTCCATGTAGAAATACAGACCATCCTATGTACCAAATATCTTGGAGTAGATAAGATTTAAGGCAAAGTAGTATCAGAACTCCCGGTGTAGACAAAGACTAGTAATAATGTATTCATAAAGGAAGATCAGAGAAGTGACATAAATATAAATAAATATAAACAGAAAACTAAATACAGCTGAATTAATGTATGTAAATTTAAACTAATTTTTGTAGTTTAAGACTCCAGTGTTCAGTTTAACGGTCAAAAATACTTCATCCACTATATATAATATAGTTTATAGCATTTAATAGAAAAATATGTATCATAAATTTGAAATAAAGCTATGGTAAGCTACAAATATGTGACTAACAGTATTTAAAGGTGTATCTCATGGTTTTCTTAGGTTTTTTTTCTGCTTGTTTGCTCTTAGTCTAGTGTGTTTATTTTTCTTTATAATTCTTTTATTCTTTTTATTAATATTATTTAGATGCCTGTTTCTCTTTTAATGAGAAGCAGAAAGGGTGAGGGAATGTGGAGGAAACCTTGAACAGCTTAATTAGAATATACTTTATAAAAAAAATCTATCTTCAATAAAAGAGAAATAATATTACATATGAGTAGACAGAGAGAAAAGCAGTGCATTAGTTTAGGTGCAATGGGTGTGTGTGCATGTGTGTGTGTGTGTGTGTGTGTGTGTGTGTCTGTGTGTCTGTGTGTGTGTGTGTGTGTGTGTGTGTGTTTGTGTGTCTGTGATTCTACAAGATTGTAATGGTCAGCAATTGAGTATTCAGTGTAGGTAAATTTTAAACCATATTAATGGGAAGACTGGTTATAAAGAGAATTTCAGCAGAGAGCCTATTCTGCCCACATCACTGTTCCTCAAGCCACTATGGTGTTGGCTGAGAGATCTTGGCATTTGTCTCTTTCTAACCTGGAAAACTTTGCTTTTAAGATGTGAGAGAAGCTGCGTTCCAGCAGCATCTCTTCAGAGACACTTCATTATAGACCTTCTCAGGAAAGTTGTGCATGGCTGCTGCTGACTTTATCCTGCTGATCCTACAGGCACCAGGTGTTGGCATAGAGAAAAAGATAGCATTGCACAAAGTAGAGGCAAATCTTAGAAGTGCAACCTCGGCTTGATGAGATTCCAAGAACAACTGCTGCTTTGCTCCTTCAGGCTCCCATGCACAGTTGGAGCTTGGTACTGAAACCTGGAGATCCCTAGGAGCCAGAATCTAAAGAATACTCTAAACTGTGGAGGAGCCACACACTGGAACTGGGGGTAATTAGCTTTGCACTGTTTTCTAGTATCCTCTACTGACCAAGATTGCTCCTAACTGGGTTTTTAGGCTCATAGACATCTTCTCAAAACAGTAGAACTGATAAAATGTGCATAAGTCCAATATAATAGTTTTCTCTTTGAACCAAGGACACAGCACAACACCCAGTGAATACTAGAATATGCTTTATCATGTGCAAAAATAGACACACATATAAATATATAAATTACATATTAACAATAATAACTTGCCATTAACATTAACTGTCTAAATATAATAATTTCATTTAATAGTTAATTTAATAATTTGTGAAATTTTAATTACATAAAGAAGGATTTTATGTTGTCTGATTATTATATACTTCTTTCAAGGATCACTTTCATAAACACTGGGGAAATCACCTTAGCAAGTGTAACTAGATGCCCAACAGAATACTAACACCTTCTCTCCAATAAATGAAATAGGTACTATGTAAAAGACAAGAAGGCAAAGTGAGTGATGCAGTTTTTCTGGAAATATATGGCATTATCCTCTGATTATGAAGTGACTCAGATTGATTCATATTTTGAGCAACTCCTGTCCAGTTTGGAAGGCTATATTGATGATTGTCGGAATGACTGGGAGTGTCTCCTTATGGCTGAAGTAGGTCCCTAGCAGTGGACCTTTGAATTCTGTGCAGAACTCTAGTTCTGTTTGCTCTTTTTGCTTCCTAATCTGCTATCAAAGAGCAAACTCTTCCCATGTTGCTAAAATCATAAGCCAAAATAAGGTTCACTACAAAGGAAATGTTTATTTGTCAAAATAAATCGTGATCAAGGTTTACTTCTGAATAAACTTATAGTTTCTATCCCTATCTGAAACCTGGTTGAACCTGGATGATTCAGGTTCTGGCCCAAACTTTTTTCTTAGCTGACTGATTCAAACTGGTTTCTCTTGGGTTCTGACTAAATTGCTCTGCTTGGCTGTTGAGGGCAGAAGGCTGCGCCTTACAAGATGGTGCTGGTTTCAGGTGCAATGAATCAGCTAAAGTGTGGTAAATAACCACTGGGCACATGTGCAAAGAGTGGTGCGAGCCAAGTCACCGCCCATCCCGGGGCGTCATGATCAGACCAGTGGAGGGCAGCCAATCACACAGCGACACGCCACCCTTGGGGGGTATAAATTAGGGTTCCTTTTTCTGCCTGGTGTCTTCCTATTCAACATACAATAAAGGTTGTTCGCAGAAGAATCTTGTTGTTGCACGCCTTTTCCTGCCGGCGGGAAGTGGGGCGCGCGACACTTGGCCTCAAACTAATTCTCGCAATCTATTCTTACCATCTTGTTCCTTCTACATCTCCAATTTATTCTGTCCTCACCTGCAACTTTTCCCTGGAAAACTGCCTCTCTCTTCCTGTCCATCTCATCTCCTTCTCTCTCCCTCCACTCTCTTTCTCTCAGCTACTCTCTTAATTTGACTTAATTTCATATTGAAATTCAGTTGAACAATGTACAATTTTTAGTTTAAGTAGCAAAGGGAAACTGCAGAAATATGGTACTAGTTTGATTTTCTTTCCTTAGAAGATAAAAATTTGAAGGACTGCCCGACTGCCCGTTAGGACTTCCTATCATCATATTTCAACACTGTGGGCTGGAGATGTATATTGTGGGTTTTAGCACTGTGAGCATGCCCATGCTATACAGAATGTCTGACTGCTGTAGGATTTAGCTTCCAAGAATTTGTACATAAGTAAGGACTGTATCCCATCAGAATCTGACAACAGGGGTCCTTTTTCTTCTTAAACTCTTCACTGCCATCTGCTTTCGTTGTTTTGGTGACAAACAGTTTCACTGTTTTGGCGGCCAAATTAAAAAAGCAAGTAAGAGAAAACTTCATGGTTGCTAAAAATAAAAACTGACTCATCACTGATTTGTGATTAAACACATTCATATTTGATGGGAATTAATGAGATTTGAAATAACTTTTTTCCTTTTTCATGTGTATGTTTCCCAAGTTAAAGTATTAATGTTATTGTATCTAGCTCAGCTGTAATGCATCTATACAACAGCATTCATGCCAGACTCAGGAATCATTTCAGAAAAAGGGTCATAATAATTCTAAGCCAGAGGATCAGAAAGTTTAATGTGAAGAAGTGACCCTGTGTAGAGTTAGAAGTTGCATCTATTAAGTTTTCCCAACATCACCATAACATGAACTGTACAAGGCCAATACAAAATACATGCTGAAGTGGACAGTGGAACCATCATGAGGCCTCAATTCTAAACAAAGAACTACAGGCCACTAAGGAGTTCTGAGTGAGGGGAAATAATTTTCCCCAAGGGAAGAACACAGCAATTTGTTGTCCAATATCAAATGATCATCCCTGAAAATGTACGTACATGCAACATCCTACAATCTGAGAAGGTTGTATTTAAGAACAAATGCATATATTCATACATATACAAATGTGTATGTTATATAAATAGGTATATACATACATTAAGGTAACAACAATTAATGAGAAAAGGGGCCATGAATTTGAAAGAGAGCAAGAAAATATGTATGAAAGGGTTTGGTGGGAAGAAAGTAAGGGGAGAAATTATATAATTATATTATAATCTCAGTAATTAATACATTATAAAAATTACTGTATTTAGAATGATAGCTCAGCCATGAAAATATATAATGTATCTATGAAGTTTGGGAGCATATACTTGATTTATTACTTATGGAAGTCAACCATTTGGTATTCAAGATTAAAATATAAGTAAAACTATTCTGTAGTACATGGAATTACAGAAGTGATTCAATACTCCCATAAGGTTGTTAAAGAGAATGGATAGAAATTATTTAAATAAAATGTCAAAGACAAGAGCCTAGATAAATTCAACCCAGGATCTCAGTTTTTAAATGGGTATATATTAGACTTAATTGTCATTATTTAATAAGTAAATAGTGAAGATTTCATTTTAAAAGAAACAATGTGCATATTCTAGGAAACACAGCAAATGCTAAGTGACTCCCCAGGCTGTCTGCAATTGAGCAGAAAATTATACTCCAGGCAGTGGCAAGCACAGTAATGTGTTCATGGAAATGTTACTGACCGAAAGAACATATTGAAAGGTAAAAGCACTAAGACAGATTAAAAACTAGCCTATACTTTTAAAATCTCTACAGTACAAAATGTACTTCATACCTAATATACATAATTTCTAGGCTTCAAAATTATATACTTAACAAATGCAAGCATGAAATATAAAGTTCAACCAAAACTAAGCATAAATATAAACCTTTGAGTTCAGGATTGAGTAAGAAAAGATCCTGGGAGGTCCTTTGAGAGCCAGCACTAATCTCTTATTTATAAAAACATTTTACGTGTTTATAAGTGTGTTCATTTCATTTAAATAAACAATGAATTACCATTAGTGGGCTTTTATATGAGGTTAGAAGAACATACAAACAAAAAATGCATGAAAATCTTAAAAAATATGAATATAATTAAGACTTCAAGACATATTTGTATTTTGATTCTAAAAGTTCTGTATTCTGGACATAAATAAACATATAGATTGACAATATTTTTTTCTAAAATGCCATAAATTATATGGTTATTATTTTATTGTATCAGAAGAGTACTGAGGATTATTATTTGCACTTTTGTCCTTTTATGGTTCATAACGTTTTTCTTTTAAGATAACACCTCTAATATTAACACTTTGATCATTATAAATACTCAGACATATAAATTGTGATTAATTTCTATACATTTGAAAAATGCAAACTAATATAGTTTGTTCATATAAGTTCACAAATCCACAGCCATGCAATTAAGAATTCATGTACCATAGTTTGTGAATGTAATTTTTCATATATGTAAAATTATACATGTGCATATGTCAGCTGTGAGAACCAAAGATTGATTTTCTCTTTGTTTCATAATGAGAAAGTAATTTGCATTGATTTCTACATTTTGTAAGGAGATAAGATATGATTGCAGTTTGTCTTTGAGATTATTGATGAACATAGAAGTTACTTAGTGCAGTCACATTACTCTTCGGGCTTGCCATATGGTGTGCTAGTCATGAGTAATAAATCCAGTTCCTTTGAAACTCATTGCTACATTTTTTGTATCATTTGACCTGTGAGAAAGGTTCACATTCTAGTTTTATGTATAAAATCAAAGATGTAATAGATACACAACAGATTCCATGCCTCATAAAACCGTGAGTCATGGTTCTTAAACTTTTTAACTGAAACAGTTAATAAAACATTGAGAGTCACTATTGAGAAAATAAAATATCCTTAGCTTTGTGATATCATTTAGGTCACTAAACAACTTTGCCCTCAATATATCTGAAAAAGATACAACTGGTAAGAGACTATCGCTCTATCTACTTACTACAGAACACTTCTATGGCTCTGAATATAACATTGACATAAAAATTTTTGGTAATTTAAAAGTCAAAGTGTTTAAAATCTTATATAATTGAAGCAATAATCTCTCATAGATTTTCACTAATACCTTTTATGAACTGCCTCCTTAATAGTAAGTCATATACACAGATACCTAAATGCTAAATGTCTATCGTGCTATATTTATTCATTTAAGCATTTTATAGAATTTAAAATATCAATGTGTGTTAAATAATACCTTTGAATTTATGATAAAATGTAATTTCTGAAAACAATTCTTTGTAAATGTTATGTAGTTATATTTAATACATTTCATAATTAAAGTTAGTATAGAACTGTGATTAAACTATCTTTTAATAAAAATTCTTATTTAGCAGAAAGATGTGAATTATTCATCTTTTGACTTTATCCATATAAGATATATTAAACACATTACAGAATTATCAATAAAATAACCTTGTTTTGAGCAATATAAGATAGGTACTGTGGTAAATTCTAAGAATTTCACCTTGAAACAAGAATAGTAAGCACCCAGACAATCAAGATCACATAGTGAAACTATCACCCAGATCATTAAATAAAAATGAAGGCAATCGCTGGTTAATAATTATAAACCAAGAAGACCAGTAAATTTCCCTTGGAAGTCTGATTAAAAGAAGTTTTGAATTTTTTTGAGACATGGATGTTCTGTCTTTTATTGTTCTACTAATGGAAAGCTGACAAACTTATATGCTGTCTGAGGAAGACATCTCTTAGAGTTGAACAGCTTCCAGAAGAGACAGTTTATGGGATCCTTGCCCATCCTGCTATAAGCTCCTTAATGATAGAGACACATATTTTAATGTATGAAGACATTGCAGTGATTTGTGTAAATACTCCATTGGAGACTGGAGCACAGAAAGAGAAAAGTACTTTTCAGATATAAATTAATATGTTCTCTAGTCTCTATTCAAACTATGTTGCCACCTTCTTGTAAGCAACAGGTGCTGTTGATGTCACTCATGAAATATTTGTGTGGGCAATATTATCTCTAAAGAATTACTTAAAACATATACAATTTATTTTTCTTCTTGAAATAAATTTTATTCCTTGCAGAGCTTAAGGATTTTAGTATTCTCTTAATGATACATGAGAATAGATATATCTTAAAAATAGAATATATTCACAAAAGACCACTCTCTCTGCATATTGAAAAATAACCATAAATTTGCCTAAGTGATCAGAAACCTTATAAGGTATTATCTGTTTTAATAAATTAAATTTTTTTCAATGCTATGTTCATCTGTATTAATTGAAATAATGAGAAAATTTCAAATTATCAATATTGTACACCTTCAACCTGTATGATTTACTTAGCTTCATTTTTGTGTAGATTGCATAAATTTTAATGGATCTAATACATGTAGCAGTACATTAATTAATAAAACTCTTTTTAATATTACATGAATCTTATATAACATTTGCACACATATGAACTACAGTGATTCTACTCACTGATTATTTTTTCAGAGAGGTGTATGATATCCAGAAATCAAAAGAGCACAAGGGAGGTGTCTGACAAGATTTAAAGTAGCTGTAAGTGCTAAATATAAAATACATAAAACTCTGAAGAATAAAACTATAAAAATAAAAATAAAAAAGTATGGTATATTTGGAATGTTATTTAGAAAAATAGGAAAGAGGAAATTGAAACACATGATCTCTGAAAATTGAGAACTGAAGGAGAAGACCTGATACTGATCATGTCATTTTCAAAGGATGTTTTGCATTCCAAGTACACTCTCCTTCAAGCAACATGCTATGCGACTCTACAGTGCAGAGATATTTCTGCCTGTGTTGCAATATAGTATGAACAATAAAGCTATTCTGACTGAATGTGATATGAGGGACTGGACATACATTGAATTAATTTTAACAGAAATAGAATGATTTATGACGTTTTGGTTAGTGTGACATGCATTGAATAGAAACGTAGATGATTAACATAGTAGAAACTACTAGTGAGTCCTTATCAGTGTCAGCACATTCAAAAGACAGATTTTTTTTTCTTAATCATACAGGTATATGATTGAGAATGACTTGGAGATTCTTAATCTATATTAAAATTTTGTTTCTAAATATATATAAACAAATGGACAAACTGACATACTGATGAGTGAATGAATGAATGAAAATTGTGCCACTACTGTACCAGTTAAAAACAAACCTGTCACCTAAAGCAACAGGATGAAGAAAGTAAGTTTTAACCAATAGTGACTATGAGTATGTCAACTACTATAGGGAAGTCCTTATCCTCAGGAATAGTTGATCAACATAACATTCGCCATTGTTTCGTCTTATATGTGCTTTTACTTGGTTTCAGTTTGTTAGTTTTATTTTATTTCTCTCTGCACATGGTTTTATTAAATCTATTGTTTTTATTGTTGAATTGATTTATTTTGTTTTTTTTTTTTTCAGAAAGATGATAAAGTTGAGTGGGTAGGGAGGGAGAAAGGATCTGAAAGAACTTTGGGGAGGGCAAGAATATGGTTAAAGTGTATTTAAGTTTAAAAGCTGATTTAAAGAATGAAAATGTAGGCTGGAGAAGGGGCTCAGTGGTCTAGAGTACTGACTGCTCCTCGAAAGGTCCTAAGTTCAATTTCCATCAACTACATGTGGCTTACAACAATCTGTAATGGGATCGTATGCTATCTTCTGGTATATCTGAAGACAGCTATAGTGTACTCATATACAAAAAAATAAATAATTCTTACAGATAAAAAATGAGAATGCAATATAGTAAAAATAACATAAAATATTCACTTACTACCAATATTGATTGTTTTTGGATAATAAAATACAGGCAGAATCTAAAATATCTAGGGCATGCATGTGACACAACTAGGTAGGTGTTTGTCTAGCATGTACAAGCCCTGGTTTCAACCCTCTATGAAGAATATGGTACTCAATGTAAAATAACCAAGACTCCAAGAGGTGAAGGCAGAAAACTTCAAAGTTAAAATTTATTGAAGTTATTAAAGTTCAGGATAAGATAATTGATGGAAAATCTGAAAATGGAATTTAATTATAAGTCATTTCAAGAACTTTTCATACTTTCACTCTCATGTGACCCATAGGCACCGATGTTATCTACTTAAATAGCATAGTTTTGCTATTTTATAAGGGAAATGAAATCTCTTTCTCCTGTTGCGCTGGAAAACTGATGCACTTAATGAACCAGTAAGAAAATGGTTCCAGCAGAAGAAAGTCACTCAGCACAGTGATTAGATAAGCATGTTCTTTTATTCACAAGACAATGCCCTTACTCTTCATGGCAAACGGAAAAGAGATGAAGTTTGGTAAGGCAAACAATTAAAGCTAAGGAAATATTTTTCATGTAAATTTGTTAAACTAATTTGTAGATGTAGTAAACACTCAAAATCAATAAAACACAAACTCATGTCAGTATTTTTCTGTTAAAAATTAATAAATAAAGACTCATTTTTAAAGATGTCAAAATGTACCAATCTTCAGTGGTCATTAATGCATGATTTGTTTGTTTGTTTTTTAAGATTTATTTGTTTTTATATGAGTACAATGTCTCTGTCTTCAGAAACACCAAAAGAAGGCATTAGATCTCATTACAATTGTGAGCCATTATGTGGTGGCTGGGAATTGAACTCAGAACCTCTGAGAAAGCAGTGAGTGCTCCTAACCACTTAGTCATTTCTCCAGCCCATTGAACTCAGGACCTCTGGAAGAGCAGTGAGTGCTCTTAACCCCTGAGCCATCGCTCCAGCCCACATGATTGTTTTTTTTTTTTTTTTTTTTTTTTTTTAAGCCAGGAAAAAGATATCTGCAAAGCTGGAGTAAACTCATTGGTAGAACAAATTATTGGTTGGAAAATACGAAAGATATCATAGAACAGAATGGAAGGGAAATTCTCACAAACTCTTTGGGAAAAAAATACAGTTCAATCATCTATGTAAGAAAAGCAAATAAACTAAAATAAGAGATATTGGTTGATCTCACTATAGTCTGTCACAATCTCTCTCTCTCTCTCTCTCTCTCTCTCTCTCTCTCTCTCTCTCTACATATATATATATATATATATATATATATATATATATATATATATATATATATATATTCATCTCTCTACTTACATTTATATCTTCATATATATTAATATACATAAATAGAGAAATGTAGATGCACTTTATTCCAGCAATATTTCCTATAGTTATTTATGTACTCAAAACTTTTACACAATAATTTTAGAACTTATTTTATAACCATAATAGTGTGGAAATACTAGAAATAAGAAAAATGTATACATTCTAGCCCATGGCTCAAGAAAATTTCATGACTACTAATAGATGAAATGCTTTGTTGAACTTTAAAACTCTAGCAAACTCTACCTGATAATTAAATTGTGTGAAAAAATCCTGCATTCTTATTTTCTAGTACATACATGAATGGTGACATCTGACATATTTTATACCTTTATCTTTGGTGTCTAAGGTTCTTCAAATAGACTCATCAGAATATTTAATGAAACATTTAAAACAACTGGTAATCATAAAAGATTTCCACTTCAAATAGATTTACATAATAGTAATTATTCAATAACTAACCACTTCAGACAACTTTAGTAAATATACTAATGAATTATACAGCTCATTTCCTTGTCTCTCCCTAGGAATAACAAAAAATCATTCACTACCTTCACTATTATTAATTTCAAACAAATTAATATGTACCAAAATGGAGTGGCATATAATTATATCTCGTTGCTTTCTTGCATCTGAACAAATTCACAAAATAGAGCTAAAAGATGAGGACTTGAATATAGATACCTTTTTGTAAAATCTTCATATACTGGAGAATATGGGAGTAACTCAACAAAATGGTCTTTCATTCAACTGTTAGCAGTAATCAGAGAAGAAGAACTTGTATATTTTAAAAAATATTATCCATATGAAGTCCCTATGTTATCCCTGCCAGACACAAAAAGGGAAGTATCAGATAGATAGTAAAGTGTGTGTGTGTGTGTGTGTGTGTGTGTGTGTGTGTGTGTTGAACTATAATAAATTTTGCACGAGACCAGAACCAATGAACCTCTTCCATTGCAGATCAAAAGCAGTCAATTCAGAGTCAAGCATTACCATGTACTCAACTATTTGTAATATTAGTCCACTTGTCACTAACATAAGTTAGTGACATTGAATGACTTTGAAGACTCTCCTTCAGCAAACATGTGATGTTATAGGGTTTGAAAATGGAACAGGAGAAAAGATTGGACCTAAAGAATCTCATTTTACATTTCTGTTAATAAGCATTACGTTTCTTTCCATTTCTCCTAATTCTGCCTTCTCTATGCCAGGCAGAATGCAAAAGCAAGTCACTTTTAACCACATATTGAGGCAAATTCTATGGATCAAGGGTTGAAGGCTGAAAATGCATGTCTTGACTGTCAGACCTAAATAATTTGACTTATTTGTGATGTAGAGGTAGAACAAATGTTCTTTTGTTACCATCAGGATATGTGGCCCATCTTTTCAAGCCAATTAAAAGTAATATTGTTAACACATGCTAGACTAACCGCTATCCATTTACATTATGTTAAGTCACTGACTGTCTTCTGAACATGCAACACTTAGTTGGCTTTTTTTTTTTAAGAGTAAAGTGTTTTATCTCTGAGAATGGATTTTTTACCTTTAGCAGAGCACTCTATAATACTTGTGAGTGAAAAAACTGATAATTGGAATGTTATGCTCTCTCAAGTTCTGAAGCAGCAGGGTTGGAAGTAGAAACCACACACATGGTGAATACACAGGCTGTATATACTCTAGTAAAACATGACAAACAACAATTTACTCAGAATATAGGTGAGTTTTCCATGGGGAAGTTTGTAAAGTTAACTACAATGCCGTGCCAGGTCTGGCATGATTGTGTATGCTGACGCGTGACACACTTCCTGCTCCTGGAACATCACCAGGCCTTGATCCTTATGTGTGCTGACCCTGGTTACCATCACCTTGGTCTATTCTCCATTTTACTATTTTAATTTCAGTCTCTCTGGGGAACATACTTCCCCATATTTCTGAGGGCATATTACTGAATTACTCCATAATAAATGAAACAAATGCGGCTTTCAGCAATGCAGGTGATGATGAGACTGCAGAGGATGAGGAACAGGCCTTTCATTTAGATTTTATGACTATAAAAAGGGATCTAGACACCATAACCACAGAACCCACAAAGTCTACGTGGTTCTTTATATGTTACATTTAAGTTTTAGCATAAGTTAAGAGTATACCTACCTGTTGTTCTCTTCTTGTGTTTATTTTGTCCTGAACAAAACTGGTATTCCTCAAAATTTTTGTCATTATAGTCTTACATTTATTTTTTATTTTTATTTGGTAGATTACATTGCTTATTAAAAATTGAAACAGTACTCTATTTTTCTCATCTTCCTACTCTTTCTTTACTACCCTTTCTCTGTATTTTTTTCTTATTCTCTCGTTTGTGTGTTCAAATTGTATGTTCAAATTGTGTTTTGAAACCAATAAAAGGTTAAGATCCTCTGAATCTGTATATATGAGACATAAACTAACAGTCTCATAATTGTTTTATGATTTTTGCCAGACAAGCTTAAAAATATTAATTAATTTAGGGCACTTCTTTCTTTTCTAAATTAGGAAAAAGTTATATACAATTGATATTAATGAGTCTCAAGATGGCTCTAGGATTTCCAATGTGATGAGTAGGGTTGTTTTTCTATGAAATATAATATATCCACTTCTTTAGTTAGCTAAATGTCATATATACGATTATTTTACCAAACTTTCATCTGTATGTTATCTGAAACACTTGTTTGGGATTTCAACTTTATTCTGTTAATATTTTCATAAACTATATTTAGCCTATGAAAACTTTTGTTATTCTTTATGACAATTTTTAACTTTTCATGACAAAATGACTTAATTGGTACTATAACATATATTAGTTTTCATATCCAGTATTTTCTTTTCTTGTCTTTATATTTTTATGCATGCTCATTTTGTATGAATTTCACTCTTTTCTGTTAATGTGGAGACTTAGGGTAATAAGAATTTTTTTCTCAGCATAAAAGTGTAGGGCAGAACATTTTTCTCCTAGAACTAACTTAGTTGTGTCCCACAGAAATTGATATGCAGCAAAATTGCTTGTATACAAAAATCAGTGCTGTTGCATATGTTTTGTCATTTTTCTTCTTTTTTCTCTGCTTTAGTTATTGAATGGTATATGTATTTCCACTATTCAGTCCAGAGGTTGCTTGAACTTGTGGTCAGTTGTGCCACCCAGACTGCAGGCATCACAAGTGTACACAAGAACATATCTTGTTCTAATTAGTTTATAACTTCTGTAGAAACTTCTCCGTTATAGTACTAATTGCTTAGAAATGTCTTTTACTTTACATCTCTCGAATAGTTTCCTACTACACCTTGATTACTGTTTTCTAGTTTAGCTCACGATGATTAGTGAACATAAATTTAAAAAATACCGACAAAATTTTTATATATTTATTATAAATTTCATATAATTTATTATAATTTATAAATTTATAATTTACATATATATTGCACATCCAAAAGGTTTTGTATTCTCATAATATTTTAGCCAATTTGATAGATACCTCTTAGATTGTCTTGGTTGGAAAACTTTAATATACATTTAATTAATTTGTGTCTTTTCTTATAGAATTTATTGCCAATAAATTAACATTTTGAGTCCAATAATGTAGGCCTCTCTCTATTTCCCTCAGAGAATTGTAGCTTAATTTTCCATATGTGTTCTTTCAGCAATGTTATGCGCATGGCAACTGGTCCTTTGTACTTGCATTTTATCATTCTCTCTCTATGGTCCTATTTACTGTCATGACTAATACCTTGACTATCAAAACATACTTCATTTTTCAAATCATCTGCATAGTATATCCATTTCCATTGTAACTTCAACTTTCTATTTCAATACTCCCTTTTCCTTTCTTTATCCGTCCCTCCCTCTCATTCTCTCTGTTTCCTCTCTCTCTCTCTCTCTCTCTCTCTCTCTCTCTCTCTCTCTCTCTCTCTCTCTCTGTGTGTGTGTGTGATGATATACCCAAGAAAGAAAAAGATATAAAATTCCTTCTCTGGATTTCAAGTTAGAAGCTGTCGAAAGCTACGAAACATGGGTACTAAGAATCAGAATCATGTTCTCTGAAAGAGAAATGCTTGGTTTTAAATGCTCAGGCACCTCTCCAAGCCTCGTTTCATTAGGCTTTACATACATTTTAACTTGATTAAACTAAAGCCAGTTTGTCCAACAGAGTGAGTTTCAGTCTATCTTGGGATGCAGAGTGAGATGAAATCTGAGAAAATAAACATATGTAAAATTCTTTTTCTGTGAGGTTGTAAGTAGGAAAACCTTAATAAAGCAATAGTTAATCAAATGATAATTCTAGTTATACAATTTTTGAGAATGACCTGATATTCAGCAATTAATTAGGGCATCTGTATAAATGTTACAATTGTTAAACTTTTTTATGGGATCGATAGCATAGGGTGTTAATCCATATTTCATTTCTTCTTTGTTCTTTTATTTACTTATTTTATTATTTTTACACTCAAGATTTTATTCCCCACCTGGTCTACCCTTCTAGTGTTCCAAATCTCATACCTCCTCCCTGAACCTTGTCTCCAAGAGTATACTATTGCTCATTGATATTAATTAATCTTACAATCTACTTTAACTATATACAAACCTATTTCAGCAGTGTCTGGAATCAATGTGAGAAGAGACTTTTGGTCCAGTGAGGGCACATTTTCCTAATGTAAGTGAATGATAAAGCACTGAGTTGGAGAAGGTGAATGGGAGCTGGTGCACCTTGGTGAAGACAAATAGAGGGAGAGGGGAGAAGAGGCAAGGGAAGAGGGGTGGGCAAAGGGATAACATTTCAACTATAAATCCAGAGAGTATCTAAATTTTTAAAAAAGAAAATACTGTACAACAGTTAAAAAAAACAAATGCAGGTTGGGGATATATAATAAAACAAAACAAAATAAAACAAAAAAAAATACCTTTTCTACCATATGTTACAATGTCTAGGAATTAAGTCACTTTGAAATGACATGTAATAGGTACATTAAAATAGGCACATGTAATAGGGTGAGAAAGTGGCATAAGTGTGAACTTTAGGGAGATGACAGAGAAATTATATTAGCAGCTTAAACATTATAAAATTAAGAGTAAGATGGATACATAATACTAAGTCATATATTTAGGAGAATGAAAATATTAGGGATATTTCAGTTTATGAACTCTAGTGAAGACTAAGGGAGGTAAGAATGAGTCATGGTTATGTTTCTAAATTCAGAATGACTTCAAATAAAAAATCAAGGCTAATTTTTTCAAAGATTTGATTCTTACCTAATTCAGTGATTATAACTATTTGTAAAACAATAAAGGGATATCTAAAAATCAGAGATATGAGCTTATTTCAAAGTTCATATACATCAATCAACACATCTCCATGATAATGCTGTTAAGTTACTTTGTTAGTTTGTGAGAAAATCTCTCTCCTATATATGGAATATTTAAGTTTTTGACATAGAAAATATTATATCATACAATATTTGAAACATTGTAAAGTTAAAAATCCCTGCTTTTTAATCTCATAAGTATGACCACTCATACACCTGAGATGGGAAAGGCTCCTAGGAGTCCGTACTGGTGACCTTATTCTTAGATGTTCAGCAGTGGGAATATGGAACCTGGAGAGATCACCTCCAGTAGCCAGACAGAATTCCCTGTTTGAGAATGAGGACACCAACCCACTTACAATACTTTTGATTCAAAAATGGTCTTTCCTAAAAAAAAAAAAAAAAAAAAAAAAATGCAGGGACAGAAAGGGTCAGAATCTGAAGGAATGGACCACAGCCAAACCTTGGATGGAGACCCACATGGAAGATATGTGGGAAGGACTAAAAGTCCTGAAGGCACTGACAACCAAATGGGAAGACCAACAGTGTCAACTAATCTGGATCCCTGGGAGCTCATACAGGATGGTCTGAACTCACCCCCACACCCAATATGCATCACAAAGCTGCCATGCCTTGTCTCTCTAGAAGAGGATACACATAAATCTTCAGAAGCTTGATGAATCATGGGAAGGATGTGTGGGGGAGGAATGCTGTAAGAGGGAAAAGCATTTGGTATATTCATACGTAAATAAATTTAAACAATAAAAAGGACCGCATGCAGTTAAAACTTAAACATTATGAAGGGTATTGTCATAGTGATACCATATGATGATACACAAATAAATGCATAAGTTGTATTTTCAATTAAAAATTCTAAGTAATTGTGATATAGAAAAGCCAGATGGAATAGTACAATATTATACATGTATGAGGATTTTATGATATGCATTGTCCAATTAATGTGTGTTGAGTGGTTTTATAACTAAATATTTCATTTTCTAAAATATTGGCTTAAATGGAATGTTTACAGCACTGAAGCGAGCCAGATAAGTTAATGATCTTTTTATAGTCCTCAGAATCAATAAGAACCTAAGACCTAATAAAGACAAATGCAATTAAAAATATAACTGCTCTGAAAGCTCTTATTTTTAAATGCATTACTTCTGTTGTTGTGAAAATTCATTTTGTTTAATAGGCTTTAAAATAAAATTTAGAGTACAACATATTCTATATCAGATGATAAAATATAGTAATAAATATGGGCAATTCATGAGATTAATTATATTTATTAAACTGAATATATAATGTTCCAGAAACTGGAGTGAATTGGATAAAATAATAGACCTGATTTTCTTAAATGCCAAGTGCCTGCCTTTAACCATTTTTATTGATGGCTAGATTTCTATGATAGACAAAAGAACTATTTTCTTAAGAAACTACATTTAAAAACATCTTCAAATTTATGTGAAAATAAGTTTATGATTCAAAATGCTGACACTGAGAAATAAGTTAAAGTTGCTTATTTCCAGTCTGAATCATATTAGTGAAATAGAAGCCAGGATCACCTGAAAACAGTGTTTTTACAAAGTGAGTATTGTTTTGCTAACAAGAGAGAAAATTTTAACAGAGAGAAAGCTGCAGATGGAAGAGACTAATGTCAGCATTTAATCAGCTTTAAAATAGTTTACCTGGCCTGTGTCCAAACAGAAAATTTGTAAGAACAAATTGTCTTTTAGAATATTTGATTATGTAAGGAAAAAAAAAAACACAATGTTTTTAGTAGAGGATCTAGTGGACCACTATAGGCATTGTACAGAGCTCATACTACTTTGTAGGATAGAGTTAGACAGTTGCTGTAAATGTAAAAAGGGTAAGAAAGAAGGAATCTAGCAGATAATAGGCAATTTCAGAGAATTAAAAGTAGCTTATTGGAGAAAAGAAAGCTGAGGAAGTAAGAGTTCATTTCATTACATATCCATGTTACAATCCATCACTGTAGGACATTATAACAGAAACGGAAGAGACCATGGAGGAGAATTGACTAATGATTGTCATCCACTATTTGCTCATTTTGCTTTCTTTTCCTATAAATAGCCACCTCCTGAGAGATAACATCATCATCACTAAGCTGGATCCTTATACTTCAACGGAAACAAATCTACAATGACAGGTATGTATGGCAATCTGAAACAGGCTATTACTCAGTTGATGTATCTTCTTCCTCATTAATTCATGATTGTACCAAGTGAACAAACACTATTCAGTACTATATTATCAGCAAATATAGCCAATTTCTTTGATAAAAAACACAAGGCATATATAAATAATGAAATATTTTAAATTTATAAATAAAATTATAACAATTATTTGAAAAATTAATTCATTATAACATAACATTGAATAAAGTAAGGAAGACTTTGAGAAAAAGAATATTTTCTTTTTATTTGATTATGAAATTATTTATAAAATTTATATACAGATATATTAATTATATATATATAATATATATGACATTATATGAGTTTCTCTCATCAGAAATTTGTAATGGTGAAAGGGAAAATTTGTTAAGACAAGGAACTTCGCAAAGGTGAAAGAAAAGAGCAATCCTATAAAAATAACAAAATGTTCAGCAGATAAAATTGGACATAGTACTACCTGAAGAACCAGCAATTCTACTTCTGGGCATATACGCCAGAGACACTTTAATATACAACAAAGATACATGCACCACAATGTTCATAGCAGCTCTATTTATAATAGCCAGAAGCTGGAAAGAACCCAGATGTCCTTCAGTAGATGAATGGATACAAAAATTGTGGTACATTTACACAATGAAATACTACTCAGCCACCAGAAACAATGACTTAATCAAATTCTTAAGAAAATGGCTGGGTTATCATCGTGAGTGAGATAACCCAGTCACAAAAGAACAGACATAATATGCAGTCACTGATAGTGGGATGCTAACCCCAGAGGCTCACACTGCCCCAGAAACAACTCACAGACTGTGAGAAGTCCAAGAAAAAAAGGAAAACAAAACAAAACACCAAAAAAAAAAAAAAAAAATCATGCTCAATCCTTACACACCAAGGACACATTGACAAATTCCGGGTTACACCCTGTATTACATGTACTTTTTGCTCTTTGTAAAAAAAAAAAAAAAGACAAGCACTGACACAGTTGTATTTGTATACATTTATGCAAAAATGTTTAAAATTTTTTTTATCTTTGTTTTTTAAAATAAAGTCAAAAAATTTTCAGAAAAGGATATTTCAAGCACATGACCAAAGTAAATAGAAAATGCAATTTTCTAGGCTCATAAAAACCAATGGAAGATCATAATGTCATCTTATTCACTTGTAAATATTATAATCGATCCATATCAAATGGCAAATTCAGCTGAGATATATTCGGTCACTCAATATTGGCACCAAAGTGAATAATAGCAATGTATTTTTCTCTTTAGTCTGTTCGTGACTAGTAAGATTTTAAGGCATACTACTGAACCTTTAAAAAAAATCAAGTACTGACAAAAATGTGTAGATATATTTTATACAAAAATGCTTCTGAAATCTGTACATTTAATGCAGAGTATCAAACCTTAATAAAAAGGAAAAAAAAAGCCAAGCACTGACACAATGTATTTGTATACATTTATGCAACTATGTTTTAATTTTTTTTTCTTTTATCCTTGTTTTTTAAAATAAAGTTTTAAAAAATCTGTACATTTATCTTTGTTTTTTTTTTTAAATAACCTTGTTCCATTTAAAAAAAGACATTAAGTAACTAAATGTTGGATACAAGATAACTCTATGACTGAAATAATGAGAGGAAATCAGTTTAGGAGCTGAAAGACTAATGCAGTCTTTCTGAAAAGATCAAAGCTTAAATTCTGAAACAAGATCAAATACATATATTTTTGAAATTTAGACCTGGGAATTATAGTTGAACTACGCTGATATACCTTATCATTTTAGATGATAAATTAAAATTTTCTATTACTGTCAAATCACTGATAATTCATTATTTTAGAAAGAGTAGTCCTGTTTCATGGTAATCTATTTGTCTCTTTGTCTGTTTGTCTGTCTGTCTATCAATACTCACTCACAGATAAGAAGAGCAACTCATTCCTTTTAAATAAAAGAAACCTAGTTAAAATAGATCATTGTTGAAGATAATGTTGTGTTAATTTTAAATAAAAAGAGCATGTAAAAAATAGATTGTAGAAAATACTAGAAAATATTGTACTTCTTTCAAAACTGACTTAATTTTATTATCATTAATTCTTAGTAATTATGTGTGTTTGTCTGTCTCTGTGTGTGTTTTTGTGTGAGTGTGTGTGACTGTGTTTGTGAGTTTGTGTGTGTGTGTGTGTTTGTGTAGATACCTTGTAGATACCTCCTGAGACAAGGTGTGGTGAGGTTCCTGGATCCAGACTCACAGGAAGCAATACTAGACATAGATGCTGAGTGTCTTATTTAGAATTTTACTGCTGTGAACAAACACCATGACCAAGGCATCTCTTATAAAGAGGACATTTAAAGGAGGTTGGCCTAAAGGTACAGGGATTCAGTCCTATATCTTTAAGGCAGGACCTTTCTAGTATGGTAGAGTCAGAGCTGAGAGTTCTATGTCTTTATCTGATGGCTGCTGTGAGGAGACTCAATTCAGGCAGCTAGAATAAAAGTATTAAAATTTGTGCCTAGTGTCACACACCAACAAGGCTACACCTTCTAGTAATGCCACTCCCTGAGCCAAGCATATTTAACAGACCACCTTCTACTCCCTGTTCTCCACAGGCTTGTTCAAACATATTTGTAATGGGGTGTGGGAGAATACCTAAACAGAGCCTAATGCAAATTAATTTGTCTAACTTCAAAATCTATAGAAGTCTCAAGAATGTTAGAAGTCCAAAGTTCAAGATCTCCTCTTAGATTCATCCAATCACTTAACTGTAATTCCCAAAGCAAGACTGGAAATGAACTGGGCACACTCTAATCTCTGCATCTCCACGTCTGATGTCAAAGTGATCTTCAGACCTCCAACTCCTTTTTCATCTTTGTTGACAAGAATAAACTTTTTTTATGTGGGCTAGTTCTTCTTCATGTTACCATCTTTCCTCAGGAAATAGCCCAGAGTTCTGCCATCTTGAATATCTTGGGGTCTCCAAAGTGACTTCCAGCGCTACAGCTTCTTGTTCCATTGTTCTGAGATACACACATGATCTTCTGCGCTCCTCCAAAGGGCTTGTGTTGCTTCTCCAGCTTGGCCATTTGGGACACTCTATACACCGGTTGACTCCACTTCACTGCTGCAAGTGTTTTTGGTGACCATCCTATGGTGTTGGCATCTCCAATACACTAGGGTCTTCTGCTGTAACAAGGCTTCACCAATAGCTTCTCATAGTGTCTCTTCATGGTTCCAAGCCTCAACTTCTTTGCATGACTCCTTAAGTACTAAGCCATAAACTGCAATTGAGGCTGCAGCTTCACTAATGGCCTTCCATGGCCTCTCACACTGTCAAGCTTCATCTGTTCTCCATGACCTATTCATTCCTTCAAAACCAGTACTACCTGGCTGATTCTAAAACATTACCAAGTTTAGGTGTTACTGAACAACCTTGGCTATCAGTGAAACAAAGCTTCTTTGTGCTCTCATAAAACACCTTACAGTAGATTTTAACTCAGTGATGCTGGTCTCTTCTTAATTATCACTAATTTCTTCGCTCCAGCTAACCAGCATCAGTTGTTCCAGTAATCACTTAGAACTTTAAGTTCAAAGCTGCTGAGTTCTGCTGAGTTGTTTGGGATAGAATATTGCCCCCCCCCCATTCTATTACCTTATCATCAGCTTTGTTTTCCAAGTCCTTCACTGCCTAAGCTCGACTGTGCTTAAACTTGTTCTGTAGACTTACTTTGAAGCCAGAGATCTGCATGCCTCTGTCTCCTCTAATTCTGGGATTAAAAGCATATACCACCATGCTTGGACTAAAGCTTTTCTTCACTTAGCACCTGCTATTTCTACAACTCTGAGATCTACATCCCTTGCCTCCTGGTATAAAAGACTTATTCTGTTATGCCTGAGCCTAAATTTTTCTAGGTAAAATGTTTCTCCAAGGTCACCAGTTCTTTAATTCAATTTAATATCCTTGAACACAAGATGCTGAAATTTCATTTCACCTCCTGGAGACATTTTAATACCCAAACCATTTATTTTATATTTTTTTCTCAGCATGCTACACTTGGTTAAAATGCTCTTCTTGAGACTTAACTAGAGAACAAAGTTTATGATGGGCATTTCTAACACATGTATTGCTTATTGGACATGCACACAATCTTGTTTTCAATGACTGGGCCCTACAAAACAAATATTGTAGAACGACATGCTTGCAAAGACAGCAGTGCAAAGATGCGAATAGAAAAATTTTTCAAGGTCACCTTCAACTTGTGAGTTGAAAAACATCCTGTGATATATGAGACCCTATAAGAATAATATAAAAGAATGAAAAGGAAGTATTTAATTTTTCTAATACTTGAAGGGTGAAAAGATAGTGACAAATAAAAGCAAACTACACAAGTAAATTTATAATGTACTAGTATATCTCATTTTTACCCTATAAAGTACATTATATGTAAATTATGACATTATTCAGATAGTTATGGGTTACATATTTATGTCCAAATATATTCTTATTCTTAAGTAATGTTAAATACAGATACTCCTTATTAAATAACTGCCCACAAAAAGACATAGAGTAATTAAATTAATTCAAAAATTGAAATATCTCTCAATTGCTTCTCCATTATCAAAGGAGAAACCCTGAAATGGTACATATGAATAACATTTTAGGCATTGAGAATGTTTATATATATACATATATATATATATATATATATATATATATATATATATATATATATATATATATATAAAATACTATAAGGAGTAATATAGTATTCATACATAAATAAAATGGCAATTTGAAAAATGAAGCCATATTGGAAGTGAAACACTCAAGTATATATGAAATAATTTGGAGATAGAAAAAAAATGAATAAGTGTAATTACACTCATATAAAATTAAAGTTAAAAAGAGTGAAAGCTGTATGTACCTTACACTATTTTTTCTATTGTCAGCACTTTGCTCATGCCTAATCTATATTAAATTTTAATAAGATTCTGGGCTGTTACAAGTACTCTCAGACATGCCTCCATTATAGGAACATCTTGTTAACTTCGGCACAACACTCTTAGATTCTGTGAGATGCTCTGCTTTTGTTTTTATATTGCGTGGACAATCATAAGTATGTTCACACAGTGTAAAAAAACATGATGTAATGTACTTTCCAAATGACCTTTCACTTTTCAAGTCATAGGATTAAAAAGATGTTGGCAATGTTTTGTGTGTGTGTGTGTGTGTGTGTGTGTGTGTGTGTGTGTGTATGTGTGTGTGTGTAAAATATTAAATTGCATGGCCAAAACTCACAATTCCTGGTGCTTATTTCAAAAGCTAAGTAATCTGAAATCCTACTCTTTTTAAGAGATTCTGTTTCTTACACAACTGTTCTGCGTGCTGTTTTGAGGTAATGTATATCGTGTCCTGAGTGTTAACCTGACCAATGCATTCAACATGGCAGTGCATAAAATTTGATTTACATAGATACTTAAATCCATTTTGTAAATCTAATTAAGGATGTTTTTGTTAATGACGATCTTTTAAGAGGTCAACACATTAAAAAATATTCCTTAGGGTATTATCAGACAGATACTTAATGTTCAAGTACTTGGAAAAATATTCTCAACTGCTTCAAGACACGAAGCTCGGCTATTTACTCTCTAATAACTGCCTTGGGGGGAAGTCCCTGATGTCATCAGATTTGTTTGTCATTCTTGCTTTCCCCGTTAGCTCAGAATGCCGCTCTTTTATTGTGAAATATTATAATCGGTACTTCAAGGAATTAGTTTTCAATGCTTAAACGACCCAAGTTTCACTGGGGCAAAGAAATTTATTGTGATTGAAGAAGAGTTGTCATGGCTCCCAAACACCTATTTATTCTGTCCTTCACAGCAGCATAATTATGAAACTTAATTATGTATGTGCTGTAAAAAATGAGCAAGCTTGGATTTATTACTATACAAAGAAAGTTAGTTTCAATAATTCTCATTTTTTGTTGTGGTTGATACTAGGTCATTTTTATGGCTCAAAATGGCCTAGTATTTACAATGAAATCAACAGTGCCCTTGAATTTATTGTATTGCTACTGCCTCATTCCCTCAAATGATGGGACCGTAGAAGAAACCATCACATCAAACTTGATTTTTTTTACTTTTTATGTCGTTCTTAAATTTCAGCTCTGCTATTACAGGGACACCTGCCCTTCTCTCACAAAGGCAGTTGTGTCTTATCTGTTCTTAATAAATGTGTTAAAAAGCTGAAAAAATCTAATTTTATAAGGGTAATGATTCCCTGTACAAGGAAAGTAAGAGATACTTAAAAAATTAAGCATGATATGTCTTTAAAACTAGACACTAATATAAGGATCACTGGGATGTTTAAATGTCTATTAAGCAAAATAAACTGTGTTCAATATAAATATTCAAGTATTTTATTATGTGTAATTTATTATATGGGTTTTAATGAGTAGTATTTTATTTCTGTTTCTCTATCTTTCTCCATCAACTTAGACTAATATAATTACATACACTAAAAAGCTATCCTATTTGCAGGATAAAATATATTATTATCAATAAAGTAATATTTAAAGAAACAGAATATTAATTTTGATTGATATGGATTGAATTAAAATAAATTTCTCTATAAATTAAGCAAAAAGGAATATTTTAATTAAACATACTATTATCTAAAGGTTGTAGTAATGTCACTAAATATATTAAATGTTTTAATTCTCAAGAAAACCCACTTTAATAGGATGGCATAGCATTTTAATTTTCATACCCTAATACTTTATTTTGTTTGTTCAATAGCATAACTTTTGACAGTTATTTAATAGCCAGATGCTTTAGTGCATTATGCCAAATTAATTATTTGAATTATATAAATTATGTATTAAATTTTAATCATATAAATATATAATTTAATAATATAATATGTATAATACCTTATATATTTGCATATATGATGACACAGAAATAATATATTTTTATTGTAATTATATATTTTTACTTTGTTACAAAATTCAGTAATTAGATTGTAATAGGAACTGAACTATTGCATGTAGGCTATTATATTTAGTGCTTTAAACAAAATAAAGTTGGAAATACATGCTTTAGTAATCACTCAGTATGTATTTATAATAAAACATTTCCAATTCAAAATGTAATACCAAAACTGTCTATTACTTACAATATTTAAAATGAAACACAAAAGATCCACCAAATTGTACTTATTAATTTCTGTTAACTGTTGTAGTTATAAAACCAACTCATGGTGATATATCTATCTGATAATTGCTAATTTTTTTTAAAAAAATTATTAGGTACTCTGTATTTACATTTGAGATGATATCCCTTAACCCCTCATGCTCCCCTCCCCCTCCTTCTCCAGTTGCCTCCACAAAGGTGCACTCCTTCAGACCACTCTCTCTACCCCAATGCCTTACATTTCCCTGCATTGGGAAAACATGCCCTCTCTGGAACAAAAGCCTCTTCTCACATTGATGCCAGACACTGATTTCTTCCTTAGGAGTAAAAATAGAGCAGCACACTCAGATGAGGCTGTTTACTAAAGACAATGGCAATTTATGTCTGAACACACACAACTGAGGTGTGATTACTCCTGCCTTTTGATATCATGCACATTTTTAAATTTTGCAAATATTTTATTTGGATCATTATTCTTTATTTGTCAGAGAAAAGCTTTAAATTCTCCTGTGACTTCACTATTAGATAAAATGTAATCCTTTACAGAATATGACGTACTAAGGTACAGATTTAGAAAGTGCTAACAGAGTCTAAAACAGTACAGTTTTAGAAGAACAAGAAGGGCAACTGGAGAACATGTAGGAAATGGATAAAGGCAAGTGACTGGCCCAAACTGGGATCCAAGTCAAGGAAGACCTGCAGTCTCAACTCACCTGAAACCCTGAGATCTCTCAAACGCTGAGGCAGGCAGCATCCACCAGCTGATATGAGGTCCCTGACACATAATACAGGAAAGGCCGGCCTGGTCCCACCTTACTGAGAGTTTATGCACCTATCCCCTGAGAGGAGAGATGTGAGGCACCAGGGAAAGGGGAGACCTGGTCAGGTGAGTGGCAGCTGGGGGAGACATCTTCTAGAAAATGGGGGAGGAGGAATGTGATGAGGAACTGTCAGAGGGCAGTCCTGGAGGGCGAACGTGATTGGACTGTAAAAATGATTAAAGATAATAAATATTAAAAAATCTTAATTGGAAAATAAAACAATAATAGCCTTGTGGCAATTTTTGGTTTTTAAATAAGTTGCAAGAGAAAAAAAGATTCTTATTTGAAAGTAAAACAAAGTAACCTGAATGCATATTAAGCATCAATAAAAGAAAAAAAAAAAAAAAAAAAAAAACAGCGGATTTTACTCCAAAATATAGCTAACCAGAGACTAGTAATATAATTCATGCTTTCTTGCTGCATGATTTCACACAACAGCCAACAGGCAATGATTGTTCTGATACAGTGATTCATAGGCTCGTTAATGTTCTTATTGCAACACATAATAGTATAATGTTTCAAAGTTAATTATATCGGAAATCAAATGTGTTGAATATTGGGTAACAGCTACAAATTCTCCCTTTCTTTTATTCTCCATATGACATATACAAATAAAAATGCCTAGTTGGGCCATGGAAGAAGCAACCAACCCAGAACCAAAAGGGGCGTTCTCTATACATGTGTAAATAAAACATGAAAACAATTCAGTACCTATGTGTCTCATCACTAGGCACATATAAATATTTAAGATTATAACCGCTCTCTTTCGTATCACACTGAAATCCTTCCGTGAGGGGGTTTACTGCAATGACTGAAGAAAATAGCATGAAGAATAATTTTACATTAATACCGCTATGAATATCTGGAGAAAAGCTGAAATTCTGAGTGAGCACATTTCTCTCATCCACATTCTCTGACATATTTATTATTTCTACTAATATAAAATTTCAGGGGATTAGGTTATCCTTGGTGTTCTTCAGCAAGCAACTAGAAAAAAAATCACATTATTTTTTTTTTAAAACCATTCTCAGTATATCCTTTTCTGAAATTACCAAGGAATGGTTGCTAAGAATAAGAAATTGAGTGTGTGAGAGAACATATTTCAAAACATTCTGTTTCTCTCTACTTCGTATCTTTAAAGTAACTACCTCATTAAAAAATTAATGAGCTATTTTCAGAAATGTTTTACAGACTTGAAAATGCATTACAAAAATATATTTTGAATCTGAAAGTAGGAATCCTGTTTGAAACTATTAGTTCTTCTTGTTTCTTTTATGAGAATATTTTCATTTTGAAAATAATTATATTTCCCTGTAGAACACATGTAGTATTCAATTTAAACAAAAACCATGAATATCTATTAGAAAACACCTGGAAGCTGAACAAATTGTATTAACACTCATTTTAGGACTGATGCTGCTTTTTAGATTATATTTAATTTCATCAGAGGTCAGTCATCTCTTCCCCTCCCAAGATTAATATAAAGTGCATCCTTGAGCACATTTAATCACTGAAACTTTGGTGACCTTAGAGCAAAAATGAAGTTTAGCTGGAAATATTGCTGCACATCAGCATTTCCATTAAAGTACAGGAATGCTGAGCACACAATTCCCACTCAAGTACCATGTTTACATGTTAATGAGAAAGAAAGCTGTGAAGGCAATATCAATTTTATTTAAATATCCAAAATTGATATTAAATAGTTACAAGTTGTTAAATAACCATTATTTATAATAAACACATTACCTGGCCAATAAAAATATATTTTTATATTTTGAAAAATGAAGCATTTATTACCCATAAAGTTTGAGGCAAGTTCTGGACAGAACTACACACCCATAATGCATGTCTGTAGAGATGGAGGTAGGAGGACCAGATTTCAGGACTAACCTGATCTACATGGTGAGGTCAAAACAAGACAGAGTTACATGAGTCTTTGTCCGCAAAATGAATAAATGAATAATAAATGAATTTATGTTAATAATTTAATGTTAATTAAAAATAAATAAAATTTTAGGAAACTTTAATGGGGTGATGCAGTCTTTGTTCAGCATTGACACAAAGGATTACATAAATTTAACTTGCAGAAGAAACAGAACACAGAAGGAAATAGGATTAAGTGGAGAAAAAGGAAAGTTCAAGACAATGATGGCTTGTCCACAGACTATTGTCAGCATTAGACTATTCTCAACATTTCTATTGCCTCAAAATTTGATCTTACTATTGATAATATTTAGACCACTGACATTTATTTACTTTTTATGACACAGATTTGCTACATATGTGTATAAACAAACTAGATCCATGAAGATTAGATTCTTTTTTCTTCTGTTACCAGTTCCTCATATGTATTTGAAAATTGTGCCACACTTTGATACCAGACACTGGTCTCAGTACAGGAAGGATCCTTCAGCATCCAGTAAAATCTCAGTGTACTGATCTGTCTGTACTATAGGAACTTAAAATTTCTAAAGTAGAGATGCATACTTACTAGCTCTTCTTTCCTAGTTTGTTCATGGGTGGCACTCATGTCTCAGTCAATGGGAAGTGTCGTATAACTGTAAGGTGGTAGAAAACTTTGAGCATTAAGAACTTCTGGCAGGTCTCCTGATCATTGATTGTAAGAATATCTGTGGAGGGTAAGATGGAAAATTTGACCTCTCTTTTACATACATGGATAGAATGTAAAAATTCTTGTTCCTTCCCAAAATCTTGTAGCCTCTGTTCAAATCTACTTACATAACTGGCCATGTACTGAAACCTTAAAAACTCAGGGTCAAATAAAACCATTTCTACTGAAATTGATTTATCTAAAGTACTTTTTTTGAGTAAATGAAATCTGACTGTCACAGTTGTTAATAGCTCAATAGTGGTTTGATGTGAATGAATAGACATAAAGTGGATGTGCCTTGATCTAAGAAAAAATAGAAATAGGGTATTTGTACCAAATGTACTTACAGTGAAAAAAAAAAAAATTTCTGAACTCTGTGCTGTAATCCAGTAGGTTGGCTTAGAATAAATAAGAGACAAAATTTATTTTATTTTTACTTTTTATTTTTACTTCTTTTATTAAAAGAGTTATTTTCTTTTACAATATGTCCTGATTATATATAGTTTCATCCTCCTCTAGGCCTCCAAGATGCTCCCGACTGCCCCTCCCATCTAGATGCATGCCCTTTTTAACTTTTATTAACAAAAATATATTTTTAAGAAATAACAACCCAAAATAAAACAAAATATAATAAAATGAATTTAAAAATTTTATTATATTAAAGTTGGATACAGGATGCTATGTGGAGAAAAAGAGTTCCAAGAGTAGGAATAAGAGTCAGAGATCCACTACTTCTCATAATTAGAATTTTCTCTAAACATGCTAAGAGAAGATGTTTAATCTATAGCTCGAGGACCTCATGGAGACCCACTGAGTCTCTGTGATTTCATATACTCATTGATTGAATCAAAGGACTTTGTTCTCCTGCCTTTCATGTTTCTCTTTTGGTATCCTGCAGACAACCTTCCAGTACCAATCATCCCAAACTACAGGGTGACAGTATCATGTAGGCAGCAGGTTAGCATAATTATATTCAGTGAGTTGTGTGAGGTTGTTGTTCTTGACAAAGACACACCTGTCAGTTTGTGGAGAGCTGCTTTTTGTCTTAGCAAGAGCCTGAGTTGTTTGGGATTTTATAGAAAACCTTTGACCAACAACTCAATTGAATGCATCCTAATTCCATTATTGGAAGCCTTGCCTGGCTATGAGAACTCCTGTTGAGACTCCATATCTTTCATTAGGCTTACCATCATACATCCCATGGAGTTTCGATTACAGCATGTTCCAACTAGTCCAGGCACTCTTCCTGATCCTAGTCACCTCTTCCATGTTTCTTTCTCCATTCCCCCTCAGCTGATTTCTCTTTGCACCCAAACTTGCTTGTACCAATCTACCTACAAATTCTACTAAATTTCTCTTTCCTAGAGAGATTCATGCACATCCCTAAGTCTCCTTTCTTTATCTAACCTCTTTGGGTATATGAACTATAGCTTGCTTATCACTTTAACAGTTGAATAACAATTTTCAAGTGTAAATAAATGACATTTTCTTTAACCATTCTTTACTTGAGGGATGCCTAACTTATTTTCAGTTTCTGGATATTATGAATCAAATGACAATGAACATAGTTGTGGAAGTGCCTTTGGGGTAGGATGGACCATCTTTTGGGTACATCCAAAGAGTGGTAAACTGGATGCAGAGGACTTTGAGTTGTCCTTGCCTAGCTTCCATGAGAAGCATGTGCCATAGGTTTTTCAGGTTGGAGTTCATGGATCCTGGGGTATAAATTGCCTTAGCCAATGAAGTGTTCGGGCCTCTTTGTATTTCTTTATAGGTTGCCTCAGAAGTCAAAGAAGCATAGAAGCTTGGCTGGACAATTGGTCTTAGACATTAATCTTGGATATTTTGCATAGCTTGCAACTTTCATTGTATCCTGAAAACTATAAATGTATTGATCATGAGAATTGCCATTTTATTTTGTTTTCAGTGAACTTATAAAGAATCTGATTGTTCTCATTAGTACTACCACAGCTTAAGTTTTGCTGTTGACCCTCTAGCCAGTCCGGTTTCATTCTGCATGTGCATATTAGATGACCTTGTAGTAGCGATTAGGAGCTGCTTTTAAAGTGAGTGAACCAGGATATGTTTAGATGGGGGAAGGAACTGGGAGGAATTAAGGGCTTAGAAATCTTAACCCAGATATACTATATAAGAAAAACATCCTTTCAATAAAATAATATAAAGGAATAGGTAAATTGTTCTTGAAAATTATTTGGACCCTATCAGAGACCATCAAGTCTATTGAGACAAAACCCATTCACTGTTCTATGGCAATTTTTAAACTCATTCTTTAAAACAGAGAATAAATAGTTTGAAAACTAACACTTGGTTAACAAGAAATCAGGTCCATGATTCAGACAAAGAATTAATTGGATGAAAAAAAAAGGAGATCAGTGAATGAGCTTTATAAAATTTTCTGGTTGTAAATAAAGGGTATGATTTAAAAAATCATTTTAGCCTTTCTTGTCCTTTTTTCTCATATTGCTAACATACCCAAAGTATTACAAAGAAGAGAGTAGTAGTTTTCCAGCTTTATTCCTTACACTTAAGTGTCTAGCTCATTATGATTGACCGGGGGTGGGGTATGGTGTGAGATAAAGACTCACTTCTTCCATTTTGATTGCCCAATGCTGAGAATAGCTGCCCTTTAATTTCATCATTTTACATTCAATATCTACTTTTCTTTTTTTTTTTTTAAACGATTTTATTTTTCAAAACAAAGATAGATGTAAAGATTTTAAACATTTTTTGCTTAAAATTATACATTTTTGTCAGTACTGTTTTTTCAGACATTAAAATAAATTTTACATAAAACCATGTGAATATGTTTTTTAGTCGGTACTTGATTTTTTTCAAGGGCTTGACAGTATGCATTGAAAACGTACTAGTTGCAATAAGCGTAAAGTACATGCAAAACAAAACGCAACATGGAAATAGTCAAAGTCTTCTTGTTTTGTGAATATATGTATAGTTTTTGTTTTCTTTATTTCTTGGACTTCATACAGTCTGTGAGTTGTTTCTGGGGGAGTGCAAGCCTCTGGGGTTAGCATCCCACTATCAGTGACTGCATATTATGTCTGTTCTTTTGTGACTGGGTTATCTCACTCAGGATGATCTTCTCTAGATGCAGCCATTTTCTTAAGAATTTGGTTAAGTCATTGTTTCTGGTGGCTGAGTAGTATTCCATTGTGTATATGTACCACAATTTTTGTATCCATTCGTCTTCTGAAGGACATCTGGGTTCCTTCCAGCTTCTGGCTATTATAAATAGAGCCGCTATGAACATTGTGGTGCATATATCTTTGTTGTGTATTAAAGTGTCTCTGGGGTATATGCCCAGAAGTGGAATAGCTGGGTCTTCAGGTAGTATTATATCCAATTTTCTGAGGTATCGCCAGACCGATTTCCAGAGTGGTTGTATTAGCTTGCAACCCCACCAACAGTGGAGAAGTGTTCCTATTTCTCCGCAGCCTCGCCAGCATCTGCTGTCATCTGAGTTTTGGATCTTGGCCAATCTGACTGGAGTGAGGTGGAATCTTAGGGTTGTTTTGATTTGCATTTCCCTGATGGCTAAGGATGTCGAGCACTTCCTCAGATATTTTTCGGCCATTCGGAGTTCCTCAACTGAAAAAGATTTGTTTAGCTCTGTACCCCATTTTTTAATAGGGTTATTTGATTCTCTGGTGTCGAGCTTTTTGAGTTCCTTGTACACCTTAGATATTAGGCCTCTATCTGATGTGGTGTTGGTAAAGATCTTTTCCCATTCTGTTGGTTGCCGTTTTGTTTTCTTGACGATGTCCTTAGCCTTACAGAAACTTTGCAATCTCATTAAGTCCCATTTGTTAATCTTTGACCTTAGAGCTTGAGCCAATATCTACTTTTCACAATTACATTTGTTAAAAATAGTAATCTATGCCTGTTTTGTATTTTGAGCATTTTTATCCAAAAATGACTGTGTGAGTTTATTTCTGTACTTCCTATACTGTTTCATTAATCTCTTTATTTTTAAGCTAGTGCCAATATATTTTGACTGATAGAGGTTTGTTTGTATGATGATCTATAAATGATTTAATTTGAAACTTAAAAATATAAAGAAATAATAGATAATCTATATACAAATGATTTCTAACTAGTTTCCAGTATTTTCCCTTGAGAAGAAAGTGGATGTAAGTAACATTTTAGCACTGAATTTTCAACTGATATTGTGTATAAAAATTAAATTTGACATTCTAATAAAAGTTTGTATTTATGTAACTTGTCATACTTTAATTGCTTTTTTAAAACTGTGTCTCTGTGATAGCTTTTATTCTTGACAGTTTTACAGAGAAAGTAGAAAATGTTTTGAAATATTATTTCCCTCTTTCACCCATAAGATTATAGCTATTCTAACATCTTGTACATTTTCAAATATCAAAAAAAACTCTTATTTACTGAAACATACAGAAAAACATTAAAGAACTTTTAAAATTCAGTAAATCACTTAGTTATCTTACATATATTGTAATATTGTCTGAGCTGTTTGCTTTATTTCTGCAAAAGAATCTAATAAATGGAGTATTCAGAAATCATAGGAAAATGCTGTATACCAGGTTTGTTTTAATGTATATTCAAAATTTTTCTTATTGATTTTCATAAGATACTATAGATTTACCATTAATTGGGTGAATATTTATAATATTTTTATCTCTACTAAATATATGCTTAATGTAATGCTTTGTTTCATTACCATAAGATTTCATGTTTTAAATTCACTGGCTTTAATACATCTGTGTGTTTATGCCTAGAACATTTGAAGAAATTTCTATGTTTTATTATATGTTTGATTACATTTTGACATATATTTTTGATGTGGTTAAAGAGGATTGGAAGCTTTACAGGATTTTATGTTCTGTGACCCTATGGTAATTTTCATACAAAATTTTTTAATAAAGGACACATTTGAATTCATTTTAATACATGACTGTCAACTCATATGCATCTAATATACTGTGTAAAGAATTATCAACATTTTTGACAATTTTAAATTTAAAATTTCATGTTAGATTATTACCTCTTTCTGTAAACTTCTACATATATATCCAAATAAATCAGTATATTTATATGGCATCTGAAATCCTGGAACACTATGCAAATTTGCTAAGGAAAAAGACCACCTGATTATGTCAGAAAATAGATGGATAAAATTGTAATATGTAAAATATTGGGTTATTATTCAACAACTAAAACAAAAATCAGATTGACATTTATAGTATCCATCCATAGATGGCACAAATAATCATCACCTAAAGGAAAATAAGCCAGCTATACAAATACACAGCATTTAAATGATTGAAAAATACATGTTCAATTGAGGGGATTTGTTCACTTCACATTCTACACCTTCACCAAAGATCTATCAAATGGATCCATATTATACCAGTACTTTGTGTCATTTTAAAAAATAATTATATATCATTTTGTTGTTTTTTTTCTATTTCTTTTTTATATTTAGATATGATTAACTTTAGGTATGCTATCATTACAATGACATGTTTTTACACAATTCCTATTTATAGAGATAAACAAAAATGTGTACAAACAACAAAGAATGTTTCATAATATTTGTTATTGTGCTGTATTTTAAAATAATCTACATAAATATGTATGAATACCAATGTAAAAATATAAGCACACATTCATAATTTTTAAAATTTGGTAATGAGTACATGTAGTTTATATAACATTTTAGCTGCCTTAGAATAGTCAAATTTTAAATAAAAACATTTTAGTTTTTATGACCATCACATCTTTATAAGTCACATATACTATTGAGAATAAGAAAGTCAATAAACATCATTGTAGGTATATGTTATTGAGTGAATATTTGTGTCCTTCATATGCTAAAAACCTTGTTATTTATCACATCCACATTTTAGCATTTGTAGAAGTTAAACAACTCCTCAAATTAGTTTGTGTTAGACTTTAGGTCTTATCCAAAAAGTGATGGGAGGTAGAGATAGGTATGTTCTGGAAGGAAATTAGGTCCTGAAATGAGAATGAATAATATTAGTTGATTCATAGGACGAGCCATAATAGTTCTCTCTTCTATTAGCCTCCATTGGAAGACACAATGAAAACTGGTCAAGTTTTCCTAACTGCAAGTAAAGAAAAAGTACTTTCACCAGACCCAACGTGGTCTGGTAAAACTTGGCATTGCACTTAAAATTATCTTGTAAAGATAGATTATAGAAGTAGTCAACAGGAGCATCAGTAATGCATCTAATTTATATGTGAAATTACGCTGTCATATATAATCTCATAGATACATTTTCATGAATACATTACCTATGACTCATATGATTTATTTATGTAAAACTCTTGTTTCTTTTTATTATTCTATGGCTACTAATATTTAGAAATAGGTACAAAAATATCTGTCCTTTGTTTTATATCCTTGAGCTTTTTACCATATCACTAATATAAACCTGTTTCTCAAGGGAAATTAAACCTAAAGTCTAACACAAACTAATTTAAGCAGTTGTTTAACTTCTACAAATGCTAAAGTGTGAATGTGACACATATCAAGAAAACAATATATCCAACAAGCACAGTGTTATGGGAAAAATATAAAATTTGTTAAGTATAATAGATAGAATGTTTCCATAATATTGGGGCTTACCCATTCGTAATTTTGGATAAAGTCTTATGATTCTTGATAATAAACAAAACAAATAATAATAATTTAGCTTCTACAGTTGAGAAATGAATAGACAAAGCAATTGTGTAAATTGTGTTTTGTAACACAGATCAACTGACAACAGCTTTGGGTAAGTTAGTACCACTTTCAATTATCTTTTGTTACAAATATTATATATTAAAAATAAAAAATGTATAAGAACATGTTTACAAAACTAGAAAACTTTAACTATTTTCATGTTACATTTTGTTTTACATGTACTTTAGCTCACTGTAACTATTAAGTTTTCAAGACATACTATCAAACCTTGGAAAAAATCAAGTACTGACTAAAAAATATATTCATATAGTTTTATGTAAATATTATGTTAAAATGTGAAAAAAAGTACTGACAAAAATGTATAATTTTAAGCAAAAAATGTTTAAAACCTTTACATTTATCTTTGTTTTGTAAAATAAAGTTGTTAAAAAAAAATAAAATAAAAAATAAAAACATGTTAAAGAAAAAAAAAAGAACATGATTTGTGTATATGTCCAGTAGTATTATAACTGGGACTTCAGGTAGAATTAGTTCCAGTTTTTTCAGGAAGCACCAGATCTATTTCCAGTATGGTTTTATCAGCTTGCAGAACCACCAACAATGGAAGAGTTTTCTTCTTTCTTCATGTCCTCACCAGCATCTGCTGACACCTGAGCTTTTGAACTTAGCCATTCTGATTGCTGGAAGGTGGATTCCCAGGGTCATTTTGATTTATATTTCCCTCATGACTAAGAATGTTGAACATTTCTTTAGGTGCTTCTTAGCCATTCGATATTTCTCAGTTGAGAATTCTCTGTTTAGCTCTGTACCCCATTTTTAACTGGGTTATTTGGTTTTCCAAAGTCTAACTTCTTGGGTTCTTTGTACATTTTGGATATTAGGCCTCTATCAGATATAGGTTGCCATTTTTTCCTAATGACAGTGTCCTTTGCCTTACAGAAGCTTTTCAATATTGTTAGGAATCATCTGTAGATTGATGAATTTAGAGTATGAGCCACTGCTGTTCTGTTAAGGAAATTTTCTGCTCTGCCAGCGTGTGCAGGGTCTTCCCAGCTATCTCTTCTATTCTATTCAGCATATGTGGTTTTATGTAGAGGTCCTTCTTTCACTTGTACTTGAGCTTTGTATAAGGAGATAAGAACGGATCAATTTGCATCCTTCTACATGCTGGCTGGCATTTGCATCAGCACCAATTGTTGAAAAGATCAACTGGCAAAGGTGTGTGAGTTTATTTCTGGGACTTCAATTCTATTCCATTGATTTACCTGCCTGTCTCTGTACCAATACTGTGCTGTTTGTATCACTATTGCTCTGCAGTACAGCTTGAGGTCAGGGATGGTGATTCCCTCATACATTCTTTTATTGTTGAGAATAGTTTTTTCTATCCAAGGCATTTTGTTATTCCAGATGTATTTTAGAATTGTTTTTTTTTTTTCTATTTTGATGACGAACAGAGTTGAAATTTTAATGGTCCACTATGCTTATAGGAGACTTACTTTCAATAGCCAAAAGTTTGGAACAACCCAAGTATCCCTCAACAGAAGAATAAATAGTGACTATGTGGTACACTTAAACAATAGAGTACCACTCAGCTATTAAAAACAATGACGTCAAGAAATTAACAGAAAAATGGATGGAACTATAAAATTTCATCCTGACTGAGGCTAATCAGACACACACACAGAAAAAAACACACATAGTACGTTCTTAGTCTTAAGTGGATATTAGCTCAAAAGCTCAGAATGTCCATGATAAAACTCACAGACAATATGGAGCTTAGGAGGAAGACCAGAATGTGCATGCTTCAGTCCTGTATATAGGGAGAATAGGATGATTGAAGGAGGTAGAGGGAGGGTTGACCTGGGAGGGAGAAAAGAGAGGAAGGGGAAAAGGGAGCAGAATAACATATTGGGAAGGACAGACGAGAGGTTCAGAGGGTCAGAAAATCAGAAAAAAAGCATGTAGCAGTGGGGGATGAGGAACTGGGGCTAGCCACTTGAGGGTTCCAGACACCAGGGAAGCAATAAGCTCCCAAGACCCAATTGAGATGACTTTATCCAAATCTACAGGCAAGTGGAGGTAGAACCTATAGAGACCACCTCAAGGAGGTAGGCACAATCCTTGGTTGAAGTATGTGCCACCACCCATCTCAAAGTTTTTAATCCAGAAATGTTCCTGTCCCAAGGAAAAACAGGGGCAAAAGATGGAGCAGAGACTAAAGGAAGGACATCTAGGGACTGTTCCACTGGGGATCTACTGTGTTTACAGACACCAAACCCTGAAACTGTTGCTGTTCCTTGGGAAATTCTGCCAGCAACTGACCAATGTGGATGTGAATGCTGGCAGCTAACCATCAGACTGAGCTCTGGGACCCCAGTGGTAGACATGGGGGGAGGACTGGAAGAGCAGGGAGAAATTACAACTCTATGGAAAGAACAATTTTGGCTTGCCAGACCACCCAGTGTTCCCATGGACTAGAACACCAATCAGAGTGTTCGGGGTGGGGGGAGGATGTATGGTTCGAGATACATAGTTAACAGAGGATGAGTTTGTCTGTGAGACCCTTGATCCTGTGGAGGTTTGATAATCCAACATAGGGGGATGATGGAGCAGTGGGGCATGATTGGGTGAGTGGGTGGAGGAACATACTCAGAGCCACAAAAGGGAGGTAGGAGAAGCAGATGTAATGGAGAGGTGTGTTGGGGTAACTGGCAAAGGTGATATCATTTGAGCTGTAAACAATTGGAATGATTAATAAATTTTTTAAAAGAAATAAAGATTAGAAGAACCAGTGTTTTCGGTCTTTCTCTTGTACCTGCTCTATTCAATGTCATACTTTTAAAGTGAAGATCCTTGACAGGAAGTTGCAAGCATAATGGGTCCCATGGACACTGAAGAACTACTAAGGAAATAATTCTAAGGAGAAGAAAGGTGGCAGTAAAGAATCCATTTGAGAATTTTATGGAAAACTGTTGCATTCTCTATTTTAGCTAATAGGTTTTTAAGGTCAAATTTTATAAAATGTGCCCATTATCTCTTTTATATGTTTGTTCACCTGCTTTGATTGTTCAGTGTTTTGAGGATTTAGTATAATTGTGTGGCCAGAAAATGGTTCAGATATTCTAAGAATTTACTGCACAATCAGTTATGCTTATTTTCATGTCCTAGGAGCATGAAATAAATTCTATTCCTCCCAAATACATGTAAGTATAACTCTCAGACTTACTGTAACTTAACTTCTTCATCCATATTTTACACACTCATGTATACATGTGTACATTCACACACAAGCCCTCGTATGAGAAAATGTTGTAAGCATAATTTGAAGTATCAAATTAAATGACCATTACTTCTCATTCTATATACACATAGAATTTTTCAAACACCCTATGTAAAGCCAACTATTTTCAGTTGAAATACATGGGCTGATGACAGTTTGTGCCTCATTTGTCAAGTTTAGGCAATTATTACAGACGATAGAAATACTGATATAACACTACTGCAT
The DNA here is from genome assembly GCF_963924665.1 of Micromys minutus. Taxonomy (NCBI): domain Eukaryota; kingdom Metazoa; phylum Chordata; class Mammalia; order Rodentia; family Muridae; genus Micromys; species Micromys minutus. The sequence goes on from NC_137975.1 coordinate 37,815,806, forward strand.
CCTTAAGCCAGAATGACGAGTCTCTAAAGATGAAGTAACTAACTCTACTTTCTGTTTTTTCTTCTTAACCATTCAGGCTTTTTCACAAAGATGTGCCAATGTGCCTCATAAACCTTCATAGGAGTTATTTTATAATAGTTAAATCTCTTTGTTATTAAACCATTACATGCCAACTGATAATGTAACTATCAAAAGACAAATGATCCGCAAGATGACTATTTTCATCCACAAATACTCAATCTGCAACCCTTCTTTTATTTGAAACAATTTTATTCTAGTTGTTACTTATTTATTTAAAATATATAATATATAGAAAATTGAAATTTTAATGTCTTAGGCAGGAATATATTTAACTGCCTTCCTCCTGAAATTTGGTATATTTTATTTTAAGTCCATGTGTGCAAGTTGTTACTAAACTCATATGATCTTGGTATCCACTCATAATTCTCAATGTATGTTTTTATATTTTTTAATCTTATACAGTTGAGTACTTGGCAGGGTGGCGGAGAAGCAGTTTAGGCATTGTTACCTGAATCATGGAAACTATTGGTGACACATTTTTTTCCTCATAGCCAGAAAGTGAGAGAAACAGGGTTTTATCTGTTACTGATCATAGCTAAATATTCTCTCCCTCACTCTGTACAGAATCTCAATTACCTAACACTGTATCCAAAGCCAAGCCCTTAAAAGTCTCTTTTCATTTTATTTTCAGCTTTACAATAAGCAAATTTATAAGACCAGCCCTTTGTTATTACTTCTCCTATTAGTAGCCAGAAGCTATATTTCAACTTGAAAACAAGAAACATTATTTCCTTTTTATAAGAATGTCCTTAGATTATTAATAACTTCATGATTATGTGTGAATATAAGAGTAGACATAGATACACAGCACGTACACACACAGTGGCATTCACACAGATGTACATACACACACACACACACACACACACACACTCTGGAGGGGATACTTGGTATAAAAATATAAAATAATATAATAAATGTTAAAAAATATATTGGCCACAACTCACTAACTGATGTAACAGGATGTTGACCTCTTGTATGAAGACACAGAATCTTAAAAATTAATGGAAGTATTTGCTTTTACAAATAAAATACACATTAATATCTATATATTTCCTAGTTCATTGGTATTTCTTTTTAAAAATTTCTGTACATGTTGATATTGATGCTGTAAGTTAAAGCAATAATAATTTCTTTATATTTTATTTGAATAAATAAACTATTTTATACAATAAATTATTGTTTAAAAATTTATTTGGATGTCACAGTATTTTTTCATAATTTGCTTTGAAAAGTGATTCACCACAATTTGTGTCTACTTGCAACTCTTGTAAGGTTTTGATTGGAAAAAAAAAGGAAAAGTAAAATAAGGATAGAGCTGTAGTGGTATTTAGATATTTTCTTTGATAGTGTTTGAAAGACAGGATGCATATGTCTTTTAAGATAAATAGTTTTTATCATATTTTGTGTAGAACTGTTGAGTGACCCAGGCTACAGGGGGCAGGCAGGAAGTTGGAATATGCTTACATCAGGTCACCACTAGGTGGGTGTCTGGCTGTAGGGGAGCTGCAGGACACCACACATGGGGTGTGGAAGCGCAGTCTGAGCAGCAAGACTCATAGCTGGAGCTGGCTCAGGGTGCCCAGGGTCTGCTCTTGTTGGTAAGATGGAAAGAGACAGTTGATGGTTTTAAGGCATTTATTGTCATGGAAGAAAGTGGATGAGTAAAACTGTACCCTGACTCCTCAGTGTGTGCCTGAGATAAAATAACTTTTTCAGGGAGGAGTGTATGGGAGGAAAGGTTAATTGGCTAAGCCTCAAGGACTTTAGGTACCTCATCATAATGAAGGTCTGTCTTGAGCCTAAGTGACCTGTGGTCAAGTCCTTACATGTGGAGGAGGGGTTTGGGGCATTTCCCTTATGTAACTGATGGCCACAAATCTATGGAGGGATGTGGCTAGTGACAGTAACCTGGCTTCATGAATAAAGCAAGACTTCTACTATTCCTTAGGATCACCTAAGTCTCTAACCTCTCTACCAGGAACCAGGATACCCTTCATAGCCCACACCCCCACCCCCACACAGAATAAGTTAGGTTGCAACTACTGTCACCTCAAGAGAAAAACTGACAAGTATAAACATGGGTTTCATTTTGGTAAAGAAACTATGACACACACACACACACACACACACACACACACACACACACACACATATATGTTTCATACACACACATACACACATATATATTTCTATCCAATTATTTTAAATTTTCAGGCACTTTTTCTGCCCCTACAGTAAAGAGACCACTTACTCCACACAATAGGGTATGGATCCCTCAACCGCAGCACTTAGCCATTTGAGACATCATATTTTACCTGTTCAATCCTGATAATGCTGCTCTGTTCACTGCTAGTGCTGCAAGGGAATACTTCAATGCTCTATCTGACACTAATCAACTTTTGACTTTAATGACATCTTAAAACATTTTGTGTCTTAGCAAATGTCATTTTCCTTTCTAGTTAAATATAAACTTGAAGTAAACCTCTTAAGATAACTTAACTTTGTTATAATTGAATCATGAATCATGAATATCCTTCTACAGGAAACAACCCAATCCAAGTTTTGTCGTTGGGTAGTAAATATATTCTTTTTTATTAGAGAATAAAATTGATGGATTTTATTATGTAACTACTGTGCACATAACTTATGTATTTCATTCTCATTACCTTTCCTTATATTATTTTTGGGAAAGTAATTATGCATTAGAAAATAAGACAGTAGGAGCTGAGGAGCTGGCACAGTATAAAGTGCTGCCTGTATGGGCAGGAGAACATGAGTTTCGCTATTCAAAGAACGTGTCAAGTCAGTCCTCGTAGTGAATAATGTAATCATATTGCCTGAGAGGAATAAAGTGGATCTTGTGTGCTTCCAGACCATCCAGGCTAACCAACAGTTAAAATGTTGGATTCCATAGATACTTTGGTTAGGTAAATATGCTGGAAGGTGATATAGAGCAACAGCCAAATCTAATCTGTCCAATAAATATGCATGCTGCTCGGTCAAGTTGGTGTGTCTTTCTCCATGTACACACACACACACACACACACACACACACACACACACATTAACAATTGAAAGGAAAGAGTACGAAAGTTAACTGAGGAAAGTCAAAGTTAGATGCTCATAAAGCATTGTTAAATGTATGACGTTGAACCTAAAAATAGCCTTGCAAAACAGGAATAAACAAATACATTGACTAAATATTCATGAATTGTTATTTTCTCATGGATTACTAATAATTATATGCCTGACGTGTAAACAACCCCTTTATTTTAACTTAAGTCAATATTAAAATTAAGTATACATATAATGCCACTGGACTAGCTAAATGTAGAAGCATTCATTGTGTCAAGTTTGAAATTATAAATAGCATATTTTTTTTCTCATTAATTTTAATGATGCTGTCTAGAGTAAAAACCAGGACAGCTCTTTCACAGACAAAAACAAATAAACAAACAAACCAGAACAAACCAAAGCAAACCAAAACAAAACCCTCAGCATGTCTTCTATGCAAACCTGTGCTTCATTAACTATTATTTCTAGGCTGGGTAACTTAAGAACAGTAGATGGGTCTTTCATAAAATGGAGAGGGTAGAAGTATAAGCTATGTCTTAGAGCTATTTATTATGGTACTTTGTACTAAATTAGTACTAAATTCTATCAGCAAAAAGTTAAAGTATTATTGTTGTGAATATTTTATGACTTGTAAGGACCACTTGGACATTGTTCATGTTTTATTAAACTTGGATGACATCAGTTGAAATATTTTGTACCGTTATGTTAACTATTTCACCACCAAATTATTTCTGTATTAATGGAAACAAATAATACAAAGCTAATTTGATGTAAAAAATAGTTTGAATATTAAAAGAGATAAATTTGCCAAACAGAAAATATATTTGTAACAATAAAAACCAAAACCAACAACAAAACAAATAGTCCTTACAAAAAATTTTGAGTATTATCCCTAATATTTAGGGCCTGAAGTAATTAATGTCTCAGTGAATAAGTGCAATTGCAGGCCTTGAAGAATGCCTAGGATTGGTTCTAGTACCCATATAGTAGCTATAAACATTCTGTAACTCTGGTTCTAGGAAATAATAAAATCTCTGCTTTAGACCTGTACTGCATAAACTGGTGTATAAATATGCTTACCTCTGAAACACCCATTTACATAAATGTAAACAAGCTAAGATTATTCAAGCTCAGAAACATATGGTCCTTGAGCTACTAATTATGCTCTTACCCACCCTGTAGCTCTCTTTGCTGTAAGTCCAGCATAATGTACTGTATCATGTTCAATAGTGACTTTAACTAATAGGGCTGTGAGAAAGAACTCTAAAAATAGGAATGAAAAGACATATACTTTTTAAACTATGCAAAACGTAAGAATGCGATATGAATTTTATGATGGACTACACAAATCTAAAGAAACAAAAGCTGCTTTGGTGTGAGCCACTATTCAGAAACATATTAGGGAGGGAGATAAAGATATTTAGTCAGTGGTGGTCACAGAAGACCACACTCAGCTGTTTAATGTTTTTGCTTACAAGGGCAGACAAATACCTGTGTCCATGGTTGGCCTGGGACAGAGCAAGGTTAGGCCTAGGTGTGGTAGAAATGGCCACTTCAGGATAGGGTCCTCACCCAGCCAGTTTATCAAAGGCAGACGAATCTCTGAATTCTTTTGCAATGTTAAAATATAAATACGTGAGTATGTTGACTCATAAGATGTTCAAAAGAGAACCTGGAGTAAAAGATTGGATTGATATGTAAAATACAAGACTGGGCTTATGATATGCAAGAGATGAGTTATCCAGAGAATGCTTTAGAATAGTAAGTGGGAATGGCTTGGAGAGCTGTATCTAGCAAAAAATGGAGAGAGAAAGAGCACTCTCTGGACATCTCCAGAAAAAGCACAACAGAGAGAAAGCAGTCTGGAATGCTGTCTCAAGCAGGACATAATCTTCCAGTTTGTAGCCTGTTTGACACTGAGCTGTTTGTTTCGCCTATCAAACAACCCTTCTCTCCAGGCCCTCTCCAAGCCGAGGTGGTCCTTGTCACTTCACTCTTGAGCATCCCCAGAAACATCAAACTAACAGTCATAGCAAATTCCCTGAGACCCTGAAACAGCCCCTTGTAGGTCCAATGATGCTCCCTCTGTCTCTGTGAGTTCATATAAACCCAGTTGTGTTTATTCAGTGGGCTATGTCCTCCTGATGCCCTCCATTCCTCCTGGTCCTTGCAATTTTCCTCCATATCTCCCATGTTATTCTAGAATCTCTGAAGGGAGGAACCTTATTAAGATCTCCAATTTAGAATCCATCCATGCATAATCTGTGAGTCTATGAACTAGTTTGAATCTGCTGCCTGAGGAAGCCTCTCTGATATGATTTGGCAAGGCTCCAATCAACAAGCATCACATAATGTTATTTGGAATCATTTCATTTATTATATACTATAAGTTATGTACAGAGAATATATGTCAGATCTATACAGGCTTAGTTTAGACTAAGTACTGGTTAGTTTATTTTGTGGTCTCTTTTCCTATGGTGTTCTTAAACCCTCTATCTCCTACCTCTTTTTCTAGATTCCCTGAGCTTCACCTAATGTTTGGCTGTTAATGTCAGCATCTGCTTCTACCACTTGATTCAAAAAGCCTTTATGGTTATGATTATGCTGAGGTCTAGTCTACAAGTAGAACAGGATGATTAGGGCTCTTCTTTTTTTTAAAACTACTTGTTTTGGTTCTACCCTAAGTCTATAGCCTATCTACTATTTGGTTCCTCTCCATGAAGGCAGTGGGCACATGGGTTCCCTCACATGGTGTGGACCTCAAGTTAAACCAGGCATTGGTTGGCCACTCCCACAAAATCTTTGCCACGATGTGCATATCGTGCCAACAGGATAGATTGTACGTCAGAGCTTTATGTCAAGTTAGTGTCCAAGTTTCTCTTTTAATAGCCTGCAGAGTACTGTTAATGCTAATGGGATTAGAATGTAGCAATGAAGGCTGCATTTCAGAATCAACTTGACCTCTCTACATCCTGAGCTGTACAGGCATTGTCCTCAGCATGTGGCCCTGCTGTCAATTTTAAGAGAACAACCCTCTGACAAAGCATCAGTCTGGGCTGCTCAGAGATCTCAGTTATGGGGCTTGGAATAAGAGTCATAAAATTAAATAAAACTTTTCCTCGTCATATACCTTCTCTTTCTTTCCATTTTCATTTATTATGTTACTTATTTACTTTACACCCAGATCATTTTCCACTCTCTCCTCTCTTCCCAGCAAACTCTCTCTCCTGACCCCACTCTTCATTTCCTTCTCCTCAGAAAAGGGGAGGCCTCTCATGAATATGGATCAGTCTTGGCAGATCAAGTTGCAATGAGACCAGATGCAACTTCCACTGAGGCTAAAGTAGGCAGCACATTAGTGGAAAGGAATCCAACTGCAGGCTACATAAAGAAAGCCCTTGCTCCCACTTTATGCATCCCAAAGGAATATTCAAGTGAAAATTGTTACATATGTTCAGAAGACCTAGGTCCATCCCATGCATGCTCTCTGATTGAAAGTTGAGTCCCTTTGAGCCTTCATGGGCTCAGGTTAGTTGATTCAGTAGTTTCTTTGCAGTGTCCTTTGTGATGTCATATATGTGCATTTCCCGGGGACCAGCTGTGGTATAAGCCTGTTGAGAAGTAGCTATAGTTCCTCCTCTTTCCATTTTTTTTCCTCAGGTTTTCTCTGGGTAGAAGGAGGAAACAGAATCCAAACAAGTGGGATCTTCAGGATCCTCCCACCTCATCCCTCCTGTTCAAGTTCCCACCTTCTCCCCAACCCAGTTTCCTCCCTTCTTTCAGTCCAGATATCTAATCTATTTGCAATTCTTGGTGAAAATTAAGCATCCCCTCCTTGGATATTCCTTGTTACTTAGCTCCTTTCTATCTGTGGCTTGTAGCATGGTTATTCTGTACCATATAGAATTAATATCCACTTATAACTAAGTACACACCACGTTTGTCTTTTTGGCTCTGAGTAAACTCCCTCAGGATGATCTATTCTAGTTCTACCCATTTACCTCAAATTTTATTATGTCAGTGTTTTTAATGGCTGAGTAAAACTCTGTTCTGTAAATTTACCACACTTTTTTTTAACCATTCTTCAGTTGAGGTATATCTAGGTTGTTTCAAGTTTCTTGTGATTAAAAAAAAAAAAAAAGAGAGAGAGAGACTTCTGCTGCATCCATTTTGCTTGTTGAGAGATATCAATGACTAATGACTTAATTTCTGTCATTTTGGTGAGGCAAGGGAATGTGTGTCTAAGCATCTCTTTTAAAACTATTAAACTATTTCTCTCTCTCTCTTTCTCTTTCTCTTTCTCTCCCACTCCCCCCTCCCTCCCTCCCTCCCTCCCTCCTCCCCCTCTCTCTATCTCTCTCTCTCTGTGTGTGTGTGTGTGTGTTTGAGAGAGTGTGTGTGTGCTTCCCATTCTTTGGTTTTACTGTTTTGAGATTACTTTTTGGCTGTGTTTTCATAGGTGTAGTAAGCTTAATTTGAAGATTTCCTCTAAGTACTTTATTTATAGATAGATATTTTCTTAAATTTGATTTTATCATGATATATATATATATATATATATATATATATACATATTTATTTGTAACAGAAACACTAGCACAACTTAAATCACACAGTGACACACATTGATAGTGGGAGACTTCAGTACCCCACTCTCACCAACTGATATATTATTCAGACTAAACCTAAACAGAGATTAACTGATTTTATAAGTGGGTGAATCTATTATGCACTTATCCTAAGTATCATTTATCCTATGTATCGTATATGGTGTATGAACATTTTGCTGGATGTAATAATTTGGGTTGTTACCTGTGGTTTCTTAGAGTCTGCAGGACATTTGTCCAGGCATTTCTGAAGTTCCATTGAGAAGCCAGGGGTAATTACAATATCTCTGTCTTTATAAGTTATTTGGTCATTTTCCTCTTCAGCTTTTAATATTCTTTGTTTGTTCTTTATAGTTAGGGTTTTAATTGTCATACAGCAAAGGGACTTTCTTTTCCAGTCCAATCTATTTGGTGTTCTCTATGCCTCTTGTACTTTGATAGGCATCTCTTTCTTTAAGTCCAGATTTTTTGGATGTTTTATTTCAGGAATTTTTTTTTTTTTTTTTTTAGATTTAACATTTTCTTTCACCATGTTTTTTCATTTCTTCTGTCATTGCATTTTCAATGTATTAGATCTCTTTCCATCCTTGTATTCTCTCGGTAAAGCTTGTCTCTGTAAATCTTGTCCACATTGCTGAGCATTTCATTTCCAGAGGTCCCTGAATTTGTTTTGCCCTTATCATTTCTATTTCTATTTTTGGGTCTTGAAGAGTTTTATTTGTTTCTTTTAAGTGTTTGTTTTATCTGGCTTTTTTTGAGATATGCATTTTTCCTCCAATTGCACATGGTTTTGTGGATTTCTTTAAGGTATTTTTTCTTCTTTAAAGTCCTCTATAATTTCCATATAATTATGTTGTGGTAAGTATTGATTTTTTTTAAAAAAATGGCATAGCTTACCTCTTCATTGACCTGTGCCTCACACAGCGGGCCCAGTTTTAGTACAGAGCTGTGTACAACTCTGTTGCCTGGTCTGAGCCACCCCCATGGCCTAACTTTGTCCTCAAGACTCCCTTTTCTTGGAAATTTTCCATTGCCTTCTGTCTGCTTCTGTTCTGGGGAGTCTCTTTATCCCAAAATCCAACACAAATACAACTCTACAGCCTGATTGATTATCATACAGGTTTATGTATTCAACTCTCAACCCACAAACCCTCTACACAACAAGATTGCATCAAATAGACAAAGATACAAACTGCCCTTCTGTATGAGATATTAGACCTATAAAATCCTTAATGTTCATAGCTGTTTAATGCCAATTAATCCCACCTGAGTGTAGTTGGTCTTTTTGGAGATTCATCTTAGACCTTCTCTTCTGTCAGTCTCCCTCCTCTGACCGTTCCTCTTTGATCCTCTCTCCCTCTCACCTCCCTTCCGGAGCCCAGTCACTGGCACATCTTTATCTTAGTAATGAAAATGGGAAGGTTCAGATGAAATCACCTCTCGAGTACTAGACAGGGCAGTCCTTCTGGTCGAAGTGAAATTAATGTTAAAATAGGAACAGTGTCAGGACAACCCACATAGTTAGCCTTAATATCGTTTTCTTGTGATTCTGCTAGTTTGTATTTAGGGCCTGATGTGGTAAAATAACAAATCTTGATATAGCCATATTTTCCTGGCTGTTGTTTAAGTGTTTGCAGTAATTATAAGTCTAATTCTCTTTTTTGGTGTGTGTTTGTTTGTTTTTGGTGTTTTTGTTTGTTTTGTTTTGTTTGGGGGCTTGATTCTTTTCTATTTATTTTCTTTATGGTTTTTCCTTGGCTTCTGTTTCTCATGATATATATGTATTGTTGGCTTGGTATTACATGCTTTATTGGCATGCTTGGCAGGGATTAACTTGCTGGTGTTGGAGGCTGGGATAAAGGAAGGTCAGAGAGAGATGGTCCGCTGCAGTGCTAGTTAAGCCTTGATGATTGGATGTGGGGAACAGTGAGATCAGAGAAGGCGGGCCAGCAGCCTATCCTATCATCTTACAAGTGTGGCCTTCTTTTTTTTTTTTTTTAATTGAACAACTTCATTTTTAAAAAACAAAGATAAATGTACAAATTTGAAGCATTTTTGCATAAAAGTATGCAAATACATTTTGTCAGTACTTGGCTTTTTTTTTTAAAGGTTTGATAGTGTGCATTAAAATTTTACTAGTTACAATGCGTGCCCTTTTTGAGCAGGATATACCTTTCTGTCTTGTGGGTGGAACCCAATAATGAGTGGGTACAGGGTAGGTCACTGGTTAAGGTTTTTGAGATCCACAGAGGAGAGGGTAGAAGAAGAGGAAGCTGCATCTGGAGTCTGATTGAAGCCCTAGGGATGAACTTGTGAGCTGTGTCTGAAGCAATATATAAAATATTATTGAACCTTTGTAAAGGGCCTATGGGGGATTTTGTAAATATAGTATTCATATATACAACAAAAATTAAAAATGTGTATGATCTCTTAACTTTTAGATATAATAAACAACAAACAATGAAGCAAATGAAGTTTGTGAGCACTGACATTTACCCATTCTATAAAACATGAAGTTCACACTATTAGAGGAGATTTTTGGATAACATTTTTTCTTAGCTCATTTGCAGACACCATTTAATTGGCTTTTATTTTTCCGTTAGCTGTTTGGAGCAGATACTGTTGCCCTCAAGTTATTAAAATTACTGAGGTATATCAAAGTATTAAATAAATACTTGATAAATAAATATTTTATTATGTTTCACTAATCAGAATAATTTACATATTTTGGTCTAGATTATTTAAAGGAATGAATTGCTCATATTATGTCTCTAAAATGAGTTCTGGGCAATCTTCATTCAGTTGTCTATGTTTGGGTTACAGTGACTTTCATCCTGTTTCTTTGATTGTATGATCTATTCTTCATACAAGTAACTGAATACATGAAAGGATTTTGTTTCTAATAAAATGTCATTTATTACTGCACATATTTCTTTTCACTTTGCTAATATTAGCCTTCCTTATCTGTATGAAGATAGTCTTTCTAGCCAATAAACATATTTTTTGCTTCATTCATGAAATCGTGTATTTTAGTTTAGAGACTTGAATTTATTTTTATATTATTTATATTTATATCATTAGGTTTAATGAAATATTTAATAGTTTAATAGTTTGATTTTAGAGAAGTGCTAGATTCCTGAGAATACTTTATGAAATATGCTACATTCAAGAATCCAACTGTTCTTATGTTGTGTATACTTTGTGTTTGTTTTCTACTTTTATCATATGATTCATATTCAATGTCATATAGTGTCAAAATTTTTGCACAGTAGATAAATATGGTAGTGATAAACAGATCTGTCCATACAGAAACCACAATTTAAATAATCTATTTGGGCTAAAATTGTACATATTTTATTCCTTTGAGCCTATGTGTCAATTTCTATTGAAACCATCTCACTTATATAATTGGTCTGCGTTCAGAGTGTAAGTGACAATAGAATCCAAGCTACATTAGTAAATTGAACCTCTGCGAATTCCCAGCTTGTTTCTTACAAGTGTCAGAAGACGTTCTATCCCACTTGTTTTGACTATTTAACATCACTTCTAAGTGTTATAGAATCAGAGTGATCCCAAGACTGTGTGGCAACTTCTGATCATAAAGACAGGCTGATGTCATGCTTTTACTTATTTGCTTCAACCTCACAGAGGTTCATAATGTTAAAGAAACTTGCATTCTATTATCATTTACACCCTGAAAGCAGACAAATTATTGCAATAAGTTTCACAAAAAGTGAATTTTAACATTTTTCAATATGTGTATATGCAAACATATAAAGATGTATACATAGATAATCATTTATAGTTACATATATGTATATATATACATGTATGCTTATGTTTGTAATTTTGTATATATATACAAATTCTTCAGATGGCATAATGTTTTTGCAATATTTGTAATACAAGGGTTATGTATTATTTAGACTTCGCTTGATGAACTGTACACTTAAAGACTAAAATGTTTAAAAGTTTATTACATTAATGTACATGAAAACTTTTTCAATCAAAATGTAAAATCAAATGTGAAGATGGATTCTGATTACTTAAAAAATGCAAAGATCCAGATGTTCCTCAACAGAGGAATAAATTCAGAAATTGTGGTATAGGTAACCAATGGAGTACTATTCAGCTATTAAAAACAAGTTCATGAAATTCCTAGGCAAATTAATGGAACTTGAAGCTATCATCCTGAGTGAGGTAACCCAGTCACAAAAGAAAACTCATGGTATGTACTCACTTATAAGGAGATACTAGCCCACCCACCCCAAGATAAAAGAGAGCTCAGAATATGCAAGAAACCATCCCCAGAACTTATGAAACTCAAAAAGAAGGAAGATCAGAATGTGGATGCCTCAGTCTTTCTTAGAAGGGAGAACAAAACAGGGGAGGAAATATGAGGATAAATGGAGGAGCAGGGATTAAAGAAATGTTTTACAGAGACTGCCTCACCTGGAGAACCAACACATATACAGCCACCAAGCCCAAACCGTATTGCTGATGCCAAGTAATGCTTACTGGCAGGAGCCAGATATGGATGTCTCCTCAGAGGCTCTCCCACATTCGTATAGATACAGGTGAGGATGCTTGCAGCTAACCATCAGACTGAGCACAGGAACCCCAGTGAAAGAGCTTAAGAAAAGACAGAAAGAGCTGAAAAGTTTGTAACCTCATGGGAAGAACAACATCATCAACCAGCCAAGGTGGAGGGGAAGAGGGTGATTGGGAGAGGAACCACCTTCTGGGAAGCAATTTGAGTGGGAAGAGGGAGAAGAGTGGAGGTATGTATAACATATAAAATGTAAATACAGAGATTATCTAATAAAATGGCAACCTCATTATGTAGGGCCAGAGAAATATTCCAAGCAATAATGACAAGGAACCTGTTCCATGCACTCAAGGATTAGGAGATGTTAAGTAAATATATGGCCCAAATGGTAATTGACATATAAAAGGCCATTTTTTTAGTCATTTTATCTCATGGTACTCCGTACTAAAGTTGTGAACTTAGTGAACATTGGATATAATGAGAAAAATCTGTGTAGCATGTAAATATGCTAGACAGCATAAAATAAGAAACAAATAAAATATTATTAAAACTAAGGACAGTATAACTATAATATTATAAATTTGTTTTAGTGTGTCAATGATTTGAAAATTTAGGGATGTTTGGTCATGAGAAAAATAGAAAATATCATGCAATATAATAAATATTCTGGATAAGTTAGTGGTACAGTACTTGACCTTCATGAGGAAACTCTTGGTTAAACCTCAGTTCCAGAGACTGCCCCTCCTAGGGATCAATCCTGTCTGCAAAAACAAACTCATATTGTAGTTGCCAAGAGGCACTTGTTGACAGGAACCTAGTGTGGTGGTTCCTTGGGAGGTTCGGCCAGCAACTGACCAATGCTGATGTGAATGTTAAGAGTCAACCATAAGATTGAGCTCAGAGACCCCAGTAGAGGAGCTGGCAGATGGACTGGAGAAGTAGAGGAGGATTGCAACCCCATCACAAGAAACATCACCTGGCCATAGCTCCCAGGGACTAAATCACCAACTAAGGAGTATACAGGGAGGGATTCATGGCTCCAGATACATATGTAGCAGAGGATGGCCTTGTGTGTCATCAATGGGAGGGAAGGCCATTGGTTCTGTGGAGGTATAATATCCCAGCTTAGGGGGATGCTGGAGTGATGGGGTAGGAGAGAGTGTATAGGTGGGAGAGCACCCTCATAGCGTCAGAGGGCATGGAGGAGAGGGCAGGTCTGGGATGGGGAGTTTGAGGAGGGATGACTCGGAAGTGGGATATCATTTGAGTTGTAAACAAATGGAATGATTAATAAAAGAAAAAAATGTAAAGTTAAAAAAGAAACAAATAAACAGGAGATACTTAAGATATTTAGAATAAACATTACAATGCTATGTCTGGATTGCAGGCAGATATAGGGACACGGAAATTAACATTAGAGTAATACAAGATTATTCTTTATAAAATGCACAATTATATTATGCTTGCAATATTGAAATGCAACATTTACATAAGACATCTGAAAAAAAGTCAAAATCATAGGAAGTTGATGATAGGACTCTGGAAAAATCTTCAGTTGGAAAGAGGGAACTGTTTGTCCAAATGATAAAATGTATAAGCCTTCAAAGACATAGGGATAATAAACTCTGAGGTCCATTTAACCACAGAATAAACAGAAACTACTAAAACTATATTAAGTCCAAATAACGAAGGCTATCATGGTAATCTTTCTTTACAAAATTTATAACTGAAGTGACTAATATACTAATAAACTTTGCTTAATTAATAACATTGCCCAAACACATGCAAATGACACTTTCCATACAATTTTAAATCTATATAATTATGTCACTGTACAATTTTATCACTATAACACTATTTTATACACAAGGTAGGAATACTTTGTTGGATAGTTTCTGGTCATGTAATTGTAAATATATATATTTTAAATGTCAGTGGCAAATCTAGCCATGATTACATATATGTAGATTCATTATATAAGCATATATTTTTACTCACCTGTATTTATTTTGAAAAACATGTGAAACTGTATTGACTTTTAGCCAACTAATGGGAATGCTAATGTGAATGGCAAAAGCCCAAGGGTAAGTCATAAACCCAATCAAAAAAATTAATTAAGACAGTTAAGGAATATGAGATTGGGAGAAATAACCTTTCACAGGGAAGATCTTCTTCTTCTTCTTCTTCTTCTTCTTCTTCTTCTTCTTCTTCTTCTTCTTCTTCTTCTTCTTCTTCTTCTTCTTCTTCTTCTTCTTCTTCTTCTTCTTCTTCTTCCTTCTCCTCTTCCTCTTCCTCTTCCTCTTCCTTCTCCCCCACACTTCTTTCTCCTTCTGTTCTCCCTCCTCTTCTTCCTCCTCATCTGCTTCCTCCTCTTCTCCTTCTTTTGATTATCATGAAAGAGAGAGAAGCAAAGAAAATAACAAAGCATATAAAAATTGAAGAAAAAAAAAACATCAAATCTTTTATGCCTCTGTCTTTTTTTTGTAGGACTTATAAAGTAATGCTTAGGGTTACAAATAGTTTAGGAAGCTCCAAACTCTCAGCTGTAAAGTGGCTGTTCTCTTGCACTTAGGCAAACTCTCGGCAGTACAATGGCTGTTCTCTTAGTCTCAGGCCAGCTCTACTTTTCCAGGCCACTATCTTTGGCCATTTCCATGGACTTGACATCTTCTACTTTTTGCACACTCTACTGGCACAAATTTTAACTTTCACAATGTCATGTAATGTCCTTGAGGAAATTTATTTCAGAGACAACTATGGCTACATCGTTTCTGATTTGGGGTGCTTTCTATGACACTGGTAATCCTGCATCTTTTTTTTTTTTTTAGAGCACATCGCCGGGTTAACATTACTTAAAATGCTGCCACTTTGTTCTGTTGGCCTTATCCAGTTGAATGATGTATCAGCTCTGTGTGTAAATACTAGAAGAAATACTTCTGCATCTAGCTGTGATGATATATCTTGACAGAATCAATTTTAAAAGAGAAATAGTTTATTTTGGCTACCATTTTAGTTTCTAATTCATTGTTGCAGAGAAGCTGAAGCAGGGGCTTAAAGAAGTTAGTTATATCCACAACACGGGTATAGAGAAAGTGAATGTATGTATGCCTTCAACATGTTCATTGTTAGTGTTTTAAAATAGTCCAAGAAACAACCCTCAGGGATTTGCAACATCTATTACACATTTTGGAACCAGTGTAAAGAAAATTTTAAAGAGGAATGCAGTTTATTTCTACTATGTGTCTCAACTGATACATGTGAAGTGAATGTGTAGCAAAAAGAAAACATTAGTCTCCATTTGAATATGGCTTTCAGCTTTAAAAGTAAGCCCTATCACTGATGGAGTATGTAACTGCCATTTCTAAAAGTTAGTATTAAACTTAGTTTGGACCTGAATAATACAGGATCCTAAGCAGTGTGAAAATGTCCTCAACACTGGATGCAGACAACTAAAACATACTTTCAGCAATCTATGTAATTTTTGATTTATAAAACTTGAGATTTTCTCAATGTACCTGAAATGATTTAAATGCCTTTAGATCTCAATAACTACATACACTAAATTATTACACTGTGTTGCCACCAGATTTCTTGTCTTTTCTTGGCATGAAGGATTTGTTACATTAGCTCAAATCACAATGTAAAAGCCTTAATTTGATTTCTGAATTAATTCTATTGGAAAGCATTTATAACATGATATTTTATTCCAAAGAAGGCAAATTGCAATTAAAATTCTACACTAAAAAACCTCAAAGCTCATAATGTCACTCTGGACAAGCTCCATTCTACCTTTGTTGCAAAAGCTGTATGATAATTTTTGTTCTTTACTCTGAACTCTAAGACTTGCTATTACTCCCTCACTGAGGGCTGTACTCCAATTACTGAGAAGTGAAATCTGCTCTATAACTGCATAACTTTGTGAAAGTAGGCCACTAGTAATCTTTCAACTAAAAATGAAACATGGAACTGACATTTTGAAGAGGAAAGTCAGTCTTTATATTGTAGAAAAGGGTAAAGAATTTCAGATAAAAAATGAAGTGTCCACGTGGATGTTGTGACAACTCTGAGGCCAGCAAAACCTGTAATTTTCAGGTCCTGTACTACAGTGTGGTGCTAATGCACATAGTGTGAGTTCCCATGCCATAAAGGATAAAATATATTTGACATTTATGCAAGTTTATTTATTTATAAGGCAAGTTACTGGTGGCAAAATAAAGCTCCTGATAAGACAGGGTAAACCCCAAAGGAAAGACCACTTCAGATGTTACACATGGAACTTGTGGGTTGTAGATGAAGATATTCCTTTGTGATGAGTTTTAATATGTATGAATGGACACCCATTATATTGGGTTTATTATGAAAAACACATTTAATTAATTTATTTTTTTTATTTTGACAATACCCAGCTTATTTAATTCCCCTCTTTAGATCTGTCTTTCATTTTTTATCATCCTATTACTCCCTCCATTCCCTCAGCATCTTCTGTTTCCTATCCACAATTGCAGATAATTTTCTCCATCTGTTAAGAGATCTAACAACCACAGGAAGAGAGCAATGACAGGAAGTTTATCTTTGGCCTTTTATGACATGATGATCTCGATTTGTACCATTTTTAGCAATGATAATATTCAACTTCTTTTTGTAACTCCGTATAATGACATGACCTCTTCCTATATTCATCTCTTGATAAACATCTAGGCTGGTTTCATTCCCTAACTGTTGTGAAGTGTGGAACAATGAACATGGTTATGCATATATTTAGTTGCCTGAGAATTGTTTGTGTTTATACCCAGAGATGATCAGATGGCTAGTTCTATTTTCAATTTTGTAAGAAAAAAAATATATATATAATAGATAGACTAATTTACATCTTAATGAAGTACAAACATTTAAAAATTTACTACAAAGTTTGACCTTTACAGATACAGTAAGAAAAATTATGTATTGCATTTTATTTTCTGTAAGGGTCAAAGAGGTTAAGTGCTTGCCAAATTCAAATTAACATATTTAGCAAGTATAGCCATCTTCCCACATGTTTCATGTAACTTCAGCTCTGACACTACAGTAATATTATATTGAGCTCTCATACTACTTAATGTATTTAAAGATTTTGTGACTCAATTTATAAATGAATAATGTTTGTCAATCAAATACTAAACTAAATTTTAGAAAATTTTGTAGGCTGTAATATGGTTTATAGTTAACAGTGATGTGATATTTGTAAAATCTCATTGTCATATACTTTGTTTTTATTTGTATGGCATATTTAAACATTATATAAGCAATTAAACTCATATACTGATTAATAAATTTATAATAATTTCTCCCTCCTCCTCTTCCTCTTACTTTTCATTCCCTCCCTTTCACTCTCCCTTTATCTCTTTTCTATCTCTTTTTTCTCCCACTTCCTCTTCTCTTCCTCTCCCTTTATCTTGTGTGCCTTCTTCAGAGATGGTTTTCCTATTATTGCACATCAATAACTTTTTGTCTGTTCATTTTAATCTACTTGATTTGGAACACAGTTAAGTTCATCATACTTTACTGTATCTTAATATATTTATATTAAAAAGTCTCTGTCCTAAAAGATTCTACAGTTGTTTCATAACGTGTTGAAGAAAATTTTTATAATATAGAAAAGAAATAGGATAAGTCTTCTTCATTTAAAATAACATTTTTTTTTATTTCATTAAGAATGTGGATGCTAAAAGAGTGAGATGGGATTTGGTGGGTGGGTTTAAGAGCATTCTTTCTGAGGCAAAGGGAGGTATGAAGGAATAGGGGATATGCAGAGGGGAGATCAGGAAGAGTAAAAACATTTGAAATGTAAATAAATAAAATAACCAATAAAAAGGAATCAGTCCACTTGTTAAGCTAATTTTGTATCAATATGCCAATGAATTAACAATTTGTTTTTTTTTTAAAGATTTATTTATTTATTATATATAAATACACCATAGCTGTTTTCAGACGCACCAGAAGAGGGCATCAGATCCCATTACAGATGGTTGTGAGCCACCATGTGGTTGCTGAGACTTGAACTCATGACCTCTGGAAGAGCAGTCAGTGTTCTTAACCACTGAGCCATCTCTCCAGCAATCTCTGAGAAATACAGAGTCAGATGCTTTCAACCAACTATTGGACTGAAAACAGGTTTCCTAATGGAGGAGTAAGAAAGAAGACTGGGGGAGCATAAGGAGCTTTCAACCCCATAGGAACAACAACAATACCAACTAAAGATCCCAGAGAGCTCTCAGAGCCTTAACCACCAACAAAAGTGTGCACATGGAAGGATGAATGGCTTCAACCACATATGTAGCAGAGGATGGCCTTAGTGGCCATCAAGGACAGAAGAGAACCTTGGTCCTGTGAGGGCTCAATGCCTCAGGGTACGGGAATGCCAGGGCAAGAAGATGGGAGAAAATGGGAGATGGGGGAAAATGCTCATAGAGGCAGGGGGAGGAGGGAAGATATAAGGGGCGCTAGAGAGGAAAGTGGGAAAGGTGATAACATTTGAAATGTATAAAAAATATCCAGTAATAAAGTTATTTATTGACTACATCCCAATTCAAACCTTCTCTCCCTCCTATCTTCCCAGTCACTTGTACTCCACTTCCTTCTCCTACCCATCCCTTCTCCTTTTCTCCTCAGTAAAGGGGAGGTTTCCTTTAGATAACACCCGGCCTTGGCATATTAAGATCCAGTAAGACTGTGCTTATCTTCTCTTATTGAGAACATATTAGGCAGTCCAGTTGATGTTAAGTGGTCCAAAGGTAAGCAGCACAGTCAGACACAGTCCCTGATCCCACTATTAAGAAGAATCCCACATGAAACCCCAATTGTACATCAGTTACATGCATGTAGCAGACCTAGGTTTATCTTACTGATACTCTCTGGATGATTGTTCAATCTCTATGAGCTCTTATAAACCGAAGTTTTTTGATTCTGGAGGTTTTTCTGTAGGGTTTGTAAAAGAACTTTTAAAGTATTAGCCTTTTAAAAAATGGCTAGTTCCCAAAAAATGAGAGGTTATGAAATCTATTTGATAAGTTCCATAGACTATTAGGTGAGCAGTTACTACCCTATGCTATTCCTCTAAGCTACTCTGGCTACCCCTCAAACAAAATGCATATAATACTTGCCTTTGTGTGTGTGTGTGTGTGTGTGTGTGTGTGTATGTGTGTGTGTGTGTGTGTGTGTGTGTGTGTGTGTGTGTGTGTGTGTGTGTGATATTCTTTTTTTGCCTCTCTCTGCTTCAGGTCTTTCTCCACTGTGTCCTTTGGACACCTTTTCTCCTGGCTGAATTGATTATTTTCTCTCTGTCAGTCCCCACCCCCCGACTGGGCTGGAAGAAATCTCATCCTATTTTCTCAGTTTTTGTCTGGTAAATTTTTACCAGCAAACAAGAAAACACATTGGGAGCAATGTTTTCACAAACTTGAGAAGGGAGAATCTTAGAATCATATTCCAATGTCATGTCCAGACTGCAAATAGACATGTGGTGGTGGTGGGACAGTGAAACCAGAATCTGAGTAATAGGAGAAAAATCTTCATACGGCACACAAAAATACAGGTATTGTTTACCCTTCTGACTCCACCAAACCTTTCTTCTGCTCTCCAACAGGATTCCCAAGTTCAACCTAATATTTGGCTGTGGGCTCTGCATCACTGTTTATCACTCACTGGGTGAAGCTTCCCTGGTGGCAGTTATACTCCTGTCTGCAATTATACTATCACTTCATTAGTATGTCTGGGTGGACTCTGTCTCTCTTGCTGTAGGCCTCAAACTATGCCACCAGTCATGAGTTGGCCATTCCTTGACTTTCTGCTCCATCTTCTCACCTGTACTTCTTATGGGAAGAAAAAACTAGATCTAAGATCTTGTAACTGGGTTGGTGTCCCAGTCCCTCCTCTGGAAGTCTTGCCTGGTTACAGGAGATGGCCATTTCAGGTTCTGTATTCCTCATTAGTTAGGGTCACCCTAACAGAATCCTGAGAGTTTCTGTGGTCTAGGTTTTTAGCTCATCTTAGAGATGCCCCTCTCATTCAAACTGTCTCTCCCAGTACTATCTTTCTCCATCCTACACCATTTGTTCTCTCATGTTCCCTTTTATATGCTTTCTCCAGTCCCCACCTGATGTGTATTATATTTCCCCTTCTCAGTGAGATTCAAGCATTTCTCTTACATATACCTTTCAGATGTTATCCCTTTCCTACAATCCCATCACTTCACAACCTATCCATTGCCTCCATGAAGGTGCTTCCTCTCCCAACAACATTCTCCCATATCAGCACCTTGGTGTTCCCCTACACTGGGAAAATGAACCTTCCCTGGATCAAAGGCCTCTCCTCCCATTGATATCCAAAAATGCTATCCTCTGCTACATATGTACCTCAGACTATGGGACTTTCTGTGTGAACTCATTGGTTGGTGTTTTAGTACTGGGTAGCTGTGGTGGGTTTGGGTGATTAATTTTGTTTTTCCCATGGGGTTGCAGACCATTTCAGCTCTTTCAGTCCTATCTCTAGCTTCTTATTTGGAGTTTTTGTGTAAAGTCTGATGGTAAGCTGCAAGCACCCTCCTCTGTATCAGTATGGCTCTGTCAGTATCTACTCAGAGAAGGAATCTATATCAGGTTCTTGCCTGTAAGTGCTACTTAGCATCAGCATAGTGCTTGGGTTTATTGGGTGCATATGGGGTATATTCCCAGGTAAGGCAGTCTGTGGATGTTTTTTTCTTCAATCCCTGCTCCTCTATTTTCCCCTTTATCTACTCTCATGAATGTTTGTTCTTCCTTCTAAGAAAGACTGGGGCATCTGCTTTCTGGCCTTCCTTCTCTTTGAACTTCATAAGTTCTGTGGATGCTTTCTTGGGTATTCTGAGTTTTGGGCTAGCATCCACTTATAAGTGAGAACATACCATGGGTTCTCTTTTGTGACACGGTTACCACATTTAGGATGATAGCTTCAAGCTCCATCCATTTGCTTAGGAATTTAATGACTTCATTGTTTTTGATAGCTGAGTGGTGCTCCATTGTGTATATATGTACCACAATTTCTGTTTCCATTCCTCTGTTGTAGGACATCTGCGTTCTTTCCAGCCGCTGGCTATTATTAATAAGGCTGCTTTGAACAAAGTTGTGCATGTATCCTTGTTAGATGTGGGTGCTTCATTTAGGTATATGCCCAAGAGTGGTATAGCTGGGTCATTAGGTACTACATCCAGTTTTCTAGGGAACCACCAGACTGATATTTAGAGTGGTTGTACCAGTTTTCAGTCCCACCAACAGTGGAGGAGTGTTCCTCTTTCTCCACATTCTTGCCAGCATCTGCTGTCACCTAAGATTTGATCTTAGCCATTCTGACTGGTTTGAAGTAAATTCTCAGGGTTGTTTTGATTTGCATTTCCCTATGCACTGAAACAAAAGATTAAAGAAATAGAATTTAAGTTCAAAATGCACATTTTAATATATTTAAATGCCAAGTTAATTTTTATTTCATTTACATAGTCTTTGAGAATCTCATACAACTTTGGGATGTATTCTGATCCTCAACTTTCCTCTTCCAATATCTCCTATAGTCTACTTCTGATATACACTTGTAACATAATGTCTTAGTCAATTTTGAAAATAATAAACACAATTCGTGATTATACTTCAGAATATGTTTACTTATAATATATGTGTGTGTGTGTGTGTGTGTGTGTGTGTGTTGTGATTATCAAAACCAATGATATGCTTTTTGTCAGACAAAACATCATAAAATACTATTTTTGTACTCATCTGTATTGCAGATTAAAACATATGCAGCTGCAACTGTTTATCTTCTCTAGAATTTGTCCATATACATGGATCACAATATTTTATCAAATTCCAGAAATAAATTAAAACTTTTAATTTCAAAAACTAATTATAATAAAAACATAGAATCATTTTTGTTTCAATACTTTTTAGTTTATATTTCTGCTTCTGTTATAATCAGCTATTTTAGGTTTACCATCTGTGTTTCATGTGGAGAAGAACAGTTTCAAATGAAATGAAAAGTTATCAAAACAGAAAACCAATTAAACTTAAGTTCATATTCTAAGATTCATAAAATAACAGCAGGGAAATTAGAGATTACACCCACATACACACTGATAGAAAATACTGGAGAAAAAAATTACAGGCAAATATATCTAAATTTAAGTTTTAGTGTTAAGATTAATTTAAACTTATACTGAGTTTATTTAAAAATTTGGTATTACTTTCTATGAAGTTTCTAGATATTCAAGCATTTATTTATTTTAATTCGTGAAATTATTTGCATGAGACAGTGAACATGTATATGCCTTGGACTACACTTGGTGTGTTGTTTCTTGCTTCTACCTTGTTGGGCAGTGTTCTTGTTTGTTTGTTTGTTTGTTTGTTTTGCTGCTGTGTGTGCTGCAGGAACCTGGGCTTCCCTAGGATTGTACTTCCTCAGCTGTCTGTCTCATCTTAGGGATATTTTAATTACAGAGACTGCCCACCATCTTGCTTTTACAGGGTCTAGAACTTAGTTTGTCAGATGAAAGCAACAACTATCTCAAACAGGTCTGGTGTCTCCTTGATGCTACATTTTTGTTTTGTTTGGAATATACATGTATTATTCTAGACTCCTGAAAGAATAAGTTATATTAAGTTATATGATTTATGAGTAGAGTATGCTGAACCCTAGAAATCCTTCTAAGGCTTTAGAAATGATTATACAGTTGGTTTTCACATTCTTGAGTTCAGGATCCTTGGATTCAATCAGCAATGCAACAGAACACTTGGGTGCTGGTTGAAGCACAGAAGTCCCGCACTCATAAACATTGCTGTGGTAACACATGTCTATAATAACAATGCTTGGGTGGCCAGATGGGTGTCAGAAACATGAGAAACCCTGGAGCTCAGGGTCCAGGTAACATGGTGTAAAGAGGAGGGAAAAATTAGTGATTCCCTCTATTACAAGGGTTTAGAAGATTATTGGAGGACACCTCCCTGGTCCTATTCCAAGCTTTATTTGCTGCCCCTGATTTTCTAAAAAAAAATTAATTCATTTTAAATGAGTATTGTAAAATTTATTTGCATTAAATTAATTAAATGAGTATGTATTTCTAATTGACACTTAATGCTGGGAAAACAAAGCATTTTCCTAAATCGGTTCTCAGTTCTCTTTTAAATCTAAAGAAGGGTCAGGAGACACACATAAGCGGTGCATAACTTATTTCTATATTGCTGCATGTACATTATGCCACACACACACAAATGCACTCAAATTACTGAATTTTCATAAGATAAATATTCAGATGTTAGAAGATATTTTTACAACCTAAGGGATGTTTTATGTTCTCTTATTTATTTACCATAAAAGTAGCAAATTTAGTGTTTAATACTTGAAAGAGATATAAATTACTTAAGATGTTCTTTTCTCCCCTCAAAGTCTTGACCTTGATCAGTTAATAATACTCTAGTAATATTTTCAAATATTAGACACCATTTACTGTTAAAATGAAATTTATGTAAGAGAATTATAAAATCAAATGAACTTTATACTTGCTCTCACAGTGCTCATAAATATCTTGATACCTAGGATAGTGAGACTAAATAGCAGGACATTAATTCACATTGTAATATAAAGTTGGGTGAGTGGACTGGGAATAACATAATAAATTTAGATTTGACCATTGCCAGTTATAAGATTTTTAAATAAATGAAGATTAGAAATCTGTGCAAAATTTGCATGTTTATAATTCCTATGGTTGAATTATTTCAGGACATATATGAATATTAAAAAAATAATCTAAAGGTCTGAATACCCAAGAAACAACTCACAAACCTTATAAAGCTCAAAAAAGAAGGAAGGTTAAAATGTGGAAGCCTCAGTCCTTCTTAGAAAAAAAAAAAAAGAAAAAAAAAACAAATTATTTATTCATCATATATTATTATGTAACACATTTTATGAGCTGTAATAATATTTTATAAAATAAATAAATTTTAAAAAGAATAGAAAAAATAATCTGATATAAGCTATTTTACTTTGCAGGAGAGAGTTTTCCTTTGCAAGAAATCTCAATATGTAGGGACTGTTGTTTATTTAAAAAAATATATAAACAGAATAATTCTTTTTTTGATTTCTTACAAAATTTTTAATTTATGTAAGTAAAACAGGCATTGTTACCTCCAATTCTCCAATCAGCTAGAAAAACAGAGTCATAATTCTTTACATGCTTCTATATCATCTTCTAATTCTTCAATCTTCATTTCTTTATTCTAGTAATTTCATGGTCTTATATACTCTCCTTCAAATACTACTTAGTCATAAATTATATATAATTTTATTTTTTTTCTATTCATTCCTTTTTTTCCTGGGGCCACTTTAACTTCTCATCTTTAATGTGCCCAAGTTTACTCTGGCTAATTAATATGGCAGTCATTGGACTGCAGGCTATATATGCTTCCCTCTGATTCCAAATTTAAGGCCATGTCTGGCAATGAACTATTTCTACAGAGGTCCTTCTGTTTAAGCTGCCTACATCATTTCCCATGTATCTAAATCCAAGTTCTTCATCCTCCACAGCCCCATGACAATCCCCGTTGCTCATTCCTAAAAAACACATCTGTTTAGATTAGAATGATGTGATTATCTCTGAGTAATGAAGGAGTGGAGTATAATCCCCCAAAACAAAGACTGAAAGTTGAGTAGTAAGGATACCAGATCAGCTTTGAGATAAGAGCACCCATCAGCCCATGTAAGGACCATGGGTCAACATGATGATGTTCTAGGGGCAGGAACTCTGGCACAGCTTCCCTTACACAGCCATGCTGGTCCTGGCACCAAAGAATCTGAGCTTTTCAAATTCATTGGCTTTGTGAACCTCCCTATTGTTTCATGAGAGGGAAAAAAACAATACTAATATTGATGGATTTTTATATGACTAAAACTCTTACATAGTAACTAGTCCAGGAGACTTATTTACTGCAAATTTGTCTTCTACACTGATCATAACTGTACTCTCAAGAACACATTTTTATTTTATTTGACCAGATTATATATTGTCAAGGCAAGAAATAAAAATGCCTATTGCTTCGCAACTCATAGATTCTTGACTATAAAACTACTGTTTCATAAGGTGGTTGCAAAAGAGAAGAATTTGCAGATAAACTACATGTTTCATGTAGTTGCCAGGTTACATATATATTAAGCATGAATGCTACCCTATTCATTAAGAAAAGGCCAATTTTACACATATCCACTAATGTAGCGTGAAGACCTCACAAGAGATGATAGCATTTGCCTGCTCCCTTTGATTTGTATTGACCAAGACACTATGGGTTTTAATAACTGGTGGCTGTACATCATGCTCAACCTAGCATGTGAGTACCATGTCATCTCCATGGGCATGTTTACCAAGAGCCAAGATTTTATTAGGAATAGATGATATAAATTATAAAATGCTGTGGTAATTGACTTTCTTAGCCAGGACTAGAATTTTACCTGACCTTGTATTTCCTTCTTTTCTCTTGGGCATCTGTGCTAAACTGTGTAAATGCAGAACAAGTGATACCATAGAAGGAACAAGAGAGACCCTGAGAAAAACCACAGAGGAACAGGAAACCCTAATGTCTGTGTCTAAAATACATATACAATATGGAATTAGAGGGGGTAAGAGTATGACTGAATTTCTGGTAATCTCAAACAACACAACAAACTATGATAATTTTAATATTATAGTTACTGTTTATTAAAGTTCTTCACAGTGTATGTGATCAGTGGTGGCACTCACATGATGTTCTGTCTACATGCTCCTTTGTAGCTAAACCACATCCTCCTGTGGTCTCAAATTCTGCAAGCAGAGCTTCACCTAAGCAGACAATGAGTTTCACATGAAGATCACATGCTTTCTCACTTCAGAACATCAGACTGAAATGATTTTACAAAATGGAAAGGATATCTCTCACTTTCAAACTAATGTGGACCCCAAGGAAGAGAGCATCTCCTACAATGTCTTCAGCACAAATGGTGCTGGAAACTGGGGAAATATGCACTAAGATCTTCTGTAAGGTGATCCATACCACCTTGAAAGGAAGCATTCGGTGGGTGAGCCAACTTGTATTACACCATCTGAGGGACATGTGTTCCAACAGTCCTACAGTTCCCAAGCAAGTATTCATGGGTATCACACAGGAAGTATCATTGTCTATGATCAGCACCTAAAGGAAATTGTATTTATTTTAACAGAGGTAGTTGAAGCTGTATTAATTATGATTCACATACCTTATACCCAGCATTTTCAAGCATTTATGTGCCTGAAAGTTATGCTTATTAATTTCACTCAATAGGAACCTCACTCCACCACTGTCTGAGCTCCTCTGGGTTAAGAGCTATACTCAGCTGTGATCTGCTCTGCACCAGACATTAATTCTGTCCCCAAAGTGCATTTGTAACACAGTGGGTTCTCAGAACTTCAGCTCTTCTCTGAGATCTGCCAATGCCTTATTTCCATCTATTTTAGCTTCTATTAGTGATTTTTTCAATTCCATTCTCCTTATGTCAACCAACAGCCAACATCAATATGGAATCTGATAAATATTATGTGCCAGGTGCAGAAGTTCTCTCTTATGAGTCATCAGTTGACTGTTAGAGAATCAAAATATGTCACAGTTAAAATTGGACTCTACACTCATAGTAAACAAGGGTGGAATAAACAGAATATTTCTAGTGGTTAAAGTTTTGGTTAAAATTCTACAACACACTAGTCCCTTTCTGATAACAAAACTATACATACTCAAATGTCAATATGGTCCAAATATGAGAAATTGAGTAGTAAAGGTATTATTTAACTTTGAAAGAAAGTCATGTTGTATTCTTTGTGTTATTTCCTTTGATATAAAAAACATTTACCAACTGCTTTAATGAGAATAATTTTAAACAGTTCATATTGTGTCTAAAGTAGTGGCTCACTTCTGAGACTAATCTTCACTGCTAATTAGATTTCTTTGACCAGCCGGCATTTTCATCATCTGCACATTTAATAACTGAATCAAAGACTTGACAATTACAATGATGTCATGGAGAGATGCTGCTAATTCCAGGTGACAAGTCAGAAAGTATTTTATGTGTTATCTTTCCCTTGTTGATTATATTTATATCTTGAATCATTACATTCTGCCATCAGAAAACAGTTTTGGATTTTTCATGCATCGCTAATGAAGACAATTAAAATATGTGATATATATTATATGAGTGGGATCTCTTTTTAATTCTTTATTGTTTGCTGCCGTAGAGATCATTTATATTAAATGAGCCTTGAAGTAAAACTAGCTAGATGCTCTGTTTTTAATTTATCTCCTTCGGTAATGCTGACTGTTGTTAAGGGTTCAAATGAGAACTTGTAATATGAGTGGTAATTAAATGAGGTCTGTAAACAGAAATATTTCAAGTAGCTTACTGCACTGAAAGTTTTCAAAGGTAAATCTGTATTTGGTCTAAGATGAATATATAATTTCCTATCCATATATAATTAATTCATTCTCATATATTTTTATTGAAGAATTTTATTTTAAAAAACAAAGATAAATGTACAAATTTTAAGCATTTTTGCATAAAAGTATACGAATACATTTTTGTCAGTGCTTGGCTTTTTTTTTTAAGGTTTGATAGTGTGCATTAAGATCTTACTAGTTACAATGAGCATAAAGTACATGTAAAACATTATGTAACCTGGAATTAGTCAAAGCTTTCTTGGTGTGTAAGGAATAAACATAATGTTTTTTTTTTCTTTTCTTTCTTTTTCTTGGACTTCACACAGTCTGTGAGTTGTTTCTGGGGTATTCAGAGCTTTCTGGGGTTAATATTCAATTATCAGTGACTGCATATTATGTCTGTTCTTTTGTGACTGGGTTATCTCACTCAGGATGATATTCTCTAGATTCTTCCATTTTCTTACGAATTTCATAAAGTCATTGCTTCTGATAGCTGAGTACATTCTCATATATTTAGATATTTGTTACTTAAATTATAAATCATACTGGTATGCTTACACATAATATTTACTTAAATTAACAGAGAAAAGCATATTTAGAGACCAAAGTCATTGAACGTGGTTTTTGACACTTGATAAGAAGGCCCAGGAGCTATAGCAATAAGGAGACTGTCACAGTATAAACAGCAAGCTGCCATTTGGTTACAAATCAGATTTTTTTTTCCCAGAAATGCCAGATATTTAGATTTCTATGTAAATGTCTTTCTCACTTTATGTGTTAGTCATTAGTGAGCCTGAAGATATTCTGTGAATAAAGTTGTAAGGTGAAGGAAAACAAATGTTGACCTATCATCCTTATTGTGTTATTTCTTTGTAATTTTCCTGTTTGGGTATTTATAATAGATTTCAAAAACATTTTTAATTCTTTAATCTTATTTTACAATCCAGTTTTTATCTCCACCCAGTCTGCCTTCTGACTGTTCCAAATATTTAAAGGATCAGCACACCACACACACCTATTCCACCAGACCTCCCCTTCCCTGGGTCCTCTGGTCTCTTGAGCTTTAGGTGCATATTCTCTGGGTCAAGATGCAGCAGTCCTCTGCTGTATCTCTGTTGGGAGCCTCATATCAGCTGTTGTATTCTGCCTCGTTGTTGACAAGTGTGGTAACAATCTCAGGGGCACAGGACTGATGGTCCTCCTATGGTGTTACCCTCTTCCCCAGCTTCCTCCAGCTTTACTCTAATTAACTACAGGTGTCAGAAGCTTCTGTCCATTGGTTGGGTGTAAATATCTGCATCTGACTGAGCTGCTTGTTACAGGCATTTCAGAGGGCATCCATGCTAGGCTCCTGTCTGTAAGTACACTATAGCATCAGGGACAGTGTCAGGCCTTTGGGCCTCCTCTTGAGCTGTATCCTAATTTTGCCATGTCACTGGACCTCCTTTTCCTCGGGATCTTTGCTGATTTTGACCCTACAGTTTTTTTTTTCTTTCAAAAAGAACAATTCTGGGCCAGAATTTTTAACTGTGGTACGGCAACACTATCCCTCCACTTGATGCTCTGTCTTTCTGCTAGATGTAGAGTTCCATTTCCATAGGCATTTCATCAAAGGTCCCACCCATTAATTCCTGAGAGTAACTCACCTCCCAGGTCTCTGGTATATTCTAGAGGGTCCTCTCACCTCCTACCACTCAAGATGGCCTGTTTCCATTCTTTCTGCTGACCCCCAACTCCAGATCTATGTTCATAGCTGCTTTCTTTGTGATAGCCAGAAACTGTAAACAACCCAGATGTCACACATCAGAAGAATAGATACAGAAACTGTGGTTCTTTTACACAATGGAATACTACTCATACGTTAAGTACAAGTACATCATGAGTTTTGTAGGCAAAAGGATGGAAGTAGTAGAAAATATCATCCTGAGAGAGATAATCCAGACCCAAAAGGATATGCATGATATGTACCCACTAATAAGTAGATATCAGCCAAAAAAGTACAGAATATTCAAGGATACAATCCACAAAACTTAAGAAGGTTAACAATCAGAAAGGCCCAAGTGAGGATGCCTCAATCCCACTTGGGAGGAAGAAGAAAGCAATCACAGCAAGTGGTGGAGAGGGAGGGAAGGTCCTAAATGGAATGGGAGAAAGAGAGAAAAATAAGGTATCAAGGATAATTGTTAATGTGTAGGCTGTGCATTGCCAGTCTCCTGATGAGACACCTGGAGGACTGATCTAGATTCACCCAACTTATCTGGAGTCTTTGCTCTCCAAGTCCAGACCAAGATTCTAAATATTTATAATCTAAACAATTAAGTTCCATTTCACAAATGCCAAGCCAACAAGATTTGTTCTGAAACATATAGTTAAATCTTACTGGTATTCAGCTTTCAGAGTGCAGAAAAATGTTACTAGAGGGTGAAGATATGTATTAATTATACCCAGATGAGAACTAAAATAACATTTGTATTAGCAAAGTATGTACACTTGTACAATAGTGGCAGCAATTATATTGAAGATCCAATTCATAGATGGAATCTGTGTCTGAAATTACTATTGGAACAAAATACTTGTAGATAGATAATTATTAGGCAATTACTTATGCTAATAAAGACACCATTATAAGAAAATATAATGCCTTGTTTTTATACCTATAGATTAGTGGATTCCTCAAGCCCTATCAGATAAACTTATTGCAGTATATGGTGATCAATACAGATATCCACTGTTGCTCAATATGCAGAGAATAAGATCCTGAAAATCAGTCAGTTCTAATTGACATATAACCCTCATCCTTCCCAAAGCTCAATGTTTATTGTTGAAGAAAGAACATGAAGAGTATAAGAATCAGAGGAGATTGACAACTAAATCTAAACAGTGTTTGATGAACAACACAACAATTTTGGATCAAGGATGTTAACACTGGCTATGAGAGAAAACAAGACATTCACAGGGTCAAGGCAGACATGGCATAGAAGCAAACGGGGTTCACAAATTTATATTGATATCTGAGGAACTATTATAAATTCATAGGTGCAAGAAAGCAGAATAGATGGTTTTCTTTAAGTGCAATCTATGGTGGATTAAGATTTTTATGTATTCAGATATATATATATATATATATATATATATATATATATATATATATATATTCCTGAATTGGGTACATACATTATATATATATATGTGTGTGTGTGTGTGTGTGTGTGTGTGTGTGTGTGTGTGTGCATGTGTGTGTGTGTGTGTGTACGTTTAACATTACTTAACTAGGTGAAGTATAGAATGTTTCCAATAACAAAACCAAAACAAATTAAGTTATAAGATATATTTCATTACAACTCACAGTATGCTACACAAAACTCTGTTTACACTGATGTTAATTACATTGATAAATTAACAACTGGAATGTAGGCTAACATCTTGAATACAACACTTTTAATAAGATATTCAGGTGATTTTCTAAAGTGAAATAAAATAATAAAATCACATTAATTGAACATGGTCCTGTACAGTTACACCATCCTAAATTTGTACCATGAATTTGAAAGAAAAACAATTACTGTGCAGAAATCTCACTAATGAAATGATAACCCTGTCCAGGTAGACAGTGATGTTCTGTTAGTAATGTGTACCTATACCTTGTGATGAGATCAATTTTTTTCTATCTTTTTTCTTCTCCTAACAAGGCTAGTAATTATAATGACGTTTTATAATTTATCAGTTTACTTGTTTGTTTATTAAGAAAGGGCCTCCCTGTGTAGGCTAATACTTGTTTTGTAGACCAGGCTAGCCTTGAACTCACCTAGGTTCTCATGCCTCTACCTCTAGATTCTAGGATTGAATGTTTTTTGATGCCACATCTGGTCAAGAATTGAAATTTAATGACTTATTTAAAGAAAACACTTGATAACTACTACTTCAGACTTCAAAGTCATCAAAACAGTAAGAGTCTGAAACATTTTGAGAACCTGTACAAATCTTGAAATAAAAAATTTAAAATTTTAAGACCTATTAATTGTATTTAAATGAGTACACTGTAGCTGTCCTCAGACACACCAGACAAGGGCATCAAATCCCATTACAGATGGTTGTGAACCACCACGTGGTTGCTGGAATTGAACTTAGGACCTCTGGAAGAGCACCTGTGCTCTAAACAACTGAGCCATTTCGCCAGCCTTTCTTAAAAAAGGAAAATAAATGTATAGCACCCTCTCAGAGTGTGGCACACCTAAACTTTAAATCATTAATAATCAAGAGCTAAGGATGCAGCCTGGTGGCAATCCTTGGTATTTAAAAATCATCATGTCTAATCTTTACACACCAAGAAATTTTTGACTATTTCCATATTATGTTTTGTTTTATATGTACTTTATGCTCATTGAAATGAGTAAGTTTTCAATTAATACTCTCAAACCATTAAAAAAATCAAATACTGACTAAAATATTCATATGGTTTTATGTAAAAATTATTTTAAAATCTGTAAATTTATCTCTGATTTTTAAAATAATATTGTTTAATTAAAATAAAAAATCATTTAAAAAAGAAAAGTTCAATGTAATATTATTTGCAGAGTGGACAAAAATGAGATATTTGGTGAAATTCAAGAAAATTTTAATGAAGCATAAAAATTCAATTTATAATTCAGTTCATCACTACTGACTTATGGCTTTAGTAGCAACAATCTGGATGTAATATGTGTGTGTTTTCATTTTTACTATTAAAATGTGGCACAAAAAATCAGAAAACTTTTTAGGAATTTTTAACTTAAATACGATGATGTATTATCTAAAAGTAGTCAGAAAAGTATAATTATGCTATCATCATATTAAAAGTAATATGTATTTTTAAGTGTGAGTATATACATTTCATAATTCTCTTCTAGTCTAAGAATTGTTGTGGGCTATGATAATACACTTAGCATTTTTTCATTATATATATTTATAAACACACATATACATGTATGTTTTATTGTATTTTGTTTTCTCATTTGTACATGTGTATAATAACAATCATGTATACTATGTGTATGAAAACATATATGTGAGAACTATGGGAAAGTGAAAGTTTAAGCCTGTGTAAGCCTATGCAAAACTGAATATTAGCTAACATTGAGTGTCTCCTTGTGTGTTTGCCTACCTTACTTACTGAGGCAACAAGACTACTATAGTACCTAGGATTCAATTATCCATTCAGTTAAGCTGCCATCTTGCTCTTCAGACAGACTTTAGTGTCAGCTTTCAGAGTGTGGAGACTAAAGGGGGTCTCCATAACTATGTAGCATTTATAATGGTGCAACAGAATTGAAATCTGATCTGTATACTGTGAGCCATGAACACACACACACACACACACACACACACAAACACACACACACACACATTCCTAAACATTATTAAAAAGAGAAACATAACTTAATATTTAAAAATAGTAAGGAAAATATATCTTTTTTGATATATCTCTGAGTTCAACTATGTGAGCAGGAAGAGATTGATAAATTCACTTTCTTTTTCTTCCTTTTGTCTGTAGAGGTAAACTCTTTGGCACCAAGAATAACGTCTTAAAACAATACTGAACTTTCAATAGTCATATCCACTAACTTCTGTTTGTTTTCCAAGGAAAAGTCTCCATTTCTTATTTATTCTGTTATTATTTCTCATATTGATCCTTGCAAATTTCTTCTGTTTCATAACAGAGGAAGCCTAGAGAAAGTATCCAGAAAACACTCATCCATGGCTGCCAATTTATCACATTTGAGGTCAACTCAGTCTTGCAGAGATTGTCAAGTATTCAGCCATTTTTTATTAAGTAATTATTTTATTTACTTACATCCCAAACGTTGCATCCATTCAGGTCCCCCCTCCTATAGCTTTTCACCCTATAATGCATTCTTTTTGTCTGTGAGAGGGTGAACCCCTCCCCTGGGTATTCCACTTCTCAGGGGTTCCATGTCTCTACAGGAAGTCAGACCTCTGGTAAATATGTCCTGGGTGCCTCTGACCAGTCCATGTATGCTCTTTGTTTGGTGGCTTAGACTGGGAGCTTCCAAGGGGTCCAGGTTACTTGTCATTGTCAGTCTTCCTATGGGGTTGCCATCCCCTTCAGTTCCTTCTGTAATCTCCTTAACTCTTTCATAGGATTTCCCAACTTCAATCCAATGGTTGCCTGTATCTGCATCTATCTCAGATGCTAGTAGAGCTTCTCCAAGAGCACCATGCTAGAATCCTGTTTGCAAAACAGTATAGCATCAGTAATAGTGTCAAGGTCTGGTTCCTCACTATGGGATAGTTCCCAAGTTGGGATAGTCACTGGTCAGGCCCTCTGTCAGTCTCTGCTCCACTTTTGTCCTTGCATTTCTTTTAGACAGGGATACTTGTGGGTCAAACATTGTGGAGATGGATTCATACGTCCATCCCTCTACTGCAGGCTCTGTTCTAAGTACTGGTCTCTTCAGGTTCCATCCACCCACTGTTGGGCATTTCAGGTAAGGTTACTGCATCTTTACTGATAAATAATGTTCAACTTAAAAATCATTTTAATACAAGATTTTTGGATGTTTTAAGCACCTTTAGTTGACTGTAACCCAATGCATGAATGCATAAATCCATGAATAAATAAAACCTAGGTCCTGTGTAAATGAAATATGTTTCCATAATTGTTTCCACGTTCTCAAATATGTACATGTTATTTTTCTATTTAAACAGATAAATATAGAGACAAATAAATATGTTATTTTCTTTCTTAGTATGATTTGATACAGAACAAATGCTTAAAAACAGCAGCTTCTGACAATCTATGGTCTCATACTGAAATTGAAACAAAACTTTTATCACAATTCTCCTACAATATTTGAGAAAAAATTATAACTCACAAGAGAAACAATGTAACAGGTAATCCTATGCATGAGAATTCTACAATGTTAACTATGCCTTTTGTTTTCTTACCACCTAATGCATCATTTTAGCATACCATTTATCCTACCATCATGTATAGGGAACAGGTTTTCTAAATACAAGAATTAGGCTTTCATCCCTGGGAGAAGTTATATTTTTATCACTCATCAATCAAACTCCAAGCCTCATAAACTGCTTGGCATAAAACTGTAACTCAATTGATGCATTACACTTAATGTAATTATTCTTCAATTTCTATGTACAAATCTATTGGGATGTATTCAATGTCATGCATACATCTTCGTTTATTTTCAAATATGTCCTCCATCACTCTACATTGTATTAAATTTTCCATTTTTTCCGTCTCAAAAGTAGTAGCAATTTTCTTGAATAATCTTATATTGTTTGTCTTTCCTAAACTTCAGGACTCATTTTTTTCTTTTAATATACTACCTTCTACTTATCCAGAACCTTACTTGAACTCCAATGGGAACTTATTTATTTAAGAGAAATGTCTATACATGTTTCCACTAATTTTGACTATATTTGGAATCTAACCATTTATCTTTGTCCCATAGCATTCTATTTACACTTTATTGCATTGCCAATTTAAAGAATTTTAGAAATTCTTTCAGATTGTGGAACTGAGATTTTTGATATCACTATTATTTCATTCTACAGTTTATGACACGTTTTTAACTTGTGCTTTTCAAATACTTTCAAAATATAACTGAAAATTATACAGATAAAATATTGATGAGGTAAATGCTCTCAAATATTTGAAGGGTAGCTACATATGCTATTTGTGGAAACTAATCTGTAGTGTGCCAGATTTACTACCATTGTAATCAAACATGTGGCATAAGTAGTTTAACTGTTGTAGCTTAGCATTTTTTTACAGGTTCATAAGATTTCCAGCATGTTAATTGAATGAATAATGTCAAACATCATGGTGGCAGAAACTTGTCACAGATACTCTTTCTCACCTCTTGATGGAAGTGATGTTCATAAAAATTAATAAAAAACATAGTCAAGGGAATTTTAGGGTCAATGGCTCACTCCTAAAGACATACTTTGTTCTGCTAGACTCTACCTACTCTATTTAACACCTCTCAATAAAGCTATCACAAGATGAATGTATATAAAGAATGCTGATAACTTCATTAGGTCAGAGCATCACAGTGTAGCTGACGGGGAGTATGTTCTCACATCCGTACTTGAAGATACGATTAATTAAGTTTGTGGGTGTTTCTAAATCTAATATACTTAGAAACATAATTTAACTGTCATACAGTACTAAAAAATTTAATATTTTTCCTTACAGTCAAAATTTAATTTTAGAAATATTTTGTGAAAGGAAGTGGCACTTGCAATTAAAAAAGTAAAATGAAAAGAAAATGTGCTCAGTCCTTCATAAAAAAATGAATGTATAGCACCCTCTCACCGTGTGGTACACCTGGACCTTAAATCATTAATAATCCAAGAGCTAAGATAATATAGCCTTGTGGCAATTTTTGGTATTCAAAGATCATTATGCTTAATCTATACTCACCAAGAAAACTGTTTCCATGTTACGTTCTGTCCTACATGTACTTTATGCTTATGGTAACTAGTGGGATTTCAATGCACGCTATCAACCCTCTAAAAGAATTAAGTACTGACAAAAATATTCATATATTGTTATGCCAAAATGCCTTTAAAAATCTGTATATGTATCCCTCATTTTTTAAAATAAAGTTGTAAGAGAGAAAAAAAAAAAAAGGAAAGGAAATATACCAAGCCGTTGGAGAAAAATAAACCACACTGATATCAGATCCAAAATTATAATTTAAATTTGAATATATGATGATGGTGGTAATATCATTAGTATACTACAAAATGTTAATACTTCACTTATGTTTATATTTGTTAATAGAATATATGTGTACTATTTTTAATAAAATGCCTATTTTTAATTGTATTGATAGCTATTTAAGTATTTAACTTAATTTTATTTTTGTTTTATTACTGTATTGCTAGGATGATGGCCAAGAAAGGCTGAATCAAAATATTGGATTTAAATATTATTCTGCCTTATCTTCTTTTCCTATTCTTCCCCTTCTATTTCCTGGTCTGCATTACTTCAATTAGTGAAAGTGTCTCACTCTACAACCCAAACTGACCTAGACTTCACTTGGCAGCTCGTCTATTCTGGAAAATCAAACTCTTCTTCTTCACCATATTCAGTTTTAAAACTGTTGCAATGTTTTGGAGAAAGGATAGAATAAGCATTAGAAATGAATACCAGATCACTAACTTGGTACAGAGAACAAAGAATGCTCCTCTGTCATGTTTTTACAATCCTGTTTTGGTTTAAGCCCCTAAAATTTAAAATATTTACTTTTAATTGAGGATTAAAAAATACATGTGCACAACCTCTTCTGTGAAGTGCATTTAATGAACTGTATATTATTTTACCCAAAATTCTAAATATCAGATATAAATTTAATACCAAGTAATTTAAAATTATATTTTGGGGACTTGACTTTTTTCATTAAATACTTTGTATTTACATTTGAGACGTTATCCCTTACCCTGCCCTGATCCCATTCCCCTCCTCCTCCATTTGCCTTCAAAAAGGTGCACTCAGTTCTGATCCCCCTCTACACCCCATTGCCTTGGCATTTCCCTACCTTAGGAGAAGAAAAAGCCCTCTCTGGAGCAAAAGCTTCTTCTGACATTGATGCCAGACACTGCTATCTTCAGCTACATATGCAACTGGATCAAGAGGTCTCAAATATGTGTTCAGATATTGGTGTTTAGGTTCATTGGAATTGGTTGGTAATGTTCTTCTCTACGTGAGGCTGCAACCCCTTTCAGCTCTTTTAGTCCTTTCTTCAATACCTTCATTGGGGTCCCATCGTTCAGTCTGATGGTTAGGTGCAGGTATGCTCAGCTGTATCTATATTACTCTGACATAGTCCCTAAGGAGGCATCCCTATCTGGTTCCTACAAGTATGTAGGAATTTCATAGCATCACTATACTGCTTTAATTTGGTGGGTGGATATGTGGTGGATCCCTGGGTGAGGCAGCTTCTGAATGATCTTTTCTTCAATCCCTGTTCCTTTGTTTGACCTTGCATTTACTCCTGTGAGTATTTTCTCCCTTTTAAGGACTGAGGCATCCTCATTTTGGTCTTGCTTCATTTGGAACTTCATACTGTCTGTGAATTTTGTCTTGAATATTCAGAGCTTTCTTGGGCTACTATCCCCAGACTTAGACTTTATCCATTTGACTACTTTTTGTTGTCTAATTACTCTTGCCAGTACTTCCAGTACTATATTGAATAGTGCCTATGTGTTCTAACGTTTTCCTTACTTTCTCTTCTAATAGTATAAGTGTACCTGGTTAATTGTGGAGAACTTTGATCCATTTGCACTTGAGCTTTGTACAAGGAGATAAGCAAGAGTTTATTTTCATTCCTTTGCATGCTGAGTGCCAGTTGAGCCAACACCATTTGTTGAAGAGACTGTCCTTTGTCCATTGAATCCTCTCAGCTCCCTAGTCAAAAATCAAGTGAACCTGCCTATCTCTGTACCAGTACCATGTGATTTTTAACACAATTGCCTTGTGATATAGCTTGAGGTCAGGGATGGTGATTCCCCCAGATGTTTTTTTTTTTTTTTTTTTTTTTTTTTTTTGAAGATGGATTTTGATATTCTAGATGTTTTGTTATTCTATATGAATTTGCAAATTTCTCCTTCCAACTCTGTGAAGAATTCCGTTGGAATTTTGATGGGGATTGCATTGACTCTATAGATTGCTTTTGGTAAGATGGCCATTTTTACAATGAATGAAAGAGCTTTCCATCTTCTGAGATATTCAATTTCCTTCTTCAGAGATTTTAAATTCTTGACATACAGGTACTGCACTTGCTTATTTAGAGTCATACCAAGGTATTTCATATTGTGACTATTATGAAGAGTATCTTTTTCCTAATTTTTTTCTCAACATGTTTGTCCTTTGAGTAGAGGAAGGCTACGGATTGGTTTGATTAAGTTTTATATCCAGCCACTTTGCTGAAGTTGTTTATCAGCTCAAAAAGTGCTCTGGTAAAATATTTGGAGTTACTTAAGTATACTATCATGTCATCTGCAAATAGCGACATTTTACTTCGTTTTTTCTAATTTGTATCCCTTTGATTTCCTTTTGCTGTCTAATTGCTCTGGTCAGGATTTTCAGTACTATATGGAATAGGTAGGGGGAGAGTAGGCAGCCTTGTGTAGTCCTTTGTTATTGTGGGATTGCTTCAAGTTTCTCACCATTAAGTTTGATGTTCACCATTGGTTTGATGTACATTGCTTTTATTATGTAAAGTATTTTTTATATTAGGTATTAGCTTGGATACCTTATTTTTACAAGACTTTTAACATGAAGGGGTGTTGAATTTTGTCAATGCTTTCTCAGTGTCTAGTGAGATGACCATGTGTTTTTTTTTCTTTGAATTCGTTTATATGTTGGAGTAAGTTGATGGATTTTCAAATATTCAACCATCCCTACATCCCAGGCATGAAGCCGACTTGATCATGGTGAATGATTGTTTTGATGTGTTTTTGGATTCGGTTTGCAAGAATTTTGTTGAGTATTTTTGCATCGATGTTTATAAGGGAGATTTGTCTGAAGTTCTGTTTCCTTGAAGAGGCTTAGTGTGGTTTAGAATGAGGGTTATTTTGCCTTTAAATAATGAGTTGGGTAGTGTTCCATCTTGAATCTATTGTGTGGAATAGTTTGGAGAGGATTAGTATTCAGTCATCAATAAATATCTGATGGAATTCTGCACTAAACCCATCTGGTCCTGGACTTGTTTTGGTTGGGAGGCTTTCAATGACTGCTTGTATTTTTTTTACGTGTTATGGGATTATGTAGATGGTTTACCTGGCCCTGGTTTAACTTTAGTGTCTGGTATCTGTCAAAGGATTCATCTATTTCCTTCAGATTTTCCAGTTTTGTTGAGTGTAGTCTTTTGTAGTAGGATCTGATGAATTTTTTCAATTTCCTCAGTTTTAGTTGTAATGTCTTCCCTTTCATTTCTGATTTTGTTAATTTAGATAATTTGTCTTTGCCCTCTAGTTTTTCTGGATAAGGGTGTATCAATCATGTTAATCTTCTTATAGAATCAGTTCTTGGTTTTGTTGATTCTTTGAATGGTTCTTTTTGTTTTTATTTGGTTAATTTCTGCTATGAGGTTGATTATTTCTTGCTGTCTACTCCTCTTGGGTGTATCTGCTTCCTTTTGTTCTAGAGCTTTGAACTGTGCTATCAAGTTGCTAATGCATGCTCTCTCCAGTTTCTTTTTGAAATGTTCTTTAGATGTCTCTTAATTCTAATTTGCTCATAAACTATTCTACTTTCACTGCATCCATTCTCATTGATGAGAGTGGGGTATTGAAGTCTCCCAGCATTATTGTGTGTGTTTTGTGCATTAGTAGGGTTTCTTTTATAAATATAGGTGCTCTTGTATTTGAAGGATATATGTTAAGGATTGAGAATTCCTCCTGATGAATTTTTCCTGTAATGAGTGAAAAGTATCCTTCCTTATCTTTTTTGATAACTTTAGGTTGAAAATCTACTTTATTCAATATTAGAATGGCTACTCCAGCTTATTTCTTGTGGCTGTTTGTTTGGAAGGTTTTTCTAAGCCTTTTGCTCTGAGATAGTGTCTGTCTTTGTCTCTGAGATGAGTTTCCTATATGCAGCAAATTGCCAGATTTTGTTTATGTAACCAGTCTGATAGTCTATTTCTCTTTATTGGGGAATTCATGTTAACAGATATTAAGGAATAGTCATTGCTGTTTCCTGCTTTTTCTTTCTTTTTTTTTGCATTTAGATGTAGAACTATGTCTGTCTTTCTTTCTTGTTTTGGTTTTCTTGCTTAGTTATTTTCTTGCTTTTTCTAGGATGTAGTTTCCCTCCTTGTATTGAGTTTTCCATCTATTATTCTTTGTAGGGCTGGATTTGTGGTCAGATATTGTGTAAATTTAGTTTTGTCCTGAAATATCTTGGTCTCTCCATCTATTGTGATTGAGTGTTTTGTTGAGTATAGTAGCCTGGGTTGACATTTGTGTTCTTTTAGGGTCTGTATGAGTCCTGTCCAGGATCTTCTAGCTTTCTTAGTCTCTGTTGAGAATTGGGAGTAATTCTGATTGGTCTGCCTTTATATGTTACATGTCCTTTATCCCTTACTGTTTTTAGTATTCTTTCTTTGTTTCGAACTTTTGGAGTTTAGACTATTATATGTCGGGAAGAATTTCTTTTCTGGTTCAATCTATTTGGAGATCTGTAAGCTTCTTTATGTTCATGGTCATCTCATTCTTAAGGGTAGGGGGGTTTTCTTCTATGAGTTTGTTGAAGATATTTACTGTGCCTCTTCACCCTCTTCTATTCCTGTTGTTCTTAGGTTTGGTCTTCTCATTGTGTCCTGGATCTCCACAACATTTTGTGTTAGGAGCTTTGTGGTTTATTTCATCTTCTCTGAATGTTTTGTCTTTATTTTCAATGTTGTCTTCAGCCTGTGAGATTCTCTATTCTATCTCTTGTAGTCTGTAAGAGATGCTTGCATCTGTGACTGCTGATTTCTTTTTTAGGTTTTTCCATCTCTAGGGTTGTCTCTTTTTGTGTTTTCTTTATTGTTTCTATTTCCAACTTCAATTCCTTCATCTTTTTGGTTGTGTTTACTTGTGATTATTTGAGTTCTTTGAATGATTTTTGGATTCCTCTTTAAAAGCATCTACTTGTTTAGCTGTGTCCTCCCATTTTTTAAAAGGGATTTACTTGTATATCTCCATCATTGTCTTGAGGTATGATTTCAAGTATGGGTCTTTTATTTCTGGAGTGCTTGCCAATCCACTGCTTTCTGTGGTTTGAGAGCTGAGTTCTGATGTTGCCAGGTTGTCTTGGTTTCCACTGCTTAAGTTCTTTTGCTTTCTTCTTGCCATCTTGTTATCTGTGATTATACATGGTCTTGTTGTCAGTGACTGGCACCTGTCTCTCCTGTGAAACTGAGGACCCATGGGCTCAGAAGGAAAATTGCTTCTGAGTTTTTAGCTTTTAGTGGGAAAGCAGTGAGTTCTTGTAGCACTGACCCAGCTCTGACTTTGTGGGCTCAGGTGTGGGAGCTCTTGTGAGGCTGTTCTTGTAGCTCAGCCCTGTGCCCACAGTTCCTGAGTTCTACTGGTAGGTACCTTGCTCTTTCTCTTGGCCAAAGCCTACCTTTTTCCACATTGCACTGCACGTTCTGCTCTCTGAGAACTCCCGGTGTGCTCTCCCTGGGCCTATGTACCAGGCTCCCCTCTGGCCCAGGTTTAAGAGGGCCTGTAAAGTTGAATTTCAAGCACTGCCTTTCCTGGGCAGACCAAAGTTCCCATAGACAAGTGCCTGTACCTTAGTATGGGTCTGTTTAGTCTGTAAGCCCAGGTTTTCTGGGTGGACCCTGAATCTCTCTGCCAGAGGTCTGTCCCTACTGTGGCCTGCAGGGAAGTGTTTTCTCCAGTGTTCTGCTTAGCCCTTTCTGTGCTTTGGTTAGTCTCAGCACAATCTCACCTAGCCTGTGTTCCCGGATATCTGCTCTTTCAGGTTACAAAGGCCAAAACATTTGGTTTGCACACACTGACGTTCCAAAAGTTTCCTCTTTTTTAAATTAAAAAAGAAACTCTTAATTTCTTCCTTTATTTCTTCTTTGACCATTATATTATTGAGCAGAGCATTGTTCAGCTTCCATGTGTATGTGGGCTTTTTGTTGTTTTTGTTGTTATTAAAGACAAACCTTAGTCCATGGTGAGCTGTTAGGATCCTTGGGGGTATTTTGATCTTCTTGTATCTGTTGAGGCCTATTTTGTGACCAGGCTATATGGTGGATTTTGGGAAAGGTACTGTGAGGTGCTGAGAAGAAAGTATATTTTTTTGTTTTAGGATGAAATGTCCTGTAAATGTCTGTTAATTCCAATTGGTTCATAACATCTGCTAGTTTTGCTTTGTCTCTGTTCAAATTTCTGCCTCCATGATCTGTCCATTGGTAAGAGTGGAGTGTTGAAGTCTCCCACTATTATTTTGTGTGGTGCAATACAATCTTTGAATTTTAGTAGGATTTCTTTTTTGAATATGGATGACATCGATGTTCAAGATTGAGAATTCATCTTGATAGATATTTCCTGTGATGAGTAAAGAATGTTCTTTCTTATCTTTTCTGATAACTTTTGGTTGAAAATCTATTTGATTCAATATTAGAATGGCTACTCCAGCTTGTTTCCTGGGACTGTTTGCTTGGGAGGTTTATTTCCAGCCTTTTACTCTGTGGTAGTACCTGTTTTTTTGTTCTCTGTATGCAACAAGATGATGGATCCTGTTTATGTATCTAGTCTGAAAATCTATGTCTTTTTATTGGAGAATTGAGTCCATTGACATTAAGACATATTGATGACTAGTGATTGTTGATTCCTGTTATTTTTGTTGTTAGAAGTAGATGTATATTTATGTGCTTTGCTTCTTCTTCTTCCTCCTCCTCCTTTTATTCTTCTTCTTCTTCTTTTTTGCTTGATTATTATTATTTATTTATTTTTTTGCTTTTTTTGGGGTAGTGGTGTAGTTTCCTTCCCTGTGTTGATTTTTTTCCATATATTATCCTTTGTAGAGCTGGATTTGTAGACAGATACTGTGTAAATTTGCTTTTGTCCTGGATATGGTAACTGAGAGTTTTGTTGGATAAAGCAACCTGGGATGGCATTTGTGTTCTCTTAGAGTCTGTATGACATCTTTTCCTGGATCATCTAGCTTTCATAGTCTCTGCTGAGATGCCTGGTGTAATTCTGATTGGTCTGCACTTTTGTGTTACTTGTCCTTTTTCCCTTACAGATTTCAGGATTCCTTTTGGGTTTTGGACATTCTGTGTTTTGACCATTATGTGTTGGGAGGAGATTCTTTTCTGATCTGACAATTGACTTTTAATAAATATAGTCACTTGTGTACTGGTAATCTTTCACATTTAAAAAGGTTTAGTTTTTTTTTCTTTTTAACTTCAAGATATTGCTTTAGTTTTTATTGGAACTACTGAATATCAAAAGCCACTGCTTTTAAATGTGAAATTAATACATTACCCAGCTGTTAAGTAAAAAAAAGAAAACTATATTTGAATATTAAATAGTTACTTCTTCTGTCTGATAATGTTAGATTTATAACAAGAAAGAATAAACATTATTTCTTAGATAATGTGAAACATTAAGTCATAAGTGACCTGAATTTTGATGCAGTTTTGAAAAATGAATTGTAGGCATGATGTCACTTTTCCTTTTTCTGAAATATTAAGAGAATACATTTTATAAAATATTCTTCACACAGATTAATTAAATTGTATATTTTATATATAACACAGAAAAAGATTAACTATTGATTTTGGTTGATTTTTCTCTGTTTATCATGGTGTATTTTATTATAATTGGCAAATTATATTATTTATTCATGTATTCATTATGTGTTACTATGTCCTAAATTTAATGAAT
Source organism: Micromys minutus (assembly GCF_963924665.1). NCBI lineage: Eukaryota > Metazoa > Chordata > Mammalia > Rodentia > Muridae > Micromys > Micromys minutus. The sequence goes on from NC_137975.1 coordinate 37,860,031, forward strand.
ATTTTAAAATGTGGAAAAATAATATTGGTCCCTTTGACAATATTTCTCCCCATAGAAGTTAAACACATGTATGTTATTTATCTCAAAATCAAAGAAAATCTGTATAAAAATTGCAAGAGCTAATGCTCATAAAGTTTGAGATATCTGATCTATTTTCTTACCCTAAAATATTTTTCCTGTTTTGAAATAAATACAAACATTATTCTAAAATTCTAAAGAAATGAGTACATTATCCTCATGAGTACTGAAATAGTGATATATGAACCTAATAAGTTTAGGTATTTGAAAACTTGTTCCTTGGTTCTAAAGACTGGAAGATTACGAAATCTTTAAGAGGTAGAGCCTTTCTGAAGAAGATGAGTAAAAAGAGGAGGGAAATGGGAGTTAAACTCAGAAACTGTTTGCAGTCTTCGCTGCTTTCTGCATGTGATTGAAAACGAAATCTCGGACCTCTCTGGAAGAACCAAACTCACAGGAGTGCTGACCCATCTGAGAGCACAGGGGAGGCTACCACACCTGCTCAAATTCCTGGCCCAAGAGGAACCTGCCCAGAGCATTCAGGACACAGGCACAGTCTGGATCAGGATCCTTCCAGTTTCTGTCTGCTCCTGGATTTGACCCTGTGCTACAGCTCTCTATACCCAGACCCCAGAGGGAGAGAGCTGGTCCCCTGGAAGTACTGAAACACATAAGAGTACAGGTAAGACTACCATTTCTGCTTTGTGGGTCCTGCTCAGAGCCCCCAGGACAAGAAATCAAAGAGCAATCTGGGTCAAGATCCTTGTTGTTTCTACCTGCACCTGGAGCTGACCAGGTACAAGAGCACTCTGTACCCAGACCCTAGTGGGAGAAAGCTTGTCTTATAGGAACACTGACACATCTGAGAGCACAGAGAACAACACCCCAGTTCAAATTGTTTGCCCAAGTGGAACCAACCTAGAGCACTCAGGAGACAGGACACAGAAACCTAGTAGCAGTCTAGGACAGGATCCATTTCCACCTGGGCCCAGAGCTGACCCTGTGCCAGAAATCTCAGGACCCAGACTCCACTGGGAGAAAAACCTGTCTCACAGAAGTGCTGACACATCTGAGAACAGAGGTAAAATCACCATTTCTACTCCAAATGCGAGGCTACCCACACTCATAAAAGAAACCTTGCTAAAGCTCAAAGCACACATTGTACCTCACACAATAATATCAGGAGACATCAAAACAATTATCCATCATGACCAACTAGGCTCACCAGGGATGCAGGGATGAATCAATATACAGAAATTAACCAAAGTATTCCACTATATAAAAATCTCAAAAAAAAGAACCACATGATCATTTCATTAGATGCTAAGAAGGCATTTGACAACATTCAACACCCCTTTGTATTAAAAGTTTTAGAAATAATAGTGAGAGACTACAACACCCCACTCTCATCAAGGGACAGATTATAGAAGCAGAAACTCAACAGAAGTTATGAACCAAATGAATTTAACAGACATCTAGAGAATATTTTAACCTAAAACAAAAGAATGTACCTTCTTCTCAGCACCTCACAGTACCTTCTACAAAACTGATCATAGCAAAACAAGCCCCAACAGATACAAGAACAAAAACAACAAGAACAACAATAAAAATCGCCCATATTATGTACTCACTGATACATTGATATTAGCAGAGAAACTCGGAATACCTAAGATACAATTCACAGACCAAATGAAGCTCAAGAAGGGTGATCAGGTGCAGATGCTTCAGTCCTTCTTATAAGGGGAAACAAAAAGTATTCTCAGGAGGAAATATGGAGAGAAAGCTTAGAGTACAGTATGAAGGAAATACCAACCAGAGACTGCTCCACCTGGGGATTTAGTGCATATACAACCAATATTACTGCCCCAGAAAATGTTGCTGATGTCAAAAAGTGCATGCAGACAGTAGCCTGATATATCTGTCTCCTGAAAGGGTCGGATGCATATGCAGTCACCAAATTCAATCACTACAGTTGATCCCAAAAAGTACTTACAGGCAGGAACCAGACAGAGATGCCCCCTCAGGGACTATGCTAAAGTTGTATAGATACAGCTGTGCATGCCTGCAGCTAACCATAGGTCTGACCTTGGGAATTCCAATGAGGTTGCTAAAGAAAAAACCTAAAGAGCTGAAAGGGGTTGCAACCTTATGGGAAGGTGACATTATCAACCAGCCAATCCCTCCAAAACTCCCATGGAGTAAAACACCAACCTTTGTGTGCACTTTGAGAGACCTATTGATCCAGTTGCATATGTAGCTGAAGATATCAGTGTCTGGCATCAATGTGAAAAGAGGCCTTTGGTCCAGGGAGGGCACGTTTTCCCAGTGTAGGAGAATGCTAAAGCAATGGGGTTGAGAGGGGAATCAGAAAGGTGTGTACCTTTGTGAAGGCAGCTGGAGAGGGAGGGGAATGGGAGCAAGGCAGGGTAAATGGATAGCATCTCAAATATAAATACAAAGTATTTAATAAAAAAAGAGGAAAAAAATCATCTTCTATTAATTTATCCTTCATCTACATTTATCAGATTGTACTGAATTTATAATTACAGAGACATAAGAATATATGTTGTAATTTTAATATCTAAATGAAACAACTAGCAACAATTGCTTATAATGTCATTTGAGGAATTTGATAATATTATTTATATCTGTTCAGCTGTTTTGATTTATAAACAAAGTTTCAATGCAAAAAAGCACATTAAAATTCTTAATGCTAGTGCTACACTGAGATTGGAGGTTAGTTTTTTTATAATATAAGTAAAAATATACTATAATTATGATATAAAATATTATAATTGGCAAATTGCATCATGTGTTTGTGCATCCAATGTTTATTTTCATGTCCTAAATTTAATGAATATATTGATTTTTTTATTATTTTTATTTTTTTTTACAGTTCAGTTGTTGCCTGTCTCCTGCATGGCCCTCCCACAGTTCCTCATTCAATTCTTCTTCGCTCCCTGACTCTAGGAGGATGCCCTCCTTCCAAGTCAGGTACCTCCATTGCCTGGGGCATCCTAAAGGTTTCATAATCTCCTTAAGTTTCTCCAACTAAGGACCAAGTTTTCAAATATCTAAGTGTACTAGGTTTATTTTTTACATTTGCCATTTATTTTAGCACACATGAAAATAATTTATTCATGTCTTTATAACTTTGGAGCAACTTTTAAAAACATGATGGATTTTCAGAGTAAGAAATATATATGAGCCATCTCAAACTTTTTAAAGAAAAAGGTCTCATAGTTTTATACAGATTTTTTTTTCAATTTTGAGATAAATATCATGCTATGTTTAACTTCTCTCCATTGAAATATTGTCAAAGGGACCACTGTTATATTTCTACATAATAAAAAATAGTAATTATCACTGGAGGAAGGAGAAAGTAAAGGAAGTCAGTCTCTCAATGCCACACATTTGTTCTAAGTCACCTTATAATTTGTCATTATAATTATACAAACAGGTTAGCTATCTTAAAGATTTCTCTAGATGTTCCATTGTATATGATTAATGTAGGCTCTTTTACAAAAGATATCTTTCAATAGCATTCTTCTTTTTTATTAGTATGTATTAATTTTAAATAATACTGTATATCAGTCTGACTTTGTGACTGATTCATTCAATGTGCTGGAAAGTTTGACCCAGATCTCCCATCATAACTGAGACTCTGATGTCTGAAATTTTTTTTTTTTTGTTTTATTCTCGTTCGTTGTCACTATGGTTTTCCCTTAATCACTCTGTTTTGTGACATATTTCTTCAGGCAAAAATCACAAAATTTTCTGTTTACTATGTTGTTGACCTCATAAATATATCTTCTATACTAAAATTCTACCACGCTCTTGGGTAATCATAATTTAAACATTTTAAATTATTTATTCTTAGTCATTCGCATTAGTTACATGAGTTGCATTGAAGCTACAATGTAACAGATCTGTGAGAACTTCAAAGACTCCCTGAAAACATTTAGGGAAGTGCAATACATCCCTATATATCTAATACACTATTCAATTGAATGCAGTGATTAGTGGCTAACAGAGAATATAAATGTTAGATGTCTTATTTCTCCTTCTGACTGAGCTTTAAGCTTCCTCACTTGGGCCTTCTTTCTTTTTTAGCTTCTCTGTATCTGTGGAAAATATGGTATATGTATTTTATGGCTAATATCCATTTATAAGTGAGTACATATGATGTATGTACTTTGGGGAATGAGTTACCTCAACATAATATTCTCAAGTTCCATCCATTTGCCTCCAAATTTTATGAGCTTTTGGTGTTTAATAGCTGAATAATATTTTGTTTCTTTACCTGTTCTTCAGTTGAGGGACATCTAGGTTGTTTCCAGAACTTGGCTATTACAAGTAAAGCTGCTATGAACATAGTTGATCAACTGTTTTTGTGGGATGTTAGAGCATATTTTTGGGCATATGCCCAGGAGTGTTATAGCTGAGGAGCACTTAAAAATGTTCAAAACCCTTATTCATCAGAGAAATGCACATTAAAATGACCTTGAGATTCCCCTCACACCAGTCAGAATGGTCAAGATCAAGGACTCATGTGACAGCAGATGCTGGCAAGCATTTGAAAAATTCTCCACTCCTGGTGGGATTTGAAACTGTTACTACCACTCTGGAAATCAATCTGATGGCTCATCAGAAAATTAGAAATAGTTTTATCTAAAGACCCAGCTCTGCACTCTTAGGCATATACCCAAAAGATGCCCCACCATACCATAATGGCATATGCTCCATCATGTTCATGGAAGCCTGATTTGTGATGGCCAGAGTCTGTCAGCAACCCACAAGTCCCTCATTCGAAGAAAGAATACAGAAAATGTGGTTCATTTACACAATGATATACTATTCAGCTAATAAAAATGAGGATATCATGAATTTTGCAGGGAAACGCATGGGACTTGAAATATCACCCTTAGTGAGGTATCACAGACCAAAAAGGACATATGTGGTACAACATCACTGAGAACTGGATAATAGTCAAAAAGAACAGAACAACTAGGATACAACCTACAGACTGTAAAAAGTGCAACAAGTAGAAATGTCCAAGTTAGGAGGTTTCAACTCCACTTGAAACATGAAAGGAAATAATCACGGAAGGCAGAGGGAGGAAGAGACCTTGGATGGAGAGAGGAGGGAAAGGGAAACTGGTTTATTTAGATGAGTGTAAAAGCTCTCTTTAATAAGACAAAAGAGAAAAAAAATCTAATTATTATTTAGGGTAAAAGTCATGCTACATGGTGTGACTTCCAAAGAAAGCATAAACCCTGGAAAGAAAATCCATAGCAAAAAACTATATAGAAACTCAGAAAATTACCATACATTAAAATGTCCTCTTTTCAAACACACACACACACACACACACACACACACACACACACACACACACATATATATATATATATATAACCTAAGTCATATACATAATTAAGTGATATTTCATTAGAAATAATGTCACCAATGGTTTGAGAAGTTTTAGATTGATAACATGTCTACTTTTCATGTGCAGTTACTATAATAAATTGATTTCTTTCTATTCTGTTCAGAAATAATCTTAGAGTAAGTAAACACGGATTATAATTTACAAGAATCCATTAGAATTTGTTCAATAACTGAGAGGAATGCCTCAATTCTTGTCTCTTTGTGAAAGATGACCCTTTGAGCTCAGTTATCTTAACAATAAACAGTGCACTCATTACATGTCATCCTACTCACTTTTGATAAAATTTAAAATGTATATTCTTCATCTTGAAGACTGTTAAAAATTAAGGGAATGCCATTAGTAAATATAACAAAATGAAAAATTTGAAGGATATACCAATATTTTCTCATTCTCACTTTATACTTTGCTCCTGAGAGGTAGCAGTTTTTAGAGTTAAGCAGATGATTAGATACTTAAACACCATACGTAATGTAAACTGGGAATTAAATATACTGAATTGTGCTGCTGCTCTATTTTGTGGTGTGTGGTTTTCCTCTTGAGTATGGGCAACATGCCAAGGGTTACATTTTAAAGAAAACTAACTGTCCATATCCTAGCCCCTATCAATCAAGTGAATGAGATTTTTAACAGAATGATAAAAAAAAAAAAAAAAATCAGAACAAATGTGACCAGGGACTGATACTAAAATTTTAACTGAAAAGCAAGGAGGCCTTTAAATCTTTTTTTAAATCTCTATTTCTGACATATTAAAGATATTATTCTTCTTTGATAATTATACCAAATACAATGAGCATGAATATAAGGTTGTGTTCATATCAAATAATGGTACTTAAGATCATTACTGACATATAGGACAAAATATATAATCACAGTTTATCCTGCGAATATTTTAATTTGTTTATAAATGAAGAGACTCTTACTCGAAAAACTTTAAATTATGAATAAAAAGATTATGAACACATGTATACATAATTTCTGTGTTGCAAAAATTTCAGTATGTGCAATACACAAAATCTATACATGTAATAAACCTACACATCTATATTTGTGGCATAATGAAATAAAAGAAGATATTTAGAACACTCATTAGTTAATTCTTCAAATTTATCAAGTAGGGTAACTGGACAATGTAAATGTTTGTGTATTTTTATATAATACCACCAAATTTATTTATTTACATTTGATTTCAATAACAAATCAGTTGTAGGAGGGAAATGCTTAAAACTGGAAACTACTCTTAATATAAATTATATGGGTATTAGATAGAGTTTTAAGTTATAATTAAAATAGGAAAATTATTTTGATTCTGTAGAGTTTAGTCAGTAGAAATGTATGCTATACAGAAAATACGTATATAAATGTCAAATGTGTGAAAGTTCACAGGAAACTATTTTTTCTGTTCGACAAATCAATGTGGATAAATGGAAAGAGATCGTTACATTAGACCTTTAAATAGGAAACAGGAAGGTTTTTAAATTCTTTTAAACTTCAGTAGCTGACAAGAAATGAGGATGCCAAGAAAAAAATTATATATATATTTATATAATTATACATATATATATATCAACAAAGAACCAACAGGAGCAATGAAATTTATATTTTAAAAATATGACTTTTTACAATAAAGGACATTTAAAATAAGCTGTTTAATAAAATCATTCTTTAATTTTGAAGTCTGAAGAATTATAATCCATTCTTTTATGCATTAATCAAACCATAATTTTACTACAATTGGCATTAACACATTTGGTTAAAAAACACTAAGAAAAATGCATATCCTAACTCATTTGTTGGGGATGCTGTTCTCAGTTCAATGGCTGGGTGCAAGCATCTGCCTCTGTATTTTTCAGCCTCTGGTAGGGCCTCTCGGGAGACAGCTATAAAAGGCTCCTGTCAGCAAGAACATCTTGGCATCAACAATACTGTCTGAGTTTGGTGGCTGCATGTGTGATGGATTCCAAGGTAGGGAAGTCTTTGGATGGACTTTCTTTCAGTCTCTGCTCCAAACTTTGTCTCTGTGTTTTCTCCTGTGAATATTTTTGTTACTTCTTCTAAGAAGGAATGAAGGAACTGAAGGGGTTTGCAAGCCCTTCAATATCAACCAAACAAAATCCTCGGGGACTAAAACAACACACAAAGTTTATATATATATATAGATGAACCAATAGCTCCAGCTGCATATGCATAGAGCATGGCCTTGTTGGACAGTAATGGGAGGAGAAACCTTTGATTCTGCCAAGGCTCAATGCCCAAGTGTAGGGGAATGTCAGGGCAAGGAGGCAGAAAGGTAGGATGGAGTGGGTGAGTGAGGGAACACCTTCAAAGAAGCTGATGGAGGGGGGACTAGATAGGTGTTTTCTGGAGGGTAAACAGGGAAAGGGAATAACATTTGAAAAGTAAACTAAAATATTGAATCAAATTTATATCCTGAGAATGTACTTACTGTTCATAATTATTTTACAAATAAGCACAAAACAAAATATAGTGCTTATATAAGAACTAAATTCATTGTCATTTTTATGATTTGTTTACCAAAATTTGCTGTTATCAGTATAGTACTTTAAATTGAGACAAAATAAAAGTATACATAATTATATTAATATATGCTTAAGGTATAGCTATTTGTCTATAATTTCTAATCGACTATAAAGTCGCATTTGATGTATGTTCAATTACATATTTGTATGATACAACATGCTTTTGTCAATTACTATCCAAAACTTAGAGTCAAGATTTTTTTGTAGAGTCATTGTTACATTTCAAACAATAATGTATGTTCATAAAAAGAAATGTATTTATGGATTCAACAATAACGCACAATAACATCAAGGAACATCACTCATTCATATAAGATACATTCTTTTTTTATCATTTATAAAATTACTGCCAACTTGCATTAATTAATTATAGTTGCTTTTTTTTAAACAACTTTATTTTACAAAACAAAGATTAATGCATTCTTTATATTAACTTAATATCATCTAAATTTCAAATAATTATAAACTAAATTTATGAATTTTTATTGATCTTAAAACCTATTGTAAAGAAGATATGAATTGTATAATTCAACGCTAAATTATGCTTTTAGATAATTACTATGTCTATAATTATGTTTTTTCTGCATCCTTTTTTGTATACTGATAGTGAGGGATCTTACTTCTTTTCTGTATTTATTGATTTTTTATTTCTTTTTATATTATTTACTACTTAAATTGCCCTCTGTAGAGACTATTGAAATGAGTTGGCTAAGAGTATAAAGACACCTGCAATTAACCTGCCTTTCTGATTTCACTCCTGCAAACCCATCTGGGAAATTGAAAACCAACTCTCATATTCTCTAACCTTAGCACAAACACACATATAATGCTCCCTGCCCTCTCTCCTTTTAAAACTTTCCTACTTTTCTCTCCCTCCCACACCAACACACACACACACACACACACACACACAGAGAGAGAGAGAGAGAGAGAGAGAGAGAGAGAGAGAGGCACACACACAAATCGGGCAAAAGCCATAACAAATATAAAACATAAATATCCCTGGCTATATAAGTTTAATGATAACATATTTTTAACTATCTCACTAAACTTTCTGTAACTATACTCTGATGAAATAATTTTACAATTATTATACATTCATTTATATACATGGGTGAAACACCATTCTCTGTAGAGCTCAGTGTCAGAAAATGTTTGTTGTTACTTATATATCTCATGAATTTTGAGACTATCATCTATCCCAAGAATTTATAAACTTCCGGAGCAACTGGTGAGTGGGAGACCTAGGCTGCTGGGGAGCAGAGGGATCTCTGCGGAGTGCACACGGAAAGGGCACCCCCTGCCCTGACCTGCCCTGTCCTCCCCGATCCAGTGACCTGGAACAGATCTTAGGAACTTCTGTTCCCACCCGGAGACGACTTCAGGACGCAGAGGGGAACCTGGCCCAACTGCCAGCTAAAAAGGCGGCTCTTACAGGCTGAGCAACTGTGACCAGGAACAGATCTTAGGAACTTCTGTTCCCACCTGGAGACAACTTCAGGACACAGAGCGGAGCCTGGCCCAACTGCCAGCCGGAAAGGCGGCTCTTACATGCTGAGCAACTGTGACCAGGAACAGATCTTAGGAACTTCTGTTCCCACCCGGAGGCGACTTCAGGACGCAGAGCGGAGCCTGGCCCAGCTGCCACCCAGAACCTGGGCTGCCGGGGAGTAGAGAGATCTCTGCGGAGTGCACACGGAAAGTGTACCAGGGACACAGACCAGATACAAGGGAAAGGTAAGAACATATCACTGACAACAAAATGGCAAGAGGAAAGAGAAAGAGTATATCCCAAGGAAACCAAGACAATCTAGCAACACCAGAACCCAGCTCTCCCATAATAGCAAATATCGGAATTCCAAACACTCCAGAAAAAGAAGACACAGACCTGAAAAAAATATCTCAAGAAGCTGATAGAGATACTTAAACAAGAAAGGGAGGAAAAGCAAAAAGATTCATAAGCTTTTAAAGAAGAAACAAGAAAAACACTCAAAGAACTCAAGAACAAGAGGAATACAGAACCAAAGAAATAAAGGAATGGAAGAGGGAAATTAAAACAGAAATTGACACAATAAAGAAAATGCTAAAAGAGATAACCCTAGAGTCAGAACACCAATAAAAGAAATCAGGAGTCACAGAAGCAAGCATTTCCAACAGATTACAAGAGATCGAGGAGAGAATCTCGGGGGCAGAAGACAACATTGCAAACATAGACAAAACAGCCAGAGAAGATGCAAAAAACAAAAAGCTCCTAACCCAAAATGTCCAGGAAATACAAGACACAATGAGAAGACCGAACCTAAGGATAATAGGAATAGAAGAGGGAGAAGAGTATCAACTAAGAGGCACAGTAAATATCTTCAACAAAATCATAGAAGAAAACTTCCCTACCCTCAAGAATGAGATGACCACGAGCATAAAAGAAGCCTTCAGAACTCCAAATAGGTTGGACCAGAAAAGAAATACCTCCCGACACATAATAGTAAAAACATCAAGTGCCCAAAGTAAAGAAAGAATACTAAAAGCAGTAAGGGAAAAAGGTCAGGTAACATATAAAGGCAGACCAATCAGACTCACACCCGATTTCTCAACAGAGACTATGAAAGCTAGAAGAGCCTGGACAGACATCATGCACTCCTTAAGAGAGCACAAGTGCCAGTCCAAGCTGCTATACCCAGCAAAACTATAAATCACCATCGATGGAGAGACAAAGATATATCAAGACAAATCAAAATTCACACAATATCTGACCACAAACCCAGCACTACAACGAATTATAGGTGGAAAACCCAATACAAGGAGGGAAAATACAGCCTAGTAAAAACAAGAAAACTCCTAAACAAGAAAACTAAAAGAAGAAAAAAACACAGACACAACTCAACCCAAAAAAAGCAAAAATGGCAGGAAACAGAAACAATTATTCCTTGATATCTATTAACATAAATGGTCTCAACTCCCCATTAAAGAGACATAGACTATCAGACTGGATCCATAAACAAAATCCAGCCTTTTGCTGCATACAGTAAACTCATCTCAGAGACAGAGACAGACACTATCTAAGAGGAAAATGGTGGGACAAAAACTTCCAAGCAAACAGCTCCAAGAAGCAAGCTGGAGTGGCTATTCTAATATCGAATAAAGTAAATTTCCAACCAAAAGTTATCAAAAAAGATAAAGAAGGACACTTTTTACTCATTACCAGGGAAATCTGTCAGGAGGAACTCTCAATCCTTAACATATATGCTCCAAATAAAAAATCACCCACATTCATAAAAGAAACTCTACTAAAGCTCAAAAAATACATTTCACCCCACACAATAATAGTGGGAGACTTTAATACCCCAATCTCACCAATGGACAGATCAGGGAAACAGAAATTGAACAAGGACACTGCAAATCTAGCAGAGACTTTGAACCAACTAGAATTAATAGATATATAGAGAACATTCTATCCTAAAGTAAAAGAATACACCTTCTTCTCACCACCCCTTGGCACCTTCTCAAAAATTGACCACATAATTGGGTACAGAACAAGCCTTCATCGATATAAGAAGATTGAAATACTCCCATGCATCCTCTCAGATCACCATGGTCTACGGCTGGTCTTTAACAACAACAAAGACAACAAAAAGCCCACATACACATGGAAACTAAACAACGCTCTGTTAAAGGATAGCAGGGTCAAAGAAGAAATAAAGAAAGAAATTAAGGACTTTCTAGAATTCAACAAAAACGATAACACAACATACCCAAACCTATGGGATGCAATGAAAGCAGTATTGAGAGGAAAACTCATAGCTCTAAGTGCTTCCAAAAAGAAACTGAAGAGAGCTCACATCAGCAACCTGACAGCACAGCTAAAAGCCCTAGAACAAAAGGAAGCAGATATACCCCAAAAAAAAAGTAGACGGCAAGAAATAATCAAAATTAGGGCAGAAATAGACCAAATAGAAACAAAAAGAACCATTGAAAAAATCAACAAAACAAAGAGTTGGTTCTTTGAGAAAATCAACAAGATTGATAAACCCCTAGCCAGACTAACTAAAGGGCAAAGAGAGAGTATCCAAATTAACAAAATCAGAAAGGAAAGTGGTGACATAACAACTGAAACTAAGGAAATTCAAGAAATCATCAGATCCTACTACAAAAACTTATACTCCACAAAATTGGAAAATCTGGAGGAAATGGACAAATTCCTAGATAGATACAAGGTCCCAACGATTGACCAGGACCAAGTAAACCATCTAAATAACCCTATAACACCTAAAGAAATAGAAGAAGTCATAAAAAGCCTCCCAACCAAAAAAAGCTCAGGTCCAGACGGGTTCAGTGCAGAATTTTATCAGACATTTATTGGGGATATAACACCAATATTCGCCAAACTATTCCAAAAGATAGAATCAGATGGAATATTACCCAACTCATTTTTTGAGGCTACAATAACCCTGGTACCTAAACCACACAAAGACACTACAAGGAAAAAGAACTTCAGACCAATCTCACTTATGAACATTGATGCAAAAATACTCAAGAAAATCCTTGCTAACCGAATCCAAGAACACATCAAAACCATCATTCATCATGACCAAGTAGGCTTCATCCTTGGGATGCAGGGATGGTTTAACATAAGGAAATCCATCAATGTAATCCACCATATAAACACACTTAAAGACCAAAATCACATGGTCATCTCACTAGACGCTGAGAAAGCATTTGACAAAATCCAACTCCCCTTCATGTTAAAAGTCCTGGAAAGAACAGGAATCCAAGGCCCATATTTAAACATAATAAAAGCAATATACAGCCAACAGCCAACATCAAACTTAATGGCGAGAAACTTGAAGCAATCCCATTTAAATCAGGGACTTGACAATGCTGCCCACTCTCCTCCTACCTATTCCACATAGTACTGGAAGTCCTGGCTGGAGCAATTAGACAGCAAAAGGAGATCAAGGGGATACAAATCGGAAAGAAAGAGATAAAAACATCACTCTTTGCCGATGACATGATAGTGTACTTGAGTGACCCCAAAAATTCCACCAGAGAACTCCTACAGCTGATAAACAAGTTCAGCAAAGTGGCCGGATACAAAATTAACTCAAACAAATCAGTAGCCTTCCTATACTCAAAGGACAAACATGTGGAGAAAGAAATTAGGGAAAAGGTACCCTTCACAATCGTTACAAAAACTATGAAATACCTTGGTGTGACTCTAACTAAGCAAGTGAAGGACCTGTACGACAAAAACTTCAAACCTCTAAAGAAAGAAATTGAGGAGGATCTCAGAAAATGGAAAGATCTCCCATGCTCATGGATTGGAAAGACCAACATCTAAAAAATGGCCATCCTACCAAAAGCAATCTACTGATTCAATGCAATCCCCATCAAAATTCCAACCCAGTTCTTCATGGAATTGGAAAGATCAATGTGCAATTTCATATGGAATAACAAAAGACCTAGAATAGCGAAATCCATCCTCAACAACAAAAAAACATCTGCGGGAATCACTATCCCTGATCTCAAGCTATATTATAAGGCAATTGTGCTGAAAACTGCATGGTACTGGTACAGAAATATGCAGGTGGATCAATGGAATAGAATAGAAGATCCAGAAATGAGCCCTCATGTATATGGTCACCTGATTTTTGACAAAGGAGCAGTAAACATTCAATGGAAAAAGGACAGCCTCTTCAACAAATGGTGCTGGTCCAACTGGCACTCAACATGCAAAAGAATGAAAATAGACCCGTTCTTATCTCCTTGTACAAAGCTCAAGTTTAAGTCGATCAAAGATCTCCACATTAAATCAGATACACTGAAACTATTAGATGAGAAAGTAGGGAAAACCTTAGAACACATAGGCACAGGAGAAAATTTCCTGAACAAAACACTAATGGCTCAAGCTCTAAGGTCAAAGATTAACAAATGGGACTCAATGAGATTGCAAAGTTTCTGTAAGGCTAAGGACATCATCAAGAAAACAAAACGGCAACCAACAGAATGGGAAAAGATCTTTACCAACACCACATCAGATAGAGGCCTAATATCCAAGGTGTACAAGGAACTCAAAAAGCTAGACACCAGAGAATCAAATAACCCTATTAAAAATGGGGTACAGAGCTAAACAAATCATTTTCAGTTGTGGAACACCGAATGGCCGAGAAACATCTGAGGAAGTGCTCGACATCCTTAGCCATCAGGGAAATGCAAATCAAAACAACCCTAAGATTCCACCTCACACCAGTCAGATTGGCCAAGATCCAAATCTCAATTGACAGCAGATGCTGGCGAGGCTGTGGAGAGAGAGGAACACTTTTCTACTGTTGGTGGGGTTGCAAGCTAATACAACCACTCTGGAAATCTCTCTGGCGATACCTCAGAAAATTGGATATAGTACTACCTGAAGACCCAGCTATTCCACTTCTGGGCATATACCCCAGAGACACTTTAATACACAACAAAGATATATGCACCACAATGTTCATAGCAGCTCTATTTATAATAGCCAGAAGCTGGAAGGAACGCAGATGTCCTTCAGAAGACGAATGGATACAAAAATTGTGGTACATATACACAATGGAATACTACTCAGCCACCAGAAACAATGACTTAACCAAATTCTTAAGAAAATGGCTGCATCTAGAGAAGATCATCCTGAGTAAGATAACCCAGTCACAAAAGAACAGACATAATATGCAGTCACTGATAGTGGGATGCTAACCCCAGAGGCTTGCACTCCCCCAGAAACAACTCACAGACTGTATGAAGTCCAAGAAATAAAGAAAACAAAAAATATACATATATTTACAAAACAAGAAGACTTTGACTATTTCCATGTTGCGTTTTGTTTTACATGTACTTTACGCTTATTGTAACTAGTAGGTTTTCAATGCATACTGTCAAGTTCTTGAAAAAAATCAAGTACTGACTAAAAAATATATTCACATGGTTTTATGTAAAATTTATTTTAGTGTCTGAAAAAACAGTACTGACAAAAATGTATAATTTTAAGCAAAAAATGTTTAAAATCTGTACATTTATCTTTGCTTTGCAAAATAAAGTCGTTAAAAAAAAGAATTTATAAACTTCCAATAATAAGAATAAAATGATTTATTAGGAACTTTTGTTTTTCTTTCAAACATGGAATGGTTTGTCTTAAGAAACATAGGTGAGTTCAAATAAATATTTGTGTGGATATTCATGTTATATTTGAAATTTCAGAAGTAGAGCTTACTTTATACAATATATCTTGTTTAATGATATAAAATTAAATCACAGAAGAAGTTAAAAATAACATTTTTCTCGATTTAAAGAAGATATTCTAAAGTTTCAGTTTGTAAATTGTACAATATGTAATAGTGGTATAGATAATAGCTATAAAATTATTCATCTGTTGTATGGAAAGCATCGTTTCAGTTGTGTAATATTGAAAATAATGACATAATGGCTTAAATATTTCTATTTATTTTTGTAATTTTAAAAGTAAAATACCAAAATTTTGTCAAATAATGAAAAAAGAGCAGATATACCAAGTTCTTAACTAGTGAATAGAATATTTTTTAAAAACAACTTGTAATATTCCATTTCAGTTTTGAAAGTAAAACAGAAAATTTTATTTCCTACTTCTGTCTTGCAGTATATTCTCGGCTTTCTGGATCCTGATCCTACAAGAATTCTCTTTCCAGTTCTCTGCAAGAGCTTTGGTTTCAGATATGTGGCTTGCATATTGCTGTTTATATGTTCTCCTCTTTAAGTTTTTCTTGCTGTGATAAACACCATGACCAAAACCAATGTTTACAGGAAAGGACCGATTTAATTTTACATCCTGTAGCCTATATTCTAGGAAAGTCCAGGCAGAAACTAAAAACAAGTGCAGGGCAGAAACTGAGGACAACCCATCAAGGAGTACTGTTTACTGGTTTGCTCCCCATGACTTAGTCGGCTTTCTTCTCTTTCTCCTTCTTCTCCTCCCCTTTCTCCTCCTTCTTCTCTTCTCCATTTTCTCCTTCTCGTTCTTTTCTTTTCTTCTTCTTTCCTCCTTCACCTTTTCTTTCTCTGCTTCTTCTTTTTCTCTTCTTCTTCTTCTTCTTCTTCTCCTTATCTTCTTGTCTCCTTCTCTTCTTCTCCATCTCCTTTTCTTTTTCTTCTTCCCTCCTTCTCCCCTTCTCCTTCTCTCCATCTCTTCTTCACTTCCTTTTCTACTTCAACTTTTTCTTCTCCTTCCTTTTTTTCTCTTTCTTCTTCCCTCCTCCTCCTCCTCCTTCTTTCTCCTTCTTCTCTCCTCCTCTCCATCTCCTTCTCATCTTTTTCTCTCTTCCTCCTTCTTTTCTTTCTCCTTCTTTAAATTTTACTTTTTATTCACTTTATATTCTACCATCTCCTCTCATTCCAGTCCCACGCCCACGAATACCGAATGCCTCATCTGTTCTCCTCAGAGAAGGTTAGACCCGCCCCTCACTGCATCTCAACCTACCATGAGACATCTAATCTCAGCAGACCTAGGCACATCCTCTCACACTAAGGCCCACCCAGGCAGTACAGGCAGGGAAGATGATCCAATGTCAAGGAACAAAGATTGACACAGCTCCCATTCTATTTGTTAAGGCAAACACATGAACACTATGCAGCCGATTTGCTACAGATGTGTAAGACATCTAGGTTTAGCCCCTATGGTCCCAGGCTAGCTGAATCTGTAATGTTCTTGACTCCTCTGATCAGCTCACTTTTATCTCTTACTCTTCCACAAGGCTCCTGGAGCTCTGCATGATGCTTTGATCTGGGTTTCCACATCTACATCCATCTGCTCTGGGATGAATTCTCTCAGGAGATAGATATACAAGGTTCCTGTTGCAAGCATAGAAGATAACCATTAATACTTTCAGGGTTGGCTCTCACATGAAATTTTAGGCCATTCCTTTAGTCTCTGCTCTGTCCTTTTGCTCGAACATCTAACCAAGACAGATAGTGAACTGAATGTTTTGTGGGTGGATCAATATTCTTCCACTTCCCCCCAAAGTCCTGCCTGGCTACAGAAGGTGGCCACCTAAATTTGTAGATCTCAATCTGGTAGAAAGCTTTGACAGGG
Source organism: Micromys minutus (assembly GCF_963924665.1). NCBI lineage: Eukaryota > Metazoa > Chordata > Mammalia > Rodentia > Muridae > Micromys > Micromys minutus. The sequence goes on from NC_137975.1 coordinate 37,877,123, forward strand.
TCACTCCAATAGAGTGTTTTCCCAAAGAAGCCAGTATCACCTCCTCAGGAATTGTACCACCTTCAAAGAGCTGAGCCCTCCCACACCAGTCCTGAATCACCACAGGATTGTTCACAAACCAAAGCTGTGGAAGCATTTTCTTTTCTTTTTTTTTAATTTATTTATTTTTTAAACGACTTTATTTTGCAAAACAAAGATAAATATACAGATTTTAAACATTTTTTGCTTAAAATTATACATTTATGTCAGTACTGTTTTTTCAGACATTAAAATAAATTTTACATAAAACCATGTGGAAGCATTTTCTTATCTGAAGTTTTAAATCTTCATAGAGGACTCTGGTTTGTGTCACATTGGCAAAACACAAGCTGGACAAAATACATGGAATCCCAGGTTCAAAAACAGATCCTAAGCCTTAGACAATAATTACTTTCATTTGATCTGTTATATAATTAAAGCTAGAGATAAACTGTCTTGTACGTAGCTTCTTAAAATGGCGATTTGTTTTGTTTTCTGGTTAACATTATGATGGTCTCTTGTTCTCAAATATATTATAAGCAAAATAAAATAATTAGGTATATACTTATGGCTTTTATTTCTAAATTTAAGTAAAAGTTCTTTTTGTAGTAAAATTTAATGTCTTGAGCCCGGCACGTCCTTTCCTTAGACCACTTATGTTCCCAGTTCAAAGACAAACACAGGCCTTATATTTTTAACATGTCTTAAGCAGCATAGCAGCTGGGAAGCTGCCTACCCTCCATGTTGTTAGAATCTACTTTTCTATTATCACTTACTATTTACTATGTTCCATCTGAGGTGTTCTTAACTCCAATTGGCCAGCCCACATGACCACGTTTTTTATAGCTAAGCTTTCCCATGGCAGTTCTTCCTTTTCTTTCCTACATGCTCTTTCTCTTTTGTGGTGGCATCCCTTTCCTTCATCCTTCTCCTTCTCATGTTCTTGCTCCCCAAGCTGGTGAAACCTCAACCCACCTATGCCTCTTCTGCCCAGCTATTGGTTGTCTTCATTTTTATTTACCAGTCACAATTAACTAGGCTCAGGGTCACTCAGTATCTTTCATACAGAGGTTCTCATCTTTTGGATGAGTCTTCAGAGCCCCAAATTAACATTAGAGCAAAGCAGCATTAGACCAACCTTCTACATCTTTTATTAGACCTATATTTAAGTAATTTAATTTCTATTTTATCCCACTGCATATAAAATTCTACTTTATCTGATTTGCATGTGGTGTTTTTATGTTATTGTCTTTAATTTATCTAACTTTGTAATGTTGTATGTGAAGGAACAGTTTTATTGAAGTCATAAGTCTTTTATATATTCTAGTGGTGAGAAATGACTTCAAACTTACATGTACAATAAACATTGTTTTTAAGTTCAGTTTTCAGATCTTTATAAAATGAGTATCTGTTTTGAAATGGATCTATGCCCATTTAAATAATCAAAATTATAACTGTCTCCTTGGCATAAAAATTGCATTTAGTAATTTATTTTTTGTATAATTTTTGAAATGTTATTTACCATTTGTAGATTGGTGACCGATTGTATTGGGGAAGATGTATGTCAGTGTATTACTGGATTTGATTGGTTGGTCTATTGGATTTATTGTGTGCAAGTTAACTCTACAGCTGATTTTTCATGATTCCCCTTTGTCAGCATATCACTACTTTCTTAAAATCTTGTGGCAACATTTCAGGTTGAAAAGATTGTAGCTGTGAGGGTAAAATTGAAACCACTTTCTCCTAGTATATGATTTTATCTTAGCAAGTGGATTGGTAGTTCATCAGACATGTAAGCAGAAGGGAGTATGCATTATTTTTTTTTCCAAACACTGAAAATGTAAAAAAAAAAAATGCAAATTTCTGTACTGCTTCTTTATCTAACACACAATGCCTCTGAAGCACAAAGAATATTCTGTAGTGTCTACTTTCACACTGATGTTTTATGTATCAGTGATGCTCCCAGATAGTGGGATATCTATCATCTATCTGTCTGTCTGTCTATCTATCTATCTATCTATCTATCTATCTATCTATCTATCATATATCTACCTATCTATCTATCTATCTATCTATCTATCTATCATCTATTTATCTATCATCTATCTATCCATTTATCTCTCTACCTCTTATCTATCTATCATCTATCTATGTACCTATTATGTATTATCTATTTACCTATTATCTATCATCTATCTATCTATCATCTATCTATATGTCATCTAAATATTTATTTATCTTTGTATCATCTATCTATCTATCTATCTATTTTCTATCTATCTGTCATCTATCTGTCTATTTTTCTATTTATCTTTCTATCATCTATCTATCAATCTATCTACCTATTATCTATTATCTATCTATTTAACATGTATTTATCGTCTATCTATTTATCTATTATCTATCTCTCAATCCATATGTGTGTGTGTGTGCATGCGAGTGTGTATATACATGTGTGTACAATCACATGCTCTCTTTTATTTTCAAGGTAAATTTGTATTTATTATAGTAATGCAAAAACAGAATAATGATACATTAAATGGCGTATTGTGATATTTCAATACATGTACAAAATGTATTTATCTTCTTTTATTTTGTTAATAATTCCATTCATTTACATTTCAAAGGATATTCCTCCTTACCCCTACCCAAAACCCAGTCCCATATCCAGCTCTCTTCCTTCTTCCTCACCTATATGAGGGTGCACCTAGCCTCTCCTACTCTATAGCTCTAGCATCCCCCTATGCTGGAGCATCAATCCTCTACAGGACAGTGGGCCTCCCCTCCCACTGATGTCAGACAAGGCCATCCTTTGCTACATATGTATCTGGAGCCATGGATCTCTTCCTGTATAGTCTTTGGTTGATGGTCTAGTCCCTGGGAGTACTGGGGTATCTGCCAGCTCAAATGGTTCTTCCTCTGTGGCTTCAATCCCCTCATTTCATCCATTCCTCTGCCAGCTCCCCATCTGTTTCCCTGAGCTCAGGCTGGTGGCTGGCTATAATCATCCACATCGCATTTGTAGGTTTGCTGGCTCAATTTCCCACAGAACAGCCACACTTGTTCCTGACAGCAAGTCTCTTGGGATCAGAACAATGCCTATTGGTATCTGCAGACATGATGGATTTCTGGATGGTTCTTCCTTCAGTCTCTGCTTCAGTTTTTATCTCTGTTATTATTATTATTATTATTATTATTAATTATTATTATTTTTATTATTATTTTTGACTTGAACATTTTTGTGTTACAATCTTTGAGATTGGTAGGGGGAGGTGGTGACCTCATCCCATGACCAGGGTTTGTGCCTATCTACTTGAGGTGGTCTCTTCATGTTCTATCTCTCATTTTTTGGGCATTTGGCTAAAATCTACCATGCTGGGTTCTGGGAGCCTCTCCTTTCCAAAGCATCTGGGATGCTCCAGTGGCTCCGCAGTTCCTCATCTTCCATGCTATATATTTCTTTTCAATTTCCGGACCCTCTCCATCTCTCTCCTGACTCCTCCTGTATCTGACTCTTTCCCCTTATTTTCTCTCACTCCTCTTCTTTCACCCTGGTCTGCTCTCCATCTGTGGGGCTGTACCATGTGTATTGTAAGCTTTTGGGCTAATATCCACTTATCAGTGAGTACATGCCATGTGTGTTCTTTTATGTCTCGATGACCTCGCTGAGGATTATATTTTCTAATTCATCCATTTGCCTGGGAAATTTATGAAGACATTGTCTTTAATAACTGAGCAGTAGTCCATTTTGTATATATACCACATTTTATGTTGAGGGACATCTGGACTTTTTTCCAGCTTCTGACTATTATAAATAAGGCTGCTATAACCATAGTGGAACATGTGTCCTTGTTATATGTTGGATCATCTTTTGGGTATGTACCCAGGAGTGGTATAGCTGGGTCTTCAGGTAGAATTATTTCCAGTTTTCGATGGAAGCACCATATTTATTTTTAAAGTAATTTTACCAGCTTGCAGTCCATTGCAATGGAAGAGTGTTCCTCTCTCTCTGCATCCTTACCAGCATCTGTTGTCACATGCATTTTGGATCTTAGCCTTCTGGAATTTATCTTTTTGTAGCACAATAACAGTCATTATTCCTAAGAGTAAAACACTATTTCTCTCCTCATATCATGTTCTTCTCTCATCTACCCCAACTTTCACAAACACTTTCACACTGTAAACATCTATTAAACCACCTAATACAATTTCTATAGTGGTTTGGCTTATTTCTGTTAATGTAATGAATACAAGTTCAACCATGTAATAAAAGACAGAATTTCATTATTTTTATGTTTGAGTATCATTTTCTCATGAAATATCCTCATGTGATTTATCCAAGCATAACATGTAGGGCCACGTAGTTCTTATAGTGTCATAGTGAATATGAGAATACAAATGTCCATTTGACTCCTTTATACACAATCTTTGAATTAGTAAAAAATAAATCAGAAAATAAGTGTAACTAGTAAGAGCTGTACAAAGAGATACAGATATTCTGGTTATTCTTCAAATTTGTATTATTTCTCATCTCCAATCCTCAATAATCTTGGAAAACCAGTAGAAATTTTACAATATGTTTGTGAAGAAGAAGGGTAGAATTAATCTACCTGAATGTTCCCCCTCATGCTTTGTTGTTCCATATGGGGGCTCACAGCTCATTCTACATCACTGCTTATACAAGATACTCTAATTGCTCTAATAAATTACAGTTCCCATTACCCAGTTTTCTTGTAAATAATTTCACTGAACTCATTCATTGAAGTAGCAATTAAAATTCCATTTTATGCTGAACTACTTGGATAGAAGTATTCTCTTGATTTGGTTTATTGAATTGCAAAAACAGAAGGCAGGATTTAACATAAGGGAAATTAAGAAGTTTGGTAACTAAATATTTTAGCAGTTAGATCACACGAACATAAAAAACGTTTTTTAATAATAATTAATCATAAATTTATACTTAAGCCTATATTATTTAAATAAACCTTAAGTCAAAACAATTGTATACATTTCAACCTATTTAAATAATTAATTAAATAGGTATATAAATGTTTCTCAATTTTTCTATGTTCTTGGAAATATGGGTTAGAAACTCTAAGAATAGTAGGATAATTGTGTTTAATTGATTCTTGTAAGTTGTATAATATTTTCTTAAGTTATTATTTCATCATTGCAATTCACAGTACGCCTTAGTGACTAGACTGCTTAAACTGTAAATGAAATGATAACATCAAAGAAAAACTTAAATACTTTTTTTAAAAAAATGTGTTTGTAAAATGAGTATTATTAGGGCAAGTTTGAGACAAATACAGGTTTATAGTTAAAGCATCTATACATTTCCAGTACATTACTTCTGCAATGTGGGTAAACTTTGTAAAAAATACAAACAGATACTGCATCCCATTCTGTGCCACATTGTGCACACAGACAAATTAACTATAAACATCTGGAAGACAGAGGGGTTCTTGTGATTCACAAGACTTAAGATAGGATAAGACCTAAATAATCATGAACACACAGTAGCTATTTCTACCTGCACAAGATTCTCATTCACACAAACACATATCATAAAGAAGATGACCTGAGACAAAAGAAGTCTGTAATTTTCTTGGAGTAGCTTGATCTATATAGTAAATATGAAGATCATATAAGTTATATAGCAAGACTCCATTAAAATTATATATATATATGTGTGTGTGTGTGTGTGTGTGTGTGTGTGTGTGTGTGTGTCACTACAAATAACTGAAAACATTTATGCTTATCCAGAAAACTGAGGCATAGCACGCTTTTATATTAATTGAAAACTTTATTTTAAAAAACAAAGATACATGTATAGATTTTAAGCGTTTTTGCATAAAAGTATACAAATACATTTTTTATCAGTACTGGGTTTTTTTAAAGGTTTCATAGTGTGCATTAAGATTTTACTAGTTACAATGAGCATAGAGTACATGAAAAAAAGAAGACATAACCCGTGATTAGTCAAAGTTATCTTGGTGTGTAAAGGTTGAGAATAATGTTTTCCATTTTCTTTTTATTTTCTTAAACTTCATATAGTCTGTGACTTGTTTCTGGGGTGTTCAGTGCTTTCTGGGGTTAGTATCCAATTATCAGTGACTGCATATTATGTCTGTTCTTTTGTGAATGGGTTATCTCACTCAGGATGATATTCTGTAGATGCATCCATTTTCCTAAGAATTTCATAAAGTCATTCTTTCTCATAGCTGAGTAGTATTCCATTGTGTAAATATACCACAATTTTTTGTATACATTCATCTACTGAAGGACATCTGGTTTCTTTCCAGCTTCTGGCTATTATAGATAGGGATGTTGTGAACATTGTGGTGCATGTGTCTTTATTTTTTGTTAGTGCTTCTCTGGGTTATATGCCCAGAAGTGGAATGATTGGGTCTTCAGGTAGTATTATGTCAAATTATCTGAGGAATCCTCAGACTGATTTCCAGAGAAGTTGTAACAGTTTACAACCCCACCAACAGTGGAGAAGTGTTCCTATCACTCCATATCTTCTCCAGCATCTAGTGTCATCTGAATTTTTGATCTTAGCCATTCTGACTGGTGTGAGGTAGAATCTCAGGGTTGTTTTGATTTGCATTTCCATGATGGCTAATGATATTGAACACTTTCTTAGATGCTTCTCAGCCATTCGATATTCCTCAATTGAGAACCTTTTGCTTAGCTCTGTATCCCATTTTTAAATAGGGTTGTTTGATTCTCTGGTGTCTAGCTTTTTGAGTTTTTTATATACATTGGATATTAGGCCTCTATATGATGTGGGGTTGATAAAGATTTTTTTTCCACTCTGTTGGCTGCCATTTTATTTTCTTGACAGTGTCCTTAGCCTTACAGAAACTTTGCAATCTCATTAAGTCCCATTTGTTTATCTTTCACATTAGAGCACGAGCCATTAATGTTCTGTTCAGAAAATTTTCTCCTATGCCTTTGTGTTCTAAGGTTTTCCCTACTTTCTCTTCTAATAATTTCAGTGTACCTGATTTAATATGGAGATCTTTGATCCACTTGCACTTGAGCTTAGTGCAAAGAGATAAAAGAGTTTATTTTCATTCTTCTGCAGGCTGAGCGATATTGGACGTTTTCTTGAAGAGACTGTCTTTTTTCCATTGAATATTTACAGCTCCTTTGTCAAAAATCAAGTAACCATATATATGAGGGCTCATTTCTGGATCTTCTATTCTATTCCATTGATTCACATGCCTATCTCTGTACCATACCATGAAGTTTTTAGCACAATTGCCTTGTAATATAGCTTGAGGTCAGGGATAGTGATTCTCCCAGATATTTTCTTATTGAGGATGCATTTCACTATTCTAGGTCTTTCGTTATTCCAGATGAAATTTCACATTGATCTTTCCAACTCTATGAAGAATTTGGTTGGAATTTTGATGGGAATTGCATTGAATCTGTAGATTGCTTTTGGTAAGCTGGCCATTTTTACAATGTTGATCTTTCCAATCCATGAGCATGGGAGATCTTTCCATTTTCTGAGATCTTCCTCGATTTTCTTCTTAAGAGGTTTGAAGTTCTTGTCACACAGGTCCTTCACTTGCTTAATTAGAGTCATACCAGAGTATATCATATTGTTTGTGATTATTGTGAAGGACATTTTTTCCCTAATTTCTTTATCCACATCTTTGTCCTTTGAGTAGAGGAAGGCTCCTGATTTGATTGAGTTAATTTTATATCCAGCCACTTTGCTGAACTTGTTCAAGAGCTTTAGGAGTTCTCTGGTGGAATTTGTGGGGTCACTTAAGTACACTATCAACTCATCTGCATATAGTGTTGATTTACTTCTTCCTTTCCAAATTATATCCCTTTGATTTACTTTTGCTGTCTAAGTTCTCTGGCCAGGACTTCCAGTTGTATGTTGAATAGGTAGGGGGAGAGTGGACAACCTTGTCAATTTCCTAATTTTAGTGGGATTGCTTCAACTTTCCCACCATTAAGTATGGTTCATAACCTCTGCTAGTTTTACTCTGTCCTTGTTCAGTTTCTGTTTCAATGATCTGTCCATTGGTGATAGTGGGTTGTTGAGGTCTCCCACTATTATAGTGTGGGGAGCAATGTAATTTTTGAGCTTTAGTAGGGTTTCTTTTATGAATATGGGTGCTCTTGTATTTGGAGCATATATGTTAAGAATGGAGAGTTCCTCCTGACATATTTCCCCTGTAATGAGTAAAAAGTGTTCTTTCTTATCTTTTTTTGATAACTTTTGGTTTAAAATATACTTCATTAGATATTAGAATGGCCACTCCAGCTTGCTTCTTGGGGCCATTTGCTTGGAAGGATTTTTCATCCTTTTACTCTGAGATAGTATCTGTCTTTCTCTCTGCAATGAGTTTCCTGTAGGCAGTAAAATTCTGGGTTTGTTTATGTATCCAGTCTGATATCCTGTGTCTTTTTTGGGGAATTGAGTCCATTTATGTTAACAAATGTTAAACAATAATGGTTGCTGTTTCCTGCTATTTTTGCTTTTGGAGGTAGAATTGTGCCAGTGTACCTTTCTTCTTTTGGATTTCTTGCTTAGGTATTTTCTTGTTTATGGTAGGATGTATTTTTCCTCCTTGTATTTGATTTTCTGCCTATAATTATTTGTAGTGCTGAGTTTCTGGTCAGATATTGTGTAAATTTAGTTTTGTCTTGGAATATCTTTTTCTCTCCATCTATGGTGATTGAGTGTTTTGCTGGGTATAGCAGCTTGGGCTGATACTTGTGTTCTCTTCGGTTCTGCATGATGTCTGTCCAGGATCTTCTAGCTTTTATAATCTCTGTTGAGATATCGGGTGTGATTCTGATTGGTCTGCCTTTATATCTTACATGACCTATTTCCCTTACTGCTTTTAGTATTGTTTCTTTGCTTTGGGCACTTTGCGTTTTGACTGTTATGTGTTGGGAGGAATGTTTTTTTTGTCCTCTCTATTTGGAGTTCTGTAGACTTCTTTTATGCTCATGGTCTTCTCATTCTTAAGGGTAAAGGAGTTTTCTTCTATGATTTTGTTGAACATATTTACTGTGCCTCTCAGTTGATATTCTTTGCCCTCTTTTATTCCTATTATCCTTAGGTTTGGTCTTCTCATTGTGTCCTGGATCTCCTGGACATTTTGGGTTAGTAGCTTTTTGGTTTTTGTATCTTTTCTGACTGTTTTGTCTATGTTTTCAATGTTGTCTTCGGCCCTGGAGATTCTCTCTTCCATCACTTGTATTCTTTTGGAGATGCTTGTATCTATGACTCCTGATTTCTTTTTTAGGTTTTCTACCTCTAGGGTTGTCTCTTTTAATGTTTTCTTTCTTCTTTCCATTACCAGTTTAAATTCCTTCTTCCATTCCTTCATCTCTTTGGTTCTGTTTTTCTCTAGTTCTTTGAGTTCTTTGAGTGTTTTTCTTGTTTCCTCTTTAAAAGCTTCTATTTCTTTATGCTTTTCCTCTCGTTCTTGTTTAAGGATCTCTATCATCACCTTGAAATATGATTGTCGATCTGAGTCTTCTTTTTCTGGAGTGTTTGGCATTCAGCTGTTTGCTATGATGGTAGAGCTGGGTTCTGGTGTTGCCAGGTTGTCTTGTTTTCCTTGGCGTGATTTCTTTTGCTTTCCTCTTGCCGTCTTTTTTTCTGTGATTATATGTGGTCTTATTGTCAGTGATTGGTTCTTTTCTCTCCTTTATACCTGTCCTGTGTCCTTGGATCTCATCTGTTTCTGGTGGCATATGGCCTGAGAGCCTGTTCTGCACACATGGTCTGCTGGGTGTAAACAGACACCCTAAGGCAGGGTTCCTGCTCCCCTGAACCAATCGGGGTGGGCACTTTCTGAGTGCTCAGCACAGACCTCTCTGTTCCCAGGCTACTCAGATCACCGTGTCATCAGGCCTGTGTCCCTAAGCTTTATATTGAATTTTCAAAATTATGCACCTAATGTTCTGAAATCATTAACTATTTCTTGAACAAGATGATTCAAGATAGAAGATCTGCACAACTATGTATATAGTGGCATTAAGTCCCTATTTTTATTGAGACTCTCTCCTGGATATGGTAAACACAAGGAGGCAAAAAGTGATAAATACTGCTGTTATATAGTTATATAATAATACATAGCTACCCATGTAGCTATATGAATGTGCCATTTTAGGCTGGACACTCAGGTCACTTGATATTTTTTATTAAACTCTGTATGTGTTCCTTATTTTTCGAAATATAATTTGACACTAGATAATTGGTTTTTATGTTTTGATTAATTTACTTATTGATAATGTTATACATTTATTTAAAAATGTGTTCTGGTTCCATTCATCCCTCTCTCTCCACCCCCACTCCAATACATACGTACCAACTAAGCACTTATCTTCTTTTAGATATTCTACTTTTTTTCCCTTTATGGTTCACATCACTAAACCAGGCAACATGTAGAGTCATGAACACAGAGTCATTCAGAGAAGCATGAATAATTCACCCATCTTCACATAACTGAAGACTATTTCATCTTCTTCAGTATCCCTCAACTTATAGTAGTTCTAAAAATGAGAGAAAAAAAAAACCATTTAGCCCCTACCTACATGTGACTCAATATTCTGTGTTATGCATGCTCTATGTATCCAGCCAAATATACCATAAATGCAAAAGGGCTATGACCATGTCATACCCTCATGGCAGTGTTTCCTGTGCCTCTTCTCCATTACCCAACTATAATATATGTACAAGTCCCTATATCTTGATGTGGTCTGACACTCAGACTGATGTTCTGAATGCCCCATTTGAGGCTGGACACTCTGGTCACTTCATCAAAAAATCTTTATATGAGTCAGTGCTGTCAATTTTAGAAAAAAGTTTTTCTTTGTATTTTAGTTTTTACATTGAAATAAATTATTTATTAAATAAATTTTTTTACCATATATTGCATCTATAGGTCTTCTAGAAACCCCTCTGCCATGTGTCCTTTCCCTCAGATAAACTCCCACTCCTTTTCCTCCTCAGAAATGAGCAGGTATCCAAGAGACAACAATTAAACAGGACAAAGCTAAATGCAATAAGTCAAAGCAAAAGCCCTTATATCTAGGCTGGGCTATCAAATAGGAGGAAAATAGTCTTGAAAGCAGTAAAAGCAGTCAGAGATATGTTCTTTTCCACTGTTATAAGTCAAACAAAAATACTAAGTTAATAGTTATACCAAAAATTGTGGTACATTTACACAATGGAGTACTACTCAGCTATCAGAAACAATGACTTCATTAAATTCTTAAGAAAATGGATGCTTCTAGAGAATACCATTCTGAGTGAAATAACCCAGTCACTAAAGAACAGACATAATATGTAGTCACTGATAATTGGATATTAACCCCAGAAATCTCTGAACACCCCAGAAACAACTCATAGACTGTGTGAAGTTCAAGAAAAGAAAAAAAAAGACATTATGTTTACTACTTACACACCAAGAAAACTTTGACTAATTCCAGGTTACATCCTGTTTTACATGTACTTTATGCTCATTGTAACTAGTAAGATCTTAATGCATACTATCAAACTTTAAAGAAAAAAAAAACAAGCAATGACAAAAATGTATTCGTATACTTTTATGCAAAAATGCTTAAAATTTGTACATTTATTTTTGTTTTTAAAATAAAGTTCTTCAATAATAAATAAATAAATAAATAAATAAATAAATAAATAAATAAAAGAGTTATACCAAAAATAAATGGGACCATGCAGATAGAGCAGGCCTTGTGTTTGTCCATTTTAGCCTCAGTAAGCTCATGTGAGCCCTGAATAGTTAATTTAATGGGCCATGTTCTCTCCTTCCCCTCATACTCTGACAATCTTTCTTTCCCTTATTCCATGGGGCTTGCCAGTATCTGAGGAGAAGAAGGAGAAATCCAATTTAGACTCTCTATATAATATCTAGATCTGGGTCTCTGTCCCTACTCCCTTTTGCTGCTGGAGGAACCTGCTATGATGATTATTGTTCAGTGTACTAACCTCTTCATAGGGCAGAATATTATTAGAAAAAAAATGTCATTGTTTTGTTAGTTGTACTTGATTCTCCCAAAGGAGAATCTCTATGCTATCCAGTCTCCATTGCCATGTGTGTAGATATGGGCTCTATCATTTTTGGCATAGGATTAAATTAAACAAACATTGGTTAGCCACCCCCACATTTTCTGTGTGACCATTTCCCCAGAATATAGTGCAGGCGTTACAGATTGTTAGTGGAAGTGTTATGGTTGGGGTGATGTCCAGGTTTCTCGATTCAAAACCTGCAGCGAAATTTGTCATGCAAACGATACCACAGTGGAAAAACAAGATTCCATGCCTATACCACCTAAACTCTCTATGAGCAACCGGTTCTGTGGAAATTGTTCTTGGCAATGGAACAATGGGGCTAGTTTTCAAATATTGACCTTATACCTAAAAACAGCTCCTTTTGCTTGGGGATCTCCATAGTACCTCCTTGGCAAATAACTTAACCAAATATAATCTAGTCCCAATAATACAAACCTTGACTGGTTAAAAAAGATAGCCACTTCATACTCCGTATGTTCTATTCTCCTGCTAATCCAAAAGACACCCCCTACCTCCTCAGGACTTCAAGTAGGCTGAAGGAAGATGGACATCTCTCTTACACTACCTGATATCTAATTCCTTCATTCTCATTTCTAGCTCTACAGCAGGGAGCTCCATTTGACCTCTGTTTCCTCATGGACCTAACGCCCAATGGGTCACAGAGAACTTCTTACCTAACTTTTTGTCTTCACATTCATATTGGTATTTCAGCCTTCAACACATTCCTCCAATAGGCATCCTTTTGAACATAGCAACCAAGCAGGTACTAAAACATGCAAAGTTCTGTCATCACAGAAGGATATTACAATCCACATAATATTTCTTCAAATTCATGTCAGCTTCTATGAACATTTATAAAGATGATGTTCATTCTGAAAAAGGGGAGAAAAAGAGTTGTTACATACTAATTTTGAAATATCTCTGTGTACTTTCTGTTAGGTGATTATAAATGAGTTCATTATTCTTGATAATAACATTCAAAGATAGAGGAGTAATTGTTTATTTTTTTTTATTTTATAATGCAAGTGTTGTATTGTGAGGGATGTACACATGATTAATCCATGAGATATGAGACTGCTGTTGGCTGTGAACATGGCCAATAAATAAATAAATAAATAAATAAATAAATAAATAAATAAATAAAACAAAACAAAACAAAAGAGCAAAAAAAATCAATAAAAAACCAACCAGTTACAAAGGAAAGACTTACAGTGTCATCTGTTGCTTTCTCAAGTCTCTTGTGAAATAGAAGCTCATCATTTTAGATAGAAAGTATAACCATGAAGATCGTCATATCTATGCATGTGTTCCCACTATTGCTGGTGTCACAGGACAAAATGCCACAGATATTTTTGTTGTTGTTGTTATTTTTATATAGGCATTGGGAATTAAAATCCTGATGCTCAGACTTGGAATAGTATCCTAAACACAAAGACTAGGAGTAGTTTATTAAAGTGAAATATTCAGAAAATAATCAAACATGAAATACATGATATAATTTTCTAGAACATATAGAAAGAACTGATAGTGAGAAGTAATTAATATATATTTTATTCACATATGAAAAGAATTATATAACATATTTAGCCTAGCTTAATCGAAACAAGATTTTATTGTTTAAGTATAAGGAACCATATATTAATTATCCAGTCAATTATGTTAGTCTTGTTTCTTAGTTACATTTATTGACACTGGTATAACATTACTTAATCAACCATTTTATCTGTTTACCAACATAATTACCTCTAATTGATGCAAAGTGAACTAAATAATGACTTGATTAACATTAAGAGGATCAGAAGATTACTGCAAGTTTGTGTCTCCGACTCATGTCAGAAGCTACACCCATAAAATCTCACCAACAGTAGTGCCCAAACAGGAAATAAACAAATATGACCTATGAACATGCCACTGTGGACTGGAAATAGACCTTCAGGCCTCAAGCCTACAAAATTAACTATAGACTACTGAGAAAAACTAGGAACCTGAGATGTGGTTGCCCACATGAAGAGCACACATACTAATTGGTTTTCCAGTGCCAAACAATCAGCCTTGAAAATGCAACACTAGTAACATTATGCAGTCTAAAGAGGGTCCATTTAGGAAGTAGCAATATGTAAGCTAATGAAGTAAGACCCCATGAAATTGAGAAGGGGGATGCTATGGCAGGGACTGAATGAAGAAATGAAATAATAATATTTGATTATCTTGTAATGTTAAAAAAAATGTTTATATCCAAGTATTTCTCATTGGGAATCAACCCATGCAAATCAGGTTACTGTGTGGGAATAAAAAATGAAAATGATCTGAAGAATGTGTTTACTTTTTCATTCTTTTCAACAACAAAATTGTCAATCTTTGAGGGATTAAATCATTATGTTTAATCTTTACATACCAAAAATTTTTACAATTTCCATGTTATGTTTTGTTTTACATATACTTTATGATCTTTGTAAATAGTAAGATGTCAATGCATATTATCAAAACTTTAAAAAAATCAAGTACAGTGAAAAATATATTTGTATATATTTACTCTAAAATGCTTTTAATAATCTGTATATGTATCTCTGTTTTTTTAAAATAAAGTTGGAAAGAACTTTACTAAATTAGAAAATTAAATTAAAGCACTTGCAAAATTATCCAGAAAATAAAGATTTTCTCCCAAAATCACATGGTAGTAGAGCATCAGTGTTGTCAGTTGCCCCTAATACAGAGACAGAGACAGAGAGAAAGATAGAGACAGACAGAAACAGAACACAGTGAGAGACAGATACAAAACACCACAATAAGCTAATACATAATAAAATCTATTGAACATAAGGAGAGCAAGAACAGAAACACTCATGACATAACCAAAGGTATTGCACACTGACATTGATGGCCCATTAAGCTGTATATGAGAATAGAATGAGGATAAAGATGGAATATATGAAAAATTACTATGTTTTATTTGTAATAAATATGCATATGGAAACAACTGAAAGAGTTGGACATAACTAAAATAGGTTTTCTTCAGATTTAAAAAAAATATATTTTTGTCTGTGAGTATTTTGCGATATTGTATGTCTGTGATCCACATGCATGCCTGTGCCCATGGAGGTCAAATGAGTGTATTTGTCCCAGAACTGGAATCAAATATGGTTGGTAGCTGTTGTGGGAGTGATTATAATCAGATTCAGGGCCTCTAGAAGAGCAACTAGTAATCTTAAGCCCTGAGTCAACTTTCCAGTTCTCAAAGAGATCTTTAAACCTACTTTTTTATGGACTTAGAATTCATAAGGCACAGAAATGCCAATAAACATCAACAAATCTATTTGAGAGATGTTACCAACTTATTAATTATCAACAGGATGATACAAATGAATAAATTAGCTAAAGAGCATGCAATAATTAGAGATCCAAGCCTTCATAGGAACTCAGCCTAGGCTAATCAGTGAGACCTTACCCATTCCCTAAATGGACACATATGTAGATAAATTACATAAGCCAATAAAGTAACCTTTCAAATGTGTTCTATGTTCTCATCAAGCTCTCATAAATACTACTTATAAAATGTGAGGTATGATTAATAACACAAAGCAAATTTGAATAAGGGATACATTGTAACAGTAATTTTAAGAATTATTAATAAAATTATCATAAAATTAATATAAAATATGTCTGTCTATCTGTCTGTCTGTCTCTCTGATTGTCTGTCTGTGTTTTTATAGGCACATACCTAATATCACATATGGGAAAATCAGAGGAAAACCTGCAAGTGTCTTTGCTTCTACCATGTGTTTTCTTTTTCTTTTTTTAATTAAATGCAGGCCACTACCTTTGGCAGTAAAATTCTTTAGCTCTGAGAGTGTCAGCAGCTCTCAATATGCATGTCTATCATTTTAGATCTGAGACTCCATCTCATGGAAGATCTTTAATGCTAAATTAGGCAACCATCTGTCCTTACAATACTGTTAGGAAAGCATAAACATATTCCATATAAACCACATTTTGAATTGAAGAACAGAAAGTTGCTGTGGCACTCATCTGAGTACTTCAGATAAATATTAGGTATATAACATCATTCTTCTTGAAGATGGAAAGTACACAGAAACAACCCAATGCTGTTTCTGGAGGAAAATGAAGACGTCATTTTCCTTAGTTAGGGTTACTACTGTTGTGAAGAAACACCATGCCTAAACCAACCTGGGGCGAAAGGAGTTTATAGGGATGCCACTTTCACAGTTTAGTCCATCACTGAAGAAAGTCAGGACAGAAGTAGTTGTGGTTTACAGGGTAAAACTCAATCCTACACAATGAGAATCTCTAGGGGGTACATGCCACTCAAGAACACTTTGAAAAACTTGTTGGGAGGGGAATAACTGCCATTAATCTCTTATTCCAGAACCTTCTGTGGGAGCCACAAATGCTGAATTGAATAACAAACCTCACTAATAAGCCAGGTAATATTCCACTACTTAAGTTAGACCTACAGATCTGAGAATCTGTTGGGCATTTATTGATATTAAACCACAAGTATCTTACATTCAATTTGCAGATTCTGCTATATACCATTACTGTTCTACATTAACACATCAGTAAATCTTTAGGAGTAAAGATAAAGAGAGGTAATATGGCCTGTATATCACCCTGGTCTATTAGGTTTAGGTTGTTATCTTAATTGGATGAAGTGAAGAGGCATTAGTAACCTATCTGTACCTACTAGTAATACATTTGTGCATGACGACAGCATGTGGAATACTTCCAACCAAAATTCAACAGCTTTTGACTCAGCAAAAATTTCAAAAGTCTAAAAGCACATAAAACACAGATATTTCTTCTAACATGTACTATAATTTGTTGCATGCGGCACTTACTATTATCAGTAAAATACTAGAGATTTCCATAGATTTTGGAGGCACCACATTCCTTAGTTAGGTGTATTATCCTGGAGGATAATGTAGGTAATTAAAAAGGAGAAAATAAAATCTACGATGACTCCATGTACCCTGAATAATCAATTTTGCAACAAATCTGCTCTGCATTGCACAATTATTTTTTCTCTGAGTCATATGATATAACAACCCTATAATATGAGAGGAATCAATGGGAGTCAGAGATGTTATTTAGCGCCTTTTTCATGTCCCTATACATTACACACATGGGACAACCTTGGTATTTTGAAGTAAGTGCCTGTCATAGCAAGTAGACAGTTATTCTGCATTTGAGAACCAATTCTTGGTCTACCAGTAAACTTTAGGTTAAACTAAATGGACCACAATGGGACCTAGCTACCTGAGCCGACCATCTTTAGTTGCCCATGTGATCTTAGCTACATATTTGAACTATAATTTTGAAGTTCAAGAGCTTATGGTTCCAATTTTTTCTATGATGAGTACTATCTCCGAGTATAAACATGTTCATCATAGTGTTTCAACTTAGAAAAAGGCTAAAATATAGTTCATATATTGTTTTGCATACATTGCATAAAGCACTCAGAGGATGCAGCATTTTAGTTAATTTCTGTAACAATCCCGAATGATGAAAAGAGTAAAAAGAGAACTTGTAGAAAGAACAAGTACTACACCATGTTCCATATTTTTTGGAATACAAGTGGTCAAAAAAAATTAAAAACCAAATAATGGGCTTAATGGGCTGTTGCCAAGATGATGACTTTTTAGCATAGACAGAAACTTGGAAGAAATATTGATGAATAGATGTGAACAATATTAAAGTAAGGGATATATAGCTAGACCTCTTCAAATGGGAGGATTTGATAATTATAACATTCCCTCCCCACATAAGTGTTACCAAAAGCTTACCGTGCAAAATAAATTCTTCAATAATCATACAAATGAAATTACATCATATGTGATTGACAGTCATTTTCTTTCTTGAGTACCCATCCATCAGCACTGATGTGTATATAGCTGATACTACATGAAGAATTTGCCAATAGCACAGACAAAAATCTAGGTCTCATTATGCTGTCATTTGTTGGTGAAATCACAAAAATCAAGGTGGTGAGTTCATTAAAGAACAAGTCAGACTTCATTTTTATTGGAATTTATATTTATGTGAGTTTTGTACTTTCTTTATCTAAATGTGATACTTCTCAAATTATCATTTTCAATTAATCATTTTAAAATGTAATGGTTATTTTTGATTTAGGGTAGCAGTAATATCAGTATCAGTAGTAACAGTAACATTTAAATAGTTCATGCTAAAAGAGGCATAACAGTAACATTTAGATAGTTCATGTTAAAAAATTCATAATTCACTCATTATAATGATATTTCTGCTATATGATGCTATGACTTATGTTTTATCATAAAAATTATGAGGCATATAAGAGTTTTTTACAAAGCATCAAAACCAAATGAATTGAAAGTAGTACATTAAAGTTTTGATCAAATAACTTACTATGGATTCTGACCTACTCATAATATAGACAAAAGTTGGTTCAAGGGTTAATATATTGTAAGTAGTTTTAGAAAGATAATAATATATAGCTTTCAGTGTTTCTTAAAGATACATATATTTATCATATTTGTAAATATCTCTATTAATATTAGAAATATATAAATAAAACCAAATATGTTTAAATAAGTAGATTTTATTAAAGCAGCTTCCAGCATTTTGATAGTTTTAAAATATTTTTACAAACATTCCAACATTATTGATTTGCAAAAAAAGTGCACATTAGGGAGTGAGAAATAGTCATGAACTCTGATATCATCAAAACAACAAAAAATAATGTTTAGATACTAGTG
The DNA here is from genome assembly GCF_963924665.1 of Micromys minutus. Lineage (NCBI taxonomy): Eukaryota > Metazoa > Chordata > Mammalia > Rodentia > Muridae > Micromys > Micromys minutus. The sequence continues at coordinate 37,895,975 of NC_137975.1, forward strand.
CTATTAATTGTGTTTAATTTAAGCAAGAAATTGAGTGTAGCCACTTGCAATCTATGGAAATTTTTAAAGATGTTAAAATACTATCATCTGATAATTATCTCAAATTACTGAAAACTACATATTGTTGATTTCAATGGTCTTACACATTTTAGATTATTTTAAATTTTACATAAATAGCAGATTGTGATAATAACAAAGCTTAACCACAGACGGAAGTTAATTGCTTTCCAAATTTTAATTGCAAACAATTTATACCTGTACAAAATTCCAGTATGCTTTAACACAACGATACTTTAGAATATATTCTATTGACAATGATTTTAATGGTGATTGTGGTATTATTACTAGGAGATTCTAATCATGATCTCTGCTAACTCATGGGAACTGGAGCAGATGGCTTGTGTTTCTTACGCTAGAATATCAGAGAAGGCAATGTTGAAATAGGTTCCAGTGAGTACATTCAAGTGAATGGAAAAGTCAAGGTCAAGAAAATACAGCCATTCTGGGAGGTGCTGCTCATTTCTTAAAGCATAAGTGCAGCTTTATTTCAGAGGCAGTTGATCTATTGCTTTGTGACACCAACAGCAATGTCAACAAGAAGGCACATGTGGTCCATTCTGTGTCCATCAGGTGGCAGTGCATCTTGCCTATCCAAGGCCCCATTTACAAAATAAAGGCAGTAATGTATCAGATGATCTCTAGGAAGTATATTTTTGCAAAAGAATATTTACAAATTATGCATATGAATGTATATATATAATTTATGTACTATTTTATATATTGCATATAAAGTATGTGTTATTGTATATATATATATACTTACATATATATCTGTACGTATTTATATATGCAAAAATTTCACTTGATGATAAGACTTTTAGGAGAGACATGTCTTCATTCAAATTACGACTGGCCTTTTGTTTCTGAGTTACTAGGTTGTTGTAGTTTTTAAAATGCAAAGAATATTTTCCTGACAATCAAATATGTTATTCAACTGCACAAAAAAAACTGTTGAGCTTAAACAAAAAAATGATGTGATCTTCAAATATTCCCAACTGTAAATCAAAAAATTCTTAGTTTTTTCTTGGATATGTAGGCAGATGATTTTTTCAAAATACTAAACTCTTACTTCAATTCCTCCCATTCAAGTTTCTAATATTGCGGGGTACAAAAAAATTCTAAGCATAACAAGTTTCACTTTGAAAGATTTCTGAATCCTTTGACTCTGAATTTTTCCAGAGCAATACTGACAAAAATAGCAGAAAATTGTATCTTTAAAATGTATAATTATGAAATTATTCATTTAAAAAGCATGTCTTTTCATCCTACCTTATGCAAAATCAGTATATCTTATATCATTAACAAACACTGGTTGTTTTGAATTTATCCAAAGGTTGGAGTATCCATCATTAATACTATTTCACTTATAATAACATATTCTGTTTATACAAATTAATATAGTATTTTAATACATGTAACACTTTGCTCTTGTTCAAGTCTGTCTTTTATACATTTTTCTGAATCTATAGTGAGAATTTTTACTTATTCTTCATTATAATCACATTTTCTTTCTCCCTTCTTTGCTTTTTATTTTTCCTTCCTCTCTTCCTTCTTTTTTATAAATATTCAAGAGCAGATACTAAAACTTTAAGCAAACACATTGTGTATCATTTGTAGCAGATATTCTGAATATGAATAATAATTAAAATTCTATACACTATATTTAATAAATTATATTCAAATGATACATAATTTTATTTTTATTTCCTGGTCTACCCTCCTACTGTTCCACATCCCATACCTACTTTCTGCCCCCACTCCCACCCACTAGGCCAGACCTTGAAACTTCCTGGTGTCTCCAATCTCTTGAGGGTTAATTGCATCTTCTCTTCCTGAACCCAGACTTGAGAGTATTCTGTTGTATATATGTTGGGAGCATCATGTCACCTGGTATATGCTGTCTCGTCGTGTCTGAGAGATCTCAGGATTCCAGGTTAATTGAGACTGCTGGTCCTCATAAAGGGTCACCTCCCTCTTCAGCTTCCTAGAGCTTTTCCCTGAATCAACCAAGGCACATAAGCTCTGTTGGTTGGTTAGTTGCAAATATCTGCATCTGACTCTTTCAGCTGCTTGTTGGGTATTTTGGAGCATAGTCATTGTAGATCTTTTTTGGTGTTTTCCATAGCTACAGTAATGGGGTCAGGCCTTAGGGCCTTCTTTGATATGGATTCCCTATTAGGCCTTTTCCTGTACCTTCTTTGCCTCAGGTTCTTTTCCATTACTATCCCTGAAGTTTTTTTTTTTTTTCCAGATAGGTACAATTGTGGATCAGAGTTTTCACTATGGGATAGCAACTCCATCTTTCAATTCACCCCCTATCTTCCTGCTGTAGGTGGACTCTACGAGATCTGTCTCCACCCTGTAGGGCACTACATCTAACATCCCCCTTGAGTTCTAATGATATCTTACCTCCCATGTCTCTAGCACATTCTGTTGGGTTGTCCAAATATCCTATCTTTTCATATTTTCCATGCTTTCTGCTGAACCTCAGGACTTTATTACTTTTTTCCCACTCAATACCAGATTATGTTCTCCTCCCTACACTGTCCCCTTTGCCTCCCTGGTCCCTGTCTCATATCTCCTTGTAGTTGCTTTCTTCTCATTCTTAAGTGGGATTGAGACATCTTCATTTGAGCCCTTCAGCTTGTTGACCTTTTTGAGTTCAGGGTGGGAGGCAGGAGAGTTGGTGGGTAGGACAAAATCCCATAGAAGCTGGGGGGAATGAGAAAGGGGTATATGGAGGGAAAACCTGAAAAGGAGATAACATTTAAAATGTAAAAATATATCCAATTTAAAAGCAGGGAAGAAAAATACTAATACTAAAATAATGCTAAAGTTACATGAAAAAATATGAAATATAGACAAGTAAATAAATTGAAATATTTCTAGTTGAGGAAAAAATTGTATTCTAGAGAGAATTCTGTGCTGTTTTAACATTTTAATTTGCATTTCTCTAATGACCAGTCTTATTGGTAATCTTTGTATAAACTTACTGACTATTTATATGTATTTTTGATGAAGTTTTTTTTTTTAATTTTATTGACTTGTCCTACTGGGGTGGAAGAGTGTTTTTGTGTTTTTAAAGCAGATAATGGGATATATATGTATATATACATGTGTGTTTCTGGATAGTATCTTTTGAATGAAATATTTAATCTTTCAAAGTCTAATTAATATTTTTGCTTTTATAATTAACATACTTTTAGACAACAACAAAAAACCAAGAAAGTATTTAAATTATTTAATTCTCCACTGAGCATGTTATTAATGAGTAGAGATTTTCCAATTTCCACATGTATTTGGGCTCTATGTTCTTTCTGCTGTTGAAGACCAGCATTAGGCCATGGTGGTTAGATAGGGTGCATGGGATGATTTTGATCTTCTTGAATCAGTTTATGGTCATTTTTTAACCAATTATTTGGTCAGTTTTGAAAAAGGTACCATGAGGTTATGAGAAAAAGGTTTTTTTTTTTTTTTTTTTTTTTTTTTTTTTTTTTTTTTTGTTTTGCTATAGGATGAAATGTTCTGCAGATATTTGTTATCTATTTTGTTCATAACCTCTATTAGTTTCATTTTGTTTCTGCTTAGTTTCTGTTTCAACAACTTGTCGAATGGGTTGCTGAAGTCTCCCACCATTATTGTATGGGGCTTGATGTGTGTTTTAATATTTAGTAAAGTATCTTTTATGAATGTGGGTGCCCTTGAATTTGGGTTATAAATGTTCAAAAATGAGATTCACTCTTGTTGGATTTTCCCTTTGATGAACATGAAGTATCCTTCTCAATCATGCTTGATAACTTGTGGTTGAAATCCTATTTTTTTAGATATTAAGATGGAAACTCCAGTTTGTTTCATGGGACCATATGCTTGGAGTACTTTTTTCCATCCTTTTACTTTGAGATAGTGTCTGTGTTTGTTATTTAGGTATGTTTCTTTTATGCAGCAAAATGTTGGATCTCATTTGTATATCCAGCCTGTTAGCTTGTGTTTTTTTTTTTATAGGTGAGTTGAGTCCATTATTATTAAGAGATATTAAAGACAGATGGTTGTTGTTTCCTTTTGTATTTGTTTTGTTGTTCTCTCTTTTTTGGCTTTGTTTTGAGATGCTTAATATCTTGTCTTTTCTTTGGTATAGGTACCTTCTTTGTATTGGTGTTTTCCTTCTAGGATCCTCTGTTGAGCTTGATTGGTAAATAAATACTGCTTAAATTCAGTTTTACCATGGAATGTTTTGATTTCTTCATTTATGTTGATTGAGAGTTTTGCTAGACATAGTAGCCTGGGCTGGCATTTGTGTTCTGAGTCTGCATGACCTCTAATCAGGCTCTTCTGGCTTATATATTCTCTAGGGAGAAATCTGGTATAATTTTAATAGGTTTATCTTGGTATGTTACTTGGCCCATTTTTTTTACAACTTTTAATATTCTTTCTTATTTCTGTGTATTTAATATTTTGATTATTGTGTGATAATATAATTTTTTTTGCTGGTCCCTTTTTCTTGGTGTTCTATAGACTTCTTGTACCTTTATTGTCATCTTTTTCTTAAGTATGTTGAAGTTTTTGCTATGATTTTGTTGAGGACATTTTCAGGTCCTTTGCACTGGGAATCTTTATTTTCTCTATTCAAACTACTCTATTCAAAGACAGATTAGGTCTTTACATTGTGTCCTGAATTTTCTGGATATTTTGTGTTAGGATATTTTTGTTTTGTTTTGTTTTGAATTTTCTTTGACAGTTGTGTCAATCTCTTCTATGTCATCTTCTCCACCTGAGATTACCTATTCTATATCTTGTATTCTGTTGGTAATACTTAAATCAATAATTTCTGACTTTTCTCCTAGGTTTCTAATTTTGAGGTTTGTCTCCATCTGTGTTCTCTTTAGTGTTTCAACTCTCACTCTTAGGTCTTGGACCACATTATGCATTCACTACACTTGCTTACTTGCACTTTTCTGTATTTCTCAGAGTGGGTTATAATAACCTCCTTGAAGGACTGTATTTTCTTCATGAGATAGGATATTAGGTCAGCTTCCTTATCTTCAGGGTTGCTGGTGTATTCAGTGCTTGCTTTGGTGAGAGAACTGTGTTCTGATGATGGCCATGTACATTTGCTTCTGTTGGTTATGGTCTTATGATTGTTTCTTGCCCTCTGGTTATGCCTGGTGATTACTGGTCTAAAGGACTCTGTGTAGAGTCTATCTCTTTTCTCTTTGGGTTGCTCCAGGTCTCCTGGTAGACAAGCTGTACTGGATATAGCAGATCTCCTGTGGAGCCTTCCAAATGGAGGGTCTACAGAAAGGGCTGAGAAGCTGCTGATTTGTTGGCCAGACCACAGTAGATCACCTGGAAGGGCTTCAGACTATTGGGTCTTCATCAGTCAAATTGTTGTCCTGTGTAAAACTGCTCTCCAGGATGGAGGGGGCTATGTGCTATGGTATCTGTTTTCCTGTTTGCAGCTGAACTCCAGCAATGCCTTCAAATTTTGGTTCAGTTGCCCTGTATGCCAAAAAACCCCGGAAGGTCTTCAGACTGTGGTGTTGGTTGCTAAGTTGTCCTGTGTACAGAGGTACTCCTGGGATCCCATCATGCTATGGTGTCCTGGGTGCAGTGGATCTCCTGAGATGTCTCCAGCTGTGGTTTCAAATGCTCTGGGTAGAACAGATCTCCTGGAATGACTTTTGATGTGGCATTAAAAACTTCAACTGCAGCCAATCTTCTGATATGCCTTGGAATATAGAATCTTCTTGGGAGCAGACTAGCTTGCAGTAAAATGCTCTAAATTCAGTGGATCCTCTGGTACACCTCAGGATATAGTCTCTTCCATGGAGCAGATAAGCTAGCAGTCTGTCCCAGCAGAAAGGGCCAGGCAGAAGGGGAATGTTATTTATTGGGTTGGGTAGGAGTGTCTTTGGGGAAGGTAGGTTTCTGAGTCCTCCCTGTGGCAGCAATGGGGCTTCCTGTGAGTGAACTGGGATGGAGTAGGCTCTGGCTGTAGGTGATTCTCTGATATGCCTCAGAGTATATCCTCTTCCAGACAACAGACTAGCTAGCAGTCTGTCCCAGCAGAAAGAGCCAGGGGGAAAGGAAGTGATATTTGGCATGCTGGTTAAGAGGGGTTTGGGAGAATGGTGTAGTCCTGAGTCCCCTGGGCTCCCAGTAGCAATTGTGGGACTCTGGGAGGGTTCTTACCAAAATCCTTGGTGCAGCAGATCCTCAGGTATGCCTCAGGATATAGTCTTTTCCAGGTAGCAGACTAACTAGCTGTCTGTCCCTGCCCAAGTGTTACATAATTATTATTTTCAATTTTTATGATAGGATAAAATTGTTAGGCTTAAGATTACTTCTAAATATCTTTTTTTTATCTTTTTAATTTTTTCTACATTAATATTTATTGTTCATAATTTCATGATTGTGCATAGTGAATTTTGAGTAAATCTACCTCATTTACTTACTGCCAGATTTTCTTACCGTTTCTCATTCTTTCCAACTTGATGTGCCTTCTTCTATTTAAATAATTATTTAGTCAACTTAGGATTTCCTGTGTGCTCATGAGTAATGTACTAACCTCTGAAGTATAGTTAGCCAACCAGGGCATAAAAATCATTTTCTATATTTCTAATTTTCAAGTCTAATTGTGCTGCCAAATAATTTTGTATGCCTGGTCTTCCACTGGAAATGGTCAATTTAGCAGAGGCAACACTCTTAGTAATAACCACCTCTCCCACCACCAGCACCTAACAATTAGCAATAACTCAATGACAATGGCTGAAGTATACTGGTAATTACTGTGGTTCATGTTTACATATGTCTTTTATAAGATGATGTCTTTATATAGAAAGGGAAGTGCAAGATAAAATGAGGTCTGTCATTAGGCGAAAATAAAGGATGGGTAGGAATAAAATTTTAGAAACTGGAGAAGGAGCAAGATTGAGGAGAAGGAACTAGGGGTAACATGGAAGCAGATGTAAACATTCTTCTTTGTGCACGGATACAAGTTGCTATGTATATTTTATAAGGAGTGTGTGTGTACAAGATTTTGTGCTGTCTAGATGTGAAAATTATATCATATCAGTTGCATCAGGGGTTATTGTGTGGTGTTTTCCCTCATGTGACTACTTAATTGAGTTCAAGGAAAGGTGTGGTGGTGTGGTGCGCCAAGCCTACCATGGAATTTGGATGTGTGGCCTGGCATGGTAATGCCTGCCAAGGGAATTGTACATAGGTGCAGAGTAGTGAGGAGTCATGTTAGAACAGCTCACAGACCACCTGGACCAGAGAGTACTCAGAGATAGAATGGCATGGCAGAGATAAATTAGTGGTAATTCCATATGTCTCTATGGTGCCAGAACTAGTGGGAGTAAGTGCCAAGGACAGAGAGACCCAGGGGCAGCACGGAGCACTAACACACAGAAGCCAGTAATACAGCTTTTTAAAATACTTACTGCAACACCTTTAACATGCTATTTTAACCACTGTGGTATTTATATGTACAGATTTCCTGCTTTGTTTAGAAGATGATAAGTCCTTGTAGTCATCTACAATCTTTGGTTCTTACAGTATTGCCAGCCCTTCTTTCACATTCCTGATCATTGGAAGATCAGGTAGATATGTTCCATTTCAGCTTGAGAATTTTGAAGTTTCTTATTCTGTGCACCATAAGTATTATAGATAAATGTATTAACCAGGTTCTACTGCCAATAGAACGTTTTCTGTTATGTTTAGTGGGCTTTGAGTATAATTCTAAGTTAATTAAACCTATTTAGTAGAATGATAGTAAGGTAAATGTTTCCCTAGAGCCTATTACCTGTCTAGTCAGGGAGTCTTATTATGCTACTGATGTTATGTGTGAGATCCATTTTGTTCTGTGGTTCTTAAATCCATTCAAAAAGTAGATGTTGATTCCTACTGTATTCACTGTTGTACCAGTGGGCAGGTATTTCCAGGTCCATGATTTTCCCTATCATTGTTTACATCTGTGTATAAGTTATGATTACTTTTCTCTTCTTGTAGGTTACATAGCACTTTCCAGCACTGTAACATGTAGCCAGTAGCGATGATGTTTCCAGGTATATACCAAGGAATATATTTTGCTATATTCTTTCATTCATATAAATGACAACTTTCAGAATTAGAATTGTTCCATGATATCTGGAATATAACCTAAGACATAAAGGAGCATGTAATATTTTGTGGGTCTGTGGTAACTTACTGGTTCACATACAACTCACTCCTGGTAATGGAATATTATCAGTTAACTTTTTGGTTTAATAGTAGTGTTGATGTGTTGCATGATTATCTATCTATCTATCTATCTATCTATCTATCTATCTATCTATCTATCTACCTATCTATCTATCTATCTACCTATCTATCTATCTATCTATCTATCTATCTATCTATCTATCTATCTATCTATCATCTATCTATCTATCTATAATTTATCTACTATTTATCATCTATTTTTCTTATATCTCCCTCCCTTTCGCCTCCCTCCCCCCCTCTCTCTCTATATATATGTAGTGGTGAAAAAAAACTTGAAAATTTTAATAAAGCATGAGGGCATCTGGAGTCATATGAGGCAAAGGAAAATCACGGATTTTACATAAAGGAGTCTTACTTTTCTCTTTCATTGCACAAGAATTTTTCTTTTACCATAGCTAGGAATAAAATCAGAAATTAACATGAAAATTGTACTCAGACACTTCAGAAATACTTGCTCTATTATTTCTGTTGTTACTACAAATAGCTCCCTAACCAGCTCTTAGAACTGTAGTAGACTGTCAGTAACCTGTTAATTAGTAATTTTGTGTTTATTTAGCAATGAAAGTTTAAATTGATGTTTTAAAGTTTTTCCATGGAAATTTGGCAGTGCATATTATGTGAACATACTCAGAGTGTGGAATTTGAAAAAAATTACTGCATTCATATTACACTTTGTGATTCTCTACAGACTCACTTAAAAGACCAATTTTCAAGCATTACTAACCTGTTTGCACTGGAGAATGGTGTGTCTCTCCTCACTATCTGTATCATTTATATTTGTCTTACAGTAATGAAATACCTTAAAAAACTTAAGAATGGAAGAATTTATTTTAAGATACATTTGAAAGATACTGTATATCATGATAAGAAAGGCATAAAAACACATGAACAGGGTGAGTTTTTATTGCTTCTGAACTCAGCTCAGCTCAGTGTACTATTATTTTATGCAATCTGGAACCCTAGCCCATGGGTTCATGCCACCTACTCCACTTTAATATATTTAATATACTCAATATACTTAATAAAATCAATATACTCCATCTAGAATTTAGTTAGAAGGAAGACAAGAGGTTTTTCTTCTAGGGGATTCTCGGTCCTTTCAAGTTGACAATATTATTCATTATATTCTCCATACAAGGACAATTCTGTTAAAACAAAATATGAATGAATTTTATGTTCTTTTTTTAATTATAATTTAAAATGAACATCTTTTAAAATATTATTTGATACTGATGATTGCTAATATACTTAGTTTTTACTCATTGATAGCTGCAATTTCTAATGTAAACTTTATTTTGACATAGTATGTCCAGGAATATTTTATGAATATAAGTGTTGAAGTTCAACTAATGTATGCTCTTTTGTGTTTTATTTCTAATGTTTGTGCTTTAGCTGTCATTGTAGTCATGAGGCAATTTGTCTAAATCTGGGAACATTGTATAAGATATCCTCAGAATAATCTGACTGTGAAAGAAATGTTCTACAGAAGAAATATTTCCTTTTCCTCATTTTTATGGATATATCACTTTGTTCCTTGTTACAAAAGACACGATGCGTCTCTCACATTTATTCTTTTCAGAATACTTCCTTTTCTTGGAGTATCTTTTAAAAATTTTTTGCAATTTTATTTTAAAAAAACAGAGATACATGTACATATTTTAAAAGCATTTTGTCATACAATTATATGAATATGTTTTTGTTAGTAGTTGATATTTTTAAGGGTTTGATAGTATGCATTGAAATCTTACTAGTTACTATGATCATAAAGTACATGTAAAACAAAACGTAACAGAAATATTCAAAGTTTTCTTGGTGTGTAAAGATTAAACATAATGATTTTTAAATACCAAGAGTTGACACAAGTCTGCATTCTTAGCTCTGGAGTTATTAATGATATAAAGTCTAGGTGTACCCCATTCTGAGAGGGTGCTATACGCTTATTGTTTTGTTTTGTTTTGTGGTTTTTGGTTTTTGTTTTTCCTAAGAAGGACTGAGGCTTCCACTTTTTATTTTTTGCTTTTGTTTTTGTTTTCTTTTTTTGAGCTTCATATGATCTGGGAAGTGCTTATTGGGTATTCAGAGTTATCTGGGGCTAGTATCCAATTATAAGTAACTACACTTTATGTCTGTTCTTTTGTGACTAGTTTATTTCACTCAGAATGATATTCTCTAGACACATAGATATTCCTAGGAATTTCATAAAGTCATTGTTTCTAATCACTAAAAAGTACTCCATTGCATAAATATACCACAATTTTTATATCCATTCATCTACTGAAGAGTATCTGGGATCTTTCCAGCTACTGGCTATCATAAAGAAGGCTGCTATGAACATGATTTAGTATATGTCCTTATTGTATGTTGGACCATCTTTGGGGTATACAACTAGAAGTTGAATAGCTGAGTTTTCAGATAAAACTATGTCTAATTTTCTGTGGAACTGTCAGGCTGATTTCCAGAGTGGTTGTACCAGCTTAAAACCCCACCAACAGTGGAGGAGTGTTCATCTTTCTCTGCATCCTTTGCCAACATCTGCTGTCATCTGAGATTTGATCTTTGTTTTTCTGAGTGATGTGAGGTGTAATCTCGGGGTTGTTTTGATTTGCATTTCCCTGATGGCTATGGATGTCAAGAATTTCCTTAAATGTTTCTCAACCATTTGATATTCTTCAATTGAGAATATTTTGGTTTAGCTTTGTACCCCACTTTTAATAGTATTGTTTGATTTTCTAGAGTCTAACATCTTGAGTTCTTTGTATACATTGGATATTAGACCTCTATTTGATGTAGGATTGATAAAGATCTTTTTTCCAATCTGTTGGCTGCTGTTTTGTTTTCTTTACAGTGTTCTTAGCCTTACAGAAACTTTGCAATCTCATTAAGTCCCATTTATAGATTTGTGATCTTAGAGTGCAAGCCATTGGTCTTCTGTTCAGGAAATTTTCCTCTTTGCCTATGTGTTCTAAAGTTTTCCCCACTTTCTATTCTAATAGATTAAGTGTATTTAGTTTTATGTGGAGATCTTTGATCCTCTTGCACTTGAGCTTTGTACAAGGAAATGAAGGATCGATTTTTATTCTTCTGCATGTTGAGTGCCAGTTGAGCGAACACCATTTGTTGAAGAGGCTGTCCATTTTCCACTGAATGTTTTCAGCTCTTTTCAAGAATTAAGTAATCATTTGTGTGAGAGTTTATTTCTGGATCTTATCTGCCTGCCTATCTCTGTACCAGTAACATGAAGTTTTTAGCACACTTGCTTTGTAATATAGCTTGAAGTCAAGGATAATGATTCCTGCAGAAGTTTTCTTGTTGTTGAGAATAGATTTTGATATTTTAAGTTTTTTATTATTCCAGATGAATTTGCAGATTGTTTTTTCCACTTCTGTGAAGAATGTAGTTGGAATTTTGATGGGGATTCCTTTGATTCTGTAGATTGCTTTTGTTAAGATGGTCATTTTTACAATATTGATCCTTCCAAACTATGAGAATGGGAGATATTTCCATCTTCTGAGATCTTATTCAATTTCCTTCTTTAGAGATTTGATGTTCTTGTCATAAAGGTCTTTCACATGCTTAGTTAGGGTCACATCAAGGTATGACTTAAGATATTTATTAGTTATATTATTTTTCTAAAATTTCAATTTTGAATTTTTTTTTCAATTATGACCAAGGAAAAAGTATTTGGAGCCAGGAAATTATATGAAGGAGGCATTCTGAACATACCCCCAAAGATCTACTACATCTTTTGAATTTTGACATTTTACAGACTCTACCATAAGTCTGATATAAAAAGTTGTCAAGGCAGAAACTTTTAAAGAGTTAGAATGTATATCACTTTTAAAAAGTCATTATTTTTAGTATAACCTTAGAAAATATACATTGAGACCAAGCCAAGCATTACCAAGACTGTGTAGATTACAAGGTCAGCAGTATAAGAATCCATACTGGCTAAGGCAGAACTTTTCATAATTCACGTTACACTATTTTTATTTGACTAAGAGTCATGTCACCATGAAGAATGCTATATGTACCTTATAGAGGAAAGTCTTGAAGCTCCAACAATACAGACTTAGAGGTCACAGTGAATGATCATAAAATTATCATGCATAAATCAGTGTAATTAAAGGTGAAAAATGCAGTGAACTTCTAAAGAAGTTAGGGACTTCACAAAATAAAAATATAAGAATATCTGATAAAGAATGCCAGCAGGAGCAATGTCACCGACACAAAAGTTGTACAACGTGATCTACTGCCAACAAGAAAATGTGACTGAGACAGCCAGGATATTTGAGTAGCATATTCAGTGACAACAGTACTTCAGATGCAAGTAAAAGTACTTTAGAGCTTGATTTCACTTTGACTTATATATTGCAAAATGAATATATTCACACCAGCACACATTGGAGGTATATGTCATGCCTTTAATGTTGTGTGTTTATTCACTATTTTTTTCATTAATTTCAGATGAGAATTAGGAACTAGAGCTGTTGGGTTTAGCTGCATTGTTAGAAATGAGATGAAATTTACTAAAGGCAAGTTCCATTTTAAAATATAAATTAACCCTAGAAGGACAAGGGGGCATTGAAAATAAATTGTCATCTAAAAATAACTTGTTCGCAGATAATAACATTTGAGAGATGGAAATAGTATGTGTTGAGGCTGTTTTACAAGAAGCTGGGCACTGGAAAATGTTCTTCTTCCTTGCCCTGTAAATGATACTTTGTCCCTTCAAAAACAATGAAGATATCCAGATAGAAGTAGAGTGTTTTGCACCGATGGGACTCAGTCAATTTAAATATTTACTTTTAAATTTACCTTTCAAGAATTTAGCAAAAATTTCCTTTTGTGGTTGGTCTATATCAACTGATACAGATTGTTGGTTAAGTTTGGTTAATTGTAGGTGTGGATTATTATAAAAGGTTAGAAGTCAGTTAAGGCTTAGGGTTACAGGGTTAGAATAGGATTAAATAGGTTGAGGTTAGAGGGTTAGACTGAGTTTATGGTTAGGCTTAGAGAGTTATGGTTAGGGTTTGAGGGCTATATTAAGGGAAAGGTTGTTTGAATATACTTGACTCAGGAAGTGGAACTATTAAGAGGTGTAGCTTTTGGGGCCTCGTTGGAAAAAGTGTGTTACTGTGGGGATGGGCAATGCGACTCTCTGCCTAATCACTGGACAGCCAGTCTTCTAGCATCCTTCAGATAAAGATTTAGAACTCTCTGCTCTTCCTCTTTCATACCTGCCTGAATGTTGCTAGACTCCCTCCTTGATGATAATTAACTTAAACTCAGAACCTGTAAGCCAGCCAAATAAATGTTGTTCTTATAAGAAAAAAAAAAAGAATTTAGCAAAAAAATCTAAAACTTGCTAATACAAATGCCTACTTTACAGTTTATTGTCATATATTGTTTTATTTAGAAATGCGTACAATATCCAAAGTCCTTATTTGGAAGGAATTTAATTTGTTCTGCAATTTTTATATATATGTACATCTTATCACAATAGAAATAGCATCAGTTTCCTCTGTGGTTTTGTTCATACTGTAGGCCTTAAAATTACAAAATGCATATTATGCATATATTGGCTTTTAAAGTCTTGATTATTCACCTTCATGTTCTCTAGTTAAGTTTTTTCAGGAATTTCAAGGTTGATATTGTAGGGAGCCCTTTGTGCTGCACCCAAACATGGTGCCGGCTTCCTGCCAAGAACTCAGCAAACAGAGCTATTGCCCAGCCAAGAGACTTATGCACCACATAAGTCACAGCCCACCCCCGGGGCACGTGATTGAGCTACAGGAGGATGCACCAATCAGGTAGCAAGACAAGTCTCTAGGCATGTAGAGCAGTGCATTTTCTCCCCCACGAGAAGAAGAGGAAGATGGAGAGAGAGAAACCACGTTGAGGGATGGCGGAGAGAAGCCCGATAGGAGAGGTTGCGGGACATCCCACGTGGAGAGAGACTTGGTAAAAGAGATTGCGGGAGGTCCCGCATGGACAAAGACTGGACAGAGAGATCATTCTTCGGGGACCGCGCGTGAGAGGCCGTCTAGACAGTAGAACTCGGTAGGGAGTCCCCGACTCAGAGACAAGTTTCCTGCTCATAAAGCCCCTGCTCAAAGTGTTGTTCAATAAAGATTATCCGCAGAAGAGTTTGTTTTGTTGCACGCCTGTTCCTAGCGGCGGGAAGCATGTGCGCGTGCGTGACAGATATTTTCTAGTTCCATCCATTTGTCTTCAATATGCATGATGTCCTCAGGGCGAAGTCAGAGACCTAGGAGGTGAAATACTCTTAGGACTCAATGTAAGGAACCTTAAATGAAATGCCCAATAATGAGGGGGTGGTATTGTTAAGTCTACATCCAGTAGAAAGACAAGGTATCAAGAGCAGGGAAGGAGTTGTCATCCTACAGTCAACAAACTCTGACCCAAAATTGTTCCTATATAAAAGAAGGCACAAACAAAAAATTGAGAAGAAACTGAGGGAGAAGGTGGTCCAGTGACAGGCCCAATGTGGGATCTGGTTCAAGGGGAAGCCCCAAGTCCTGACACTATTACTGATACTCTGAGAGGTTCAACCAGCAGATGAATAAGACAGAAGCAGACACTTAACACCAATCCAAAAGTTTGATGTCAGGGACTACTGTGGTTGAATTAGAGAAATGGTTGAAATTGTCAACAGGGCAATGCTATAGGAAGACCAGCAGTTTCAACTAACACGGACCCCTGAGATCTCTCAGACACTGAGCAACATACAAGCACTGGTCAGAGACACCTAAAACATATACAGCTGAGGGCTCCCTTGTCTAGCCTCAGAGGGAGAAGATGTGCCTAACCCTCAAGAGACCTAAGGCCCTGGGCGTTGAAGAGGAAGGGCAGAGGGTGATCCTCTGGGAGACAGGTGGAAGAAGATATATAATAATTATGTATGACGTTTATATATAATGTGACCATATGTGTGTATATTTGTGTGTATGTGAGTGTGTGTATGTGTGTGTGTGTGTATGTGTGTCAGAGAGAGAGAGAGAGAGAGAGAGAGAGAGAGAGAGAGAGAGAGAGAGAGAGAGAAGTCACTACCAACAACTTCTAGAATTAAGAAACAAGTGTACCTATTTTCTCTGAATTTAAACAGCCTTTTCTTTTCTAGAAGGATCAAGGAAATTTATAATAGAAATTACAACAGATATTTGAAGGGTTCATGAACAAGGAGCTCTCAAAGCTGAGGTGGCTATGCAAAGAGCCCCCGGGGCGGAGCCAGTTGTCAGTTTAAGTTGACTACAATTTTCAGGGACTTTACTGACATTGCTTCCATGATTTTTATTTCCCGGGTAAGGCTTTGTCTTTGGATCACTGATCCTCTTGTAATATCTCTAGATATTCCTGCAAGTAACCACAAAAATACATTGGTTTGCCAATGTTCTGGTCATTGCTGCTTTACTTGGAGTGAATAGATATTTGGTGTAGATTCTCCAGAGAAAATAATACTGAATATGACCATATAAAATTGGTTTCTGAAAGTTTAAGGGAGATAAAATTAGAATAAGGGAAAATAAAAAACAATTAGAATTAAAGAGCAGAAAGAATGGGAACATTCAACAGCCAAAAATAGAAAAGAAAAAAACAAAGAAACATACACAAGTGCCATTTATAATACTCTGTTTACTATTGATCATTATTTGTTAATGTTGACTTTATTTAGACTTGAAAATGATATTCAAATATTTATTTTTGAACAATTTATCAACCAAAGGTAATTATTGTAATCAAACTAGATTTACTTCAAAGCATCTAATTTTATTCAATTATAAGTATTCTGTTCACAATTTAATTTGAACTGGTAAAATTATACAAATTTTTATTTTATGTTATTGTTTATTTTCATATAATAAAGATAATATGTTTTCTTCAGATTATATATATAAATGATATATAGAAGTATTGCATAATACCAATTTTATTGAATGTAAAATTAGACAATATCATTTTGTAACTAGAAGAAACAGTTCTTCTCCAGAATGAATGCATGTCTTATTATGTGAGATAATCTGAATATTTCTACTTCATTTTTAGGCAATTTTTGTCAAATAATAGGTATACACAATCCATAACATCAATCTCTCTGTAATACTGAGTGATGTTCATATTTCAATATTATTTTCTTATTATAAAATAAATGATTTATATTAAGGCAATCTATTTTTTAATTGAACAACTTTATTTAAAAAAAGATAAATATACAGAATTTAAAACCATTTTTGCATAACAGTATATGAATACATTTTTGTCAGTACTTAATTTATTTAAAAGTTTGATAGTGTGCCTTAAAATCTTACTAGTTACAATGAGCATAAAGTACATGTTAAACAAGATGTTTTAAACTTTGTTTCATGATTATTATTTGAGAATTTTGATTATATAATGAAGTCATTAATAACAGATCCAACTAATAATAAATTCAACCTTTTACTCTCTAAGAATATCTGAGCTTTTGACATTCATCAATACTTAAGATGATTTAAATCTGAACATGCAAATTTTGGCATTATGATTAAATTCATAACACTATACATCTACCCAGAATAGATTCTTTGAATGCTCAAATAAATATTGAGATGCTAGGCATCTGATAATCTAGTGTGGTATTTAGTTACTCTTGAGCAAAAATCAAAATGTACAAACTATCAGAACCTTCATATCTTATCTTTTCTGTCTCATCATAGTAAGGAGAACTACATTTTAAATTAAGAAACTAAGATACAGATTGACTGTTCCTTCCTATGCATAACAAACATCATGATTTGCATAATTTGGTGATTTGCATAATCAATTTAAATGCTTTAAGAATTATATCTTATATTTTCATAGTGCTACATTAATATTGACAAACACTAAATCAAATATGTTAATTTTTTCTTCTAAGAATACTTTATGTGTTTTTCGCTGTTTAGTTATTCAAGATATATTTATTGATGAGTATTTGTGGCAGGCTAATAAAAAATAGAAAATTATAAGGAAATTTAGACAAGATTCTAATAAATATGTTAAGAATCTAGGCTGCTTTACAGTGTTATATTTATTTGACTCTTAGTCGTTAAATGGTATAAGAAGTTTTAAAATGTTTTCGTGTAGTGATAACACCAAACTTCCTGTGGAAATCCAGTTTAAGTATTTCAGTAATGCACATGAATCATAGTCCTTGTAAATAGAATACTGAGACAAATTTGTATAGCTTTCGTGAACTCTAATTGACATATGAGAATATTTCTTACATGTCGCACATCTAATTTAGCAGGTTGAAATTAATCCATTCACTCATAGGGTTATCACCAGAATTGACATAACAAATGAATCCATCAGCTCTAAACATTTTCTTGTCAATTTTGTAGTAAAAACATTTAATTTGAACTATATGTAAACAAAATATTTTGTCTATTAAATAGTGCTCTAACCCTCTGTGTCATCAACTCTCAGTAGTAGAACTCTAAAACCATTTCAGCCACCATATTTTAGAGTTTATACCCATTTTACAACTACTTACTTTCTTCCCTTTCTATATATTGGTAACCACATTACATGTTGCTCTTATTATTTTGAATGTGGTACATTTTTCCTTTGCTATTGCATGATTTATTTTATAACAGTGTCTTATATGTTTCTGAGTGATATTACATGAGTCATGAATTCCTTTTTTTTAAGAAGCAAATATTCTATTACATGTAATCATTTTATGGATTCATTTGTTACTTTACAGTTAGCTGTTTCTCTAGCTTTGTAGCTCTGGCTCATGTTGCACATGATATGGAGTGTCTGTAGCAGTTTGAGAGTATGTGTTCAGTACCATTGCATATTCCCAGGGGTTGAAGTGTCAGATCATAATTTTAGTTTTATGGAAACTGTGTTAATAACATTTCTAAGCAGCTGACCTTTTTTATAACTTGAAGAACAAAAAGAGATCAATTTCACAATGTCTTTACTGGCATGTATCATTTGTGTTGTGTGTTTTTCATGTTTTTGCAAATATGCACAAGTGAATATGTGTACATGTACATGAGTGTTACTGTGCTTGTCACAGTGTTGTTCCTTAGAAGACTCTGGCCTTGTTTGTCAGATATTAGCTTCCTACTAATCGGAGCATCAACTCCTAGGCTCAGAAAGCTTGCCTTCATGCTTTAGAAATCTCTGTGTTTCCTCTAGTAAGAGGATTAGAGCATTCATTACCCTGTGCAAATCTTTATATATGTTCTTGAGACCAAACCTGAGGCCTGACAATTATGTTTTTCTTCATTTTCTGTTGGCCTATCATTTCTGTACATATTGCCTACCCTTAAGACTAATTTCCTTTAGCAGTGTGAAAGCCATCCTTGGAGAAAATTACATTTTCTTGGTTAGTGGTTATCAGTTGGAGATCTTCTGGATTACCAATAGAGGTGCATGATTTTCCTTTTAATACTACAACTTATTCTTATGCAAATTTCTATACAGGCTAGGTACAAGCCGCCTAAGGAACTGTGAGTTCATACCTGTGTCTGTTTTGTGTTTAGAAAGTCTTCTTTTCTTGGTGTCCAATATCTCCTCAGGCTCTTGCAGATTTTCTTGTCCTGTCCTGCCCTCAAACTGGGGTGCTATTACTGGAGAAATATTTTACTGCCAATGATAGGGACGTCAGGTCTGTACCAACCCAGAGCTATTACCCTTATTATTTAGTGTTCTAGGCACCAGAATGTCCTTCGTATGCTTTTCAAAAGAAACATAAATACCAACCCAGCTAAAAACACTTTTGGTAGAGAATGGCTGACTGAGATATATGCTAGTGTAATGGTGGTACAAAGTTTGCAACAGTGATCAATCAATATCTGACTTGAATTAAAATTCATTCCATAAGATGAAGCACATATATGGCACTGTTCAAATAACCATGAACCTGAGACTAGATAGTTCCGGGACCTATTTTAAACAAAATACTACTGATTTATGAAGGAAACAAAGCAATGAAATGGCTCCTCATGACATTTTGCTATTGTTATAGATCACTGTATATTTCAGTCACCATCAGAGACTGGTGGGAAAATGGAGACCCACAGAATATCTGCAGAATGTGATACCACAGACCATTCAGTTCACTGCATGCATGCATGTGTTGTGCGTGTGTGTGTGTGTGTGTGTGTGTGTGTGTGTGTGTGTGTGTGTGTGTGTGTGTTTAAATTGTCCTTAGTTTTGAAAACTTCAGTATGGGGCTGTGTTCCCAAGGCCCCACATGGAGATCTCTGATCAGGAAAGGGGGATGGCTTTTGCCAACACCACTGTTGTGCCCAGCTATATGCATAGATTCAGGTGAGGGGGAGAGGAACTCAGGTAGAAAGGAGAAACCATTTCTACTGCCTCAGCTGCTGGTGCTGCCCCCGCTGCTGGTGTTGCTTTGCCTCTGTCTCTGCTGATGCCTCATGATGTTTGACTAAGCTGAGTCTGCGGCAGACTAGCTAGCCACTGAGGGGTACAGAGGAGCTTCTGGCAGCAGCGATTCGGGAGGGCAGATCCCTTCCCAAGCAGAAGTGTTACAGCTCTTACGGCAGGAGCTCTCAAACATAAGACATTTTCCTGCACACCTCTTATTCCCAACAGGCCTCATATATACAGTTTTGAAATGGTTCAGTGTCTGATAACAGGTACTTCCTATTGGCTTGGCCTGAGATCTTGGGAACACCTCATCTGTATATTTGAGGTTGTGGTCCTACTTCTGTCTTGACCCTACCTGGAGGAGAGACTTGGGGCACGACAGATCTAATATGAGTCTACCTCACATCGTCCTCTGGAAGAAGGACTTTGAGTGTGACCTACTCAAATATTCCTACAACGGGCTGAGGGGACTGTAGCTGAGTGAGAGAGACATCATCTCCTGGGAAACTGGGAAGCTTCTGCCGTCCCTTCAGGTCCACAGGGCTTCTACCTATCTCAAATAAGAATCAGGGTACTCCTCTGCTATGGTCCTAGACTTCATACATGCATAGATGAAATATTGTTGTACCTACTCCCATATTATATACCCTTTGGTCCTCTACATATTTTACATCCCAACTTCAAGGTCGTTTTTTCCATTCATAACCTAATAACAAAAATTAAGATTGCTCATATGTAAATGCATTTGAGCCCATCCACTGGAGAAGGGAAAATCTACCTATTGTCATAGCCAGAATTTTGACGAACTTGCTTCTGTTGGTGTTGTTTAGGCAACTTTAGCATTTATGAGATTTTTTTGATTGTCATAACTCTGTTCTGAGCATTTCTCAACATCTCTTTTTATCCATCTATCATACTCTTTCTACCTTCGCTTGTGAAATTTTCCCTAAGCCTCAGTTATGATTATGGGTTTTCAAGATAAATCCATAATTAGACATGGATAGTTTTCATATTTGTGATTCTTTATATCATGTGAATATTTATCCTTATAAAATATGTGGTCTCCTTGTTTTGTATTCACTTTGATTCAACATGAGCTTTGGTTTTTTTTATTTTTCTTCAAAGATTTTCTTTAAACTTCACTCTTACCCAATAACAAAAATTTTTGTAAATAAATAACTGCATAAATATTAACATGTTAGAAAATTGAAATTAGTGTTTCAAAGTTTAAAGTAGGGTAAGATGCTTCAGTAGGTACTGACATTAGACACTTCAAAACAAACTTCTCAACGAGATCTCAACTGTTCACACCCCCCTAAAGGTAGAAGATGAAAACCAACAGGGCACAGTTTTCTTCAAACTTCAAGACACTCATTGGGTCATCTGCATTACCCATATACATCAGGCATATACTCAAAGTTAAATTATAAGACCGGAGAAAGTTAGTGTTAGAGTCTACTAGATGTTTAAACAAATATCAAATAACATGTCCTTAATCTTCAGAAAAGGAAACAAAAATATAATTTCTTTTAAAAACAAGGACATCATGAATTTGCAGGCAAATGGAATAAGATAAAAAAAATTATCCTGAGTGAGGTAATCCAGACCCCAAAGGACATACATTGTATATACTCACTGATAAGGTGTCTATTAGCCATAGAGATCAGAATACCTATAATATACCCCATAGACATAAAGAACTTAAATAAAATGGAAAGGCCCATGCTAGGATGCTTGCCTCTCACTTAGAAGGAGGAACAGAATAGTCATGGAAGGCAAAGGGTGAGAGGTACATGAGTGGGATGAGGTGGGAAAGGGAGACCAGCAGGGGAGGGACAGGAAAGAGGCCCAACAAGCCAGGTTATAGGATGGAAATCTGCATTTGCCAAGAGTATGGGGATCAAAATTATCTCTATGAGGTTCCAGAGACCTTAGATCCTGTGAGGCTCCCAGGAGTCATTGTGGGTGACCTAAGATGAGATGCCGAACAGTGAGGACATAAAACCTGAAAAGTTCGCCTCCTGTAGCCAGGCTGAATCCCTGGTTGAGGGATAAGGATACCAATCCACTCTCAAAAATCTTACCTGAAATTTGTTTTTCTAAAGTAAATGCAGCACAGATGAAACAGATACTGAAGGAATGGCCAAACAATAGGCAGATGATCTTAAATCCTATCCCATGGTCAAGCACCAATCCCTGAAACTATTAATCATACTTCATTATGCTTACAGACAGGAGCCTAGCTCGACTGTTTTCTGAGAAGCTCTACCTAGCAGCTCACTAAAACTTATGCAAAGACGCATATCCCTAACACTGGGTGGAGGACAATGACCTTTATAGAAGAGTTAGGATGAGGACTGAAGGCCCTGAGAAATGGGAACTTCAAAGGAAGGCCAACAGAGTCAACTATCCTAGACTCCTGAGAGCTCTCAGAGACTTAGCTACCAACCAAACAGCACACAGGATGGCAGATGTCCTAGGCAAGTACGCAGTAGATGAGCTGGCTCAAGAGACTTGATACACCAGTTTAAGAGCACACCCAAGGGGGCTATACCTTCTCAGAAAAGAAGGTGGCATTGAGAGATGAACTTTGTGAGGAGAGACCAGGAAAGGGTAGTATTTTGGGATATAAATAGATAAACAAAAAATAAAAGAAGTCTTAAAAAATCATATAAGCAAAAGCATAGTATTGGGAGGCCTGCAAGAACAGCAAAACAGCATTAGAACTAAACTTGTGAAATGCTGCCAACTAGTTAGTACAACATTAAAGTGTGTCCCTCAGATTCAGAGAGTTGGAGCCCCAAAGACTACTTGTCCTGAAGACTTTATGCTGCTGTGGAGCACTGCATTGCCTAATGCTTTTGTGGTGTGCCCATCCTAACCTAGAAATTGTACAAAATTTCTAAGGCCTATCTCGCCCTCCCTGTGAAGTATGGTTGACACTTTAAAACAATAGTCCTTGATTTTGTTCCAAGCATTGTTCCTGGAGCCGATTAATGATTCAATCACTACCCTTGGAAGAAACCTAGAAATGCAGATTGTTAGCATTGGCTATCACCCTTCACTTAAGATGGTTTTCCTAGTGTCTTTGATGTAGAAAATCTTAGTGAGCAATTTGCATTTCAGAAAGGCACAATCTTAATAGTTGAGCTAGGTAGTGTTGAGGTCAGGGATCAAGAACAGTGACAGTGTGAGTAACATTAACTGGCATGGCTCTTGCAAAAGCAGGGCTGGTGATCAAGATGGTGATTAATTTTTTGTGCTCATTTTTGCCCTCGGCTTCCTAATATGATTTAATAAAGAAAGCATTAACGAGTGGATGTGTACCCTGAGGAGTTAAGTAATAATGACAGTATAGACCATTATCTACATTTAAAAAATGATGCAACTTCCTAGGGTTAATAATGTAATGAATCTTGAAGGAGAAATTGCAATTGTAATTCGACTAAAAGCATAATCCTCCATAACTGCAATCTAAATATCCACAGATAAGTACTGATGTTACCCTCTTCAAGGAAACTTCACTTTGCAACAGTGGAAAGCCACAGCCAATAAAAGTTCAGTGTTGCGGAGCTCACTCCCATGGAATATGTTTACAAACCATTGTTGATATCTAAAGATCAGAAACAATTATGAAAAGGAGAGGAGAATTATTGGAAAAGCCTGAGAGTTATGAGTTTTTCAGTGAGAATGTGTCTATTTTGAAAGTCAGAATCTCTTGTCATCTGAATTTTGGATCTTGGCCAATCTGACTGGTGTGAGGTGGAGTCTCAAGGTTGTTTTGATTTGCATTTCCCTGATGGCTAAGGATGTCCAGCACTTCCTTAGATGTTTCTCAGCCATTCGATATTCCTCAATTGAGATCTTTTGTTTAACTCTGTACCCCATATTTTAATAGGGTTTTTTGATTCTCTGGTGTCTAGCTTTATGAGTTCTTTGTATATCTTGGATATTAGGCCTCTATCTGATGTGGGGTTGGTAAAGATATTTTCCGAATCTGTTGGCTGCCATTTTGTTTTCTTGACAGTGTCTTTAGCCTTACAGAAACTTTGCAATCTCATTGAATCGCATTAGCTCAAGCCATTGGTGTTCTGTTCAGGAAATTTTCTCCTGTGCCTATGAGTTCTAAGGGTTTCACTACTTTCTCATCTAATAGTTTCAGTGTATCTGGTTTAATATAGAGACCTTTGATCCACATACATTTGAGCTTTGTACAAGGAGATAAGAAAGAGTCTATTTTCATTCTTCTGCATGCTGAGTGCCAGTTGGACCAGCACCATTTGTTGAATACGCTGTTCTTTGTCCATTGAATGTTTACAGCTCCTTTGATAAAAATCAGGTGACCATATACTTGAGGGCTCATTTCTGGATCTTCTATTCTATTCCATTGATCAACATGCCTATTTCTGTACCAGTACCATGCAGTTTTCAGCACAAATGCCTTGTAATATAGCTTGAGGTCAGGTATAGTGATTCCCGCAGATGTTTTCTTGTTGTTGAGAATGGATTTCACTATTGTAGGTCTTTTGTTATAAAGGAACACTTCTCCACTGCTGGTGGGGTTGTAAACTAATACAACTACTCTGGAAATTAGTCTGGCAATTCCTCAGAAAATTGGACCTGAAGATCCAGCTATTCCACTTCTGGGCATATATCCCAGACACAATCCAAAATACAACAAAGACACATGCACCACAATATTCATAGCAGCTCTATTTATAATAGCCAGAAGCTGGAAAGAACCCAGATGTCCTTCAGTAGATGAATGAATACAAAATTTATGGTACATTTACACAGTGGAGTACTACTCAGCTATCAGAAACAATGACTTAACGAAATTCTTAAGAAAATAGTTGCATCTAGAGAATGTCATCCTGAGTGAGATAACCCAGTCACAAAAGAACAGAAATAATATGCACTCACTGATAATGGGATACTAACCCAAAAAGGTCTGAACACCCCAGGAACAAGTCACAAACTGTGTGAAGTTCAAGAAAAAAGAAAGAAAGAAAGAAAAAAAACAAAAAAGAATATATTTTAATTAAAATAGAACTGTATCACATCCCCTTTTCCTCCCTCCAGCCCCTCCCAGTTTCTCTCCTATCCCCTCAAATTAATAGCCTCTTTTCCTTTATTATTCTTACATATATACATGTATATGTATGCATAAATACTTAATTACAACCTTAAAAAATAAAGTCAAATTGCTTTTGGACAAAAAAATAATTAATATTTTTCTATTTTACTGTCTACTGAAATGAATTGAAGTAGGCTATATAATTTATTTTAAAAAAAGTTAGAATCTCACAGGATCTTGTAAATATGAACGCATAATTTGATCTGAAAAAAACAATAGAATAGACATGCTAAAGAGAAATTCTAGGAGGCCTCAACTCTAACAGTTTACAGACAAATAAAGTATGCTGAGATGGGAGAAATAGTATTTCTTATGGAAGAACATGGGACCAAAATCAAATGCTAAATTGTCAGATGTGATAATAGATATACAAGTAATATTACAAAGACGAAGCTAGATATATTTCTAAATTTAGGTAGAAACACATTATATAAAATATATATGTATATATGTTTTTTATATATGGATATACACATATATACACATATAATTTTATATGTAGACATATATATAATACATAATAGCCTCTATAATATTACACACACACGCATACACACACACATATATACAAATACAATTAATAAAACGGAAGTTCACAAATTTGAAAGAGAGAAGGAAAGTTATATGTCAGAACTTGAAATAAAGAAATGAATGGGGAAATGAAGGAATTTTGATATAATTTCAGAAAATAAAAAAATAAAATTTGGTGCAAACATCTTTATACCCAAAACAGTAAATTATATTAAACAATACATTAAATGCAACATAATACATAACAACATGAAATCTATGTCTTAAGTTTAATGTTATAATATAAAAAGTAGTTTCCAAAAATGTTTTTTGCAGTTTTTATCAACACAATATTTAATATATGATAACAATTTTTCATCCCTCAGCTCCTCCCAGATCAAAAACGTAAGTAACAGCTCATAGTGGAAAGAAAGTAGACCAAGCAATAAACATCTCCACTGTTGGTGGACATGCTATCTTGTACAAGCACTCTGGTAATCAGAGTACACATGGAGGGACCCATGGCTTCAGCCTCACATGTAACAAAAGATTGCCTTATCTGGCATCAATGAGAGGAGCGTCCATTGGTCCTGTGGAGGGTCAACGCCCCATCATAAGGGAATGCTAGGGAGGTGAAACTAAAATGGGTAGATTGGCAAGGAAGCTCCCTTATAGAAGCACAGGAGAAGCCAGATGGGATATGGGGTTTGCAAAGAGGAAATTGGGAAGGGAGAAAATATTTGAAATGTAAATAAATAAAATAACCAATAAAAAGAGATAAAATAGAAAAAAAAATCATCTTCCTGAGTGAGGTAATTCAGACCCCAAAGGGCATGCAAGGTATGTACTCACTTATAGCTGGATATTAGCCAAAATGCACAGGATACCCTTACTATAACAGGGACCCGCAGAACCTAAATAACAAGAAGTGCCCAAGTGAGAATCCTTGAATCTTAGTCAGGAAGAAAAATAAAATAGACAATGGAGTTGAATGAAGGGAGGGGATTGGATGGGACAGAAGATGCAGAAGGGAACTTATGTGGGTTATCAAGTGTAGGGAAAACCAGGGAGAGAGGGCTGAGAGAGTGAATAAAAAACAGTGGGAAATAGGATCTAGCATCTCTAGGACTACCAGAGACCTGTGAGGGGAAGGTTCCAGGGAATCTATGAGGGTTACTCTAGATGAAATCCTTAACACTGAGGTATATTGAGCCAGAAATGGCCACCTCCTGTAACCAGGCAAGATACCAGTGAAGGAATAAGTACACAAAGCTACCTACTAAAATTTTGACCCAAAACTTGTATATACAAATTCAGGGACAAAGATGGAACAGATACTAAAGGATTGGTCACCAATTTCTGGCCCAAAGTGAGACCCATTCCATGGGCAAGATCCAATTCCTGACATTATTAATGATATTTTCTTATACTTGATTACAGCCTAGCTCACTGTCCTCTAACAACTTCACCCAGGATCTGACTGAAACAGATAAGAAGACCCAATGCCAAACATTGGACAGAGCACAGGAAGTCATGTGGAACAGTTGGGGAAAGGCTAAAGGAGCCCAGAGTGTACAGAGACTCCAAAAGAAGAGCAAAAGAATCAAGTAACCTTGAAAAATGGGGCATGTAAAAGACTGAATTACCACTTAAAAAGCATGTATGGCCTAACAAACCCACAACTGTCCCACAGAAATTCAGCTTGGTCTTCATGCACGACTACCAACAACAGGATCAGGGGTTGTCCCTAAATCTTTTGCCTTCTGACTGTGAATCCTGTGTTCCAAATTTGTGCTTTGTTGACCTCAGTTGGAAAAGATATGCCTAGACCAGAGGTGCCTTGATGTGGCAGTATTGGTTGGTTCGCAGGGGCAGTCTTGCCCTTCTTAGAGAAGAAGGAGAAGAGAGGATGGAGGAGGTGATATGGTATGAAGAATGATGTGTGTGTATGTGTGTGTGTGTGTGTGTGTGTGTGTGTGTGTGTATTTGTGTGTGTGAGTGTTGATACTGGAATATAAAATAAATAGATAGATGATAGATAGATAGATAGATAGATAGATAGATGAAATAAAAAGAATAAAATAACTGTTATTGCCTCATCCAAAGGACTTATATAACAATAACTTAAAAAATAAAAGTGTCATACTTTTTTATAATTTCGCACAGAATTTCACTGTGATATATCATAATTTCAAGAATAAAATTAATGTCTAAAATTATAAGGATATATATGTATACACACATATATATATAAATACATATCAATATACTCAGTGTATATACATATATATGTATATATATATGGTATATAGATATGTATACATGTATATTCTCATATATATGTATATATGTGTAACACTTATAAATCACACACACACACACACACACACCTGTTATTTACCCCAAATATAAAAGTACTATAATTTTATAATTTTAGCATCATTAAAAGTACCATATTTTTCCAGGATATCAAAAACTGATTATTTGTTGAAGTAAAAAATTCTGTGTATGTAATTTTGAGAAAGCAGAGAAAGCCCATTACAAACAGAAATATTACAGATAAATTTCAGTCTAAATTTGGAAACGTATTGTAAAAGTGTTGTTGGTGACTTACAGCCTGTATATTTATTTGATTCAGTACTGAAATTTTATTTCAACAGATGAAATCAGAATAGTAGTCATCACAAAATACAGAAAATGAAATTAAAATAAACATATCACCAGATTCATAAAATCCATGTGAGAAAAAAACCCAATTACCTTTTATGATTAAAAACAGTGTATGGCACAGTAGGTGTGGGAGGACATGTCTAAATACATTAGAGTTGTTGAAGCAGATATTATGACCTCTCATCATCCTTACTCACTAGTGACTTGTTCAATATCTGCTCTCATTAAATCAACACAATATAACTTAATAAAAATTTGGGCACATAATCCTTTTTAAAATAAATTAAGGGAAAATAATTTTAAAACACTAGGGTATCTATGGAAGAACCCACAGTTAAAAAAAAGAAAATGTATCAAGACAGAGCATCAAGGAGAGTCCTTCTATCAACTGACAACGAAGAACTAGGTTCAAATGCCCTTCATCTTTTATAAACGAAATATATATCCATATCTCACTGCTCATAGCTCCCTAAATATAGCATGTCTCCAAATTATGCAAAGTTTTCATTGCAACACAAATTATTAGAGAAAGTACAACCAATATCAAGGTAAGAGATACATTGTTCAATCCAAAATTATATGTATATCAAACATCTCTCCCAACTAAGGCTTAGAAAAATTTGTAGAGAGGCTAGGGTTAGGGATAGACTGTAAGAGCCAGGGGGTCAGGAGGATTGTTGATTGTTTTGAGTTCATTACTCCAAGACTGTTAAGAAGCTACAGTCATAAAGTCTTGACAAAATGACTGACTGAATACGAACTAAACGACAAACAGAAATTGACATGCTAAAACAGGTAGAGAAAAGCCATGGGGACCTCAAACATACCCAGAGAAATACAAGCAAGAAATGCGAAGAACTGGAGAAAAAAACTTCACTAAGGAAGAGCACAGCAATTGGTTATCTATTACTGAATTCAGACTAAGGTTGTTTTTATGTGTCCAGAAATATACATGTATATTTATATAAAAATGATATACATGAACATGCATACACACTCACGCACACACACACACTCACGCACGCAAACACACACACACACACACACACACACACACACACACACACATATATATATGCAACAATAATAATTAAAAAGAATTTAATGAAAGCCAGAGAACAAAGGAGAGGGAAAAGTGAAACTATGTTATAAGCTTAAAAAAAAAAAACAATTAAAAATAAACCATCTAGTTAAGTTGATTTTCATAACTTAATTAATGACGTCCTAGTAAAAAACTACTAAATCATACATAGGTAAAGCAAAATATAAATGAGATTTAAATAGGGAAAATGATTTACACATGACTTGATTTATCTTTTGGAAATACACATATAGGCACATATTTGTAATAGAGTAAAGTAATTGAATATTCAAATGTAAAAGGGACAGTCTTCTCAGAGAAAAATGGGTAGCATAACTGGGATCTTGTTTTTCATAAACAGAGTTGTGTTTGATGAAAATCAAGAAGCTAGCATTTATAACACTGTATTGTATTATAGATACTTCTTTTTTAATTAAACAACTTTATTTTAAAAACTGAGATAAATGTACAGATTTTAAAAGAATTTTTGCATAAAGGTATATAAATACATTTTTGTCAGTACTTGATTTTTTAAACTATTGATAGTATGCATTAAAATCTTACTACTTACAAAAAGCACAAAGTACATGTAAAACAAGGTGTAACCTGGAAATCGTCAAAGTTTTCTTGGTGTGTAAAGATTAAACCTGATGATTTTTCAATTTTTCTTTGTTGGCCATTGTTTTTCTTGAACTTCATATAGTCTGTGAGGTGTTTCTGGGGATGTTTAGAGCTTTCTGGGGTTAGTATCCAATTATCAGTGACTGCATATTATGTCTGTTCTTTTGTGACTGGGTAACTTCACTCAGGATGATATTCTCTAGATGCATCCATTTTCTTAAGAATTTCATAAAGTCATTGTTTCTAATGGCTAAGTAGTACTCCATTGTGTAAATATGCCACAAGCTTTTTTATCCATTCATCTACTGAAGGACATCTGGGTTCTTTCCAGCTTCTGGCTATTATAAATAGGGCTGCTATGAAAATTGTGGTGCACATATCTTTGTTGTATATTGGAGCTTCTCTGGGGTATATGCCCAGAAGTGGAATAACTGGGTTTTCAGGCAGTACTATGTCCAATTTTCTGAGAAACTGCCAGACTTCTTTCGAGAGTGCTTGTACCAGTTTACAACCCCACCAAGAGTGGATGAGTGTTACTTTTTTTCCCGCATCCTTGCCAGTATCTGCTGTCATCTGAAGTTTTGATCTTAGCCATTCTGACTGGTGTGAGGTGGAATCTCAGGGTTGTTTTGATTTGCATTTCCCTGTTGACTAAGAATGTCAATGTTGAGCACTTGGCACTCTCACCTGAACTAGGTGAGGATTGACTAGAGTATTCATCCAATTTTATATAAAAGCATCACTGTATGTATATTATCTAATTTTGAATAATTGTAATCATAAAAATAAGGTCAGGAAATCTTATCTATATCAAATCATGATCTAGTTTCTATTTAAATAACTTACAATTAATACTTTTATTTTATGTTGTCCTTACATGTCTGTGTGCTTTTCACTCACTATAATGATTCAGTCAATGTCTCAAAATGACACTTTGTGGGTTAATGTCTTTATGCAGGTGAGGCCAAACACAAGATAACGTAAGGTGTGTGATTGTGTAATGAAAAATAAAAGCAGGCTGAAAAACTTAAAGGCAGGGCAGAGAGTACGAAGAAGAGAAGGAGGAAGATGGAGGAAGAGGATAATGACCCAGATCCATGTGACTTTAAATAGCTACAAGTCATTATGGATATATTATAAGGGATGAATAGTTACAGGACAATTTGTCTTATATAGATGGGCAGTATATATCAATACCATTTCATTCTGAGTTTATTGTGTGGATGTTTTGTGGGGTGAGAATGTATTGAGATAAACCTGATTGATAATTACAAGCCTCTAGAGTTTTGATTTTGCATGATTACAGGGATTTGTGAAAGTTAATGAAAGCTAAAGGCCAGATGGGTTCTTGTCTCATGGTGCACGTATGGCAGCAACCTGCCATGGGAAATAAATGGACAGTCAGTCGTTTCTGGGGCTAACCATGGCAGTGAGATCACTTCTAGGGATAGAGTGTAGCTGGCGCTAGTGTGGCTTGGTGACCATTCTTCTCTTATTATTATTATTTTCATTATTTATTTATTTATTTAGAGTATTCCTGAACTGCTTCTTTTTATTTTTTTATTCTGTATTCTGTTTTTACATTTCAAATGCTATCCCCTTTCCCCCACTCCCATCTCAACTTCCCCTCCCATTTCCTCCACGAAGGTGCTCCCTTTCCCAACTACCCTCTCCACCTCTGTGCCTTGGCATTCCCCTACACTAAGAAAACACGCCTTCACTGTACCAAAGTCCTGTTTCCATCACTGAAGCCAGACAACGCTATCCTCTGCTACATATGCAACTGGAGCCATGGGTTTCTCCATGTGTGCTCATTGGTGGGTGTTGTAGTCCCTGGGAATTCTAGAGGGTTTGGTTTGTTGATAATGTTGTTCCCATAGCATAGCAGACACCACAACACTTTTTAGGAAGAAGCTTCAGCACAGTTTAGAAAAGATATGGGCTATTTTGTTTGCTGAAGATTAATATAATCTTATACATATGTACATTAATTTTGTTCTTGCATTCTTTTGAGTGTTATATTCTGTTAGTTTCATCTTTAAATATCCACTATTCCTAGGAGATATTCAGGATATATTGTCTTTACCCATCATAAATAATGTTACATTGAACACTTCTGAGTGTCTAACATCCTATCACCATAGGCAATTAAACAGATTTCTGACAGATAGCTTCCCAGAATTGAAAATGCTGATCCTCAGTAATTGAACACTCTGCTGTATAATCATTACTTTGACACTGCCCTTGGATATTTTTTTGAATCGTATGTTTTACTTAATCATAGCACTGTTACTTTTTCTACAAAGTGCCCTATAGCTGGAAACAATTAGTTAAATTAATTCTCTATCTGAAAGGCAATATTAATATCTCATCCCTGCTTCAACCTAATACTTTGATTCCTACAGTACCTAATGTTCCCTGTCATATTTTGTAGTTCATAATCTATCCTTTTCCCCCAAAGTTGTGTATCCAGTATATGATTTAAACTGGATATAAAGGAAAAACAAGCTTGCCTCATACTAAAATATTATTTTTGTCTGAAATCTGCATGTGTTACAGAACAGAAAATTACCATTTTTACCAAAATGTTTCATTCCACAGTACAGTATGATATAACTAGAATCATATTCATAAACATCTCCCATGACAAAACAAGAGCCTTATGTACAACAGTCATTTATTTTGCATTGACAAACCTTTTTTTAACAGCTACATATGGTCAATTTCTCTGTTTTATGTTGTATCTTTTTCAATTGCACCTATGAGTCATTTTAATATAGATAATTGAATTGCAGTTAATTTTCCATCTGGCATTCCAGATTGGTTACTTACTACTGCTGAATTGATGCTGATATTTTTCATTTATATTACTTGATCTTTTTATTCACTGTCATGTCTCTAACAGTATGTGACATTTATAAACCATGTCATGTGAAAGAGAACAAAATTACCCATGTGTAATTTCTTCTTGAAGCATTTGGACATTTTACATTCCCTTTATTTAAGCCATGTTTTGACTTTTAACACACCAGCTCTCACATCTTTCTTGTGAGATGTAACTTTAAGTAACATCAGAAATACAAGAATTTCAATAAATTATCATTTCATTTCATTGTTACTTAATGTGCAGTATATGTCAATGACAGGATAAACTTTGATAAATTGTATTTTCTGTTAACTAGTAAGGAATCTGGACATTGTCCTTACCAAAATATTTTATATTAAAAATATCACAACATTATTATTAGTGTAAATAACATAGATTCAACATTGTATATAAATCTTTTTAATATAGCAACCATGAATTAAAGTATGTTCACATCATTTGCTAATGTTAAAGTGGTAAAGGATATTTAATTATTTATTTATTTATTTATTTATTTATTTATGTATTCATTTATTTATCATATAATTTACTTTCCAATAGCAACACCCATCTCCTCCAAGTACAACCTCATGTGAATAATCCCCCTATTAACCCCTAATATTATCTCTGAAAAGGGGTATTCCTTCCATTGAGTATTTCTCTCACAAGCATACACAAAGTCATGCATGCAAAGGCACATGCACACTGCACGTGCACAAGTTCACAAACAAGCACTTACAGTCTCTGTAGGACTAGGTGCTTCCTCTCTCCCACTGTGGCCAGACAAGGCAGCCTGGTTAGGGCAATGAGAACCACAAACAGACAACAGATTCAGGGGCATCCTCTTTTCTAGTTGTTGCATGACCTGCGTAAAGACAAGGCTGTTCATCTGCTACATATTATCTGGGGCCCTAGGTCCAGCTTGTGCTTGCTCTTTGATGGTTCATTCTGTAGGAGACTCCAAGGATACAAGGTAGTTGACTCTGTTGGTCTTCCTGTTGACCCCCTATCCTTTTTTGATAGGACAGTCTTTCCTCCAAAACTTTCTTTAGACTTTTGGAGTTCCATCTAAAGTTTGGCTCTGTGTCTGTGTATCTCTTTCTATTGGCTGCTGGGACTCTCTAAGAGGACAGTTTTGCTAGTACCCTATCTGCAAGCATAACAGAGTATCAGTTGTAGTTTCAGGTATTGGTTGTTTCCTACTGGATGAGTGTCAATTTGGGCCAGTCATTAATTGAACATTGCCCCTATCTCTGCTCTATCTTTCTCACTGCATATCTTGTGGCAGAACATATTTGAGACTGAAGGTTTTGTAGGTGAGTTGTTCTTTTTATCCCTTCACTGTGAGTCCTGCCTTCTTTTAGGATCCAAAACCCCCATTACTAAGAATCTCAGCTAGAGTTGACACATAGATATCCTGGGGCTTTTTCCACCCAAACCACAGTCCCAGATCTCTGACACATTCGAGAAATTGCTTGTCCCTCTTTCCACAGACAAGTTCTGATAAGTTTCCCCTATTCTCCTTATACCTGATTCCTGATCCCTCTCCTGCTCCTCACTCCTTCCTCTCCTCCCTCCCACCCAGTTCCCTCTCTCCATCCGGTTCTTTATCTACTTTACTTCCTCTTCTAAGAAAGATTCTGCCATCCATGGGTGTGTCTTCCTTATTATTGGGCTCCTGTGGGTCAATGAGTTATATAGATTATATTTATGGATTATAGCACAATTATCTTGAACTACTTTATGGTTAATGTTCACTTATGAGTATAGACTATGCATGCCTTTTTGGGTCTGGGGCACCTCACTCCAGAGAATGTTTTCTAGTTCCATCATTTTCATGTATTGGGGAATTAATTACTTTGGATCCAGAGACCAGGTTTGTTAATTATTAGGAAATACACACACACACACACACACACACACACACATACACACACACACACACACATATATATATGTAATTATAACGCAGAAAATGGGACTTATTTACAAAATAAGATACTGTTTTCAAATATGTTTAACAATGATCAAAATAATTTTAAGTCAGGGTTTTTGTAAAGATTAAGTTTGTCACCAAAATAGATAAAGTTCAACAGATGCATTTTTGCTTTCCCTCTTATTCTAGTCTCATTTTCAAGGTTATAAATTATGTTTCCTAGACTTTATAGTTCTTCATTAATGTATCTTATTTTAAAATTACAAAAATCTTGTCATTTTCCATTGTGTAAAATGTGTTTTTGATTAAAGTCTATATATGCAAACAGTCTGAAGTAGGGGTGAGGAACTGGGGGTAGCCACTGGAGGGTCCCAGACATTGGGGAATCAAGATGCTCTCAGGACCCAGTAGGGATGAATGTAGTCAAAATGTACAGCGATGGAGCAACAGAAGCCATAGAGACCTCCTCCAATAGACAGGCACGCCCTCCAGCCAAGGGATGGGGCCACCCACCCATCTCAAAAGTCTTTTATTTCTTGGTTATTTTGTTTATTTACATTTCAAATGTTATCCTCCTTCCTGTCATCCCCCCCTGCTACATACTATTGTTCAATTTCCTGACCTTCTGTACCTCTTTCACATCTTCAGTCTTTGATTGATGCCAGATAATGCAATCACTTGCTACACAAGTAGCTGGAGCCATGGGTGCCTCCATGTTTATAGTTTGATTGGTGGGTTAGAACATGGGAGCTCTGGGGGCATCTGGTGAATTGACATTGTTGTTCTTCCTATGAGGTTGAAAACCCCTTCAGCTCCTTCAGTCCTTTCTTAAACTCCTCCACTGGTGTTCCCTATCTCAGTCTGATAGTTAGCTGCAAACATCCATATCTGGATTGGTCAGGATCTCACAGAGCCTCTCAGGAAACAGCTATACCAGGCTCCTCTCAGCAAGCACATTTTAGCATCATCAATAGTGTCTGGTTTTGTGTCTGCAGATGGAATAGCTCTCTAGATGGGGCAGTCTCTGCATGACATTTCCTCCGGACTCTGCTCCACTCTTTGTCCCTGGATTTCTTTAGATAGAGACAATTCTGTTTTAATATTTTTTGAGATGGTTGGGTGGGCCTATTCCTAAACTTGGGGCTATGCCTAACCTCTGAATATGGTCTCTACAGGTCTTTCTTCTCATTTGTTGGGTATTTCAGCTGATGTCATCTCTATTGCAATAAAAAATAAATAAGGGCAAAGTATCACATACTTTGAATTATAGCAATCATAAATGAAACAGTAGAAAAATTAACAAAAGAAAAAAATATAAAAATTATAAATGTTTTATGAGGCCTATGAATGTCACTGCTATTATAATTAGTTATATACAAGATTGAAAAACCCAGAATTTTCTATTCATTAAAATTTTAGTCAATATATGATCATGTTAGAAATATGATTTCTGAACCTTAAGTCAAAACTACTCTCACATCTCAGAGAACAACTAAACATGTCAGAGAGGGAGGTCCTAATCTCAAAATAAGCAGCTAAAGCACACCCTTCACATTTAAGGCTCAGAGATGTGACCTTAATTAAGGATCTGGACATCTTCTTCAGGAGAAATGACAGGGATATTGTATCCATGAATCCTAAAATTAAGGTTGCCCAAAGGAGAACTGAACAATAGCAAAACCTGTTTACATGCTAATATGGATGGAAGAAATCACAAAGTCACCCCTCGAAAAAGTCATAGGTAACAATCTGCTAAGGTACTGAGAATGTTTTTGCACAGACAGGACTTAGTTGGTTGCATTTATATGTTTATACAAGTAAGTGAAACAATTACAATTAATGTATATTAAATCTGGTAAATAAATTTTATATGTACTTGATATTTTCACTTTTAACTTTGAAATTTGAGAAATGTGTTCTTTAGCTATAAATGTTCAACACACATACACACATGTTAATAGGATAAAATGTTGAAATTTCACTATTATAATTTAAACTCAATTACTAGTCACCTTATGTCAAAATATTTTCTCCATTATGTCTAGTATTAGACACACTTTAAATCATTACAACTTGTAAATGCCTGTATATCTTCAATAATACCTCTTATATCTACTTGTAGAGTATGAGTAGTTCTTCCCAATGCCTTTCTTCATCAATTCTTCATCTTCTCCCATTTGCATATTACTTTCTTGTGCTATTATAGGATTGAAGGGCATGAATGTGATTGCTGAACTATGCTGATATGACTACATGCACATAAGCACACAAAGCCAGAAAACAGTATACATCGATATTATGAAGGTAAATGCACAAAGGGTAAAGGGAGATGATGATTTTAAGCTCTGATTATTTTTTTTAGATGTATAGTGTGACACACACAGTGTACACTGAAGGAAATACCTGAACTTCCTTTGTAGTTGTAACTACTTCTATCCTTATGCTAGTCAGTATAAAGTAATTTTAAATAAGTTATTTCTGCATCAAGATATATAATTTATTTCTTTAAGTTTACTTATATAAACCTAAAGTATTATTTTAACATATTAAGTTCTATAAGAAATTGTGGATTGATTCCTTTTAAAATTCAGATTAGCTTAACTTAAATGAGCTGTTTTTAGACTTATATTTAGACAATTTGCCCATGACGAAATGACATGTCAACAGCTTCAATCCTGGTAATTTTCCTGACCAGAGATGAAAATATATTCATATAGTGTTATGCCAAAATGCCTTTAAAAACCTGTATATCTATCCTTCTTTTTTAAAAAAAAAATCGTAAGAGAGAAAAAAATTAAATGTGACATAAAAACCATCATTTATTTAGTATGAGGAAATTTAATTCTGTGGAAAAAAAATTTTCTGTTTTTAATTTTAGATATCTCGCTAGAATGTATAGCAGCCAGGTGACACACTACCATAGCGCCCACTAGAAACCCTCACCTTTATTTTATATACCCAGAAATATGCATCCTTAGTGTAATGGCAAATTCTGCCAGCATTTTCAATAGCTTACATCTGTCAGGGACGTTAAGGCTTTTCTTGAGTTGAAGTTCATATCTTGGAGCTGGTGGAGGACCAGCATTGGTACTAGCATTTCGTTGTTGCTTTTGTTGTTGTTGTTGTTCCAAATATTTTTGCCACTATTATATTTTTTTCATCTCACACATGCCTCACACCAAATACAAAAATGATTATCTATTCACAACCCATTAAACTAACAATACATAGACTCCAGAGTGCTTCTTTTATCCCCATCATTTCCCACTGATATTTTTCTGGCATCACTGATGTTGAAATTAGAGAGAATTTTTTACAATAAAGCAAATACCCAAAGTTTTTATTTGTTGGATACCTTCTGGTGCCTAACTCCAAGCCTAACCTTTAGAAATATACCATATTTTCCTCTTAATTATGTGATAGGTTAGGGTTTGGTCTTAGGAAATACAGCAAAATACGCCTTGTACTCAAATAAGGGTGATATTACCCTAAAGTAATTTTTAGATTTAATGCAACTCCCATCAAGTGTCCAACAGTTTAAAAACAATACTTAATTTCATATAGAATAAAAAACAGCAAACCCAGGGTATATAAAATAATCCTGTACAGTAAAAGAATGTCTGGAGATATCATCAGCTCTGGTTTCAAGCTCTAGTACATAGCAACAGTAATAAATTCTACATTGTATGGGCATTAATACCCAGAGGTTGTTCAATGGAAACTAATGGAAGACCAAGAAGTTAAGCCAATCACTTTCTAGAAACTTGATTTTGGCAAAGTATCCAAAATTATATGATGAAAAATACACCATCTTCAACAAATGGTGAAGGCCTAACTTGATATATACACCCATCACCCTGCACAAAACTCAAGTCAAAGTAAATTATAAACCTCAACATAATTAAGATACACTAACCTTCATCAAATCAATATTGGGGAATAGTCATGAATCCACTGAAATAAGAAGCAACTTCCCGAACATTACACCTATAGCTTGGGCTAAGTTCAAAAATTAATAAATTTGACCTCATGAAAAGACTATAAAGGAAATGACATCTTTAAAAGGATTAAATGGCATCCTACAAAATGGGAAAAGATTTCCACCTGATTTCCAAAAGATACAACTGACAGTGAACTGATATCTAAAATACATAAATAACTAAAAAAAAAAAACTAGAAATTAAAAGATGAACAACCCAATTAAAAATAGAATGCAGGCATAAAGAGTTTTATTATTTTACTTTTTCATTTTAAATTTCACTCATTACTCCCTTGTAGTCACATGCTCCCAAAATTCTTTCTCCTTCCCCCTACCTTCCTTCTCTTAGCAGAGGCTTCCCTGAGTATCTTCTAATCCTCCCAATTAAAGTCTCTGTAATGCTAGGCACATCCTCTCCCACTGAGGCCAAACAAGGCAGCCTAGCTAGAAGAACATGTCCCTAATTTTTAAGGACTCATGAAGACCAAGTTCCACTTCTGCTACATAGTATAAGGTAACCTAGATCCAGCCAGTGTATGTTCTTTGGTTTGTCTTAGAGAGAGCCTCAAGGGTTCTGGACATATGACACTGATCATCTTCTGGTGGAGTTCTTATTTTATTAGAGGCCCCATTTCTTCCTCCTATTCTGCCATAAGAGTCCCCAAGTTCCATCCACAATTTAGCTGTGGGTATATGCATCTCCATGAGTCAGCTGCTAGATGGAGTCTCTCAGAGGACAGCAATGCTAGACTTCTGTCTGCAAGCATAACAATGTATCATTAATAGGAATTGTCACTTGCCCATGGTATTGGTATCAAGTTACAGCTGTTATTGTTTGACCATCCCTCAGTCTTTGCTTTATCTCCTGTTTCTTTATTTATTTGTAGACTGGATACATTTGGGGTTGAAAATTTTCCAAGACAAAGAATTCTTTACAGATGAATACCTAATAGACAAGAAGCAGTTAAAGAAGTGATCATCTGATAATTGGATACTAGTCACAGAAAGCTGTGAATACCTAAGAAACAACTCACAGACCACATAAACTCAAAAAGGAAGGAAGGCCAAAAGTGGAAGCCTCAATATTTCTTAGAAAAAAATTAAAAATCATGTATTCATCATATATTATTACGTAATAAATTTTGTGAGCTATAATAATATTTTATAAATTAAATAAATAAAATGAAATGTCTTTTGAGAGGAAGAATTAACTTATATGTCATATGTGCCTGACTTAAAACTTCCTCACAACTGTCCCAACTTTAGCCTTTAGCATTAGTAAGACTCTACCATATTTTAAACATAACATTTGAAAGAATAGGGTAGGTGTTTAGCGGATTGGGGTTGAATTTATGGCTTCCCTCTTTGAGGTTACTGTTTTATTATATTTTTAGTCTTTCATAAAAAAAAAAAGAAATGATCAACATCATTCTGGACCAGGAAAATGCACCCCGCTATATTTTCCGAACTGTTTCTGTCTCTTGAATCTAGAACAGAGGGATTTGACAGAGAAATCTCTTTTATCATCAAATGTTGCAATATTTCTAAATTTCTACACGACGTACTGTTCATCTCTATATGCCTATCTGTAGCAGAAATTTTTCTAGTGACTGGGTAAACACTGATCTATAAATAAAACCCAATGTTATTATGAATCATTTTGTTGTTGTTATTATTTTGTTTATTTAGTAGAAATGTAGTATTTGATTTTAGCCTAAATCCATGAGTTTTATAATCTCAGGTTTTGTTTGTTTGTTTGTTTTGTGACCTAAATATTCTTGAGTATGAGTTCTGTGCCCCAGAGTGAGCCTTATGTCAAACCCTTACTAATTGGTTGTTCCCAACAGTTTGTGTCACTAGTGCCTTAGAATATCTCGCAAGTAGAACACCATTGCAGGTTTTGTGTTTACCTTTTCATTTTGCAAGCATGCCAGAGAGCTTTCTGTTCCAAAGATGCTAGAACATGGGTCGAAGATTATATATTGGTGCAAGCTTGATTTCTGTATGTTCAATAAGCTGTGTAGGTATTGTCTACAACAACCAGCCCTTATCATCACTGTAGAAAGAACAATCTACTTTTGATGACAGATTGGGTTGTTTGGGAGTTGCCTTGGAAGCCTGTTGCAGTAAATATTAAAAAACAGATTGCTTATCTCTTTACCAGCCCTGCAATCTCACTCTTTGGGCACCCCCTCAACTGACCCTCTTTCTCCAGCTTCCATTTCCCTGCCCAATCACCAGATCTCACCTTCATTTTACTAATTAAACTGGGAAGAAGCTTCTAATGGTGTCACCTGAGTACTTGACTAGGCAGACTTCTAGGGGAAGTGGAATTAACAACAAAATACAAATGGCTGCAGGATGAGCCACAAAAGAAGCCCTTTTAGCACAAATGCAATCCTGGTACTGGATACTTTATTTGGTGACAAGAGGAAACCAGTTGGTGAACTATTTCTAGCATTGCTTCAAAATTTTATTTATCTGGCTTTCAATAATATATTTCTCTCTATCTCTCTATCTCTATTATTTATATCTATATCTATATCTGTATCTATATCATCTATATCTATAGATAGAAAGGTAGATAGATAGATAGATAGATAGATAGATAGATAGATAGATAGATAGATAGATAGGTAGGTAGGTAGATACAGAGAGAGATATATATATCTCTGCTGCCCTACTAGATTTCCATGTTAACCTTGAAACTGCCCTTTAATTTACCTGTCTCTCCCATATTTACTCCCACATTCTCTGCTCCTTTTATCTCACTTGGTCCTCCCATTCAATTACTCCCCATCCATTTATAACTAATAATATCATCTCTGTTTTTTAAACCAAAACCACCTATACAACATAACCCATTAGACTATACATAACATCTGTGTTTCTACCAGTTATAGTGATGTTATCATTGATTAAACAACTAATATCCACAAAGGAGTAAATATACAACAGATCTGGAATGGCTCACTAAGGGTGACTTTTTGTCCTATCCATTTACATGTTAATTTCAGGATTTCAGTTTTTAAAATGACTGAGGAATATTCCATTTGGTAATATACATTTTTTATCCGTTCTGTTGAAGTTGGATTGTCCCCAGTTTCTGGCTTTTATGAATGAAGCAGTAATGAACATGTTTGAGCATGTGCTTCTGTAGTAGGATAAAGAGGTCTTTGGTTATATGTCATAAGATAGTAGAGCTGTATCTTGCAGTAGCTACTCTTATAAGAGGTGTTACACTGATTTTCATGCTGGTTTTACAAGTCTTCCCTCCAGTTCGCAGTGGATGAATGTTTCCCTTACTCTTCATCCTTACCAACATAAGCTATCACAAGCATTATTGATCTTAGTTCTTCTAATAGGTGTAAGAAAAAAAATCTTAAAGTAGTGTTGATTCATATTTTTTTCTGATACATCAGGATATTTATTACATACAGTTTAAAATTTTCTCTGCAGTTTGTGATTTCTTGAGTTTCCCTTTTTGAAGTTCTTGTTTATATCTTTACCACATTTTTAATATTTTGATATCTAGTTTTTATGTTGTTACACATTTACTATCTCTGTATCTATATGTGAAGTTAGTGAAAATATCTTTTCTCATTCTATAAGTTATCACTTTGCTCAAACAGTGGTGTTTATTGTCTCCAGAGCTTTTTCAACGTCATGAGATCCTATTTACTAATTGTTTATTGTAGTTCCTACATTGTTGCTGATCTTTCCTAAGATCCACACTCAGTGCCAATGTCTTTAAGGCTGTTGCCTATTTTTTACTTCTGTAAGGTTCACTATCTCTGGTTTTACATAGAGGACCTTCATTGACTTAGACTTTTGATTTTTGTTTTTTGTTTTGTTTGTTTTTGTTTGGTTTCTTTTATTTTTTCTTTCTAAGTCTGCTTTATTGTACTTAATGTGGCAATTTCCAGCTTTATTTATTCTCCTGCAGAAGACACAGATTTGCTTTTTCTTATGGCTGAGGGAAAGTCCATTATATTTTTGTGAATCTTTTTATTGAGTATTTGCTTTATTTACATTTTAAATGTTATCTCCCTTCTTGGACTTTAGTTTTGTGCAGATTAAGTTTGATTCTATTTGTATTCATCAACCTGCAGCTGATTAATTGGACAAGAAGCATTTCTGGAATATGCTATTTTTTAATCTAGTATAATTCTAGATACTCACTTAACAAAATCAAATGTTTTCATGTGGGCATTTTTATGTCTGAGTCTTCAGTTTGGTTCCACTGTAAATGTATCTGTTTTATCTGCCAATACCATGGCTTTTTGTTAGTAGAACTTTGTAGTATAAACTGAAATCAGGGATGGCGGTACCTTCAGCAGTTCTTTCATTATTCAGGATTGCTTTAACTATACTGATTTTGTTAATACAAAGCTGAAAATTGTCCTTTCACCTTCTGTGATGATTTGTTTTGGAATTTTGATGGTGATTATCTTGAATCTGTAGATAGGTTTTAGTTTTTATTGCAATTTTCTCTATATTAATCTTAGTAATCGTGAGGATGAAAGATCTTGAGAAATCATATCTTCTTCAGATTCTCATCGGTTTCTTCAATTTATTAGCATTTTAAACATGTGTCTTTTTAATTGGTTCACTGAGTTTGCCTCAAGGGTTTTTAACATTATTTAATGCTATCATCAAAGTTACTATTTGCCCGATTTTGCTAAGTTTCTTTGTCATCTGTATATTGAACATTATAAACTTAATTTTTGAGTCTAGTTACTTTGATGGAAGTGTTTATCAGCTTTAAATGCTTCCTTGTGAAATATTTAGGGTTAATTGTGCATACTATCAAATCATCTGGAAATTTAGGTCCAGTGAATAGTTTCTTTACAATTTGTATGTTTATCAATTTTTGTATGATAAAGCACACCTGTATCTCATGAGATGAATCCTATTCGACCACCTTATTGATGTGTTCTTAATTTAGGTTTGAAATACCATATTGGAAATTTTTAAATCTATGTCCATAGGAAAATATGTTTATACATCTCTTTGTTTGGTTTTGGTTTCAGGGTTACTGTACTCTCTCAAATGATCAGAAGCTACAACCTCACCTATACTGAGTGACCATTGCGTCCCATATGTCCACTTGTCCAACTTCACAGGGCTGTATTTATTGCCATAAGCATGATTTATAAATGGGTCTTAAACCCAACCACATATACTCATTCTTGAATATGATTTATTTTACCCACTCAGATGTTTTTCTTGTACTTGAGACGCAGGTTATCCACCTGACCTCCATTATACCTCTCTATTACCACTGTTAATAGATGCAGCTTTGCCAAACAAACCTAAACATCTTTCATTCCTGTGCTGTTTATTGCCTAAATTACTATGTTCATGAAAGTTATGTTCCTAAGTAAACAGATTATACAGGATTTTACATCACTAGGTTAGATTTGCTCTTCCCAGTTTATGTCACAAAATAGAAAAAGAGATATCCCATTTTCATGCAATTATAAAGTAGAAGAAAATAATCAGATGGTTGTATTAAATATGAGTTGAAAA
This sequence comes from Micromys minutus, assembly GCF_963924665.1. NCBI lineage: Eukaryota > Metazoa > Chordata > Mammalia > Rodentia > Muridae > Micromys > Micromys minutus. Next base: position 37,940,017 of record NC_137975.1, read on the forward strand.
ATGTTGATGAGATTCACTGAGTTTAATTCACAAGAAATCTGGTAATGAATAACTTCATATTCACAAAGGAATCTTTTCTAAAATATGAATGAGAAAAGAAGAAACTTGTTTTAAAATACCAAAATATATTTTTTATATTTGATAAGCTATAGTTGTATAATAAGCATAACATCATTGAAAATAAATATCTTGGAATTAAGAAGATATATTGATAATGGCTTCTATATTTTGAATGTTAAGGCACTTAAATTTTATAATTGATCAAATTTAAATAATTATTATTTATAGTTTAAATGCACATTGTAACTTTTAATATTTATAATTTATTTTTATTTGCACTTTTGAAGTTCACTTTATAATCAAACATTATGTTGAAAAGATCTTACACTTGGTCTTTTGTCAATTAGTCTGTAATATAAAAAGTATTATGTCTTAATTTACCTTGATGTCCTTGGGCCTTAAGATATAATAGGTAGTAAGCATTTGTTCTCTTCTCCTGCTTATTTAACTATAAGAATTCCTTCAATTTTACTGTCTTTTATTAAGGGATCAATGTACCTCACCACTAATTCCTTTTCACTTGGTATGCTAGTTGGAACCACTCTTACTTTGTGATCCCTTCAGTCACATGAACTTGATGAAGTACAAACACAAATCATTCTTTCATAGGACACCTGGATGAAGTGACAGCTAATCAATAATTGACTTTGTCCTTACATCTTTAACTGTCAAGGATAACACATATCAATCAGTGAGAACTAACTTAGCATCAGTTATAATTATCTCAGCAAAATAGTCACTAGTGTCCTATCAGCTCCCAAACACTGAGGATAAGTAAGGATTAATGCCATTGAATGTTCAAGTTCATTGTCCTATATATTACCTTAATTAACAAAAAGAAATATTGAGTTAATTTTACCTCTCAGACCTATTCATTGATTTTTGCATAAGCATTTTCTTGTCCTTGACATAGTAGTCAGGAGATTTTTAGCCTTTAATTATATCCATAGATTAAAAAACATATACCAATCTAATTCATAAAATGATGTGAATTAAAACACCCTTGAGGCTTAAAATAATCATAAAAAATGTTGCTTGCTACTTACTTGTATGGCCTTTAGCAAGGTGTTTTTATTGTATAAATGTTTTAATGATTCTTCTCTCAAGATTAATAATTCAAATGATGTTTAACAGAATAAAAGAAAGTGAAAATGTGAAAAAAACAACAAAGGTATTATTCAAAGAAGAAAAATGTTTGAGTATGTAAAATTAAGCAAAACATGTTATATTATTTAATATACTAAATCATTTTATGGCTAGTAAATTGTGTTTCAAGGTACATAGCTAAAACTAAAGTAAAACTGTGCCTTTTGTGTGTGTGCCTATATTATATATAATATACTTTATATTATATATAATATATTTTATATATATAATATATAATTTATATAATAATTTTATATTATATATATGTACACACTCACACACACACACGTGTGTGTTTTTGTGTGTGTGTGTTTAATATGAATGGCCACAAGAATTTGAGTTAATTGTATAATTTAAGATTGATTTTCTTCTTATAGCGAATTTGAATATATTAAGATTGCAATCTCAAATATACTTTTTAAACTTTGTGTAAATTAAAATTTTTCTATTTTTAAATTAATTTTGTGTGCATTTTAAAAACCAACATTTCAAAAGATAAAAAAATTATTTCTATTTATAACAGTTTCAAGTCGATGCATTTATTAGGACAGACTTATTTATGCAATACTTGACAAATTTGTAGTGTTAAAATATGCAGCTTATATTGCTGATTTCCTCACTTCTTCTATCACATGGGCTTGTTTTCCAAGATAGTTAGGATGTATGACTGTTGGTATCAAAGTGCAGAAATTTGAGAACACTCCAGGTACTCTATCTAGCCTCTAAAATAGCAGATAAATATGGTTCTTATCCTTAAGAAATTATTTGGGTATTATTGTATTCTATCAATTTGAAATATAATAACCTTTGGAAGTCAAGAAAAATTAATATTTCTTTAAACATAATGTTAATCTGGAATTGATTAAAAAATTGTAGCAGGTTTCGCAGTGGATGATAAATGTATTCAGATGTTAATGGAACAAAATGTTTTAGCTGTTAGTGTAGGAAACTGGAAAAAGAAAACTCTTGATTTAAGTGATACTAAATATTATGATAAATTGTACTTTCTCCACCTACAAAGACAACTACCTTTCATCTACAACCTTCAAAAAAAAAAAAAAAAAAAAAAACAAAAGTTCATTTGAAAATCACTACAAAAGGTAAAGAGCTAACCTTGTGACTTTCCCGATAAGATGATATACAAAAAGTTCAGCTTGGAACTTGGCAGCTGATATATGCTCTTGGGAAGCAGAAGGCAAGGAGACTACCACCACCAAGACCATGTCATTCTGGGTTCAGTGTTGAGAGATCTTAAGATCACCAGCTCAGAGAGGCATTCACCTTGGCTGTCTTTCACCAAGCTATGTAAGCTTTATCTCTACCACCTCAATAGCAAATCAGCAGTCCTATCCAAGACTGACTGTCAAACAGAGGCATCTTTATGAATCTCAGAGAGAAATCTGGATTATCCAAGAACAAATGAAGAGTATATACTTTAAGAGAGTTACAGTTTGTGTATTATATCGGTATGTGATGGTTAGTAGACCAGTTGAAATTTATATATGGTTAAAGTCTACAGTTTGCTTTATTTTAATGTTATCTCTTTATCTACATTTTAGTATAGTTTTCCTACATATTGGTTGTTTTATCAATATTTTTCATCAACTTTAAGGCTCTGTGCTTTAACTTTACCTTGCTTCTTTTAAACTTTATCTTAGTTCTGATAGTTTATCTTAGTTTATGATAGTTCTTGACTTTTCTACTTCTACAAGTCTTTTTCTTTAAGTCTTTATACCTATATGGACTGCCTATAATCTTCTGTGCATCCATACTGCAGCTTAATTTGTGACATATAATTCCCTCTGCTTCCCCATATCCTTCCCTAGTTCACTGTGTACTTCTTGATATCTTGAGCTACAAAATATCTACAAATCATCCATCTTCTTCAACCAGTTCTACAGTGCTGCTGTCTGTGACATTAACATGGTCCCAGGTGTAGAACAAAATAGTTTTATGTGTCTAATAAATAAAAGAATGCATCTATTGTGCTTTCCCATTTAAAAAACTATAGAAAATAAAAATTACAGAAAAGGGGAAAGTTAAAACATAGAGGCACTTCTAACACTACTGGTGCAAAATGTTCAACAACAAAATCAAACCCATAAAGACATGAGACAACAACCCATTAAAACTCATTTTGAACCTCCACTTACCCTCTGTCATCCTGAGTGAAGTAATGCAGTCACAAAAGAACACACATGATATACACTCACTAATAACCAGATACTAGCCTTAGAATGCTCTAAATACCCAAGCTCAAGAAGAAGGAAGGCCAGAATGTGGATGCCCTAGTCCTTAGAAGGAAGAACAAAACACTCACAGCAGGAAAAACAGGGACAAATAAAGGAGCAGGGATTGAAGAAAAGATCATCCAAAGACTTCTTCAGCAGGGGATCCATCACATATGCAGCCACCAAATCCAAGCACTGTTGCTAATGCCAAGAAAGTGTTTACTGACAGGAGCCTGATATGGATGCCTCCTCAAAGGCTGTGCCAGAGCTATACTGATACAGATGAAAATGCTTGCAGATAACCATAGGACTGAACATGGGGACCCCAATGAAGGAGCTAGAGAAAGAACTAAGGAGCTGAAAGGGTTTGCAACTCCATAGGAAAAACAATATTATCAATAGACCAAACTCTCAAGAGCTCACAAGGACTAACAAGAAACAACCAATGAGCAATCATGGAGAGACCCATGGCTCCAGTTTTATATGTAGCAGAGGATAGCAGCGTGTGGCATCTATGGGAGGAGAGGCCTTTGGTCCAGTGAAGGCTCATTTTCCCAGTGTAGGAGAATGCCAAGGCACTGCTGAGGTGGGAAAGTGTAGTTGGGAGAGGGAGCTCCTTCATGGAGGCAAGGGGAGGTGGAGGGCAGATGAGAGTGTGAATAAATGTGATAGCATTTGACAGGTAAATACAGAGAATATCCAATAAAAAAGAAATATAGAAGAACTATATCAACTCTTTGTGTAGGAGTGATATTTTATACTCAAGTAGAGGAGAGAGTTAATGTATATTTCTAAGAATCCATTATATATGTTGAAATTAATCAACAGTCAGAATTGACAGAGGAATAAAATCTAAGAAAAACAATTTTTTGGCAATTATCATTTAAAAGTTTATTAGTACTGATAAATAAATTTTCATCTATCATTTTTGTGTGATCATTTTATACATATAAAATTATGATTCAAGCTTACTTAGTTTTAATATCAATTGACATGGCACATATACATTGCAATAGAAAATAATGTAGGCTTGTCTATTAAAAATGCATAAAAGAAGCCTATGAAAAATTTTAGAGGCTGGATAGTTCATACCATGTTCTCTGCATTTTAAATATATGAGCCTTATAGCTAATTATTCCTCATCAGCTTAGTAGCTATGAGGCTACAGTGTTGATAAAGGTACATGAGTGTGACCATGCAGCTACCTGCTTTCATTTTATTATTTTATTTTTTGACACCATCCATCCTAAAGATTTCAAAGAGTTTTATTGAATGAATAGCTTTGGATTGTTGTGGCAGAGTTAGGACAGGGGTTTTTGTTAGTTTTGTTTTTGATTTTTTTTTTTTTTTTTGTGAATGTAGAAATAATGGACAGTGTATTTTCCATTAAACATTTGACATAACACCACTATGCTGACTGCTGTAAAGACAATTGTACAGGCTCTTTAAGTGGACATATCTATACTCTAATGAATCTTCACATCATTGCTACAGTGTTAAACTGGCTCACCTCTGCTCAAATGTATCGAATGCATAGATTATCCATAGCAGCATTGGAATTGGAGGGCTTGATTTTAGCTCTCTAAAGGCTAAATATAAAGTGACAGGCAGAATAAGTACTAATCTTTTATATAAAAAATCTTACTGCCTTAATAAAAATATAATTTACAATGTGATTTGAACTTACGGAAAAATCCCAAAGGCTTAAGAAGCAGAAAAAGTTCATGACCTGAAATGTACTAAGGAGGGTATGGCAGGCTTGGTTTAATAATTGCTTTTAGTGTGAGGTAGGACAAGAATCAGATCATTAACCTACCACATGCCCAGATAATTCTACTGATCCAGGATTCCTCAGTTAAAAGACCTGAGAAAGCACTTAACCTTTGTAGTCAATAAAATCATTGAGTTAACCACATTGAAATGTTTGAGTCAAACCTAAATTTGATAACAGATGATTATACATTTCCAAATAAATATATTTACATGCAGTAAGTATGTTTTTACTTTAACAGTTGTATATTTCAAGGAAAACAATTATAATACATAGTCAAATTCAGTAACATGTATTAAGGAGCAGAAAAAAATGTAAAAGTAAGAAAAAATATAACAGTAGATACCTTTCACAATAATCAATTTCTTACTTGTAGCAATAATGAAAATATACCATAATTACAAAGCAAATTTTATAAAAGTAAAATAAACAGCATGTTATTACAAAGAGTGGCAAAGAATGTGATGATTCAAAATATTTAGCTTTTAAACTGATAACATTTAGTTTAATTTAAAAGAAAACTGATAATGGAATAGTCCAGAGAGTTATTTTAACATTATTGTGTCTAAATTATTGAAATAAAGATGAATTTTATAATAATATATTATATACTATATAATGTACATGATGTATAATATGATGATCTTGAGTTTGATCTCAAAGTCTGTAAAGAAAAACTGTTATTCAACTTCAAGTAAGGGTTCATTTTCAGAATTTAAAGACCATGTTCTGAGTGTTCATCATCAACTTTTACACCTAAATCTACCCTTTACACAGTTGGATGGTGACTCCATTATTAATTCAATCATCTAAGTGAAAATCTTCAATGCACAGTTTAAGTTTTACATTGGTAACCCTTGCATAACTTGACTACTATCTGAATGTCATAGCTGATATTTGACAATGCCTCTTCTGTTACTATCACCCAAGAAATGTCTCTGGTAACTTAAGATATTATACCCTAAAAATACTTTGTCATGCCCATGCTTGCCTTGATGCATGTAAATATTGACAAGGGAAAAAGACATTTTTATGGCAATGAAATTAAACAAATCAGTGTCTTTTATTTGAATTTGAGATTACTTCTCAGTGTTGAAAATAATAAGAGGGAAAGAACAGTCTTTATACACAAAATAAACCTGAGGCTGCAGGGAAGGTTTTCTTGCCCAAGTACTTCTGGCAAATATTCTCCAGCTACTTTATAAGCCTTCTTTTTCCCCACTCTCAGCCAAGTAATGAGACTCAAATAGCTATGTAAATTCATTAATCCTGTAAACCAATTAGTGTAAAACCCAATGACTGTTAAATTATTTCAAAACGAATTACTTACAACATAACATTTAATTTTTGTGATAACCCTCATTTATTTACTCAATATGATAATTTCAATTAAATAAATGCAAAGACATAATATATTAAATAGAATAGCCAAAAGCTTGCTCATCTGGTAGAAAAGTATCTTCTATGATCTAAGCCTAAATGAATCAATGCACATAAGAAATTTAATATACTAGCTTATAGTAAGGTATCAAGAAATACCCAATCATAACTTGTGTCTGTGAGAGCAGGCAGCATGAGCTGTAGAAAAAAAAAAAGACGTTATATTTCACGACACTTTTGAAGGAGAAAAATAACTCAAACATCATTTGGAGATTTTCATTTTCTAACTGTGTATCTTGTCTTATAATTCCCATTGATCTAATACATAAAATAATGTGATATGAGAGAAAGGTAGCCAAGTTTGACTGAGATCTTGAGATAATACAAAGTGGATAATGTGTTATGTTTTCAATGAGAAATTGATTCAGGAATTTTATAATACATGACATGGAGAGATAACACTGTAGATATTGTGACATGTCTGTGAATTATACCCATTGAATATAGAAAAAATAAGCATGGAGGATTGAGTGATCTAGTTGTGGATCAACCAAAACCATTTTTTAGAAACCAGTCAATTAATCCAAGGTTAAGTATGAATGGTTTCCTTTTTGAAAATCATGATGAAATAGTAAAAGTCATGCTTGTCACCGAATGTTTTGTTTTGTGGCCGTGAATGTAGGTTACATATAAACATTCATGGCAGCATACCCATAATTGGGAGACATAGGCAGGAACTATGTAAGTTGGAGGTCAACTTATGCAACAGTAATATATGCTAGTCAAGTCTTAACCATAATGACAATACTTCCATTGTCTGCAGATCGTCTTGTAACCATACATAAAGGAAGGCTATAATTGCTCACTGTGTTTATTTTACAGGTGTATTTGCATGATTTCTCTGTTCAAGGCTTGATCTCAGCTTTTAGTACAGTCAATAAAATTGTCAATCATTTGAAGAGAGAAGACAGACAACAAGTGACACTTTGTCGAAACAAAGAAAAGAGGGATGAGTGCCAAGAGCTGGTACAAAAGTCAGAGTTCGAATAACTCTCACAGTCAGGAGACCCATAAAAATACAATATGTAAAGTGTGTGTGTGTGTGTGTGTGTGTGTGTGTGTGTGTGTGTGTGTGTAGAGGAATGAATGCAAATCCTTGTAGGCCCAGTGCACACTGCATCAGTTCCATGAGCTAATGAGCACTTTGCTCAGCTGATTCAGAGGGTCTTCTATCCTCCATAAGTTTGTGCTCTTACATTGTTTCTGCTTTCTCTTCTCTGGGATTCCCTGAACTCAGAGACATGGGAATCTGTGGAGACTTCAATTTATACTCACTGTCTTCATAATGTCAGGCTGTGGGTCTCTGCATTTTTCTCGTCTACTGTCAGAGGAATCCTCTTTGGCTATGATTGAATAAGTTACAGATCTATGAATATAGCAGACCAACATTAAGAATAACTTTATTGATTTTGTTTTAGACCTGTAGTGTTTAGATTTACCCTAGGACTCTGAGCTATAAAGACCTAATTCTTTGTTACCCAAGCAAGTTGGGTATGCTTTTCTTCTTGTGGAGTGGGCCTTACATCAAACCAGACATTGACTATACCCCCAAGTTCTGCAGCATCTTTGCTTTAGAATGAAGACATCACAAATAATAGATCCTAACCAGTTTTGTGGCCAGGTAAGTGTCCACATTTTTCTTTCAGTAGTCTGCAGAACACTGTTTTACAACAAAGAGATTAGAACGTTTGTGTGAGTTCTATACATCGGAACTACCTGTACATTTTCATATTCAAGGAATTGTATGGGTATTGGCCTCAACAATGTGGCCCTGCTATCTGCTTACTGAGAGAAACCTATTGCCTTAGCAATAGCCTAAATTGTTTGGAGATTTCCATGAGACACATTTGACCAATGACTCAAATGAATGGGATTAATCTTGCCATTGGAAGCAACAACTGGCCACTAGATGACCAGTTAAGACTTCATAACCCCATTACTAAGTATCAGTATTAAGATTTCCTTCATTCTTGGTAGTTTCCATTGCATTTTACTTCTTTGTATTCTTCTTTTAAAACCTATAAAATTTTCTATTGCACATGCTTTTCTTAGCCATAGATGTTATATCATAAAAGTGAGTGATTTTACAGAATTTCATTATCACAGCCTTTGCTTGAGTCTCCAGATACTAATGGTGTGGTTTGGTCTGATTCTATAGAATTCCAACACTACTCATCTCAATATGTTTGCTGTAGAATGGTAGAATTGCCTAATAAAGCATGCTGCAGAAACACAAGCAAAAGAAGGAGACAAGAAGAAAGTGCATACTAACAGTGTCAAGTTAAAGGCTGAGTCTGGGGTGAAATGCTTTCACGAAGGAGGGCAATAGTACTGCGAAAGTTCCATGGCCTGAACTTTCTTCATTGCTGTAGATATAAAGTAGATAGGAATATAAAAACGGATCAAAGTTGCAGACCATAGAGCTAATAAAACTTAGATAATACAACAAAAAGTTTATATGAGACTCTCTCAAAACCTACCAACTACCCCATGAAAAGGGAGCAAATTAAAGGTATAGAAGCTTTGTATTTTATGGAAAAAAAGAATAAAAACCAAAATTAAAGAAAAATTTAAAAGGACAAAGGACTGTAAATCATTCCCGAATCAATAATTGCCAACAATAATGATTGAAGAGGCAACTGTGTTTTGACTGTTGACCTTTTAAGGCATCTAGCAAAGAACAATCAAAAAGAAATTTGACATGTTAAAAGTTTTATGTCTCAGATATAAGAATTCAAAGGAAATGAGTCCCTATATTCATTCAAGATAATAAATTTTATTTTTTTCAATTGCATTAGGTATTCTCCATATTTATATTTTAAATGTTATACTCCCCACTCCCTTAACTTCTCCTCCTCAACTTGCTTCCATGAAAGTGCTCCCTCTCCCAATCATCCTCTCCATCTCAGTTCCTTGGCTGTTGATGGTGTTGTTCTTCCCATGAGGGTACAAAACTTTCAACTCTTTCAGACTTTTTCTAGCTCTTTCATTGGTAATCCTGTGTTCAGTCTGATGTTGACCTACAAGCATCCTCACCTGTATCTGTATGACTCTGGGAGAGCCTCTGAGGAGAGATCCATTTTTGGTTATTTCCAATAAACTGTTCTTGGTGTCAGCAATAGTGCTTGGGTTTGGTGGCTGCATATGGGGTGGTTCTCCAGGTGAGGCAGTCTCTGTAGATCTTTTCTTCAATCCTGTTTCTATATTTGGCCTTCTATTTCCTCTCCTGGATTGTTCCCCCTTCTAAGAAGGACTCATGGATTGGAAGGACCAACGGTGTAAAAATGGACATCTTACTCAAGGCAATCTACAAATACAACGCAATCCCCATCAAAATTCCAACTCAATTCTTCATAGAGTTAGAAAGTAAAATTTGCAAATTTATTTGGAATAATAAAAAACTCAGGATTGCAAAAAACATTCCCAACAATTAAAAAAGAAGAAAAGAAAAACTTCTGAGCGAATCACCATCCCTGACTAAAAGCTGTATTATTCATCAATTGTGACCAAAAAAAACTGTCTGGCAGAGACAGGTAGATAGACCAATGGAATAGAACCTAGGATCCAGAAATGAACCCAAAAATCTATGGTCAATCGATCATTGACAAAAGTGCTAAAAATATTCAATGGAAAAAGGACAGCCTCTTCAACAAATGGTGCTGGTTCAACTGGCAGTCAACATACAGAAGAATGCTAACTGATCCCTTCTTATCTCCTTGTACACAGCTCAATTCCAAGTGGATCAAAGACCTCCACATAAAACCAGGTACACTGAAACTAATAATACAGAAAGTGCTAAAGAGCTTAGAACACATAAGCACAGGGGAAATTTTCCTGAACAGAACACAAATGGCTTATGCTCTAAGATCAAGAATTGTCAAATTGAACCTCAAGAAATTACAAAGCTTCTGTAAGGAAAAGGACAATGTCAAAAGAACAAAACGACAAGCAACAGTTTGGGAAATGATCTTTAATAATTCTAAATCTGATAGAGGACTAGTATTTTTCTTTTTTCGAATTAAAATATAATTGCATCTCACTACCATTATCGTCTCTATGTATCCCCAATTTTCCCAAAGACCGGTTTAGTATTTCAATTTCATGTGTCTATTTTTAACTGTTTAAACACACACACACACACACACACACACACACACACACACACACACATATACACACACACACCTAGATATAGATATATAGATATAGATATAGATATGATTTCAAATTGCTCAGTCTGTACAAAGTTCTTTGAATGTATATAATTTTGGGGAAGTTGATATTTGATATCCAATACTAGAATTTTTCTAGAGAAATGTATTTTTTGTTCATTGTGTTTCTTATTTGGTTTTAGTTCAAAGGGAATAGTATGATCATTTATATTTAAATTTTCTTTAAAAACTGTGATATATGTCAAAATATTACTACACCGTCTCCAAACAAATATACTATTTATTCATAAAAATTTTGGAGAGAAACATCTAATTTCCTTCTTAGACACACAAAAGAAAAGATCAAAATAGGTAATTTTCTAATTAAATGTTGTTCTGAATTATAAAACATGACATAAAATGGTAAAATTCTTTCAGATATGAAAACAAAAACTTATTTTTATAATGTTAATTATGCTCAACAATTGTAAATGAAGCCATAATTAAATCATACAATAATTTAAATGGTTTTATTATTCTCATTTTTTTCTACCATCTGTTCTGATTAATTTTATGTCAACCTGACTTAAACTTGAGTCATTTGGTAAGAATGACTATGGGCAAGCCTGTTGAGTATACTTTTCAGAGTTGATTGATATGTGAGGAGACAGAAACTGTGGAGAGGCATTTTTTTTTCTAGGCATGTGTTTATGGGTGTAAAAGAAAACAAACTGAGCAAGGCAGGAGAAGAAAATCCTGTAGGCAACACTCCCTTGAGACCTTTGCAGAAATTCTTGTCTCCAGGTTCTTTCCTGGAATCACTGACCCGAGTTTCCCTGGCTGATGCACTACAAGTTGTTAAACCCCAAAATCTTCAGGAATCATAGAATTTAGCACCAGAATGTGAGGTCTGTGATTGGTATAAGCCTCCACACTTTACATTATGTCCTATGAATTCAATGGTACTATCTCTAATTTTATTTTATTTATTTATTTATTTTTTTGCTGTGTGTAGATTAAGCATAATGATCTTTGAATATCAAAAATTGCCACAAGGTTATATTTCTAGCTCTTGGATTATTAATGATTTAAGGTACAGGTGTACCACACTCTGAGAGGGTGCTATACATTTTTTTTCCTAAGAAGGACTGAGATTTTTACTTTTTAACCTTTGTTTATCTTGAGCTTCATATGGTCTGTGAGTTGTTTCTGGGGTATCCAGAGATATCTGGGGTTAGTATCCAATTATCAGTGACTACATATTATGTCTGTTCTTTTGTGACTGGGTTACTTCACTCAGGATGATATTCTCTAGATGCATCCATTTTCTTAAGAATTTCATAAAGTCATTGTTTTTTTAATTGAACAACTTTATTTTACAAAACAAAAAACAAAGATAAATGTACAAATTTTAAGCATCTTTGCATAAAAATATGCAAATACATTTTTGTCAGTGCTTGGTGCTTTTTTTATAAAGGTTTGATAGTGTGCATTAAGATCTTACTAGTTACAATGAGCATAAAGTACATGTAAAAAAAATGTAACCTGGAATTAGTCAAAGTTTTTTTGGTGTGAAGGATTAAGCATAATTATTTTTTTTCTTTTCTTTTTTTTTTTTTTCTTTTTCTTTTCTTGAACTTCACACAGTCTGTGAATTATTTCTGGTGTGTTCAGAGCTTTCTGGGGTTAGTATCCAACTAGTACTCCATTGTGTAAATAAACCACAATTTTGTATCCATTCATCTACTGAAGGACATCTGGGTTCATTCCAGATTTTGGGTATTATAAATAGAGCTGCAATGAACATTGTGGTGCATGTTCACTTATTGTATGTTGGAGCATCTCTGGGGTATATACCCATAAGTGGAATAACTGAACATTTCAACCAGGTAGTCTTAATCTCACAAAAATTTATAAAAATAAAAATAAATAAATGGTAAATATTTATTAAAAAATAAATAAACTAGTTTCTCTACTCATCTCTTTAGCCCTGGTGTTTTATAGTAACACTCAAAACCCTACCTAAGACACAATCCCCTGATAAAGCTGAACACAATACTCAGGAAATTATACAAGCGGAAAAATCAATAATTTTTCCACGATATATGTAAATAAATATTATCCATTGCATGCATTGGGAAGTATTGGATTAGCAAATTCAACTAAAGTAAGATAATATAACTGAGATTCTGGATTGTTATATGAGCTAGAAACTAATCAGGAAGTTCTATGCATCATTTATCTGTGATTTTATTATTCTTTTAGTTAACATATACTCTAATGATGGGTTTCACTATGAGATATGCATACACAGAAATCACTACTTCCTGTAACACTGAGACTTACTTCCCACTCCCTTCTCCCTCCCCCCTCTCTGATCATCTTTTCAAACTAAATAAGCTTCTATACATTTTTCTTTAAAGCTAGATTCTGGGTAAAGAAGAAAACATGGAATATTTGACCACTTTTATGGGATTTTTAGGTTGCTACTCTTCATTTTTATGAAAGACTAGTCCTATTTTACAGATGGAATAGGAAGTTGACAAGCAGAGATAGTCATAATAACAATGATAAATTCTGTTTCAAAACATATAAGCACAAAAGTAATAAAGAATCCCATTCATAATTTCATAGAAGATTATTGGATAGAGTTTAGGTGGTTCCATTCCTCCCCAAAGAGTGATTAGTAGTAATAAGGGGCTGAAACAGGGACAGAAATTTTCTTTACTAGTGCCCATTTCCTATAAGCTGCCTTAAAGTGAATTTACTGAGCCATAAAATAAAGCAAAAAAAAAAAAAAAAAAAAAAAAAAAAATTGGTCTAGTGGCAATAAGAAGATCAGCAGGAGTACAAGAAGAGTAAGAGTGAAATATAGGGTAAACATGTTGAAAATTAATACATGTCTCAAATTTCAAAAAGAAACATAATAATATAGAAACCTATGATATATGCTAATAATTGTATAAAGAATGTATGATACAAAATAATTCAAGTAATTTCCAAAGCTAGATTACCCTCTATCCTTTTCCTTTTTCTTACTGGAACTCTAGTTGTATGAGGTAAACACCAAAAGACAAATAATCTCAAAAGGAAGTAAATCACCACAAGGCAAGCTTTTGACATGAGTGGTAATGATTCATATTTAAGGCTAATATTGTCTAGAAATAGGTTACCTAAAGTAGAGAAGAAGAGGTAAGCAGAAAGCTAAGACTCCTACTTTGAATCTTTCTGATTACTCTAACATCTTTCCACAGTCAAAAACAAAGCAAAAAACAAACAAAATATCAAACACTTCCTTACTTATTCTAGTTATTCAGCTAACGAAGACTGTATGGACAAGAAGTGTATTCATTAATTAGTGTAATCTGATGTGGACGCAGCTTTCTCTTGATTGATCCTCCCAGAATTCCCATGCCAGGCTACAGAGTGAGGCCAGAGTATGTTTAAATAATATCTCTTTATTTACCTCAACATATTAATACACACTGTCTATGATTCATATAATTATGTCAGGTGCTTAATGTACAAATACATTATTTTTTATTATTTCTACTTTACTTAATTCTATATTACAAAGATTCACCCTCTCAAAAATAGTCTCTTTTCCAAACACAAGTGTATATTGTAAACTCTTGTTTATAATTCTCTAGTCCCTTTTAAAAATATTTCTCTGTGACTGTATCATTCCTCTATAAAACAGCATTAGACACCTAGTCTCTTAACTTAGTCTATTCAAAATGAGAAATGTTGAGCAGGAATTCCCTGTTAGCGCTGCAAGTACAGTGATCTCAGTATAGCTGACATAGTTCCCAAAGATGAAAGTTTCAGATACAGACATTCAAAGTCAGGATCCTGGAAGAATGAATTATCTCAATGGAGTCAGCAAATCACGTGTAGAAAATGAACGCTGGTTAACAATTACTTCTCAATAAATTGGTTTCTAAGTGCCCTTCCAAAATGTGTTCATTATTATGGATCGTAATTGTATTGCTCAAGGATAGGACAGAAGGACAAATGTTGCTATGCTCTCATTTCCCATAAATGTCCTATGTGTGTCAAAGTCACAAGCTAAGATTTATGCTCTCTGCCCCTGGAAACAAGGGAGTATTTGACCACACCTAGAAGTTAAATGTTTATATGTGTATTTGTGTGGGATAGTTTGTATATTTTGAGTGGAGTACAAAATGGATTTATACAATATTTAATTGTGATTACAAAAATACTTTATTTATTTACTTACAGAATGTATCTACCAGTTAATAGTAAAATAACATTAAAAATTAGATACTAACCCCAGAAAGCTCTAAACACCCCAGAAACAACTCACAGACTATATGAAGTTCAAGAAAAACAAAGGCCAAAACTAAAAAGAAAATGAAAAACGATTATGCTTAATTTTAACACACCGAGAAAACTTTGACTAATTCCAGGTTAAATCTTGTTTTATGATCATTGTAACTAGTAAGATCTTAATGTACATTATCAAACCTTTAAAAAAAAATCAAGTACTGACAAACATGTATTCGTGTACTTTTTATGCAAAAAATGCTTAAAATCTGTAAATTTATCTTTGTTTTTTAAAATAAAGTTGTTCAATTAAAAAAAAAGATATAACTTAGATGTATACTTTGATGTATATAAAGCAACATGATTGAGAGTTAGAATAAAGGCATGTGCTGTTAAAGAAAAAAAATGTTAAAGAAGAATTTAAGGAGTTGTGGACCTCTGGAATTTATGTATAATTTTCACTCGGTGTGCGGTAGTCAGTGATGAAATGGGTTTACATAAATAAAATAGACCTTTTCTAAAAAAAGAAAATACATGTATATGTCACTGAAATATTTTCATTTTTCCCCTGCTTATCACCTAAATAGACATTTACTGCCATTATTATAGTGGTGATATAAATACAAATTAAAGCTTTTAGGAACATTAATGTTACAACAATCTATATTCCGTGAGAAGCACATTATCTTAAAACTTAGGAGAAGATTGCGAATGGGTCCATAGGATGCAACTCACACAAAGGGAGTAAACGTCCATCCCACAACAAAAGAGAATACTTAGAAATAGCAGATTAAGTATAGGGCTGTGTAGATTACAATACAGTTGGGGATGGCTTAAAATGCTTCCATCCTCTAAGAAGGCCTCCAAATTGGAGTGAGTATCCTGCTCCTGCAACCTGGATACAAGGATTAAAGGCATGCAAATCATGAGCAGTTTGAGTCACATACTGTTTTTAAAAGTATCAATTGCATTCTTGTTTATGAATGTAATTAGCAATTACATTACTAGTGTAATTAATAGTTAAATTACTGATAAGCATTACAAAACCACTAAGTAACAAAATAGGGACATTATTTATATTATTTAAAATTTTCTGGCCTTATTATGTTTGAAGATTAATGTGCTTCAAATATGGGCTCCTCCGAATTTGGTGTGGTTTTAAATTTCATTTTTTCCATACACATGCTGTTCTTTGAGTAGACCTGAATAGTTCGGGTGAGACCGAGACGCCAGCTTGTTCACCAGTGTCACTGATGAATGTAAGAATAGATAATAAGGACATAAGTCTTAAAATATTTTGACAGAGCAGAGATTTTCTTTTACTCTGTTTTAATTCCCCTTCTTTCAGCACAGCCGGAGCCCATCATCACTTTAACTAGCCAGCTGTCTGTGTAAGCATCTCTCTCACATACTGATTTCTACTCTAGAAGTGTGAGCTGAAGAGGTATATATCAAGACTGGAGGGACTTCTGGCTCCTGAACATTTGTCTATGCATTGAAAAATTGTGAAAGGTCAGGAATAATTTTTAATTCAGAAATTTTAATACTCATCATTATTTTTTCATAATCATATTATCAATTTTTCTGATTAAAATTTTTTTAAAAATAATATTTAATATCTTTATAAGATAGTAATAAATGGTCATAATCCAATTTATTAACAATAATGAAAATCTGTTCATAATTTTATAAACTATATTAATGTATTCTTTGGATTCCAGGTATTATATATTAAAAGTATATACTTCTTTACATACATAGAAATTAAGTATAAACTTTAATTACTTTTTTTCCTTAACTTTAAATACTAATCAAGATTTTATGCTTTACTTAAAATTATTCTCTTGCAGTTTTTAATTGTTTTGCTATTTTCTCTTAGTCTTGAGAAGGAGTAATTTTATTTTAATATAAATTTCTATGGTCTAATTTTTAATTCAGTTACTTCATATTTAAAAGTATAAAATTCATACTTTTGTCTATCATGAGAATTTAATTTGATTTTCTTCATCTGGCATCTCTTTGGTATATAAACAAGGGTATCTCTAATATTTTCTTACATTTTCAGTAATTTAATTTTAAAATTTTACTTATTATTAAACTTAGAATTATCTAAATTGAGGTTAGGAACAAAAATACCACAAGTTATGTTTACTCCTTACACACCAAGAAAACTTTGACTAATTCCAGGTTACATCCTGTTTTACATGTACTTTATGCTCATTATAACTAATAAGATCTTAATGCACACTATCAAAACTTAAAAAAAAAGCCAAGCAATGACAAAAATGTATTCGTATACCTTTATGCAAAAATGCTTAAAATTTGTACATTTATCTTTTTTTAAAATAAAGTTACTCAATAAAAAATAAAAATAAAAATAAAAAAGGATTATTTAATTTTGCTACATTGCAGGAAAAATGTATTCCCATATCTGGTGTTATGCAGTTTGGGTTTGACAGAATCCTGTTTTCAGGTAGAGGCTCTGATAGTAATTTAACTAACGAGCTGCCCTCCTTCTGTGTCCATTCTCCATTATGATGATATATTCCGGACAATAGAAATCACTATAACATGCATGTAGAGAATGATTTTCACATTCATTTTTAAATTCAATTTGGCTATAGTGGGTCCTTGGAATGAACTGGAAGAGGTGAGATTTGATATTACAAAATTTCATTGTATACATGTATATGATCTTAATCTCTGTATTATGAAATGATGGTTAAGCAATACTCAGTTATCACAGAACACTGTATCCCAGGAAAAATATTCTAGAAAACTTTAAAAATAAAATAGAAAAATTAAATGTAGCCATAAACCACAAAACAGTCTCAACTTCATATATATCTTTTCAGTTTTTAGTTTCTCCTCATCTCTGGGTCTAGATATCATATAGAAGCAACTTGACCTGAGAGTTTAATTTGACTCACAGTTTCTGAGTCTCATAGTTCACTAAGTTCATCTCCATTGTGATAGAGACTATGATCAGAAGCAACTTAGGCAAGGAAGGGTTTAAGCTGACACCTTATAGCCCATCATCTTGAGGAATCAGAGCAGAAACTCAAAGCAGGAACCAAGAGGTAGAAAGTAAATAACATGAAATAATGGTGTTTACTGGCTTATTCCCCATTGTCCGTTCAAACTGCTTTCTAATAGCACCCCGAATCAACCTACCCATGGGTGATATCATACATTGTGAGCTGAGGCCTCCCACATTGTTAATAAAACATATTTACCACAGGTCATATTGGTGGGTTCATTTTTTCAGTTAAGGTTCCCTCTTTCCACCTTTGTCAACATGACAAATAACTTAGCTTTTTATTATTTGTCAACCCATGATTTCATGTTAATTTAAATAACATGTCAAATATAATTACAAAGTATCTAATAAAAAACAGTTTATAGAATGTGATAGTAAGTTTCTCAAGCATATTTGTTTTGAAAATTCATAAAATCTATTTTCAAATGAAGTTATAACTTTATTTTATATTATCTCTTCCTATCTGGATATCTTAAGTATATTTCTAATAAATTTGACCACGCTAAAATAAAACAATGTTTTTAATTTAAATATCACAATATTGGACATAAATAATGCCAAAAAATCTCAAAGTATATAAAAATCCAAATAATTTAACAAATGCTTACTCTCTCCAACCAGGCAGCATACACAGGCTGCTCTGAGGCCTATGACATATATACAGCAGAGTCCTGCCTGGATGGCCTCATTGGGAGAAGATGCATGTAATCCTCCAGACACTTGAGCTGTTAAGGGAGGAGGATACTCATCGTATATGTCGGGAGAGGGGGAATACACTGTCAGAGGCAAGAGGAAGAAGGAATGGGATAAGAAACTGAGGGAGGGTGAACCAAGAGGGAGGCAATGGCTGGATTATAAATAAATTACATAAATTTTAAAAACAAAAGTAAAGATAATAGATGGTAGACAGGGTATACTGTATGGGATAACAATTTTGATTCAATAACAAAATCATAAAAAATAAGATTTTTTATTAACTATTTTTTATATTTCAAATTTTATCCACTTTCCCAGTCCCTACTCCACAAGCCCCCAACCCCATCCTTGTCCGCTTTGACTCTGAGAGGCGCCTACATGCCCATGTCCCCAACCTACATACCCACTCCCACCTCACCCCTATAGCATTTTCATTCTTTGTGGCATCAAACCTTCATATGACTTGGCACATCACCTGCTACTGAGGAAAGACAAGTATGTCTTCTGTTATGTCTGTAGTTGGGGCCACGGACTTGCCACATATGCTTTTTAGTTGGTGGTTTATTCCCTGGAAATTTAGAGTTGTTTGGTTAGTTAAAAATATTGTTCTTCCCATGGGGTTCCAAACCCCTTCAGCTCCTTCATTCCTTGTCTTAACTCTCCCATTGAAGTCCCCGGGACCAGTCGCTTCTGTCTCAGCCACGTGATGGCTGAACCTCTTAGAGAACAGCCATGGCAGGCTTCTGTCTGCAAGCACAATAAGGTATAAGCAATTCTGACAGAATTTGTTGACTGCACATGGAATGGATCCCAAATTGGGGCAGTCTCTGGATGGTTTTTCCTTCATTCTTTGCTCCATTTTTCCTCTTCATTTCCTACAAATAGGAACAATTCCGGGTACAAAATTTGATATGGTTGAGTAGCCCCATTCCTCATCTAGTGGCACTATCTACTGGAGGTAGGCTCTTCATTTGCTTTCTCCCCACTGTTGGGCATTTTCCAAAAGGTCATCCCCATATGTTACAATTATGTTTCTGAGAATTGATATAACTTAGAGAAGAAACTTTTTTCTTCACCACTCTGTAGCAATCACTATAAATCTGAGACTGTAGGATTATATAATTCTATATTTTATGAGTATATTCAGGGGAAGTACTAGAAACCATACAGAGCAGAAGTATAGGAAGCATATATTTTTAAAAAGAAAAGGTGAAGCCTATTAGAAAAGACTAATTTCAAGTGCTGGGAATGACATGATACTCACCAATGATTATGTTAAAATATTGCAAATATGAGACTGGGGAATGTACAGAGAACGTGAGGAATTCTTCATTTAAACTATAAATTTTAAATGTGTACGCAGTTGTTATTTTATTCTTTTTGCCATTTAATTTATTAATCATTATAGCTGGTTCTTAATTCAAACTATTAATATTGTTATATTTAGTCAAATTAAGTGTAATGATAGATTTTTTCTCGGAAATTTTAATTTCAACTAATTTGTACACATATGCTAAAGTTGATTTGCTTGGAATTAAACTATTCTCTCGAGGCTAGTGTGTTTGAAACTAACTCTGAAATTGAGGTATTCTTTTTGGAAGTCTTGGAAACTTTGAGACATGGGCCCTAACTGTCTCTAGTAGTTCATTTTCAGAAGTATTATTAGTTATACTGGTCTCTGGTTCTGGTCTTGTTCCCTACTCTTCGTCTTCGGCTACGTAAGCAAGGAGATGAGCAGAACTTACCACTTACCTGAATGACCCAAGCTGTTCCTCTGTGTTTTCTGTATTGTTTTGTCAAATTGTATGTCAGCTTGACACAAGCTAGGATTATTAAGGAAAAGGGAACTAATTCAGAAACTGCTCCCACCAAACTGACCTTGAGTCAAATCTATGTTACATTATTTGATTGCTATTTTAGGTGAGAGGCTCCAGATTACTGTGAGCAGTTCTATCTCAGGTCATGTGATCCTGGATAGTATAGGAAAGCAATCTGGACAAAGCATAAGGGGCAAGCATTACTTCATTAAATCTTCTTCAATCTCTTCCTCCAGGTTTTTCATCATATTTGAACTCCTCCTACTCTGAATTCTCAGAGGGAGACATAGAAGAGTTAGATAAAATAAACCCATTTATTTTAGGATGTACCCTTTAACAGTTAAACTGTCTGAAATCCACTATATAAACCAGTTAAAGGAAAAAAATCACATGAGCATCTCATTAAATGCTGAAAAAGCATTTGAAATTAATACAATACCTCTACATGTTAAAAGTTTTGGAGAGATCAGAAATTTAAGACCTATACTTAAACATGATAAAAGCAATATACAGCAAACCAACAGCCAATATCAAATTAAATCCCGCTAAAATCAGGGACAAGGGAAAAATACTCCAAGATAGCAAAATCAATTTTTAACAATATGTTTTCAAAGAAAAATGATGTTACTTGAAAGTAAAAAGTTGTATAATATAATGTACAAAAATTATAAAGACAAAATAATGCATTCAATGTATTTTATATATCCTGAACTTTATTTATATTTCAATAATAGAAGCTATAAAGATCAGCCCTTGGTGTGAGGGAAAAAGAAAATGTATATCTGGGGAATCACCATATCTTAACTCAAGTTATTCTACAGAGCAATAGTGAGAAAAACTGCATGGAATTTGTACAGAGACAGATAGGTTAGTCAATGGAAGAGAATTGAATACCCCAAAATAAAACCAGACACGTATAGACACTTGATTTTTGACAAAACAAACAAACAAACAAACAAACCCAAAACAATACAATGGAAAAAAAGAAAGCCATCTTTAATAAATGGTACTTGTCTAATTGTCTGTATGTATGTGGATAGGAGAATGAAAATAGATCTATATTTGTCACCTTGCTTAAAGCTCAAGTCCAAAGGGTTTAAGGACCTCCACATTATACCAGATACACTGAATGTAATAGAATAGAAAAAGGGAAAGAGGCTGAACTCATTGCCATCAGGGAAAGTTTCTTAGAGACAACTCCAATGGCTCAGGCTCTAAATTAAGAACTGATACATGGAACCTCATGAAACTGAAAAACTTATAGGCTCTACGATGTTCATACCTGACTTTTTTGTGATGGCCAGAATCTGAAGACAATGTCCTATGATGGAAGAATAGATAAAGAAAATGTGGATCATTTACAAGATGGAATATGATCCAGCTATAAAGAACAAGGACACCCTGAGTTTTTCAAGCAAATCAATTGGACTAGAAAATATCATTTTGATGAAGCTAATTCATATCCAAAAGGAGATGCATAGTATGTACTCACTATTAAGTGACTATTAGTCAAAAATATTACAGAATACCAAGGATAGAATCCATAAAACTCAAGAAGATTAACAAGCAAAAGGCCCAAGTAAGAATGCTTCAATCACACTTGGGAGGGAGTATAATTCAATCATGTAATTATGGGAAGAGAGAGAGAGAGAAAGAGAGAGGAGAGAGGATGGGTGGAACAGAGGAGGGGAATAGGAAAAGAAAAACATGATCAGGTATTGGGTGGGCATGAGTAAAGCCCTTGAAGGTCTGCAAAATAAATAGAAACAAGCAAACTCTCAAAGTTGAACATAATAGGACCCTCTAGAATATACCAGAGAACTTGACGGTGAAAGACTCTCAGTACTCAATGTAGGAAAAACGGAGCATCAAGTATAGCGATGGGGTTGCTATCCCATAGTCACATTATCTGACCCAGTATTATTTCTGTTAAAAAAAAAAAAAAAAAACTGAAGGGACAAAAATAGAGAAAAGCCCAGGGAAAAGATGGTTCAGTGGAAGGCCCATCTAGGAATTCATGTTACAACTTACAGACTATATGAATGTCAAAAAAAAGACCAAAGTGTGGGTGCCTAAGTCCTACTTGGAGGGAGGAATAAAATTATCACAGGAGGTGAGGGCAGGAGGAATGTGGGAAAAAGAAAAGAGGGGGAGAAAGAAACAGGGAGAGCTTACATGAGAGAGGAGACAGATAAGATGTACAGAGGAAACAAAACAATAGTGTGGAACAGTGGGGGCTGAGAAACAGGCTTAGCAATCAAAATGTCCCAGATGCCAGCAAAGCAAGAAGTTCCCAGTATCCAACAGGGATGTCATTAGCTGTGAGGCTCAATGAATGGGAAAGAGACCCTGTAGAGACCATATCCAGAAGTTAGAGATGGCACCCAGTTGAGGGACTGGGCCACCCACCTTTCACAAATTTTTAACCCATAATTGCTTCTGTCTAAAGGGAATATAAGGACAAAGAGTGAAACATAGACTGAAGGGAAGACCATCCAGAGATTGGCACACTTATTGATACATTCCTTCTGCAGCCACTAAATCCTGACACTTGCTGATGCTATGAAGTGTTTGCTGACAGGAACCTGATATAGATATCCTCTGATAGAGTCTATCAGAGCCTTGCAGATACAGATGCTGATGAGGGTGCTTGCAGCCAACAATCTGACTGAGCACTGGGACTCTAATTCACAGACCACATAAACCTCAAGAAGAAGGAAGACCATGGTGGAGATGCAACACTGCTTCTTCAAAAGGGGGAGAAAATACTCAAGGGAGGGAATACTGAGACAAAGTGTGGAGCAGAGACTGAATGAAAGGCCATTTTTAATCTTGCATATGTTTTATTTTTAAATTTTTATTGGATATTTTATTTATTTACATTTAAAATTTTATCCCCTTTCCTAGTTTCCCTCCCAGAAATCCCCTTTCTCATTCTCCTTTCCCTGATTCTATGAGGATTCTCCCCCTCTCACCCATCCACTCCAACCTCACCACACTGGCATTCACCTACACTGTGGAATCCAGCCTTCAAAGGACCAAGAGCCTCTCTTCCTGTTAATGCCAAACAATGCCATTCTCTGCTACATATGCAGCTGGAGCCATGGGTCCCTCCATGTGTACTCTTTGGGTGGTGGTTTAGTCCCTGGGAGCTCTCTCTGGGAATCTGATTCATTGAACTACTTCACCTCCTTCATTTCTTCTGATAACATCTCCATTAGAATCTCCATGCTCAGTCAAATCAGTGAGTACAATAATAGGCTCTAACCATCTACATCAGTATTGATCAGGCTTTGTCAGAGTCTCTCAGGGGACTACCATATGAGGCTCCAATATGCAAATACTTCTTGACATCTGCAACTGTGTTTGGGTTGGTGTCTTTCTGTGGGAAGGATCCCCAGGTTGGGCAGTCTCTGGTTCTCCTCTCTATATGCTTCTCAGTTCTCTCCCTATTTTCTTACTATTATGTCTATCTATATCATTTTTAATCTCTTGTCAAAAGAGAAACCTGCATCTAAAGGATAACAATAAAATAAACATAATACCATAAAACAAAGACAAACAAGAATACATCAAAAAGAAAAACAGAAGAAAAAAAATCCCAAGAAAGTGTAAAAAGAAAAACAATATACTGTTCTAAAGAACCATTACTTTGCATACTCAGGTCCCCACAAAAACAGGACAACATAATTACGAAACAAAAAAACCCATAATATATAGCAAAGGTTAAAATAAATTAATTAATTAACACAATTAAATAGCATTATGAGATTAACTTAAGAATTAAGGAACCTCCATGTGAGTCACGTATCCTTAAGAGTAGTTAGTTTCTCCTGTGAGAAACCATTGTATAAAACAAATTTTAATTTGCATGTAGTTTGTCACAACTTCTCAATTAGGGATTCATGAACATGTCTACTTTTCCTTTGATCACTAGGACCCCATCTAGCTTAAACCTGTGCATGCTTTGTGTGTGCAGCTTCTTTCTTCATGAGCTCATATGCACATAAGTCCTGTTGTGCTTAGAACACTTTCTTTCCTTAATGTCATCTTCTAGCTCATCATTTTTCCCACATTCTCTTTTGTAGGGTTTTATGATCTGTGAATGGATGTATTAGAAAGGAATGTCTCTGTATTACATGTACTTTTTGCTCATTGTAAAAAAAAAAAGGAAAAAAATAAACTAGATCATTAGTTTATCAGAAAAAAAAAAAAGCCAAGCTCTGACACAATTGTAATTGTATACAGTTATGCAAAAATGTTTAACATTTTCTTTCTTTCATTTTGGTTTTTTAAAATAAAGTTTAAAAAAAAGAAAAAAAAGAAAGGAACGTCTCATTTTTGACAGAGTGTTATGGGGGTCTCTCATTCTCTATGTTGTTTCTGCCAGTTTCTCTATTTATTCCAGTCTGCTACAGGAGGAAGCTTCTCTGGTGATGGGTCAGGAAGAAAGTGATCTGTGAGTACCCCAGAGTGTAATTAGCAGTTATTTTATTACAATGCTCCTTTAGCAGAATGTGAATATTTGTTTTCCCCAGCAGCAAACATAAATTCTATCTCTTGAGATTGGACTTAAATAAACCAGATTCTGGGTGTTCCCACAAGCTTAGTACCACAATTGCACTAATGTATCTTACAAACAGAAACCATAAGAGAATTTGTATCTATGTTGGTGTTTATGAATCTCCTTTAATAGCATGTAGAATAACTTTTGGTATTAAAACTACTAGCCTATAGGGTAAAGATTTGTACCAGCCCAATTTCACTGTACTTAATGAGTTATATAAGTGTTAACTTCAGCAATACAGCCTTACCCTCCCTTTATTGAGAGTAAGTAATAACCTTGGCCGCAGCCTGGGTGGTTTGAAAAATTATCATGGGACTTCTTTGGCTAACAACTCAATTAGATGTACTCAATTTTATGCAAGTTACTGCTAGTACTAGAAGCTGGTGACAAGATATGGTCAGTTTGGGGTCTGATCCACTCTATTTAGCAATCTCTAAAGATAATCTCCAATATGAAAATATTTTAGAAAGCTTTTAATAATCTATGTTTTCATATGGTTACGAAAGTAGCCTTTAATTTTAGCTGCCTTCCCATGCATTGCATTTCTTCTTTCCCTCGTCTGTCCCACTTGCAACTTGATATACCCATTCCCGACCTCCTTACAACTGTCCAGGCATAAATAAATATTTTATTCCCCCTTCCTAAGAATATATACTTGCTCGCCAGCATCTGTTGTCATCTGAGTTTTGGATCTTGGCCAATCTGACTGGTGTGAGGTGGAATCTCAGGGTTGTTTTGATTTGCATTTCCCTGATGGCTAAGGATGTTGAGCACTTCCTCAGATATTTCTCAGCCATTCGATATTCCTCAGCTGAGAATGTTTTGTTTAGCTCTGTACCCCATTTTTTAATAGGGTTATTTGATTCTCTGGTGTCTAGCTTTTTGAGTTCTTTGTATACCTTGGATATTAGGCCTCTATCAGATGTGGAGTTGGTAAAGATCTTTTCCCATTCTGTTGGCTGCCATTTGTTTTCTTGACAACGCCATTTGTTTTCTTGATAATAAATGTTACAATTGTAAAACTTTTTTATGGGACCAATAGCATAGGGGATTAATCCATATTTCATTTTCTTCTTTGTTCTTTTATTTACTTATTTTATTATTTTTACACCCAAGATTTTATTCCCCACCTGCTCTACTCATCTAGTGTTCCAAATCTCATACCTCCTCCCTGAACCTTGTCTCCAAGTGTATACTATTGCTCCTTGATATTAATTAATCTTACAATCTACTTTAAATATATACAAACATATTTCAGCAGTGTCTGGAATCAATGTGAGAAGAGACTTTTGGTCCAGTGAGGGCACGTTTTCCTAATGTAAGTGAATGATAAAGCACTGAGGTGGCAAAGGTGAATGGGAGCTAGTGCACCTTGGTGAAGACAAATAGAGGGAGAGGTGCGAAGAGGCAAGGGAAGAGGTTTGGGCATAGGGATAATATTTCAAATATAAATCCAGAAAGTATCTAAATTTTTAAAAAAGAAAATACTGTACAACAGTTAAAAAAACAAATGCATGTTGGGGATATATAATAAAACAAAACAAAATAAAACAAAAAATATCTTTCCTACCATATGTTACAATGTCTAATAATTAAGTCACTTTGAAATGACATGAGGTTGCGGTGAAAGAGGAACACTTCTCCACTGTTGGTGAGGTTGCAAACTGATACAACCACTCTGGAAATCAGTCTGGCGATACCTCAGAAAATTGGACATAGTACTACCTGAAGACACAGCTATACCACTTCTGGGCATATACCCCAGAGACACTTTAGTATACAACAAAGATATATGCACCACAATGTTCATAGATGCTCTATTTATAATAGCCAGAAGTTGGAAAGAACCCAGATGTCCCTCAGAAGGTGAATGGATACAAAAATTGTGGTACATTTACGCAATGGAGTACTACTCAGCTATGAGAAACAATGACTTAACGAAATTTTTAAGAAAATGGATGCATCTAGAGAATATCATCCTGAGTGAGATAACCCAGTCACAAAAGAACAGACATAATATGCATTCAATGATAATGGGATACTAACCCCAGAAAGCACTGAACACTCCAGAAACAACTCACAGACTGTGTGAAGCTCAAGAAAAAAAAAGAAAGAAAGAAAGAAAAGAAAGAAAAGAAAAAAATTATTATGCTCAATTCTTACACACCAAGAAAACGTTGACTAATTTCAGGTTACATCCTGTTTTACATGTACTTTATGCTCATTGTAACTCGTAAGACCTTAATGCACACTATCAAACCTATGAAAAAACAAGTCAAACATTGACAAAAATGTATTCATATACTTTTATGCAAAAATCCTTAAAATTTGTACATTTTTCCTTGTTTTTTTAAAATAAAGTTGTTCAAAAAAAAAAAAAAGAATATATACTTGCAAGTTCTCTGCTCTATACCTGACTTCTGAAGTTCTTTGAATTTAGCTTGTTTATCATTGACTTAAGAACGTGTATCTACACTTAAAAAATACAAATATACATGTCTTTCTTGGTCTGTGTTACCTCACTAAGGACAATTATTCCTAGTTTTATCCACTTGCATGTGAAGTTTATAAAATCATTTGTTCAGAAACTGAATAATATTCCATTGTCTATATGTGATATATATTTACTTTATCCATTTATTTGTTTGTTGGTGGACAACCAGTTTGTTTCTAGTTTTAGCTATTATGAATAGCTGTAATGTAACATGGTAGAACAATTATCTATATGGTAGTATGAAATGTCATTTGAATATTATACCAAGAATTGTATAGCTGGATCTTGAGGTGGTTTGGTTCACAACATCATGAAAAATTATTACATTAATTTCCACAATGACTGTACAAGTTTGTGCATTTATTAAAAACAGATAAGTGTTCCAATTAATCTACATCCTCACTAGCATGAAATGTCATTGGTTTCATTAATCTTAGCCACTATGACAGGTGTAAGATGAAAATTTAAACTAGTTTTGGTTTGCATTTATCTAATGACTACAGACATTCAATGCTTCTTTAGTTTCTCAGCTATTTGGCATACCTCTTTTGAAAACTTGCTGTTTTGATCTGTGCCCCACTTGTCAAACTGGGTCAAGAGCAGCAAGGGTGGGCAGATTGAATCACATGGGAAGGGAACTGTGTGCCAAGGGCAGCTTGCTGACCCTGTGACAGAGTCTGCCATGCTCTTGGCTCCAGTGGAGCAGCTCCTGCAGAGTGAGACCTCATGGCTGATAGCAACAACATCATTAATTAATATTTACCGCGACAGAGTTCCACCCTCTAACTATCATTCTGCAGCAGTAGCCCCGGCATGTTGTTTTCACTCACTTCCCCTTGGTGCATTGTTGCCAATGTTTACACACACACACACATTTCAGCTCTATGGTGGGCTTCATGTGCTCTGCAATTACACAGTTTAAACTCAGTTAAGTAGTCACACCAAAGAATACACCAAACTACTCTGATCCAATAGGTATAATATAATTTACTAGCCTTTATAAGTCAAATGAGATTGTACAATTCCATCACCTATAAAACACTCATTGCAAGCTTATCTGTAAAAAGATGCCCAGAGAGAAACATAAACATCTGCCTCTATCTTGGTTCCTCCCAGAATCCTCCCCTTTCTCCTCTTCTTCCATTTTCCTAGCCTATTCCCCACCTACCTCTCCACTGTCCAATCATGTATTGCCTTGAAAGCATCCCTAATAAATCACTGATCCCACCAGAGCTATATCAGAAATTCTTTAAAGGGAGCCATAAGGAGCAACCTAGTAAAGCAACACTCTCCCATGGACACTTCACCATTTCCTGCATCATGGTTACAGCATTGAGTTCCTGCCATAATTTTGTTAGATATGGACTACAAGCTGGAAGATGAAGTATACTAAATTCTCCCAAGTTACTACTGTTTATAGTTTCCTATCACAATATTAAAACTGAACTGAGACACTCTCATAACTACTATTCTCAGACTGTCCATGTCTCATAGTTGACTTCATGTCATCATTTATGTTTCCTGTTTTTTTTTAAACCCATTGTCTCCAATTAGATAGTCTCAAGTGAATTTAGATATTATACAATCTATTGCAGAATGGTCACCTTATAACAGGTCATGGACTTGATGCAAAGTTACTTTCCCTTTTCCATCTGCTATCATCTGTCAATGACTCTCAACACTCTCTCATATTTGTGCTTGAATGTCAACTGGCTTATTAATGTGCATTTAAGTACAAATATTGTGAGATCATGAGGGCAATGGCTCTGCTCTGTCTACAAGACACTTTTCAAGCAGTCTTCTCCAATTCTGACTCTCATGTTCATGCTCTTGCCCTTCTCAATTTCCCAAAATTTAGAAGTAGGAAGTAATAAATGTCTCTTTGGAGAAGAGCCCTCCATAATCACTTACTCCTGGCACTTTGACTAATTAGAACCCCTTTGATCAAAGTCTATATAATGTGATAAAGAACTTTTATGATGAGGACTGACAGCTACATTAAACTATCAATAAAATTACAGTTGTATAGGAGAAGGCAGTTTAGTCATATGTCTCCTTAGTAAAATAAAGTAATAGGTTCTAATATGGTCTGGTTTTCACTCATTTAAGTATTTTTAGCGATGTTAACAGTATAAGGTAGAAGTTCCCAACTGTAGATGGATATCTAAACATAACAGACAAAAAATTGGTAACCCTCAAAGTTCATGCCATCATTTTACCAATAGATCAATCTTACAAAGCTAGTCATTAGCAAATGCCACATAATTTTCAGGTAAGAATATTTATAATTTTCTCCCAGTATAGTCTTATGATCACCTGCTGGCACTGTTAAAGCTTAGCATCAGGGTAGAAGCTTCCCACTCATTGTCAGCTTGGGTTCTCTGTGTCCTGTGATCAGGAATGGGTATTGTTTTCAGGATGGAATTTTACCATCAAGACATATTTGGAAACCAAGAGCAACTGTAATTATCTTCACCATTATTGTGCTTCTTTGTTGCCATTTGACTTATTTTGAATCATTAGCATAATAAAGGGTTTCAATTAGCCCAACATGGTTACAAACATGAGATGACCTTGAATTTAGGATGTGTTTCCATTCTTGGACAATTCAGAAGTAGGTATTAAATTCATGGTATAAGACTTGCTGAGCAAAGGCCTGAGTAAAATTTTGATCCTAAAATATAAATGAAATAAATGTCTTACTTCTGTTTTTCTTTAATTAATTTTCTGTAATAAAATCAGGATAAATACTACTTAAAAACATCTAAAAATAAAAACCTAGGTTGCATCTTTCCCTTGAGATCATACCACCTAAACAGGAATATTTAATTTAATTTATTCAACCCAATGATTTCTTATAGTTATTTGTTGTATAGATATCTTATAACCATCATTGAAAACGTTAATCATAGAAATACAGATAATTGAAAACTAAAGTCAAAATTTCTTTCAAAATATGAGAATATATTTATTGAGCATGTTGTATTTAATTATTCAGGAATTATTCATGAATATGTATGTACATACATGTATTTAACAACAATTAAGAGCCAAGAGAAAGAATAGAAACAGGAGACCTCAGGAGGTAGGAAGTTGAGAGGACCTTCTAGATTACACTAGAAACCTGTGAGGTGAGAGAACCTCAGGACTCAAAGGGATGGACCCTAGAAGAAATAGCACACAGTGGGGAGAAGGAACAGATTTCACCTCCAGCAGAAAAACAGGACATCAAGTGAGGAATGGGGCTGCCATCCCATCATCAAAACTCTGACACATAATTCTTCCTGTCTGAAAAAACTGCCAGGATGGAAATAGAGAACAGCCTAAGGAAAGAAGTCCAGGGACAGGCTTAAAAGGAGATTCAGCTCAAGAGGACGTCCTGTGGCCAGAAACTGTTACTGATGCTATGGAGTGCTCACAAAGGGGGACTTACTATGATTGCCCTATGAAAGACACAAGCAGTTAAAAGAGTCAGATGCAGATATGTGCACCCAACCAATGGACAGAAGCTGTTGCTCCTGTAGTTGAATTAGAGAAAATCTGGAAAAATCTAAGGAAATGTGAGTCCCTATAAGAGGACTAGCAGTATCAATTAGAATGGACCCCTAAGATCTCTCAGACACGGAGTCACTAACTAGTCACCATAAACCAACTTATATGAGGCCCCCAACATATATAAAGCAGAAGACTCTCAGGTCTGTGTTCAGTCAGAGAAAATGCATCTAATCCACAAGAAACTGGAGGCTCCAAGGAATTTAGAGGTCTGGCAGGGAGGGCATGGTACAAACATCCTTGTGGAGAAAGGGGTGCTGGTAGGAGGTATGGTATGTGGAAAAGTAGGAGGGTGGATAGGAAAGGGAATAAAATATTGAGTGTAAAAATAAAAACAAATAAATAAAAGAAAGAAGTAAAGAAATCAATACAAAGAAAACAAAAACAAAAAAAATAGAAGCCATGAATTTGAAGAGAACAAAGAGGGTAATTTGGGAGTGTTTGGAGAAAAGCAAGGCAATGTAAGAAATTATGTAATTATATTATAATCTTAAAAATATCCCTCGAAATAACTAAAATAAATAAAAGATATTTTCATTTTCTTTGTAGGTTCAAAATATGTTCTTATTCTGTTTTTCAGAAAATTTTTTAAACGACTTTTTTTTTACAAAACAAAGATAAATGTACAGATTTTAAACATTTTTTGCTTAAAATTATACTTTTTTGTCAGTACTGTTTTTTCAGACATTAAAATAATTTTTACATAAAACCATGTGAATATATTTTTTTTAGTCAGTACTTGATTTTTTTCAAGGGCTTGACAGTATGCATTGAAAACCTAATAGTTACAATAAGAGTAAAGTACATGCAAAACAAAATGCAACATGGAAATAGTCAAAGTCTTCTTGTTTGTAAATATATGTATATATTTTTTTGTTTTCTTTATTTCTTGGACTTTATACAGTCTGTGAGTTGTTTCTGGGGGAGTGCAAGCCTCTGGGGTTAGCATCCCACTATCAGTGACTGCATATTATGTCTGTTCTTTTGTGACTGGGTTATCTCACTCAGGATGATCTTCTCTAGATGCAGCCATTTTCTTAAGAATTTGGTTAAGTCATTGTTTCTGGTGGCTGAGTAGTATTCCATTGTGTATATGTACCACAATTTTTGTATCCATTCATCTTCTGAAGGACATCTGAGTTCCTTCCAGCTTCTGGCTATTATAAATAGAGCCGCTATAAACATTGTGGTGCATATATCTTTGTTGTGTATTAAAGTGTTTCTGGGGTATATGCCCAGAAGTGGAATAGCTGGGTCTTCAGGTAGTACTATATCCAATTTTCTGAGGTATCGCCAGACATATTTCCAGAGTGGTTGTATTAGCTTGCAACCCCACCAACAGTGGAGAAGTGTTTCTCTTTCTTGGCAGCCTCACTGTCATCTGAATTTTGGATCTTGGCCAATCTGACTGGTGTGAGGTGGAATCTCAGGGTTGTTTTGATTTGCATTTCCCTGATGGCTAAGGATGTTGAGCACTTCCTCAGATGTTTCTCGGTCATTCGGTGTTCCTCAGCTGAGAACGTTTTGTTTAGCTCTGTACCCCATTTTTTAATAGGGTTATTTGATTCTCTGGTGTCTAGCTTTTTGAGTTCCTTGTACACCTTGGATATTAGGCCTCTATCTGATGTAGTTTTGGTAAAGATCTTTTCCCATTCTGTTGGTTGCCGTTTTGTTTTCTTGACGATGTCTGTAGCCTTACAGAAACTTTGCAATTTCATTAAGTCCCATTTGTTAATCTTTGACCTTAGAGCTTGAGCGATTGATGTTTTGTTCAGGAAATTTTCTCCTGTACCTATGTGTTCTAAGGTTTTCCCTACTTTCTCATCTAATAGTTTCAGTGTATGTGGTTTAATGTGGATATCTTTGATCCACTTACACTTGAGCTTTGTACAAGGAGATAAGAAAGGGTCTATTTTCATTCTTTTGCATGCTGAGTGCCAGTTGGACCAGCACCATTTGTTGAATAGGCTGTCCTTTTTCCATTGAATGTTTACTGCTCCTTTGTCAAAAATCAGGTGACCATATACATGAGGGCTCATTTCTGGATCTTCTATTCTATTCCATTGATCCACATGCCTATTTCTGTACCAGTACCATGCAGTTTTCAGCACAATTGCCTTGTAATATAGCTTGAGGTCAGGGATAGTGATTCCCGCAGATGTTTTTTGTTGTTGAGGATGGATTTCGCTATTCTAGACCTTTTGTTATTCCATATGAAATTGCACATTGATCTTTCAATTCCATGAAGAACTGGGTTGGAATTTTGAGGGGTATTGCATTGAATCTGTAGATTGCTTTTGGTAGGATGGCCATTTTTAAGATGTTGATTTTTCCAATCCATGAGCATGGGAGATCTTTCTATTTTCTGAGATCCTTCTCAATTTCTTTCTTTAGAGGTTTGAAGTTTTTGTCATACAGGTCCTTCACTTGCTTAGTTAGAGTCACACCAAGGTATTTCATAGTTTTTGTAACGATTGTGAAGGGTACGTTTTCCCTAATTTCTTTCTCCAGAAATTTTATCATTAGAAAATATTGGATTCTGTTTCGCTGATGTATAACTTATGTTGTCTTTAGGTTAAGCCAACATATTAAATGATTAAGAGATAATTACACATACATTGCCTGCTTGTGGGTGTTTTCAAGAAGATAATCAAAATCTTATTTATAGATAAAATAGGGTTATATTCCTAAATGTCATAATGTGAACATGCCTATTGATGAGTAATTTTTCTTTGCTGATAAAAGGACATGTATGGATAAGAAAATACCACTATATTCCAAGTACAAAGTACCTTTTTCTTACTATACTTTCAGTGTAATGATAAAGGGGAGCTATTTGTGAACTATGTTATACAATTTTATTCATATTCAGTAAAACCAAAAGTAAAGTGGTATTCACCATTTAATCACAATTACTCTTCAGATTTTCCTTCATAAAATATCATTATTCAATGTATTCAATATTTTTGCTCTTCTTGACTAAATGTTTATACATCTAGGTATTGCTTTATGAATTAGCTGATATTTATGAATGGCTTTTAACATACAGACTGAAGAATCTTCAGGAGTAGACACAGATTACATGTGAGGTAAAGTAGTACACCACAAGAGCCAGCTGAAGTAGAATTTCTTTTTAGCTGTAAGGCTCTGAAGAATCATCTTAAGCTGGGGCAGGTCTTTCTGAGATAATATATTATTATAGGAGGAGAAATCCCGGGTCATGCTTGTGTATAGAATCAACTGGTATTAGGTTTTGTACTTTTACATTATTGTTCAGGTTTTCTTTGGTTTATGAAGAAGAAAAATGAAACATAAATTATTTCAAGTGTGCCAGAAGGCACTAATGTTTTAAAATTGGTATTCATGTATTATTATACTTTATTTCACAAAATTTCTAAAGAAACAATAAAGAAAATTGAATTTTTATAAAGCAGCTTACTTCAGGCTAAAAAATAATTTGATTATTTTTCTACTGTGCTTCTGACAACATATTATAGGATTTAAAATATCACCTAATAACATTTGTCAACTTGATAAATGAAATAATCCAAGGCAAATATTAATAAATGTAGAGTAATTAAAACTGAGAGGAATTGTATCATAATATACTTGTATGCATTTTATAATACATACATTGTTAACTATTTACCTATGTATTTGGAGAACAATCAAATTAATTTGGTATTTGAACTGAGCCATTGTCCATTTAGCTAAAACAACTATTAAATATTAACCACCACTCTAGAGGGATTTGGAGCAAGATGATAGGTGGAAAAGATGCCACAGAAATGCTTCCACAGCGAGTCAGCTGTTTGTACAGCAGTTTTCTACCAAACTACCTTTATGGGAGCAGAAGATGAGTCATAGGCCAGCATAGCAACTGGCTTTAGTACAATATAAAGTAAATGATACTTTCAAGAATTCAGGGAGGAAAGAAAGGGACATATCCCACTTTCTTCATATTCTATTCACGTAGGTAATCAAAGTTGCCTCTGGATGCAGTGAGGAAGTAGTAATGAAGTTGAATCATTGCAGTTAGATGAACCATAAAGAATCCAGTTGTGTTAGGTAGAGTCTCAAAAAGAGATACATGGAGAAACATTATCTGGATGCCAACGTAGCATTCCATTCCTACTGTCTTAAAGAGACAAAAGAGTAGAGTGTAAACAAAACTTCACTTACTGAAGAGAGGAAATCAGAACAAGCCGCAACTATACCTTTGTTTTCAGTTCTGTACCTTTGATGGTCAAACCCAGAAATATACTAAAAGCTGGTTCCCTGATATGAAAAGAAGCAAAATGCTGTCAACCATGAATTTGTCTTGATTTAAACTGGACAACCAGTGTGCTGTGAGGAAAGGTTCTTCCAAGGCTCAGGAAACATAATTTAACTGGGCTGCAAAGAATGTTAGAGTTACTTTGTGACCTCAAGTGTTTCCTGGACACTGAAAGTGAGTTATACATAGACATTAATATTAATTCAGTATTAGGTACAAGACTAGAACAGGCTCAGTCCAGACTTAGTTCTATCATGAAGAAGAGAGGTAGGTAGAAAGCATCATTCCAAGGTCAGAAGCTACTGGTAGTTAAGAAATAATTGGAGTGGAAGAATCATATTTTTAAGGGGTTGGCCACTATTCGGTAAACCTTAAAAAAATTATATCTAAGACCATCCAACATTAAATACATATGGCAGCAAAAGATGTGAGTTTAGTTCCAAGAACTTTTGATGATGGTTTACAGCTACCTGAAATTGTCACTTTAGGGGTTCTGATATCCTGTCCAGGCCACCAAAGTCATGCGGATTCATATGTACAATCCTAGACACAGTGACACATAAATTCAAGTCTTAAAAATTATTTTCATCTTCATATATTGAAAAGCACATGGATCAACCGTGTGTTTTATTTCATTAACACAATCTTAAGTGGAATATTAATTTTATAATAAAGAGCATGCAGTGTGGATTTTGGCAATCAATATTCATTTAAGCATCTGGATGTCTAAGACAGCATTAATATACTAGGTTGGGAATAAGTCACTTCCTGTGCAGCTTACAAAGACTCACTTAAAATTTTAAGACACTACAACGGGGTGTGCAAATAAAATATCAGCAACTATTTATGTACTTATTCATTGGATTTTCAATTTTATATCAATCATATTTATAGGTAGCTAAGACAATAGAAAGAGAAATTAAGCAAATGAGATACAATTATAAAGTATCTGATTGTTTTAAAATATTATTGGTCTATCATATCGATTATGATAGATCATAATGCCTATCATATTTATTATGGTGGTATTATTCATTCATATATGCAGCTGATTTGACTGTTTTTATTACAGAATTTTAACTCAAATTAAGATACTTAAAAGTATATTTGCTTTAATTTTAGCAAGTATCTTGACATCAGCAGACTAAACCACAAGAGGTGAGCTACAAGATAACAGATCAGCCAATTAAAGCAACATGCAAAACTTAAACAGTTTAGCCTTTAATAATTATTGAAAGATTACGTGTGACCAAAATCAGAGAAAACACAAATTGACTCAATGCTGTATGTACACGTGTTTCATTGATGTGTTTAAATGCAAATGTGGCTTTATATCTCATTACTTCTTATTCTCACCACTGGCTGACAACTTTTAGAAATTATCTCTTAGTATTTCTACCAAGGATTAAACATGAATGGATTAAAATTTATAAAAAATCACTTTGTATATTGATTTTTTTTCAAATCAACATACTGTACAAATAGTATACTATATCATATTGACACTTTTGGTTACAGTAATTTTTATTCTCAGATGATCTCTTTAAAAATGTTGTATTTCAGAAAAAAAACTTTTTGAATAGAATGATATAAAGTAATATGTGCAGTTTTCAATAAAATATATTTGTAGTGAGCCATTGAGATGGCTAGGTAGAACACAGTCCTTTAGGTCAACCTAAATTAAATCTCTAGGACACACAGGGTGAAATGAGGGAGAAAACCAACTCACAGAAGTTGTCTTCTAAATTGCATAAGAACAGTGTGGTGTATACACACATGCACACACACATGCTGACATGCACATACACACAAAAAGAATTCAATGAGTGCAGTAATGAAAATATTTTAAAATATTGTTAATCATGTTTCATTACCAGACATTTCAGCACGTCACAAGTCTCACAGGCCTTTTGGGGCTTGGTAAGAATAATTATTTTCACTCCAGATCAAAGATCCTGTCCAAAAACAAATCATCATGTTATGTATGATATTCATGTTTTCATTTCATAGTATAATGACTCAAAAGAAGAGGAAAACAGCCCAGTAGGTAAATACCTTGTCGACCAACTATAAAAGTCTGTGTTCAAATCCGCAGAATCCCTGTAAATAGGCAGTGTTTGCAGTGAAGACTTATGATTCCTGTCACAATCCCAAGAAACAATCTTGGAAATTAAAAACAGAGGTCCACACTGGCCAACTACACTGGACAATTGCTAAGGCCCTGACACAGTTGAAGATCTGTTCTTTAGAAAAAAAAGCAAACAAACACAACAAAAAATAAGTTGAAATATAATAAAACTGACATTGATCTATTTTATTTAAAATCTTCATAAAATTGCCTCATACAAATAAAAATGCACACAATCAGTGCATGTACACATACACACATACACACTTCACATATGTATAAATAACACAAAATGGATTTTTTCTCTAAATTATTTCTGTATGTATTTTAATGTAATCAGTGATATTTATAAAAGTATGTTAGCCTACTTTTATCAACACAGGTATATTTTTAATATTGCTTTTCTGTAAATGTGAATAGAAACATTCATGACACATATTACAAGGCTAAACAAACAGCTTTTTAAGTATAAAGCAATTTTAACTTTACATTTATTGCTTTAAAGAGTAAGGTTATGTGAATGACAGCCCTTTATGAAGTACTATATTCTAGTTTTATTACTAATTCCCCTTGCATCTAATCAAACACTACATATGGTTATAACATTGATTTCTTAATTTCATGAAAATTGCCATACCAACATCTGGCCTCTTGAACAAATGAATATGTCAATGGCTGATTATAGATTAATGATATAGCTATTCCTCAAAGGTGAAGCAATTCACATTCAAATTTAGCCCTGTGGTAGTTTAGAAATTATATTTAAAAGAAAATCTTATTAACTTGTATTCTTAACCAGATTATCATAAGAAAATGGAACGATTTTTAAGATCAGCAGGCTTCAGATGTGAACAAAGATGGAGAAAACATAATGCTAGTGTAAGTGAAAAGAGGAATAATGGTCTGAATGTAATGACTAACACCATCACAATAGTTATTTATCAAATTATGCTGCAGGCATCTGTCAACAATAGTTTATGAGGTATAAT
Organism: Micromys minutus; assembly: GCF_963924665.1. Lineage (NCBI taxonomy): Eukaryota > Metazoa > Chordata > Mammalia > Rodentia > Muridae > Micromys > Micromys minutus. The sequence goes on from NC_137975.1 coordinate 37,978,662, forward strand.
CATTTAAGATCAAATTTTAAAATTTTTTGTTCAATTTATTCAGATTCAAATATTATGTGTGGAAATCAGAACATGGGCTGGCATTATGTTCCCATGACATTTCTTAAAACACTTGTCATTATTAGTGGAAAATGATGTATAACTTTAATTGCAATAAATGTCATATACATTTTCAGTACTGCAACATGTCAATTAGCACCATTCCTTTTCAATTCTGTCTACCCTCTCCAAACATAACTTACATATTTCTCCATCCTCTACTTATTTACAAAATAAATACCTAGTCTCTTGTTAGTTAGGCAACTAGGTAAAATTTTTATTGGATATTTTCTTTATTTACATTTCATAAGTTATCTCTTTTTCTGGCTTCCTCTCTGGAATTTTTCCAGCCCACCCCTACCCTGCCTCTATGAGAGTGGTACCCACCCATCCACTCCTTCCCATCTCCCTACCCTGGCATTCCTGTACATGGGGGTATTGATCCTTCACAGGACCAAGGATCTTTTCTCTCACTGATGCCTCTTAGGCTATCCTCTGCTACATATGTTGCTGGAACCATGGGTCCCTCCATGTGTATTCTTTGTCTGGTGGTTTAGTCTCTGGCAAGTAGGAAATTAACAAAGAAACCAAAGTTTAAACATTCACACTTGAGAAAGCATTGTGACTCTTTCTGGTTGTGATTTTCTCTGTATCTGAGTGACAAGATGCACAGACTTACTTCACTTAAGTGATAATCAAACTCACATATGGATTATAAAGCTAATGACACAGATTTAGTACTCACAGATACATGTAAGGCCTGCAAGGTATCTTCTAAAGACCAGTGGTCCTCCATGTCTGCTTTTCTCCTTCAGAATGACCAGACCTGTTGTGCAGCAGGCTGGGATGAAAGGGGGAAAGCTCAGCCAGGGTTCATGGATACAATTTGGGGCTTTTGTTGAGAATGAGTGTGAAGAAAAATGAACCTACACATCTGGAAACTGCTTCAGAGAACTGGTATTTTAATTGGGGGATATGGAAGGGGTATTTTTGCCTCCGCGCAGATGGTCAGCCTCTCTGGGATAAGGTTTTTGTGATTGTTTATAATTGCTCAGAACAGAGGTATTGGAAGATAGTTCATCTTCAATTTCAAGGAAAAGAGGTTACATAAAGTAAAAACCTTATAGCATTAAAGAAGAATAACAACAAGAAGAAGAACAAGAGTAAGAGGAATAGGAGGCAAAAAGGAAGAAGAAGACAAAGAAGAAGAGCAGGAGGAGGAAGAGGAGAAAGAAGAGGAAGAAGAACAAGAGGAGGAGGAGAAGGAGGAGGAAGAAGAAGAAGTGCAGCCTGACAACTGTGAAAGAAGTATGAAGAATATATTAAAATGAATAGTTTGTAACATCCATGTATATACAGTACCATGGAGGTCATGAAGAGAGATGATAATGGAAACAGCTGATAACATTGGCTGAGAGAGGGAAGTGTAGAAAGCCATTGAGGGGAGGTTGGGTGGGTGGTTAGGGTAAGAAGGTCAGCTGTATGTATATTGGATATATTCTAGATAGCAGAGGGTGTATTGGACCACATTTTTAGTTCAATTTTCCTATTGAATAATGCTAACATGGATAAAGACCAATTTCGAATCAGAAAAGAGCTGGAGGGAGATGTGTAGGTCTGTTTTCCTGGAGGATTTGCTGGAACCAGGGATGCCATGTCACCTTGATTATAAGAACACTAAAGTCAGTTTTGCAGGCTCAACCCCAGAGGTCATACATGCCACCTCAGAGACTCCCTTATGGCTTGAAGATTTTCTGGTAACCAGTAACAGAGGCCACTCAGACAAGAAGACCAAAAAGAAATATAAACCAAGGGTGAAGAAAATATTCAAAACCACCAATCTAACAAATATAAATTCAGAACCCTATAATAACCCCAAATTCAGTTGATTAGAGGCCAGCTTAAAAACATGACAGCCAGGGAAATTTGGCACCAGGAGAACACAGCTATCCAGCTATGTCAATCTATAGATATTTCTACAAAGAGGGCACACATATAATCTTATGAAGATGATAAAGAAATTTAATGAGTTAATGGATAAATCTTTTTAAACTAATACTTTAAAATATGATTGAAAATGTAAAGGAAATGAATAAAACTTTATGGAAATTGTAAGGAAGACCGTTGGACCAGCACTTGAGTTTTGTATAAGGCTATAAGAATGGGATAATTTGCATTTTTGTACATGCTTACCAAAAGTTGAACTAGTCCCATTTGTTAAAAATGCTAGTTTTTTTCCACTGGATGGTTGTAGCTCCTTGGACAGACATCAAGGGACCATAGATGTTTGGGTTCATTTCTGGTTTTTCAGTTTTATTCCATTGATTTATCTGCCTGACTCTGTTCCAACAACATGCAGTTTTTAATCATGATAGCTCTGTAAAACAGCTTGATGTCAGGGATGATGATTCCCCATTATTTTTTTTTATTGATGAAAATATATTTCACTATCCTGTTTTTTGTTGTTCTTGTTGTTGTTGTTTCAAATGAATTTGCAAATTTGTCTTTCTAACTCTACAAAGAATTGAGTTGGAATTTGATGGGGATTGCATTGAATCTGAATATTGCATTCAATAAAATGGCCATTTTTACTATATAAATTCTGCCAATTCATGAGCAAGATTTTTCCATTTTCTGAGATCTTCAATTTTTTCTTTCAGAGACTTGAAGTTCTGGACATACAGATCTTTTACTTGCTTAGTTAGAGCCACTCCAAAGTAAATTATATTATTTGTGCCTATTTTGAAGGGTTTCATTTCCCAAATTTATTTTTCATCCTGTTTATCCTCTCAGTAGAGGAAAGCTATTAATTAAAGTTAATTTTATATTGAGTCAGTTTTTATAAGTTGTTTATCAGGTTTAGCAGTTCTTGGGTAAAATTTTTGGGGTCAATTAAGTATACTATTATATCTTCAGCAAATAGTGTTATTTTAAATTCTTTCTTTCAAATTTGTATTCATTTGACATCCCTTTTTTTTTTTTTTGTTTTATAGTTGCTCTGTCTAGAACTTCAAGTCCTATATTAAATAAGTACGGGGAGAGTGGGCAGCCTTGTCTAGTCTCTGATTTTGGTAGAATTGCTTAGAGTGTCTCTCCCTTTAGTTTGATGTTGACTACCCATTTGGTATATATTGTTTTTACTTTGTTTAGATATGGGCCTCGATTTCCTGATCTTTCCAAGACTTTTAAAATGAGGGGGTGTTGAATTTTGTGAAATGATTTCTCAGTGTCTAATGAGATCATGTGTTTTGTTTGGTTTTTTTTAAATATATTTTTATTAGATACTCTGTATTTACATTTGAGAGGTTATCTCTTTACCTGACCTGCTCCCATCTACCCTTCCCCTCCATTTGCCTTCACAAAGGTGCACTCCCTCCATACCACCCTCTCCACCCTATTGCCCTGACATTCCCCTACATTGGGAAAACGTCTGCCCTGGACAAACAGTCTCTTCTTTTATTGATGCCAAACACTGCTATATTCATCTACATATGCAACTGGATCACTAGGTCTCTCTAGTGTGCACAAAGGTTGGTGTTTAAGTTCATGGGAGTTTTGGAGAGTTTGGTCAGTTGATAATGTTATCTTCCCAAGAGGTTGCAACCCCTTTCAGCTCCCTTTCATTTAAGTCTGTTTATATACCGAATTCCATTGATAGATTTCTTTATACTGAACCATCCCTGCATCCCTGGGATGAACACTACATGATCATGGTGAATGATAGCTTTGATGAGCTTTTAGATTCAGTTTTCAAGAATAATATTGAATATTTTTGCATCAATATTTATGAGGGGAATTGGCTTTATGTTCTCTTTCTTTGTTGGGTCTATGTGTGGCTTTGGTATTAAGTGTAACTGTGGCTTCAAAGTACAAATTGGGTAGTGTTCTTTCTGCTTCTATTTTGTGGAATAGTTTGACGAGTATAGGTGTTAGGTCTTTTTTGATAGAATTCGGCACTGAACCCATGTGCTCCTGGGCTTTTTTTATTATTATTAAGTTGTATATTGATAGGTTCCATATCATAACATAACTGCCAATGTTTGGCAGAGAATTTCAAATTAAATTTCACCAGGGAAAAAAGAAGAAATTTTCTGAACAAACAAAGTAGCAAAAACAATGTCATAGAGCAGTAGAACACTAACAGGTTGATGGCAAAATGAAAGATTATTAAAGTGACACACACACACTCACAAACACACACTACTCCTGTCAATGTCAAAATAATAGGTCTTAACAATCATTAGTCATTCATATGTTTCAGCATCACTGACTGAATTCCCCAATAAAAAGATTCAGGTTTACAGAATAGAAATGAAAGGAGCATCCTTCATTCACCTGCAAACAGAAATCACACTTTATTATAAAAGATAAATTTTACCTCAGAGTAAAAGTCTGGAAATAGATTTTTCCAATCAAATAGATTCAAGAAGCCAGCTTGTATAACAATTCTAATATGTAACAAAATAGACTTTCAAATGTTTTTTAATTTTTTTTTTGTGCTACAAGAGAAGACACAGCCACAAGTCAGAATTCATATTCTGGTGTGTTCATGTGAGATGATGTATTGGTCAAGTGCGGGCTCATAAATAGCTGAACAAGGGCAGATACCTGGAGAAATAGTAGAGATTTGAAAAATATTAATGGAAGAAAACTAACATTCAAAATGGAATGAATGTGACTAAGAAACATTGAAACAAAAAAAAGAAATTTTTTTCTGAATATTTAAGATCTATGCAATCTATATCCAATCGTATATTGCTTACAGGTAATATACTATACTGTAATAAATCTGAAATCTAAAGTCATAAGCAGAGAATGTGGTACATTCTATTTACAGATAAATAAAACTACACAGCCTCTGCTGTCTGTTGTGAAAACTTTTATAAAACATTAATTATATGGATATGTCACATGAAAGAGTTCTTGAGAAGAATTCCTATTCTCTACTAAAAATAAATAAATAAATAAATAAAATAAAACATACTTTTAAAAATGATCACAAAGCCCTGCAATTTTAGTTAAAATATTGCTTTACAATGACTTTAGTTTAATGTGAAAAGGACTATTGCTCATTATCTAATAATCAAGCTAATAATCAATTGTAGGCCAAAATACAATTATCTCTATGCTAGTTGTATTGTGTTAATTAAAAATTAGAAATTATTTGTAGGTGGAACATTAAATTTCAAACTGCATAACTTGTTTTTTTTTCTAATAGCTGTAAATTTTGGAATTTTGGAAAACCCAGAAAGATACATTTTACCAACAAGGAGACATTATTTACCAATATTATTCAGTGTGAAAAATATTATAATCTCACCTATGGTAGAAATTTATATTAACAAATTGTAGTAGTATTTATAGTGTAATTTATTTCAAAAGTATTAATTTTATTACTAAGAATATTTGTAACATTTTATCTATTTTATAAATTTTTAGAATGTTCTATTACACAACATTGATCAGGTAATGCTACACTGCCACAGTTCTCCCAACATGAAACCCACCCGAAGAGAGCAGGTCTCCTATAAGTACTGTCACACCTAAGTTCACATGTATGAGCCACTATTGCTCCAACACCTTCCCCCAGAAATACCTGCTCAGAGCACACAGGGCATAGGAACCACAGAGTAGCCAGGGACAGGATCCTGTCTGTTTTCATCTGTACCCCCGATCTAACCCTGTGCCACAGCTCACTCTACCCAAATCCAGGCCAGAAAGATCTGGTCTCACAGGAGTTCTGATACACTTAGTTAACTCAAATCAGTAGCCTTCTGTATTTCAAAGATAAACAGGATGCAAAAGAAATTAGGGGAACAACACCCTTCAAAATAGTCACAAATGATATAAAATACTCTGGTGTGACTCTAACCAAGCAAGTGAAAGATCTGTAGGACAGGTCCCTAAAGAAAGAAATTGAAGGCAGTCTCAGAAAATGGAAAGATCTCCTTGACTCATGGATTGTTGGGATTAATATAGTAAAAGTGTCCATCTTGCTGAAAATAATCTACTGATGCTATGCCATCACCGTCAAATTTATAACTTAGCAAGACTTTAGGAAATTTTTAGGCAAATGGGTGGAACTAGAAAATATCATCCTGCATGAGGTAATACAGTCACAAAAGAACACACATAGTATGCATTCAGTGACAAGTGGATATTAGCCCAAAAGTTTTGAATTCCCAAGAATCAAATTACAGACCATATGAAGCAGAAGAAGAAGGAAGACAAAAATGTGGAGGTTGCAATACTTCTTAGATGGGGAGACAAAATACTCATGGAGGAAATACAGGGCCAAAGAGTGGAGCAGAGACTTAAGGAAGAGCCATTCTGAGACTGTCCCACCTGGAGATTCATCTTATGTGCAGCCACAAAACCCAGTCACTATTGCTGATGGCAAGAAATTAATGTTAACAGTAGCCTGATATGGATGTCTCCTGCCAGAGCCTCAGTGATACAGATGAGGATGCTTACAGCTAACCATTAAATTGAGCATGAGGATCCTAGTGGAGGAGTTTGAGAAAAAACTGAAGAAAGTGAAGTGGTTTGTGACCCCAAAAGAAGAACAATGATATCGAACAACCAGGTCCTCTCAGAACACTCAGAGACTAAAACACCAACCAAAGAGTACACATGCAGGGACCCATCACTCTAGCCACATATGTAGGAGATGATTGCATTGTCTGGTATCATTTGGAGGAAAGACCTTTGGTCATGTGAAGGCTTGATTCTCTAGTGTAAAGGAATGCCAGGATAGTGGGGTGGGAGTGGGTGGTGGCAGGGGCAGAATTTTCATAGAAGTGTAGGGAGGGAAGATAAGATGTGGGTGGTGCTGTATGGGAAACTGAAAAAGTGGATAACATTTGAAAAGTAAATAGATAAAATACACAATTAAAAAAATGTATTGTTCTCTGTCTGTTCTCAGCAGTAAAACCATAACTAAGACAGAAGGTGCTAACATAAGTGGGGTATTACTGTGATAGTCCTGTGCAAGCTTTTCTTTAGAAAAATGTGGATTTGGAGACTTAGGATTTGAAAAGCTGTGAAATTCCTTAAAAGTGGTTTAAATGTACCAACCTAGTAGGAATTTTGAAGAAATTGGTGCTGAGGATGATTTAAATTATGCAGAACTGGATAAAATGATTTTAGAGGAGAAGAAATATTAGTAGTGGTATAGAGACAGTTTTGTGATGTTTTGGTGAAGGATCTGGCTGCTTTTTGCTATGATCTAAAGAGTCTGCTGACTCTGAATTGAAGTGACTGAGATCAATAGCTTTGACAAAGTCTCAAACAGTTTGGAATAAACTCTATTGTATAGCTATTGAAATTCACTCTTATTGAGAACATTTTAATGAAAAGGAACAAGCTGAGTAAGCAGAGATACAAAATACATATTGAAGGTAGAATGAAACTGAATTTCATGCTCAAAGAAATAAACCAATTTAGGGATTAGGAATTTCCAGACAAGATACCACCCAAGTAAGGTTATTGTTTATCCATTTGCAGTTGAACGGAGATAGTTATATGCTGGTGTTATTACTACCTTGTTATTGTATTCATTTGGATATTTAATACAAAATAACTACAATGCAGAAATAGAGAATGAACATGTGATACAGATCTTGAGGTCAGAAGACACTGGTTGATGATCCAGATCTTGAAAAATTATGGCTAAGAAAATCTTAGGCCCAGCCATAGTGATATACTCCTTTAATTCCAGGAGACAACAGCAAGCATACCTCTCAACCTAAGGCCAGCATGGGACAAAGCAAGTTCTATGTGAAGAAAAGCTAAAGTCAGGGCATGTTTTCACAGGCTTTTGATCCTAGCACTTAGGAGTCATAGCCATGCAGAATTTTGAGTTCAGGATCAATATACAGAGAAAGTTCCAGAATACACAAACCTCAGAAGTGAAGAAGTTGGAAAACAGAAAACTGGTGATAATGCAATGGAAAAGAAAAGCAGTATGTTATAGCTCCAGCAAGCAGCAGAACCAGAAGCTTGGGCCATGTAGCTATGGTTTTAGAGTCATGAATATGAGGGACTACTGGGACAATTGATTCAGATTAGCTGGAGCTAAGAAATTTACAGTGATTTAAAAGAAACCTTCATAACTGAGGTAAAATCTTCTAGGAAGTGTTTTCTGAGATCACCAAAGAGCTATGTTCCAGAGATAACGAAGGTTGTACCTATGCTCCTACCCGGACTTCGTGATATATAAGAGGTAGTACTGGTTTGAATATATAAAGGGGTCATGAGATTAGCTGAGGCCTGGCACTGTGAGAAATCAGCAAAGGTCATTATTGAATGTGCAGTTCCTGACCCAGGACTGAGGAGTACATACAAAGAAGTTGAGGCTTCGCACCCTAGAGGGAGACTATGAGAAGCTATTGTTGAAGCCAAGTTGAAAAAGTTGATCCCAGAATATTAGAAATGTCAGTACCATGAGAGAATCACCAATTACAACAGCAAACTCTGAAATAGAATCAACCAGACCTTGGAAGTTACAAAGGACAAAGTAGAGATGTGACTCAAGCCTTTTGAAGGAACCCAGAAGTTAATGTGCAGATCCCAGACATTGGAATAAAAAGCTATGAAGTTGAAGTTGTCTTGGATATCCCACCATGTTAGAGAAGACAGAGTTGTAGAATAGGTGCTGAGGAAAGCTGCTAATAGAGAGTGAAACCAGCCAAGGATAAAGAAGTTTCTTACAGCTGAATACCAGATAAGCAAACAGCACTCAACAAGGATGAACTAATGTAGAGATCTCAAGAACACTTTAACTTTGGATATGGACTTTGGAATTTTCCAACTGTTTTTGTTATCTTTCTTTGGTCAAGGATTTTTATATTTTGTATAGATATACAAGGATTTTTATATTTTTCACTGTTAAAAGACTCCGCGAGTCTCAGAAAAGACTTTGAACTTTAAATATTTTTAAAACTGCTATGCACCGTGGAGATAGTTAGAAATGTATTTTTTATTATTATATGGCTAGATACAGCCACAATAAATGCATGTGTTTGAACAAGCCCATGGAAGCTAGGCATTGAATTGTGGTGGTTTCTATATGGTTGGTCCAGCAAGTGACACTCTTAGGAGGTATGGTCTTGTTGAGTAAGTTTGGCTTTTGTGGAGTAAGTGTGTCAATATGGGCCTGGGCTTTAAGACACTGGATCTAACTGATTTTAAGCCAGTCTTTGCTTTGTCTTCAGAAAAGATATTGAACTCCCAGTACCTCTTGTGCTATCCCTGCCTAGATACTGTCATACTCCCCATTGGTGGTAATGCACAGAACCTCTGAACCTGTAAGACAGCACTAATTAAATATTTTTTGTTTGTTTGTTTGTTTTTTTAATAAGAGTTACCTTAGCCATGCTGTCTGATTACAGTGTTAAAACACTAGACAGATGCATTCACAAGAAGAAAAGCATTCATGGTAGTAGAAACAGTAAACTAATAATCAGCACAGTGAAGTCATGGTTATTGGAGGAAAATCTACAACCATTAATTTATTAAATGTTTTTTGTATTTGTAGAATAATGGACTCATTGCACTTGGACATACTTAATTGGGATTGAGATAAAGAGATTATTTGGTAGATCAATATCTACCAGTTTTTTTTTTTTTTGATGAGTAAAATTTTATTCTTAATAATTACTCCTTTAATAAATATAACAGTATATAAATCTTTATATATACTTCCAATATATGCTTGCCAATATTTGTGATTGTTACATCTTTTGCAAATTTGTTATTATAATTATCATGAAGGATTCCTCAAATGCTGGTATGTTTTTTATTTTCCTGATGGCTAATTGTGTTACTTTAAAACAATTTTGGCCATTTGTATTTCTATTTTTAAGGAATATCAATTGAGATAATTGTCTGGTTTGTAACAAAATATTTTGTGATTACTATTTATTGAGTTCCTTGGGTATTCTGAATATTAATTATTTTGTGAATAATTTGCTAATAATTTTTGTGTTATGTAGGCTTACTCAAGATTTAATGATAAAGTTATTGTTCAAAAGTTTTCTAATTCAGAGTAATCAAAAATTATTGTGTTTCTTTCCTTTTCTTTTAATCCCACAGCTAAAAAGTGTATTGTTTGTAATCAGGTATAGAGGATTTTCCTAATAATTTACTGCAATATTTTTATAATTTACAGTCCTTGGCACTCTATTGTATTTATTTCTTATGTGTCATTTCAAAGCTATTCTTAAACTTTCTTGTTTATTAAGTCTTTCTAGTACGTTGCAAGATCAATACTGTAATACGAAACAAAATTCTTATTTTTGATTAAGAATGTCTTGGCTTACATTAGATTTTGTGTTTTTACAGACATTTAAATATATTTTTGTAACTAACAACAGAAAGACTATTATTAATAATTGGATAGAGATTAAGTTGTTCATATATGGTTAGGTAGTATAAATTGGCTTATCAATTTTTATTATAGAAATATAATCATATGATCATTATATGTTGCTTGCTATCTTATTCATTCCTTGAAGCTTCTCTAGGACAGTATATTTGCTGTTGAATATAATTACAATCAGTTTGTTTTCAAATTTTAAATGTTGATTCTTTCTCAGGTAATTTAAATTGACAATTAAAAATGACACAAACTTATATATGGTTAATTTTGTATTGAAACCGTGTAATATTTATCAGATTTAATGTGTATCTTAACTTTTTAGGCTTAGATGTATAGATGATATGTAAGTGACATTAAGGTATAGATAGATGATAGTTAGGTAGGTGGCTAGGTAAATGAATGGATAGAAATATAGGTAAGTAGATAGATGAGTTGGGAGAGGAGAGTTAAATAAAAATGGAAAGAAACTGAACTACCTTTTCTTAGCAACATATACTTTAAAGTTCTAAAATAACCATGGGTAAAATCTGGACATTATTTTTGTTTGTTTATTTTATCTTTGTTTTCTTTTCTTTTATTGGTTATTTTATTTACATGCATTTCCTTTTATTGGAGAGATTATGTATTTACATTTCAAATGTTATCACCTTTCCCAGTCCCCTATATTGTCTTATCCACCATACCCCTGCTTCTGTGAGAATGTTTTGCCTCCCTTCTACCTTACTATGCCCACTTCAACACCCTGGCATTCTCCCACACTTTTTAAATTAGCCTTCACAGGATCAAGGGCTTCTCTTCCTATTGATTCCATAAAATGCCATCCTCCTTTGCTGCATTTCAGCTAAAGCCATGGGTACCCCCATGTGTAGTCTTTGGTTGATCATTTATTCCCTGGGAGATCTAGGGGTCTGGTTGGTTGATGTTGTTGAAAGGATTGGAAACCACTTCAACTCTATCAGTCCTTTCTCTAACTCCTCCATTGGGGTTCCCTTGCTTAGTCTGATGGATAGCTACAAGCATCTTAATTTGTGTCAGTGAGGCTCTTCCAGAGCATCTCAGAGGACATCTATAACAGGCTTCTGTCAGCAGGTACTTCTTTCCATCAGCAATAGTAACTGGGTTTAGTGGCTGTATATAAGATGGATCCCCAGGTGTGACAGTCCCTGGATGGCCTTTCCTCCAGTCTCTGTTCCATTCTTTGTCCCTATATTTCTTCTTGAATTTGTTGAAGCATCTATAATTGGGTCTTTCTGGCGCTTGAGCTTCATATGGTCTGTGGAGTATATCTTGGGTATTCTGAGCTTTTGGAATGCTATCCACTTATCAGTGAGTAAATACTATGCATGTTCTTTTGTGTTTCTTACAACTTTATTAAAAAAGAGAGGTACATGTACATATTTTTAAAAGCATTTTGGCATAATACTTAATTCTTTTAGAGGTTTGATAGCATGCATTGAAATCCCACTGGCGGTTCCTCAGAAAATTGGACATAGTCCTACCTGAAGACACAGTTATTACACTTCTGGAAATATACCCCAGAGATGCTACAATGTACAATAAGGACACAAGCACCACTATGTTCATAGCAACCCTATTCATAATAGCTATTAGCTGGAGAGAAACTGGATGTCCTTCAGTAGGTGAATGGATACTATGCTCGTTCTTTTGTGACTGGGTTACCTCACTCAGGATGATATTTTATAGAGAGATCCCTTTTATGACTTCATTCACAGATACCAAAAGTTTTATTCCCATCAATCTGAGTGACTCCCAAAACAATACAGACTATCAGTGTAGCCCTTAAGTGCCTCTCCATGATAAATGAGGACTTCTATTGTTGAAGACCACAGGGTTAGGGCTCATTTATTTGGAGCTATTTATTTCTTGAAAGTTAACTTTAGCACCGCCAAAATGTGCATTATAATTTCCAAAGAATTAAATAGAAGTTTTCAGAATTGTATTTGTAAATTATGCATAGAATCCAGAACTGCTAAAGTGATATTTAAATTTTACAGTAGAGAACAATTTCTATAATCCTGAAATTAATATCCATGATCAGATAATAAGTTAAATGTCTCTTATCCTAAGGGAAAATAAACAATCAGTGTTACCTGCATTGCTAAGCAGATGAAGCTCCAAACAAACCATCAGAAAGAAATTTAGCCAAGTTTAAGCAATTTGTTCTTGGAGTTTCTGGTGTTACTTATACCAGTGGTTTCTATTTGGCTTGTTGATTGAATTCTTTGTCTTTATTATACTGATATCGGTACCTATGTCGTTATTATATTGGTGTTGGCACTGTTGTACAAGTTTTGGATCTGTTCTTCACATTCAAATGGATTGTTTCCTCTGAAGCCTTTCCTTTCTGGAAATGTGCCATGCATCTCAGTTATTCTTCTCAGAATGCTCTTCCACACTTGGATGCATATCATAGTGATCATTTTAATTGTTTGAACTACATAAATATATTGTACTCTTCTACTAGGGCAACAGAATGCTTCCTTTTCCTTGCCACAATCTATAACCATTAGCTAGCCTTCATTAACCTTTGGCACTATTCTGTAGTCATGGTCAGAGGGTGGTAACACCTGGGTTGCTAAAATTTTAGTGCAGCTAGGGGAGATATTACAGACTTTATTTCAGCCACTTTTTTTTTGTTTGTTTGCGTGTTTCACATCAAATCAACCCCTTCTGTGACATTCTCTGATATATCACCTTGTCTGTTGGGACATCTTTGCAATTGATACTCACTAGATCCTGATTTTGTTGTTGTTGTTTTGTTTGTTTGTTTAAATTCTCTTAAAATTTATGTAATAAGATTCTTGTATAATTACTATCTAATAGATTTTCAAGAACATTACATGACCTAAAGTTGTTAAATGTACTTTTCATTTGTCTGTAGTAAATTGTCAAGAAATATCTAAAATTAAATGAAGAAAAGTAAAGATTAGAAAGCAAGAAGGAAAGAAAGGGTGTGAAGATAGTCTGTTCCTTTCCTGACTATTGTGACTAGTGGGTTTCCAGAAAGTGCCTCCTGGAGTTGGCAGTTGAGACCATCATTTGAGACCTTAAACCTTGAGTTGAATAATTATATTTTATTGAGGTTCTACAAGTTCATTTATTGCATTCAGCGTTTTTCTCTACCATGATTGGTTCTCAAGTCATCTCAAGACTCTCAGTCTTTGAATTGCTACATTGTGACTCTCTGAATGCATCTGTCTGTCTCCCTCATCTTGGACATATTTTCATGTATATTTTTAAATTTTATTAGATATTCTCTGTATTTACATTTCAAAAATTGTACTCCTACCCCACTCACTTCTAACCTCTCCCTTAACTTGCTTTGATTAAGATGCTCCCTCTCCCAATCACCCTCTCCACCTCAGTGCCTTGGCTGGTTGATGGCATATTCTTTCCTTGAGGTTGTAAACCCTTCTGCTCTTTCTCTAGCTCTTTCATTGGGGTGCCATCTTCAGTCTGACGTTTAGCTGCAAGGATACTCATCTGTATCTATATGACTCTGAAAGAGCCTCTGGGGAGACATCCGCATCTGGTTCCCTGCACTCTTGATTCCTATGTGTCAAAGAGGAGTTGTTTACTTTTTCAGCCTTTGAACTGTGAATTTCCTTTCCATTTATTTTCAAACAGCTCTTTATACATAAAAGTGCGGAGTAAAATTGAATTGGCATGTTGTGTCATTGATGTTAACAACTTCAAATGTTCCTACTGAGAAAAATTGCCTTGGGTTCTTCTTGTGATCATTTAGGGAGTCAGGGGAGACTTTGTCTCTAAGGGTTGTTTCCAAACATCTGAGATTATGACCAGCTGTTCAGTAGCAATCAGATAAAGGGAATAAAATAATTAAGTTATATTATTTTTAAGTCTTCTTCTAGTTTGAGTGTTTCTACCAACATAAACTGTTATATGTTATAAAATAGCTTTGTGCTACATTAATGTCAAATGTCTGTACTACATACTGCTATAGTTGTAACATTTTAGAAAGAGTGTCAAGGACAAAGAGTTATTAAGAGCATACCTGAGATGTCCTTCGACAAAAAAATGGATACAGAAAATGTACTACATTTACAAAATGGAGTATCTATGAAGTACCAGCTATTAGAAAATGACCTAATGAAATTCACAGGCAAATGGATGAAACTAGAAAATATCCTGAGTGAGGTAATTAATTCAGAAAAGAATACACATGCTATATATTCACTGATAAGTGAATATTAGCCAAAAAGAAGCTTAGAATACACACAGTACAACTCACAGACCATATAAAACCCCAAGATAAGGAAGACCACAGAAAAGTGTGGATGCTATAGTCCTACTCAGAAGGGGGAAGAAAATAATCTCTGGAAAGTAGAGGGAGAGAGGGAACAGGGAGGCAGAGAGGAGGTGTAGGAAAAGATTGGCGCCAGTTCAGATATGGGACAAGATGGTACAGAGAAGTTCAGAGTGTCTAAAATTTACAAGGTGTGTAGCAGTAAGCAAGAAGAACTAGGTGTAGACTCTAGAAAGTCCCAGACTCCAGGGACTCAAGAGGTTCCTAGGACTCAACAGAAAGGACATTAGCTGAAACACCCAACTAAGTGAAGAGAGATCATATCCAGTGGATAGGCATAACCTCCAGTTGAAGTATGGAGTTACCCAACTACCTCAAAAATATTAAACCAGAATTCCCCTTATCAAAAGAAAATGCAAGGACAAAGAATAGAGACTGAAGGAAAGATCATCCAGAGACTGCTTCCAAACCATCTGCAGAAACCAAACAGCAGGCACTATTGCTAATCCAAGAAGTGCTTACTGACAGGAGCCTGGTATAGCTGTCCCATGAGAGGCTCTGTCAGAGCCTAACCAATACAGACCTGCATGCATGTAGCCATCCATTAGTCTGAGAACTGAGAACAGAGACCCCAGTGGAGAAGTTTGGACGAGACTGTAGCAGCTAAAGAGGATTGCAACCACATAGGAAGAATAATATCAACCGTCTAGACCCTCCAAAGCTCCCAGGGACAAAACCACAAACAAAAGAGTACACATGTGGATACCTGGCTCTACCTGGACACATAGCAGAGGATTTCATTAGTGAGTATCACTGGGGTGGGAGACCCATTGGCTTGCAGAGTCTTGATGACCCAGGGTAGGGAGATGCTAGGGCACTGAAGCAGGAGTGGGTGGGCAGGTGGGTGAGCACATTCAAAAAGGTAGGGGGCATGGGAGTGAATAGTGGGCTTGTGGAAAGGAAACTGGGAAGCCGAATAACATTTGAAATGTAAATAAATAAAATAACTAGGGAAACTGAAGAAAAAGAAACAAAGTACATAAGTCCTTTTTTCCGTTTTTTAAAATTTTTATTATATACCCTCTGTATTAACATTTCAAATGTTATCCCCTATCTCCACCAGCTTCTATCTCCCCTCCCTCACCACTCTTCTTCAAGAAGGTGCACTCACTTCTAATCATCCTCTCCAGCCCATTGATTTGGCACTCCCCTACCTTGGGAAAACATACCCTCCCTGGAGAGTTTTCATTGGACTGTATGAGTGAGGTAAATTGCAGAGAGCAAAAGAGAAGATAAAGGTAAAAGTGTGTGACATTTTTTTTACAAGTATGTTATAACATCTTATTTCAAACATCTATCTATGGTTAACAAGGAAGTTTATTACAAAATATAAAAATGTAAGAGTTTCACATTCAAATATCCTGGTGTCGTATTGTGATGCTAGCTTGCATGGGACTGAGCTTTGCAAATATGAAACTTGAGAATTCCCCAAGTCAAACAAGCAAGCAAAATAACAAACCTTACATGATTACAGAATGATTTTTCCAGAGACACACAGACTGTTTCCATGACGATTTAGAGGATATCTCTAGGAATAGTGTGTGAATATGTGTGTATCCGAGGTGGTGATGGTGGATGTAGTGGTCTGTATCAGTATGTTCCCAGATTTACCTTACTAAAGTTTGAGGACTCTGTTGTTTGTATATGAGTTTAGATAGTGATTGATCTGAAGTATTGAGGAAGAATGCATTCCTTGATATCCTAGACTATCTGAAGGGTTACAGAGAAGGTTCTGTTACCCAATAATTAATATTTCCAAATGAGAAAAAGATGAGACTGACACTTGAAAGTTATTGTAGTAAATATTAAATAAAATGTTGGCTTATTGCTTTATCAGCTCCCACTGTCTCACTCTGCTGGCACTGATTTCAGTACAGAGCCATGTGCAAGGACTGTTCCATTCACTATAAGCTGCCCCTCTGGTCTCACTCCATCACCATGACTGCCTCCATTCGAGGTGAAATTACCACCTCAGTGTCTTCTTTATCCCATTGTCCAACACAAACATGAATCTAAAACCCAAATAGCTTTTCATACAAGTTTATATATTCAATTCTCAATCCACAAACCCTCTATGCAATAAGATTACATCCAATGGAGAAAGATACAAACTGCCCTTCCACATAAGATGAAAGACCGATAAAATCCTTAAAATATTCATAGCTATCTATCGCCAATTAATTCCACCTGGATCCAGATCATCCTTCTCAAGCTCCATCTTGATCTTCTCCCTTCTCTCTCCTCCTCTCCAGATATCATTCCTTTTCTTTGCCTACCTCTCCCTGTCCAATCAGCTAACGCCTTAACATAAACCTACAGAAAGTCAATGACAATGTGTGCTAATCTGGTAAGAATCACCAGTCGGGGACTTGACTATATCATCAGCATCTCCATCTTTTCTTCTGTTGAGATTTATCTATTTATTCTCCAGATAATGTCAAAATAATAATTGATTGTTAAAGCAGATGATTATGCAAACAAAATAAATTTAAATTAATTTAAAATTAAGTTTTCATGTAATAACACAGATTTTTGTATTCACTGTTGGAATTTGTTTGAAGGAGAAACCTAATAGTTATTTTATTCAGACTGTATTTACTTTATATGCGAGTATTGCAAAAGACCAGAAGCATCTCTATTATCTTAATGGGATGGGATAACTGATTGTTCATCACCAGTTTATCAATCAATTTCTGATTCAGCAACTTCTACAAATAAATATTTTGTTATTTATTGTGAGATGCACTAATGAAATCTATGAATTACAACCTCATATCTTATTATGTATCAGAAAAATCTCTCTTCAAAATAAAGAAACAACTAAGTTCCTTTCAGGAAAGAAATTATTGTTTCCCTTTTGTCTCCTGTCATAATGAGCTATAGTAAATAATACTTATAATAGGCCATTGTTTTCTATCTACTCTGGATCTCAAGCCGTAACCAGTGGCTAAATACCAAAATACAGTCAAATAACAAAGTTTCACAGCATCAAGCTGGAACTAAGCTGTTTATTTGGCTTTCTGAGAAATCTGGATTAACGAGATAACAACCAAATTTCTCACACATGGTAGTTTGAATTGGCATATTCTTCTGTCTGAACTCAGACAGAAAATGTAACAAAAAATTACTTAGTATTGATCAATGTAGTAAATCAAATTTATCGTTCTATTCCCCTGTATTAGAATTTCATTAAAAATAACTTTGAAATGAACAACTTACTTTGATTATTTTTGTTGTATTATTTTTTCATCAGCTTTCTTTAGACAAAAACTGGATTCCAACACAAGCACGAAGAAACATGGTTTTTATGTTACAAATTATTGTGCTATAGCTAATTGATTCACAAATTTTATTGATTTTATTATTGATAATATTTGGATTCTTCTATTATTATTATTGTTGTTGTTGTCATTATTATTATTATTCAGAGAAGGTGAAGAGGAAGAGAGAATATGAAGTGGTGTGGGTTCAGTAGGTCTGAGGTTCATTGACTAGGAAGAATATATTCAAACTCTATTGTATGAAAGAATAAAAAGGAACAAACAGAAAATGAAAATAGAGTAGAGGTCTTCTGAAAATATTAGTATCTCTCTTTATTGATATCAAATATCAAGAAAAATTAATTAATGTATGAATCCTATGAATACATCCAAACTATATCTAAAATTTTTTCTTATAAATGATGCATCATTATCAGTGAATAAAAATATAAAATTAACTTAGATTGTCAGTAACTGCTAAGAAACATTTTTTTTAAAATTGAACAACTTTATTTTTAAAAACAAAGATAAATGTACAGATTTTAAGCATTTTTGCATAAAGGTATACGAATACATTTTTGTCAGTATTTGATTTTTTTAAAAGTTTGATAGTATGCATTAAAATCTTACTAATTATGAGCATAAAGTACATGTCAAACAAGATGTAACCTGGAAATCCTCAAAGTTTTCTTGGTGTGTAAAGATTAAGCATGATGGTTTTTTATTTTCTTTTCTGCTTTTTGGCCTTTGTTTTTTCTTGAACTTCATATAGACTGTGAGTTGTTTTTGGGGTGTTCAGAGCGTTCTGGGGTTAGTATCCAATTATCAGTGACTGCATGTTATGTCTGTTCTTTTGTTACTGGGTTATCTCACTCAGAATGATATTCTCTAGATGCATCTATTTTCTTAAGAATTTCATAAATATTTTAATGAGAAAGATGGACAAGAAAATTATCATTTTCAGAATCTTGACTATTCTAGAATAATAGTCAATATTAAGAGTAGGTGGTTGGGTAGGGAAGCAATCTAGTGCAGGCATGGATGAGAGTGGGTGGAATGGGGTTTTTCAGAGAGGAAAGCCATAAGGGAATATATGAATTGAAAATTTGAAATGTAAATTAACAAAATAACCAATAAAAATTATTTAAATCCTTTGGTAAGTTCACATTTGAATCCTTGTCTAAAGACGTAAATTTCAAAACTCTGATTAAACCTCATCATAAATGATGATCTTTATGGCCTCAATTATCTAGCCGATTTTCATGAAAAGTAGTCTGATCATTTACAGATCAATACAGAAAGATTTACTCATGAATTGACAGAGTAAATGGATTTCTCCTAGTAATTCTGCAAATGATACTTTAAAGGAAAAAGCATGAAACACAATAATATAACAAATCAATAAAAATTTGATGACATAGTTATGTTTGTAAGGATACTTGTATTTTATATTCCCTTATGTTTATTAGGATCAAACTGACAATTTTTGCCTAAAAGTTGAATGAGAGTTTAAACAGAAATTCTTCTGAATCTGTGAATCAAGTTATCCTCCTAATATTGGTAAGAATTCTACATGAAACAAAGTAATCTTTCTATTCATATTAATTGTATGTATATAAGTCCACTTATAATGAACACCAGACACTTATTGTATTTACTGTGATCATCTTGAATTTATTTTAATTGTTCTGTTTGTTTTCCAATTTTCTATCTCATTTGTTTCCTTTATTTCAAATTATTTTAAATTCTATAGTATATTGAGTTTATTTTGGAGTTATGCATTCCAAGATTATAATTTTAGTGCTTTAATCTTGTGTTCTGAAAACTTGTTAAATTACTACCTCTGAATTTTGTGTGAGCATATGTTCTATAGTCATTTCAAAATACAAAGTAACCTGATGAGAAACTAAAAATAGCTTTGTTATTTCCTTTTGATAGATATGAATTTTATGTCTAGTTGCCCTAGCTAGAAACTCCACTACACTGACAGATAGAAATGTCAATACTGTTCATCCTGTCCTTTAGCAGACTTTACAAGGAAAGGTTTTTTTTTTTTTTTTTTTTAATTTTCTACCATGAAATACCCTGCTCTGTATAGATTTTTATATCGATCCTTTCATCATGATAAGGAAGAGCCTAATTTTTGAATTCAGTTTATTTCATGATTAATAATCATTACATACGCATATATCACATTTTCTGTTAAGCAATGATTTAGGTTTTGAACATTTTCATTCAATATATTGTTAACTAACTTTCATAATTGCTAACTTGTAAATATTCATGTACTTAAATACAAAATTATTGATTAATGATTAACAGGTTATTATGCCAGATGTAGTAGTACATATTGATGAATCAGCACTCAAGATTGCATGTTCAAGGGTATCATGAACTACATGGAGGGCCCAGGTAAGACTGGGCTAATTATGAGATGTTTTCAGAAACAGTGAAATGTAATAAGTCTTTCTAAGTATAACATTTATCATGGGGACAGATGCAAAGATCCACAGCAAATATTAGGCCAAGCTCAGAGAACCTTGGGTAAGAGCAAGGAGGTCAAATTATAGGAGCCAAAGGGGTCAAGGACACCAGAAGAACAATGCCCACAGATCCAACTAAAATTGTCTCACAGAACTCAGAGAGTTTGAAGTGACAAACATCACACCTGCATGGGTCCATGCTATGTCCTCTACACATATGTTGTGGTTGTTTAGCTTGTGCTTTTTTGTGGGACTCCAAGATGTGGAAAGCTGTGATATCTCTAACTCCTTTGCCTCCTCTTGGGATCCTTTTCCTTTCTACTGGTTTTATATAAGTGTTTGTGCCTAGTCTTACTGCATCTTGTTATGCCAAGTTTAATTGCTATTCCTTGGTGGCTTCTTTTTTTGTTTTTTGGTAAATAGAAAAGAGGTGGATGTGAAGAGGAAGAGTGGATGCAGAGACTGTGAGTAGAGTCTATCACCAGTATGCATTTTATGAGACAAGGATCAATAAAAGAAAAATGTTCCTACATATTTAAATATTTATTTTATTCTTAAAGGAAAATTTTTGCATCATTAGATCACATAAACAAGAGAGTCCCTGAGCAAGAGTGTTATTACTCTATAAAAATGACAGCCCTGTAATAGGAGCAGAGACATTCAGATGTGTTCTAGTCATGGAGATAAGGAATAAGGAGTTATAACTTTTAAAATGTAGGAGGCTTCATGGGATGATGTTAAGTTGTAAACATTGGACACAAGCTTCAGGAAGAATAGATCCAGTCTTATATCAGAGCATTGTTGGGCAAATAATCTTGCAAGTATGTTCACATACTGAGTTTCATTTGTTTTATTTGCTGTTCCGTTGTTTTATAATGCATAATGGATGACCTTTGAACAAAGTTGAGGTTTTTAAAGATTCTTTTGTGATAGTTACTATGGAGCATGAGAACTTCTCTTTTGTAAATCCCCAGCCTTGTGTTTTATCCCTTTGATTCAGAGAGCGTTCACAACTTCTAAGCTTCAGCTATGACTGAGAGGCACTGCTTTGGGAGATGTAACTGGTATTGATGCTGGTTCATTAGATGTGCACACATTTTCTTTGAGTTTTCTTTTTTTTTTAAGTACTGATAAAATTTGGAAAACTCTTGGAGTCTTTCCTAAGCAGTAAGGAATGTTTTTGTTCCTGCATTCTGTCCATGACAAGGATGAGTGTAGGGAACATTGCACTAATTCTAAGGAAAAGGCTTGCAGGCATGGGGAGTATATATGGGATAAGGAAAGGTGAGGGGTGCAGACCCGGAGAGGGATGAAGACAGGATTGTAAAAACGGATTAAAGAACTTTAAAATATGAAATAAAAAAGGAACTGGGGAGATTGTCTACAATAAAAATAACTGCAAAAGTTTTAAAGAATATATTAGTATGGCATTATGTGTTGTGCTTTGGGGAAAACATGTTAATCCAATTTTATTATTAAAATATTTCAAATGCAAGAAACATATTTTAAAAATTAGGCTCAAATTATAAAAATCAACCTAAAGCAAAAGAAACAATTAAAATATCAAGATACTGTTTCTCTCAAATATGATTGTTTATATGTTATCCTTTCATCATTACATGTCCATCAATCACATTTTCTGTTAAGCAACGATTTACATTTTGAACATTGTCACATGATATATTGTTTTGACTATGCAGACATCGAAGTAGAAGCTTGTAGCAAATGCTGAAAATTTTCATGCAGAAAATGTCATAATTTTGGATTTTTTTATTGAACATCTTTTTCATCTTTCAGTTGTTAGATACTAGCTTATAAAACCATCCATCATTAGTCCATCCTCTTGATTTTTAAGGTCTATTAATAATAGAAAAGAAACATTTCATTCCACCAGAGTTGTGTCTGACAGTATCATTGTATGCTTAGTTATTCAGCATGATCAATGATTTTTTTTCATTACAAGTTCTTATGTTGTTAGCATTGCTTTGGAATTAGTTGAGAAAGATGTTAAACTCCTAATTCTTCTGCCTTTATTTCTCAGTGGATACTTTGAGTTAGAAGATGAGGGAAATTTTAATGTACATGGCATTTAAAGAACTAGTAAAGTATGATGGTGCCTATGCAAAGACTTGAGATGTGAAAAATTTCCTCGAGTCTAAATTTCAGAGATATTTTGCATCCTGCAATTGCAGGCAAACATTTTCTGTAAATAGTTTTGAATTTGAGACTTAATTATCTTAGCATAAAATTGATGAAGAGACTCATAATCAGATTTTAAACTGTAATTAACACCTTATTCTGTTTTAAAAATATTTGAGGTATTTTAAATTGTAAATGAAATATAAACATTCTCAGTGTTTCAAAATAGTTGAATTAAGCTCTTATAGCTTCTTCATATTGTTGAGATCTATGTGACTTTGATACTATGTGAACCAATTTCTCTGTATAAAATCTCATGTACTATATATATATATATATATATATATATATATATATATATATATATATAATGCATATGTATTATATATATATATGTGTGTGTGTGTGTGTGTGTGTGTGTGTGTGTGTGTGTGTGTGTGTGTGTGTGTATGTGTGTGTAGTTAAGGCAAAACAATGCCAAATAAACAAAAATCTACAAGAAAAAATAGTTTTTGCCTTATGTTTTTCAACTAGTCCTGGGCATGAGGCCTGATCTGGTATGTGGCTGGCATACTAAGTTACACTTCAATGGACAAAATAATTTCCTTATGCTAAAATGTATCCCATCCAATAAAACTTCTTTGTTGGGAGTAGATCCCCATTTCTACACCCAGACTTGACATGGACAGGATGCAAGAACAAAAGCAGTCCTAACTGCTCAGGAAAGACTCAAAGAGCTTTCCAAATTTTACCTGTACTAAAAAAGAAAAAGAAAAAGAAAAAGAAAATTTCTACATATCTAATGAACCAGCATCAATACCAGTTACATCTCCCAAAGCAGTGCCTCTCAGTCATAGCTGAAGCTTAGAAGTTGTGAACGCTCTCTGAATCAAAGGGATAAAACACAAGGCTGGGGATTTACAAAAGAGAAGTTCTCATGCTCCATAGTAACTATCACAAAAGAATCTTTAAAAACCTCAACTTTGTTCAAAGGTCATCATGGTAATGCAAATCTAAGATTCTATGTCACACCAGTCAGAATGGCTAAGATCAAAAACTCATGTGACAGCAGAAGTTGGCAAGGATGTGGAGAAAGAACACTCCTCTATTGTTGGTGGGACTGCATGCTGGTGAGACCACTCTGTATATGAGTCTTGTGGTTCCTCAGAAAATTGGACATAATACTACCTGAGGACCCAGCTATACCACTCTTGGGCCTATGTCCAAAAGTTGCTCCAACATATAACAGAGACACATGCTCCACTATGTTCATTGCAGCCTTGGTTGTAATAGCCAGAAGCTAGAAATAACCCAGATGTTTTTCAAAAGAGGAATGGATACAGAAATTGTGGTACATTTACAAAATGAAGTACTACTCAGCTTGAACAAACAATGACTTTATGAACTTCTTAGACAAATGGATGGAATTAGAAAATATCATCTTGTGTGAGGTCACCCAATCACATAAGAACACACATTCTTTGCACTCACTGATGAGTTGATATTAGCCCAAAGCTTGGAATAACCAATACAATTCACAGACCACATGAAACTCAAGAAGTTGAAAGTCTAAAGAAGAGATGCTTCAGTCCTTCTTAATAGGGGGAGACATATCCATTAGAGTAAATTCAGAGACAGAATTTAGGGCAAAGACTGAAAGAAGGGCCATCCAGAGACTGTGGGGAACTATCCTGTATACTGTTATTAAACCTAGACAATAATGTAGTTGTCAAAAAGTGCATGATGACAGGTCCCTGATAGAGTCTGAGAAATAAAGCATTGGATGTTCTCAACCAACCATTAGGCTGAGAAATGGATCCACAGTATGGAAGTTAGACAAAGGACTAAAGAAACTGAAGGGGCTTGCATCCTCACAAGAAGAACAACAGTATCAAGCATATCCCTCAAAGCCTTAAATCGTCTAACGAAGATGTACACATGGGTGTCGCTACCATCTCTGACCAGCAGAAAAGGAGCATCTACACAGAGTTCTTCTCAAAGCAGTTTATTCAGGAACCTTACAGCATGCCAGTGAAAATCTTTCTGTCCCTTTTTGTCTCTTTTTCTGTTTCTCTTTCTGTTTCCCTTTCCCCCAAGCACAGTCCCATTAATCCTCTCTCAACTCCACCTCCTCAGTCCATGTTGTATGGCTGCAGTTCATAGGTCCACATCATCTGGCCTGATATCGAGTCATGGGTGCACCTGTGCAGCTCGCAAGGTTGGAGTGGCTAATCTCGGGGGCAGGAGGAAGTCAGGTGCTAGTCACAAGTCTAGGCAGGAGTCTATGGACTGACACCACACCCGCTCTCCACACATGGGGGGATCCACGGTTCCAGCCACATATGTAGCATATGATTGCCTTATGAGCCATCAAGAGAAGGAGAGGTCCATTGCCCTGTGAAGGCTCAATATGCCAGTGTAGGGGAATACCAGGCAGGACAATGGGAGGCAGTAGGTGGGGAACACTCTCATAAAGGCAGGGGGAAGGGAAATGGGAGAGGGGAATTCCAGAGGGGAAACAAGGAAAGGGGATAACATTAGAAATGTAAGTAAAGAAAATATCACCCCATAACCAACCAACCAACCAAACAAACAAACAAATAAAAAAGAAAAAAAAACCCAACATTAACACACAGAGGTCTTAAAAAAAATATACTGAGTTTTTCATGCATTTGAAAACACACTAAGTAGTCACAGAGATGACTATACCTGTAAAAAAAGATAGGGGAAAACAAAGATGCTGAAGTGGTGGTGGCATTTTTAAAATGAAAGTAGTGATTGCTGATTATTATTTTTGTCATATACACATGACATATCTCCAGGAAAGCAAATAAAAAAAAACTATGGTTTACATCTTATTTGAATGTAAAAATATTCCATATACACATTTGAGCTTATTTAACATAATAGCTGACAAATGTGTATTTTTTCATTTTAAAATTTTAAATCACATGATTGTAAATCTATTAAAATGGAGAGGCTTTCACATATGTAATTATCATCAGGGATAGAAAAGGATATGATTTAGCTGATGTTATTTAACTGTGAATATTGTTGTGTATTGAATTCTTCATTTTTATGATAACAAATAAAGGAAGTAAAATTATTCAAATTTGAGCCTTTCTTTCCACAGCTTTGGAAATGTAAATTTATGTTCCTCTTAAAGCTGCTAACGATGTTGTAGGCAAAGAAAGTATCCTATTTGACTTAACAAAGACAGACAGGAATTGTGTTGAAAAATATGATGTTGAATAAAAAATTCAAAGTTTATTTTTGGCAAAATAGAAGAAAATCTTGCCAATCATTGGAATATCAAAGGATTATGGTCAATTCCATCGGTTTCTAGGCTCAATTTGTTTAATCTCTGTAAATAAATCTTAACTAATCCCATTTCTCTGTCAAGTCCACAGCCAACAAGTTTTTAAGATTCATTGTCTACCATATGTTACTACAAAAAGTTTTACAGAAGGAGATTTGAATTTTGAGATCAGAGTCTTATCTATCCATCTGTGAGAACATCTGCTCATTCTTCAGGACAGCCAATGTCTGTGTTAAGTGTCTGTTCAGGCTTTCGAGATCTCATAGAGCATTAATAAAAGAAACATTTCATAAAATATTTTTAAGTATGCTCTAAATGTATTATGTAAGAGGTAGGATGTTTCCAGAAAGTGTAAACCAATCAAACAAAATGTCCTAAATGCATAGTCCTCTTAAACTAAATCATATTGTCTCATGAACATTCATTAGACAAAATGAAACCACCATCTCTTAAATATATCCTAATCTTAACATGTAGATGTAGGTACACAGATATGTGTACACATATATGAATGTACTATAGACAGGTAGACTAATATATATTGTAAAAAGCTGACATATATTCACATTTTATAAAGCAGTACTTCCTATTAAACAAATAATTAAAATTATCCTTAGATTAAACATTAAAAGTTCTCAATATTTAGCATGCTGATAATCACTATGTATATATGTGTATATAAGATACCACTATGCATATCTTAAACTCTCCATTCAACATTTTGAAGACAAATATAGAATTAATATTACTTGAAATATTTAGTTCAAGTAAATTATCTTTTTTGATTTGCTTATGTATATTATCACATCATCTACAATTATCAACACTTCTAATTCTTCATTTCCAGTTTGTATCCTCTTGATCTCTTTTAGTTGCCTTAATGTTCTAGCTAGCACGTCCAAGTAGGATAGATAGGGAGAGAGTGGGCAGCCTCATCTTGACCCTGAATTTAATGGAACTGGTTTAAATTTCTTTCCATCTAATTTAATTTTGGCTGTTGACATGCAGTGTATGTTTAGGTATGTGCCCTGAATTTCTGATCTCCTCAAACTTAGCCTGAAGTGATGTTGTCAAACAAATCTACACACCTATGGTATCATGTAATGAGATAATTCTGTGATTTTTTTTCCAATTTCCTTATATTGGTTATATTGATGGATTTTTGCATATTGAATCACACCTGCCTATTTGGAATAAAGCCTACTTAATCATGGTAGATTATATTCTTAATGGGTTCTTGGATTTTGTTCATGAGTATTATTTTAGGTATTATTGCATCTCTATACACTATAGTAATGGGTCTGAAAGTCTCTCTTTGTTGAATCTATGTGTAGTTTAGTAATCATGGTGACTGTGGTCCCATAGAATTTTTTTGGCAGTGTTCCTTCTGTTTCTGTTGTGTGTAATAGTTTTAGGAATATTGGTATTAGCTCTTCTTTGAAAGTTTGGTAGAATTCTTAGCTAAAACCATCTGGCCCTGGGTGTTCTCCTTTGGTTTGTATTGTGAGACTTTTAATTACTACTGTTATTCCTTTAGGGAATTGGTAGACAGCATTATGACAGTTATGTTGCTATAAAGTTAAATATATATATATATATATATATATATATATCAGGCCACCATCAAATTTAGTGATCTTTCTTTCAACTGAGTCTTCTCAATAACTCTCTCTCTCTCTCTGTCTCTCTCTGTCTCTGTCTCTCTCTGTCTCTGTCTCTCTCTCTCTCTTTCGCTCTCTCTGTCTCTCTCAATACACACACACACAAACACACACACACACACACACACACACACACACATTCATTTCAGGAACCAATATTTGTCTTGAAGTTTTTCCACAGACTGTCCCAATTCTATCATTCTTTGATTTAATTTAAAGTATGATAAAATATCTTTATCATTCCAAAGACTATTCTGGGTCACTGATTTGATTTTTCCAGACTGAAACACTCAGATATAAATCGGATGTCATTATCAAATCCCTCCCCTCATAGTACAGGGATGCATGAGAGCAAAGGTGCAGTAAAGTTCTTAGGGAAAGAAGTTATAGATGATTCCAGGTAAGCAGTATCTTCCAGATGCAAGAGAACTGTCCAACATGTGTATTCACAGAGAGTACGATAACAATGATAGGCCTGAAGCAGACAGGGTTTGAGAGTGAAGAGGGGTAAAAGCACACATGTTCCCACCCTCTAACGAAGAAGCAATTGCAATTGATACCCAACAGTAAAGGGAGATTTTTAGATTTTTTTCTATTTCTTCTTCTTTTATTTTATTATTCTTTCTTGCTTTATTTTTTTTACAGTCCATACTTCATCCCTGTCTGGGAACACCCTCCTACAGTTCCACATTCTACCCTGACTCTACCTCCTCCTGTCCTCTCCAAGGACCCCATGTCCTGACCCCACCCCCATGACATCAGACCTCCCCACTCCATAGGGCCCCAATTCTCACTCAAGGTTTTAGGTGCATCTTCTTTGACTGAATCCAGATCAGGTAAACCTTTGCTGTACATGTGTTGGGGGCCTCACATCAAATGGTGTATGCTGCCTAGTTGGTGATTCAGTGTCTGAGAGATCCTTGGGGTTCCTGGTTAATTGAGATTGCTGGTCTTCCTACATTGTTTTCTTCTCCTCAGCTTCCTCCATACTTTCCCTAATTCCACCACAGGGGTCATCAACATCTGTCAATTGGTTAGATATAAATATCTTCATCTGATTCGTTCAGTCACTTGTTGGGTCTTTCAATGGGTAGTCATGATAGGCCCCTGTTGGTAAGCATACAATAGTATCAATATTAATTTCAGGCCTTGGGAATCTTCCCCTTAGCTAGATCCCAAATTGGGCCTGTTATTGACCTCCTTTTTCTCAGGTTCTTTGCCACTTTTGTTATTGCAGTACTTTCAGACAGAAAAAATTCTGGATGAGAGTTTTTGAATGTTGAAAATGCATATTAAAACCTTATATCAATCAGAATAGTTAAGGTGGAAAGCTCAGGTAACAGCATAGGTTGGTGAGAATATAGAGAAAGTGGAAAACACTTTGTTTTGTTCATGGGGCTGCAAACTGGTAAAATGACTCTGGAAATCTATCTGGAGGGTCCTCAGAACATTGAAAATAGATCTACCTGAAGATCCAGCTATACTATTCTTGGGCATATACCCCAAAGGCACCCTACCATACCACAGGGGCAAGTGTTCCACTATGTTCATAACAGCCATATTTGTAGTATCCAGAAGCTAAAAGCAACCCAGATGCCCCACAACAGAAAAAGAGTTATAAAAATATGGTTCATTTACACAATGGAATACTAATCTGCTATTAAGAATGAACACATCATGAGTTTGCAGGCTAATGGATGGAAATAAAAAATGTCATTTTGAGTGAGTTAACTCAGATCCAAATGGACATGCATGGGATAGTCACTAATAAATGGATATTAGCCAAAAATATAGAATGCCTAAGATATAATTCACAGATCTCAAGAAGGCTAAGGATATAAGGTGCCCAAGTGAGGATGCCCCAATTGCACTTGAAGGGGGGGGTGGTGCTGCAATCACAGGATGGGGAAAGGGAATGAGGGAGCTTGGTGGGAAAGAAGACAGGGAGTAGAACATGATCAGTAGTGTGTGTGGGGGTGGGGGCAGAATGAAAGCCCTGAGGGCCACCATAAAGAAGGGAAATAGGTAACCTTGGAATGCAGAAGGTGGGGGAACCTTCTAGAATGTACCAGAGACCTGTAAGATAAGAGACTCTTGGGAAGCAAAGGGAGGATCCTTAGATGAAAAGTCCCACAGTGGGGAGAGTGAACTTGTAGCATTCACCTCTAGTAGAAACATGAGACAACAAGTAGAGAGATGGGTTTGCCAACCCACAGTCAAAAACTCTGATCTGAAATTTTAGTCTTCTACATTGTAGGGTCACTGGATATATAAACTGCACCTCAGTTTAGGCTGTATATCTAGAAGTTGTCTGACACAAAACAAACTCCATGGTTTTGGCTGTCTTCTGGTTCATTTTGTTAAGTTTTAGACTTTTTTATATTACTGGAGTTTTGTTTTTATCTTTATTTGGCTTAATTTTATTTTCGAGATTGTTTTGAATGGTGAAGATAGAAACAGAGAAAGTTCATTAAATTGGACCAGTAGGGTAATGGGAAAAATCTGAGAGGAGTATAGAAAGAGAAAATTATGATAAAAATATATTTTATGAAAAAATTAAAAAGGAAAGTAAGTGGGTATAGTAAGAGAGAAAGAGGCCTACCTGACTTATTTTTCACAATGGCATTTCACAAAATGAGCAGTACATTCCTCTCTGGTATATTGACAAACTAAGCATATATCACATCTCAAGAAGAAATTTCTCATCTGAATTTATATTCATAAATTCTGGGAGGCATCACTTCTTTCTTAGATTGCTTTTTTATTTTTATTTTTTGAAGTATTAATTACACTGAAGTTCAATCTCATTCCCTTTCCTCCTTCCTCAAACCACTTACTAATACATGGATCTTTTAGAGGAATTTGTATCCAGAAACATGACTTCTCTGGCAAGAGATCACATCTAAAAACATATAGATATATGTGATCTGGCTGGGGTGCAGATGTGCCCTGGATGTTCATTTATGAGTTCCTAAAGCGAATATGAAGCCAAAAAATAAGAAAGAGTCAGATACAGACATCAAACCCAAACACTGTTGCAGATTTTAAGAAATGCTTGCTGACAGGAGTCTGATTTAGCTGTCTCCTGAGAGGCCCTGCCAGAGCCTCAGAAAGGCAGATGCTCATAGCCAATCGTTGTACTGAGCACAGGGTCCCCAATGGAGGAATTAGAAAATGAATTGGAGGAGTTGAAGGGATTTGCAAACACATAGGAAGAAGAACTATCAACCAAACAGATCCCCTAGCCCCAAGCTCCCAAGGACTAAATCGTCAACTAAAGAGTACACATGGGGGGACCCATGACTGCACTGGCATATGTAGCAAAGGACAGCCTGTGGCACATCAGTGGAAAGAGAGGTCCTTGATCATGTGAATGCTGGATACCCCAGTATAGGACAATGCCAGGATGGGTAGGTGGGGGAGTACCCTCATAGAAGCAGGGGAAGGGGAGATGGGATAGGGCATTTTGGGAGGGGAAGCTGAGAAAGGAAATAATATTTGAAATATAAATGAATGAAATATCCAGTGAAAGAAAGAAAGAAAGAAAGAAAGAAAGAAAGAAAGAAAGAAAGAAAGAATGGAAGGAAGGAAGGAAGGATAAAAGATTAGAACAAATAGCCAGAGATAATTTGTGCCCAGGCAGACCAATTCAGTCAGAAGGTGTGAGAAGCCAGTTTAAATCATTCAGCTTGGAGAGGAACTTGGGCCAGGATAGCTATGTTGAAAAAGCCAGCCAGAGTTCAGATAGTAGACATGTTGAGCTTATTCATCAGGAAGACTCTGAGATGACAATTACTTCTAGTTAATAAAAGTTACAGGATTCAGGTATGAAACTCAGATTTTAGTACAATAGTATAACAAATGGTATTACATTTTTATACAATAAAAAATGTAAAGTAATAAATGTTAAAATAGAATGCACAGTTCTGTGTACATGAAATAGAAAGGGGATTAGGAAAGTGGGGTGTTGTAAGAAAAATATTAATTATCTATTGTATTTAAAACATTATTATTAATTATTTATTTAAAAATTTCATAAGACTATTATTTTATATAAAAATATCAATTCACATTGTTCAACAATTGAGCCATATCCTTAGTCTTTGAAATCTTAAGCAAAAGAAACTAAACTGATTGACTAAAATCTAAAGGGTTTGTATAAATATTTGAGATTAGTACATTGTATGTAAATAACATTAAAACATAAGCTAAATTAAGATATGGTATAATAGTATGAACCAGAAGTCTGATCCTAGAATGAAATACTCTTTAGATAGCCCAGATAAATTAGTTTTTTTTTTGTTTGTTTGTTTTCTTTATTTCTTGGACTTCCTACAGTCTGTGAGTTGTTTCTGGGGGAGTACAAGCCTCTGGGGTTAGCATCCCACTATCAGAGACTGCATATTATGTCTGTTCTTTTGTGACTGGGTTATCTCACTCAGGATGATATTCTCTAGATGCAGCCATTTTCTTAAGAATTTGCTTAAGTAATTGTTTCTGGTGGCTGAGTAGTATACCATTATGTATATGTACCACAATTTTTGTATCCATTAATCTTAGGAAGGACATCTGGGTTCCTTCCAGCTTCTGGCTATTATAAATAGAGCCGCTATGAACATTGTGGTGCATATATCTTTGTTGTGTATTGAAGGATCTCTGGGGTATATGCCCAGAAGTGGAATAGCTGGGTCTTCAGGTAGTACTATATCCAATTTTCTGAGGTATCGCCAGACAGACTTCCAGAGTGGTTGCATTAGCTTGCAACCCCACCAACAGTGGAGAAGTGTTCCTCTTTCTCCTCAGCCTCGCAGGCATCTGCTGTCATCTGAGTTTTGGATCTTGGCCAATCTAACTGGTGTGAGGTGGAATCTCAGGGTTGTTTTGATTTGCATTTTCCTGATGGCTAAAGATGTCCAGCACTTCCTCGGGTGTTTCTCGGCCATTTGGTGTTCCTCAACTGAAAACATTTTGTTTAGCTCTGTACCCCATTTTTTAATAGGGTTATTTGATTCTCTGGTGTCTAGCTTTTTGAGTTCCTTGTACTCCTTGGATATTAGGCCTCTATCTGATGTGGTGTTGGTAAAGATCTTTTCCCATTCTGTAGGTTACCGTTTTGTTTTCTTGACAATGTCCTTAGCCTTACAGAAACTTTGCAATCTCATTAAGTCCCATTTGTTAATCTTTGATCTTAGAGCTTGAGCCATTGTTTTGTTCAGGAAATTTTCTCCTGTACCTATGTGTTCTAAGGTTTTCCCTACTTTCTCATCTAATAGTTTCAGTGCATCTGGTTTAATGTGGGGATCTTTGATCCACTTACACTTGAGCTTTGTACAAGGAGATAAGAACAGGTCTATTTTCATTCTTTTGCATGCTGACTGCCAGTTGGACCAGCACCATTTGTTGAATAGGCTGTCCTTTTTCCATTGAATGTTTACAGCGCCTTTGTCAAAGATCAGGTGACCATATACATGAGGGCTCATTTCTGGATCTTCTAT
Source organism: Micromys minutus (assembly GCF_963924665.1). Lineage (NCBI taxonomy): Eukaryota > Metazoa > Chordata > Mammalia > Rodentia > Muridae > Micromys > Micromys minutus. The sequence continues at coordinate 38,011,787 of NC_137975.1, forward strand.
TCTATTCCATTGATCCATATGCCTATTTCTGTACCAGAACCATGCAGTTTTCAGCACAATTGCCTTGTAATATAGCTTGAGGTCAGGGATAGTGATTCCCGCAGATGTTTTTTTGTTGTTGAGGATGGATTTCACTATTCTAGGTCTTTCGTTATTCCATATGAAATTGCACATTTATCTTTCCAATTCCATGAAGAACTGAGTTGGAATTTTGATGGGGATTATATTGAATCTGTAGATTGCTTTTGGTAGGATGGCCATTTTTAAGATGTTGATTATTCCAATCAATGAGCATGGGAGATCAGTCCATTTTCTGAGATCCTCGTCAATTTCTTTTTTTAGAGGTTTGAAGTTCTTGTCATACAGGTCCTTCACTTGCTTAGTTAGAGTCACACCAAGGTATTTCATAGTTTTTGTAACGATTGTGAAGGGTACGTTTTCCCTAATTTCTTTCTCCACATGTTTGTCCATTGAGTACAGGAAGGCTACTGATTGGTTTGAGTTAATTTTGTATCCAGCCACTTTGCTGAACTTGTTTATCAGCTGTAAGAGTTCTCTGGTGGAATTTTTGGGGTCACTCAAGTACACTATCATGTCATCGGCAAAGAGTGATGTTTTTATCTCTTCCTTTCCGATTTGTATCCCCCTGGTCTCATTTGATGTCTAATTGCTCCAGCCAGGATTTCCAGTACTATGTTGAATAGGTAGGGGGAATGTGGGCAGCCTTGTGGAGTCCCTGATTTTAGTGGGATTGCTTCAAGTTTCTCGCCATTAAGTTTGATGTTGGCTGTTGGTTTGCTGTATATAGCTTTTATTATGTTTAAGTATGGGCCATGGATTCCTGTTCTTTCCAGGACTTTTAACATGAAGTGGTGTTAGATTTTTTCGAATGCTTTCTCACCATCTAGTGAGATGACCATGTGATTTTGGTCTTTTAGTTTGTTTATATGGTGGATTACGTTGTTGGATTTCCTTAATTTAAACCATCCCTGCATCCCAGGGATGAAGCCTACTTGGTCATGAAGAATGATCGTTTTGATGTGTTCTTGGATTCGGTTTGCAAGGATTTTGTTGAGTATTTTTGCATCAATGTTCATAAGTGAGATTGGTCTGAAGTTCTCTTTTCTTGTAGGGTCTTTGTGTGGTTTAGGTACGAGGGTTATTGTAGACTCAAAAAATGAGTTGGGTAATTTTCCATCTGATTCTATCTTTTGGAATAGTTTGGCGAGTATTGGTGTTATATCCTCAATAAAAGTCTGATAAAATTCTGCACTGAACCCGTCTGGACCTGGGCTTTTTCTGGTTGGGAGGCTTTTGCTGACTTCTTCTATTTCTTAGGTGTTATAGGGTTATTTAGATGGTTTACTTGGTCTTGGTTTAAGTTTGGGACCTTGTATCTGTCTAGAAATTCATCCATTTCCTCCAGATTTTCCAATTTTGTGGAGTATAAGTTTTTGTAGTAGGATCTGATGATTTCTTCAATTTCCTCAGTTTCAGTTGTTATGTCCCCACTTTCCTTTCTGATTTTGTTAATTTGGATACTCTCTCTTTGCCCCCTAGTTAGTCTGGCTAGGGGTTTATCAATCTTGTTGATTTTCTCAAAGAACCAACTCTTGGTTTAGTTGATTTTTTCAATGGTTTTTTTTTTTTTTTTGTTTCTATTTGGTCTATTTCTGCCCTGATTTTGATTATTTCTTGCCGTCTACTCTTTTTGGGTATATCTGCTTCCTTTTGTTCTAGGGCTTTTAGCTGTTCTGTGAGGTTGCTGATGTGAGCTCTCTTTAGTTTCTTTTTGGAAGCACTTAAGGCTATGAGTTTTCCTCTCAATACTGCTTTCATTGCACCCATAGGTTTGGGTATGTTGTGTTTTATTTTTCGTTGAATTCTAGAAAATCCTTAATTTCTTTTTTTATTTCTTCTTTGACCCTGCTATTTTTTAACAGAGCATTGTTTAGTTTCCATGTGTATGTGGGCTTTTTGTTGTCTTTGTTGTTGTTAAAGACCAGCCGTAGCCCATGGTGATCTGAGAGGATGCATGGGAGTATTTCAATCTTCTTATATCAATGGAGGCTCGTTCTGTGTCCAATTATGTGGTCAATATTCGAGAAGGTGCATTGGGGTGGTGAGAAGAAGGTGTATTCTTTTACTTTGGGATAGTATGTTCTGTATATATCTATTAATTCTAGTTGGTTCAATGTCTCTGCTAGTTTTGCAGTGTCCTTGTTCAGTTTCTGTTTCTCTGATCTGTCCATTGGTTAGAGTGGGGTATTAAAGTCTCCCACTATTATTGTGTCGGGTGAAATGTATTTTTTGAGCTTTAGTAGGGTTTCTTTTATGAATGTGGATGATTTTTTATTTGGAGCATATAAGTTAAGGATTGAGAGTTCCTCCTGACAGATTTTCCCGGTAATGAGTAAAAAGTGTCCTTCCTTATCTTTTTTGATAACTTTTGGTTGGAAATTTACTTTATTTGATATTAGAATAGCCACTCCAGCTTTCTTCTTGGAGCTGTTTGCTTGGAAGTTTTTTTCCCACCCTTTTACTCTGAGATAGTGTCTGTCTTTGTCTCTGAGATGAGTTTCCTGTATGCAGCAAAAGGCTGGATTTTGTTTATTTATCCAGACTGATAGTCTATGTCTCTTTGTTGGGGAGTTGAGACCATTTATGTTAATAGATATCAAGGAATAGTTGTTTCTGTTTCCTGCCATTATTGCTTTTTTGGGTTTAGTTGTGTCTGTGTTTTTTTCTTTTTTAGTTTTCTTGTTTAGGAGTTTTCTTGTTCTTACTAGGCAGTATTTTCCCTCATTGTATTGGGTTTTCTACCTATAATTCGTTGTAGTGCTGGGTTTGTGGTCAGATATTGTGTGAATTTTGATTTATCTTGAAATATCTTTGTCTCTCCATTGATGGTGATTGATAGTTTTGCTGGGTATAGCAGCTTGGGCTGGCACTTGTGCTCTCTTAAGGAGTGCATGATGTCTGTCCAGGCTCTTCTAGCTTTCATAGTCTCTGTTGAGAGATCGGGTGTGAGTCTGATTGGTCTGCCTTTATATGTTACTTGACCTTTTTCCCTTACTGCTTTTAGTATTCTTTCTTTACTTTGGGTACTTGATGTTTTTACTATTATGTGTCGGGAGGTATTTCTTTTCTGGTCTAACCTATTTGGAGTTCTGAAGGCTTCTTTTATGCTCGTGGTCATCTCATTCTTGAGGGTTGGGAAGTTTTCTTCTATGATTTTGTTGAAGATATTTACTGTGCCCCTTAGTTGATACTCTTCTCCCTCTTCTATTCCTATTATCCTTAGGTTCGGTCTTCTCATTGTGTCTTGGATTTCCTGGACATTTTGGGTTAGGAGCTTTTTGTTTTTTGCATCTTTCCTGGCTGTTTTGTCTGTGTTTGCAATGTTGTCTTCTGCCCCCGAGATTCTCTCTTCGATCTCTTGTAATCTATTGGTAATGCTTGCTTCTGTGACTCCTGATTTCTTTTTTTGGTGTTCTGACTCTAGGGTTATCTCTTTTAGTGTTTTCTTTATTGTGTCAATCTCTGTTTTAATTTCCCTCTTCCATTCCTTATTTCTTTGGTTCTGTTTTCCTCTCGTTCTTTGAGTTCTTTGGGTGTTTTTCTTGTTTCTTCTTTAAAAGCTTCTGAATCTTTTTGCTTTTCCTCCCTTTCTTGTTTAATTAACTCTATCAGCGTCCTGAGGCATGATTTCAGGTCTGTGTCTTCTTTTTCTGGAGTGTTTGGAGTTCGATGTTTGCTGTTTTGGTAGAGCTGGTCTCTGGTGTTGCTAGATTGTCTTGGTTCCCTTGGGATATACTCTTTCTCTTCCCTCTTGCTATTTTGTTGTCAGTGATATGTTCTTACTTTTCCCTTGTATCTGGTCTGTGACCCTGGTTCTCCACTGGTTGAGGTGTCAGATGGGTCGAGCCCTGTTTTATGCCTCAGAGTCGTCGGGTGTGAGCAGAAGTTCCAACGTTCTGTTTCTGTTTGCTGGATCAGGCATGGCAGGGCAGTGCGAGGCAGGGGGTGCACTTTCAGTGTGTACTCCACAGAGATCTTTCTGTTCCCCTGCAGCCCAGGTCTCCCACCCACCAGTTGCTCAGCCTCTATGAGCCTCCGTTCCGGGTGGCAGATGGGCCAGGCTCTGCTTTGTGTCCTGAAGTCGCCTCTGGGCAGAAACAGAAGTTCTAATTTTCTGTTCCCAATCGCAGTTGCTCAGCCTCTATGAGCCGCTGATCAGGGTAGTAGGTAGGCCAGGCTCTGCTTTGCGTCTGGAAGTCGCCTCCGGGCAGAAACAGAAGTTCTAATTTTCTGTTCCCAATTGCAGTTGCTCAGCCTCTATGATCTGCCAATCCGGGTGTCAGGTAGGCCAGGCTCTGCTCTGCGTCCAGAAGTCGCCTCCGGGTGGAAACAGAAGTTCTAATTTTTTGTTCCCAATCGCTGGATCGGGTAGGGCGGGGCAAAGCATAGTACGGTGTGCACTTTCTGTGTGCACTCCGCAGAGATCTCTCTGCTCCCTTGCAGTCTTGGTCTCCCACTCACCAGTTGCTCAGCCTCTATGAGCTGCCGTTCTGCCTGGCAGGTAGGCCAGGCTCCACTCTGCGTCCGGAAGTTGCCAGTTGCTCAGCCTCTATGAGCCGCCATTCCGCCTGGCACGTAGGCCAGGCTCCGCTCTGCGTCTGGAAGTCGCCTCCGGGTGGAAACAGAAGTTCCAATTTTCTGTTCCCAATCGCAGTTGCTCAGCCTCTATGATCCGCCGTTCCGCCCGGCAGGTAGGCCAGGCTCTGATCTGCCAATAAATTAGTTTTTAAAAGAGAAAAGTCTTTATGACTTGAGTTCTATTATTTATTGGAAATGATATGATTCATCAAAAACATCACATAAATTGCTGTGCTTTTTAATCACAATGTGAGAAAATTTTGAAGTTATTAAAATCTAGAAATATTCTTTATTTTATGGAATTGTTTTCATATTTACATATTTTAAAGCACATTTGAATGTTACATGTTAAAATCTATTTTCTGTTGTAGAATAGTTACCAAGGGCATCTTATAGAAACCTTGTTGGAAGCAGTCAGCTTTTCCACTGAAGGATTGATACTTTCACTTTGTAGATAAATGTACAGGAAGAACCTGAAGTGGAATTCTGAAGAAAACAGGCTGGAGATGTTGATTAGACTCTCATCATAAGAGTGGTATAACTATTAATTTACTGGGTTGCAAATTCCACAGAAATATTGTAAAATTCATGATTCAAAATATTGTGTACTGTATTATGAAACAGTAACCTTTGTGGTTATTATTGCTTCATATTAATTGAATAAATTAATTGATTTATCTGTGATTTCAGTACATGCCTAGATTCTGCATTGCGTGTATGGCATATATCTTTTATCATCTTTCCCTCTTTTTCGTCTTTGAACTTTACCAAATTGTGTATTTATTTATGTATTTATTTTATTTTAAATGTTTATTATTTTTCTAAAACAGAAAGAAATATATGGCACTCTTCTATGTTTGTTCTCTTCACTATACACAGAATATTGATCAATACTTCATTGTGTCTATATAGTCCAAATTTTTCTTTAATTGATATAATGATATAATGATATATATATAGGCTGTAGGCTGATTTGAAATATTGGATGTGATGAATATTACTCCAATAAAGATATCTATGGATATATTTCTAAAAGATGTGGTGGTTTAAATATGCTTGACCCGTAAGAATTGGTAGTATTAGTAGGTGTTGCATTATTGGAAAAGATGCGGCCTTGTTATAGGAAGTGTGTATAGGAAGTGTGTCTAGGAAGTGTGTCACTGTATAGATAGGCTTTGAGGTCATAGGATCAACCTTGCCCAGTGAGGACAGCCTCCCCAGGGCTGGCTGTAGAAGAAACTCTCCTTTGGATCAAGATGTAGCTCAGCTCCTTCTCAGCACCACATCTGCCTGGACACTGTCATGATTCCTGCTATGATAATAATAAATGAACCTCTAAAAGTGTAAGCCAGCCCCAGTTAAGTGTTGTTCTTTGAAAAGTTGTTTCATCAAATTTATGGAGTCCCTTCCCCAAAATGAAAATCTTGTCAGAGACAATCAATCTGATAGTATTGCCTGAGGGTCAAGATGTAGATGTAGAACTATAGGTTCCTCAGCACCATGTCTGCCTGCACATTGCCAATGGACCAAACTTCTAAACATGTAAGCCAAATCCCAATTAAATAACTTTTGTAAGGATGCTGGACATGGTGTCTCTTCATAGTAGTAAAACCTTAGCGAAGACATAGGCCAATTTAATAACATTCTGTATCTCAATCTCATTATCTGAGAATTCCTTAGGAAAATAATATAAATGGTTTTGCTTTTTGCATCATAATTATTTTTAAATGGTACACATATATATCAGAACTCAAAATAAACAGTATTCTTTTTCTACTCTTGTGTCTCCTTTAACTTAACAAAATTCTTAATAATTATTGCTACACAAGTCACATTCATACTCAGCTCCTCATATATTGATCTAATTAGTTTTCCATGTTCTATGTTATAAAATGTACACATAGTTTTGTCTTTCTTAATATTTTCATGTCTTTCTTCTTTTCAAATAATTCTCTGATAATTGGCAAGTGTTTGGAATATTTTTTGATGTTTAATTTTTTCTTTAATTATATGAATGTATTTTAATGTTTTGAATTATATATTGGTTTTTATTTTAGTATGTTATTTGTAACAATACATTGAATTCATATGATTATCCTTTCATATCACATGAAGCCTTTCTTTCATTCTGATTTTACAATGCAATAGTGTGATTTCTTTTGGGATCTTTTTCTGTTCCAATTGCTATTTTCTATACTGTCTTCAGAGTTTTATTACATGTCCTTCCCCTTAAGTTTTAATAAATGAACAGCTACTTCTCTCCACCTAATATTTTTTTCCATTGGGAAAACATGAAAAAATACATTTCTACTTAAAAGCAGAACAGCATCTTCCAGCTGAATCCGAAAGACCACCCCTGTCCATTGCCTCTGGCATTGAAGTCAACAAAGAAACTATAATAGGAAACAGTACAGGGTAGAATAGCATTCCATTTTCACAGGGAGCATATAGTTCAGTCACTTTTAATGTTTCTCACTCTCAGAAGGACACTCACAGCTTTCTCAGAAGCCAAGGTAAGTAAATTGGCTTCATGAACCCCTCTAGCACTAGGACAATGCCTCCTTGCTCTCCCTCAGAGGATGAATAGATCAGAGGTGTTGCACGGGCACCATGTGACATATATATATATATATATATATATATATATATATATATATATATATATATATATATATATATATATATATATATATGTAATTTGGTAACAAAAATAAAGTAAAAAAACTTAATAAACAAAACATGTTTAGCAGGGGCAAAATTTAAAAAAAGAGTTAATTACAAACTAAGCTGGGCAAGATCATTGACACATGGGAGAAAATGATCTAGCCTCTAAGTCCACACATAGGATTGCAATTTAGATATATGTGCATTTTTCTTATTGTGAGTATACATACCTAAATGATTGTGCTAATCGATTGGGGTAAGTTTGCATCATGTTTTGTACTACAATTGTTTTTTCGAATTCTTGACACAAATGAGATTTTCTTCTTTGACAGTAAAGCAATGCTTTATGTATTTGATAGGAAGAGTGCTCACTTCACTTCTGTTCTAGGCAATCAGCTAAAGAATACCAGAAATGCAACTGTGTTTGATCCTAGTTATGTTGGTTACAACTACAATGAGAGAGCAAGTACCCCTGAGAGTAGGAGCTACTCATGTCTGCTGTGGGATGATCCTGAAAGGCACTGTCAGGTTTCTCACTGGGTAGGTTGAAGGAACTAATGGGCTCTATGCTCTGCTGTCAAGAACAGTGGAAATTTTGTAAAGGTTCTGAATGTTCTATAGACACAGAGTAGGTGAAAAACAATAGCAATCCCTTCAGACAACATGTCACTTTTGTGACTTATAAGGAAATAAAACACATGTCACATGTGGTTAAAAGTTAGACATAATTATAGCCAATATGGTTAAAATCTATTTAATAATGAGCAACAATTACTTAAAGAAACAGTTCATTCAGGAAATAATAAGATTGTTAAGAAATTAATTGGTCGCATATAAAATTACTGAGTATAGCAATGATTTAATGGAAAAAGGAAGTTCAATAAATCTTGACATGAAATACATTAAAAAGTTGCATAATTTAAAATAATTTGTTAATAAAACTAAAATAATTACAAAAAATTCTAATTAAAATGATCCCATATGGTAATTAACAGAGGTTAACACACATACACAAATACACACACACACACACATACTTATAAATATGATGATATATAAATATACTGAGTGGAAGCAACTTTATGACTTTTAATTATTTTTATCAAGTATAAAAATAAATAAAATAAAGCAATGTGCCCAATACTAAAATTGTTATATAAAGTATAATTTTTTTCAATTGATTTATTTATTCTTCTGTATATTTAAAATATATGAACATAAATATGTATATAAGATGATGGAATATTCATGTTATATAGGTAAAATAGGCCAGTTATTCTAATTTTCAGTTAATCAAAACCATCAAACTCATTTGTCTGTTGACAAATTTTCAAGTTTATGTGTATAAATAGGAACAATTTTTTATTTTCTTTTTTTTTTTGTGAATATGTAGTTTGATTGGTTTAACTATCTATTGGGATTACTCTGGTAAGTACAAATGTAAATTAGAAAAAATAATTTCTTTATTTTAAGTATTGAAGAGTTGTACTGCATGTTCTTTCTTCAAATTACTTCAGAAGACACAGCTAAATCATTATCTGACTATTTCTATAAGCTTTTGCAGAATTATATCCACATGAATAACAATTTAAGAAAATGAGTATTTTCTTTGAATCAAAGCTTGAGGTTGCCTAATCTATCATGGTAGGTTAAAAATAGCAAATTTCATGGTGATAGGGATATGTGACTTTTATGCTTAACATTTCAATGGCTCAAGGTCCAAAGAGGCAACAAGAAGGAAGTCATAGCTATAAAACTCAAGTCATGACCTCAGAATCCTACCTTTTCAAGAATTTCACAAAATTCGATTGGATTCCAAAGAGTTCTACAGTTCAGAACCGTGTGTTCCAAGGCCTATGTAAGACATTTCACAGTTCTAACATAAAATTCAAAATGTTCGTAAGTGCAGTACCACTTGATAAAACATTCTATTCAGTAAAACTTGAAAAGGCAGCATAGAATGTGTAGTTTTAATACATTTCAGAAGTTTCCTATCTCCTGAGATTCTAAATCTCTTAACTGTGTGATTTTATACAGTCAATAATAATAATACAGCATGCATTGCCACAGAGTGAAATTCCTCATTCCCAAAGACAATGCTATTGGGAATCTCAAGAAATAGCAGATTGAAAAAGGGAGAAAAATCTAGCAGGGGAAATAACAACTTCTAGAGCTCCATGTAGAAGGATTTTGAACCAGCCAGATGACCACTCTGGGTGGAATACAGATACTTCTTAGCTTACATCTGTATTCCCTCTGGCTGTAATACAGAGAAGTCCTTAGTACACAGCTTGAATCCCAAATGAATGTAAAGTTAGTTTGTAGAAGAAGTGCTCATGTTTGAAAGTGATGTTGAATTGAGGGGCAGGCAAAGTGAGGAATGATTGAAATATTTGACAGAATAGGATATGCCTCACTCTCAAAAGAAGAGAGCCGTTCAGGAAGAGATGTGGACACAGAGTGTTACAGACACATGTTGAAGAGAGAACCATCTATAGATTCAGGTAAAGACAGAACAAGCCATGAAATCTGAAGGAGCCAGAGATTCACATTGACTACCCGACTACCCGAATCACTTGGAGGCCAAGCAAAGCAAATCAGTAAGAGACCCAGAGAGAAGCCAGAATGAGTCAGTCAGCTTGGAAAGAAAGTTAAACCAAAACAGCTGAGTTGAACCATCCAGAGCTTAGAACTGACAAGAAAGAATTTTGAGGCTTTTTGTGTTGCTCTGCATTGTAATGCTAAATACTGGCTCCCAATGTTTGTTTGCCCCCAGAAATGAGGACATCATATAAAAGATGATGCTGTGTAACTTTGTTTCTTAATTTAAAACTGTTGTTTGAATAAAAGTGCCTACTACCTGAAGCTGGGAAAAAGAGAGGTAGGCAGGGTGTAGATTTTCAAGCTTAGTGTCATAGGCAGTTAACAAGAATAAAAATAAAGGGTTGCAAAGATGCCATGGGGTAAGTCAATCATGAGAACACGGCCATGAGGACTGCCCAGTTGGAGTAAAAGCAGCTCAGGCAGAAAATGGCAAGTTATATCATGGAGCTATTGACAGGAAAGTAGACAAAATGGCTTAGAGGGTTGATAATGACCCAGATCTAATGTTTAGGGCTTATTATAAATGCAAAGGCTTTTTGTGCATTTTTATTTGGAAATAATGATCAAAGGTGGGGTACGAACTCCCAATTAATTTTTAAGACAACAAAACAGTGCACTTTTCCAGCAATAGGTCTCAGAGACTGAACACATTCTAGGACTAGAATAGGACTGTATGAAATTTAGAAACCTTCAGAACTACATGGAGGTTGGCATAAAGAGAGTCTGTCCTTGACTTTTGAAGCAAAAGGAGCAAAGTCATATTCATAGATCTATGTATGCAACTGGGTTTCACAGTTGGCATCCCTTCCTCATTGACTGTAGTGCTCATGGCCCTTTTCTTGGAGAAGCCTACTCAGTTCCATGTAAGCCCTCTGAATTTTTATAATAATCTGTATTTTCAGGTTTCCCCTAAAGCATGACTTCACATTCATAGTGAAGCACAGAGACCAACTATGGACTTCATGTAGGAAAACTGTCCCTAGTGTAGTGGTGAATTGGAAACGGTAAAAGAATTCAACTCAGGACCATGTACCAAGAGAGCAGCTTCATTTTATTCAGCATACTGCACATTATTAAGGATCAAAGAGGCATCAGGGGAGCCACCAGCATAAGATGGGAGAGTCAGGAAATGTTTATTTTGGAGATGTCCTCTTTTGAGTTAGGATTCTTATGATGTAACTTTCCCATGAACACAAACACAGTTCTAATAAGTCAATGATTAACTCAGAACAAGAATCTGGGTTTATAAGCTGAATTCTCTATGGTATCAGGTTACATACACTCAATTTGAATGTTCAAGCTGTCACATCATTCTGTCACTTGTAGTTTGGCTAGAAAGGGACTTCTGTTTACTGTCATTGTGTAAATACTCTGAAACATACCTGTTCTCACTTGGATCTTTAAATGATCACACTTTTTCCAAATTCCTTCCAGATTGAACAAATAACTTAATCTTGACTAATTGATTCTACCTCTACTGAAGTAGATGCTTTGATATGAGTAAGTATGTTCAGAGCCTTAATAATTTTTGTTACTTGTGCTGGGGATGGGTGAGAGGCAGATCTTTCAGTTTCTTGTTTAGATGTTTTCTAAAAATGGAATGAAAATTGTTGCCTATTTTTCTTCTCAGAATGATCATTTTTGGTTTACAGGCAGTTTACTGATTTTTGTTCATTAATTTGTGTAGTGAGAATTCTGAAATTTTGGTTTCTTTAAAAATGCAGAAACATAAGATTAAATTATTGACATTTTAATCCCAGCTGTGAGATGCAGGAATACTTCAGATTGTCCAAAGCAGCTGACTACGATTTGCCTCAAACTCTAGCAAAGGCATGGTTTTGACAGCGCAGGTATTTTCTGCAATTTGACATTTGGAATTTTGAGGAATTTACAGAAGGTACATCAGTGCTAGACCTTTAAAAAGATGGCTTGTGGGACTTTAAGAATTGTTTTCTGTCAAGGCTAGATAAAGTATGCACAAAGAAGAAAACAACAAGAAGGCAAATTTAGATATATTGATGAAGAGGATCAAACTTGCCCCAAAGAAGATGATGATTCTAATCAGCAGGAAGTAAGCTAATGATAAATTCATCCCTTTTCCAGCTCCTGACATTATTCAGAAATTCCTTTTCTTTCCTCTTTATTGTTTTTCTTCCTTTCAAGTTTTAGGGAGTTGAACAAGTGAGAGAAAAGGGTTGAAGTTTGGTAGAAGAAAGAACCCACAAAGTAGCAAAAGACAGTTTTTATCCTACTGTTTTATTGAGTGTGTTTTCAGCCACTAACCTTTTTTTGTCCTTAATGTCTTTTACACTGAAAATTATATCTTCTGTAAATAAGGAAATATTATCTTCTTCTGTCCTCAGGTATATCCCTTTATCACAGTCTATTGTCATATTGTTCTAGCTAAAATTCTAAGCACTGTATTAAACAGAAGCGAAAAAAAAAACTGAACACCTTTTTCTTGTTCCTAATTTGAGTTTCCTTTCTTGAGGCTTCACACCACATATTTGAGTCATAGGAAAAAAGATAAATGAACCTGGGACTGACTTTAAATCTGTAACCCTACTGGTAAGTTTTCCTGGTGCTGGATGGTGCTAAACTATATCCATGGAGAAGAAAAGTGATTACAAGCCTCATCCAGATTTGATTCCTGCTTGTTACAATTATGACAGATCTTGCAACATATGACTAATTGGACAGTAGTTGCATAGTTATAGACAAGAGACAGTTTTCAGAGTGCTCATTCTATCATGTGCATTCTATAAGTTGAACTCACAACATCTGCCTTGATGTCAAGCAGCTTTACCTGCTAAACTAAACATATTTCAGCACAAGAATATGTTTCTTTCAATGAATAATTCACACACACATGTATGATTCATATACACACATATATATGTATATTCTTTGTTATTTATACTTTTCATTTTCTTTGTAAATCATACTACATATTCTTAGTTGTTATCCTGTAACTGTCTGCTTAGTATTCACATGGATTATTAAATTCTAGCTCTATAGTATTATTTACATGGATATGTGTTAAAACACACTCATCATGTGTGTGTGAGTGTGTGTGTGTGTGTGTGTGTGTGTGTGGTGTTGAGAAATTATCAATCAATCTTAGAATATTTTCTAACTATACTCTATCCTACTTTTACTTTCTTCAATGGCAGCAGATACACTTCCTTTAAACATAAATTGTCCACCTTCTATTTCTGTTTTTATGTGTTGTCTTGAATTCTTATTTGATTAGCTCTCAAATACTTTATTCTACTAAAGATTTTTTTAACATGCTGCCTAAGCATATTTATTGAGTTATTAAATGTAATTTTGAAAGTTTATCTGTAGTTTTTTTTTTTTAAATAACTACTTTCCTAGCATCTGTTTCACTTTGTCTTTTAATGTAAATTTTATGCCAAGCATGTTTGTTTTGGTCTGTTATTATAATTGCAGTGTTGACATCTATTTTGAATACATTTGTACATCTTTCATCTCCTTATGCTTTTTACTCACTTCTGACTTTGTTCTTTTCTTTTTAATTTTGCTTAAATTGCAAATACTGGTTTTAGTAAACTATCAAAGTTCTTTGAAATTTTAAGTTTGGTACATTCCTCCATTAATGTGTGTTTTGCTTCTAGCAGGCATTTAAATTAGTGATGTATATGGAGAGAGAAAATTTTAAGCATTTACTTAATGAAAATGTCATCCTCACTTTTCTTCTATTTTTCTGTGGTACCTTCCACACATCTTTCCCAATATTTAACTCCCTGTTTTTTAATATTTATATGCAACTGAATGTAATTATGCCTAAAAGACCCAGCCTAGCTCGTCCACACTCAGAAGTAGCTGGGAGACAAGAAAGGCATGGGGACTCAAGCTTTATGATCAAGTCCACCTCTTTCTGAAAGATGCAGGTACTCTTTTTATTTTAAGATTATATAGTCCAGTGCTACTGGCCACTTTTTTTTTTTGGATCTGGGACTCAGTATTTGCTCCTCAAACCTGTACACAAATCCCCTTATACCATGTACTAACTTGATTATAGACACACAGATCCAAACATTAGATGACCAGATCAATTAAGACCTGAACCCACTTAGTCAGCTGGAAGTCACTTATGATGTTACCTCTAGTGAACTCACTTCTGATTGCTGGCTATGCCTAAGTGCCAAGTCCCCTTATTATAACAGCAGTGCTTATAAAACTTTAGTAACTGAATATGCAGAAGTCAGAGAAGTCAGCCACTGTATGTGGCAACTGACTAACGCTTGTCCCATCATTTTATAATAAATTAAGTGACAAGGGCAATGGATAGGCCAACAAATACCCCAAAGGGTCTCACACATTTGTGTTCAGACCATTCCTTGAAACTCCAGTAATGATTAATCTTTAGTCCCTCCAGAAGATACATTGTGAGCCTGCACAATTAGCCTCACCACATAGATCTACATGGAGGTTTTTAATGCCTCTTCTGAAATCTGTGTCCTTGTCTGGCTGCTCCCTAGGGTAACTTACTATTCCAATGAAGACCTTCTCAAGCACTTTGCTTCAGGCTTTCATAACAGGTTTAAGAGAGAATCCCTTAAAGCATCCACAGTCCTAGGTGTCAATATAGCCAGAGGCATAAAAGCAAGGCCACTGACTGCTTTGACATGATAGTGCACCCACCATCATTCCTTATGGGAGGCCATTGATAGAGATATACAAAGATTAGAGAAATCAATGACAGCTGTAGAAAAGTCAACCTCCTCTCTAGCTGAAGTAGTCTTCCAAAATTATGAGGACTAAGACTTAACCTACTATAATAGGGAGCACTATGTGTAGCCCTAACAGAATAATGTTATGTACTTGCAGATTACACAAGAGTTATTAGAGAAAACATGGCCAGATTAAGAAAATGATTGCAAGACTGAGTAGCTATAAATAGAACAGTCTTGTAATGATATGAAAGTGTATTAAAACAAATCCTTGGTTAATTTCTCTGATATCCTCTTTAGTAGGTCTGCCCATTATATTACTTCTGTTACTTACATTGGGAACCTATATTCTCGATAAGTTAACTTTGTCAAGGACAGTCAGTCCTTTCTAACTTATGCTCCTTCGGTCTCATTACCAACTATAATAATCTGAGGCCATAGTAATCGAGGTGACGTGATTGGGCCATCTTAGTCGTGAAGGAGGGAATGAAATACCCAACCTAGCTAATTCCACTTGGAATACAGACTTCATCTTGTGTCCAGCACGTCCTTTTTTGAACATAGCAACTGGAAAAACTAGAACTTCTTCCAGGAACCAAGACACCCCTAAGTAACAGCCACTTCATCCTTGATAATAGGAAATGTCCAAGGTCATGTCTTGGGAAAATGACCCAAGATGACTCCAAATATATCAAGTTTACAATGCTAAGTAAATTTTTTTTCCTGCAAGCTATGATTTCTGAAATACCAACCAATCATGTCACTGCCAAGTTTGCCAGCCTCTCACACTGCTTAAAATGCATACAAGGCAAGGCTGACACCAGATCAGGACCTTTCACAACTCTCGGCTGCACTGGAGAGTTTGGAGGGATCTAAGCCTGAGCTTGAATAAATACTCATAGCCTTTGTACGTGATTGTACACCTGGTGGTCTTTGGTGGTCTGTGGGGACCCCGAGGTCTGGCTATAACAATCCTTACTTATATACTTAAGTGTGTGAAGCCATCTGCTGGAGCCAGACAAATTTATGAAAGTCACATGTTTGAAGATAATTGAATCTCTCCCTATCATCAATCAACTCCAATAGTTCCTCAATAATTAAAAAAAATATCATGTGCCTTGCCTCTATTCGTACTGGAAGCTAACTGTTTTTTTCTTCTTCTATGTAGGTATTTTATAGGCATCCGTAGCTGCTGTGAATTTTAGAATATAAGGTCCCTGTTACACGCAAAATGTTTTGTTTTGCTCCAAATATGTGTCTTATGTTATTTTCAATCTTTCTACCCTTTCTTCTAAAAAGGTACTTGAGTTTTATCAGAAACTGGTAATTATGGATGTTCCATTTAACGGTGAGCACTGCACAGACACGAATTTTCTGTCTTTTGCCTCTTTGTAGCTGTTTGTGTCAACCTTCATCCACTGCACAAAGACACATGTCGAATGAATACAGAGCCACACTGATCTATGGGGATCATCTTACTTAAGGTCTTACCCCTGTGAACAGACACCATGACTGTCAAGTGCCATGTAGGAGAAACTAAAATCTAGCAGGTGATATTCCTCAGGTGATTCCATCGACTAAAACTATGATGAGTTTCCTCGTTTAGGCAAGGCAGAGGAGGTTCAATTTGAGGAAAGATTCTTGCTATTTTTATGCTTTTTCTGTTATTGGTAAATATTTAACACTTACTAAATACAGACTAATGCAGATTTATGCAGATGTACAAAGATGCTCTATCTTATAGTGATGCTATATAAGCAAATAGGATTTTATAGAATTCCTGGTTTGTTTCAAATATTTTTGATTGGACAGTTCATGTATTTACATTTCAAATGTTATCCCTTTTTCTGGTTTCCACCTCTACAATCCCCACTCCCACTGCTTCTATGAGGATGTTTCCCCTCCCACCCACCTAATCTTCCTCAACACCTGGCATTCCCCTACATTGGGGAAATGAGCCTTCACAGGAGTAAAAGCTTCTCCTTCTTTTAATACAGACAATGCCATCCTCTGCTACATATGTGGCTGGAGCCATGGGTCTCTTTGTTTGGTGGCTTAGTCCCTGGGAGCTATGGGGGTTCTGGGTAGTTGATATTGTTTTTACTATGTGGTTGATTGCAAACCTGTTCAGCTCCTTCAGTCCTTTCTCTAACTCCTTATTTTGTTCCTAGTGCTCAGTCTGATGCTTAGCTGTGAGCATCTTGATTTTTATCAATAAGGCTCTGGCAGAGCCTCTCAGGAGATATCCATATCAGTCTCTTGTCAGCAAGTACTTCTTGGCAATAAGAGAGTTTTCTGTGATGATTTCAGTTGCAAGATAGATGTAAATAGTAAGTAAAGACTTAACAACAAGAAATACAATGAGCTTCCTTAATTACAATAAAAAGAAAAATAGACTTGTGACAATTTTGTGTTCAAGAAAATCATTTAGATCCAATGATAAGATCACAGGTGTGCACTATGATAAGGCAAGGCCATGTAAATAATGATTGTTTGTACTTTTAATGAGTATATTATAATGAAACACTCCTTTAAAATTAATATCAATATCCTTTTAAGTCCCATTTTATGCAACATTTTATCTCTGAGATAATTTTCCAAAGAACTTTTTGTCTAAGAATGTATAAAAAGATCAAAAGAAAAAAAAAATAACATTTTTGGTTGAATGGTTTGGCTCAGAGTGTTCTGCCCCATCTTCTACCTACTCATCCATCCATCCTTCCTTCCTTCCTTCCATCCACCTATCTAAATGTATGTCTGTTTGTCTCTATGTACCTATATAGATATATATGTATGTCAGCATGTATGCATAAACACTTGTGTAGTAGATTGTGATAAATAGGCCCAGACAGAGTGTATGAATGTTTGAATGTTTATGTGTCTATGTATATTTGACTGTGTTAAGCATTTTAATTTTTTTCCTTTCCTTCCTTTCTGGTTAACATGGCTAAACAGAGAGAATTCTGACTGATTCACAGAAGAAAGGGGCACCAGCAATAAATCCTTTTCCTTAATATCCTGCTGTTTTGCTTTGAGGTGCTAAATACCAGAGACTTGCAGTTTCTGGCTTCAGAGGAACTCAGGATGGTCAGCTACCATGGCAAAGTAACATAAATGCAAGTCAGTTAAATGTTTTATCAAAGCAAAGGCAGGTATAGTTCAAGAGGATCTGAGAGTTCTACAATTTCCTCTGAAGGCAGATAAGAGAAGAATGGCTTCCAGGAAGCTAGGATGAGGGCATTAAAGCCCATGGTCACAGTGACACTCTTCCTCCAATAAGGCCACACCTCCTAATAGTGCCACTTCCTGGGGCAAGCATATTCAAATCACAAAGATATAGAGAAAAGTATCCAGATATTTATTGAGGAAAAATATTGACACTGTGGCCATTTGCAAAATAAAGTAGTAAGTTCTACAATAAAGCATAGGAGCTACCATACTGTTGATTTCTGGACAGATTTCTTATATATAGTTGTGAGTCTTTAAATAAAGATGCTACAGAATTAATTCAGATCACCAGATCCACATTCTCTACAAGAGCTGGACATACTTTTAAGCGCTAATCTATGACTCTATTCTTCAGCAAGTGCTCAGAGAAACAGGCTCAGTTTAGGATTGCATAGCAGTGGCTATATTAGTGACAGCACAAAATTAGAATTTTGGGGAAAGAAAAGTACAAATCTCACCGAAGGGATAATTATTCCTCCCATCTCTCTAGGATGGTCTTACATGAATCAGATTTCCTGAGGAGTGATGTCAACCAGGTGATTGGCATGCAAGCTGGATCAATCCCTGTGCTTTGGATAAATTGAAATAGTATGTCTGCTTCAAATATCAGATACAAATGGTTTGTTTGGGGGTTTTTGTGTTTGTTTGTTTGTTTGTTTTTTGACTAGTAATAAGTAGCTTTATGACCAATGCAGAGATTTGATGAAATGCAATGCAATGTTTTCCACTCTGGAGAGGTCATGCTAACATATTGGAGAAAGAAAGATGAAATTATGGATTATTTCAACCATGTCCTCATGTCCTCATATATCTTATACCAATGCTATTCACCAGAATATATTTATGTCTGGAATTTATGTCAAAGTGTGTTTGTGTTCCCTGACAAATGTCACTTGTCTAGCAAGTGTGAGTATGTGTGTGTGTGTGTATGTATGTATGTATGTGTGTGTGTGTGTGTGTGTGTGTGTGTGTGTGCATGATTGCATGTCTCTCTATGTGTGTGTGCACATGTGTGTGTGTTTGTTTATGTAAAAAAAGCAAGAATAAATACAAGTCTTGGTATATCCCAGGCATTTTTATTGTTTCTGAGCTAGCAGTTTTTGGGTTCTTCCTAGTCGTAATCTAGATTATTAACTAATTCCATTTACTAAAGAATAAGACATTTGCAGTGAGGAATTGCACTTCTTTTTTCATAAGTTACACACATGTAATTTTTATGTATTTTCTAATATCTACTCCTTAAGTTTATGTTTGCTGAACTATATATTTTAGTGAAATAATTTGTATTATAATAAAATTTTTCATGTAATTTCTACTATATTCTTAAGACTATAATAGTAAATGCAAATGAATAAATTTTACATAAAATAGGAAGTATATTTGTTAATATATATACATAAAATTAATAAATTATCTACACACAATCTGGTTAGGTGTTCTGGTTCATCATTTGACTAATACTTAAGATAAAACATTAATTGATATGGAAACATAATATGAATAACATAGCTTACATATTAAACCACATATATTGATATTTGCCTTTAATTTTTTTAAGCAAATAGCTCTATTATATGAGAGTTATTTTTTGATCATTTAGTAGTCTGCATCTAAGACGACTATAAAAATGTAGTACATGTGTTTTACTATCATATGTGAACTCCAGAATATTGTTTGCGTGGCATGTGAAAATATTTAAGGCGTGTATCATTTTTACACTTTAAAAAATGTCTATTTTTACAGTGAATATATTAGCTCTCTTTTCAAAATGTTATTAGTACCTGCAATTGTTGTTTCTACTTTGCAAATTCTTGAATATTTTCTTAGGTTAGTTCTAAGAGTGAGAAAGGTAATTGGTGAGATGCATTTTCGATGATATATGAAGAAGAGTATTGTAATATACATGGATTTCGGTAAATGAACATGCTTTCTCGGGACTTTCCAAATAAGCAAATCCCATTAGAAGGGTGACCCATTTTCAGTTACATTCCTAAGTGCACACTGATATTGGACAGATAACACTACACATTTATCAACAATTAAAAAAGGGGGATTTGCTTCAGTGTGCTCAGAGACTTAGTACCTGATTTTCATATGATTCTCTTTGATAGAAGAGTGAAGTATATTTTGATCTTTTTGTCTTGGAGATATTAATGTTCGCTGGTTTCAGGTGTACAAGGTGGTAAGTATTTTGTAAGAAGAAATTTGATGCAAATCCCTGGGAACATAACACACATGCAAAAAATAATTGCACTGAATTTTATTCTACGTATAAAAGGTATATTTTAATGTCTTCAGGCACCACTACAATTAGTAAGTGTAAGGAGCGGCTCGGCCACCCTGCCAAAATGGCGCCGACATCCGGCTTGGTTAGAAATAAACAGCTTGACTGCGCATGTCCATAACCACTTCTGGCGCCAAAGATGCCAGCATGGCATTATGCTAAAAAGGTGATCCCCACCCTGCCAATCCCCGGAGGACAAGTCACATAACCTCAGTCTGAGAAGGATAAAAGGAGGGAGCTCTTGGCACTTGGGGTCCCTGTATCAGCATTGAAGTGTTCCTGAATAAAGGCTGTTGAGAATGTCTATGACCCTGCAATAGCAGAAGTCTGTGTCTATAACCATAGCCCATGTGGCCACCAAAGGTGTTGTTGGAGATATTTCTAGTCTAGGCTGTTACCTGGGATCATGTTGCTGTTCACAGGTTGTGCAGAGCTGGTCCCACCTCTCATAGGCTGTAATATGCAGGAAAACTCATTTCTACCATGGGCAGCACAATAAAGCAGGCCCTGATGCCAGAGCTGTGAAGAGCTAGTTCCAACCTTTGCTAACTGAAGCACTAGGGAGACATCGCCAGCACCTTTTCTCCTAGGAAGAACAGTAGAATTGACACAGAGGGCATGAGTATGGAAGAGCTGTTTCTCCTTACAAATCACAAGAACCAGCCTTGGTGACATAGGTACAATATTGCTGGCAGGCTGGCTAATGTAGCTACCACCCTGGCCCAGAACCAGAGCTTTAAGTCAGCCTTCTCCAACATCTACTCCATATAAGGACTGCTTGAGCATGTGAAAGGGCTAGTTCTACAGAACCAAAGCTGTATTCCAATGATACAACATCAACAATGAGATATCAGAGGGGTGTATACTGGCTGGTTTTGTGTGTCAACTTGACACAGCTGGAGTTATCACAGAGAAATGAACAGCAGTTGAGAAAATTCCTCCATGAGATCCAGCAGTAAGGCATTTTCTCAACTAGTGATCAAGGGGGGAGGGCCCAGGCTATTGTCGGTGGTACCATCCCTAGGCTGATAGAGAAAGCAGGCTGAGGAAGCCAAGGGGAACAAGCCAGTCAGTAATCAACCTCCATGACTTCTGTATCAACTCCTTTTTCCTGACATGCTTGAGTTTCAGTCCTGACTGCCTTTGATGATGAATAGCAGTGTTGAATGGTAAGTTAAATAAATCCTTTTCTTCCCAACTTGCTACTTGATCATGATGCTTAATTCAGGAATAAAAACCCTGACTAAGAGAAGGAACCATGGTAACAATCCAGTAATGATGTTGTTGCAGAAGCCACAGGCCTTGAATCCCACCAATGATTCATTGCATGTAATATTTGCAAGGAAAACTGTTGGGGAAAGGGGGTATTCTATAAGGTATACCATGAGACACCATGAGATTTTTTTTTTGTTTGTCTTTTTTTATCTCCCTGTGTGTGCTCCTTTTGTTCTGTGTTTTGCTTTCTTTGGGGGGTAGGTTTGGAGGGACAGAAGAAGGGTATATATGATTGGACGGAAGATGAGTGGCATTGGGGTGCATGATGAGAAATTGACCAAAAAAAAATCAATAAAAAGTAAATAAGAAGTAAATTTTGTTTTGAGATGTGTAATTAAAAAGTAACCGTGCATGTATAAAAAATTTTGTGAAGTAGATTTCTACTTTTCACCTAGGTATTTGTTTAAGAGAAAGAGCTTAGGCTTCCAGGCTGAGTATCTACATTAATTTTCATATGGATTAAACATTGTACTGTTGGTGTGATTTTACATTCCACATAAAAACTGTTCAAGTGTCTGTAACATTGTACATTATGCAAGAAATGCTAACAGGTCTTAATTGACAGAAGCACACACAGCATATTTGTTAGCCAATAGACTGAAGGTAATTTAGACAAGGGGTTGACTATTCTTCCTTGTTCTTGTTTTTGCTCACTGAATACAGAAGAAAAATAGTACACATCTCATATTTTTAACATTGATTTTATTTTGAATTTGATCACTCTAGTGTGTTTGGACATTCATTTCTCTTCTTTCCAGAAGACCAGATGGCTCTTGTTTGTTAACAACTTCTAAACCTACTGCAAATGATGCATGTAATGAGTTTAGTTCACTGAGTTTTGAAATGACTTATCTTACACTGATCATGGAGGAAAAGATTTCAATAATGTGAATACATAAATATGTTTCCCAGAACTTAACTTAAAATATAGGATATTATATTTTCTGTTGTTCACATTAGTATTTGTTTTCTTAAAAGGCATTTTAAAAGAAGTTTTATTTTTGTAGCAAAAGTGAAAAGGACCTACATGCATGCACCCCTGCCTATAAACAAATGTTCTGTTCTGCCATCAGCATCAGGTCATCGGCTATAGCTGTCGAACTTACACTGATTTGCATGTAGTTCAAGTCTACAGTTTACATTGGAGAATCTATTTGGTAGTGGTTATTTTATTGGTTTCCACAAATGTATGACAACCTGTATTCACCGGTGGATGTTTGTTTTTCTTTCTTTGTTTATTTGATTTTGTTTTTGCTTTCAGGTGGTCATTTTGGGTAGTATCATCCTTCTCAATTGAAAATACCTTATAAAAATAAAAAACATTCTGCTACGTAAACTATTTTAATTAAAAAGTATAAGATATGAATATATTGATATTACTATTGGAATTATATTAAATGATCTTGGTCTAAATAAAAATAGCAATAGACTGTAATTTTTTAATTTAATTTTTAATTATTACCATATTACTACACACACACACACACACACACACACATACACACACACACACAAAAACACACACTTTCCTTCTTATTGCTCTTTCCTGGTCACCCCTCTGACAATCTTTTCATACATTCCTATTCCATTTCCCCTCTGAATGGGTGAGGATCTCTGCCCTGCCCCGCCCCCCGTATCCCCCTTCCATGGCACATCAAATCTCTGCAAGGCTAGCCACAGGCTCTTTCTCAAGGCTGTCCAGCTAGAAGAACATATCCCATATACAAGCAAGAGCTTTTGGGATATCTCAACCCCCTACTCTCCCCCCATCAGAGTTTTCTAGATCCACATGAAGACAAAGCTACATATTTGCTACATATATGCAGGCCTGTATATGTTCTTTGTTGTTGGTTCAGTCTCTGAGAACCCCACATGTGAGGAAAGTTGGCTCTGTTGGTCTTACTGTTGAGTTTATATTCCCTTTGGTGTAGCAACTCTTCCTCACAATATTTCATAGGCGTTGCCAAGCTCCACCCACTGTTTGGCTCCAGGTGTCTGTATCTGTCTGAGTCAGTTGCTGGTGAAGTTTCTCAGAGGACAGCCATACTATAGACCTCTATATGTAAGCATCACTGCTGCTTTTCTATAGGATGGTTCTCAAGGTTGCCTGTTCCTTCATTCTCTGATCAATCCCCTGTCTCTGAGTTTCTAGTAGACAAGATAAACTTTGATGTCCCTATCACTTCACTGTGATTCCTTAGTCATCAGAGAAAGGGAAACCAAATCAACTCTAAGATTCCATTTTAGAATGAAAAGAATTGTTAAGATCAAAAGCTTGTCTAAGATTTTTTATCTCAAG
This sequence comes from Micromys minutus, assembly GCF_963924665.1. Classification (NCBI taxonomy): domain Eukaryota; kingdom Metazoa; phylum Chordata; class Mammalia; order Rodentia; family Muridae; genus Micromys; species Micromys minutus. The sequence goes on from NC_137975.1 coordinate 38,035,497, forward strand.
TCAAGCTCTAAGTGAAATCCAAGCATCCTTACTTGAGCACAAGTAAGGATGCTTGGATCTCACTTAGAAGGTGGAATAGTCATAATAGGTAGGTGGAGGGAGGGAGTTGGTGGGAGATGGGATGTGGTAGGGAATGGGGAGCTTCAGAGTCAGGTTTGTGAAGAGACAGATATTTCATGATACATTATCATGAAAAAGCATGGATGTTTGAAACTGTCAGGATTGGAGAGAGGTGAGAAACTCCAGGAAGAAGCAGAGAACAGGTGTAAAGGAGGCATCAAAGAATCAATGTATGTGTCCTTACCTGTGACTCACAGCATCGGGCTATAGAATCTGAAATGGTCACTTCATGTAGCCATGCAGGGACCGCATTAACATTCTTAAGAAGTAAATGTCACATTCCAAGGTTTAGTTTCTTTATTTTTATAAATGTTAAATTCAAAAATCATACTGGCATTTGAGTTTGCACCCATACTTGTAAGTTGATTTCTTCAGACAAAAAGAGATTAATATTTTAGATTTTCATGACTATAATGGCTTTGAAATCAGGCTCATAAAGATAGTTAGCACTTGATGTTTAAATAAACAAAAAGTTTTGTGAGGCATTTTTTTTAGTTTTGTGTAATATATAAAATTGATAGTTTTACATTATAAATAATATTAAAGAAGACAGAGTGATATTTCACTTGGTAATGTGGTTGTGATACAAACCTAAAGTATTGAGTTTAACTTCCAGGTTAAACCAGTCCAACATAAACTGCAACATATAGTGTACACACATATGTTATCTGTACTGGAACACACAACTAGCTGGATCCTTGGATTTTTACTGGGCATTCATCTTCTTATTGAGCTAATTTCATGTTTTAGTGATGAACATTGTCTCAATAAGCAAACACACACAAATATAAAAATCAGTCATGGCAGCTAATTCTCCAAGACTGAGGCCTGCTAATTAGGAACACAAGATGATTCTGGGTGACTTATTGAGAAAGTGTCTAAAAATTAACAAAATTCCAGGAAAAGTCCACTATATTTGGTTTCTACATCAACCCTGAAATAATCTCTGTCCCTCTCTGTCTCTCTCTGTCTGTCTCTTCTCTTTCCCCCCTCTTCTCTCTCTCTCTCTCTCTCTCTCTCTCTCTCTCTCTCTCTCTCTCTCTCTCTCTCTCTCTCTCATATTAAATGGTTTCAAGGAAAAAGTGTTAGAAAGATCTGGAATGAGAAAATGGAGGGGAAAATGATTTAGTTCTCTCTCACATAAAATGTAAAGAAGTCATTAACTTTTTATTTTCATTTTCACATAAAGAGAAACATACTGAGTGATTGAATTGAGAGAAATAATGTAATAATAAAATGTCAATTGGCTTAATATAGAAGATGATTTCACTATAGCAATGTACTTGTTACAATTAACTTGCTTTCTTTTAGTATATTAAAATCATGCGTATCACTTATCTAAGCTAATTTATGTTTGTTTTATTTTTCTGCCATGCTCCTCCCCCAAGCTATAATATTTACTTCTTTTCCTTTAATCAATCTCTGCCAAAGCTAATTGTCACATAATGTGCCAATGGCATATTTTAAATGTAACCATTTCGTTTGCTAATTAATAGTATTACACTTCCTATGATAAGCTTTTTGTGAGGTAAGGGAATGCTCTAACAAACAAACTTGTCAACTCTTCCTGCATGACATAGATCCTCATTTCTAGTGCAGAACTTTGTAGAGAAAATAAAATATTTCAGGAAACACAGCCTTGTTTCAAGTTCACTCTCTGAAAGCATCCAGAAGGAAGCTGTTATTCTTACAATATTGCTTTGAGCTATTTTCTTTTCCTTCAGTGTGTCTTGCTTTGTGATGTCCGCATGATGCTAGAGCAAATAAGATGGGATCACAAGAGCAAAAGGAAATGTCTACATATTTTCTAGGACTCATATTTTTCCAAAATAAACTTTTTAGAGGTCAGATGTAAAATAAAAGAAAGTTGGTTCAATATAATTCTTGTTTTTACTGTGTTATTGTAACCACTAAAAATGCTTTTTCATACATGGAAGATTAGTTTAGTTTAAAAATATCAGCATTTTTAAATGCATAGGGAATAAATGGAATAGACTTCAGGGTGTTTTTATCAAAGGTTTAAAGAAAGAATATATTAGGTTATGAATGTTCTTATCTAATAATTCATTGAATGCCTGATAGTTTTATAATATAGCATTACCCTGAGGTGGTGTAACATAGAAGGTAGGACTCTGGAGGAATGCTCTGGCACATATTATCACTGATATCTGCCTCTTTTATTCTGTTTCTCCTCCAAGTGAGGAGAGCAAACTACTATTACTATCATGATGTTCTGTACCCATTACAGTTATAAATAAAAATGAACTACACTCTCTAGGGTTATGAGGCAAAATTAATCTTTTCAACATAATGTTATATATGAATTATTTTGCCACAACAACTAGAAATGTAAGTAAAAGAACATATGGCTGAAAAGGTAAGAAATATCAAACATACAACAAAATTAATCAGTAGTCTCTGAGAGACCAACCATAATGTTGGGATATCACATTTTTTATTTTTGTGAATAGTAGTCACTCCTAATTAAGTTTTGCATGGCCACCCTGAATAGTGTTTGTTGTTCCTGTTTAAATAAACTTCTGAAGAACTATTCAAAAATCTCAGTGGTTAAATATTAAGGAGTTAAAGGTGATTACATTCCCATAGGAAGAACAACAATATCAACCAACCAGACCCCGCCCCCAGAGCTCTCAGGGTCAAAACCATCCAATAAAGCATACACATGGAGGAACCCATGGATAGACTTTTCAGGTATCACTGGGAGGGGAGGCACTTGGTTCTGTGGAGAGTTGATGACCCAGGGTAAGGGAATGTTGGGATACTGAGACAAAAGTAGGTAGGGGAGCCCCCTCATATAGGCAGGGGAAATGGGAGGGAATGAGGGTTTGTGGATGGGAAACTGGGAAGGGTAATAACACTTGAAATGTAAATAAATAAATAACCAATAAAAATATAGGAAATCACTTTCTCAGGCTAATGCATTTGCTAGAATCATAATCCCAGGGAATTGCTATATTTTATAATATATGCTGCCACAATTCTTCATTGTAAGGGATAAAAATTACTCTGTAAATTGTATTACATTTAGAAAATACCCAAAATTGTCCCAATTTCATTTTCTTTTCAGATCTTAAGAAATGACACATTATCAATGTATGGTTCTTTTTCCAGTCACATAGACTGTGCCTATACCTATGTCCATGCCTTGATAAGATTTAATTCTTAAAATGACCTATCACTGTTGACTAAAAAGATGACTTTCACAACTCTTATATCTCCAGTAATCAAAACCATGTACCAAAAATTTTCCAAGAGTTTTATATAGATAATATTAAAATCTCCCATTATAGGCACTGGAAATTAAATGTAGGTCATGAGTAAATTGTATTGTAAAGAAGTGCTGAGATTCATTTGGAGCTGGAGATGTACAGAATATTGGACATTCTAAAGGATGATATGTTGGCACTTTTCACTGCCATTTTATTCTTGTCTGGGGATGTTCTTTGTAGCAAAATCAAGCCAACCGTTGTTTTTTTTTTTTTTTTTTTTTTTTTTTTTTTTTTTTTTTCTCCTGTCCTACTGAGCATCCCATTCGTTGATTAAGCTGACATTTGACTGTATCCTTTACCACTGTCAAAGTTTGACTCAGTTGCTTTTTTTCATGAGTACAGTGGCTAGCTTCACTAGAAATTGAAAGAATGTAAAATAGGTCATTCAGTCACAATCATCATCTGATTAAGTGTCTTCAAAATACAAGGAAACTAATAGAGAATATTCTCAGCCTGTGCCTTAAGGTCATTCTCCCCAGAGAACATGTTCAGCTGGGGAAAGGAAGGAAGAAAATGGAAGATCCAGACATCTTTGTTGACACCTTATTCTAAAACTCTCCATTTTCTTTGGGTGTTAAGTATTCTCTTACCATATGACATCAATACATTCCTTAAAACACCAAGAAGCAGAGCACTAAATGCCATCGCTACCCTCCAGCACAGCTGCTATGCAATCCTATACACTGATGCAGGATGAGGACTCTCCTCACTCTGAAAGAGACACCTGGAACACAAAAAAAAAAGTTATGAAAATAAAATTTTCATTGGCAGGCATCAGCATGAATAGAATTAGGCAATTATTCCAAAGATCCAATAAGTTTGTAACTGTATTTCAAATTTTAGCCTAAGCCTTTGATGGTTTTTGAATGATGGTTCCTTTCATTTTTATTTCTTTATCTCTCCTTTCCGTCTCTCCCTGTCTCCCTCCCTCCCTCCTTCCCTTGCACACTTTCCCTGTCTCTGTCTCTGTCTCTGTCTCTGTCTCTCTCTCTCTCTCTCTCTCTCTCTCTCTCTCTCTCTCTCTCTCTCTCTCTCAATAGACAAATAAATTTTATTGGATGTGTTCACACAAACAAGGGTGAGAGCATTTTTACAGGGGCAGAAGTGAATCAAAGACAGCTGTATATAAGAACTGATTGCAGCCTTGTCAAAGCTGGAAAACTGGAGCACATAGCACAATCAGTAGGTAGCTCAGCAGGGACAGAAAGCAAATAAATAAATAGTAAATGAAAATTACAGTAACTGCAGCATGTACCTTTAATTTAGTATGATACAGAATGTGGTAATGGCTTGGCCACTTCCCAGCTAATTAGGAGATGTTTAAACTCTTGGATGGTCTCTCTGCATGCTATTCTAAGTTTATAAGCCAGATAGTTTTTACAGTATCTAATGTGATGCCTCAAAGTAGAAATCAGTTTAGATGAATCTGGATGCTGATGTTGCTAGTTTTTTCCCATTTCTCTGCTCCTTTGTTTTTTCTGGCACCACTTGCTTCTGCCTGAAGAATTCTGTATTTCTGTTTATGAGATTATTTTACTGACACTTGTTTGAATTGTGTTTTGCTGAGAACATTACTATTTTTCTTCTGTTTAGAAAAGTTTTTCTGTTGTTCTTCTTTTTTGTTTGTCTTATTGCATACATTCTGTATTTGCATTTGAAATGTGATCCTCTTTCCTCCACCCTACTCTCATCCCTTCACCCTCTCCACTTGTGTTTCATAAAGGTCTATTCCCTCCTAATCACACTCTCCACCCTAGTGCCATGGCATTCCCCTACATTGGAAAAAAAGCATTTTTCCTGAACCAAAAGCCTCTTCTCACATTGGTGCCAGACAGGGATATCTTCAACTACATAGTCAACTTAAGCTATAGTTCTCTCAGTGTGTGCTCAATGGTCAGTCAATGGCATTGGGGGAGGGTTTGTTTGTTTTATAATGTTGTTCTTTCCAAGGGGTTGCAACCCATTTTAGTTCCTTCAGTCATATCTTTAGCAAGTTAACTGGGGTCCCCATATTAAGTTTGATGGTTAGCTGTAAGCATGCTCAGCTGTATCTGTATGAATCTGGCAGTATCCCTGAGGAGGCATCTCTACCTGGTTCCTGCCAGTAAGTATTTCTTGGCAAAGCAATAGAATTCGGGTTTGGTGACTGCATATGGAGTGGATTCCCAGATGAGGCAGCCTCTGATTAATCTGTTCTTCAATCCCTGTTCATATCTTTGATCTTGTATTTTCTCCTATGAAGTTTGTGTTCTTCCTTCTAAGAAGGACTGAGGCATCCCAATTTTGACCTCCCTTTTTATTGAGCTTCATAATGTCTGTGAATTTTTTCTTGGGTATTGGGTATTTCAAGATTTCTGGGGACAGTATCTGCTTATCAACGTGTACATACCATTTGTGTTCTTTTGTGACTGGGTTATATTACTCAGAATGATACTCTTTAGTTCCATTCATTTACCTAGGAATTTCATAAAGTCACTGTTTCTAATAGCTGAGTAGTACTCCATTATGTAAATGTACCACACTTTCTGTATCCATTCGTCTATGGAAGGAATCTGGGTTCTTTCAAGTTTCTGGCTATTATAAATAAGGCTGCTCTGAACATAATGGTGCATGTATCCTTGTTATAAGTTGAAGCATCTTTGGGGTATATGCAAAGGAGTGAAATAGATGGGTTGTCAGGTAGTTCTATGTCCAATTTTCTGAGAAACAACTAGACTGATTTCCAGAGTGGTTGTACCAACTTACAACCCCACCAAAAATGGAGGAGTGTTCCTCTTTCTCTACATCCTTGCCAACATCTGCTGTCATCTGAATTTTTTATCTTAGCCATTCTGTCTGGTGTGAGGTGGAATCTCATTGTTGTTTTGATTTGTATTTCCTTGATGATTAGGGATGTTGAGCATTTCTTTAGGAGCTTTTCAGACATTTGGTATTTCTCAGTTGTGAATTTGTTGTTCAGCTCTGTATCTCATATTTTAATAGGATTTTTGATTCTCTGACATCTAATTTCTTGAGTTTTTTTTGCATATATTGGATACTAGTCATATATCAGATGTAGGGTTGGTAAAGTTATTTTGCCAATCTGTTGGCTTCCATTATGTCTTCTTGAAGTGTCCTTCTCCTTGCAGAAACTTTGTAATTACATTAGGTCCCATTTCTTAATTCCTGATCTTAGAGCATAAGCTAGTGCTATTCTGTTCAGGAAAATTTTCCCTGTGCCTATGTGTTCCAAGATCTTTTCCACTTTCTGTTTTATCAGTTTCAGTGTACATGGTTTTTTGTGGAAATCTTTTATCCATTTTCACTTGAGCTTTGTACAAGGAGAGTCTTCGCATTCTTCTGCATGTTGATCGCCAGTTGAACCAACACCATTTGTTGAAGAGGCTGTCCTTTTTCCATCGAATACTTTAGCTCCATTGTCAAAGATCAAGTGACCATAAGTGTGTGGGTTCATTTCTGCGTCTTCAATTCTGTTCCAATCATTTACCTCCCTATCTCCTTGAGGTTTTTATCAGACTAGCTTTGTATTATAGCATGAGATCAGGGATGGTGATTTCCCCAGAAGTTCTTTTATCATTGAGAAGAGATTTTTCTATCCTAGATTTTTTTAAAATTCCAGATAAATGTGCAAATTGCTTTTTTCAACTTTATGAATAATTATGTGAGAATTTTGATGGGGATTAAATTGAATATGTAGATTGTTTTTGGAACTATGGCCATTTTTACATTGTTGATCCTTTCAATTCATGACCATGGGAGATCTTTCCATCCTCTGAGTTGATCCTCAATTTTCTTCTTTAATGATTTGAAGTTCTTGTCATACAGATCCTCCACTTCCTTAGTTAGGGTCACACTAAGGTATTTTATATTGTTTGTGACTAATATGAAGGGTGTCTTTTCTCTATTTTTTTCTCAGAATATTTATTCTTTGAGTAGAAGAAGGCCTCTGATTTTTTTGAGTGAATTTTATAAGCAGCCACTTTGCTGAAGTTGTTTATCAGCTGTAGGAGATCTCTGGTAGAATTTTTGGGGTCAATTAAAGATACTATCATATCATTTGCAAATAGTGATATTTTGATTTTTTTCTTTCTGACTTGTATCACTTTGACATTCTTTTTATATAATTGCTCTGGCCAGGACATCCAGTGCTACATTGAATAGGTAGGCAGAGAGAAGGTAGCCTTGTCTAGTCCCTGATTTTAGTGGTATTGCTTCAAGTTTCTCACTGTTCAGATTAATATTGTCTACTTGTTTGCTGTATATATTACCTTTACTATATTTATGTATGAGCATTGAGTTTCTGATCTTTCTAAAACTTTTCACATGAAGGGGTTTTAAATTTTGTCAAACGCTTTCTCAGCATTTTGTGAGATGATCATGTGCTTTTTTTTTTCCTTTGAGTTTGTTTATATAGTGGATTAAGTTGATGTATTTCCCTATACTGAAACATTCTTGCATGCCTGGAATAAAGCCTACTTGATCATGGTAAATGATTGTTTTGATGTGATCTTGGATTTGGTTTGCAGGAATTTTATTGCATATTTTTGCATGTATGTTCATGAGGGATATTGTTCTGAAGTTCTTTCTTTGTGTAGGCGCGTAATTGTGGCTTCAAGAAATGCTAAGAGAAAACTAGTGTTTACAAAGACAAGGTAGAAAGTCTCAACCAAATAACCTCTGCTTTGAGGATGACCTTGTCAGATATCAATGGAAGGAAAGGCCCATGTTCCATTGAAGACTCGATACTCCAATGTAGGGGAATGTCAGGGCAGGAAGGAGAGAGTGGGGGGATGGTGAAAGAGCAGGGAAAAGGAGGATAGGATGGGGAAACTGGGAAAGGGGATGTTTAAAATTTTAAATAAATAAAATATAAAAAATCAAAGCAAACAAACATAAACAATGCCTCTACTTTGGTTAGATACAGCCTGGTAGCCCAGAAATTAACCCCAGAGATGCAAACTTGGAAATATGGAGGCGATCCAACTTGCCTGGATACCCCTCAATGTAGATTTAAACAAATACTAAAGCATTCTGCCTGAAAATGATGGGCAAACCAATATAAAATGTATTACTAATCAAAGCCTCTAATTCATAAAACCACAAGGGAATATGCAAACAAGAGGCTTATTTAATATAAGCCATTTGCCCTTTTAGGGGCATTAATTGTTTTCTAGGTTAACGAACACCATCTGTAGCTGTTGTATACAACATGCTCTTCTAAAGAACCCACTCCAATAAAGCAACTGGCTTTTTTGTGTGTGTGTTGGTTCTTTCGAGAATATCTCCAAGCAGACTGTTTAGGGCAGGTGCTTTGGCAGTCTGGGGAAAATTTCTTAAGTATCCAATGACAATTGTCAAGTGAGGCTGCCAAGATTCTCGGAGAGACTGCACATGGCCTGCCTCAGGCTCAGATGAGTTATTGAAAATATAAGTTCTAATATCTCAATATTGACAAGCAGAAAGGAACCTGTACATTTGTCAAAGAAGGCAGATGTTTATATATTAATAGATTTGGCTTTCCAACAAAATATTAAACATATCCTTCAAGACACAAATTTAAGTTAAAAACTGATTTAAACTATTTCTTTTAGCCCTAGACTATAAAATTAGCTACTATTAGTATTCCTTCTACTGACCCATCTCTCCCATGTCTTCTGGTTACTGTTGATACTCCTTTTTTCCAACACTCTCATACAACTTATACCTTCCAGAGTCAAGCATGCCCTAAACACACACACATACACACACACCAACACACACCCACACACGTACACCCACACACACACATAAAAATAAAATTATTCTTCATGTTAGAATATTCAATCATTGAATCCACTATACATACATATATATATATATATATATATGTATATGTATGTATATATATATATATATATATATATATATATATATTCATAATCAGTACTGAACAGTGGCTACACAATTCAGTGAACCAGAATACTTAAGTCATCATGGCCAAAGGGAACACACATTTGACTCTGTATCAGCAAGCTGAAGAAAATGTTCCAATAAATAAAAGTGAGAAATAAATGCTAATTAATATTGTAACCTTTCTATAGTTTTGATTGTGAGTGAATGATAATTTTCTCTGGTAAATGATTCCATTTTAAAGCAATGAAGTGTCTTGCCACAAGCTTTATTTTGTATTATATGTACTCTATGACCTACATCATCATCCTATGAATTGCATCAAAAGCTGCATTCATTACCTTCTGATCCCCCCCCCCCCGGCTTTCTTAACAGAGTCCATGAGGATTCTGCATTAGTGCAAATCTTATTTTTGTTGCATTCATAGTCATGGCTGTATATGTCTAACTATATTATCTCAGACTTTTAATGTGACACATGGAGCTTCTCATAAAAGATTTAAAATGACTTTTTGATACTTCATTAATTCAATTGAAAAATTCAAAGTCATATGCTTTCTTTATATTGACTATTATTTTTATTAGATGAGCGAGTTCACAGTATTTATAATGATCAGTAATATTATAAATATATTCTAGTTATCTCATTCATGACAGATAGTTTATCTCAAACAGCAATCAAAACTATCTATCAGAAATGTATGAATATTATTAACAAAAGGAGAAAAATATATATCTTTAAAATATTGGAAAACTAAAATTATTCTTCATGTTAGAATATTCAATCATTGAATCCACTATATATTTTTTTTATATTTTGCTATTGTTCAATTTATAATTAATTTCTTCACTTAAAGATTGTAAAAACAACACAGATTAGAGCACCCCATATTTTAACATCTTATACTCAAAAATGATTTTATATTTTTATTTAAGGTAGACATTACTTTGGTAAATAAAATAACAAATTTTGCTCAGATTTCAATTTATGAACATAACATGTTTATTAAGAAATATAAGTAAACCTCTATCAATATTACAGAAACAGTAGAACTCTAACAAACATGGATTTTGTTGTAAGGAATATTTTTCTCACAGTTACATCCAATGTGATAGATTTATTTCTAACATCATTGACCCAATCAATTTAAATTGCTGTAAAATTTATGGTTTAGTCATAAAACATTTAACATTTACATGCTTTGATAGCCACTAATCACTGCATTCAATTAAATAGTGTATTACATACAGAGGGGTGTATGGGACTGCTCTAACAGTTTTAGGGAGACTTTTAAGTTCTCACAGATTTGCTACATTGTCGCTTCAACTTGCTTCAAGTAACTAATGAAAATGAATAAGAGTAAATAATTTAATAAGGTTAAATATGATTACTGGAGAGTGTGATTGATTTTTAGTATAGCTTATTTATATATTATATTATATAAATAATATATACTGAATATGTATTTGAATATATATATATATATACATATATATATATATTCAAAAAACGTAAACAGAACATTTTGTGATTTTTGCCAGAAGAAATAAATCACAAAAGTGAGTGACTTAGGGCAATCAGTAATCATAACAAATGAGAACACTCAAAAAATTAAGACATTTGACCTCTCAGTTTGATCAAGAACTGAGGCAAAATATACAGCACATCAAATGAATCTGTTGCAAAGTAAGACTGATATAGAATATTACATAGAATCAATACATTCCATTGAAAAGAAAATAATAACGCTATTTAAAAATATCTTTTGTAAAAGCCTGCATAAAACATGCATAATTCTGAACCTACAGAGATCTGTGAAGGAAGCAAACCTGTTTGCACAATTATAAACATACCTGTGAAAGATCTCGGAATGTGCAGAATTGGGAGAGTTATTTTCCCTGCTTTCTGCTGCCTTCAGTTGTAATTATTGCTCTCTCTTAAAATAAAACACTGACATGGACAACACTAACCTATTCTCTGCAGGCATGTCTTCAGAGCATTTCCAACAAACACAGCTACTTTAGAACATTTCTGAAAGTTTGCACTTATGCTGATGTATAATATAAATATCAATATGACTTTAGAAGAGTTTTCTCAGAGTTGAAATAATTTTAAACATAAGGAGATGTTTTTATAGCTGTAAAACGAGATCCCTGGTACAATGCATTCCATTAGTTGGATCCAAACAGGAAAGAGAAACATTCTGCTTATAAAAACAGCCAGGTTTTTAACAATGATGTCATTTACTCGGACATGTAGAACAATTCTCTGGGTAGTTTTATCAATATTATCTGTTGCACTATCATAACATCATGATTTAGTATCTGCCTTCTTAGCATTAATGAACAAATTCATTCCACCTTTGCCTCATACTCGTCTCTGGATTTCTGAATGCCAGATTCCAAGGGGAGTTTTAGTATGATATAGCTAGGATCTTTCATTAAAATTTTCTGAGAAGGTTTAAGTATTACGTAAACATGGTCAAACCCAAGCATTTATTTTGATTTTTGCATCACATAAGAACATCTTCAGGATCACTCAACTTTCGCTGCCACATGAGGACTCCTCAGTTGTCTTTAGAATGCAAGTACCATGATGAAGTGTGGAAACCTTGAGGCAGAGAGTTGAATGGTACTTTCCTTCCTGTAATTCTTTTTTTTTTCTAATCCTCTTCTAAATTGCATAAATTCACAAGGTTTGACACGGAAGAGTTTAGAGAATACATTTTCATCATTTTTTTTGCATGAGAGCATGAGATTACTGAATTCTTTCCATACTATTTTGCTGAAATGATTTGCTTTTCCTCCAAGAAATATAGAACAATAAACTAAATTCATTGTAATGGTGACAAATATTACATCATGCACACATGCTTGATATGTTTTGTCCCCGCATGTTATTCATAAAACCCCATTCAGGACCTTGCCTGATCTGTATTTACATGCTTTATGATACTTGTTTTTGTTTCCATATATATTTTTTAACACTAAACCTGTATTGAATTAAATTATAAGTGATTGGTTATTAATTGTAAGTTAGTGTACAATCATCCTAAAAATGATTCTAAGATCCTTTAAGATCAAAGGAGATTACCTGGGATGGGGGTCATCCTGGAGAAATAGTGTTTTATTTTATCCTAACATCCACTGTAATCCTAAGCACCAAATGTCTATTTCTAATTTCTATGTTGAATCTCTTCACTCCAACAATATCAGTAGAATAGACATGTTTCAGATACCGAGGTTAGTTATACCCTGTTTTTTTGGAACTCTATGATTCTTATTAATGCCCTAAAGAGAGGAAATCAACATTTTTCCCTTAAGGTATGTATGAACTTAAATGAAATATAATGAAAAAGACCACAGTTCCAACTCAATGAGATGATTTCACTAAACTCAACAATGATGGCTACTTGAAATTTTAATTCTCAGCCTTCAGAATATCAGACATATTTTCTGTTGTTGAAGACATTGAATGCATGGGAATGTTTCTTGTGTTAACTGGTTGTCACTCGCATACAAATTCTAAGTTTTGAGTCAATCTAGCAAGATTTTCGGATTTTTTGGTAGTACTGCTATCTTTGATAATTCATCATACATTTTTATATATTATAATGGATTATCAGATGCCAAGTTGATTAATATGGTGGTTAGGTGTACATTATTTTGTTTCTTGGGAACAAATGACTAAAGATGCAACATTAGCTACTATATAGTTTGCCACAAATTATTTACAGAATTTGATGACTCTTAAGTACTTGTACTTGGATCCATTGAAATAGGTTTTATCAATCAGTAATCATTTGCCAAAGTTTTAATAGCGTACAGTTCCACTAGTCAGAATAGGACAGAAATCTGCCTTAGTAAACTCATTAATGATAACAATGCCTGCATCAGCACTTGTCTCAAAGCCATGAAAATATTGTTTGCAACATTTCTTTCTCTTAAGTAGATTTTATACCATACTTTCTCTATTCATTTATAAATCTCTTAATCATTTTTTAAAATATCTAGCACAGAATTTTACATTCATTTCACATGAACATCACCTATTCAGTATTCTTCTACCAAGCTCGCAATGATTTTATTAGATTATTCAACTCAATACCATTATTTTTAGGCTATGGATAGAACACAGTTTCAAAGTATATGTTGAAACTGTATGTGCGGACTCATAGCTCTGCATGATATCTGTCAACTAGTATCAATTCCTAGTAAGGTGAATAAAAAAGCACTCAGGTAATTCTAAATACAATCCCTTGTGATGATGTGACTAATATTTCAGGTGAGCATCAAGTTAATTTTCCAAATACATGTTGAAAGTGCAGATTTATGCAAAATGTGAATTTCATGCTAATTTAAAGCTACTTAATATGTGGGAAATATTTTATGCCTTTATAGAAGAAAGAAGACATTTCCACTCAAAAGCATTCTCTTACAAAACACAGTGTCTTTACTTTTTGATTAAGTATTCCTGGAAGATCAGAACTATGTGTTTTCTTTTGTTACTTGATTAATCTTTGTAACTGTTGAGGATTCTTTGGAGCTTTTCAAATCCAGTGTGTCCTCAAGATTCCAGAACTAGTATCACATACACACAGACATACATCTATATCTACATCTACATATATATCATATAAATATACATCACATACATATACATCATATCATATAATGTCTATATCCATATACATATGTGTATCTTATAATTTTTAACTTATATGACGTATATGGCATGGATAAGATGCTGAAAGTGACCCAATTTGTCTTAATGAACAACAATCCTGTCTTTAAAGAGAAACAATGCTTAATTCTCATCAGGGACCATTTTCACATATTCTACATATATAAACTTCATAAAACATTAACAATATTGGATAGTGGCTATAACTCCATAATTTAAACATTCTGCCATGCTTTGGAATCCTGCATTTGATCCATGATCCTCTAAAAAACAACAAGCCATTATGGTCATTTATTTAGATATTTGTTACCTTTGATTCAATTTTTTTTCAAGAACACAGGACAAGATTTACTTGTAATTGATACATTGCAAAATTTCTAGAAGTATTATTGTTCAGGACAATGAGGACTCCTGATTATTTTTTGGTGCAAAGATTGGTCATTTTAAAAACACCTCAGCTGAGTGGAGTGGTATACACATGTATTCCTAGTAACTTAGAAGCTTGCAGGCAGACCTGTTTTGAGTTGAAGCCAGTCACATTGTGAGTTTCAGGATAGACAAAGCTATGTGAATAGATCCTGTTTTCCACCATTACCTTAAAATGTCTTGTAATATGTCCCAAAAGTTAAAATCACTGACAACTTCTTCTAGAGGACACAGGTTCAGTTCCGTGCACCCACATGAAAACATAGAACTCTCTGTAGTACACTTGAGATCTTTAAAGACCCATGTGTCCTCTTCCAACAATCCAGGTTTATTAACATAGAAACAGATTTCCTCCCCCAGTATTACACATGTCCCTACCTGTTCAAGTGTCAGTAATTCAGAGCTCTTCTGTTTTTGTAAGGCAAGTCTCTGCAGGGATATAGTCTGTCACTGGAGGGACTCAAGCCTACCTGTAGTAGAAGCCATAGCCTGGTCAAGCTTAGCCTGGAAATCAACAAGCTGGGTGCTATACAAACTCCTCTAGCTTGTTTACTTCTTTCTCTAACTCCTCCATTGTGAACCCTGGTCTCAGTCCAATGGTTGGCTTTAGAGTATTAGCATCTGTATTTGTTAGGCTCTGGAAGAGTATCTCGGGAGACAGCTATATAAGGCTCCTGGAAGCATGCATGTCTTTTCAAACTCAGTATTATCTGTGTCTGGTGACTGTGTATGAGATGGATCTGCTGGTGGGGCAGTCTCTGGATGGCCTTTTCTTCAGGCACTGGTCTACACTTTGTCCCTGTATTTCCTCTTGTGAGAATTTTGTTCCACCTTCTAAGAAGGACAGAGGCATCCACCCATTGGTTTTCCTTCTTTTTGAGCTTCATGTGGCCTATGAATTGTATCTTGGGTAATCTGAGCTTTTAGGATAATATTCACTTATCTGTAAGTGCATACCAAGTGTCTTCTTTTGTTTCTGGTTTACCTCACTCAGGATAATATTTCTAGTTTCATCCATCTGCCTAAGAATTTCACAATGTCATTTTTTTAATAGCTGAGTAGTACTCCATTATGTAAATACCATATTTTCTGTATCTATTCCTCTGTTAAAGGACAGCAGGGCTTTTTCAAGCTTCTAGCTATTATAAATAAGGCTGCTCTGAACATGACAGAACATGTGTTCTTGTAATATGTTTGAGCTTCTTTTGGTTATATGCCCAGGAGTGGTATAGCTGGGTCCTCAAGTAGTACTATGTCCAAGTTTCTGAGGAACTGCCAGACAGATTTCCAGAGTGGTTGTACCAGCTTGCAATCCCACCAACAATGTTCCCCTAAATATATAAATGAATCAATCTAAAATCTTTACTGTAACAAAATGTTCTTGGAAAACATAAAGTCTTAAAAGAGAAGGTTGTAACACAGGCTAAAATTCTTCTAAGAAATTATTCTAAGGAATATCAAAGAAAAACAAAGAAATGTAAAGCAAAACTCTCAAAAAAAGCATCTCTACTGAGGCTTTAAGGCAGGCCTTATTCAAATAATCTGCACTATAGCTTTATATTTGAGTTATATATTTGAGCTTTCAAGAAAAATGCACTGACATATTCATGAGCACATCCATTTAAATAGAAGTAATTTGGCTTCATTAATATTTATTAGATTAAGTTAATAGGGGTATTATGCATGTTTCATGAAAAAGTTTTTAAGGAATATGTTGTGCAATAACTTGGGAGAAACAGTTTAAGCCAATCTAAGAATATTGTGAGTAAAGCAAGTAATAAAAAGGTATTACCAAAATCCTTGTTCCAACATCATCTACAGTGTATTACTCTCAGAAGTTCAACATTTACACCTATGGATGGGTAGAAAGTGAATCCTGAAAAGTTCATTCCACTTAAGTATACTTGTTTTATGCTATAGGGAAAAAAGAAAAAAATCAAAATCATAGACATAAGCAGGCTATAGCCCACAGATGATTTTTATGCACCTAATGATTGTGTCTTAGACAAGAGATATTGGATCAGGTAGAGAGATGTGACATCACTTTCCTTAGTGTGTATAAGACTACAGTTTATATGAGTATACAGTCACTGTGCACTTCCTGTTTTCTGCAAATAAGTAGGAGGCAGTTGAAGGGGCTAGCTTACAAATCAATTACATTACATCATTGGAACCCCAAAGACCAGAAAGTGCTCAGCCCTGAAACTATTGATGTTTGATCAGCAATAGTGTAAATGCATTTCACTTGAGATGAACAAACTGTCAATAGGTATTATTGAAGTAGATCAACTTTCCAGTTATTGTGACACACATCTGTAATTGCAGAATTTGAGAGCCCAATGCAAGAGTACTGCAGGAAATGTGAGAGTAGGCTGGGATAAATAAGGAGAACCGGTCTCAAAGAAGCAAATTAAAATCAACAAACTTTCTCAAGTAGATTGGATAAAGTCTTCCTTCACTCTAGCTTTATTGATTGTGAGATCTTGCAGCTCATAAGCATGACCAGGATTCTCAGGGTGATCAGATTTGTTTGTACATATCTTCTCCTACCAGTAATTTCTATCAGCACACAAATAAACACAACAAAAAAAAATACAAAAAGACAAAAAAAACATGAAAATGCATGTACCAACCCAATGTGGCTAGCATTTTCATGTTTTGTGATACTTTGCTTATAAAGTTCTCACTCATAAATTATCAGCATTCTCTGCACTTTTAAATTTTTATGGATCCTCTTATTTTACATACAGACTTTTGAAATTAACAATAACTAAACTTTGGTAAATATTAATACTGAACTTTTTTTTCTTTAAAAATGCACTAATATCCATGCATTCTTATGTCAACTTCCCTGTCAATCTTTGATTCCATGCAATAATCAATAGTCTATGCCTTCATTTAGTTAGTTCTTACAGTGTTAAAACCTTATTTTTTTGATGATTTTCTGTTAACCAAAACACACAAATGCACACACACATATGCATGTGTGGGAGCTCACACTGTTATTTTAAACGTGTAGGGAATTTACAACTTTATTAATTGGGTAGATAATAAAGTCTTTACAGTTATGCAGAAAGGGGCATATAAGAAGAGGTAAAAAGCAAAACAAAACAGAACAAAAGACCAAAAAAGTCCTACATTTTGGATACATATAAGAAGAGGTAAAAAAAGTACATTTTGGATATACCAACATGATATTATTAAATGTTACTGGAATAGAATGCAACAGTAGCACTCATGTAGAAAGTATTGAAAACTCATTAGGAAAAAATAAAGATGAAATTGTAAATAAATAATATTTCAGGAGAAACATTGTTAATTATGTCCTGATAAAATTATCAGCCTTGTTGCAGCACAGTTTCTGCTTCACTGTGCTCCCTCTAAACCACAGAAGAGTTCTGTCCGAAGAAGAAAAACCTGAAATCCACAATGATACAGCTTAGAAGGCTGTAAGAAGAAGGAAAGGCAGCATTCACTCTGCATGAGACTTATCTTGCACTTCCCTGAGTTGTTTAATGGAAAGTGCCACAAAATAATGTTAGTCTCCTCAAAATATCACCATGTCGATTAGTAAATGTAAATGAATCCAGAGAGCTTATATCTATAATCCAGAAATGGGAGGGGCCCCAGCCAGGATGCCATTTTCTCTGAGAAGCTATATATGGTTCTATTTAGGTTGTTCCTAGTGAGTGGGGCCATTTAGTACTATTATGTTTACAGGTGTCCTGTCAATACATGCCCACAAAAATCACAATTTTCATTTCAAACTGTGACTATTTTAGTTTATTAATGGTTTTTACTTGGTATTTAATAATGAATAATTGCATACACACACTTGACTTCAACTATGGATGCTGCAAATTGAATCCAGGATTTTTTGGTGGAAAAAAATGCTTTGAACTACTGAGCCATCTAAAACAGTACCACAATAACCCTGGCTTTCTTGGAATTTTTATATAAATGACTCATTTAAAAAACATTTTTTGTTTTAAAGTTCAAAATGTTTGAAATTACACCAACCATCAAAAATTGGGTATATGGAGAAGATACAATTGTGGTAACATTAAAAATGGTCATCCAAAAAATATTAGGATAAAATGATTTTCATCACTTTTTTTTTCATTTAGGGCTGATTCTGTAACTATTGAAGTCACATAAATTTTGCAATCTCAACTAGTAGTGTGGATTAAATTACAGTGCCAGTACTTTCTGACATGAATAAAGATAGCTACAATGTTACCCCAAGCTGCCTGCATGAGTCATAACCTACTAATAGGTTTCCTGGCATGCACCTAGGACCCTCTGAAGTGTAAGATATAGAATTTTGTTGTTATCCTGCAGGGGATTTCTGGAGTAGTAAACCTTCAGCTGATATTAATGGTATCCCTAATGTATCAGAAACTACATAGTTTCAGAAACAGCTTGCAATCTTGTCAAAATGCCTGCTTTACAAAGTTGAATTTTCTACCTTAAGAGTGTTAGTTATTGATCAAATGCCATAGACAACCAGAGTTAAAAGGTATTTCTCATTTATCTTTTGCAGTCTCCCTTTACTGTACAGGGGAGAGAAAACACCAATAGCATTCAGAATAATAGCTCCAGGCAGAGCTAAAGTGTTGTGCTACAAATAGCCCCATGCTCAACGTGATAGAGCCCCGGCACAGACACATGGTTAAAATCTCATTACTGCTCATTCCATTTACTAAACAAAATATTTATTTAGAACCAATAAAGATATTTTTCTGCAATGTCAGATTATGTAAAAAGAAATATACATGACAATGAGTGAAATATCCAGCCACTTGGGGACAAAAAGAAAAGAAGCATAGAGTACTTAAGTAATTGTTAGATTTGCATTAAGTTTACAAATATTTGGATATTTTCAATATTGTAAATTATTAAATCTTTACTATTGTTTTTTTCTGTTTTGTTTTGAAATGGATTCTCTCTAAATTGTTCCAATTGTTCTTGAAGTCTGAGTTCTCCTATCCTATTCTAACCCCTGTACTGGAGTTGTAGGTTGTAGGTGTATTAATCCACATCTAGATAATTTGCTTTCCCCAAAATTGCAATTATATAAAATGAATATACTTGATGCTTTGTATAATTCTTTGGCAAGCCTCTCTTTGTCTGTGTCTGTATGTCTCTATCTCTCTCTCTGTCTCTCTGTCTCTCTCTCTCTGTCTCTCTGTCTCTCTCTCTCTCTCTGTCTCTCCCCCCCCCTGTCTGTCTGTCTCTCTCACTACCCAGACATCTCTCTCCCCAAATAGAAAGAAGTATTCTTTTCTTTATCTCCTTTCACACCTACAGATATCTGTCATGTGCTTAAAGTGAGCTATACCACTATGCCCCAACATATGCCTGTAGTTACATTTCTCTATGTCCTCTCTTTGTGTGCTCTGAATTTCAGGTGTAATTTCCCAGTGTGAGGCAGCCTCCACTCTATTAGTTGTGGACAAATGGTCTTAAGCATTCAGAGTATGGTACCTAGCCTACAGCTGTCCCTCTCTGCTAGTCATAATGGGGAATGGATACAAACTGGTGCAACTGTTTGCCTGGTGTTACTATTTCATTTGGAAAGTCAGAAGCTAAGAAACATTCTACAAATAACAGCTATCTACTAGAAAGGGGAGGAGAGGGAGAGAGAGAAGAGAACAAAAAACTCTCTGAGAAATACAAATTATTTTTTATGTGTATCATTCTTGAATGAATTAGGAGCTCATTTTAATGTAGCTTTATTGTGGTTTTTATATTCCTAGAGCTCCTGTCTGGTAAAGAAATCAGGAAAGCTAGACAAAGAGACCTCATTAAGATCCTAACTTTTAAAGTTATAATGGAATAAGAGATTCACCAGAGAAGCTTGTCAGCAAATATTACTAAAAAGAGAAAAAAGCTTGCAGGCACAACCTTTTAGTGAATGAGAAAGGAAAATACTGTGATGTATCACAAAACCCTCATCATACCTTTTTCCTGTTATACAATAGCGGTGACATTTATTTATTTTTGATAATCAAGTGCACATGTTTATGTTGCTGATTAATAAGTGTTGCCTGATTACAATCTGTGCTTTTGGTTCTATTTGTTGTTCTGTGAGTTGCAAGATGAATTTGGTTATCCATCTCTCATGGAAGA
The DNA here is from genome assembly GCF_963924665.1 of Micromys minutus. NCBI lineage: Eukaryota > Metazoa > Chordata > Mammalia > Rodentia > Muridae > Micromys > Micromys minutus. Next base: position 38,056,037 of record NC_137975.1, read on the forward strand.
CAATTTTCACACAGAATTTGATATGGTCAATACAAATCACTTTGAACTTCTTATCCACTGCTCTATCATGGTATATTTCAGGAAACTTGGTGTTTCCAATTTGTCTTTGTAAATGGTAGTTTTACACTGTGTATGAAGTTCCTGGAGAAATTCAATTGAAAGCTCCTCTACCTAAAACCCTAAAAGAATAACTCCTACAATTGTAGCTGTTAAATAAAATTTTATTATCAGATACATGAACATTTGAGACTATTTTCCTAGACATGACACTTATTTCATTATGAGCTCTCAGTATTTAGTGCTGTTAGCCCTAGCAAAGCATTTCCATCAGCAATATTCAAACATCTGTGTGAGTTGTAGAACTTGTGGATATTAAAACCACCCTTCAATCAGATTTCTGAGAGAGGAGGTAAGAGAGAGAATGTTTCTTTGTCTCCACTATCTTCTTACTCACAAATCTACAGGAATATCTGTAGTTAAGGAATATCAATGTCATCATCAGCACTTAAAACATATATACAAATGATGTTATAAAGGCAGAGAAGCTTGTTTTTATATGTTTAAGACTATATGTTTACTAATATTTAATTAAAAAGCAAGGACATATTTTGAAAGAGAGCAAGAAGACTATATGGAAATCCTTAAAAATAAATGGGAATAATGGCATTATGATACAATTTCAGAAAAAAATATCAATGCACAGACTAGGTACTTGTAAAAGTAGATTTAGGGGTGCATATACTAGGTTCAGCATTTAAAGTTATACTACTGTGATAAAGTCAGGTGATAGATAATCACAGAGGATAATGTGAGGATAAAAGTTGCTGGCATTTAGAAAAGATGAGCTAGTGTAAGTAAGACAACATGCATGAGAAGAATTCCCAACTATAGCAGCTTTGAGCAATGGCCATGTGCAGTGTGTGTTACTGCGTGTGAAGAGAGTCCACAGTGGATTTAAGAATTTAGGAATGCGGAGGCTGAGCAACTGGTGGGTGGGAGACCTGGGCTGCCAGAGAGCAGAGAGACCTCTGCGGAGTGCACACGGAAAGTGCACCCCCTGCCTGGACCTGTCCTGTCCTGCCCGATCCAGTGACCAGGAACAGATCATAGGAACTTCTGTTTCCATGCAGACATGACTCCAGGACCCGAAGCAGAGCCTGGCCCATCTGCCACCCAGAAAGACGGCTCCTAGAGGCTGAGCAACTGGTGGGTGGAAGATATGGGCCACCAGGGAGCAGAGAGATCTCTGCGGAATGCACATGGAAAGTGCACCCCCTGCCTTGACCTGCACTGCCCTGTCTGATCCAGCAACCAGGAACAGAACTTGGAACTTCTGTTCCCACCGGGCGACTCTGAGGCATAGAACAGGGCTTGACTCATCTGTTACCTGGAGCAGTGGAGATCCAGGGACACAGACCAGATACAAGGGAAAGGCAAGAACATAACACTGACAACAAAATGGCATGAGGAAAGCGAAACAGTATATCCCAAGGAAACCAAGACAACCTGGCAACACCAGAACCCAGCTCTCCCATAACAGCAAACATCGGAATTCCAAACACTCCAGAAAAGGAAGACAGAGACCTGAAATCATAACTCAAGATGCTGATAGAGTTACTTAAACAAGAACGAGAGGAAAAGCAAAAAGATTCAGAAGCTTTTAAAGAGGAAACAAGAAAAAAACTCAAAGAACTCAAAGAACTAAAGAAAAACAGAATCAAAGAGATGAAGGAATGGAAGAGGGAATTTAAAACAGAAATTGACACAATAAAGAAAACACAAAAGATAACCCTAGAGGTAGAACACCTAAAAAAGAAATCAGGAATCACAGAAGCAAGCATTTCCAATAGATTACAAGAGATGGAAGAGAGAATCTCGGGGGCAGAAGACAACATTGTAAACATAGACAAAACAGCCAGAGAAGATGCAAAAAACAAAAAGATCCTAACCCAAAATGTCCAGGAAATCTAGGACACAATGAGAAGCCCGAACCTAAGGATAATAGGAATAGAAGAGGGAGAAGAGTATCAACTAAGAGGCACAGTAAATATCTTGAACAAAATCGTAGAAGAAAACTTCCCTACCCTCAAGAATGAGATGACCATGAGCATAAAAGAAGCCTTCAGAACTCCAAATAGGTTGGACCAGAAAACAAATACTTCCCAACACATAATAGTAAAAACATCAAGTGCCCAATGCAAAGAAAGAATACTAAAAGCAGTAAGGGAAAAAAGTCAGGTAACATATAACGGCAGGCCAATCAGACTCACACCCGATTTCTCAACAGAGACTATGAAAGCTAGAAGAGCCTGGACAGACATCATGCACACCCTAAGGGAACACAAGTGCCAGCACAAGCTGCTATATCCAGCAAAACTATCAATCACCATCGATGGGGTGATGACGATATTTCAAGACAAATCAAAATTTACACAATGTCTGACCACAAACCCAGCACTACAACGAATTATAGGTGGAAAACCCAATACAATGAGGGAAAATACAGCCTAGTAAAAACAAGAAAACTCCTAAACAAGAAAACTAAAGGAAGAAAAAGACACAGACACAACTCAACCCACAAAAGCAATAATGGCAGGAAACAGAAACAACTATTCCTATTAACATAAATGGATTCAACTCCCCAATAAAGAGATATAGGCTATCAGACTGGATACATAAACAAAATCCAGCCTTTTGATGCATACAGGAAACTCATCTCAGACACAAAGACAGACACTATCTCAGAGTTAAAGGGTGGGAAAAAAACTTCCAAGCAAACAGCTCCAAGAAGCAAGAGGGAATGACTATTCTAATATTGAATAAAGTAAATTTCCAACCAAAAGTTATCAAAAAAGATAAAGAAGGACACTTTTTACTCATTATCGGGGAAATCTGTCAGGAGAAACTCTCAATCCTTAACATATATACTCCAAATAGAAAAGCACCCACATTCATAAAAGAAAACCTATTAAAGCTCAAAAACACATTTCACCCCACAGAATAATAGTGGGAGACTTTAATACCCCACTCTCACCAATGGACAGATCATGGAAACAGAAACAAAACTAGCAGAGACTTTGAAACAACTAGAATTAATAGATATATACAGAACATATTATCCTAAAGTAAAAGAATACACCTTCTCATCATCCCATTTAACCTTCTAGAAATTGACCACATAATTGGACACAGAGCGAGCCTCAATCGATATAAGAAGATTGAAATACTCCCATGCATCCTCTCAGATCACCATGGTCTACGGCTGGTCTTTAACAACAACAAAGACAACAAAAAGCCAATATACACATGGAAATTAAACAACGCTCTGTTAAATGATAGCAGTGTCAAAGAAGAAATAAAAAAAGGAATTAAGGATTTTCTAGAATTCACCAAAAACGAAAACACAACATACCCAAAACTATGGGATGCAATGAAAGCAGTACTGAGAGGAAAACTCATAGCCCTAATTTCTTACAAAAAGAAACTGGAGAGACCTCGCATCAGAAACCTGACAGCACAGCTAAAATCCCTAGAACAGAAGGAAGTAGATATACTCAAAAAGAGTAGACGGCAAGAAATAATCAAAATTAGGGCAGAAATAGACCAAATAGAATCAAAAACAACCATTGAAAAAATCAACAAAACCAAGAGTTGGTTCTTTGAGAAAATCAACAAGATTGATAAACCCCTAGCCGACTAACTAGAGGGCAAAGAGAGAGTATACAAATTAACAAAATCAGAAAGGAAAGTGGGGACATAACAACTGAAATTGAGGAAATTGAAGAAATCATCAGATCCTACAACAAAAGCTTATACTCCACAAAATTGGAAAATCTGGAGAGAATGGATGAATTCCTAGACAGATACAAGATCCCAAAGTTAAACCAGGACCAAGTAAACCATCTAAATAACCCTATAACACCTAAAGAAATAGAAGAAGTCATCAAAAGTCTCCCAACCAAAAAAAGCCCAGGTCCAGATGGGTTCAGTGCAGAATTTTATCAGACATTTATTGGGGATATAACACCAATACTCTCCAAACTATTCCAAAAGATAGAATCAGATGGAATACTACCTAACTCATTTTTTGAGGCTACAATAACCCTCCTACCTAAACCACACAAAGACCCTACAAGGAAAGAGAACTTCAGACCAATCTCACTTATGAACATTGATGCAAAAATACTCAACAAAATCCTTGAAAACCCAATCCAAGAACACATTAAAACGATCATTCATCATGACCAAGTAGGCTTCATCCCTGGAATGCAGGGATGGTTTAATATAAAGAAATCCATCAATGTAATCCACCATATAAACAAACTCAAAGATCAAAATCACACGGTCATCTCACTAGATGCTGAGAAAGCATTCGAATAAATCCAACACACCTTCATGTTAAAAGTCCTGGAAAGAACAGGAATCCAAGTTCCATACCTAAACATAATAAAAGCAATATACAGAAAACCAACAACCAACATCAAACTTAATGGCGAGAAACTTGAAGCAATCCCACTAAAATCAGGGACTCGACAAGGCTGCCCACTCTCCCCCTACCTATTCAACATAGTACTGGAAGTCCTGGCTGGAGCAACTAGACAGCAAAAGGAGATCAAGGGGATACAAATCGGAAAGGAAGAGATAAAAACATCACTCTTTGCCGATGACATGATAGTGTACTTGAGTGACCCCAAAAATTCCACCAGAGAACTCCTACAGCTGATAAACAAGTTCAGCAAAGTGGCTGGATACAAAATTAACTCAAACAAATCAGTAGCCTTCCTATACTCAAAGGACAAACATGTGGAGAAAGAAATTAGGGAAAAGGTACCCTTCACAATCGTCACAAAAACTATGAAATACCTTGGTGTGACTCTAACTAAGCAAGTGAAGGACCTGTATGACAAGAACTTCAAACCTCTAAAGAAAGAAATTGAGGAGGATCTCAGAAAATGGAAAGATCTCCCATGCTCATGGATTGAAAAGATCCACATCTTAAAAATTGCCATCCTACCAAAAGCAATCTACAGATTCAATGCAATCCCCATCAAAATTCCAACCCAGTTCCTTAAGGAACTGGAAAGATCAATGTGCAATTTTATATGGAACAACAAAAGACCTAGAATAGCGAAATCCATCCTCAACAACTAAAAAACATCTGCGGGAATCACTATTCCTGACCTCAAGCTATATTACAAGGCAATTGTGTTGAAAACTGCATGGTACTGGTACAGAAATAGGCACGTGGATCAATGGAATAGAATAGAAGATCCAGAAATGAGCCCTCATGTATATGTTCACCTGATTTTTAACAAAGGAGCTGTAAACCTTCAATGGAAAAAGGACAGCCTATTCAACAAATGGTGCTGGTCCAACTAACACTCAGCATGCAAAAGAATGAAAATAGACCCTTTCTTATCTCCTTGTACAAAGCTCAAGTGTAAGTGGATCAAAGATCCCCACATTAAACCAGAATCACTGAAACTATTAGATGAGAAAGTAGAGAAAACCTTAGAACACATAGGTACAGGAGAAAATTTCCTGAACAAAACACCAATGGCTCAAGCTCTAAGGTCAAAGATTAACAAATGGGACTTAATGAGATTGCAAAGTTTCTGTAAGACTAAGGAAATTGTCAAGAAAACAAAAAGGCAACCAACAGAATGGGAAAAGGTCTTTACCAACACCACATCAGATAGAGGCCTTATATCCAAGATATACAAGGAACTCAAAAAGCTAGACACCAGAGAATCAAATAACCCTATTAAAAATGGAGTACAGAGCTAAACAAAACGTTCTCAGTTGAGGAACACCGAATGGCCGAGAAACATATAAGGAAGTGCTGGACATCCTTAGCCATCAGGAAAATGCAAATCAAAACAACCCTAAGATTCCACCTCACACCAGTCAGATTGGCCAAGATCCAAAACTCAGATGACAGCAGATGCTGGCTAGGCTGCAGAGAAAGAGGAACACTTCTCCACCGTTGGTGGGTTTGCAAACTAATACAACCACTCTGGAAATCAGTCTGGCGATACCTCAGAAAATTGGATATAGTACTACCTGAAGAACCAGCTATTCCACTTCTGGGCACATAACCCAGAGACACTTTAATATACAACAAAGATATATGCACGACAATGTTCATAGCAGCTCTATTTATAATAGACAGAAGCTGGAAAGAACCCAGATGTCCTTCAGAAGATGAATGGATACAAAAATTGTGGTACATTTACACAATGGAATACTACTCAGCCACCAGAAACAATGACTTAACCAAATTCATAAGAAAATGGCTGCATCTAGAGAATATCATCCTGAGTGAGATAACCCAGTCACAAAAGAACAGACATAATATGCAGTCACTGATAGTGGGATGCTAACCCCAGAGGCTTGCACTCCCCCAGAAACAACTCACAGACTGTATGAATTCCAAGATATAAAGAAAACAAAAAAAATAATATAATTACAAAACAAGAAGTCTTTGACAATTTCCATGTTGCGTTTTGTTTTGCATGTACTTTATGCTCATTTTAACTATTAGGTTTTCAATGCATACTGTCAAGCCCTTGAAAAAATCAAGTAGTGACTAAAAAATATATTCACATAGTTTTATGTAAAAATTATTTTAATATCTGAAAAAACAGTACTGACAAAAATGTATAATTTTAAGCAAAAAATGTTTAAAATTTGTACTTTTAAAATGTTTAAAATCTTTGTTTTGTAAAATAAAGTAGTTTTAAAAAAAGAATTTAGGAATGCTGTAATTTGACGCAAATAGATAATAAACATGGAGATAAATTTGATGAAGGATGAGGCTCAGTGTTATATTTACTACAGTGTTATTCCAGCCACACTTTTTTGGGGGCTTAAATTCAACTTAAATTTAAGCAAAAGGTGCAGAGGTATTCTGGTTCTTTTTTTTATTTCTTTTTTTCCTTCTTTCCTTCTTTCCTTCCTTCCTTGATTTCTTCCTTCCACACTTCCTTTCTTTCTTGGTTTTTTCTATGTTGCAAATACAATTCCCATGATTCTGAAACTTATTATTAAGATAAAGTAAAACACCAACCATTGAGCACATACAGAGAGACTAATCGATCAAGTTGCATACATAGCAGAGGATAGCATTGTCTGGCATCAATGTGAGAAGAGACCTTTGGTTCAGTGAGTGTGTTTTCCCAATTTGAGTGAATGTCAGGGCACTGAGGTAGAGAAGGTGATTGGGAGAGGAAACACCTCCATGGAGACAAGTTGAGGGGATGGGGAAGTGGAAACTATGGGGAGGGAAAACATTTGAAATGTAAATACAGAGATTATCTAATATATATATATATATATATATATATATTATATAATATTTTTAAAAAAGATGCCAGACTGCTTTGGTTTTCTCTCCTGTAATCTTAGAGGAAAAACCTGCTTGTGGTATTTGACTTTAATTATTCTATCTTCTACATGTTGTTTATATTTGGGGGCTTAAAGCCTGCTCACTCAGAAGAACCAGGATCTCTGTATCACCTGAGTCTGTGTGGTATCCCTGAATGCTCAGTTTGCTGTTCAAATTAATAAAATTGCTCTGGTTGGGAAACTTGGTGTGTCCTTGGGTGTTAGATTTTTCACTGGACCCCATGTCACTGCAGTCATCATGTGCCATAGTGTAGAGAAGAAGCATTTAAACCATTTGAAGAAAATGAAAACCTCACATGTTAATGGTGGTGACATCTGTGATTGTTGCTGTTTGCAGAGAAGTTGTTGCTATGCAACCCTGGCTGGTCTGCAGTTGTCTCTGTATAGCAGAATGACCTCCTGTCTCTGTATCCCAAGTTTAAGATGAGAGGTTTGTACCACCAAATTTAGCTTATGGAATTTTTGAATATCTGACAAGGCAAGGGTTCACCAATATCAAATACCTTAACAACCCCTCAAACAAGTTTTTCTTAGCTTACACTATTTCTCTGGTAAGAGTCATGACAGTATTCTCTACAAAGATAATATTTTATTCACTTTATTCATCCTGAAGCTGCTACTTCTAGAAACTTACCTCTCAAGTACTCTTAATGTCACATGGCACTTTACGGAATTTGTGTTTCTGAGTTGGCTGAGAGTCCTGCTTCATTTTTACAACCTCTTTATTAATAATCACTGTATATCTCAAGAGACAGCTTTTCATACCTGTGTTTTTAAAAAGCTAATGGCTTTTTCATCTACAGCACAAGCAACTCATTTAGGAGAGAAAACCTATCTGATTGTTTCAGCCACTTTAAAGTAAATTGAAATGCCTTTATGTGAACCACAACTGAATATGTTATGAAAGACTAAAACACACTGGTACTAATGTGGGGCTAATTTGAAGACATGGAATTTCCCTTTGTTTCTGTTCATCAGGTTTATTTCTACCTATTTTTTGGTTTTCAGCCTGATGGTTTCATAATCCCTCATTCTGCACAGTTCACCTGTTTTCTTTACATTACTAAAGTCATTTTTTATTTGGTAATATCCATAAGTGAAACTAGGCAATATGTGATTAGTATAAAATCTGTCCATTACTTGACAGAATTAGAGCTGTTTTATAATATACCGGCACTGTAGTTTACACTCTTCTTCCAGCATCTGTATTGTTATCTCCCAACTGAAAGAATTTTAAAATCAACTTAGCTTCCCCTGACATGTATTTATTTTATATATTTAGGATCATTAATTTTTGATTGTTCTTATAATTGGATGGCACATAAGATTTCAATCATGATAAAAGTAAAACTTCTAATTTTTGAAAACTGTCACTTTTATGTTTTATGAAATAATCATTAATAGTTTTAGTAATAATAGTGATATTTACAGCTACAGCAACCACAACACTGATATATTGTCATATATATATATATATATATATATATATATATGTATAATAAAAAGAATATTGTCAATACTTAATTTTTTAAAGGGTTGATAGTATGCATTAAAATCTTACTAGTTACAATGAGTAAAACAAGATGTATCTTGGTTTTAAATGTATTTCTGATAAGGCTTTTAATAATTCTCAGAATAATTCTTAAGTTTTTTTGGTGTATTGATAAGAAGTCCTGTTGGTAGCCGTTTGTGCCACACCTAACAATGGCGCTGGCTTCCTGCCGATGATTCAGCAAACAGAGCTGTTGTCCAGCCTGAAGGACATAGTGTGCATGTACCACGCATGTCACAGACTGCTCTCGGGGCATGCTAATGAGGTACTGGAGGGAGCACGAATCAGGTAGTGACATGAGTCTCCTGGGCATATATAAGCAGTGCACTTTTCTTCCTCAGGGTCCCCTGCTCAAGAGAACTGTACAATAAACATTGCTTGCAGAAGAATCAATCAAAAAAAAAAAAAAAAAAAAAAGGAAAGGCAAGGAGATCCTGGTCTAAAAAATTGCACTTAGGGAATACATAGGGAGTCCAGTAGTTTATCTGCTAGGTGATACAATTTTCAAGACTCAGTGGACAGCTGTACTCATGTGCAGGCACACAAACAGACATGCATATGTGTGTGTATACATAATATATACATACACATACACATACATATACGCATACATATATTTGGGCACATATATAAAGAGAGAGAGACACACACATATATATGTATATATGAAACTTTAAGACAAATAAAATCATATATTTAAATATGATTAACAATGTAACAAAATAGTTTAAATAATTAAACTAACTTGTAAGTATATGGAATATTAATATTTAAAAACGGTAATAATGGTAAAGACATAAATTTGTCAAAATTTTTTTCGTGTGGTTCTCTCAAAACAGTTAATAAGACATTAAGGTGATTCCACAAAAAGTTATAAAAATTATATCAATGAAATGGACAATGAAACATGGAAGGCAAAATGTAAAATGTACTTTTCTTAGATGAAGATAATTATTTCTTACTAAATTCTTATAATTTCATAGATAAGATTATTTTAAGACTAATTTTGTTATATTGGTTATTAGTATAATTGATATTTGATTTAATTTTAATGTAATTTTGTGTCAGTGAATCATCTTTACATATTTATCTAAAGTAGAAATTAGGAACTATAAAGTACATAAATTTTTGCATTTGCAATCTCAACTGTTTTTCATACCCATGTCCCCCAATACCATAATATTCTACATAGATTTTATGTTTTATAATATTACACATTTTGTATATAGTATAATATTAACTTTAGAGTAATTATATTTTCTTAAAAGTTGTATGACTTTCATCACATTGAATATTCATCGTTATTCATAGGAAATATACAATATGAAGTCATACCAAATACTAAAATGATATACACTGAATTGTCTTTTCAAGGGAACTACTAAACATTGTTTCAGTGGGGCTTGGCTCATAATATTTCCACATTCCTCTTTCAACCTAGTGAGAGGAGAGATTTGAATTAAAAAAAGTTAAATCTGAAGATAAGTAATGGGTTCCAAAGGGAAAACTAGTATGGAAATATAGAAAAAGTCCAGCTTTGGGAGGGTAAAATTTTACATAAATCCTGTGTATGCAGTCTGTACAATTAAGACTCACTGACATAAGACAAAGAGAGAAGTGGTAACTATTCTAATCAGCAAATCTTTGTTTTTCTATTAGATGCTTACGAAAATTAGCAGTTTGAAGTTATCTTGTATCTCACTATCTTTTTTTTGTTTCTGTTTGAGGCTGCTAACAACAAATGCTGAAGGAATCTCTATCCCCAATCTCAAACTGTCCTATAGAACTATATTTATTAATACAGCACTGTATTGGCATAAAAACACATGCTGACCAATGAACTCAAATTGAAGATACACACATAAGTCGAAACATTATGGACACCTGATTTGTTTTATAAGGAAGCCAGAAACACATACCAGTAAAAGACAGCATGTTCACAAAGGTAAGATAGTTCTAACCAAATTAGATGGCTGCATTTATAAAATAAATATTAATATGACAGGCTATTGAATTTGAAAAAAATCTACTACTTGCATATTCAATAAAGAGATAATGAAATTTATAAACAACTAAAAAACAAAGAAAATAATAATCCTATTAAATATGGGTTTGAAATATAACAAGAATGTTCAAAAGCAGAATCATTTTGGCTGAGAAAAACCATAAAGAAATATTCGACATACTTAGTGACCAGTGATATGCATCCAAAACTTCTTTGTGATTTCAAAGTGCACTTGTTAGGATGACCAATATTAATAAAACACACATTCAGGCTGATGTGGATATGGAGTTAGAGGAATAGATCACTTTTCCATTGATAAACTTGCATAGACACTACGAAACTCAACATGGCAGTTTCCCAGTAGTGGGACTGCATCAACATCAAGTAAAGCTACAACACCCAAATGATAGCAACAAGACATTTGCTCCTCCTTGTTCATTGCTGCTGTATTAATTATAGCAAAACATTGGATACGCCTAGATTTCTATTGACAGATATCTGAAAAAATAATATATGGTACGGTTAAATAATGACATCCTTTTAAAAACATTCCACCTTTGGCTTTACTGTACTCTTATTTTACTTATCATATATATTTTATTAAAATATTAATAAGTATATTGATTTATCCATATATATTTATCTTTGGGTGCCTTTGTGTATGTATTAAGTCTCCCAGTTTATTATTTTATAGTATTTCTGAATATGTGAATGAGTGGGTCTCTGTCTACTATGTGTTTCTTGTGTCTTTCCCTTAGCTCTTCTCTCTTCGTCAAACCCTTCATGAAACGCCTTATCTTTCATTTTTCACCTACAAATTTATTTGTTAGTAATTCTAATTTTGCATATGCATCTATTACTCTTTTATTCATGTAAACTCTTTGGTTGCTTGCTCTCATGTTTGATTTAGAACTTATAAAATGATCTTGAAATTAAAGCACCTAAAATTAAATGTGAGTCCCCCGATTACAACCAATAACTTTCCAGAATGGCATCTTGATAGAGGAGCCAATAATTATGTAGTGCCAGTAAAATTCATCCAATCCAGCTTTGCTTACCAGTCATCATAATTTGCCAATATCAACTGAGTACTCAAAATTCTTTATTGAATTTTCCTTCATCATAACCTATACGAATAAGATATAATAATGCTGTGGAGACATCTTAACCCTTCCCAGAAACTCAATGTAACTTCATATTGTTATCCAATCATCTGTGTCCTGCTAATAATAAATAATAAATATTATCTTCAAATTAATACAGAAAAAACTTACAATCATGGAGAAAGAATTCACCATGGTTAATGAAAACTTTCTGTAACCCAAATTTCTAAACCCAAATATCTTTCCCTTTCCAGGTAGAGTTCCATGAAAGCTGTGTTTATTCTCACTCTGTCTTGTACTTCACTTCCAATCGTCTCTAGAACCTTTGACAATCAAGCCAGTGTCCCTTGCCCTTCAGTTTAACTAATATTTCCAAATTCTACTGAACAAATAGCATGTGCTCGTCTCCCAGGGAGTAATCTCCGCATGGAGGGGAGCAAAGTTCAGACCAGTCGATGCGGCCCAGGTGGATGTCAATCTACTTTATTGACTGTGTCAAGATAACCAAGAAAGATGAGACACATTCAGGCATTAGATTGGAAAAAATGTTTTATCACAGAAAAGAGCAAGAAAGATCACTATCAATAGTGGGGAAAAAGTCCCTTGTCCTGAGAATATCACCCGGCTGATAGTGTGTGCCAGAACACGGCACCTGCAGAAACCTGATGAGATTCCCTACCAGTGGGAACACTGCTGCTCTCAATTCTCCCTGCCTTGGGATAAGAGCCAGACTCTTAACTGACACTGAAATTGGGGGAATATTGATGAAGACAGTTTCCTATTTCAGATGTTGAAATTAAGCTATGAGAAATATATGTCCCAGAGATCACTCAATGTGCCCTTCCATGACTATCCTTCTGAAAGCCCCAACAAACAACTGAAAGAGTCAAATGCAGATATTTAAATCCAACCAATGGACAGAAGCTACTGTCCCCTCTGGATGTATTAGGGAAAAGTTGGAAGAAGCTGAGTAGAAGGGCAACCCTGGATGAGGACCAGCAGTCTCAACTAACCTGGACCCACGAGATCTCTCAGACACTGGGGACCCCAACCAGACAACGTATACCAGCGGTTATGAGGCCCTGATAATATATAGAACAGAGGACTGCTGGGTCTGGGTTCAGTCAGAGAAGATGCGCCTAACCCTCAAGAGACTGGAGGCCCCAGGAAGTGGGGAAGTCTGGTGGGGTGGGGGATGAGAGTGGAGGATATATTCTCGTGGAAACAGAGTGGGGGAGTTTGGATGTGGAACAGTAAGAGGGTGGACCTGAGTGGATTAAATCTGGACTGTAAAAAGAGAGAGATTAATTTATTTTAAAGCCATAAGAATTTCAAAAGATTGGCAAGCAAAGTATTGTTATGTGATACATATGTCTGTCTGAATTGTCTGTCTGGGGCGTGTGAATATGTAAAACTATTGTCATTGTCCTGAGGATAACTGTGCTAGCTGATAACTGTGGAAGTGTAGACAATTCTTTGCTAACCTGTGCTAATGCTACAAAACTGATCCTTTCTGGCTTGAGTCCTGCAGAGAGACTGGGCAGCAAAATTGCAGCATAAAAAAGAGGTAGGTTCCAGTGCTACCTCAATCTGTGTAACAAACATGAAAGCTGATGTTTCAGACCGCCTTATCAGTATAGGGTTCACTAGTGCCAATGCATGTCTAAAAAGTTCTCTGCGTAATGTGGTCTTAGTATAGGGAACTTTTGTTTTCTATGCATCTTCCCGTGAACAGGAAATGGTCTCAGCTAACATTGTTCTGTCTGATTGTTTGTTTTTTTGTTTCTGTTTGTTTTGTTTTATTTTTCTTAGTCAGTAGAACCTTGATTCTTCCTCTGCTTCCCAGACATGGAAGACGGGTGATGGAGTTAGTCACTTGCCCATCTGGCTATGGAAATCTCCTTAATCTAGGGCACCATACAGCTGAACGCTAGATCTCAATGTGATACACTTGGTGCTAGGTTTCACCTCTAAGACCTGCCTAGACTTTATTCCTTTCTCCTCTGCAATGTGCTAACTCACGTAGATAGAGTGTTTTTGTTGATGACTTATTGCTGTGAAGAGACACCTTGAACAAGGCAACTCTTATACTGGGACATTTAATTGGGGCTGGGTTACATGTTAAGGGGTTCAGTCCTTTATATTCATGATGAGAAGCATAGCAGTATACAGGCAGGAATGATGCAGGATATGCTCAGACTTCTACATTTTGTTCCAAAGGCAAACAGGAGAAGACTGGCTTCCAGGCTGCAAGAGCAAGGTTTCAAAACCCACCCTACCATGACACACTTTTCCATGGAACTGCAGTAAGTGTGTAGACATATATTTTCTTCATGAAGCTTCCAGGTTATCCTTTTGTGCTCTCACAAGAAAACCTGATACTACAGATTCATACTTGCTACCTTCTCTAGACAAGATAGTTTAGTGCCAGAAATGCTCTTTCCAACTGGTGGTTACAGCATATGATTGTTGGTGAGTATACCTAACATTTTGACAGCTTTTAAAGGAAAAGCGAAAAACAAATTCATAATTTACTTTCTTACCATATTAATTTTAGTTAGAGAGATATAAGTTCTTTTTTTTCTGGCATAAAGTTCTTTTGTAGGTTGGCTTACTAAAGAAGAGGTAATAGATATATAATCACTTTGCAAAAGATATATGAACAGTAAAAAAAAAAACTTAAAAAGATGACTTCATTATATGAATATGCAGAAAAAACACAGCAAATTTATATTTTTATGTCTATTTAATTGACATTTTAAAACACACTATTTTAAATACAGTTTTCCATTTTAACTAACCCAATACATGCATTCAAGCTATTCCATTGTGGTGTTATACATAAAATTAATTTTTATTAGAAACAGCTCCTCCAAATTAGCTAAGAACATGTATATGAATATGTTTATAATATATGTCAGTGTTCCTGACCTCACACCAAATTGTTGGTGTGAAGGCCACATGAAAAATTTTAGATGTCATTACTCCCCTCTCACCTTGTTGATACAGAGTGTATCACATGAACCACCAGTCATGCTGTGTATTCTAAGGTATCTTACATACAAGTCAGGAAATTCTTCTGTCTCTGTCTCTAATCTTACAATGGAAATATTGGGATCACACATGTAAGCCAACAATGTGGATTTAATTATTCTATCTGTGTTATAGTTACCAAGGTCAAAATTAGGACCTCAGTCTTGATTGATGTCTATAAACCACTGTGAAGATAAGTCTTCATTTAACTATCTTTATTAATCTGTCTACTTACCTATTTATCTATCATCAATCTGCTTATCTGCCTATCATCTATGTTTGAGTACCTATATGCATGCATTTATATACATATGTATATGCATATTTCTATCAATATGTCTATCTGCTTAGATCAATTAAGGCTCAACTTTTATACTTTTATTTTGAATTTTTGCCCATTTTATAATAAATTAAAACATAACATGTAAATAAGGTGATATATTAGTGCTTAAAGTAAATGTGTTTACTCACAAGGATGAGAAAATTGACTCTGCCTCAAGTCTAATAAGTTTAATATCCTGCAAATATCTCTTAGTATAGTTTTAAGTGACCAAATCCTTGTTTCGAAACTATATTTTCCAATAGTCCTGCAATATACAAATATATTAATAAAAGAAATGAAATATGATATATGTACATCCATGTACTTATATTATGACAACAAAAAATTATATTTATAATTCAATAACATATTTAATATATCAATCTTATATTTTAGTAGATTACTATTAAATCACCTTTATAATTAGGTTATCAACAACATTTTATATTCTTCAACCAAAAAGTAAATGATAAAGTTTTAGAAAGAGTGAGGCAAAAAGAGGCTAGAAAGAAATAAAGAAGCAGGACACAGGTATCCTCATCTATCCGTTCTTCAAATACTCTCATGTCTTTACTCCAGTGTGGGTGAGTAGACATACAAAAATACTTATACCCAACCAACATGTGCTGCCGCTAGATACATTTACTAAGAGGTGACATAGAGCAATGTTCTGTTTCTGTTCATGAGCTGTGATTAGGAAGCTGGGTTGTGTACTTATGAGGTGAAAACATACCCGGACTACAAAATATTGGATGCAGTTGTTTTATAGCAGTTGTTGAAAGGGTTGTGAACCCTTTGGGGACTGAAGGATCATTTCATGGGAGTTGCATATTGCAAATTTATAGTGCTGTTCCTAACAGTAGAAAATTACAGTTTGGGAATAACAATGAAAGTAGTGTTATAACTAAAGGCACAACAATATGAAGAACTGCATTAAATGGATTTGGTATTAGGAATAACAATGAAAGTAGTGTTATAACTAAAGGCACAACAATATGAAGAACTGCATTAAATGGATTTGGTATTAGGAAAGCTCAGAAACACTACTCTAGGTAGTCAGAAGAAAGGGCAATAGCTGAATGTGTAAAAACAAGAAGCAGATATTTATTATTTGAATATCTTAGAGATGAATAAAATTATTTTGAATCATTATATCAAAACTATTATAGCCATAACAATTTTAGCCTGTTTTAAACTTCAAATATTTATGTTAAAATGAATTTAATGGATGTATAGGTCAATAATATGAGCTCTACATTTTAGTGTGCACAGAAATGATTTATAGCAGTATTTGCAATAACAGCATGAAACTGAAGTCCACTCTAAGCTGATTGGTAGATGAACACTGCAGTGCTAAATTACTCTGAAGTGTAAAGAACAGAAGCACTAGCAAATGTACCATATAAATGAATCTTGAAAATATTGTGCTAAGTTAAAGAAGCCAATTCCCTCTACCACACACATACCCCACACATTGCTCAATCCCATTAATAAGAACTATCAAGAACATAAAATACAATGTCTACGGGATGTCCATTTATGATTTATTAGGACTATGTAAGTGGGAGGTCAAGGGGAAAGTGGATGAGACTATTTGTGCTGATCAACCTAAGGTTCCTTTCTTTTTATATTTATTTTTTCTTTCTTCCCTATTTTTTAGAGATTAGATACATTTTATTTACATTCGAATGCTATCTCCTCTCCTGCTTTCCGCTCCATTAACCCTCTTTCCATACCCCTTTCCCTTGCTTCTGAGGGTACCCCTCTGCCCACCCCCTTTCCTGCCCCCCACTCTGACATTCATCTACACTGGGTCATCAAACCTTAGCAGGACCAAGAGCTACTCTTCCCTTTGATGCCCAATAAGGTAATCCTCTGCTACATATGCGGCAGGGGCTATGGATCCATCCATGTGTACTCTTTGGATAGTGGTTTAGTTCCTGGAAGCTCTGGTTGGTTGGTATTGTTCTTATGGGGTTGCAAACCCATTCAGCTACTTCAATCCTTTTTCTAACTCCTCCATTGAGGACCCCATTCTCAGCTCAATGGTTGGCTGTGAGCATCTAGCTCTGTATTTTTCTTGATATGGCAGATTCTCTCAGGAGACAGCTATATCAGGCTCCTGTCAGCATGTACCTCTTGGCATCAGCAATATGGTCTTGGTTTGGTGGCTGTATGGGCTGGATCTCCATGTGGGGAAATCTCTGGATGGCCTTTCCTTCAGTCTCTGCTTCAAACTTTGTCTCCAAACGTTCTCCTGAGAATATTTTTGTTCCCTCTTCTAAGAAGAACTGAAGCCTCTGTACTTTGGTCTTTCTTCTTCTTGACTTTCATGTGGTCTGTGAATTATAGCATGAATACTCTGAGCTTTAAAACCTCAGGAGACAGTTTTACAGTGTTAACCTATGTACATGTGTGTGTATGGTGCATTTGTATATGATCACTTTGTTCATGTGTACATTCTTATTTTTGTATATATATGTATAAGATCAGGTGGCATTACCATATTTTTCCTCAATCATGTCTCCACCTTATATTTTGAGAGGTTCTGTGACTACTTTTGGCTGATGGGCCTTTTGAGATCAAGCAATTTGTCTGCTATGTCTCACCAGTTTAGAGATTATTTATACACATGAATATGGCTCCTGGCTGAACAAAAGTGCCTGAGTCATAATCTCAGATTTACACATTTGCACAGAAATTGCTTTATATACAGAGTTATCACCTTCAACTCTAGGTGGTCTACCGTGTATGTATATGTATATGTATGTACATATGTATGTATGGTGTCTGTGTGTGATTTCATAGAGTGTATTCATGTTGCTTTTTACTGTTCTGTTTATTTGTGACAGTTTCTTGTTAAACAATCTTAAGATGCCTTAAACTCAGGAATCTCCTTTGACTTCAGCTCCCTGCACCCAAGTTTGAAAGCATGCATCACTATTTTTAACTATAACACCTAATTAGTAATTTAATAAAGTAACATTAAATAATTTCCTCTTCTGAATAGAGAACTTAGATATTGCTTTATAAGTTAATGAAATATAATTCAAATGTGAGGAAATGACAATCTAGTATACATCAATTGTAAATATATTTGCAGAAAATATTTTGTATATTAAGCATCTCTAAAAACTCAAGCAATCAGGTTTTTACTTTTATTTTTTTATTGCATGAATCTGACATTTTTAAGATGTTCCATTAACAGATATAAAAGCATCACAAAGACATTAAGATAGATTTTTAAATTAAGGTATCTTCCTGACTGTCTTAAAATAAAGTTTATATGTAATTCCAAGGCTAGTTGCATTGTCTAGGGTATTCAAATTTACACAAGCTTTTAAAGCATGCTGCACATGTCACACAATGAATACAAAATATTAATCTTTAGCTCAAAATTCCAGTAATGCTGTCAAAATACTGTAGTTTTTTTCTGAATAAGCCATAAACGAGAGACCCACACGTAGCTGACTCAAAATTTTTCTGCAAAATACTTGCCTCCAGAAATATAATATTTTCTTAGACTTCAGTGTTGCTATTCTTATTAAAACCAACCTTTACATACTGGATAGTATGTGTTACATACTTGGCTCTGAATCTTTAGCCAAAAATCTCCTTGTGTTCATGTAAGAACTATCTTGGTTCGTTTTCACAGAAGGTTTGTCGGTGGCCAGTGGACTCTATTGTGACTAGACCTGTAGCTAAAGAGAATATTGTGGATCCCATTAGGGGAAGCCTGTATTAGAGGAACAGTGTGCTTCATTATAACCAGAAGATAAAAAAGAGAGGGGTATAGGGAGAGACAAGAAGAACAGAAGGGAGGAGGTGATAAGGAAAAGAAAGAGGAAAGGGGAAAGATAAAGAGGAGGATTGAGGAGAGGAATAGAGAGTATACATTAGAGAGAAGGAGAGGGAAGGGAGAAAAAGCAGAAAATGTTAAAAATACGGGCCCTTTAGAGGCAGATCTGCATAGCTATTTGCTTCATAGCAGCTCATTCTTATTTCAATAATCATTAATGTTCAGAAATTGATAAATACATTAAATTCATCTGAGTCTCATAATCTAATTCCTTCTACAGGCTTCTTCTATAGGCACTGCAGCATTTGGTACCTGGTAGTTATTATTCGTGATATGGGAGGAGATTGTAGAAGAAAACAATTACAGCCCAGGATTATTCTGCAAAATAAAATACATGGCTATCTTATTTGATTCTATTCATGGATATCATAATACTCCTCTAGAGTTAGGATTCATGCTTTCTCTCAGTGTTTACAGAAACAAAGATGATTGCTACCACTCAAAAAGTATGAACACATAAATACCAAGCATTTCTTTCTTACCAGTTACAGTGTTTCTTCCCTATATCTTTCCTTAAGAGAATGAGTCTTCATATCTGTATTGAACCAATCCCATCTCTTTTGATATTCTAATGTTTTGCTGAGTTAACCGCCTTTTGACCTTAAGTTCATAAATTATTCATTAAATTTGTTTACTGACAATTTTATTCTTTTACATGATGCAATTTATTTATTCTTACCCTTTCAAACCCTTATCTTCCTCCTGCTTTTTCCACTCCCATTCCACCCACTCTATAAATCACCTTTTCATATGAATGTATTGTAGTTTCGTTTTGTGACCCATTGGTTTAACCAGAAGCATTTCTGTAACTATTTATTAAGTGGGTTTATTATCTTGCAATATTAACATTTATTAAGTAGACTTGTAACTATCCATTAGAGTCTGCTTGAAATGCCCATGAGTATATAAATTAAGAAATTGACCCATGTCTTCCAGAATCTATCATTAGATTACATAATTATATTAGATTATACTGTATAAAAGAGTATAGAATTTATATTATGACGAGTTCATGCAGGCATCATGAGCTTCTTCTTTATCCATGACTCTTCTAATGGTTAGTTTTGTGTAAGATTGGCATAGGTAACTAGAACTGTGACTTTTTTCTTCAAGTAGCCATATCATGTTCATAAAATATCATTTAACAGTTCTTGTACCGTTTAGCTATGACATCCTTTCTGTCTTCATCTCAATGGTGTTGGCCAGTCTTGTGCCAAAAGGAGAGAGGAATACAAATAAACATTTTACAGTTGAATACTCAATATGCCATGCAATCTTAACATATTAGACAGGCATGAATTCATTCACTGCAATTAATGAAAATAAATAGGTAAGTAAACAGATAAGCAACCAAAAAATAAAATTGTCTTCAATTCCAGTAAGATAACACATGTTTCCCCCCTTCATGTTATTAATATATTAGTGGGCACATTTTGACCAGTCATTTAGTGTTATAGTATTATAATTCATTTGGTTCATACCTGGTTAAGACTATTGAGACATTTTCTCTATAAGCTGCCTAAAGTTTGGTACTGTAAAAACTAACATGCACAGATGAATTTTCAGTAAAGTCCAACTACATAACTTTTCTATTTTGAATTTAAAGTATGTGGTACCTTCAGCAGTAGGGATTTTTGCTCTTTCCAATATAAAAAGAAATGCAGTGATAATAGTGTGTCTCTCAAGGTTCAATCTACCCTTTGCTTGGTATTTTAGTTAATGACATCCTTTTTGGGTCCTGGGAACCACTTGGTTCTCTGGAATGAACAAGGGTAGAGGAATGCTAAGGTACTAAGGCAGAAGTTGGTGGTCATGGGGAGGAGGGAGAAGATAGGTTGTTTATGAAGGGGATAAAAAGTTGGGATCCTTAAATATGCCAGTCACATTTCTTCAGCTAAAAAAAAAGGTATGCTAATTTGAGAACCTTTATGGTTTTCTGGCGAACAACTCTGACACAGCTATCCAATACCATGGCAATCAGACTTTAATGATTCATGGCATATGCACACAGGCCTATCCAGAAATTTTAGATAGCTCTCTTCTAAACTGGCATGTAAATTACATATATAACTGGGTTACTAGATGGTAGATTTCCATATGGCTTTTTCTTGTAACTTTTCTAATACTGCTCCAACACCTCATCCATTACTTAAACAATGAGCAAACAGACAGATTGAGGCATAACTCTCTCTCTCTCTCTCTCTCTCTCTCTCTATATATATATATATATATACATATATATATATGTATATATTACTATATATTACTATATATAATATTATATACATTATTATATATTATAATATGTATTTAATATAATATATAGTATTATATGTTATGCATATATAATACTATATATAGTAATATATATGTTAGAATCATGTAGACAGTCACAGAATAAACAGTATTAGTATCTTTACAATTTTTATTTGTATGTTTACATTTAATAAATAAGTGATAGAAATATTTTGAAATGTTGCCTTCATTTATTGAAAATATGATTTTTAAAGTACACTTAAATATGTTCTCTATGATCATATGATCATGAGATATGCAGAGATATCTAATAGTTTTATTCTTTCTAGCTGACTTTGTTTCAATTAAACTCACATAAGAAAAAATCTTTTTCTTGAATATTTTATTTATTTACTTTTTAAAAGTGATCCCCTTTCCCAGTTTCCCCTCCAAAAACTGCCTATCCCATCGACCCTCGCCCTGCATCTAGGAGGCTGTTCCCCAACCCAAGGACTCCTGCCTTCCTGCCCTGGCATTTACTTACACTGTGGTATCAAGCCTTCACGATACCATGGGCCTTTCCACCTATTGATGTCTGATAAGGCCGTCCTCTGCTATGTATGTGGTAAGAACCGTGGGTCACTCCATATGTACTCCTTGGCTGGTGGTTTAGTCTCTGGGAGCTCTGGTGGGTTCTGGTTGGTTGATAATGTTGTTCTTCTGGTGAGGTAACAAACCCCTTCAACTCCTATAGTCCCTTCTTTAACTCATCCATTTGGGATCCTGTGCTTAGTCCAATTGTTGGCTGCGAGCATCTTTCTCTGTATTTGTCAGGCTCTGGTAGAGTTTCTCAGGAATCAGCTATATCAGGCTCCTGTCAGCAATTACTTCTTGGCATCTGCAATAGTGTCTGAGTTTGGTGTTTGTATATGGGATAAATTCAAAGATGGAAAAAACCTTAATCATATATTCTTATTACTTATCAGAATTTGTTGCTGTATCAAATTTACATTGCTTATACTTGGTCTTATATATTCTCTCTTTTTTTTTAAGATGCACTCCATGATGCAAATAAAAAGAAAACCGATTCAGTGTTCTCTATTTTATGTGCCAGTTCTGAATTTATAGGCTTAGAATTTCTTTCCACAAACAAGGCAACCTAATTTGTTTTTATTTTTCATACAGTTATATATCTAAAGTATTTTTATAAGCAAAGTAATTTGATTCATAATAATATTTTGTAATTTTACATATACTTGTTTCGACAGAAACATCAATGTATTATTTAAGTAAGTAATGCTTATATCTAAAAAATTACAAAGCACTGTCACTGTAGCATCTTTGTGGACATATATTGAAACTTATATACTTATGACTATTTTGATTACATATAATAGGATGACTTATATTAAAATGTTTTATTTATTTTTTATATGACATAAAGTTTGCTACTATCTATATAAATAGATGGACAAATAACTTTATTTAAGAAATGTGCTACCTTACAATATTGGTTCAAAGTATGGAACTTTCATATCTAATATTTGTTCTCTTATCTTTCACTGAAGCTAAGATTTTAACTCAAAAAGAAAATGTTATTGCAATTTTTTGCCAAAAAGCATGACAACTATAAGAAGTTCTTCCTGATAAATTGGATTCTTTCTTTTTACAGCACCTATCCATCATGCCATTTTCTCTCTGACTGACACCTTTTACAATAGATTTCCTATTTTTCTTTTATTGTGCTTTTGGTTCTCTTTTCTTCTTCCTTAATATCCTTAAAAGAGTATTTCAAGTCAATGACTCATGAAACCAAAGTGTCTACGTCTGATCTAACATACGCTTTTCCTGGGTAGTTTGGCCAATTTATTATTCATTTCCTGCAAATCCTTAGAAGAAGTCATTGTGCACACTTGGATATTATATGTTTCAGTTGTCTGTTGGCATACCTGGCAGTCTTACTTTCAGAGTGGAATGCAATTTGTTCCTGAGCATTAGCTCTTGGATTTTATTTTCAATATATTGGCATAGTTTCAATACCCAAGCTAAACGTTGCGCATCCACCCACACAGTCAAGGAAATAAATAAATGACATTTGAAATAAAAGAAGAAATACAGCTCACTGTTACTACACTTGCTATGTTCCTTCATTCTAAAGTTATCACAGGATTTGTTATTGACAAAGATATCAATGTACAGTTGGCATATGAAAATATGGTACTGATATAACGTCTTAGGAACAACTTTCACATTATATTCTGAAATAAGTAATCTTATGGCTCACCCAACAGAAATGAATAGACCTAGCCAAAGAAATATATATATATACATGCCCCTACTGTCCTCCAAGTTCCACCCTAAATATCTACTCCATTCACGACCACCTATTCTTCTTCTTAGAGAAGAAAACCATCCCAAACTGGAGCCTCTAGTACCAGCAGGTTTAAACACATCCTCTCTCCGAACCCCTACTAGGTAGTCCAGTAAAGGAAAGCGAATCCAATAGCAAGCAACTGAGTCAGAGAAAGCACCAAATGAAGACCCAGCTGTGCGTCTGGTACAGATATGTAGGCAATCTAGGTCTAGTCTCTGTTTGCTCTTTGGTTGGTGTTTCATTCACTGTGCCCAAATTAGTTTATTCTGTACACTTTCTTGTAGTGATTTTGACCCATCCATCTTCCTTAATTCTATCCTCAATGTCTTCCACAAGACTCCAGAGAGCTCAGCCTGATGTTTAGCTGTGGATTGCTTGATATGTTTTCATTAGGTGATAAATAAAAACCCTCAGAGACAGTTACGCTAAGCTTCTGTCTCCAACTATAGACAAATGTCATTAATAATTTTAGGGATTGGCTATCTTACTTGGGATGTGTTTCAAGATGGGATAGTCATTAGCTGTCCATTTTCTCAGTCTTTTCTCTATCTTTATACCTGTGCTTAGACAGAAAAATGCTGCACTGAATGTTTTGTAGTTGAGTTGATGTCCCTCTTCCTCTACTGGAATCCCAACTGAACCCCCAGGGTAGCAAATTCAGTCTACAAACCCTCCCCTTTGTTAGAATCTCAGCTAGGGTCATTCCCATTAATTCTCCAGAACAATGTTTGTCTCAGGAATCTAGGTGCTGCAAGAGATGAGCCCTATTGATTGTCATTCTGTCACTCCCTCTCTCCATACCTGATCTCCAACCCAGTTCCTTCTCGCCATCTACTTCTGATGAATACTTTGTTTTCTCTTCTGAGTGATATTCACACATTTTTATTGTGCCCTTTTAATTCTTTAGTAACATTGCCTCTGGGAATTGTAGCATGGTTATCCTGTACTTTCTGGCTTACGTCCACTCATAAATGATGACACACCGTGGGTACATTTCTATGTTTGGGTTACCTCACTGAAAAAGAGAGGTTGAATATATCTTGTTTCAGTCATGAATTTCAGTTAAAAATATTCCACCTCACACCAGTCAGATTGGCCAAGATCTAAAACTCAGATGACAGCAGATGCTGGCGAGGCTGCGGAGAAAGAGGAACACTTCTCCACTGTTGGTGGGGTTGCAAGCTAATACAACCACTCTGGAAATCTGTCTGGCAATACCTCAGAAAATTGGATATAGTACTACCTGAAGACCCAGCTATTCCACTTCTGGGCATATACCCCAGAGACACTTTAATACACAACAAAGATATATGCACCACAATGTTCATAGCAGCTCTATTTATAATAGCCAGAAGCTGGAAGGAACCCAGATGTCCTTCAGAAGATGAATGGATACAAAAATTGTGGTACATATACACAATGGAATACTACTCAGCCACCAGAAACAATGACTTAACCAAATTCTTAAGAAAATGGCTGCATCTAGAGAATATCATCCTGAGTGAGATAACCCAGTCACAAAAGAACAGACATAATATGCAGTCACTGATAGTGGAATGCTAACCCCAGAGGCTTGCACTCCCCCAGAAACAACTCACAGACTGTATGAAGTCCAAGAAATAAAGAAAACAAAACAATACAAAAAAAATATTTGCAAAACAAGAAAACTTAAACTATTTCCATGTTATATTTTGTTTTACATGTACTTTAGCTCATTGTAACTATTAAGTTTTCAAGGCATACAATCAAACCTTGAAAAAAATCAAGTACTGACTAAAAAATATATTCATATAGTTTTATATAAAATTATGTTAAAATCTGAAAAAAGTACTGAAAAAAATGTATAATTTTAAGCAAAAAATGTTTAAAATCTGTACATTTATCTTTGTTTTGTAAAATAAAGTTGTTTAAAAAAAATATTAAAATTAGTAAATTTAATTAATAATTAATGTTTGAGTGCCATAGTCTTTCCATGACTAAATATAGTATCATTTTAAGTTACATAAAACAAGGATCATGCTAATCTTATTAAATTCATGAGTCACAGAAGGAAGATTAAAAACAAGGACTGGCATAGCTGTCCCTTCAGAGACTGTGACAGAACCTGACAAATACAGATGCAAATACTCACAGCCAAACATCAGATTGAGCTGTGGACCCATTGGAAGAGTAAAGGGAAAAACAAAGAAGCTGAAGGAGATTTCCACCCAGTAGAAAAAACAACAGGATCCAGATTACCCAAACTAACTGGACCACCCATATCTCTCAGGAACTAAACCACCAACCTAAGAGTATAGATGGACAGAGCCACAGCTCCTGATACATATGCAACAGAGGGTTATAGCTATCATAAGTGGGAGGGCAGTTCAATGGAGTCCCGATGCCCCGGCTTAAGAGGATTCTACAGCAGTGTGTCAGGAGTTGGTTGAAGGATGGCTGATCACCCTCCTATAGGCAAAAGGGGAGAGCTAGAGGTGAAATGAGATAGGAGGCTTGTGAAAGGGTAACAGGGAAAGGAAGGGGTACAGCATATAAAATGTAAATAAATAAAATAACCAATAAAAGCCAAGAAAGAAAATAGGAACTGGAGCATATGGCTTCATTTTTAATGGTGGATGTCAATAGAGTGCATGGTTATAGGCATGGGGATATAGAGCATTAATCTAATTAGGATTTGAGATGCAGAAACTAATTTTTCTTATTCATTTGGTTTTGATATGTCATAACACAGGCTACATGAAGAAATATGTAGGGAAGCCACATACTATGTTCTGCGCTTTCTCTAAGATGAAGTATGAACACATGACCCAAGACAACTAAAGTACTGCACTACATGCTATATAATTTGCTTTTATTTGGTTATAACTTAACAAATATATGTTTCCTTTTATTTCCTTTTTGGTGGTGTTTTATTTTATATTTTGGCTTTCAGCAGGGGTTTGTTGCTATATTTGTTTTGTTTGCTTTTTAGAGAAAGAACAAAAAGTTGGGTGTATAGGGATCAAGAGATCTAGAAATACTTGCCAAAAAGAAAGAATATGATCTAAAACATTTAATGCAAAAAATTAAGTTAAATTGGTAATGTCATGTCTTTAATGGAAGAAGCCATCCCTTTTTATTGATTCAGTACCCCAAAGCTTCCCAGAAAAAAATGTGACTCTCACCTGACAACCACATAATTTCTTTAACATCTTCATCTTCATCAGAGACGGAAGTGCTTCCTTTCCTTGAAACTGCTTAAAATCAAATCCACAACACATTCCTCATTTTCCATGAGAGACCAGCCTCAGGTGAATCTACACCTGTTTGCCACATTCAGAATCAATTTCTACCTATGTTCATGCTCCAGTGAATCTTCCAATCCCAGGTCCATTTTTTTCTCAGTGAGGTTTGGGTCTCAGTTGCTACTGTCTGTTTCCACCTTTTCTTCCACCTTTTCATTGCCCTTTGGTGCCACTGGGTCAAATATTGAGCTACCAATAGTGAGACCAGGAGCCACGTAAAATGTCCAACTGAGCCACGGACAACAAGGAAAATATATGAAGCCTTGGAGGGCATTGAGCCTGAGAATTGCATCCAGGTGGACACACAGGTGTCTGCAGGAGCAGACTCGACAGACTTATGCCCAACCAAGCCAAGAGATCTCTATGGAGATCATGGATTTACTTCTTTCCTATATTCTTCAGGGCTTGTCTGGGTAATCGTTTCTTCAATCCCTGTTCCACTCTTTGACCTACCATTTCCTCCCATGAGAGTTTTCTTCTCTTTTCTAAGAAGAACTAAAGCATCCCCACTTTGACCTTCCTACATTTTGAGCTTCATAATGTCTGTCAATTGTTTCTAGAGTATTGGGTATTCAGAGCTTTTGGGGGCTAGTATACACTTATTAGTAAGTGCATACCGTGTGTGTTCTTTTGTGACTGGGTTACCTCACTCAGAATGATAGTTACTAGTTCCATCCATTTGCCTACAAATTTCATGAAGTCGTTGTTTCTAATAGCTGAGTAATACTCCATTGTGTAAATGTACCACACGTCTGTTTCCATTCATCTGTTGATGGACATCTGGGTTCTTTCAAGCTTCTGGCTATTATAAATAAGTCTGCTATAAACATGGAGGAGCATGTGTCCTTGTTATATGTTGGAGCATCTCTAGGGTATATGCCTAATAGTGGCATAGCTGTGTTTTGAGGAAGTACTATTCTCAGTTTTCTGAGGAACTGCCAAGTTGTTTTCCACAGTAGTTGTACCAGCTTATAACCCCACCAACAGTGAAGGAGTGTTCCTCTTTCTTCACATGTTTGCCAGCATTTGCTGTCACCTGAGATTTTGATCTTAGCCATTCTAAATTGTGTGAGGTAGAATCTCAGAGTTGTTTTGATTTGCATTTCCCTGATGATTAGGGATGTTCAGCATTTCTTTAGGTCCTTCTCAGCCAGTCAATACTCCTCAATTGAGAATTCTTTGTTTTTTTCTATACCCCATTTTTAATAGGATTATTTAATTCACTATAGTCTAGTTTTCTGAGTTATTTGTATATATTGCATACTAGCCCTCTTTCAGATGTGGAATTGGTAGAGATCCTTTCCCAATTCTTCTTAAAAAGTGTCCTTAGCCTTACAGAAGCTTTGCAAATTCACCAGGTCCAATTTGTCAATTCTTTATCTTAGTGCATCAGCCACTGGCATTCTCTTCAGGAAACTTTTCCCTGAGTCTATGTTTTCTAATCTCTTCCCCACCTTCTCTTCTAATAGCTCCAGTGTACTGGGTTCTGTGTGGAGATCTTTGATCCACTTGGACTTAGGATTTTTGCAAGGAGATAGAAAAGATCGATTTTCATTCTTCTACATGCTGACTGCCAGTTGAACCAACACAATTTGTTGAAGAGACTGTCCTTTTTCCATTGAATATTTTTAGGTCCTTTGTCAAAGATCAAGTGACCATGGATGTGTGGGTTCATTTCTGGGTCCTTAATTTTGTTCCGTTGATCTAACTGCCTATCTCTCTACCAATACCATGAAGTTTTTACCAGAATTGCTTTGTAATATAGCTTAAGATCAGGGATAATGATTCCCCTAGAAGTGTTTTTATTCTTGAGTATAGATTTTTCTATTCCAGGTTTTTTTTTATTCCAAATGAATTTGCAAATTGCTTTTTTTCAATTCTATAAGGAATTCAAATGGAATTTGATGGGGATTTTATTGAATCTGTAGATCACTTTTGGAAAGATTGCCATTTTTAAATTTTGATCCTGCCAATACATGAGCATGGGAGATCTTTCCATCTTCTGACATTTTCTTCAATTTCCTTTTTTAGAGTCTTGAAGTTCTTGTCATATGGTTCCTTTACTTGCTTTGTTAGGTTCACCCCACAGTATTTTATAGTCTCTGTGACTATTATGAAGGGTGTCTGTTTCCTAATTTCTTTCTCAGATTGTTTAACTAAGCATAGAGAAAGGTGGTTGATTTGTTTGAGTTGATTTTATAGCAAGCCATATTGCTGAAGTTGTTTATTAGTTGTAAAAGTTCTCTGATGGAATTTTTGGGGTCACTTAAGTATACTATCATATCATCTGCAAATAGCGATAGTTTGACTTCTTCCTTTCCAATGTGAATCCCTTTGATTTATTTTTGTTCTCTAATAACTCTTGCCAGGACTTCCAGTACTATACTGAATAGGAAGGAGGACAGTGTACAGCCTTGTCTAGTCCCCTATTTTAATGAGATTGCTTCAAGTTTCTCACCATTTAGTTTGATCTTGGCTACTGGTTTGCTGTATATTGCTTTTACTATGTTAAGTTATAAGCCTTGGATTCCTGATCCTTTCAAGTCTTTAATCATGAAGGGGTGTTGAATTTTGTTGAATGCTTTCTCCACATTTAATGAGAGGATCTTGTGGGTTTTTTTTCTCCTTTGAATTTGTTTAAGTGGTAGATTATCTTGATGGATTTCCATATGTTGAACCATCTCTGCATCCCTGGGATAAAACCTACTTGGCCATCATGGATTATTGTTTTGATGTGTGCTTGCATTAAGTTTGCAAAAATTTTACTGAGTATTTTTGCATAAATATTCATGAGAGAAACTGGTCAGAAGTTCCCTTTCTTTGTAGCGTCTTTCTGTGTTTTAGGTATGAGCATAATTGCTTTCCCTTGGTTGTACTGTCCTCCCTTCTGTTGGATTTTTCTATTTATCACCCTTTGTAGGGCTAAATTTGTGGACAGATACTGTGTAAATTTGGTTTTGTCCTGGAGTATCTTGGTTTTTCCATCTATGGTGATTGAGAGTTTTCCTGGATATAGTAACTTGGGCTGGGATTTGTGTTCTCTTAGGGTCTGTATGACATCTGTTGGGGATCTTCTAGCTTTCATATTCTCTGTTGATAAGTCTTTTACAATTATTTTTGGTCTGCCTTCATATGTTACTTGTCCTTTTCCCCTTACTGCTTTTATGATTCTTTCTTTGTTTTGAATATTTGGTGTTTTGACCATTATGTGTCTAGAGGAGTTTCTTTTCTGGTCCAATTTATTTGGAGTTCTGTAGGCTTCCTGTAAGTGCATGGTCATTTCTTTCTTAAGGGTAGGGAAGTTCTCTTCTATGATTCTGTTGAAGATATTTACTGTGCCACTTAGTTGATATTCTTCACCCTTTTCTATTCCTATTATCCTTAGGTTCAGACTTCTCATTGTGCCCTGGAACTCCTGGAAATTTTGAGTTAGGAGCCTTTTGGTTTTTATACCTTCTCTGACTGTTTTTTCTATGTTTTCAATGCTGTCTTCAGCCCTTGAAATCCTCTCTTCGATCTCTTGTAATCTATTGGTGATGCTTGCATCTGTGACTCCTGATTTCTTTATTCATCTTTTCTTTCTTTCTTTCTTTCTTTCTTTCTTTCTTTCTTTCTTTCTTTCTTTCTTTCTTTCTTTTTTTATTTGGCTTTTCATCTCCAGTGTTGTCTGTTTTTGTTTTCTTTATTGTTTCTATTTTGGCTTTCAATTTCTTCATCTGTTTAGTTGTGTTTTCATGTATTTCTTTGAGCAATTTTTTCCTGGTTTTCCTGTAAATATTTAAGGGATTTATTTATGAGCTTCTCCAAGATCTCCATCATCATCATGAAGTATGATTTCAAGTCTGAGTCTTGTTTTTCTGGTACATTTGGCAATCTACTACTTGCTGTGGTGGTAGAGCTGGGTTATGATATTGACAGGTTGTCTTGGTTTCTATTGCTTAGGTTCTTTCGCTTTCCTCTTGCCGTCTTGTCATCTGAGATTATAGGTGATCTTGTCTCTGAGTGGAACCCATCTCTCCTGTGCATCTGAAGGCATCTGGGCTAAGGAAGTAAATTGCTTCTGGGTGTTTGCCTCTTTGTAGGCAGGCAGCGAGTTCTGATTAAAGTAACTCTGTTCGGTCTCCATGGGCTTAGGTTGATAGAGGTCTTGGGAGGCTATTCTTGGAGTCCAGCCATGTGCAGGTAGGTCCTGAGTCTTGATGGCAGTCACCTTGCCCTCTCACTGGGCCTGAGAAACCAGAACCAGGAGTGCACTATGCTAGTTGTCCTCCAGGGACATCAGGCTATTCGTCCCTGGACAGCCTGAAGGGTGTCTGGTAAGCTCTCTGTGGGCTCAGCCATGTGCAGAAATGTGCTGAGTCTTCCTTCAGCTTAGAATAGAATGCTTTACTGCTGCTCTTGCAGGAGCACCTAGAGATCCGCACACAGGAGGGCCTCCTGTCCTAATGCACCTGGGCTAGGTCTGGCCTTGGTCCAGAAGTGTGCACCCCCATTCAGTTCCACTGCTTGAACCTAAAGATCTCTGTGCAGCCTTTCCCAGGGTAGAATGTGGACAGGAGAAGTTGACTTGCCTTTCTGCTTAGAATAGAAAGAGTTCTGCCGTTCTCCTAAGCTCCCAAGGACCTGTATGCAGGCAGGGCACAGGTCCTGATGCACCTATTATTATTTTTATTGATAATTCCATTTACTGGCATCTCAGATGATATTCCACTTCCCAGTTACCCCTCTACAAGCACACTATCTAACAACATTCCTCTCTTCCCTCACCTTTGTCTCTATGAGGGTGTACCCCCACCCTCTTCTACCACCTACACTGAGGCATCAAACCTCCACAATACCAAGGCCCTACACTTCTATTGATGTCAGACAAGGCCATTCTCTGCTATGTATATTTCTGGAACACTGGGTCCCTCTCTGTATATTCCTTGGTTGGTGGTCTAGGCTCTGGAAGCACATGGTGGTCCAGTCTGCAGATGTTGTTCTTCCTATAGGGTTACAATTCCCTTCAGCTGTGCCAGTTGGCACAGTAGTGTCAGGATCCCTGAGCTCATCAACTGAGCTCAGGTTTATATATATATAATTTTACAGGTTTGTGGAACAATTTAGAAAAAATTATATACTTGAATTGCAACCATATTCAATCCATAAAACTATGTTAAACAACCTAATAAGATTCAAAAAGTAAAATATTTTTCTAGTGAGGGAACACTTCAAGACACAATAAGCACATATATCTGTATGGCTCCAA
This sequence comes from Micromys minutus, assembly GCF_963924665.1. NCBI lineage: Eukaryota > Metazoa > Chordata > Mammalia > Rodentia > Muridae > Micromys > Micromys minutus. The sequence goes on from NC_137975.1 coordinate 38,088,459, forward strand.
AATTATTTCAGTCCATTTTTCATTAGCATAGAGAGGACTGCTGATTTTTATTTTTATTTTAGTTAATCTTCTGTCTCACCACTCTTCTGAAGTCATCTATCAACTGCAATAATATCCAGGTATAAATATTAGTGACACTTGTCTTATATACACTATCATATAATCTGTAAATAATGACTCTATATCATGATGATTTTTATCAAAGAAACAACTCTTTGTTTTATTGATTAACTGTGTTTTTGTTTCTGTTTTATCGTTTCTGTAACCCTATAGGAAGAACAACCATCTACACCCAAATTGATTTTTCCTTGCTGCTTATACTTCTTGGGGATATTTATTTCTTTTTCTTCTAGAGCTTTCAGATTTCTAGTGAGGGATCATTCCAGTTTTACTGTTATTTATTTATTTATTTTATTTAAACACTCAGGTCTGTTAGCTTTCCTCTTAGCACCAGTTTAATGTGAGTGTGTATGTATGACCTGCCATATGTTGTGTTCATTTTCATTGCAGTTTAGAATTTCTTTATGGTTTAACCCACTTTTCATTCAGTAAAGAGTTGTTCAGTTTCCATCAGTTTATAAAGTATCTGTTACTAATATCCTGCCTTAAATCATGATAGTTTGATAGGATCCTGGGAGTTACTTCCCTTTTCATCTATCTGCTGAGACTTATTTTCTGTTCAAGTATGTAAAAAAATTTAGAGAAAGTTTCATGAGGTACAGAGAAGAGTTATATAATTTTGATTTCACATAAATATGTCAGACCCATTTGGCTTGTACTGTCTCTTAGCTCTAGTATTTCTGTTCAGTTTTTGCTCAGATGGCCTCATCCTTGGTGACAGTGGGGTACTAAAGTCTCACACTATCCATGTGTGAGTTTTTGTATTAGTGTATGTAATATGTGGTTTAAGCTCATGGTTTCTTAAAAAACTTGAGTTTCGCTGTGTTTGGAGCATAGATGTCTAGAACTGAAATATCCTCTTGATGAATTTTTACTTAGATAAGCATTTGTATCCTTCTAATCTCTATTGATTAGATTTATCTTGCAATCTAATTTGTTAGCCATTAATATTACTCCATCGGTTTCGTTTTAGGTCCATATTCTTTGAATATATTTTGTTTTTGTACCTTAATAGACATCTTCTTCTTTAGGTTAGAAAAATTTACTTTTAAGATTTTGTCAAAAACATTTTCTGGGCCTTCATACTGAGACTTTTTTCTTCTTCTACACCTATTATTCTAAGGTTAAGACTGTTCATGGTGTCCGACTAAACCTGTATGTTATAGGTCAGGAGATTATTTACTCATTTTCTTTAATTGGTACATTCATTTCATTCATATATAAACACATATTCTCTCTTCTATCTTTTGTATTCTACGGGTGATGATTACCTCTGTAGCAGCTGTTCAAATTTGTAAATTTCTCATTTTCCGATTTCTCTCTGTTTGTCTTTTCATTATTGCATAGATTTCCATTTTTGATCTTAAACTGTTTCATTCAAAAATATGGTCATGTTTTCATAACTTTCCTTAAGAATAGTTGCTTGTGGATTTTGGATTTTTAAAGGTTTTCATGTATTCCCTTTTTAAGGAACTTCACAATCTTCTTATTGTCTATTTTACATTTTTTTACATATGCTTCAGCAATGCTGAGATATTCAGGGCCTGCTGTGGTAGGATGGGTGAGCCCTAAAGGAAACATTGCCCTGGATGTTGTTGATTGTGTTTTTATGCTGCTATCTAGTTATCTGGGCTTCAGTTGAGTAGAAATTTAGGTACTGAATATCGTATTACTATTTGTTGCATGGGTGTTTTGATAATTGGTTTCTGTTTCCTCTGAATTTTGGGCAACTTGATCCAACTAGGAAGAATTGGAACTGTCTAAAATGCTTTAGTTGCATACCTTTCTGTCATCTTTTTGTATACAGGAAAGAACTATGCCAACATTAGCTATTCATCCATGGAGTGTCTTTAAATATACTGGTTTTGCAGATATGGATGTCTCCTCAGAGTTTCTGCCAGAGTCATATAGATACAGATGACGATGTTTACAGCTAAACATCAGCCTCAACACAGGGATCCCAATGAAAGAGATAGAGAAAGAAGTGAAAGAGCTGAAAGATTTGCAACCTCATAGGAAGAACAACATCATTCACCAGACAAGAGACTGAAGTGGAGAGGGTCATTGGAAGAGGGAGCACCTTCATGGAAACAAGTTGACCAGCAGGAAGGAGAGGAGTGGGGGAAAATGGTATAACATTTGAAATGTAAATACAAAAATAATCCTATAAAATTGAAAAAAAATGGTTGTTCTGCACTTGAAACTAAAACATCAGGTTAAAAGGTGTTTCAGTTACTAGATTTCTTATATATATATATATATTATATATATATATTATAATTATATATAATATATATATTATAATTATATTATAATATATATTATAATATATATATATATTAATATATATATTAATCTGTATGACAAATTTTAAATAATTTATGTAATGCAAATATTAATGTCTTTCAAAATAATCAAATGGTAATCATATTTCACATTTATAGCCACAAGAAGGAATATGCTTATTGTTATGATTCTTTAGTATTAGAAAAGATACTAATCCTCAAACAACTATCAATCACTACCTTATTCAAGAAAATGTAATTGAAGGCATGCAGTAAAGTAAACTATGTTGTACATCCCCAAATACAATTCAAATTTTTCAATTTTTAATTAAACTGTTAATATATACCCTAGGTTGTTCCCAAATTCAAGGCAATTCTTTTGCCTTTGCCATTAAATATTTAGGTTACAAGCATATGAGACAATACCTAGCTTAATTTGACCCTTAAAATATCACTCTTGTCAAGTACTCCATATTAATTATGAATTTAGAATTGTATATTTTTCAAATTTGTGATGTTTCAATGATAACTCAAAAATGCAGATCTAGAGCCATCCATGCCTTCTTGGTAGTCTACGCTATTGCTTATTGATGGGCCAGTAATTCTTTCCCATTTATGTGATTGTTTTTGACATTTTCTTCTCCCATGAACCACTCTTATTTTCCTGCATATTATTCAGGAAGCTAAAACCAGTGTGCAACTGTTACTGGAAACAAATTCAACACCCAATTATGTATCATTTACATTGGCTTTCAATTTTTTTCTGCTCCCATCCCTGTGAGACCAGCAAATTCCTATAAAGCAACTCACTAGACTAAAATTATTACTTGAGCTAAGGATAAATAAAAATAACATTTTTGTAACTGTGAAACATGCTGTAGGATGTTGATAATGTTACAAAATTATAAAACAGATAGCAGGATTTATATTAATAAAATTTAAAATATATGTACATGGTGAAAATCTCAACTCACTATTCTTTTATTGAAATGTATATTTATTCAATATTATGTATGCAGATATTTTGTCACAGGTTTCTCTGTGCATGATATGCATGCATTGCCAATAGCATCCTAAAAATGGTGTCAAATCCCCATGAAATAAAGTTACCGAGCATTGTGAGCCACCATATAAATGATGGAACTAAAGTTGATTTTGTTTGTTTTGTTTTTGTTGGTGGTGGTGGTGGTAGAGGTGAGGTGTGTGTGTGTATGTGTATGTGTGTGTGTTTTTGTGTGTGTGTCTGTGTGTGTCTGTATTGTTAGAGTAGCAGTCAATTTGTCAGCACTTAAGTTCACTATTTAGTCTAATGTTATATTCACCTTTATTGTTATTAATTTATGTATTCTATACAACATTAATATAGCTCACAAAATTTGTTACAGAATAATATATGATGAATATTCATCTTTCTCAAAGCTGACTTTAGAAATTTGGGCAGATTCCATTGAATCAGCAGTCATTTTTAAATAGTAAACCCATCAACACATTACTCAAGTAACTCACAGATTTTATATTTATTTAATAACATATAAATAGAGTTTTACAAAATATACTGTTAATTTACAGTTGTTCATTCACATCAAAATCAAAAGCCATAAGAACAACTCCGTATAGGTGAAGACTAAGAATATCTTTTAATGTACATTGTTAGTCACCCTGCCATTAAACACTAACATCAGTTTCATTAATTAGCAAAAAAAGCGTAAATAAATATTAAGAAAATTTCTATACTTTGTAAAATGAAGCTATATATTTTTGTAATATATGTATGACATAAACATATTACCTATATTATCCAAAAATTGTAGCTACATTATTAATGTATATTTCTTTATTTTATGTTCTAAATAATATTTGACCTATTATATTAAGCTATAATATATTTGGTTCTAGATTACTTTTTCTATATCTAATTGAAAAATATCAAAAAAACAACAATATTCAAACTCTTTCATTTATATATAATAGCCAAATAATTTTATGTATAGTATAATTTTAAAATTTTATATATAACTGGTCTTTTATTCATAGATTCAGATGTCTTAGAGGATTATACACTTAGCTTCCTTTCAAGCATATCCATGGTGTCAGAGTAACCATTTCTGTGTATATGCTTAACTGTGTGTGCACCTAAATATGTGTTAGATATAATAAATGTTCATCCTCTTAGCCAAGTTCAAATATACAGTACAGTGTTATTAACTGTAGTTGTAAGTAATCGTGTATTACCTTTAAAAACTCAAGTTTCAAACATTAAAGACATTTTAAGGAATAAATGTGTGGTTTGTTAGAATTGGTTCATTTCCTTCTCAGAGGATTGTTTGACTACATTTCCACTCCTCTGTTTCTTTTCTGATAGAATTTTATTCTATCATCATTTCATTGCATTTACTTTCTTTTTTTCTTTTTTGAGAATTTTATAAAAAATAAATTCACATTAAAAATTATTTCCTCTTGAACATAAGTCATGTTTTGGACCTTTAAAACAAATTAAGACTGGAAATTTTATCTGTCACTAAATTTCTGATTTTTCAAAATGAATACCAGAGATCAGATTGTGAGCAAATGTTTAAAAGTAAACTCTCAGCATGGTAGTTCAGACATAGCCCTCACTCCCCATAGTGAACAATAGCAATCAATGTAAAAAAATTTTTGGAATTTGGCAGCCAGTCAGGCTAGCCAATTCATCTACTCTCAGTGGACTGAGAAACACTATTTAAATAAATACGGTGAGAATATTTGAGAAATAACACAACTTTAACTGGTGGTCTTCACATATATATGCAAAAATGAACACACACATACATATAAGTAATATATACTTATATATATACATATATACAAACACACACACATACACACACACACACACACACACACACACACACACACACACACACATATATATATATATATATATATATATATATTTATATATCACATACTGTCACATCTCCAATAGGATAAAAGAGGTAGAGATTCAGAACACAGTTAGAATGGTGTAATTTTGTGTTGCAGTATTGGAGATGACTTAAAATTTTCTCTCATTCTAGTAATAGGATATTATTGAAAATCATTCTTGTTACTTCAAAATAGGGCCAACAGATGATGGAGTATACAAAGGCTTTTTTTTTATTCAGAAAACAAGCTACAAAAAAAGGGGGAAATATCTAACTGCTTGTAAAATCAATTTTAATACACTAATTTAGATGCACCTAAACTAATTTTAACAAAGAATGTTAGTATGTAAAAAAACAGAATATTATTTATTTTCTAAGGCACTTCAGTAATCACACCAGCCATACTATATGTGTGGAATGTCTTCCTGACATCTTTTAACTCTTAGTCACTGAAAATCCATTCTTCAGAAAAAGCTTGCATATTTATACCTTCATAAAATATTCAAAAAGACAAAGAAATACACCAATAAATGCAAATGATACATACTTTGCAGCCTTCCTTTAAATTCTATTTCATTGTTTTCAGTCATAAACAATATAAACAAGAAAAACATGAAGATCTGAGATTTCTCTATATTCAAAAAAATTAACATTTATTTCAAATGACAAATAAATGATGTAACAATTAAAATAATAAGTTTATAGACTACAAAGCAGTAAAAGTAAGGGAAACTATATACATTCAAGGTAATATACAATAATTCACTTAACATTTTTGTGTGCACACAATGTTTACTTACATTTGCAAAGTTGTACATTACCTGAAAAATATCAACATATTTTAAAAACTGGAAAACAAACAATTATATAAACATATCTAGTAGCTATATTCTTTAGCTTTGATGCATTAAAACTAAGGACATAAACAAGTCTGCAATTTTGAATGTTTGGATGTCTGAATGTTCCCCATTATCCTTATTCATAAAGATAAGATTTCATAAAACACTATTTGATCTTGGTTCTGTAGCCTGAGTCAACAAAATAAATAATAAAACCTTAGAGAAGTGATGAAGGGATCCAGTATCTAACCTAAAGTAGGCAAGAAATTATGAAGTCAAAAATTCCTCTTAATCTTGATGTAAAAAGCTCATGCATGTGGAAGGGCAAAAGCTTATTTAGAGTTCTGTATTTCATACATGCATGCTCCTTCCTACATGATGCATTATCAGAAAAGGACACCTCTAGAATAAAGTGTAATGCCTCTCTGTGTGAGTATGGCTTTGGACTGTAATATAGTCATGGCAGTGCCCTTGCATGTCACTTATCCCCACACCCTTTACTAACCACACTTTTAGGAGAAGAACGCAGAAACTGACTAAGTTGGGCTCCCACAAATGACCATAATCTTTTAAAGTTTCAGACGTCTTTGATGCCATCTTCTACACTGGAGCACATATGTGCATTATGAATATTTAATCTTTCAGACCAAAGTAGCACATGCCTTAAATTTTCCATTCCTTGTAGAAATCAACAGTCTTTCTAGTTCTCTTTATCTTGTTTATGTGCCCCTTCATCAATCATATCTCATGAACATATTTACATATTTAACTATATTTGTATTGAATAATTGTAGTCTTCAATACAATTTTGGTCTGAGGCTGATTTTACTGTAAAACCTCTTGAATGTTTTTATTGAATTTATTCTTCAAAGCATGTGTCCTATTTATTAGTTAGGGTTTTACTGCTGTTAACAGACATTCTTATAAATGAGAAAGTTTAATTGGTATAGGATTATAGGATCACAGACTTAGTACATTATCATCAAGGTGGAAGCATGGTATTGTCCAGGCAGGAATCATGCAGGAGGAGCTGAGAGTTTAATATCTTGTTCCAAAGGCAAACAAGAAAATGCTAGCTTCCAGGGAGATAGGATGGAAAATAGACCCGTTCTTATCTCCTTGTACAAAGCTCAAGTGTAAGTGGATTAAAGATCTCCACATTAAACCAGATACACTGAAACTATTAGATGAGAAAGTAGGGAAAACCTTAGAACACATAGGCACAGGAGAAAATTTCCTGAACAAAACACCAATGGCTCAAGCTCTAAGGTCAAAGATTAACAAATGGGACTTAATGAGATTGCAAAGTTTCTGTAAGGCTAAGGACATCGTCAAGAAAACAAAACGGCAACCAACAGAATGGGAAAAGATCTTTACCAACACCACATCAGATAGAGGCCTAATACCCAAGGTGTACAAGGAACTCAAAAAGCTAGACACCAGAGAATCAAATAACCCTATTAAAAAATGGGGTACAGAGCTAAACAAATCATCTTCAGTTGAGGAACACCGAATGGCCGAGAAACATCTGAGGAAGTGCTCGACATCCTTAGCCATCAGGGAAATGCAAATCAAAACAACCCTAAGATTCCACCTCACACCAGTCAGATTGGCCAAGATCCAAAACTCAGATGACAGCAGATGCTGGCGAGGCTGCAGAGAAAGAGGAACACTTCTCTACTTTTGGTGGGGTTGCAAGGTAATACAACCACTCTGGAAATCTGTCTGGCGATACCTCAGAAAATTGGATATAGTACTACCTGAAGACCCAGCTATTCCACTTCTGGGCATATACCCCAGAGACACTTTAATACACAACAAAGATATATGCACCACAATGTTCATAGCAGCTCTATTTATAATAGCCAGAAGCTGGAAGGAACCCAGATGTCCTTCAGAAGACGAATGGATACAAAAATTATGGTACATATACACAATGGAATACTACTCAGCCACCAGAAACAATGACTTAACCAAATTCTTAAGAAAATGGCTGCATCTAGAGAAGATCATCCTGAGTGAGGTAACCCAGTCACAAAAGAACAGACATAATATGCAGTCACTGATAGTGGGATGCTAACCCCAGAGGCTTGCACTCCCCCAGAAACAACTCACAGACTGTATGAAGTCCAAGAAATAAAGAAAACAAAAAAATATACATATATTCACAAAACAAGAAGACTTTGACTATTTCCATGTTGCGTTTTGTTTTGCATGTACTTTATGCTTATTGCAACTAGTACGTTTTCAATGCATACTGCCAAGCCCTTGAAAAAAATCAAGTAGTGACTAAAAAATATATTCACATGGTTTTATGTAAAATTTATTTTAATGTCTGAAAAAACAGTACTGACAAAAATGTATAATTTTAAGCAAAAAATGTTTAAAATCTGTACATTTATCTTTGTTTTGCAAAATAAAGTCGTTTAAAAAAAAAAAAAAAAAAAAAAAAGGATGAGAGTCTTAAAGTCCATGTCCTCCATTACACACTTTCACTGACAAGGCCACATTGAATCCAACACGGCCATGTTTCCTTATGATGTTTCTCACTGGGGAAAACATATTCAAACCAGAGTATTCCACTTTCTGGCCCCCATCGGTTTTTTAAAACATGGAAGCCATATCCAGCCACCACATAATAAGAAAGTATATTTCGTCCAAATTCCAAAGTCCCCATAATCTACAGCAATGTTAAAAGTCCAAAGTTCAATGTCTCTCCTGAGATTCATCCAATCACTTAAATGTAATCCTAAAAGGAAGACAGGAAATAAGCTGGGCAAACCTTAAACTCTGCAACACTGTCTCTGGTGTCAGACTCATCTTCAGATCAACAACTCCATTTTCTTTGCTTTTTTAATTGCCTATTCTTTTTATTTGCATTTCCAGTATTGTCCCCCATCCTCCTCAACCCCTAATCTCCTCACTCCTCCTGCCTCTATGAGAGTGCTCCGCCACACTGACACCAGTTTCTGTCTTACCACCCTATCATCCCTTTATGTTCCTGCATCAAGCCTTCACAGGACCATGGGCCTCCCCTCCCACTGATGCTAGATAAGGTAATCCTTTGTTACATGTACAGCATGGGTCTCTCCATGTGTACTCATTAGTTAGTTGTTTAGTCCCTAGGAGCTCTAAGAGGTTCAGTTAGCCTCTCATGGGACAGGTACCAGGCTCCTGTCAGCAAGCACTTCATGGTATCAGCAATACTGTTTGGGTTTTGTGTCTGCAAGTGTGATGAATCTCTATGTGGCATGATTTCTGGATAGGATTTCCTTCACTTTCTGCTCTACTATTTGTCCATGCATTTTCCTGCAACAGGAAAAATTCTGGGTTAAAATTTTTGTGATGAGGAAATGGCCCCATCCCTCAACCAGGGAGCATGCTTATCCACTGGATATGGTTTCTTTCTGGTAATATTTCCCATTCCTTGAATATCCAAAATATAACTCCTTTTTTATCTTTGTTGATTGCAGCAAACTCCTTTCTCCTGGGCTGGTTCCACACCCAGCCAACACTTTCTTTAACAAACATCACATGGCTCTAGCATCTTAAATACCTTGAGGTCTTCACATCAATGTAGACTTGACTAGTTCTTCTCCCAATGCCTAAGATCCACACTTGATCTATATTCATCCAAATAAACTTGTATTTCTTCTCTCACCTCTACCTTCTATAGCACACTAGGCTCTGGTTGACTAAACTCCACCCCTCCTGCTGTTCTTGGTTGTCCTCCAATTTACTTGTATCTCCAGAACTCTGAGATCTTCTGCTCTATCTAAGCTTCACCAACAGCCTCTCATAGCCTCTCTTCATGGTGACAAATATTAAATTCTTTGATTAAGTTCTTCAGTCCTGGGCGATCAATTGCAACTGAAGCCACACCTTCAGCAATGGACTTCGTTGATCTCTCATAGTGCCTAGCTATAGCCAATCTTTTAAAAAAATTATGAGGCCAATATTTATATAAAGGTTACTTTATATAAATTCAATGAAACCATTGAATGGAATGGATTATGAAACAGAGTATTAGAATGAAATAAGTACTGGTTTTATTTTCAGTGCATATAACCTTAAAACATATACAAAGTTTTGAAAGATTTTGATCATTTTACAAAATATATTTCTTTGCATTTCAATGTTTTATGTATGTGGTAACGTTCATGCTAATGCTTGATGTCACTTTTTTTTTCAAATTGTCCTATGTTGACTCAAATACTCCAATTCAATAATAATTCTTCCATTTGACGTGTCAACTTTTTAAAAGATTTTAACAGGTTTTGGTTATTTATTCTCATTTTCATGCACATCTTTGTTTTGTTGTATGTATTTCTGTGTAAAAGTGTCAGGTCCCCTGGAACTGGAATAATAGAGAGTTTTAAAGTGCCTCGTGAGTTCTGGGAATTGACCCAGTTCTTTTAACCATGAAGCAATGGTTGCAGACCTCCATCCTCCACTTTAAAGATTGTAAATATTCCTTGATATTTTAGCAGTATTTTAAAATGATAATTGAAGATGTTGGCATATGTTAACCTATGGTTAACAATGTTAGTCAAATTTTTCCTATCATACTTACCTGTGAAATATGCTTGTTAAAATTATCTCAGAGTAAAGTGCAGGATGGAAATTTGCAACATCTACCTTCCTTCTCATAAGGAATAAGTGACAAACTAAGCTACAATTCTAGCAACATTTACTTTGGGAAATCAATAAGTTTAATTCTAGTGCATTGGTCGTGGCATTGCAGACCTGTTTTGCTAACCATAGTCAAGCTGCCTTTGGCAATTCAGTGCTGACACCTGTTTTTTCCCACTTCAGGGTCCTAATTAAACTCATTGCATTGAATTCATCCAACTGAGCAGCAGTATATCAACATGATGATATGACATCAATGGAATGGTTACAACAAAGCTCTTCAAATGTGCTGTTGCCTCTCTTGCTATTTATGTGTTATAGGATTATAGGACTGAAAGACATGTCTTCATGACCTTCCAATTATGGAGGATTAGATTTTACACAGTGTACTCACTCTAGCATTGCAGATATTCTGAGCCTTTAAATCCTTTCATCCAGACTAAGCCATGAGGTATCATGCATCTCCAACTCTTTTCAATAAACATTCTTTTTTCAAATGTTCAAACAACCATTCAAACAAGTTTTTTATTCTTTGAAGTTTCCCAAATTAAATCTAGAATCTTCTCAAGTGACTTCATATAAATAAAGTCACCTTAAATCCAGGGTTATGTCCCTCTAGCCTTTATCTCATACCTATAAATTTTTTTTCTCCATGTATTCTCAAGACATCTGTATGAATGAATTAGCAACTTAACTGAGCTCTTTAAAAGTATGCTGCACCTCCACATAACCAACACTTTTTCCTCTCCTGGTAGAGCCTTATTTGCCAGTTATCACTCTAGCAGAAGTTTTGTAAGACCCTGAGGGACATATGCATTATCTTTCCTGCCATTCAAAGGCTGTCCCACCTTGGGAACCATCCCATATGCAGACACAAAACTCAGACAATATTGCTGATGCCAAGAAGTGTTTGGTGAGAGGTGCCTGTTATTGCTGTCCTCTGAGATGATGCTCTGCCAGCACCTGACTAAGACAGATGCAGATAATCACAGCTAACCATGAAAATGAGCCCAGGGACCACACCAGAAATGTTAGGGAAAGGACTGAAGGGGCCAAAGGGGATTGCAACCCCATAGGAAGAACAACAATATCAACTAAGCAGACTAGCCAACTAAGCAGACCCACCAGAGCTCCCAAGGTCTAAACCACTAACAAAAGAATACACATGGTTGGGTCCATGTATCCAGCTTCATATGTAGCAGAGGATTGCCTTGTCTGGGATCAATGGGAGGGGAGGCCCATGGTCCTGCAGAAACTTGAGTTCCAGCATAGGAGGATGCTAGAGCAATGAGGTGGGAGGCAAAGGGGAATGGTGAAGGGATGGGGGAGGAGGGCTTACAGAGCAAAGAATGAAAATTGGAACATCAGAAATGTAAATAAATATCATACCTAATAAACATAAAATAAAATAAAACAAAGAAAACTGAAGACTCCTATGCATCTGGACAAAGTCAATTTTATTATAGAGAATATTGTTGTCCTTCACTATCTTCTAAGATTGTAGAAGCTGTCTAATGTTATCATAGATTGCATTCATTTAATTGTCATTTTCCCCCAGAGATTTTAGAAGCAACTATCAGTTTTCTTGTTGTCTTCTGTGTCTGCAAATTTTCAAACTTTTATATACTGACATTCAACATTCATTGCCTATCATAATTAATGAATCAGGACAATAAAATACATCTGTCCCCTATAGTTTTCAATATTCTCTAAGCATCCAGGTGTTTCAGTAACTTCCAAGATTTCAATATCACTACGTGTTGGCAAATTGTAAAAGCTATTCAATACACTTTTTAAGGAAATTACTCTTTAGTTCTGTTTTTCTAGAACCAAAATTTTCATCAGTGTTGTTTCCATAGAAGAACAAATATTATACAAAATAAATTCTGCAGAGAATTTACTAGACTGGCTTGCCATTTGTGGTCCAGATAGTACGACAATCCCTCTTTAAACAGAAATTACAAAAATTTAATTGTTCAGTTCAGAGTTTGGAATTCTTTTCTAGTCTTCCTTATATACCAAAATATCGAAAAAGTAGGATCTAATGCCAGTGAAATAATGGACTTGATATCAAGTAGAAAAAGAGAACAAGTTTCATTCTAACCAAGTTCTTCATATAGGCCAATAGCAGAAGGAATTGACCAAGTAAACGGTATATATCCCATCACAAAACAACTGGATTCATAGTGGGTCTCCCAACTTCAAATAATTTCAATAAAAATATAATTAATTTTAGACATAATGAATTTAGACAATTAGGTTGTAGTTAATTTTATATGTAGCCAAGTTGACAACCAAAGATAATCATTAGTTCCATCCACAATCATGTTTTCTAATGAAGTAATAATGAATATCTAAGAGAGAGGAAGTAAGCACTTTGTTTTATTAATTTAGTTTTGGCAATTTTATATATGTATATTATGAATCTTGATTTGCTTATGTCCTGTTATTTTTAGGTTAAACTAACCCAACATAAGCTATTACTATTGAGAAGAGGAATTCATAATTGAGAAATTTTATAATTTATGTTTTTATTCTGATTTTATTGGATATATTTTATTGACACTTCGAATGTTATCACCTTTTTTCCCCATATTTCCCTCTACATTCCCTATCCCATTACCCTTCCTCCTCCTACTGAAAGGGTGTTTACCCAACTGCCAACCCCCTCCTCTCTCCCCACCCTTGTATTTCTGTACACTGTAGCATCAAGCCTTGGAAGGACCAAGGGATTCTCTTTCCACTGATACCCAACAAGGCCATCCTCTGCTACATGTGCAGCTGGAGCCATGAGTCCTTACATCACTACTCTATGGATAGTGGCTTAATCTCTGGGAGCTCTGTTTGGTTGGTATTGTTGTTCTTAAGGGGTTGCAAACCCCTTAAACTTCTTCAATTATTCTGCTATTTCCACGATTAAGGATCCCATTCTCAGTTCTATGGTTGGCTGTGAGCATCTGCCCCTGGGTTTGCTATGTTCTGGCAGAGCCTCTCAGGAGACAGCTAAATCAGGTTCCTGTCAATGTGCACTTCTGGGCATCAGCAATATTGTTTGGGTTTACTGGCTGAATATAGTCTGGATTCCCAGGTGGGACAGTCTCTGGATGGCCTTTCCTTCAGTTTCTGCTCCAAGCTCTGTCTTTGTATTTTGTCTTGTGAATATTTTTTGTCCCCTCTTCTAAGAAAGACTGAAGCATCTGCACTTTGGCAGTCCTTCTTCTTGAGGTTCATGTGGTCTCTGAATTGTATCTTGGTTATGCCAAGATTTAGTGCTAATATCCAATAATCAGTGAGTGCATTACCATGGGTGTATTTTTGTGATTGGGTTACCTCAATCAAGATACTATTTTCTAGATCATCCATTTGCCTAAGTATTTCATGAACTCATTATTTTGATAGCTGAGTAGGACTCCAATGTACAAATATTCCACATATTCTGTATCCATTCTTTGTTGAAGGACATCTGGGTTTTTACCAGCTCCTGGCTAGTATAAATAAGGCTGCTATGTACATAGTAGAACACATGTCCTTGTTGTATGTTGGAGCGCCTTTTGGATATATGCCCAGAAGTGGTATAGCTGGGTCCTCTGGTTGTACTGTGTCCAGTGTTCTGAGGAACTACAAGACTGATTTCTAGAGTGGTTGGACCAGCTTCCAATCCTACCAAGAGTGGAGGAGCATTCCTCTTTGTCTATATCCTTGCCAGCATCTGCTGTTACCTGAGTTTTGATCTTAACTATTCTGACTGTTTTGAGGTGGAATCTCAGAGTTGTTTTCATTTGTATTTCCCTGATGACTAGTGATAATGAAGATTTCTTTTGGTGCTTCTCAACCATTCAATATTTCTCAGATGAGAATTATTTGTTTAGCTCTGTACCCATTTTTAATAGGGTTATTTGATTCTCTGGTGTCTAACTTCTTGAGTTTTTTGTATAATTGGATATTAGCAACCTATTGGATGTAGGATTGGTAAAGACCTTTTCTAAATCTGTTGGATTTTGTTTTGTCCTAATTACAATATCCATTGCTTTACAGAAGCTTTTCAATTTTATAAGGTACAATTTGTCAATTCTTGATCTTAGAGCACAAGTGTTTAGAGAATATTCCCCAGTGCTGATGTGTTCAAGGCTATTCCCTATTTTCTCTTTTATTAGTTTGAGTGTTTCTGGTTTTATGTGGAGATCCTTCATCTATTAGCACTTGAACTTTGTACAAACTGATAAGTATAGTTGATTTGTATTCTTTTATATGCTGACTGCCAGTTGGACCAGCACCAAGCACCATTTGTTGAAAGTTTGTCTTTTTCCCACTGGATGTTTTTACCTTCTTGGTTAAAGAACAATTGATCATATGTATGTGGGTTCATTTCTGGGTCTTCAGTTCTATTCCATTGATCTACCTTCCTGTCTTTTTACCAATGCCATACAGTTTTATGACTATTACTTTATAATACAGTTTGAGGTTAGAGATGGTTATTCCCCAAGAAGTTCTTTTAGAGAAAATATTTCTATAAGGTATTCTTCACTGGCAAGTCAATGAGGTTATATCTGGACAATGGTAAATGTGGAGAGACCAAACTCACAGGACTTAGACCCACTGACAAACAGGTGGTACTTGGGTATATAAAAATTAGGCCAAGTAGTTCATGAGCATTAAAAAAGCCAATAAGCTGCACTCCCCCATGAATCTGAATCAGTTTCTGCTTCTAAATTCCTGTCTCAAAATTTTTCCTATAAATCCACCAGGTAATAAACTAAGTTCTTATTTATGATTTTACTGCTGTGAAAAGACACCATGACCAAGTCAACTATTATAAGGCCAACATAAATTGGCCAAGATCCAAAACTCAGATGACAGCAGATGCTGGCGAGGTTGTGGAGAAAGAGGAACACTTCTCCACTGTTGGTGGGGTTGCAAGCTAATACAACCACTCTGAAAATCTGTCTGGCGATACCTCAGAAAATTGGATGTAGTACTACCTGAAGACCCAGCTATTCCACTTCTGGGCATATACCCCAGAGACACTTTAACACACAACAAAGATATATGCACCACAATGTTCATAGCAGCTCTATTTATAATAGCCAGAAGCTGGAAAGAACCCAGATGTCCTTCAGAAGATGAATGGATGCAAAAATTGTGGTACATATACACAATGGAATACTACTCAGCCACCAGAAACAATGATTTAACCAAATTCTTAAGAAAATGGCTGCATCTAGAGAATATCATCCTGAGTGAGATAACCCAGTCACAAAAGAACAGACATAATATGCAGTCACTGATAGTGGGATGCTAACCCCAGAGGCTTGCACTCCCCCAGAAACAACTCACAGACTGTATGAAGTCCAAGAAATAAAGAAAACAAAAAAATATACATATATTTACAAAACAAGAAGACTTTGACTATTTCCATGTTGCGTTTTGTTTTGCATGTACCCTACGCTTATTGTAACTATTAGGTTTTCAATGCATACTGTCAAGCCCTTACAAAAAATCAAGTACTGACTAAAAAAATATATTCACATGGTTTTATGTAAAAATTATTTCAATGTCTGAAAAAACAGTACTGACAAAAATGTATAATTTTAAGCAAAAAATGTTTAAAATCTGTACATTTATCTTTGTTTTGTTAAATAAAGTCGTTTAAAAAAAATGATGTCATTTTTGAATTTAAAAAAAAAAAAAGATCAGTCTAGTATCATCAGGATTTGAGAATGGCAGCATCCAGGCAGCATAGTGCAGGAGGACATGAGAGGTGTGCATCTTCATTGCTGGCGCCTTTGAGAAGATTAACTTCCAGGCAGCTAGGACTATGGTATTAAACCCCATGCCTACAGTAACACACCTACTCGAACAAGGCCATACATAAGTCATAATAGAGCCACTCCCTGGCCCAAGCATATACACACCATCCCAGACTACAAACAAAAATACAAAACAAAAAGCAAACAAACAAACAAAAACAGAAAAACTAAAACAACAAAATCATTCTGTTTCTAAGCATCTTTCACTTATTTTTTTATGATTAATCATTTTATTTCTTTACATTTCAAATGATCCCTCCTTTTCATGGTTACCCCTTCACAAACCTCCAATCCCATCTTCCTTTTCCCACTCTTTTTGTCTCTATGTGAAAGCTCCTCTACCTACATACCCGTTCCTACCTTACCCGCTCCTGCCTTACTATTCTAGCAACACTCAATGGTGGGGCATCAAGACTCCACAGGACCAAGGCCCTCAACTCCTATTGATGTCAGATAAGGCCCTCTTCTGCTACAATTTCTGGAGCCATGACCCCCTCCATGTATAATCTATAGTTGGTGTTTTAGCTATTCGAAGCTCTGTGTGGTTCTGTAAGTTGATATCCTTCTTCAAATAGAATTGCAATCCTATTCAGCTCCTTCAGTCCTTCCCCTAGCTCTTCCACTAGGGTTCCTGGTCTCAGTTTGATGGTTGGCTGTATCTGAATCTGTATTGGTTAGGTGCTAGTAGAATCTCAGGGAACCTCCACACCAGGCTCCTGTCAGCAAGCACTTCTCGTCATATTGTGGAAATGTGATAACTGGGCTATATCTCTAGATAGGTTAGTCTTTGGATGGCCTTTCCTTCGGTCTCTGTTCCATTTCTTTGTCTCAGTCTTTCATCTGAACACTAACATTTCTGGGTGAAAAATTTTAAAATGTGTAGGTGGCCCAATCCCTCAACTGGGTGCCATGCCTATCTATTGGATGTGATCTCTACAGGTTGTATCTCTCCTTTGTTGGGCATTTCTGCTACAATCATGCCAGTTGGGTCTGGAGAGGTTCTTGCTTCCCCAGAGTGTGGAACTTTCTAGCTGCTAACTTCAGTTAATCAACGTCTACTGCTACATGTTTCTATTCATTTTATTGTCCCTTTGTACTTCTGTCCCTTTTAGTACCTGATCCTAAAACCTCTTTTTCCTTTTGATTCTCTCTCTCCTAGGTTCTTCCTTCCTTCTCCTTCCTGTGATTATATTGTTTTTTTTTTTTTTTTTTTTTTTTTTTTTTTTTTTTTTTTTTTTTTTTTTATGTAGGATTGAAGCACCTACACTTTGGTCTTCCTTTTTTAAGCTCCATATGGTTTGAGAATTTTACCATGGGTATTCTGATCCTTTGAGCTAATATCTACTTATCAGTGAGGACATACCATATGTGTTCTTTTATGTGGGTTACCTCACTCAAAATACTAATTTCTAATTCCCTCCATTTGCTTGCAAATATTATAAAATTGTTGTTTTTAATTGGTGAGTAGCACTCCATCTCTAAATATACCACATTTTCTGTATCCCTTCTTTAACTGAGGGACCTATGAGATGTTTCAAGCTCTTGACTCTCATAAATAAGGCTGGAATTAACATAGTGAAACATGTATAACAATTATATAATTGAGAATATTTTGAGTATATGCTAAGGAGTGTTATAACTGGCTGTTTAGATAAAACAATTTCCAATTTTCTGTAGAACACCAGATTGATTTCAAAAGAGTTTTGACCAGCTTGCAGTACCATCAGCAATAGAGGAGTGTTCCTGCTTTTCTAAATCTATGTCAGCATCTGCTGTCACCTGAGGTTTTTTTTTTTTTTTTTTTTTGCTTCTTTTTTTCTTAGACATCCTCACTGGTGTGGAGTCAAATCTCAGGGTCGTTTTGATGTGCATTTCTCTGAAGACTAAGAATGTTCAGCACTTATTTAAGTGGTAACACAATAGGCAGTGTCAATAGGACAAAAGCGCAACTCAAAGATTGGGAAAATATGTTTTTCAACCGTACATCTGATAGAGGGCTAATACCCAAAATATACAAAGAATAAAAGAATTTAGAAGACAGAGAACCAAATAACCCTATTAAAATTAGGTATAGGAATAAATAAAGAATTGCAAGTTTCTTTTAGTTGTGGTATTTTATCACAGAAACTGAAATCTATGTACCAAACCTTTTCTCAGTCCTTTAATGTCTGATCCATGCTGCTTCCCCATGATTCCTTTGTCAAGTCATGACTATTGATTATGTTTCACTCACTGGTTGCTCTTTAGTACACAAGCAGAGACAGTAGTTTTTCAGAGTTGAGCCAGGTCAGCAATATGGAGAAGAACCCAGGAGTTCTTTCCCTCTTCTAAATTATGAATTCTTGTTTACACTGTCTGTGTCATGTCTATAGGATAGAATTTCACAGCCCTTCTTCCTATATCCAGTCTTCTGAAATGTTCCTTAAACATGACAAGGTATACTATCACAACTTATTTAGAGCTAAGACTTTATCTGTCATTACATGTCAGCCACTTGTCCAGCCATGAGTTTGAAGTCACCATTACTCATAGCAAATAGATACATCATCATTAAAGGCTTGAGATTAGCATTTATTTATAAACATAGTTAATTAAAAGGCAATTTGACATACACACTATATAAATACACACACACACACACACACACACACACACACACACATATATATATATATATGTGTGTGTGTGTGTGTGTGTGTGTGTGTGTGTGTGTGTGTGTGAGAGAGAGAGAGAGAGAGAGAGAGAGAGAGAGAGAGAGAGAGAGAGAGAGAGAGAGAGAGAGAGAGAAAGAGAAAGAGAAAGAGAAAGAGAATCATGAGGAATAGCAGGAAGGAGGCATGCATCAGAAATTAAAGGAATGAAAAGTGGTTTCAGATAGGTTTTAGGATGCTAATTGTTGTAATAAAATATCATGACTAAAAGAACATAGGAAGGAATTGTATATGTGTTACTGAAAGGCCTTTTGGCCTCATTAGTCATCAGTTTTGACCAAATATACCACACTGAAAATGAGTTCCATAGAATTAGAGAGTGTGGTTTACCCCCACAAGACTCATTTGATTATTATACATAAAAGCATATCTAATTTAGAAAATTCCTTTTGTAATTTATAACATACACTGCTTGGTAAAAGTCTTGATACATTTCTCTCACCAGTAGCCTATGTAACATCTTGTGGCACTCTGAGATCTAGAGATGTGTGATAGTGTTTCTAACTCCAGAATTTCTAGAAGTGTTAAGAGGAGAGAGAACATAATTGTCTTCAATTATCTAGGTATTAGTTCCATAATAAAAACATCCATGCTGAGAATATGAATCTAGGCTACATTTGAAAAAAATTAGAACAAAGTATCTACCTCCAAAATTAAGTACATGTAAGATATATCTCCATCTAATTATTATTTTAAAATAGATTGCCTAAACCTATGTTTAATATAACTCATTACTATTAACAATAATGATGTCATAAATCATAGTTATAAAATAGTAACTATACACCACAGGAAATATAGAAATAAATCATGTGACAATAACTAGAAATTGTTTTGTTTGGGGAACTGTAAGTATATTGCAATAATGGGTTACCTTTCCAGAATTATGCATTTTTATTGGAAAACAGTTTGCCATTTGTTCAAATTTATATTTAGGACTCAAAATAATCACTAAGAAAATTACTCCAAAATATACCAAAGAAATAAACATTGTAATTAAGGTGGTACATTAAGAGGATTCTATTAAAAGAAGGGCTTCAGAGAAAAACATTAACAAGGCAAAGTAATAAAATATGGATGCTACATAACAGTAGAATTGCCAAGAAGTCTAATTAAAAAAATACCTAAAAATGATTATTTTAGAGTACAAAAGAAAAATATTAGATATATTAGGAAAAAGACATAACAGATAAAATGTGTGAATTCAAGACAGAATTGTTTTATATAGAAAATCATGATAAAATTATTTAGTATTAATACTATAAACATAGCATGATATTTTGATATGAGGCCAGACAAGCTTCAGTAGTGTTGCATATGCAGCATTCTATAAAATGCAGAGATCTTCAGTACTTCCAATTTTACCTATGGTAAATAATACACTTTTATAAATAAATGAGCCCAGGTATTATGAGGTATATAATTGAACCCCAGCCGTGTTTTATGAGCTGACAGAGTACTGAGAAATTTTAGCATGCCCAATACTTTAGAAACAGAATATTTAGAAATTTCAAATTTATTTAATGAAACCAAGTCACCAGAAAACCTTTTATTATATTTCAGATTTCCGTTTCCTTTTATTTTATTTTTTTGATAGTATAAAATGCTGATTTTTATTACCTGCTCCCAAGTTTGGGCTCTGTGTCTTTTGTCCCCAGTTAGACTCCTTGCAGTTCTCCTTTTCCTCAAAGATAAACCAGTGAACACAATCAAAATTTAATGTCATCTCTTTTTTTTCCTTAAACTTCATATAGTCTGTGAGTTGTTTCTGGGGTGTTCAGAGCTTTCTGGGGTTAGAATCCAAATATCAGTGACTGCATATTATGTCTGTTCTTTTGTGACTGGGTTATCTCACTCAGGATGATATTCTCTAGATGCATCCATATTCTTAGGAATTTCATAAAGTCATTTTTTCTGATAGCTGAGTATTACTCCATTGTGTAAATGCACCACAATTTTGTATCCATTCATCTACTGAAGGAAGTCTGGGTTCTTTCCAGCTTCTGGCTATTATAAATAGAGCTGCAATGAACATTGTGGTGCATGTATCATTGTTGTATGTTGGAGCTTCTCTGGGGTAAATGCCCAGAAGTGGAATAACTGGGTCTTCAGGTAGTAGTATGTCTAATTTTCTGAGGAACTGTCAGATTGATTTCCATAGTGGTTGTATCAGTATACAACCCTACCAGCAGTGGAGAAGGGTTCCTCTTTATCCATATCCTCGGCAGGATTAATGTCATCTGAATTTCTTTCTTTTTTTATACAGATTTTTAAGCATTTTTGCATAAAAAGTACACAAACTCATTTTTTATAAGGTTGTAATTAAGTATTTGTGGGTACCTATACATACATATATGTATATATGTAACAATAATATAGGAAAAGAGGTTATTAATTTGAGGAGATAGGAGAGACACTGGGAGGGGATGAAGGAATAAAAGGGGATGTGATACAGTTGTATTTTAATTAAAATATAATTTTTTTCCTATTTTCTTGATCTTCACACAGTCTGTGAGTTGTTTCTGGGGTGTTCAGGGATTTCTGGGGTTAGTATCCCATTATCAGTGACTGCACGTTATATCTGTTCTTTTGTGTCTGGGTTATCTCACTCAGGAAGATATTCTCTAGCTGCATTCATTTTCTTAAGAATTTTGTTAAGTCATTGTTTCTCGTAGCTGAGTAGTACTCCCTTGTGTAAATGTACCACAATTTTTGTATCCATTCATCTACTAAAGGACATCTGGGTTCTTTCCAGCTTCTGACTATTATAAATAGAGCTGCAATGAACATTGTGGTGCATGTATCTTTGTTGTATATTGGAGTATCTCTGGGGTAAATGAACAGAAGTGGAATAGGTAGGTCTTCAGGTAGTACTATGTCCATTTATTTGAGGAACTGCCAGACTGATTTCCAGAGTGGTTGTATCGGTTTACAGCCCCACCAGCAGTGAACATGAGTTCCTCTTTCTCCACATCCATTCCAGCATCTATTGTCATCTGAGTTTTGGATCTTGGCCAATCTGACTGGTGTGAGGTAGAATCTCAGGGTTGTTTTTATTTGCATTTCCCTGATGGCTATGGATGTTGAGCACTTTCTTAGATGTTTCTCGGCCATTCGACATTCCTCAAATGAGAAATTTTTCTTTAAGTCTGAACCCCATTTTTGGATAGGGTTGTTTGATTCTCTGGTATCTTGCTTTTTGAGTTCATTTTATACCTTGGATATTAGGCCTCTATCTGATGTGGGGTTGGTAAATATCTTTTCCCACTCTATTGGCTGCAGTTTTGTTTTCATGATGGTGTATTTAGCCTTACAGAAACTTTGCAATCTCATTAAGTCCCATTTGTCAATCTTGGACCTTAGAGGTAGACCTATTGGTGATCTGTTTAGAAAATTTTCTCCTGTGCATATGAGTTCTAAGGTTTTCCCGACTTTCTCATCTAATAGTTTCAGTGTACCTGGTTTAATGTGGAGATCTTTGATCCACTTGCACTTGAGCTTTGTACAAGGAGATAAGAAAGGGTCTATTTTCATTCTTCTGCATGCTGAGTGCCAGTTGGAACAACACCATTTGTTGAATAGGCTGTCATTTGTCCATTGAATGTTTACAGCTCCTTTGTCAAAAATCAGGTGACAATATATGTGAGGGCTTATTTCTGGATCTTCTACTCTATTCCATTGATCCACATGCCTATTTCTGTACTAGTACCATGCAGTTTTCTGCACAATTGCCTTGTAATATAGCTTGAGGTCAGGGATAGTGATTCCCGCAGATGTTTTCTTGTTGTTGAAGATGGATTTCGCTATTCTAGGTCTTTTGTTGTTCCATATGAAATTGCACATTGATCTTTCCAACTGAGTGAAGAACTGGGTTGGAATTTTGATGGGGATTGCATTAAATCTGTAGATTGCTTTTGGTAAGATGGTCATTTTTATAATGTTGATCATTCCAATCCATGAGCATTGGAGATCTTTCCATTTTCTGAGATCTTCCTTGATTTCCTTCTTTAGAGGACTGAAGTTTTTGTCATACAGGTCCTTCACTTTTTTAGTGTCACACCAGGTATTTCACAGTTTTTGTGACTATTGTGAAGGGTATCTTTGAATATAGGAAGCCTACTTATTTGTATGAGTTAATTTTATATCCAGCCACATTACTGAACTTGTTTCTCAGCTGTAGAAGTTCTCTGGTGGAATTTTTGGGGTCACTAAAATACACTATCTTGTCATCTGTAAAGAGTGATTTTTTTTACTTCTTCCTTTCTGATTTTTATCTGTTTGATTTCCTTTTGCTGCCTAAATGCTCCAGCCAGGATTTCCAGTACTATGTTGAATAGGTAGGGAGAGAGAGGGCAGCCTTGTCGAGTCCCTGATATAGTGGGATTGTTTCAAATTTCCCTCCATTAAGTTTGATGTTGGCTGTTGGTTTGCTGTATATTGCTTTTATTATGTTTAGGTATGGACCTTGGATTCCTGTCTTTCCAGGACTTTTAACATGAAGGGGTGTTGAATTTTGTCAAATGCTTTCTCAGCATCTAGTGTGAGATGACCATGTGATTTTGTTCTTTGAGTTTGTTTATATGGTGGATTACATTGATGGATTTCCGTATGTTAAACCATCCCTGCATCCCAGGGATGAAGCCTACTTGGTCATGGTGAATGATCGTTTTCATTTGTTCTTGGATTTGGTTTGCAAGGATTTTGTTGAGTATTTTTGCATCAATCTTCATAAGTGAGATTGTTCTGAGGTTCTCTTTCCTTGTAGGATCTCTGTGTGGTTTTGCAATGAGGGTTATTGTAGCCTCAAAAAAATGAGTTGGGTAGTTTTCCATCTGATTCATTTTTTGGAATACTTTGGAGAGTATTGGTATTATATCCCCAATAAATGTGTGATAAAATTCGGCACTGAACATGTCTGGACCTGGGCTTTTTTTGGTTGGGAGGCTTTTGATGACTGCCTTTATTTCGTTAGGTGTTATGGGATTATTTAGCTGATTTACCTGATCCTGATTTACCTTTAGTACCTTGAATCTGTCTAGAATTTATCCATTTTCTCCAGATTTTCCAGCTTTGTTGAGTATAGAGTTTTGTAGTATGATCTGATGATTTCTTGAATTTCCTTAGTTTTGGTTGTTATTTCTCCATTTTCCCTTCTGATTTTGTTAATTTGGATACTCTCTCTTTGCCCTCTAGTTATCTGGCTAAGGGTTCTTCAATCATGTTGATTTTCTCAAAGAACCAGCTCTTGGTTTTGTTGATTCTTTCAATGGTTCTTTTTCTTTCTATTTGGTCGATCTCCTCCCTAAGTTTGATTATTTCTGATCTTAGCCAGTCTGACTGGTGTGAGGTGGAATCTCAGGGATGTTTGATTTGCATATCCCTGATGGCCATTGATGTTGAGTACTTCCTTAGATGCTTCTCAGCCATTTGATATTCCTCAATTGAGAATTTTTGTTTACCTCTGTACCCCATTTTTAATAGGGGTGTTTGTTTCTCTAGTGTCTAGTCTCTTGTGTTTTTTGTATACCTTGGTTATTAGGTCTCTATCTGATGTGGGGTTTCCTTTCACTATTTAGAAATAATTATAATTGAATATATGGTACATGCTACTCAATAATTACCACATTAAAATAGAATGTCCCTTTAAATTTCAAAGTCCTTTATGATGCCACTGTCAATTCTGCAGTGGATAATGTACATATTCATTGTTGTGGCTATATATATATTACTACTCATAAACTTTGGTATTCATGTAAACCCATTATATTCACAGAAACTGTTGAATGTAGTTTATTTGTATTTTTTAATTTAAAAGATACTGAAGCAGTCTTCATCACATTATATTTGCAATGATTAAGAACTGGCTATTTTTTTTTCTTTCTTTAATTAGATATTTTCTGTATTTACATTTCAGATGTTATCTTCTTTCTTCCAATCCCATTCCCCTTGCCCTCCCATTGTTTTCTTGAAGGTGCTCACTCTCCCAACATCACTCTCCCACTTCAGCACCTTGGCTTTCCCCTATACTGGGAAAACAAACCTTTTTTGGACCAAAGACCTCTTCTCCCATTGATGCTGGAAAATGACATCTGCTGCATATGCAGCTTGAGCCATTGGTCTCTCCATGTGTTCTCCTTTCTTGGTGTTTTAGTCCCAGGGGCTGTAGTGGATTTGGTTAGTTAATAATGTTCTTCCTATAGGGTTGCAGACCCTTATAGCTCCTTCTGTTATTTCTCTAGCTCCTTCATTGTAGTTCTTGTGTTCAGTCGATGTTTAGCTGCAAGCATACTCCTCTGCATCAGTATGACTCTGACAGAGGCGCTGAGGAGGCAGCCATATCAGAATCATGCCACTAAGCACTAGTTGGAATTAGGAATAGTACTTGGGTTTAGTGGCTGCATATGGGATGGATACCCAGGTGAGGCAGTTTTTGGATGATTTTTTCTTCAATTCCTGCTCCTGTATTTATCCCATTATTTCCTCCCAGGAGTGTTTTCTTCTTATTTCTGAGAAGGACTAAGGCATCTATCTTCTGGCCTTTCTTCTATTTGAACTTTATTGTTTCTGTGAATTGTTTCTTGTCTATTCTGAGCTTTTTTGGTGAGTATTCACTTATCAGTGAGTACATACCATGAGTGTTCACTTGTGACTGGGTTACCTCACTCAGGATGATAGCTTCAAGTTCCATCCATTTGTCTATGAGTTTCATGAAGTCTTTGTTTCTAATAGCTGAGTAGTACTCCATTGTGAAATATACCACAATTTCTGTATCTATTTATCTGTTGAAAGAAATCTAGGTTTTTTTCCAGGTTATGTCTATTATAAATAAGGCTACTATGAACATGGTTGAGCATGTGTCATTGTTAGTTGTTGGAGAATCATTTGTGTATGTGCCCAAGAGTGGTGTAGCTAGGTTTTAAGGTAGTACTATGCCCAATTTTCTGAGGAATTGCCAGACTGACTTCCAGAGTAGTTGTACCAGCTTGCAATCCCATCATCAGTGGAGGAGTGCTCATTTTTCTACATCCTTGCAGCATCTGCTGTCACCTGAGATTTAACCATTATGACTGGAATGAGGTGTAATCTCATGGTATTTTTATTTGCATTTTTCTGATGATTAAAGATGTTGAACATTTATTTAGGTGCTCCTCGGCCATTCAGTACTCCTCAGTTGAGAATCCTTGTTTAGCTCTATACCCCATTTTTAATAGAATTATTCGATTCTATAGATTCTAACTTCTTGAGTGCTTTGTATATATTGGATGCTAGCCCTTTATTAGATGTAGGATTGGTAAAGATCTTTTCCCAATCTGTTGGTTCCCATTTTGTCTTTTTGAGTGTCCTTTGCATTACTGAAGCTTTGAGATTTGATGAGTTCCCATTTGATTATTTTTGATCCTAGAACATAAGTCATTGGTGTTCTCTTCAGGTTATTTTCCCATATTCCTGTTTGTTCTAAGCTCTTCCCCACTTTCTATTCTATTAGTTTCCGTGTACCTGGTTTCATGTGGAGGTCTTTGATCCACCTGGACTTGGGCTTTCTACAAGGAGATAAGAAAGGATCTATTTTCATTCTTCTGCATGCTGACTGCCTGCCATTTGAATGAATACTATTTGTCGAAGATGCTGTCCTTTATCAATTGAAAGGTTTAGCTTTTTCAGTTGAATGTTTTAGCCAGGTAGATCAATGGAATAGAATTGAAGACCCAGAAATGAACCCACACACCTATGGTCACTTGAGCTTTGACAAAGGAGCTAAAAACACTCATGTGCTTCTTGAGGCTCTTTATCATCAGCATGAAACACAATTTTAAGTCCAAATCTTGTTTTTCTGGTTTGATGGGATATAAAATGCTTGCTGTAGTAGGAGAGCTGGGTTCCGATGTTGCCAGGTTGTCTTGGTTTCTGTTGCTTAGATTCTTTGTGCTTGCCTCTTGCCATCTTATTATCTTTGATGTAAATTGATCTTTTTGTCTCTGAATGAAGATTGTCTTTCCTGTGCCTCTGTGGGCTGTGGGATCCAGAGGGAAATTGATCCTGTGTTCAAATTGGCTGTGAGTTCTGATGGAGATGGGTAGGCTCTAGCTTTGGGTGCAGTTGAAGGCCTGAAGGACACAAAACTAAGCATTAGAGTGATACTTGTGTCCTAAGAGTTTCTGAAGGTTGTATCTCCAGATAATCAGTGGAGAGAAAGTGTGGGCTCACCCATGGGCTCAGTAGGGAAAGTGCTCCCATGTGTCCTCTGGGTGCTCAGTTCTTCAAAGGCAGGCCACACGTCCTGATGGCAGTGTACTTGCTCTGCTTGTGGCTCTGTGCAGAGATGGAGAGACCTGGCTATATTTAAATGTATAGACATGGTCTGTTAATAGTAATGTCTTAATAAGTGTTATAACTTTAAGAGGATATTTCATAATGTATACCTGATAAGATATTCATACCCATAATTTTCCTTTTGCTTGGCATTTGTAGCCTGACTTCTCCACAAAAATTGCATGAAAAAAGAAACACACAACCACATTTTGGGATCATTGTATTAAAATAATTTGGAAGTATACACTACTTTTAATTTTTATTAATTATTTTATTTACATTATATTCATATCACAACTTCTCTCTCCAAGTTCCTATTTTCTCCTCCTCTCCTCTTCAATCACTACTTCCCTTTAACCTCAGAAAAATGGAGAATCCCCTGCATACCAACCAGCATCGGCATATAAAGTTGCTACAGAACTAGGTGCATCTTCTCCTACTGAAGCTAGACAAGGAAGATCAGTGAGGGTAAAGGGATAAAAGGATAGTCAAGAGAGTCTGAGACAGCATCTGTTTCTGCTGTTAGGAGTCCTGCATAAAGACCAAGCTGTACAACTGTTAAATATGTGCAGAGAGCCTAGGTTGATTGACCTCTTACATGCTCTCTGGTTGGTAGTTCAGTTTTTGAACCTCTAGGGGCTCAGGTTAGTTGAGTGCATGGTGGTTTTTATGATTTCATTGATTTGTCTGGCTCCTTTGTTCCTTCCTCTGACTCTTCCACAGGATTTGTCAAGACTTATTTAATTTTTGGCTTTGGGTCCCTGTACTATTCCATCTGTTTTTAGATGAACTCTCTCAAATGATAGTTGTACTAAGTCACTGTCAGCAAGTGTAGCAGAAACGTGAGTCATAGGGTCAGCCATGAGCTCTTTGTCATGGCAGGAATCTCAATCTGGGCCAATCATTGGTTGGGCATTCCCTTGATTTCTGTTTCATCTTTACTACTGCACATGTTGTAGGAAAGATAGTTTTATAGCTGGATTGGAATCTCATTCCCTCTCCTAAAAGTCTTGCCTGGTAACAGATGATGGCTCATTTCAGGTTCCGCATCCTCCATGGCTAAGAGTTTTAGCTCCAGTTGCTCTCACAGGTTCCTGGGAGTTTCCATTGTTCTAAATTTGTACCTCACACAAGAGATGCCACTTCTCCCAACAATTCAATTTCTCTAGCCCAATAGTGTCTTTCTTCATCTTATTCCAACTTGATCTTTTCTGTTGACATCACAAACCCAGTCCCCTCCTTCATTCATCCCTGACACAGATGCATGTTCATTCTTTTTCTTCTTCTCAGTGAGATTTATTCATCATTCCTTGGTCCCTTCTTCCTAGATATCTTCTTTGTTTTTGTAGATTATAGAATAATTATTCTACTTTATTTGATATTAGAATGGCCACTCCAGCTTGCTTCTTGGGGCCGTTTGCTTGGAATGATTTTTCACACCCTTTTACTCTGAGATAGTGTCTGTCTTTGTCTCTGAGATGACTTTCCTGTATGCAACAGAAGGCTGGGTTTTGTTTATGTATCCATTCTGATAGCCTATATCTTTTTATTGATGGATTGAGTCCATTTATGTTAACAGATATCAAGGAATAGTGGTTGCTATTTCCTGCTATTTTTGCTTTTGGAGGTTGAATTGTGTCTGTATGATTTTCTTGTTTTGGTTTTCTTACTTAGGAGTTTTCTTGTTTTTATTAGGATGTAGTTCCCCTCGTTATACTGGGTTTTGCACCTCTAACTTGTAGTGCTGTGTTTGTTGTCAGATATTGTGCAAATTTAGTTTTGTCTTGGAATATCTTAGTCTCTCCATCTATGGTGATTGAGAGTTTTGCTGGTTATCTCTCTGGTGTGTTACCTTACTCAGGATCATCCACTTTATTTGTATGCATACAAAATTTGTATGAAAATTTTACGTTGCTATTATTTTTAAATTCTGACTCATCCATTGTGTAAATAAATTATGTTTTCGCTTTATTATGAGAAAGATTTTAAATAAGATTAGCGTTCAAAGCATTTAGTGGGACATAAGATAGAGTTGTGAACAGAATTATGTTTTCTTTAGCTATACTTTGGTTGAAGAACATCTAGTTTGTTTCCAGTTTCTGACTATTACAAAGAAGCTAGTATGAACACAGTCGAACAAGTGTCTTTTTTTTTTTTATTCTTAGCTGCTTTTGGGTATATGCCCAGAAGTACTGTACCTGGGTATAGAGGTACCATTATTTCCAGTTTTCTGAGAACTGACAAATTTCTTTGCAAAGTAGTTGTACAAGTTTTCACTCTACCATCAATAAAGGTGTGTTACCCTTGCTTCACATATGTCTTAGGGTTATAGTGCTGTGAAGAGAAACCATGACCACAGCCAATCTTTTAAGGACAACACTTAATTGGGGCAGACTTACAAGTTCATTATCTTCAAGAAAGAAGCATGGCAGTGTCCACGCAGGCATGGTGTAGGGGCTGAAAGTGCTACATCTTCATCTGAAGGCTGCTATGAGAAAACTCCTTTGCAAGCAGCAAAGGTGAGGGTGTTAAACCCTACATCCATAGTAACACACCTACTCTAACAAGGCCATATTTCCCAATTGTGACAATTCCTGGGCCAACCATATAGAAACCATCACACCATCCTTGCCCCCATGTGCTGTTTCTTGAGTTTTTGATCTCCAGCATTCTGACTGGTATAGAATGAAATGTCAGAGTCTATTGGATTCGCATATCCCTAATGACTTATGATCCTAAATATTTCTTTAAGTACTTTGGTGGCCATTAGAGGTTTCTCTGTTGAGAATTCTCTGTTTAGATCTATATCCAATTTTGTAATTGGTTTATTCAGTGAATTGATAACTCAATTCTTGAGTTATTTATGTATTTTTGAATATCAGCCTATGTTGGATGTAAGGTGGGTAAAGATATTTTCCTGTTCTATAGCCATATAAGGATATGGTAAGAAGATGGCAATCTTCAAAATAAAAAGAGAACTTTATAATAGCAGAGTGAATTCCAGAGAGTACTATAGGTAATATCCAAGAAGATAACAGTGTATTCAATCAACTTTGTTTCTTAAAAACAATGATATGAGGGCAAGAAAGAAATGGCTGAAAAAAAAAAAGATTGCATAAGTTCAATTCTTGCTCTGTTTTTTGTTCTCTGGTTGGCCTGGAGCAAGACACATGGTAATACAATATTGCCAATATAATCTGATAGTTAAGTAAAATCAGTTGTTAAATATATATATATATATATATATATATATATATATATATATGTATGTATATATATATATATATATATGAAAATGTCTTAATTTAAATTAAATTACAATCAAATATAACACTGTAGCGTATTATAAGTCATTAAATTAGATTATATATGAAACTGTTTAAGTTTCAGTTTTGGTAGAAAAATGTCACAATAATACACTTTCAAATTAAAATAATAAAAATTCCCTTTGTTAAGATATGTTTTTAAAAAGAGCACATAAATTATACAGCAAAATGAAATCCTGTTTGAAGTATATTTATTGATTTTATTTTTAATAGTGTTTTTACAAGTAAGTTTTGCAACAGTAGGATGTTTTAAAAGTGTAAACATAAATTCTGTGTGTCACTTAGGAGATACTTTTGAACCCAAATATAATTCAAATAACATATGGTCTGCCCTGCTTGTATTTTTTAGAATAAAAAAGTGGGTCTATTTTAAAATATATATGAGTTAAATAAATCTAGATTTCAAAACATTATTTTTAACATCATTCTAACTATTCCAAGTGTGATCAAACGTTTTATGTGAGATATATTTTTATTTTAGCCTAATTGTTTTAAAACTAAAGAAATATACACTGTCATTGAAAGATAGCATATTATCACTTCTTTTCTATGTATGCATATAAAAACTAGTTAGATATCTTTATTGAGAGTGCAATTATCTTTTTTCTTATTTATTGAGAATTGTTATTATGATATAGGCTTAATTTAAGATAACTCTGCTTTAATCTCAACAGCAATGGCAACTCTTTTGTGATATGCCACTTCTTTTAAAATTAGAGGTAGCATTTTATGCTCATTGAAAACTACATAATCAGTACAAAGAACAATTAAATATCAATAAAAAATAAAACGAATGTAAAAATCCTATCATTCAGACAACATGGCAGGCTTCAGAATGAGAAACATTATTACTAATTACATATACAATATAGTGGCAATATTTATAATATATAAGGTACTCAAAATATAAAATATTGAGATAAATAACTAATTTGTGATTCCAATGGAGAAGTTCAGAGAAAAACTTTAGGAGCTGGAGGAGTTTGTAACTCCATAAGAAGAACAACGATATAAATAAACCAGACCCCCCCCCCAAGGCTTTCAGGAACTAAATGACCAACCAAGTAAAGAGAACAAAGAGGATAGGGGGTGGAGAGGGCTGGGGACCCATGGGTACAGCTAGATATGTAGCATGGATTACCTGATCTTGCATCACTGAGAGAGGAGCCCCTTGGTCCTATGTAGGCTTTATACTCCAGTGCCCAGAGTAGGGCAACGCCATGACCATGAGGTGGGAGTGGTTGGGTGGATTTGGGAGCATCCTCATAGGACCAGAGGAGGGGAAATGCGATAGGGGATTTGAGGAGAAGAAACCAGAAAAGGAAATAACATTTAAAATGTAAATAAATAAAATATCCAATTAAAAAAGGAATAAAAATCAAAAGACAAACAAACAACCAAACAAACAAAGAACAATCAAGGTAGATAGATTCCTGAGTGCAGCAATAGCCTAGGACAGAGCAAGGTTAGGCTCTGTGTGGCAGAAATGGTAAATTCAGGACAAGGTCCCACCCAACTAGGTTATCATCTATGTTTAATAAAGGCAGAGAGTTCTGTGACTTTCTTTACAATCTTAAAAAAAAAAAACAAAAAAAAAAAAAACAAAGTCTGTTTGTTCTCTCTCAAGAATTGAAGTTCTGAGATCATGGGATATGGATTCAGAAGATAATCACTGCACATGAATAGCTTCACAGACTTACAATTTAATTTCTTTATGATAAAAACACACCTAAAATCCAATCATTATTTTTACTCATATGGATAAACATGAGAGAAAAGAAGCATAGAACCTTTTCTTGGTTACATGTAAATTTATGGGTTTATTATTCCCTTACTCTTGGGTTTATGTATTTTCAAAATGTGTTTCTATGTAACAAAAATTGACTTCATAACAGGGTAACTTATTTGTGTATCCTATACACTTTAATTATAGGTTTATGTCACTGTTACTAGTTCAAATGATGGTTGTTAATTACAAAGAAACTCTCTGGAACATTCTACTTTTTCCACAAAAATGCTCACTTTTTAGTTAGTAAGCTATGTTATTATCTTGAAACATATATATATATATATATATATATATATATATATATATATATATATATATATACTGACATTTTATTTGAAATTTTCAAAAGAAGTTATACTCGGTAAACAACACTTACTGTTACATAAGTAGACAATCTATTGTACAGAGATAACATTTATTATATGGCTTATATTCTACAATTTTTCCAAATGATTTATATTGTATTGGTAACATTTATTAAACTTTAATTAAACATGTTGACTTAGTTCCTGTTTTAATAAAATTGATGTTTATTCATGAGGCAATAATTATTTAATATGAATTAATAATTATGTCATTTAAAGGGAATGCTTTACTACTTTATTTCATATAATTATGTGCAGTATAGCTCTTGTTTAAAAGTTCTCTAATTAAATTGCTTAATGAATGTTCCAATGATACTTAGCCATATATATGTTATAAAATATAACTAATGTAATATATATGAGAAAAAGTTACACTGAGTTAAAAATTCATGTAACTTTAATTTTAGTGAAATATGAGTAATATTTTGCAATATATGTGTAACATTGATTGGTTCTAGTAATAAAAATAAGCTGGAAATGGTAATACTCTATTTGAAAAGCAATAGTTTCTTCACAAATACAACATAAATAGCAATAAATGAACATTTTATGATATACATTTTTCTTTTCTTTTTGAGATTATCAGTTACAATTTTTCCCTTTCCTCCTTCCTAAAATTGCCAAATTCATGACTTCTATTTTTATTTCAATGTTTTCTTTCATCTTAGAGAAAGAAAATTAACAATATTCATTTTAAAAATTTTTGCAAAAACTGGAGGTAT
The DNA here is from genome assembly GCF_963924665.1 of Micromys minutus. Taxonomy (NCBI): domain Eukaryota; kingdom Metazoa; phylum Chordata; class Mammalia; order Rodentia; family Muridae; genus Micromys; species Micromys minutus. Next base: position 38,122,268 of record NC_137975.1, read on the forward strand.
AACTTGAAAATTTCTCTTTAGTGTACTTAGCAAAATAATATCACTTTAAAATAAATGATCTCATTATCTGATAATATCACTGTGTGATTATTTCTGCGGAATAACTTTAGTTGAATTTTAAAAGGAACAAGAGTTATGTATTTGTTTTTGTTCAAACCTATATTCTTCAAGGGTTATTCCTCTCTGACACTTAATATGATGTCGTTATTGAGGAAGGCAGGTACACAATAAAACAAGGCCTATCATTGGACATAAAAGAAGGATGGGTAGAGATGTTTTAGAAAGAAAAGGAGGATTGAGAGTCAGGAGAAGAAGCTCTATGTAAACAGGAGGCACATGTATACATTCCTCTCTGCACATAGATACAGTTTATTGTGAATATTTTATAAGGGATGGGTCTGTACCAGATTTTTTGCTGTCTAGATGGGAAAATTATATCATATCAATTGGATCAGAGTTCATTGTGGGATGTTTTCCTTCATGTGGTGATTTAATAGAGTTCAAGAGAAGTAGCAGTGGCTGGATGCACCAAGCTGCCATGGGATGTCTGGGCCTGGTGTGTTAACAAACAGCCAAGAGAATTGTGAGTGGGAACAGCATGGTGAAGTGCCACACTGACATGGCTTGTGGACTTCCTGGGTCATAGACTACTTCTGGGCTAGAGTGGACACGCTGAGATAAATTACTGATAGTTCAATATGGATCTGTGGTGCTGAAACTAGTGTGAGAGTTACAGACCAGGTCAGAGAGAGCTGGGAAGTGGAGCTGGAATGCACAGGAATCAGTCATGCTGATTTTTTAATGTTTACTACCACACTGATAACTATCAGGTAAATCAATCTGAACATTAGCTTTTATAAAAAGTAAAATAAAATTATTTTTGGCTTTGAAAATCTTATATAATATTTTCTGAAACTATCAATATCATTAATATAACATCTGCAATATTAAAAAAAAACCGAAAAGTTCAAGCTTTGAAAGTTGTTTTGTGTGGTTGATAGAAACAGTACATTATTATGTAACGGATACTAAACTTAAAATCCTGCTACTTCAGTATACAGAATTTTGTAATAATCGGATTTTGCCAACAGCATAGGCTAACTCTGACCTTTAGAAAAGATAATAAAGTTAGAGGTTTAAAACTGAAATACAGATAGCTTTCAACTTAATATTTCTAATTCTATATACATTTATGAAATTAATAAAATCTGAATTCATCTGTAACACTGGTAAACACAGGCTATAGACATAAATTTTACTTTGCATAAAGAAACCATCAATTTGTCTTTCACATATTAGATTTTTATTCTTGTTCTCAAGTAGAACAGAATAATTTCCTCAGAATTAAATACTGAACCTCTGAACCTTAATTGGAGGACATTAAACAATATAGGTATAGGAGAATGATAATTAACTTGAAAATTTTATTTACCTGAATTATAGTATTATGGAAATATTTTAGTAGATTACTGGAAAACAGTCTATAATATTTTGTCAATGTGTTTTCTAGAAGCCCAATATATAAGGTTATACTTCCCACTTGGAGAAGATTTACTCTCAATGTGAGTGGAACCATCCAATGAGCTGGCAATCTGTAATGAACAGGAGACCAGAGGAAGGTCATAATACTGCTCCTCAAGTCTAACTAAGAATATTTCTAACTTTAAGAATATCTAGTATGCATTTAGTATGTAAACAGTTTATCTTTATCCTCTCTTCTGCCAATGTATGGACATAGATTTTGTTGCTTCCATAAATGTTAGCTAAGAAATCCCAAGTTACCTAGTAACTTCCCCTATCATTGACTTATTTATCTATAGTCTATCTACATATCTATCTGCCTATCATTAATTTGTTTGTATAATTTATTTATCTCTTATTAGCTAGCATATATATCTGCCATCTATCCATCTATGCATATCCCTATCTCTCACCTGTTTCCTCTGTGGGTCTGGAGATTCCTAAAATATGATTAAATATATATGAGAAAATGAGAGTGAATATCTCACATAGACTTATGAAATTTGTGTGTAAATAAAATACAGGCAATGAATGGAAAACTCTCTTCCTCTGCTTCTGTAATAGGAGCCTAATAAAGAGGTCTCTGTCTACATGCCAGAATTGAAACCTGGCCAGGATCCAAACTACTCAATACCCTCCAAAGCTCAATAGCTACAAAAAATAAATTTCTGTTTTGTAAGTGATTTTTTGTATTATGTAATGTTTCCACAAATCCAGATAATAATAATAATTAGCATTTTTTCACAAATGTCTTATGGTGACCATTTTGTCAAAATTGTAGACAATAGGTATTTAATAATACTAAAAGGATAATGTTTTCATTTTTAGAAAAAAATTAGTGCAACTGCCTATAGACAAATATATTGTTAGATGAAAACTACTATATTCAAAACAAAAGACATCAATATGTTATAAAGTAGTGAGTAGTATTTTACTGTTTTGGTGTAATATTTAGGTTAAGATAGATACCAGATGAATATAAGTCTAAAAAACTGGGAGATTTTTTCAACTGTGGAAAACACTTGTTTAATCATACCTTTTATACCTAGGAAGTAAGTACTTTTTTCTTTATGTGTTCCTCTAAACCTCTCCATTGACTGAAATAAATGTCTACTTAAGTTTTTTTTATAATAGTATACATACGCACTTTTACAAACAAAGATATCCCCTTTTCAATGCTTATGTATCTATTATTAATACAATGTTCTCTTTATGTGTATAGCTGGACACCACAAAAGGGCAATAGCTCTCATTAGAAGTAGTTCTGAGCCACCAAGTGGTTGCTGTGAATTAAATCCAGGATCACTAGAAGAGCAGCCACTGCTCTTAACTTTTGAGCTCTCTCTCTAGCCCCCAGCTGAAGCCTCTTGTATGCACATGAGTGGATTACTCTAACTGGCAAGCTACTTATAAAGGAAAAACAGTGAATATTCCAAGAGTTAAAAGAAGGTTCTGGTCTCACGTTTAGGAAGAAATCATATATATATATATATATATATATATATATATATAGATAGATAGATAGATAGATAGATAGATAGATAGATAGATAGAGATAGATAGATAGGAAGGGAGGGAGGGAGAAAGAGAGAGAGAGAGAGAGAGAGAGAGAGAGAGAGAGAGAGAGAGAGAGAGAGAGAGATATTCATAAGTATTGTTTAAAATCAAAGGTCAGGTACCAACCCTTAGACTGTACTATAGGCTAGAAGTCTTGGGTATTGTTGGCACTCCTCGCAACCCCCACCCCATGAGGACCTGAATACCTCTCCTGGGGTTAATTTTGCTTAACTTTGGCTGTCGCCCAGTCCTCTCAATGTCCTTTGAGTTTAATTTGCTTCCACATTCAGAAAAATGCAATTCAATTGGCATTACATCAAAGATTCAGGTTATGTATTCTATTTATAAGATATCACAGATTAAACTGAAAGTTATTACATAATATTGGCCTTCACCCCTTCTCTCCTTAAAGATTTAGATTAAAAAGGGCATTCTGAATTGAAGAGTATTAATGTGGGAATCGCTATAGAATCCCAAGAAACTTTTAGTATACTGTGTCTGCCCCTTTCTGGTGGGCAACAACCATCTCCCGAGGAACTGTGAGTAATATTTGCTCTAGTTCTTTACAAAATCAGAGATAAAGAAGGCCAGTTTAATTTGGTGAAAGCAAAGTGAAGGTAAGTCTATCTGTGAAACAGTATTTCATGGGCAAATTTAAAGTTTTATTATATTACAATATACTCAGTAATTGCTTTAGGAAGTTATCTGTTTCTGGCTCCTGGATATATATTTCTCTGGTTGCCCAAACTCTCACAATAAAACCTGCAAAAAATCAGGGTGCCTAGAGTTATCTTTCTTGAGTCTACTGCTTTATTGAAGTATACCTGCTGTTTCTTTTTCTCTTCAAAATAAAAACTTTATGGCTGGAGAGGTGGTTCAGCTGTTAATAACTTTCATTGCTCTTTTAGAGGGCCATGATCCACTTCACAGCATAGACACAATACTCAATATCATCTATAACTCTTGGATTTGGAATTGGATTTCTTTTTCTGTACTCAGAAAATATTTCACACAAATGATACAAAGAAATACATGCATGAAAAACACCTATCCAAATAAAATAAATCTTTAAATAAAGTGTGTCATTGTCAACTGTTTGGGTGTGGTTTATCTGTTCATTCTGAAAGCACACACTTAACTGCATATGAAAAATGTCACCAGACTAAAGAGAAATATAACTGTATCCAAACCATAGACTTCTTTGCAATTTGTTTTGATTTCTACTGTGAGCTGTCAAGATTGCTATAATACACTGTTTGTAAGCAGAAGTGAATAGTATCATTCTGTTGGACAAACAATTACCAAACATATACACAACTAACCCTCTATGAAATGCTGTTTTGTTACATTATTGTGTTCCATATATGTCTTCCTTATAATACATTCAGTTTATGAAGATATAATTGATATGTATGTCATCATTATCTAAAGTAAGTAATCTGTGTGTTGAATTAATGAATAAGATAAAATAATATGTTTGATGAATGGCAAATAAATGACAAACTCTACATTTATTGTCACAAGGCATTAGAAATTAAAGTCAATCCTTTTTTTAAATTGAACAACATTATTTTAAAAACCAAAAATAAATGTACAGATTTTAAGAATTTTGCATAAACGTATACGAATCCATTTTCGTCAGTACTTGATTTTTTTAAAGGTTTGATAGTGTGCATTAAGATCTTACTAGTTACAATGAGCATAAAGTACATGTAAAACAAGATGTAACCTGGGTATAGTCAAAGTTTACTTGGTGTAAAGATTAATCATAATTTTTTTTTATTTTCTTTTCTTGAACTTCATATACTCTGTAAGTTGTTTCTGGGGTGTTCAGAGCTTTCTGGGGTTACTATCCAATTGTCAAAAGGCATTAGAAATTAAAGTCTTAGAGACTCTATGAAACTGAACTCATTTAGCATATGATAACTTTGTCATGACAATTAGAATACAAATGTTGAAAAGCCATATCTGAGTATGTGTTTAAGGAATCAATTTTGGTATTAAGTTGTGCATATATCCAAATATATACGAGGATGGAACAGATGTTTAATGATTTCCTAAATACTAAAAACGCCCTTCCGTAAGATCCAAAAACATGAAACAAAGCAAGTTGTTAACTCTCAAATTTCTACTTCAATAAATTATTTTAAATTTTATAAGAAACGAAAAAATCAAGACAAAAATTTCAGTTAAAAATCTTGAACAAATTACTAGTATAGAGCAGAAAAGTAATGATTTTATAGGTCATAAGGAAATTGGACAATTTTAAAATGCGGAAATAGAAAATATCAACCACATAATCATCATGTAAAAAACTCTTATCTTGATATAAAAATTATACAGACGAAAATTTGTCCTTAGTATACCTGCTCTTAAAATACATCTAAAAGTGAAAAAAATTTTAACAGAAATAATTAGAAAACACCAACTGCCTTATGTTCAACATAGTAGACAATAATAATAAAACATGAAGAAAGGTAGATCTAGGGTATTGTCATTTACTGAAAAGAAATATATAGCTAGTGGTCCAAATAGAGATGAAATTAATAGAGAGCAGAAGGGGGAATCATTAGTTAACAGTACTTGATGCTATTCTTGAAGATTCAAGTTTTCTTCATAGTCTCCATGTTAGGTTGCTGACAACTTTTTATGTCTCTAGCTAAAGGGTCCCAATGTCTCATGCTTCTGTTAGGACGTAGGCTTACACACACATAAATTCAAATGCAATACACATATGTACAGATAAGAGAAAATAATGAAGTTCATTTTTAAAACTGCTGACCCTATAAAATAATATACGTGAGAATACATATATTATGAAAAAGTGAAAAAAATATATGAAAATAAATTTTGACTTGTAACTGAAAATGAGTACTCCTGATAGATGAGCAGCCTATGGAACATTAGTGTAGATATTATAATAAATAGGAATTTATAAAAAGTTACTTTCAAAAGACAATATAAGCTATTGAAAAACACATGGTATTGTAGGACACTTCAGTAACTAAGTCACTTTAAATTTAAATGCATAAATATAACAAGTACAAGAAAGAAATTCTCAAGATGAATTCAACTCTATGATTAATCTGTGTATGATGCCCATGAAATTTCTTCAAAATCACTTAAATAGCTAAATAAAGAAATAAAAAGACATTATAAAGCATACTTGAAGGATAAATCCTATATGCGTGCTTAATGTGTGTTCACATTAGTCATCAGGGAAATGCAAATCAAAATGACCCTGAGATTCCTACACCAGTCAGAATGGTGGTGATCCAGAACTTAAGTGAGAGTACATGCTTGAGAATGTAGGAAAGGGAACCCCCTTCTTTATTGTTAGTAGAAATGCAAATTTGTACAACTACTATGGAAATAATTCTCAGAAAAATCTGAAAAAGATATACCTGAAGACTGAGCTATACAGCTTTTGTGCATATACCCAGAGCTGCTCTGCCATATCACAGAGACACTGTTTCACTATAATCATACAATTATTTTATATAAAACTTAGAAGCTGGAAACAACCCAGATGTCCCTCTACCAAATAATGGATACAGAAATGTGATTCATTTATATGGTGGAACACTATTCAGCTATTAAAAACAATGATATCATGACATTTTAAGCATGTAGGTGGATCTAAAAAATATTATCCTAAATGAGGTAACCTAGACCCATAAAGATATGCATTGTATGTAGTCACTGATAAATGAATATTAGCCATCAAATACTGGATACCCATGATATACTACAGTCCCTAAAGCATTTAACAAGAAGATGGCCTAAGCAAGTATACTTGAATCTCACTTAGAAGGGGGAATAAAATAACCACAAGAGGTAGATGGAGGAAAGAACCTCCATACGATGGGAAAGTCAATGGGGCATATTTCAGGATCAAGTATGAGAGACAGGAGAGACAGTCAGAATTCCAGGAGAGAAAAAGAAAATCTGCAGCCTGTGGTGGGCTGTGAGCATAATCTCTAGAGATCTGAGTTGGGGGAAAACTCCCAAGATTCAAAGCAGTTGACATTAGCTAAAGTACTAGCAGTTGGGATAGAGAACCTGAAGAGGCCACATCCATAATAAGACAGGACCAAAAATGGAGTTTTAAGGGCACCAAACCATCCACAATACTCACTCTTGGCAAAAGTTTTATCCTGTTTTAATGAAATGCAGGGACAAAGATGGATCAGAGCCTGGGGAATTGGCTAACCAATAATTGTTCAAGCATGATAACCCTCCATGCTCAAACACCAAACCCTGGAACTGTTAATGATACTCTGCTATGCTTATAAACATGATCCTAGCATAACTGTCCCCTGAGAGGCTTCACCCAGTGGCACACTGTAACTGATACTGAGACCCACAACCAATATTGAATGGGAGCTTTTATGGACGAGTTGTGGAAAAATTGAGGATGTCAACTGAGACAGTAACTCCACGGTAAGACCAACATAGTCAACTAACCTAGAATCTTGGGGTATCTCAGAGACTGAGCCACCAAACTAAGAGCTTGCATGGGCTGGACTAATGCCCCTGACACATATGAAGTAGATGAGCAGCACAGGCTTCAAGTCTATCTCTAAACAACTGGAGCAGAGGCTTTCCTTAAAGCTGTTACATTTCTGTGGAATCTGTTTCCCTATCTAGTTACCTTGTCCAGCCTCTGTGAGAGAAGATGCACCTAATCCTGCAGATACTTGATGTGCTCAGCTAGAGGGATAACCAGGTGTATTCTCCCCCTCTCAGGAAAGAAGAAGAGAAGGAGATAGGGGGATGTTGTGAGAGGGTGCTGGTAGGTTGGGCAATGCTTTGGATGTAAAATGAATAAGTAGATTAATTAATTTTAAAAAGTGCTAAATTATATATATATATATATATCAGTTAAGATGCCAGTTAAGTAATGTGTAGAAGCTTAAATTATGGACTGAGAAACATCACAATTTGCACAAAATCAAATCAAATTACATGAAGCAGCATAGTACATCTAACAAGTTTAGTGAAGTACATGCACAAAAATTTAGCAGGTAAAATTTTGACCAATGTATTTTTTTAGTATTTGATGAAATTAATTCACCAATAATTAGCAAGAAAATATGCTGATAGAACAACCAAATAAAAAAAATCAATGGGTCTACTTTCCATATAGAACTGTGGCACCTACAAATGTATCAGGATGGTATTACAAAAGATACAAAGCTGCTTTTGCTTATGCATGGAGGGATTCATAATTACTTTATATAAAATAACAAGGCTATCTAATAAAAAGGGGCTGAGTGAACATGTAGAGAGCATATTTAATAAAGTGGTACTTCAGATAAAAGTTAATTTTACCTATTAACTCAACTATAAAGAGAATATAGTAATAACTACAAAACATATATGCAGGAAAATAAAAGAAACCCTAAAGTCTTGCTGAGATAATGAATACAGTGATAGAGAGGCCATGAAAGCATTTACTTTTCTCACAGCAGAAACGGATTCAGGTCTTGGGACCCACATGGTGGCTCATAAATGACTGTAGGTACAAATACAGAAGTTCTAATGCCATCTCTGATTATCTGTGGGCAATTTGTGGACATGCGTGGGATGCACAGACATACATGTGGATGCACACTCGTATGGAAAGCAAAATAAATCTGAATAAGTAAAGAAGAGAGGAACTTGGTAGTCTCGTATCATATTGCAATCACTTTCCTCTGCTGCTCTTCCCTCTTCCCTTCCCTGCCTTTGAATTTAAGAAAACAACTCAAAATTTATTATCAAATATCATATATCTTTGAATCGCAAAGAAATGCTTATAAACATGAACTAAAGGGCAGAAATAGCCTATTATCTACCAGAGCAAGCAATAGAACATAATGCAATGGTCATGATCAAAAGAACCCATGTAAAGGCATGAGAAACCTAAAAGTAGTTTGTTTTTAATTTGTTCAACCTAAGTTGAAGGTTGTCATTTTACCTTTACCTGGGAGTGGTGCCCAGAAAGAACTGGCCAGCAAAGATAGAACATGAACATAGAGGGTGATATGTATATGAAGGACTTCCTGGACAAGAAGTTGGTAAAATTAAAACTTAACTTCATTTTTTTAATAAACTATAGCTTAAGTTCTGTCATAGTATAAAGGTAAGATCAATAAGTACTTGGGACTTGGCTCTAATGGTTTTATGAAATCAGAGATATGCATGTTCAACCACTGATGGTCCTTGTCCCCATTTGTTTTATCATTGATCAATAAGATGACAGTAGCCATTGCTTGAGCAAAGGGAGAACAGGTACCACCCTTAGATTTGTGTAAGCTAGGATGCAGAAGAGAGCAGGAGCAAGAAGACTTGCCTGGTTTCAGAGGGAGACAGATCATCTATAGAGCTGCAGAAAGAAAATCATCCAAAATGTCGGTGAGAAGGAATGCAGCCCCCAGAAGTGCTTGGGCAGCAAAGACTGGTTGGGGAGTCGTGCCCAAAATGAACTGGCCAGCAAAGATAGTTAGAACATGAACTTAAAGGGTGTTGAGTCAGGAGTAGCAGAGCAAAGTCTGAAAACTGAGCAGAGGATTGGAACTGCTCAGCCTTTGAGCTAGCCGAGGCATTTTAAACATGAGCTAATGTGTATATCTTTCCACCGTAGATCCAATAAATACAACTGCCTATTTAGCTGTAGAAATTAAACAAATTATCAAGGAATATTTAAAAATATGTAGTACAAATGATTGTTTATTGTATTTAATTACACCTTTATGGTTTTAGAGACTGCCTCACCTGGGGATCCACCCCATATGCAGTTGCCAACCGCAAGCTATATTGCTGATGCCAAGAAGTGCTTACTGGCAGGAGCCAGATATGGATGCCTCCTCAGAGGCTCTGCCAGAGTCATACAGATACAGATGAGGAAGCTTGCAGCTAATTTTCATACTGTACACGGGAACCCCAATGACGGAGCTAGAGAAAGGACTAAAGGAGCTGAAAGGGTCTGCAACCCATGGGAAGAAAGAACATTATCAACCAACCAAACCCTCCAGACCCCTAGGTACCCAGACCCCTAGGTACTAAAACACCAATCCATGAGCACACATGGAGAGACCCATGGCTCCAGGTGCATATGCAGCAGAGACTAACACCAATGGGAGGAGAGGACTTTGGTCTAGCTTGTTTCCCCAGTGTGGGGGAATGCCAAGGCCCTGTGGTGGAAAAGGTGGTTGGGAAAGAGAGCACCTTCAAAGAAAAAAGAGGAGGGTATGCGGGACTGGAGTAGGAGGAAATGGAAAAACATTTAAAATGTAAATACAGAAAATATTAAAAAAAGAAAAAATTGCTGTTTTGTTTCATATGTGAGGGATCTTTATTAGTATAACACAAAAAAGAAAATGGATACTGAAGTCAGCAAAGCTTTTCAGTAGTGTTTCTCTGATTAAAGCAACTAAAGAAAAACTCAAATTTTAACTAACATTGCAGAAACTCTTGGAACACCTTTATGATGGAATTGGCTCTTATAACAGAATTGAGAAGCCATGTGATAGGGTAAAAAATAACGCATTAGGCAAACCATAGTAATGTTTCTTTATAAGAATTTTAACTATAATGCTTAACAAATACTTAACTTAGAACTTTCAAAATCCTAAAATGAAAACATGAAATGCTTATATTTTTACTAGATCATTTATTAACCTGGAAAAGGATGTGAAAGAAATATTTAGAAAAATGCTGTAATGCTGTCATAAATGGCCTAGATGAAATGATAGTAATATGTAGAGAAGTTTTCTGATTTTATATATGTTGATATATAAAATATATGTCTCAGTTCTTAAAAGTACCTTTAAGTCTATATGTAGAAAGAGTTATGGGGTAGATTTTTATTGAAGAAATTCTCATGGTCTGTGTAATATTTACAGTATTTTATGTACTGTAATTATGTAAAATATAGTGTATTACATTGAACTATTATGTAAACTAAGATATAATTTTACTTTTATTTAGTTTATTTCAACTTTTCACATTAGATAAAAGTTTCCAAATATATTGAGATGTAATTACATAAAGTACATATAATTGAACATAAGTTAGATCAGCTATTTTTCAATTTATTATATGGAAAATGTTTTCTATAAAGTATATATTATTTTGAATGGCTGGAAATAAGATATTTGTATCCTCAAAGACCTCCCAGTTTCCAAATATCCAATTTTGTAAATATTGGAATTTGAAAGTCAAGTATTCTAAACATTAGCAAATAAATGAAAAACAAATTTACTCTTTTAAATATATATTGGAGAGGTATCTGTACCTCTCCAGGAATTTCAGTCAAACTATGGGAAGTTCACAAACCAAAATTCTAAATAGAAAGGAAGTAAGAAAATATCATCTTATTATAATCTACAAGCAAAACAAGCAAACAAAAGCAAACAAGCAAACAAAAAGCCTCATTGCTGAAGAAACATAAGAAAAATGACCTATAGTGGTCATATGATAAAGAAACATTTAAGAGCTTACAAAAATCTGAAACATTTTTACAGTTTCTATGGTAAGCAATAATTACATATCCTAGAGACACGGGCAAATCTGAAAGCATAACTATTCCATTATTGTGATCTTGTATAAAATGGCACATGTACTAATAATAGATGAGTACAAACAAAGAAATTTTGCAGTAACTTTAATTGTCAATATACTTCATTGTAAAATGAGGCAGTGTTATTTCTTTTTTCAAACCTGTTTTAAATAAGAATGCTGTAATTCACTGGTAAAATCTATGTAATATATGCTTTAAACTCTAAACTGTGTAAACACTCATGTTCAAATTATGTGACAAACTAATACACAACCAGTGGTTTAAAATTTTATATGAAAGACTCTTAATATAAAGATCAATATCATGTTGTAAATTTAGATGTTATTAAAGTGGATACATTGTTTTAATAATTTAATTGTAGACTTGTTTTCAGACTATACATATTGGGAGATTGTGGATTTATTTTTCTCTTTTCAGTTTGACAAGTTATCCTTTAGAAAGTTGATGATTTTTAATTGATTTTATTTTAATAAGTGAAACTAGCAAACTGGTCTTAGCATATAAAGCATGAAGGAACAATTTCATTGGACCTTCCGGCAAAACATCACAGAGACTTCTGCTTTGGTTCTCTCCTTTCAAATGTTGGAATCATAACCCATGGAATATAAATGCAATACCAGATTTAATTTTGAGCATCAAAGCAGCATCATGCCTTTAGGAGGTAATTTATTTTCTATGGCTAAATCTATATTATTATATACCACCAAAGAAAATGTTTTACAATTGAGCTCCTGAGTCAATGACTAGTTTCTAATCTTGAATGACTTCATTTATATCAGCTTTAAGGTGTAAAGCTCTGTGAATGTTAACTCTCCCACAGTCTTTGAAATAGATGTAAATCTTTATCATGTCCAGTACTAAACAAAATGAAATGAAATTAAACCATTACAATAGATATAAATAGCGCATTAAATATTAATTACTACAATGATTATTAGCATTTTATGTTAATGTAAAGTACATTTTATCTTGCCATATATAAAATTATAATCTGCCTACTTCCTAAGATTCATTTGCTTACAAGTATAATATTGCTTCACATGTAACATGAGTTTAGAGCAATAAAATTATAGTAGATTTATTCACTTAACAAAGTAGTTAAGAATAAATGCATTTTAGACATTTAAGAACTTAGTTTTTATGCTGGAATTACAACATTCCTCCTGATGAAAGTTTGGAGCACAGTATTTGAGAAGCCCATTCTGTGACTAAAATAGGTCAAGATAAAATGAAAATTTTTTGATTGTTTCTTTAAAAATGTGAATGTTTCAATGACATATTAGCAAACTGATTCACTTAGGGTAATATTCATGAGATATTTACTCAACTACATCAATTACTCTTGCTTTTTTTTACCTCAAATTCCATCTGAAGTTCTTCTGAATATACTATATTGAATTACTGATCAATTATGAAAAACTGGATTCAAGGGTTATTTACACAGTTTTGTAGAGAGTATCAGCAGTCCAACATCATTTTTGACTAAATTATTTTCTAGATTAACTCAAAATGATTTACCATATATAAATGTATTTATGCAATATTTATTTATATGCACACATAATCTATTATTTACCTTTTTCTGTAGTCATTCTCATGTAGTAACTTATGTAATTATTTAGATGTCAATTGATGCATTATAATATGAAGGAATGACTAAGTCATCCTTATCTTTATTAAGTTTGAATTCTTTGAGTTCAGAAATTATATCTTGTATTCTACTAATTCACTTTACGTACCACTCATTGTCCTATTTTTGCAGTCCTTTGTCCCTTCCCCCTTTTTCCTCTGAGCAGGTGGCACTTCAGGTCTCTGCAAGTCTAGGACAAGCATTTTTCTCTCCCACTGAGACAATAAAAGGAAGTTTGGAAAGAGGGACATATCCCACATACAGGCAACAGTTTTGGATAGGCCTCATACCAGTTGTTAGAGAAGACCAAGATGCATCTCTGCCAAATATGTACAGAGAAGCCTAGATCAAGTCTGTGCTTATTATTTGGTTAGGGGGTCAGATTCTGAGAGCCCCAATAATCCAAGACTCTTGGTCTTCCTCTAGAATTCCTTTCCCCTTCAGGACCACAAGCCACTCTCCCATTCTTCTATAGTAGTCACCAAGTTACATCAACTGTTTCTACTGTTTGGCTATGGTTATGTGTATCTGTCTGAGTCAGCTATTGGGTGGAGCCTCTCAGTGGATCACATGCTACTCTGTGAAAGCTAATAGAGTATTATTAATAGTGTTAGTGACTGGTGCTTGCCTGTGAGATGGGTTTCGAGTTGGATTGCCTTCAAATTTCATAATTGCTGAATAGTGTAGATGTACCACATTTTTCTTTATCCATACTTGAGTTGAATTCAACTAGGTTGTTTCCAATTTCTGACTATTATGAATAAAGGTGCTATGAACATGGTTGAGTATGTATCTTTGTAGGATGTTGGAGTATCTTTTGAGTACATGCTCAGGAGTGGTATAGCTGGGATTTGAGGTAGAACTATTCCCAATTATCTGAGAAACTACATTTGATTTCTATAATGGTACTACAGAATTTATTTTTTTTAATTTTATTGGATATTTTCTGTATTTGCATTTTAACTCCCCAACTCCAATTTTTCCTTCACCTCAACTTGATTCCATGAAGGTGCCCACTCTTTTAATCATACTCTCCACCTCATTGCCTTGGCTGATGATGATGTTGTTCTTACCATGAGGGTGCAAACCTTTCAGCTCCTTAGTCCTTTCTCTATCTTGTTTATTGGAATCCCTGTATTCAGTCTGATGTTTAGCTGCAAGCATCATCATTTGTATCTATTCAACTCTAGTAGAGCCTGTGAGGAAACATCCATATCTGGTTCCTGCCAGTAGACACTTCTTGGTATCAGCAATAGTGCTTGGGTTTGGTGGGTGCATATGGGGTGGTTCCCCAGGTGAGGCAGTCTCTGTAGAATTTTTCTTCAATCTATGCTACTATATTTGATCTTGTATCCCACCAGAAATAAAGGAGTATTGCCCTTGTTCTATATACTCACAAGCAATCTTTATATCTCAAGTTATTGATCTTAGGCATTCTAATGTGTGTAGGTCAGAAACTCAGAGTTGTTTTTATTTGCATTATCCTGTTGACAAAGGACTTTCAACTTTTCTTTAAGTGCTTCTCAGGCATTTGCTATTCCTCTGTTGAGAATTTGTTCTTTAGTTCTGTACCTGGTATTTAATTGGATAATATGAGATTTTCCTCTCTAAGTCCTTGAGTTGTTTGTAAAGTTTTGCTATTAGTCCCCTGTACAAGGTAGGGTTTGTGAAGATTGTTCCCTAATCTTTAAGCTGCCAATCTCTCCTATTAAAAGTGGCTCTGCAGGGTCCGAGTGTGTATGAGGGGGTTTTCAGTGGTATCCTCTTGAAATCAGGGGAGGAAAAATGTCAGAGGGCAGACCAGGGTCGGAATAATGGCGGGACTTTAAAAACAGATTAAAGATAATTTAAAAAGAAAAAAAGAGGGGAAAAATGAAAAAGATAAAAAAGTGTAATTTTTCTTATAGAAGGTTTGCAGTTTCATCAGGTCCTGTTCATCAACTGTTCTTATAGCCAGAGCCATTGGTATTTTGGTCAAGAAATTGTCTCCTGTATCAATGCATTCAAAGATATTTCCCCTTTTCTCTTCTATGAGATTTAATGTGTTTGATTTTATGATGAGGTTCTTGATCCATTTGGACTTGAATATTGTTCAGGGTGATTTCTATCATTCTTCTACATATAGACATCCAGTTAATCTGACACCACATGTTGAAGGTGGTTTCAGTTTTCCATTGTATGATTTTGACTTCTTTATCAGAAATCATGTGTCTATAGGTGTGTGGGCTTATTCCTGCATCTTTGATTCAATTCCATTGATCAATTTGTTTTCTTTTCTCTGAATACAAGGCAGTTTTTTTCACTATTACACTATAGTACAGCTTAACGTAAGGTATGGTGATGTTCCCAGAAGTTCTTAATTGTTTAGGATTATTTTTTTTTACCATTCTGGGTATTTTGTTTTTCATTATGAAGTTGAGAATTGCTCTTTCAAGTTCTTTAAAAAGTAGTGTTGAAATTTTGATTGAGGTATCATTGAATCTGTAGACTGCTTTTGATAGGATGGCCATTTTCACTGCATTAATTCTACTTATCCAGGAGGATGAGAGATTTCTTCATCTTCTGATATATTTTTCAATTTCTTCCCTCAGGAACTTGAAATTCTTGTCATAGAGATAGTTCACTTGCTTGGATAGAGATTCACCCTAATATTTTATATTATTCATGGATAATTTGAAAGGTACATTTTCACTAATTACCATGTGTATAGAGGAGGGCTACTGAGCCATAGAAGGAGACCTCCATTTTCTTCCTGTCTCTCCTACCACATTCATTAGACTTGAGACTGCTGGACCATATAGGTACTCTTTCTGACCCCTCTCCCTGCCCATCTCCTTCTCTGCTCTAAATCCTCTGGAACAAGCCAAGCTACCCTGAGCAGCCTGCTATACTGGTAGTCCTCAATTCTCCTGCCCCCTCTCCTCTCACCTTCACTGGACTTGAGGTTCCTGAACCATACATACCTACAGATATGAAACATACGGGTCAAAGATACTCACCAGAGGCCTGCCAGGACCACTTAAGATCACCCCCTCTCCATTACTGACTGTTAGGATTATTGCATCTTGTTATGTTTCCCTGCGATCCCTTGAAGGCCTGCTCTTTGCTGAATTGAAAAGAGAAATAGAGGAGGGTGGGAAGAGTAGATAGTAGGGAAGCTGTAGAAGGGATGTATGTATAAGAGAATAAAGAAAAATACATTTATAAACAAATCTATTTCTCAAAATGAAATATAAATTTGTTTGTTCATTGATTTTTGTTTGCATGTGTGAAGACATGTTTTCTGGAGGGCATGGCTCACATATGGAATTCAGTCCACAATTTAGGGCTGTCAATTCTTTTTCCAACATGTGGACTCTGGCAATCAAAATCATCTAGTCAGGCATGTTATCAAATACATAAATCTGTTAGGTTATCCTGCCAGCCTGTAGAATTCTTTTCACTGTATATTAAATTCTAAGTTAATGTTGAAGCTATTTTATGAAAAACAGGATTTTATTCATTTCTTCAAGGAGAGAATAAGAAAAAACAAGAAAATCTTTTTAAAAGCACTGGGGAAACAACAGCCCAACTGGACAATTATTGTCAAATGAAGCATTTACTACTAGAATTCATTACTTCTTACTTAGTTGTTAACTAACCTTGTCCTTTGGGACTCACCAGACAGAGCACGGTATTTAAAAGATTATAGGTAGTTCCCCCACAAACTGGAAGCAAGGCTGCATTGTTACTACAATATAAAAAGAATAGAAAGAAGACAAACTTGTTTGTATTTAGAATTTTCTCCCATGAATTTAACATCTTTTCTATAGGAAGGCTCACTGCAAGGTACCAAAAGAAAAAGTTAAAGATAAGGTAAGCAACAATCATTTGCTGTGGCAAATGGTTGCACAGGGATTACAGGAATTACCAACCAATATCAGATTAAAGGCATACTGCATAAGATGAAGTTCATACTTAATGTGGCTTGAGGGAACAAGAACCAGAGAATAGATAACCAACTGACCTACAGTAAACCAAATAAGACTAGCCAAAAACCAATATATAACAAATAACTTAACAATAAAATAATTCCCAATGACATTCTGTTTTATTCACAGATCAAAGTCTCCATCAACCATCATCAGAGAGGCATCCAGTGGTAGCAAACAGGAACATATAAAGATATCAACAACAAGAAATGAAGTAGAGCATGAAATATGTCAGAATATTCCATTGTAAATGTCATGGCTGCCTCAAATTCATCTCACTAGGATTCAGGAAACCCTTTAAAGAAGGAGTCAGAAACAGTGTAAGTCAAAGGAGATGAAAGAAGATCAAAAAAGCAGAAAAACACAAAGCAACCAAAATAATTTCGTCTACATAAAAATGAATAAAGCTTATATGAGTTTTCAGAGTCTGAGGCAGAATTTACAAAGCCTACATAGACACATCCTATGTGTCTACATTATGGCTTTCAGTTTATAGTTTTATAGAATTTCTAAATGTGAACAAGTAGGCAATTAGATTCTTATGCATTTTCATAGTATTAGTTTTCCTCCTGTTTGTCTTGTTCAACTTTGGCATTAGGTTTATCTTTTATATTATTTTCTGTTTTATTTTATACACTATGTTTATCATAAAACATCTTGTTTTATTATATTTATTATATTTTATTAAAAATAATATTTTAATCTCTTTATATAGGCTTCCTTTCCTTTTAATTTCTAAACTCAGATTATAAATGAAACAAAACTTCATAAATATGGCTTTTTTCTAAAATATTCAATTAAATATTAAAAATAAAGTCTCACTGTATAGCATAAATTATTGATATACAATAAAAGCATATAATTTGAGATTAAATTAGCAATTCATAGAGACAGCAGAGCTTGAGATGTATACAAATGCAAATAAAAGAGGTAACTATAAAATCACTGGGAAATATTAAAAAGAAACAAAGAATATAATGAGGTAACTTAAAACAATAAACATGCCTACCTTACCCAACCAGATGGCTGAATCAATACTTTTATAAAGATTGATGTTATGAAAGAAGAATAACATTCATAGTAATAACTTGAAAATCTCACTGGACAATGTACAAAAGGAATATCAAGTCATAACTATTAGGATGATAATACTAACTTAGGATTGTACATGGGACATTTAAAGTAGACATTTGAATATAAAAATTACATTAGGAAAGTGTAAAGACTGGTAGATTATTAGTAACAACTGTAATACATACACAGTCAGCATTTCCATTCAATTTCATCCATAAGAGCAATGAATTCAAACAAATGAAGGGAACGTGAAAATAAAAAGAAATTGAAACGCATAATACAAATGAAGCAGTGATTTATTATCAGAGTTATGAAAGCCCATAGTTATAATGGTTTGTTTGTTTCCTTTGCTTCTCATTTCTTAAATAGCCCATAGTTTTAAAAATAACATCATATATTTTTTAAACAACTGACTATTTACTACTGGAAATCGAATTTTAATGTTCATATCCTGCCTTAGGCAGTCACATATTGTGACTTTATACCAAAATAATAATGCAAGTTACCATGTATAACATAAGCACACACAACACAAATGCATGTGCATTTTCATTTACATTTCTTTCTAGGATGTGTATTTCATATTATATTTGCATTTTATTTAATTATAAAGCATATTATGAAAACTTGAATGGGTTTTCCATCATGGAAATCTATTTCAAATAAAATGCATAATACATTTTCAATGCCTTTTGACTCGAACTTAAAAATAACATTTTCCTTGTCTGAAATATGCATTGCAGAATTGTAAATACTTCATTATGTGTCGACAATTTTAATGTCTGCAACTCAAGCAACTCTATTTCTCCAAGAAAACTGGTAGGCTTCAAATTTACATTATGTCTTGTTTAAAATGACTATTACTCAAAAATTTTCCATGGAATACTGAGACATATATTAGATAAAAATAAGGAAAAATTAAATATTAGAATTTAATAAATACTTCATTTTTCTTCTGTTTGAGTTACAGTCTGGAATGTATCCCACACTATGCTCAATGCCTTCCTTTTTTCTTGTCTTTCCAGGTTTGGGAATTATAGACATGACTTAAATCTCTCAACTTCCATGTATTTTGAAAATTTTGCTTTGAAAATGAAATAAATCATTTCCACAATTAACATTACATGTAACTAATGAGCCATTGCTTTGATAAAGTTCAGGTTTTCCTTATTACACTACTGCTTTGGATATGTTGAGGAGATATCTGTGTACTCTTTGATCTAATACTATTTACATTGCCAAGATCTTACACAAAAGAATTAAAGTCTTTGAAATCTGGATTAGGTTGTCAGTAACTACAAGCTTTGCCCTTTGACCATAGCCCAAGAGGACTTAATTAACAACTAAACCCATACATTTATCGTTTTTTCCTGAAACTATTTAAATTTTGCTGCAGACACTCTGACCCTCAAGTTACCTCTGTAATAAGCACTCAGTCATAATTTCTCAATGAAAATTTCCCAAGATGGAAATAATGGGCAAAGGAAGTTTCTTACTATTCTTCCGTCTTTAAAATTAAAATATATTAAATCACTTCTTTTTTACTGTGCTCCCTCCATCCCTTCCTATGTATCCTCCCTCAAGACCCTACTATGTGCTTTCCTTCCTAAGACGCTCATGGTCCTCCCTGACCAACAAATTGATTGAAGGTTTTACATATATTTAATGGACTTTTTTGTTTACTCTATGGCTTTTGTGATGAACATTGCCAATCGAGTATCCTAATCCCCCCAAATTTTTATTGTAAATTCTCGGCATTTACATTTCAGATGTTATCTTTTCCCCAAAATCCTCTCCCTTTCCCCTTCACATTGCCTCCATGAAGCTGCTCCCTCTCCCAATGATCCTCTCCCACCTCAGCACTTTGGTTTTCCCCTACACTGGGAAAACAAGCCTTCCCTGGACCAAAGCCCTCTCCTCACATTGATCCCAGACAATGTTATCCTCTGCTGCATATGTACCTCAGGCCATGGGTATTTCCAGGTGAAATCATTGGTTGGTGTTTTAGTCCCTGGGAGCTCTGGTGGGTTAGGTTATTTGATAGTTTTGGTCTCCCCATGGGGTTGCAGAACCTTTCAAGTCCTTCAGTCGTTTCTCTAGGTCCTTCATTGGTGTCCAAATGTTCAGTCTGATGGTTAGATGCAAGCATCCTCCTCTGTATCAGTATGGCTCGGGCAGAGCCTCTGAGGAGGCATCCATATCAGGTTATTGCCAGTAAGCACTACTTAAAATCAGCAATAATGCTTGGGTTTATTGGGTGCATATGGGGTGGATCTCCAGGTGAATCAGTCTCTGGATGATCTTTTTTCCAAACTTTGCTCCTCTATTTGTCCCTTATTTCCTCCTACGAAGGTTTTGTTCTTCCTTCTGAGAAAAACTGAGGCATTCACTTTCTGGCCTTCCTTCTCGTTGAGCTTCACAAGTTCTGTGGATGGTTCCTTGGGTATTCCAAGTTTTTTGGGCTAGTGTCCATTTTTAAGTTAATAAGTACTATGAGTATTCTTTTGTGACTGGGTTACTTCACTCAGGATGATATCTTCAAGTTCCAACCATTTGCCTAGGAATTTCATGAAGCAATTCTTTTTGATAGCTGAGTAGTACTTCATTGTGTCTATGTACCACAGTTTCTGTATCCATTCCTCTGTTGAAGGACATCTGGGTTCTTTTTCTCGTCCAGTTATTATAAATAAGGCTGATATGAACATGGTCGAGCATGTGTCCTTGTTAGATGTTGGACCTTCTTTTGGGTATATGCCCAAGAGTGTTATAGCTGGGTCCTCAAGTAGTACTATATCCAATTTTCTGAGAAACTGCCAGACTGATTTTTGTCAGACTGATTTCCAGAGTGGTTGTGTCAATTTAAAGGAGTATACCAGCAGAGGATTCACTAGAGTGATTTTCAGTCGTATCAGCTTACAATGCCACCAACACTGGAGGAGTGTTTCTCTTTTTAAACATACTCGTCAGTATCTGCTGTCACCTGAGTTTTTGAACTTAGCCATTCTGACTGGTTTGAGATGAAATCTCAGGGTTGTTTTGATTTGCATTTCCCTGATGACTAGGGATGTTGAGCATTTATTTAGAAGCTTCACAGCCACTCAATATTCATTAGGTCAGCATACTTTGTTTTTCTCTGCACCATAAATTAGAAAAATTATTTGAATTTCTAGAGTCTAACTTCTTGAGTTCTTTGTATATATTGGATACTAGCCCTCTATCACATTTAGGATTGGTGAAGATCTTTTCCCAATCAGTTGATTGCTCTTTTGTCCTTTTGACAGTGTTCTTTGCCTTACAGAAGCTTTGCAATTTCATGAGGTCCCATTCTTGCTCTTATGGAATAAGCCAATGGTATTCTGTTCAGAAAAATTTTTCCTGTGCCTATGTTTTCTAAGCTCTTCCCCACATTCTGTTCTACTAGTTTCAGTGTACCTGGTTTTATGTGGAGGTCTTTAGTCCACATGGACTTGAGCTTTGTAAAAGGCGATAAGAGAGGATCGATTTGCATTCTTCTGCATGATGACTGCCAGTTGAACTAGGACCATTTGTTGAAGAGGCTGTGGTTTTCCATTGAATGTTTTTAGCTCCTTTGTCAAAGATCAAGTGAACATAGGTGTGTAGGTTCATTTCTGGGTCTTTGATTCTATTCCATTGATGTACCTGCCTGTGTCTGTACCAGTACCATGCAGTTTTTATCATGATTGGTCTTTAGTACAGCTTAAGGCCAAGGATGGTGATTTCCCTGAAAGTTTTTCTATTTTTTTAATTTTTGAGAATAGTTTTTGCTATCCTGTTTTCTTTAATTATTCCAAATTAATTTGCAAATTGCTCTTTCAAACTTTATGAAGAATTGTGTAGAAATTTTGATGGGGATTCCATTGAAATTGTAGATTGCTTAGTAAGATGGCCACTTTAACAGTGTTGATCCTTCCAATCCATGACCATGGGAGATCTTTCAATCTTTTGGTTCTTCTTTACTTTTGTATAAGATACATAAATATCATTTTTTGTGTCTGTGCTTTAATGTGTTTGTGTGTGTGTTGCACTTACTCTGAAATTTAAGCCTATAACTTCATTTTAAAATACTAATAATTATTTGATTTACATCCCAAATGTTGTTTCCCTTCCTGGTTCCCCCTACCAAAGATCATTACCCCTCTCTCCCTTCTTTTCTGATTTGTAACCTTCACAAATCTAATTAACTACAAATGAGAATTGGACTACTACTAAAAAGGCATTGTACAATTTTCCATATTCCCTGAAGTGAAGTGTTATACTTAATTATGATACAGTCCTTTAAAATATATAAGCATAAATACTTTAAAAATAATCATCCTTTGCATTCCTAGATGTTTAAAACAATTGTTGAACTATCAACATTCACAACTGGGATTGTTTCATAGATCATATTCTTGTAATTAAAATCTATTCATATACTTTTACATTTTTGTCTTTTTCTTTAGCCAACTTCTAAGTTTCAACTAATTACATTATGTTGTTACTGTGTCTATAAGGACACAAATATTATTTATACATGCACAATTTTCTCGTATGTTTTATGTGGCATTCAGATTACCTATATAAGGAAATAAGATAAGATAAAAATAATATATTTTTTGTATTGTAGAAGTCAATGTCAGGTAGCATATAAAAATGTAAGTTTTATACTCCAACAAATAATTAGCCTTACTTATATATGTATATTAACCTACATACAACTATGTCTATACTCATGTGAAGAAAAATTATTCAATTTTAAATAACCATTCTATCATGCTTTGATGAAAATCTGGGAATAAGCTGTAATTTAATAATGGTTTTGATATCATACTTTTTAGATTGTAGCTAAAAATTAATGATGCACCATCATGTACATTTAGAACTTGGAAATATGAGTGGAGCTTCATCTATGATCCTAGAGTCATAGTTCATTTTATTGTATACTCTTCAATTCTTCAATAAAAAAATTAAATCAATTCTTGTATTTAGGAAAGAGAGCTATAAGCTCTAATAAAATGGAAAAGGGGAATGTTGCACTGTGGTTGGTATAGCTACTGCCTGAGGTCAATTTACCATCTGCCAAAGCCCAGGTGTGTAAGGTCAGATCCTAGGAGAACTCTGGATCCATTCTACTTATTTCTTCTCAAGTTTAATTTTAGTAATATTATGTTGCTAACATGACGACCATATGTGTGGCATGGGAATCATTTAAAACTACAAATTGAAATTATTTCCCATTTCACAGAGTTTTATATTCTGAGCAAAACTTAAAAGTTGAAAGGTTGATTTTGATTCCTTTATGGGAAAATCAGTTCCTGGGCTCTTACAATGACTCAGCAGGTAAAAATTCCTGTCACCAAACCTCATGTTCTGAGTTCAATACTGGGAACAGTATGATAAATAGAAAGTGCTGAATCTTTTAGGTCATTTTCTGGTATATCTACCTGCACACACACAAACACACACACACACACACACACAGACACACATAAATGCATAAATAATATACAAGAGTTAAGAACTAATAATATCATGTTCTATTGAGCCAGAGAGTCATATTATCCCAAAGAAGTTTGGTCTGCTCAATTCATATAACAATGATCATCATTATGAACTTAGAGATAATGTTATTTATTTTTTTGCTAAAAGGTTAAAGTCCTGGTAAAGGCTCAATTTCATCGAAAAATCAGAAAACAGTACAAAGAATTGACTATATTTGAAAGCACAACAAAAATATTTGATGAAAGTTTTTATTTATTTATTTGTTTGTTTTGTTTTTTTATATTTGTATTTTGTTTTTATATTAATTTTATAAATTTTTCATGTATTATTTATTTTCATTCATTTCTATTTGAATAATATATCTGACATATCATACAGACTGTAAGAGAGAGGAACAAGACCTAAATAAATTCAAACCAAACAAAAATTCCTTCATGAAGAATGGGATATAAATACAAAGCCCCAAACCCCATACCTAGCCACAGGACTATTTACAATTCAAACCACAAAGAAAGGAAAAAATCACATTTCTCAAAGTAGTGCCACAAGTTATATCCATCACAATCTAAAGCAGGCCCTGTACCTATAAGTAATTGATCAATGTAAACAAACTATTTTGTTTTCCTATATATGTGTGCATTTTATTTTGTCTCAATATTATTTGTTTATTTGTTTTTCCCTTAGACTTTTGTCTTTTGTTTTATACATAACAATGAACCCATAAATTTTACCTTGCACCAAGGTCTAGCCAAATGTAATCAAGGGCCTCAACATAAAAAGAAATACACTGAATATAATAGAAGTGGGCAAACTCCTTGAACTCATTGGCACAGAGGAAAATCTCCTACACAGAACTCCAATAGCTCACACTCTACGATCAAGAATTGGTAAATTGGAGCTCGTGAAACTGGAAATATTATGTAAGTCAAAGGACATAGTCAATATTACAAATCATCAACCTACAGACTGGCAAAATATCTTCAGTAACACCACATCCAATAGAAGGCTAATATCCAAAATGTATAAAGAACACAAAAAGATAACCACCAACAAACCAAACAATCCTATCAAAACCTGAGGTTTAGAACTAAACAGATAATTCACAACAGAGAAATCTCCAATGGCTGAGAAGCACCTATAGAAATGCTCAAAGTCCTTTGTGATTAGAGAACTGCAAATCAAAATGACCCTGAGATTCTACCTTACACCAATCAGAATGGCTATAACCAGAACCTCAGGTGACAACACATGTTGGCAAGGATATGGAATAAAAGAAACACTCCTCCATTGTTGGTGGGATTTTAAACTGATACAATTACTCTGGAAATCAGTTTGGAGGTTCTGTAGAAAATTGGAAATAGATCTACCTAAAGACCTAGCAATACCACTCTTAGGAATATACCTAAAAGGTGCCCCACCATGACACAGATGCACATATTCCATTATGTTCATAAAGGGCTTATTTATGCTAGCCAGAATCTGGAAACAACACTGATGTACAATGAAAGACAAAATAATATATAAATGTGAGTCATTTACACAATGGAATATTACTCAGTCATTAAGAATGAGGCCATGTTGAGTTTTTCAGGTAAATAGATGGGACTATAAAATATCATGTGAGTGAGGTAACTCAAACCCAAAACGACATGCACGTCATGTTCTCTCTAGTCTATGAATATTAGCCAAAAGAAGTACAGAATACACAAGATATAGTCCACAGAACTCAAAAGGTCAACAAGCTAGAGGATCTAAATGAGGATGCTTCAGTTCTACTTGGGATGGAAAAAAAAAACACAATGGGGCAATGGGGCAGAACTGATCTGTCAGAGAAAGGGGATGGAGAGATGGGAACATAATGTGGTATTGGGTGGAGGAAAAGATCTGAAGTCCTGAGGGCAAGCAGAAAGAATGAAAACAGGTAACCTTGGAAAATAGGATGTTGGGAGGACCTTTTAGAATGTATCACAGTCCTGAGAGGTAAGAGATGCTCAGCAAGGAGACATTAGACTTAATGCCCTAGAGTAGGGAGAGGGAACTTGTAGATCCCACCTCCAGAAGAAAGATGGGGCATCAAGTGAAGGATGAGGTTGCTATTCCACAGTCAAAACTCTGACCCATAATTGTTCCTTTCTGAAAAAAAAAGAAGAAAAAACATGCAGAGAAAGAAATGGAGAAGAAAAGAAGATCTAGGGAAAGGATCAAAAGGGGATCCAGTTCAAGGTAAGACCCCCCAAGGCCTGACACCATTACTGGGGCTAGGGACATACCATGATTGCCCTCTAAAAAACCCAACAAGCATTTGAAAGAATCAGATGCAGATATTTACACCAAACGACAAAGAAAAGCTGGTGACCCTTCTGGTTGAATTAGAGAAAAGCTGGAAGAAGCTGAGGAGGATGGTAACCCTGTAAGAACCAGCAGTTTCAATTAACAAGGAAGCCTGAGATCTCTCAGACACTGGATCACCAACCAGGCAGCATGCACCAGTTGATATGAGTGCCCAAACACAGATACAGCAGAGGACGCTAGAGTCTTGGTTTGCTCAGAGAAGATAGACTTAACCCTAAAGAGACTAGAAGCCCCAGACTGTTTAGAAGTCTGTTGGTATAAGTGAAGTGGGAACAGCCTTGTGGAGACAGTGGGGCAGGAAGAAGGTATGAAATGTAAAATAGTAGGAAGGTGGATTGGAAGGGCAATACAATCTCCAGTATAAAAGCAAAATTAAATTAAAATTTTAAAATAGAAAAAAATATGTGCAGTATTGTTTTAGTAGGTCCAAAGTAGGAACTGGTTTAAAGTAACATTGTTTTCTCAGTTTTAGATTTTCAAAGATAGTTTTAATATACTTTAAAACTGGCATCTAAAATGATGAAAAAACTTCTTACATAATAAACTTTACATTACTTATGTGATATGTGGATAATATCCAGATAAAATCCAAAGGAATACCAAACAATTATTTGCACTTAAATTGCATTGATGGAAGTTAAGTTGCTGAAAATACAGAAGCTGGAACACCCATTGAATTGGAAAGGCAAAAATAAAATTGAATAGTGGAGCTTATTTAGTCTCCAGCATCTATTCTATAAATGATATTATATTCTTTTACTCTAATAAAAAATCTTCAGAAGTATTAGTTTACTTTTACAAGATCTGAAAATGGCTCTCAAGTCAATTTTAACTACTAGAGGACACTGAGGGGAGAGGAACCATAAGCTACCACACAGCCCCGTGCTGCCATAGCGCATCATTCTTAGCCTTAGTAAACATTTACATGCACAGGCACATTAAGTCTTATGGGCTCTGGCCTTTCCTTGCTTATACATTTCAGAGTAATAGCTTGAGAAATAAAACCCTCAAGAATTCAATAAAAGTTGCAGCAAATCTCTCTAACAGGCTGGATGAAGAGGTGGTTTTCTTGGTGATAAACATTTCCCCTACTGAAGCCTTAAGATGGTTCCTAAGGACCAACAAGCTCTATAAGAATTGGGGTTATGAAATTTTCACTCATTTTTCTTCAATAAAGGAGGGCTATGAGCGGAAGTTTATAAGTGTTGCATTATGAATTGGGTGATGGTAATAGAAACTGTCCAAAGGGAGCTATGATGCTGTGCTCATGGAAAATTTATATAACAACACGTTTTTATGGAAGTTATGGGGATTTCATCTTTAAAACTAGATGCTTTTTGCGATTTGTTCTTACAAAAATATAAATAAAATTAATGAATATTTATCAAATATATAGCATTGAGGATAAACTGGAAATATATACTTTAAAGTAAATATTTAGAATTCACAACAAATGTACGCATTTGAAAATTAAGAAAAGAAGATATATTTTAGGGAACTTGAAAAAATGATAGAAATGTTGAATTTATAGGAAATCCACAGGATATATATTATCTTGAGTGTAATAATATTATTTTGGTTGTTTTATATATTAAAAATAACTTTAATTAAATAGTGGATATTTTAAACACAATTTGGAATGTTACATAGTCCTCTTTCTTTAGGAAAAGAAGGGACAGAATGTCTTACTCTAATCTCAGCATGTCAGATGCTCAATCAAGAGAATTTCTATGAGCTCATAGCCAATCAAGGCTACACATTTGGTTTCATGTCATCCTATGTTAACAAAGAAAACTTTTCAAAAGGAAAAAAATCAATCCTACAGATTGCATAATAGGAAACCAGGATTGTTCTAATGTCTAAAAATTTTTTTTTTAATTTTCAGTTTCCATATCAAATGAATAATGATGATACACAATACATAGACAGCACTGATTTTACATTCATTCTATTAAAGTTTTCTGTAATAAAAATTTGTTCTATAAATAAAAATCTTCTCCATATGATATATGTTGGATCATGTGCCTTCTCCTTCTCCATTACTGATTACCTCCTCTAAAATATTCCCCTAATATTGCCAATTTCATCCCTTTCTTTCTCTCTTTCTCTCTTCTCTCTCTCCCTCCCTCCCTCCCTCATCCATCCATCCATCCATCCATCTACATATATATATATATATATATATATATATATATATATAATGTTTCTCAATTCTGGAATGAATGTTCAATTCAGACAGAGGATACATGAGGATGTCTGATACCCTTAATCTGGAATTTACAAGCAGATGTGGAACTGTGATATATGGTTTCTGGGAACCTAACTGGGTTTGCCAGAACAAAAAGTTCTTTTAATTGCTGATCCACCCTTGAGTATTGGTAAATGAGGTTTAATACTTATATACTTAACTATTATACTATATATAATATATATACTTGTATAGTTAGAATAATATTTTTTTCTTTCCCTATATTATTCATTTTCTTAGTCTTGAATCCTGCCTACATGTCATGTAACAAGACAGATGAAATTTGCATGTAGATGGTAAGGCACTTTCTGATGATTCATAATTAAAATAAATCAATACAAATTGTCCACCTATGGTCAGCTAAAACACATGTGTCTTTCTAAAAAAAAAGAACAAGACAGAAACCAAGACATTTAGTATATGAATTTGACTGTTTCTAGTCAAGGTAGTATCTCAGCATGAAAAAGGGGGAAGAGGGTTGATTATATAACCCCCCTTCAAATCTAGAACATACTAGGCAATATTCTGTGTTAATGTCTTAAAATAAGCATATCACTCTAGACCAAATATATATTAATAAAAATGTCAGATAATATAATAATAAAATTAAATTATGTTTTCTTATATGTCACAACATTTTCTGTAGTTTCTACAACATGGAATATAGAATAAAGATGGTGATTCTGGGTAGGAAGAACAGAAATAGAGAATATCACTAACATTTTGTCTGAAAAGTTTTCTGTCAAATGTTCAGTCAGAAAAAGAGTCTGCATACTGTTCCCTGGAGTTAAATTGCACCACTTCTCTTCCCACTTCACTACCCCCACCAATTCCCTATCCAGTGTTTCCCACATGTAGGAGACTTGAACTGCCCCCTGAATTCCATTGAATAGTACATGGATACTGACCAGAGGCCTTCCACTCCATAAAATTCATGTTATGTCTCCTCCTAATATCTACTTCATAAAAATCATCCTGGGACAACAAGATGGCTAAAGGCCAGAATATGAACAAAACCACCAAAAGCTAAAGAGCATAGCTACCCTACTAAAGAAAGCCCTGGCTATCCTAAAACAATCAAAACACAAGAAAAATGGCCATAAATTAAATTTTGTCAAACTGATAGAGGTTTCTAAAAGGTAAATTCCATAGGGAAACACAGTGAAAAGCAATCAAATGGTAAATGATTTTAAAGAGAAAAAAATAAATACCTTAAAGAAATACAAGAAAATACAATTAAACAGGTAAAGGGAATGAATAAAACTGTTCAAGGCTTGAAAACATAAATAGACTCAATAAACAAAACAGGAAATGGAGATTCCTAGAGATGAAAAACCTAGGTAAAAGAATAGGACCAAGAGATATAAGAATCACTATTATAATATAAGAGATAGAAGAAGGAATTTCAGGCATAAAGAATACAATAGAAGAAATGATACACGAGTCATCAGAGAAAATATTAAACCTAAAAACATCCCAGACAGAAAACATTCAAGAAATCTAGAACACCATGAAAAGGCCTAACCAGAGAATAGTAAAAATAAAATAATTTCAAGTGTCCAACGTCCAAAGGGAATCTAGAAAATATTTTGAACAAAGTAATAGAAAAAACAAATTTTCCCAACCCCAAAAAATTCCTTTAAAGATATAGCACTATTATTGAGCACTATCTAAATTGAAGCAGAAAATAAAATCCTCCAAGTTCTAAATAAACAAAAGACTAAATGTACAGAACAAAGAAAGAATATTAAAAGCTACAAGAAAAAGGCCAAGTAATATATACAAAGGCAGACCTATCAGAATTAAAACAAACTTCTCAGCAAAGACTCTGAATGTTAGAAGGACCTAGATCAATATCTTTCAGCCTCTAAGAAAGCACAGTTGTTAACCCATACTATACTCAGCAAAACTCTCATCACAATAGATGGAGAAAGCAAGATATTCCAAGTCAAAACCAAACTTAAATAATATCTATGCACTTATCCAGCATTATAGTAAACAGTATAAGAACTATTTCAACCCATAGCAGATAACTATACCCAAGAAAACAAAGAAAATAAATAAGTCTATACCAGTGAAAATAAAGAAAGAAACACACACACACACACACACACACACACACACATAATCACCAACAACATGGAAAAGACAAGAATAAACAATCATTCAGCATTAAAATATCTCAACATCAGTGGACTTCATTCCCTGATGAAAAGACAGAGGCTAACAGAATGGATATGTTAGCAGCATCCATCATTCTGCTACATTCAAAAAACAGATCAAAACATCAAAGAGATAGTTTTTCAGTGAAAAGTTCTAGTAAAAGATGTTCTAAGCAAATGGACCCAAGAAGCAAGCTGGTTTAGACATTCTAATGTCTAGCAAAATAGACTGTCAACCGAAATTGAAAAAAAAAAAAAAAAGATGAACAAGATTACTTAATTTTCATCAAATAAAAAGTTACCAAAATGATATATCAAATCTGAATGCTTTTGTGACAAATTCAAGAGCACCAATATTTTTGGGAAAAAAATACTTAAAATCAAAGCACATATTGAAACCCACAACCAAATAATGGTAGTCTTCAGCACCCCATTCTCATCAATTGACCAGTCATCCAGACTAAACTAGATAAATAATGATACTACCTGTCATTTGAGTCAAAATACTTAACAGATAGATACAAAACATTTCACCAAAATAGAAACAAGAAGTGCCTTTCCCCTTAGCACCTCATGGAACCTTTCACAAAATTGACCATATAATTAGTCACCAAACCACAACAAATACAAGAAAATTGAAATATCTCCTTGTACCTTATCAAATTACCATGGGATATATCTGGACTTGAATCAAAAGAGCAGAAACACTAGAAAGATTACACAGTCACAGAAACTAAACAACTCTATATTTAGCAATGTTTGTGATAGGAAACAAAGAGGAAAACTAAAGTCTTTCAGCAATTCAATGAAAACAAATTCAAAACATGTGCAAACTTATAACACAGAATGAAAATGATAGTAATGAGAGAAAATTTCATAACACTAGTAGCACTCACAAGAAGAAGTAGAAGAAGGAAGGAGAATGAAGAAGAAAGAAGGAGAAGGAAAAAGTAAAAGAAGGAAGAGATTGAAGAAGAAGGAAAACATGAAGAAAGCAAAGTTGAAGAAGAAGGTGCAGGAGAAGGAGAAGAAACATATCAAAGAGGAGTAGACAAGACAAGACCATTAAAATAAAGGTGGAAATCAACCAATTAGCAATAAAGAAAACAATATGAAGAAAAATTGAACTAAGAGAGACAATCCAACACCAGGAACAGCAGAGATCCAGAGACACAGGCCTGGTGAGAAGGCATCCCTAGTAGCCAGGGATCAGGAGATCCAGAGACACAGGCCAGATACAAGAGAGAGGCAAGAAACAATCACTGACAACAAGAACACATATAATCACAGACAACAAGATAGCAAGAGGAAAGTGAAAGAAAGTACCCCAGGGAAACCAAGACAACCTGGCAACACCAGAACCCAGCTCTCCCTTCACAACACCCAGCAGAATGCCAAACATTCCAGAAAAGGACAACTCTGACCTGAAATCATACCTCAAGATGATGATAGATATCCTTAAACAAGAACGGGAGAAAAAGCATAAAGAATTAGAAGCTTTTAAAGAGGAAACAAGAAAAACACTCAAAGAACTCAAAGAATGAAAGGAAAACAGAACCTAAGAGATGATGGAATGGAGGGGGAATTTAAAATGGAAGGAAACACAATAAAGGAAACAATGAAAGAGACCATGCTAGAGGTAGAAAACCTAAAAAAAAAAAAAAAAAAAAAAAAAAATCAGGAGTCACAGATGCAAGCATTTTTAACAGACTACAAGAGATGGAAGAGAGAATCTCGGGGCCAAAGACAACATTGAAAACATAGACAAAACAGTCAGAGAAGATACAAAAATCAAAAAGTTCCTAACCCAAAATGTCCAGGAGATCCAGGACACAATGACAAGACCAAACCTAAGGATAATATGAATAGAAGAGGGCAAAGAATATCTACTAAGGGGCACAGTAAATATCTTCAAAAAATTGTAGAAGAAAACTTCCCTACCCTTAAGAATGAGGTGACCATGAACATCAAACCAGCCAACAGAACTTCAAATAGGTTGGAACAGAAAAGAAATTCTTACCAACACATAAAGAATCAAATGCAAACTGCCCAAAGCAAAGAAAAAAATATTAAAAGCAGTAAGAGAAAAAGGCCATGCAACATATAAATGCAGACCAATCAGAATCACACCCAACTTTTCAACAGGGACTATGAAAGCTAGAAGAGCCTGGACAGACATCACACAGACCTTAATAGATCACAGATGCCAGCCAAAGCTGCTATATTGAGCAAAACCCTCAATCACTATAGATGGAGAGACTAAGATATTCCAAGACAAAACTAAATTTACACAATATCTGACATAAAAAAAGTGCACTACAGTGAATTATAGGGGGAAAACCCCATACAACAAGGGGAATTACAGCCTAATAAAAACAAGAAATCTCCTAAACAAGAAAACCAAAGGAAGAATGACATACAGGCACAATTCAACGTCCTGAAGCAAAAATAGCAGGAAAAAGCAAACACTATTCCTTGAAATTTGTTAACATAAATGGACTCAATTCCCCAAAAAAGACATAGGCTATCAGAATGGATAAAAAAATAAAACTCAGCATTTTTCTGCATACAGGAAACTGATCTCACAGACAAAAACAGAAACTATCTCAGAGTAAAAGGTTGGGGAAAAAAACTTCCAAGGAAATGGCCCCAAGAAACAAGCTGGAGTGGCCATTCTAACATTAAGTAACAAAGATTTTCAACCATAAGTTATTAAAAAACGATAAAGAAGGGCACATTTTACTCATTACAGGGAAAACTTGTCAGGAGGAACTTTCAGTTCTTAAAATATGCTCCGAATACAAAAACACCGATATTCATAAAAGAAACCCGACTAAAGCTCAAAAAGTATATTGCACCCCAAACAATAATATTGGGAGACCTCAATACCCCACTTTCATCAATGGACAGATCATGGAAACAAAAACTGAACAAGGATACTATAAAACTAGCAGAGGTTATGAACCAACTAGAATTAATAGATATCTACAAAACATATCATCTTAAAACAAAAGAATACACCTTCTTATAACCTCATGGCACTTTCTCAAAAACTGAGCACATAATTGGTCACAAACTAACGTAAATATATATAAGAAGATTGAAATACTCCCATGCATCCTCTCAGATCACCATGGTCTAAGGCTGGTCTTTAATAACAACAAAAAATCCCTTATGCACATGGAAACTAAACAACACTCTATTAAACAATATCAGAGTCAAAGAAAAAATAAAGAAAGAAATTAAGGAATTTCTAGAATTCAATAAAAATGAAAACACAACATACCCAAAACTATGGGATGCAATGAAAGAAGTACTGAGAGGAAAACTCATAGCTCTGAGTGCTTCCAAAAAGAAACTGGAGAGAGCATACATCAGCAACTTGACAGCACAGCTAAAATCTATAGAAGAAAAGAAAGCAGATACACCCAAGAGGAGTAGATGGCAAGAAATAATCAAACTTAGGGGAAAAATAGACCAAATAGAAACAAAAGCAATCATTCAAAGAATCAACAAAATCAAGAGCTGGTTCTTTGAGAAAATTAACAAGATTGATAAACCCTTAGCCAGACTAACTAGAGAACAAATAGAGAGTATCCAAATTAACACAATCAGAAAGGAAAGTGGAGAAATAATAACTAAAACTGAGGAAATTCAAGAAATCATCAGGTCCTAGCACAAAATCCTATATTCAACAAGGCTGGAAAATCTGGAGGAAATGGATGAATTCCTAGACAGATAGAAGATAATAAAGTGAAACCAGGACCAGGTAATCCACCTAAATAATCCCATAACACCTAAAGAAAGAAACAGTCATCAAAAGAATCCCAAACAAGAAAGCCCAGATCCAGATGGGTTCGGTGCAGAATTTTATCAGACATTTATTGACAATATAATACCAATACTCTTCAAACTATTCCACAAAGTAGAATCAGATGGAATACTACCTAACTCATTTTTTGAGCCCTACAATAACCCTCGTTCCTAAACCCCACAAAGACCATACAAGGAAAGAGAACTTCAGACCAATTTCACTTATGAACATTGATGCAAAAATACTCAACAAAATCTTTGTAAACTGAATCCAAGAACACATCAAAATGATCATTCACCATGATCAAGTGAGCTTTATCCCTGGGATGCAGGGATGGTATAATATACAGAAATCCATCAATGTAGTCCACCATATAAAAAAACTCAAAGAAAAAAAAAAAAACCACATGGTCATCTCAGTAGATGCTGAGAAAGCATTTGACAAAATTCAGCACCCCTTTATGTTAAAAGTCTTGAAAAGAACAGGAATCCAAGCCCCATACCTAAACATAATGAAAGCAATATACAGCAAACCAATAGCCAACATCAAACTTAATGGTGAGAACCTTGAAGCTATCCCACTAAAATCAGGGAATAGACAGGGCTGACCACTATCCCCTTACCTATTCAACATAGTATTGGAAGTCTTGGCTGGAGTAATTATACAACAAAAGGAATTCAAAGAGATACAAATTGGAAAGGAAGAAGTAAAAATGTCACTATTGGCAGATGACATGATAGGGTACTTAAGTGACCCCACAAATTCCAACAGAGAACTTTTACAGCTAATAAACAAATTCGGTAAAGTGGCTAGATACAAAATTAATTCAAACAAATCAGTTGCCTTACTCTACTCAAAGGAAAAACATGTGGAGAAAGAAATTAGGGAAAATATACCCTTAACAATAGTCACAAAAACTAAGAAATACCTTGTTGTGACTCTAACTAAGCAAGTGAAGGACCTGTATGACAAAATCTTCAAACCTCTTAAGAAGGAAATTCTCAGAAAATGGAAAGATCTCCCATGCTTAGGGATTGGAAGGATCATCATTGTAATAATGGCCATCTTACCAAAAGCAACCTACAGATTCAATGCAATCCCGATCAAAATACCAACTAAATTCTTCACTGAGTTGGAAAGATCAATGTGTAATTTCATCTGGAATAACAAAAGACCTAGAATAGGGAGGTCCATCTTCAAAAACAAGAAAACATCTGTGGAAATCAGTACTCCTGACCTCAAGATATATCACAAGGTAATTGTGCTAAAAACTGCATGGTATTGGTACAGAAATAGGCACATGGATCAATGGAATAGAATAGAAAATCCAGAAATGTGTCCTCACATATATGGTCACCTGATTTTTGACAAAGGAGCCATAAAAATTCAATGGAAATAGGACAGCATATTCAACAAATGGTGTTGGTCCAACTGTCACTCAGCATGCAGAAGAATGAAAATATACCCTTTCTTATCTCCTTGTGCAAAGCTCAAGTGCAAGTGGATCAAGGATCTCCACATTAAACCAGGTACCCTGAAACTATTAGATGAGAAAGTAGGGAAAGGCTTAGAATATGTAGGCACAGGAGAAAATTTGCTGAACAGAACACAAATGGCTCATGCTCTAAGGTTAAAGATTGATAAATAAGACTTAATGAGATTGCAAAATTTCTGTAACACTAAGGACACTGTCAAGTAAACAACACAGCAGCCAACAGAGTGGGAAAAGAGCTTCACCAACCCCTCATCAGAAAGAGGGCTAATATCCAAGGTATACAAAGAACTCAAAAAAACTAAACACTAGAGAATCAAACAACCCTATTAAAAATGGGGTGCAAAGCTAAACAAAACGTTCTCAATTGAGGAATATCGAATGGCTGAGAAGAATTTAAGGACGTGCATGACATCATTAGCCATAAGGGAATTGCAAATCAAAACAACCCTGAGATTCCACCTCAAACCAATCAGATTTGCCAAGATCAAAAATTCAGATGACAGCAGATGCTGGTGAGGATGTGGACAAAAGGATCACTTCTCCACTGTTGGTGGGGTTGTAAACTGGTACAACCACTCTGGATATCAGTCTGGCAATTCCTCAGAAATTTGGACATAGTACTACATGAAGACCCAGTTATTCTATTTCTGGGCATTTACCCCAGTGATGCTCCAACA
The DNA here is from genome assembly GCF_963924665.1 of Micromys minutus. Lineage (NCBI taxonomy): Eukaryota > Metazoa > Chordata > Mammalia > Rodentia > Muridae > Micromys > Micromys minutus. The sequence goes on from NC_137975.1 coordinate 38,158,837, forward strand.
TACAACAAGGACACATGCACCTCAATGTTCATAGCAGCTCTCTATAGCCAGAAGCTGGAAAAAACCCAGATGTCCTTCATACATGAAAGGATACAAAAATTGTGGTACATTTACACAATGGAGTACTACTCAGCTATTAGAAATAATGACTTTATAAAATTCATAAGAAAATGGATGCTTCTCGAGATTATCATCCTGAGTTAGATAACCCAGTCACAAAACAACAGATGTAATATGCAGTCACTGATAATTGGATACTAACCCCAGAAATCTCTGAACACCCCAGAAACAACTCACAGACTATGTGATGTTCAAAGAAAAGAAAAGAAAAGAAAAGAAAAGAAAAGAAAAGAAATACTCTTTATGTTTACTCCTTACACACCAAGAAAACCTTGCCTAATTCCAGGTTACATCATGTTTTACATGTACTTTATGCTCATTGTAACTAGTAACATCTTAATTCACACTATCAATCCTTATAAAAAATGCCAAGCAATGTCTTTCATATTATAATTGTGGATTACACTGATAGATTTTTCTGTAATGAACCGTGCATGGAACTATGAAATGAAGCCTACTTAATCATAATGGATCAGCATTTTGATATTTGTGAGAATTGCACTGAGTATTCTTACATCAATATTCATAAGGGAGATAAGTCTGAACTTCACGTTCTTCATTGTTTTTTGTATTGTTTATATTTAAGCATAATTATGTCTTTATAGAACAAGTTAGATGGTGTTGCTTTTGTTTATATTTGTGAAATAGTTTGAAGAGTTTTGGTATTAAGTCATCTTGAAGTTCTAATCGAATTCTACACTAAAGTCATCTGTTCTGAAATGTTTTTCTAGCCTTTTACTGAAAGGTAGTGTCTGTCTTTGTCCCTGGGGTGCATTTCCTTTATGCAATAATGTGCTGGAACCTATTTATGTATCCATTCAGTCATTCTATGTCTTTATATTGAGGAATTGAGTCCATTGATTTTAAGATATAATAAGAAAAGGTGATTGTTACTTCCTGTTATGTTTGTTGTTATTGGTAGAATTATGTTTCTTTGGCTATCTCCTTTCAGATTTGTTGAAAAAAATAATAATTTCTTGATTTTTGTTAGGTGTAGTTTCCCTTCTTGTGTTGAAGCTTTCCATCTAACATCCTTTGTAGTACTGGATTTATGAAAAAGTATTATTTAAATTTTTTTCCATCATGGAGTATTTTGGTTTCTCCATTTATGTTAATTGAGAGTTTTGCTGGGTTTACTAGCCTGGACTGGCATTTGTGTTCTCTTATGATCTGTATGGCTTTTAGAGTAACAGGTGAGAAGTCTGGTGTAATTCTGATATGTCTCGTTCCATATGTTACTTGATATGTTTTCCTTACTTCTTTTAATATTCTTTCTTTCTTTTGTGCATTTGGAGTTTGAATTTTTTATGTGACAGGAGAAATTTATTTTTTGGTTCAGTCTATTTGGAGTTCCATTGGCTTCTTTATGATTATCAGCATCTCTTTCTTTAAGTAAGGGAAATTTTGTTCTAATATTTTGTTAAAGATATTTATGGGTGCTTTAAGTTGGGACATATCCATTTTTTGTATGTATATCTATTATAGTTAGGTTTCATCTTCTCATTGTGTCCTTTGTTTCTTGGATGTTTTGGTTTAGAAACGTATTGCATTTGCATTTTCTTTATTGTGTTAATGGTTTCTATGGTATCTTCTGCCCCTGAGTTTCTCTCTTCTATCTCCCATATTTTGTTGGTGTTGCTTGTATCTATGACTCCTAATTTTTCTGCTAGATTTTCTGTCTTGAGGGTTGTCTCCTTTAGTGATTTTTTATTGTTTCTATTTCCATTTTTGGATTCTTGATTGTTTTGTTCAATTTCTTTACCTGTTTTGTTGTGTTTTCCTGTAATTCTTTAAGGGATTTTTGTGCTTCCACTTTAAGCGTTTCTACCTGTTTACCTATGTTCTCATGTATTTCTTTAAGAATGTTACTTATGTCCCACCTAAAGCCATCTGTCACCATCATGAGATGTAATTTTAAATCTGAATCATGCTTTTCAATGTGATGTGCTATACAGGACTTACTGTAGTGGGAGAATTGGGTTCTGATGATGCCAAAAATTATTGGTTTCTCTTGCTTATGTTCTTGAGCTTGCCTCTCACCATCTGGTTATTTCTAATATTACATGGCCTTTCTGTCTCTGCCTGAAGTCTGTCCTTGTGATCCAGCTGTCTCTGCAATCCTGTAATTCTGGGATCCTCTGATTCTTAGATCCTGAAAGTGCCAGATCTCCTGGGAGTCAAGAACCCTCTGAGATCCTTAAATCTTGATGTTACTAAGCTCTTGAGATCCTGTTCTTTCAGAGATCCTGGGAGTCAAACTTTCTGTGGGTATGCAAGCGTAGGTATGCAAGCCAATGTCCTGGGTTTCCTCCAGGCACAGGTACAAGCTGTAAGGAACCTATACCTCTGACTTGTCAGAGGCTTTTGTTTTCCAGGTTCCTTTCAGGCCCCAGTTACAGTAGGTGTTGGAAATGTGTTGTGGCCTCACCTGTGATCTTGAGTGTGCCAGAGCCACAGTGCTCTTGAGTGATTCTGGTCTATTGGGAGTTGTGCTTCCTCTGTGATTGTGTGATCCTGGGCATGTTAGAGCACCTGGAAGTCAGGCGTCCTCTGGGTATTGTGGGAATGGGCGCTGAATGAGTGCCCAAGGTCTGCTCAGGACACAAGTTTAGACTGGAAGGGTAGTTTTACTTAAAAAAGTGTTAAACATAAAAAATAAATTGATAAAATCAGAGATAAATCAGCACTGGAAAAAACTGGTTAAAATTGGTAGGTATCTGAGATAAAAAGAATGAATATTAGATTTATCAAGACATTAAAAATATATTCATTTATCAGATTCTTAAAGAATGAAAAACACCGATTTGAGAATTGCTAAATAGGGGCAGGAAACACGAAGAGCCTAGACAATGCTGTAAAACAGGAGACTGCCACAAACTCCAATACTGGGATACAGGTATTTATGCTTTCATATTTTCAAATTGCATAGTTTGTAAATTTTATCATACAACATACTTCCTGTACCTGTACCCTTAGGAACCACAAGTTTTTGACAGTGTGTCAGGGAGCCCACTGAAGATGAATTCCTTTTCAATTAGAGTTCTATACCACGTAGAACATTTTCTTTTTCCAATGGGCTCTTATACAAATGCCAGTCAACTTCAGTCTGACAAATTTGGTTTCCAGAATTTGGAACATATTAAACAGAAATGACAGATGTCAAGTTTGAGTTTTACTTCCCATGAATTAATGTTATTCAGTAATTCAGACTCATCAGATATTAGTGATATTTGCCAAACATAAAGAAAGCAGGTGCTAAAGTAGAAATCAATGAGAAAAATGTCATGGGAACTTTAAAGAAAATTATAAGAAGTACCATGTGCTCACAAATTCATAAGTAATACTTCAGAAATGGTGTCTAATAGATAAAAATGTCCTAAGGATGAATATCAACAATAATTAGACTCATTTAAAGATACAAAAATTGGCAGTGCATGCTATGTACATGATTTGCATCTGAGATTAAATCTTCTGAAATTAAAAATATTCTCATTTGGAGATAAGTCCTTTCCCACACAAAACCTTAAAGGTTAAGGAAAAGTCCAGGATATTCAAGAAGAGGGGAAACATTAAAAATCTGAACAAAGATCCTTAATTACAGGAATAAAACAAGCCAATAACTTGAGAATCTTGTTGAAGCAAGAAAAAAAAAACTGACTAGAATCTGAAAACCATGCATAAGCTAAGAGACTCTTAGATGAGCTAAGCCTTCTGTGGTGTCTCAGAGTAGCCAAGCTATGTGACAAAATTAGAAATGGAGTTGGTTGGAAGTAACCAAGGCCAAGTGACCTTTTGAGTCCATCAGAATTACTTGGAAATACAGTCTTCAGCATATTGAGCTACCAAAATATTCTTTGGTAGACTTCATTGTTCCAGAACTTTGTGTGGCGCTGCCTGCACATTCTCCATTACAAGATGGCGCTGACATCCAGCTAGAGTTAGCAGTAAACAAGTCATGTGCACACGTGCTGGGTAACTTTCCACTTTTTGAGCTCTGCCTCTCCCGTGGCGTCATAGTGCCGGATGAGTTTCGACCTATCAGGGGGCTCCACGTCCAAGGCGAGGACTGATCCCTTTATAAGAGGATAGGCTAGATAGTTTGGGGTCTTCGTCTTCACGTGTTGCAAGCTTACGCTCTGCCTATCGAGAGCATTAAAGTTTACCACAGAAAAATCCTATTTTGTGTGCCACGTCGTTCTTGCTGGCGAAACGGTTGCGCGGAGAGAACTTGTGAGCTGTCACTCATGATGAGGGATGTACCTACTACTATGCATCTATTTTGTCCCTCTATAAGTAACCTGCACCCTGATTTCGGGCAGTGATGTCAATAAAATTCAATGGTTTACCATGTTAGGCATTGTTTTTTGTTTTTTACAACTTTATTTTTAAAAACAAAGATAAATGTACAGATTTTAAGCATTTTGCATAAAAGTATACAAATACATCTATCAAACATTTAAAAATACCAAGTACTAGTCATTGGTTTTCTAGCTGGGGTGGGCAGGTATTTATTCAGGAGTTTTCTTATATACTATCTTAAAGCCTATGCCAACATGAATGCTGAAACTTTGGAGATTTTTGTCAAACTTGCAGTCTACTTTCTCAAAGTTTTTCAATGTTTTTATGGGCTTGAGGAAAGTATCAGTTGATTCATGATGATGTTCTTGTACCTGAACCTTGTGACTTTTTGGAACTCTCTTTTCCTAGCTTCCTGAATGTTAGTAGACTCCCTCTTTTATTTCTCCCAGGAAAGAATATGTTAATGCAGAGTAATTAGATCAAACAAATCTAGTCAAATGTCGCATTATATTGTTCTCTATTAGTGGTTATTTGATAGTCATTGAAATTAACAAATTGTAATTCAGGGGAGACTGAGGAAATGATCCTTGCATCTTCCTGTGAAAGAAAATTAAGTTGTGTTCATTACAATCATTTTTTTTTTACTTTCCACAAAGAAATGTCTTACTGTCTTTTGACAACTAGGTAGTTTTATAATATATAATAAGTGAACTACTTTAAGAAAAAAAAACATAAGAGATATATGAGATATGATATGGTTTCAAATATTTGAAATCTAACATTAACTTTAATATTACCCATGGCCATAAAAATTAGGCAGCATTAAAGAATGATGTACAATTGTATGTAGATAACTGTGGCATATAGGTACTAAAATAAATGTTAGATTTATAATCAATTTAAAGATTATCTTATTGTAGAAATATTTCACATTGAAATATTTAATTTAAAATTTTAATATTTAGATTGGTTCAAAGAATACAGCAGATATCAGAATTGGAATATCAAACATAATAAAATCAGGATAATTTTGCTAAAAAATTAACAGATAGAATTGAATTGGAAGATCAGTCATACAAGGGGAAGTGGAAAAGAAAGTAGGGTGTCTAATGATTAGATGTAATTTTGGATGAAATCACGTAAAGTAAAATGCTGCCAATTCTGTCATAAGGGAAGCAAGAGAAAACGTATGGGAGGAAATGCAGTTCTTATTGTTTTTTTTTTTTTTTTTTTTTTTTTTTTTTTTTTTTTTTTTTTTTTTTGCATCAGTGACACTGCAACATTAAGACTGCAGAAAAAAAACAACATTGCCATGATACAGAGTGCAGAGGAGTCCCTTGAGGCTGATCATGTAAACCCTGAAGCTTATTAAGTCATGTTGTCATCTTTCTTTTCAATCTATGGGGGCTTTTATGAAAATTTGATAAGCATGTGTGAAACCAAGAGAAAAATTTTCTGTTCAACCCCAATCATACATGAAAAACAAGAAAAAAGATTTAATGGAAAATAGATTATTTTGGTGATAGTGTTAGGCTAAGACCTAGAGTTCCTTATGTTTTGCATACTACCTACAACTGTGACACATTACCTGAAAAGAGTAAAAATTTTATAAATTTATTTTTATGCTTACTGGACAGACACTCAAGCAGATGATTCTCATTAGAGGAGGAATTAGTTTTTGAGAGTCTTATACAATAATGTATATATGTTATATTATTTCTTTAACTGACATGTGGGAAAGAGATAAATATTGTTTAGTTGTACTGAGGTTAACAATGTACTGATTTTTTTAAAAAAAAATGTTAATCATATCATTTTGAATCTCAGTACTAATGTCTAAAATTATTTTCAATACAATTTTATAAAATAATGAATATATTAAAAAATGAAAGGAGACATGAATAAATGAGGCAAATAATATTTATTTAAAAGAAACTATTATATCAATCAGAAATTTTTAAATAAATTATTTACAGATTAAATCCAGCATCAAATTAAATACTGAATTTTAGTTTCTAAAATGAAAACATAATTCATTTAGGACAATATGACTATGTAAGAAAAGAATTGCAAAATATAGCAACCTTTCCATTCTAAACATTGGTGATTATTTTGTTTAACCAATGCTAAACTGTGTACATTTGACATGAGAACAGATGGATATATAAAACATATAAAATTTAAGAAAATAGATTTGATTAAGTGAGATAATTTAATTTAAAATGGTCACATGTCAAGAGAAGTATGGGTCACCAAGTAATTGCAATGTGACAAGTCCTTAATTGTTTGGACAACTGATATCCTCACTGCTAAGTATGCAGGTGAATGATTAATTCAACACACTGTATTAAAATAAAGAGCTAATCATTAAAAAATGTAATGATAACCCTGTGTTAAATCCATCTCATTATTAGGTCTGCTAATTGCTATAATAAACATAAAATAAAAGTATAATTACCTATGTATTAGCATACATAATTTCACTCATCAAAAAGCAGCTTTCTCCTGGTCTCATCTATTCTGGCATTTGTCTAACACAGGTTTTGGAGAGCTTGGAGATTAGGAGGTTGATAGCAGATCAAAGACAATGTCTTCAGAACGACGGCTTCCACATAAAATAGATACAATTCATTTCTGTTGCTTGGTGGTATCACAGAATCAAATCTAGCTGATAATTATGCTATGATATACAATCTCTCATGTGTAACTAGACGAGAATCATGAGAGCTAGACTTTTATATTCCATACATTTTGCACCAAAGTAGACAGGTTATTTAGATAGGAATTTCATTTTATAGAATTTTCTTTCTATTTATATAATTTAGGACTCTAAGTAGGGTCTTAATTCAGTAAGAATATCAGAGATTGAAAGCTTCATACATTTAAGTAAATGTGCATTTGCAGTCTTCTCATAAAAAACCAAAAATCCCTTGTACACATGTTGAAAATAAAATAAGAACAAAATGTTCATATAAATGTAGTTTGGAATATGCCTAAAATCTCTCTCTCTCTCTCTCTCTCTCTCTCTCTCTCTCTCATTCTCTCTCTCTTTCTCTGTATCTGTATATGTATATGTATATGTATAAGTTTTGTATATGTATATGTATATGTCTATGTCTATGTATATGTATAAAACACAAATAAAAATAGAAATAGTACTTAGGATCAAAGAAATTTCTAATTTTTATTGCTTTAAAATGTACAGTTGTGAGACAAGAGATATTTGAATATGCTTAACTCCACCCCTCAAGAAGCAGGAACAAGCTTGTCTTTGTGAGTGTGATGCCAAGCTGGTTGGTATACAGAGTGAGTTCTAGGACAGCTAGGGTTACACAGAGAAACTCTGGACAACCCCAAAACAAAACCAACCAACCAAACAAACAAACAAAAGAAAACTTAAGTATAATATAGGAAGTCCTGCTTTTATTTTTGATGGAGCAAAGCAATATACATTTAATCACACATAAGGAAAATAAACTTAATCGTAAAAATAAATGGTTCAAAACAACTCCTACAGACATTTAACCAAAAGTAAGGAGGAAAAGGGGAGTATAAGATATATGCAAAGGAAAGTTAGGTATTAATGTAATATTTGTTTATCATTTAAGACATTTATGCACTAAATAAATATCAAATTCCATCACTCCTTCTTTTCACCCATGCCTTTACAGTGACACTGAATGAGAAACATTCACATGAGCTTTTAAAATGTCAATCAGATGGTTATTACTAAAATAAAGTAATTTCATAATAATTCTAACAAACATTAAACAAACATATGTTTATTAAGATCTTTTTACATCCCCAGGATTATGATGAATGCTATAGAAAAAATAGAACAGACTAAGTTTATTTAAACTGTGTTAATACTATGCATATCTGTTAACTATCTCTCACAGAACAAAAAACTCATATGTTATTTTCATATTGGAATTAATACATTGGAATTAAGACCAAAAATTTTCAGAGAAATATCCTTTAAGACATTTACAGATGGAAGCATTGATAAATAATTAAATAAATAAATAGATGGATAAATTATTAGCAGATGATGGACACATATTGTTAGACAGATTAATAAATTAGATTCATGGTAGATATATAGATGATAGAAATTCTGATGATTTAGAGAACTCAGACACATATTAATACACAAGGGTAAATATGTTTAATTTTAATTGTTATTTCTTAATTCTTCTATGCAAGACAATCCAAAGGCAGTCTCCCTATCTGTCCTCTACTTCCAATGTACTTATCACATCACTGTTCTCCCAGATCTATTGCTATACTGTTTCCCCTCAGGAAACAGCATGTCTCCCAGTGATACTAACAAAATGTGCATCACAGAATGCATTAAAACTAAGAATATAACATCATATCAAGGCTGGATGAGGCAACCCGAAAGGATACAGTTGTCTCATGGGCAGGCCAAGGTGCCAGGGATACACCTCAATCCCAATGTAAGGTGTCCAGCAAAGGCCCCAAGCTAAAAACCCACAGCTTGTTTAATATTTTTACAACTTTACTTAAAAAAACAGAGATACATGTACAGATTTTTTAAAGGCATTTTGACATAAAACCATATGGATATATTTTTGTAAGCACTTGATACTTTTAAATGTTTGATAGTATGCATAGATATCTTAATTGTAACAATAAGAATAAAGTACATGTAAAACAAAATATAACATGGAAATAGTCAAAATTTTCTTGGTGTATAAAGATTAAACATAATTATTTTCAAATACCAAAAATTGTCATAAGGCTATCTTCTTAGCTCTTGAGTTATTAGTGATTTATGGTGTAGGTGTACCCCATTCAGAGAGGGTGCTATACACTTATTGTATACACTTTTTTTTTCTGAGAAAAGCCTTTCTTTTCTTGAGCCTCATATGGTCTGTGAGTTGTTTCTTGGTTATTCAGAGATTTCTGGGTCTTGTATCCAATTATCAGTGACTGCATATTATGTTTGTTCTTTTGGGACTGGATTGCCTCACTCAGGATGATATTTTTAGATACATCAATTTTCCTAGGAATTTCATAAAGTCATAGTTTTTAGTAGTTGAATAGTACTCCATTGTGTAAATATACCACAATTTTTTTTATCCATTCATTTACTGAAGGACACCTGGGTCCTTTCCAGCTTCTGGATATTATAAATAGAGCTGCTATGAACATTGTGGTGCATGTGTCTTTGTTGTATGTTGGAGCATCACTGGGGTAAATGCCCAGAAGTGGAATAGCTGGATCTTCAGGTAGTACTATGTCCAATTTTTGAGGAACTGCCAGAGTGGTTGTACCAGCCTACAACCCCATCTACATGTTTAATACTTAAGTTAATGTAAAATTGAGAATGCAAAGATGTATACCCAACTTTGACTGTATTTATAAACAAGAGGAATGCCATTATTACATAACTCTTAGTTCCAATTAGAATTTCCAAAGGGCATAAACATTCAGCTTACAAAGGTCAAGCTGAAGAAACATAACTTGGTTTTATAATTTTAAAATTTCCTTATAATAGTGATCGGCTCAGTGAATTTTTAATTGAATTGTGTTTTTTTGCAGTAATTGTATAACATGATGTGTAAATTATACTGGAAAATAAATAGTATTTTAAACTGTAATATATATATATATGTATCCAGATTTGATTTTATAGTCATAATCCTAATTTGGTAACTAAGCTAAAGTCATATCATCATTGGTAAGAATCTAATTGATACAAAGTTAAGGTTATAATACTTACAGTACTAAAATTGATTTGATACAGATTTAAAGTTTAAACATTGTGTTTAGTTGGCCAAAAAATACTAGTTGTGGGCTAGATAACAAGCTCATGGTTCTGAGCCATTAAAAGGGTGCTTTCTTTTAAAGACAATTTCAATTTAAGATAGCCAAGAGTGGTCAAGGCTTAACAATTTAGAAATGATTTGTGTAGACAGAAATCTTAAAAGGTGTTAGAAGCCCACAAAATATGATATTTATAGACTTTTTTAAATTAAAGATCATTTGACTAGAGACCTGTCTGCTCCTGGCAGCCCTGCTTCTTAGACTCTAAGAAGAAATTGAGCATCAATAGAATTGCCCCAGTGGCGAGACAGCCACATGGCAAGAATTGCCTCATTCATCTACAGACAATATTGTACAGAAAGAAAGACTTTTGCAGAATAGTCGACTAATAATCTTTGCTGAGACAAAATTATCAGCCATTCAAGATTTCTACATTTCTAGGTCTGTCAGTGATCCAGGGGCAGAAGGCCAAAGATTTACTCTGACATGTTGCTAACAGTACACTGCTGATGGAGATTTTCTCTACAACCTCTCTAAGCTCTGGAAACTGTGTTAGGCTTCCTGTGTTTTTAGATATTTGTCCATACTCAGATTTCTGATGCAGTCGAAGACTAATTTAGTTTTATGGCCTATCCAATATAATTAACTTTGAGGAATCATAGTCATTCAGAAAATTTTCAAGTGATAATAGCCATACACAGCTTATATAATAGTCATTTACAACTGAAAGTTAAAAGTTGATTTTTTTTTGTTTTATTTTGTGTTTGTTTTTTAAAGTAAACAAAAAGAGTGATACATAGATTTATGTTAAGCCAATACATGATTGGGCAGGGAGAGGAGGTAGGAAAAGGGGGAGGAGAAGTCAGAGAGTAAAAGAGAAAAGGAGGAGTCAGAGGAGGAGGAGGAGAGGAAAGAACTGGAACAGGAGCATGGTTAATGGCAAGTGATAAGGGCTCTCCTAGGAGGGGAATAGAGAGTATAGCGGTAAATCTGCACAAAATAGATATGCAGCTTGTTTTCCTAATTACTGAGTTGTGTTTTCATTGAATGGGTTGATTTGGGTTGAAAAGAAAAATGCAACAAATTGGTGATTTGGTTGTAAAGGATATCACAACACACTACATAAGCATACTCAAAAAGAAAAAAAAGTCATATGATCATCTCAGGCGATTCGAAAAACATCTTTGATATCACCCCTTAATTTAAAAAGTATTAGAGAGATCAGCGATTCATAGCATATACCTAAATTTAGTAATAGCAATAAAAATCATAAGTGGCCCCCAAAGTTCTACAAGATAACTTCTATTGCTGATAAACAACATTATCAGAGTGGCTGAATATAAAATTAACTGAAACAAATCAATAGCCATCCTTTATACAAGTGATAAATAAGTTGAGAAAGTAATCAGGGAAAGACTGTCATTCACAGTCGCCACAAATAATATAGTATATATTGGAGAAATCAATCAAGTGAAATATTCCTATGACAAGAACTCTAAGTCCCTGAAGAAAGAAATCAAAGAAGACTTCAAAATATAAAAAGATCTCCCATGCTCATGGATCTGTTGGATTGACATAGTGAAAATAGCCATCTTACCAAAAGGAATCAACATATTCAGTGCAATCCCCATCAAAACTCCAACTCAATTGTTCATAGACATGGGAAAGGCAATTCTCAATATTCACATTTTGAAGACAAAAAATGCACTGCTTTGTTTCAAACTCACCAAAACTTCATTAAGTTAGATTCATTTAGATACCAAACTTCCATACATCTCAGTGAATTTCAATATATTGTAAAACTATTCTTATTTAATAATATTCTTTTTTATTTAATAGTTATACCGTCTGTGTGTGTGTGTGTGTGTGTGTGTGTGTGTGTGTGTGTCTGTGTGTAGTGGCATGATTAAATTATTGTGAGGAGTAGTTCATTCATCACAGATATTTATAATTGTGTGACTGTTATAAAATGTACTTATATAAATATTCCTAAAACATTACTATAAGATTTTTAAGACCAATTAATTAATTTTATTTGTCTGGATATTTTATCTACATTTATGAATGTTTATCACATGCGTGTCTGGAGACAAGAGAGTTCAGAGGAAGTTAGATCCCCTATAATTGAAATTATGGGTGGTTGTTAGCCAAATTTGGGCATTTAGAAATTGAACTTGGGCCATCAGAAAAAGAATCAAATGATGTTAGCTTCTTCCAACTAGCTTATGACAACTTTAAAAGAATTGTACTTTTGCCTAGTTTATTATTAAACAAAATTCTATTATGTGAATCCTTACTCTAAATTGTGTGGCTTTTGTATATACTAGCCACATAATTTGGATGCCTGCAAATATGTTAATATTTCAATAAAATAAAGTCAACTTATAAATTTGTTTTTTGAATGTATCTCTGTCATTCAGCAAAGTATAATTACATTTGTGTTGTTTAGGCTACATTTGATAAGGAACTATGAAATAACTTTGAATATATGCAACTAATTTTATCTGATAAGGCTGTGCATAGACACCTTTGAAAAGCTGAACTTTTCTGAAAGCATATTCTGTCTTATGGGGAGTACGCATTTATATGCAAATATAGCTGACTTTTCAAATGTTAACTGTTAATTCTAATGTAAATCCATCTCATTTAAATTAAATTATCTTGAAATCTGGTTGGTAGTTTGTGTTGAAATTTAATTGAATGTATTTTCATATCTAATCATTGACTTAAGAGTAATCTATTCTTACAATTTTCAGGTAAAATTAACACTGAAAAATGTTCCTTCTGTAAAGCTCTGTCAGTCTAAATGTCAGTAAAAATTATGTTAACTCAAATTGAATTTCAAAAATAACCACGCTGTAATGAGAAAAGCCATTCACAATTATGTAGCATGTAGTTGTTTTTAAAAGAGGAATAAAACTGTTAACAGGATATAGTTGTAAATGGCATACAACATGAGACTTATTTTTTTACATAATGTAGATAAAGTGAAATAAAATATAATTTGTATCTTTTGGAATATTTTGAAATGACTTTCCCCAAATATCAGTTGTATAATTAAATCAGTTATCTGCTTCCTAAAAAGAAAATGTTTTATGAATTAACAGTCGAATTAAAATCTAGATACTTCAAAATAATTGGTTAATTTGAAGCAAAATCACTTTCCCCATTATTTTAGGATCACTATGGATTGGCAGAGAGTGTCATGGATACGTCATGGTAAATACTAAACACATAAGGACATCTAGTAAGATATTAACAAATGGCAGCCATGTGGACATTCCCTGATACAGATCTACACAGGTACTTTAACTTTCGCCATCTTAATGGAGCTTTTCCACCTAATCCTAGTATGTGCCAATGACTTCACTGTACTTCACTCCTAAAAAAAAGTTTCTCTTACAAGTTCTGTACCTTTATTATTTGACACTCGATTTTGAAAATCCTATTAGAATTTACATTACTTTTTCTTCACTTCATTCCAGTTTTTTTTGATTTACATAATCCCACCGTAAATTTCATCCCCTATCTCAGTCCAGAGTCTCATCCTATGCCTCACGATTTTCTCCCCTCCAATCTCAGATGGCCTCCAGGCATTACATTCCCTGTTCATTCTTGAAGCCAATTAGAAAACCTTGCTCACTTCCAACAGAAATCCATCAGTGCTTGTCAAGGTCTTGAATTCAAACTATTCCCTGGGAAACTGTCACCAGGTTCACACGGTAAGGCAAACATGGTAACCACCATGGTGAATCTCCACTCACAAGCTGCTGTTCTAAGAGTGCATTTCAGTCTTCAAAGGAAATGTAAGGCAAACAGAAGCAGCACAGAAATGCTGTGGCATGAGTTTCTTTACAGCATTTAGGGAGCCTGTGGGTGTCCTATCCTAATCACTACTCGAAACTCCCTTTAAAGAGGTAGCCCTGTTTATCCCCTTCTTTTACTGTTATAAATGACATATTAATTATTAATTCTTCAAGCTTCTTCCATATCATGTAAGTGCCATTTTTTTCATTTGGTAAAAAGGGTGGACTTCATATTAAAATACTCTAATATGACTATTTATTGTAAAATTTAAAAAAAACATTATGAGAAACAAGACTGAAACTCCAATAGCAATTTATAAAATCAAACATTCCAACAAAATACAATCCAAGACGTAGTATTCTAATACATAGAAGCTGAAGAAGGTGATGAAAATGTTCATTTTCCATAAATACTCTATTATGTTTACATATAGAGAATTTTGTATGTTCAATACAAATACTTAAATGTGTAACATAAAATAGCCTCAAATCAGAGCTGAGGCATGGTAAGTAGTGTTTGTATTTTGTGGTATCAGAAGATGCACAGTCCAAACAGACTTTGTGCATTCAGAACCTGTTGTAGTACACTTGCAGGTTGCAACCACAGCAAACCACAGCAAGTAAAACTCATTATGCAATTGTGTGTTCAGAAATCTGTTTTCCTGGTGCTGCACCTTCATAGTCCTCAGATTTTGTTACATTCAGTTACCCACAGTTCAAGAAGTTTGGAGTCACATAGCTTTATCGGTCTTATTACTAGAAACCTTCCTGTACTTTCTACTGGAGATACTCAACTTGAAGCAAATAAAAAGATGCTATCAAAGTGCTTCTACTCCCTGAACCATCAACATTCAGATTTTCCAGTGTCTTATGCAAGGAAATCCACAGAGCAAGAAAATGTAAATAGCGTGGAGATGAAAGATTCAGAACCTCTATTGCTGGTGTGGTGGCAAGAGAAAGATGCGCAGAGCAATGGATAAGCTAATGGGAAGGGAAGCTGGGATCAGGACTGCCAGGTTGAGATGAACACATTTCTAGTCTGTGATTGAAGACAATTTCAGTTGCCAACATCAAAAAAGATGTGATCAAAATAACTTTTAATTTTAATTGAATTCATAGGAGGTAAAATGAGAGGAAGCCATTTAGCAATGAGAATATTTTCTTCTAAAACAGATTGTCTTCATAATGAAAAAAATTAGTGGATTTTATTCAAAAAATCACTTATATTAGAATTCGTGAAATCTATTTAAAGACAATGTTTACAAATCTCTTTTCATGACTTACATCATAGACTGCTTTAACTAGTTAACAATCCCTTCTCATTTGCAAACAGCAAACAGAAAATCACTTTATTTGAAACCTTTTCCGAATCACAACAGCTAAACTCATAGGTATAAACTTCATGCATATTATGCATTAAACATCAAGATCAGGTAGGAAAATAGAATTTAAACGTACTGAATTACTGAATTTTTAATGTAATATTAAATTTAATTTAAATTTAAATGTAAATATAATTTTAATGGATTTGAGTTGATTAAGTTATGTAGATATCCCACACTAAGACGGACTAGACACCAGTTGGCAACCTTGTTCTGACTCCAGCCCTGTAGACAGGCCAATGCTGCATTCTTTCCTTTTAACCATGGTCTGTCTCACCCAGGATGGCTCTGCCTCTCCCAAGCTCCTAAAGTGTTTTTTCCATCCAGCTAAGTTACTATGACTGGTGTTGCTATGCTCACCGCACACTTCCAAATTCCCTTGGCTGGATAGATGTACTCTTCACACCATGCTCTGCCACTGTCCCTTTCTCTGGAACCCAGTTGAGTCACCAGCAGATGAAGAAAAACACTACACAATCTTTTCTTTTTTAAAATTGGATAAATTCTGCATTTACAGATGCTATCCCCTATCCCCCAATCTCAACCCCTCCCCCCCCCACTGCTTTCATGAAGATGCTCCCTCTCCCAACCACCCTCTGCCACCTCAGCTCCTTGGCATTGCCCTTCATTGGAAATTCTAGGCTTTGCTGGACCAAAGACCTCTCCTCCCATTGATGCCAGAAATGCTATGCTTTGCTACATATACACATGGAGCCATGGGTCTCCACATGAGAACTCACTGGTTGCTGTTTTAGTCTCTGAGATTTGTGATGGGTTTGGTTAGTTAATAATTTTTTTCTTCCCATGGGATTGCAGACCCTGTAAGCTCCTTCAGTCCTTTCTCTAGCTCCTTCATTGGGGTTCCCATGTTCATTCAGATGGTTAGCTGCAAGCATCTTTCTCTGTATTAGTATGGCTCTGGCAGAAACTCTGAGGAGGCATTCATATCAGGTACTTGCCAGTAACATAAGCAATAGTGATTGGGTTTTGTGATTACATATGGCATGGATCCCCAGGTGAGGCAGTCTCTGGATGATCTTTTCACCACTTTCTGTTCCTCTATTTATCCCTCTTTTTCCATCCAATGAGTGTTTAGTTCTCCCTTCTAAGAAGGACTGAGGAATACACCTTCTGGCCTTCTTTTCCTTTGAGCTTCATAAAGTCTGTAAAATTTTTCTTAAGTATTTTGAACATTTTGAACTAGAATTTTCTTATCAGTGAGTACATACTATGAGTGCTGTGACATAGGTAACTCAGGATAATAGCTTCTCCTTCCATCCATCTGCCTAGGTATTTCATGAAGTTATTATTTTGATAGCTAAGTAGTACTCCACTGTGTAAATGTACCACAATTTCTGTATCCATTCCTCGGTTGTAGGACATCTGTGTTGTTTCCAACCTCAGTCTATTATAAATAAGGCTGCTATGAACATGGTGGAACATGTGTCCTCATTAGATGTTGGATCTTCTTTTTGATATATGCCCAAAAGTGGAATAGCTTGGTCTTCGGGTAGTACTATGTACAATTTTCAGAGGAACTGCCAAACTGATTTCCAGACTGGTTGCACCAGTTTAAAATCCCACCAACAGTGCAGGAGTGTTTCTCTTTCTCTACATCCTCACCAGAATCAGCTGTCACCTGAGTTTTTGATCTTAGTCATTTGGACTGGTGTGAAGAAAAAACTTAAGGTTGTTTTAATTTCCATTACCTTCATGACTAGGGATGTTGAGAATTTCTTTAGGTGCTTTTCAACCGTCCTGTATTTCAGCTGAGAATTTTTGTTGTTGTTGTTTAGCTCTGTCCCATATTTTTAATAGGTTTATTTAATTCTCTCAAGTATACCTTCTTGAGTTCTTTGTATATATTGGATAATAACCCTCTATCAGACGTAGGATTTGTAAAGATCTTTTCCCAATATGTTTGTTGCAGTTTTGTCCTTTTAACAGTGACCTTTGCCTTACAGAAGCTTTGAAATTTCATGAGGTCCCATTTGACAATTCTGGATCTCAGAGCATAAGCCATTGGTGTTCTGTTTAGAAAACTTTCCTCTGTGCCTATGAGTTTTAAGCTCTTCACCACTTTCTGTTCTCTTAGTTTCACTGTACCTGGTTTTATGTTTTAGATCCAGTTGAACTGAACTTTGTACAGGGAGATAAAAGATTTGAATTCTTCTGCATGCTGATTGCTAGTTGAACCGGCACCATTTGTTGAAGATGCTGTCCTTTTTTCAATGACTATTCTTAGCTTCTTTGTCAAAGATCAAGTGACCATAGGTATGTGGGTTCATTTCTGGGTCTTTAATTCTGTTGCATTGATCTACCTGCCTGTCTCTGTAGCAAGAATGCCATGCAGTTTTTATTACAATTGATCTCTAATACAGCTTGAGTTCAGGGGTCCTGATTCCCAGAGAATAGTTTTTGCTATCCTGAGTTTTTTATTATTCCAAAAACAAATTGCAAATTGCTCTTTTTAACTCTATGAAGAATTGAGTCACAATTTTGATGGACATTGAATCTATAACTTGCCTTAGGCAAGATAACCATTTTTATTATGTTGATTTTTCCAATCCAAGAGCATGGGAGATCTTCCCACTTTCTGAGGTCTTCTTCAGTGTACTTCACACACTTGAAGTTCTTGTTATACACATCCTTCACTTAATTGTTCTGGGTCATACCAGGGTATTTATTATTTTTTGTGACTTTTGTGAAGGGTGTCAATTCTCTAATTTCTTTCTCAGCTTGATAAATACTTTGAGTAGGGAAAGGTTACTGATTTGTTCATGTTAATTTTATAACCAGCAACTTTACTGAAGTTGTTTATCAGCTGTAGATGTTCTCTGGTGGAATTTTTGGGGTCACTTAACATAACCCTAGCCCTAATCCTAACCCTAACCATAACACGAACACCACACAATCTTAGTTTATAATCAACAGATAACACAATCACTGGGCACAGAATCTAGCATTCTAATTTTGTAAACTAAACTATGTTGAAGGCTTATATCCCCAGTGTAGGGGAATGCTAGGGCATATACATGGGAATGCGTGGGTGAGAATGGCAGCATCTTCATTGCAACAGAGGGATGTGGTATGGGAGATGTGAGAAAGAGGATAACATTTTAAATACAGAGAATGATATTTGAAATGTAAATACATAAAGTCTCCAATATAAATCTTATTATCATATATAAGTTGAGCATAACTCTTACCATTTTGTAATTTATAAAGTATAAGATACACCTAGTATCCAATCCATCATTTTGTCAATTAAATTGAACACCGTTATATATCCTAACACAAAATAGGCTTATAATTCGATGTTTTTTATGTCCTGCTTAGATTGTATACTACTTGAAAATATTATCTCACATATATTCTCTTAATGCTAAACGGCCTGGATTGACTTTGAGAAGATAGCTAGTCTCTAATTCTATCAGAAATCTGAGAATGTCTATTAATATCTGAAATTATGGTAATCCTAGCACAGCTTCCAGAACTGAAACAGGGTGTAAAGACAGCTGCCTATCTATACAGTCTTTAGTTTTCTGGCCTAGGATCATCTGACAGTCCCTGTGAAACAGAAATTAAGGACTAGTTTATTATGTCTCAGAAGAACTAAATGGTCCTTTCCTTTGACTTGTGTCCTTTCATGAACAGTATAGGTCTGTAAAAAATATAGGCAATTTGTGCCCAGTGATTATTTACCTACAGTATACAACCTCACCTTGAGGAAGAGACACTCAGTTTTTTCTTCAAATTCTTGAAAGGGAGTTACTAGGAGCAGGTATATCTCAATGACAAATGGATTAATGACAGTAAATGTCACATTCTATGGATTTCTGGTGTTTTAGAAAACTATCCATGTAAAGTGATATGGACTGCTGTCCATTAACTACTCTCAGCTATTTCTAAATAAAATGTCTTGTAAAAACACTAGCAACTAACTCAGAACCAAGAATTTGTTATCTGGCTCTTAATTCATAGACTTAATCATCTCAGATCAGTTAGGCATTTATAGAAAGTCTGGTTCCAAACCTTGTACTTCTAAACACCTAGGTGAAACAAGCTGCAGTTAAAAGGAAAGAATGTGCTCTCAGCTTGTTTATTGGACTAGAGACAGACCTAGACTCCTGGCCAGTGCCTAGCCAGAATTAGTGTGGGATGTGTTTTTTAATGTTCAAGAAACATTTATAGCCTAGGGAGAATGGATGGTTGGGCCCATGTGATGGTACATTATTGTCTGGAGCAAGAACATTGAAGGTGCTTTATATGCACATTGGCAGATGGGATGGTGTGCAACAGGAGCCAGGAGGTAAAGTTTATAAGGTCATATAGAAGGGAGTCCACCCAAGTGATTCAGGCCAATCAGTGATATAAACAGCAACAAAGCCTAGTAAACTTGGAGCCAAGTGTCCAAGCCAAGCAGAAGAGCAAGCAAAATTACTACTACTCTCAGTATGAGAACATCTGGGGTATTAAGCAGGCTTTTACCAATTCTCAGCTCCAGGATATCTCTGTGGTGTATTCTTGAAATTTCAGCATCTAAAACAAAACAAAAATATAGAAGAGCCTATAGGCTTCCCAAAGTTCAATGGCCAGACAGCATAGTCTAAATGGTGAGGTATATGCAAGTGAGAGATACTCCCTGAAAAATCAACATGAGGCCTTCTTAAGGATCAGTGTTTGAAGGAACATATGTACTATTCTGAAGATTATCTATGTTTGATTTCCTCCAATAATTTTCTTAGGGAGAAAGTTGATTTTTACACGCACTATGTACTACAGACCACATTAACACTCACATAACACACACACACACACACACACACATACACACACACACATATAGACACACACATACCCATGATAATTAAAATAAGTACACAACTTTTAAATTAGAACAAACATATTTAGAAATGAGAGTAATATATGAAAAAATAACACTCAGGTTTAATTAACTGTCATTCTACTCCTTGTAACCTTGACACACAGATCTGTTTAGTCCTTAGTTTTCCAATGTGTGTCCCAAGCTTTTAGTTTAATTAATGTCAGAATGTAAAATACAGAAATATTTTAATAAATCCTATAGTCTTCTACACACTTTAAAAGTACTACATCATTTTTCTTTGATCTTTTTTGTTTCCCTTTTCTTTTATTTATATTTTTTATTAAACAATCTATTTATTTACAGCTCATATGGTCTCCCACTTCCCAGTTATCTCACCACAATATGCTAACCCACATCTGCTCTCTTTCTCCTGCCCTTTGCCTCTCTGAGGGTACTCCCCCATCCACCCACCCTCTTCCACTCCAGCATTCCCCTACAAAGGGGAATAAAACCTCCACAAGACCTACGCTTCCACTGATGTCAGACAAGGCCATCCTCTTCTCCATATGTATCTGGAGCCATAGATTCCTTCCTGTACACTCTGTGGTTGGTGATATAGTCCCGAGGAGTACTGGGTGATCCTGCCAGCCAATAATTTTCTTCTTTTGGGGTTGCAGTCCCTCTCTGCTTGTCCAGTCCTTCCACCAGCTCCACGACCAGGGTCTCAGATTCAGTCTTATTTTTGGCTTGAGAATCCACAACTGCATTGGCCAGATGCTGGCAGAACCTCCAAGGAAACTGCCATGCAAAGATTCTGTATGAAACAGTGTCTGAGTTTGGTGTGTGCAGATACTGTGGTTTCCAAGTTGGGGAGGTCCCCAGATGACCCTTCCTTCAGTTCCAGCTCTGTTCTTTGTCACTAACTTTCCTTTGGATAGGAATATTTTTGGGTAAAAAATTTTGAGATGGGTGGGTGGCCCCACTACTCGACCTGGGACCATGCCTATCTACAGGAAGTGGTCTCTACATGTTCTATCACCTCTCTTCAGTGCACATTTCAGCAAAAGTCAATCGTGTTGGTTCCAGGGACCCTCTCTCTTCCCAGCTTCTGGGACTCTCCAGTACCTATAACCACTCCAACAAGTTTTCATTCCATATCCTGACCTCTGTACATCTCTCCTGTCTCCCGCCCATTACCTGACACTGCCCTCCTTATTTTCTCCCCCTCCTATTGCCCTCCTAGGTCCCCCTCCCTCCACTTCCTGGAGTTCATCCTGTTCTCCACCTCTATGTAAGACTGAAGCATCCACAGCCTCGTCTTCCTTTCTCCTAAGCTCCACATGGTCTGTGGTTGTGTCATGGGCATTGTGAGTTTTTGGGTTAATATTCAACTATCAATGTGTAGGTACCATGTATGTTCTTTTCTGTCTGGGTTATCTCCCTTAGGATGATAGTTTCTAGTTCCATACACTTGTCTATGATTTTCATTAATCTATTATTTTTAATAGCTGAGTAATACTTTATTGTGTAAACATATCAAATTATCTGCATTGTTTGTGTATATGCTCAATAGTGGTATAGCTGGGTTTTTAGGTAGAAATATTTCATATATATATATATATATGTATATATATATGTATGTATATATATATATGTGTGTGTGTGTGTGTGTGTGTGTATACATACATATATATAGTTTAAAATTAGAAGAATTTCATAACGTGGATATTTGTGAATAATGTGAAGATGCAGAACACAGCAAAATTCTCTTAAACATAGTTACACTTCTTTGCTTACAAGGTTTGACATTTTTATAATTTGGTAAAACTTAAAATAAAACTAATTGGACTCTCACTTGTGCTTCATCTTCCTGTTTAAATTCACAAACACACATACACACATACACACACACACACACACACACACACACACACACACACACACACCACCTGTGTCTGTATGCATATATGTTGTGATGGCTATTCATGGTTGTCAATCTGATTACTTCTGAAATGAACAACAATCCAAAAATAAAAGGCACATATATGATCCAGAACTTGAGGCATAGTGGCCATGAAAAGATTAGAACCAAGCAAGGTGTTACATGCCTTTCATCCCAGGAGAAAGAAAATTTCTCAATTCTAGGCCAGTCTGGATCATACCACATTCTAAATAAAGAAAACATTGAGTGAAGCCAAAGTGGTATACCTTAGGCATATCTTCTGCTGGAGGCCTACATATGGACAATGGAAAACAAAATGGTTAGTTCTTCTTTCTCTGCTTGTACTTGTTTGTCTGCACAACAGTTGGAAACTACTTCTTTAGGGTTCTATCTTATACAGAAGACCAGCTGAAACACCTGGCCTTGTGGAACTGAGCAATTACGAGATTCTTGGACTTCTCATTCCCAGCTGCCCGTTGTTGGTTTAGTTAAACTGCGGACTGAAAGTCATTCCAATCCATCAATATAGAGAGACATTGCAAAAATTCTGTGATTCTCAAGAACCCTAATACATATATATGTGTGTGTGTGTGTGCGTGTGCGTTCGTGTGTGTGTGTGTGTGTGTGTGTGTGTGTGTGTGTTCAGCATAGAAGCAAAACATTTAATTACACATTATCTAAAGTAGGCTTACTTCATTTTCAATGCATCACATTAATTAAAGTTAAAGGATAGATGGGCAAATTATATATAATGTAAAACCAGCATTGAGCAAGGGAGCTCTACTTAGAGATAAAATGTTGCTTAAAACCAAATCTTGAAGTATGAGTTTAAAAAAAGATTCTTTGCATAATGTGGATCAACTGTAGCTTCTTCCAACAGGCAGAGCACATGCTGTCATATTTCCCACTCTCATGTCTCCAGCATGAAGGAACATCCTTTATGTCAACATAACTCAAATAATCCAGTGTTCCTTCCAGAGCATACTCCTGGAGGAAATAGTAGTTTGTTCAGAATGACCAGTCTACCTTTCTCCTTCATTGCTCCATTGTTTTTCTTGTTTCAGATAAACAAGTTCAAGTACATTCTTTGCTCTGTTGCAGATACTCCTTATTTTCTCTTTTTGCCATTGTAGGAGAATGAATGTCTTGTTATACCTTCTGACTGTAAAGAATTTTTATAAAGAATGTCTTTATATAATAATTTAGATGTTCTGCTTAATATCAGCAATATCCAATATCTAAGGCAAATTTCAGTGAACTTTACTATATGACTGTCTTCTAAGCCTGAGTCCTGTGTGCTTCTCTAGAGGCAGTGCATGTGTCTTTAGGGAGTTGAAGTCTCTTCATATTGAATATGAAGTTAATTTTGTGTCTTTTATACACTATTTAATATTTTATGACAGTAATATAATGTTGTTTCTCAATTCACAAAATTCAAGGTACTTGTAGAAGCATAACTGATTGTAATAAGGGCTTTCTTTTTGAAAACACAATAAATTTCTTATCTGTCAAATTACTTCTTTTTCCTCGGGCAATTTAGTCATTAACTTCTCATTTTCAATCATGAATTTTTTATGCTTGCACTTTCTCATCAGGTAAGGTAAAAGGCAGTATTCATTTTCTTCTAAGATTTCATGTCTCATATTATACATTTGACTTTTAAGAAAATATCTTATTTGAATCACAAATATATACAAGCAGCCATGGTACTAAAGGAGATAAGAAAATTACTCAACTGGAAAAGAGGAAGGTCCACATGTGTTTTATAAAAATAAAATACAGGAAGAAAGGAAAGCAAAGGGTAGCAAGATTAATATAAACCCCTCTCTCTCTCCTACTATGACTGATAAACTACGTGAAGAATCATAATCTTCCCCATTCATTGAATCAGTTCAGATAATTTCCCATGCATAATAATTTTAGCACACGTTTGGAAATCTTTTTTTGTGTTGATGCTGACTTCCACACAGGAAACCATTCCTTTACCTCCCCTCTCTTCCAGAATCTCATATAAATTAAAATAATGACTATGTCTCTATCTAAGACATTCTTCTATCAGTATTATGCATTTAAACTGTGTCATTCATGGCATGAAAGCTTTGTGCCTCTACAAAACATTGCACAGCACAAATGCACATACAAAACACCCTGTTCAGTAGCTGAATACTCATTTCTGCACAAAATCTGAGATTCGAAATTTGTAGACTTATTTATACTTCCCTAAATTTGGAAGAAGTCAAGATTCTTTACCTGATTTTAAAATTATTGAATAAACAGAGGAAATGTTGGCATACATTACAGCAATCACTCATTAATGTACTGAAAATGCAATATGCCATATTGACATACTAAAAGTTAAAATGTTTGGATGCTGTATTTTGTTTTATTGGGATCAAAAGTTAGCATAACTTACATTCATGAGTACAAGTTTAGTCAATTGTAGTCTTGGAGGTCATTTTATATATTGACGTATCTTCTCACTCATAAATTAACTGTCTAGCATGAACAAACTTTAGCACACTCTCCTAATTCTCCTCTTCACTAGATTCTGGTTTCCTATGTTGGAGCATCCTCATATCTCTCTCCTATACTGACTCCCCAATTGCTTTTCCTTACTGCATAGTAATTGACATTATTCTAGCACAGATGTTAAGGGAGGATTCCTATCCTCTCTTCTTAGGTCTTCACCTTTCCCCTAATCCATTCACTTCCTTACCGTTTCCCAAATGGCTATCTTCTTCACCATACGTAATTAATTAAAAGTTCCTTTATTTAATTTTTCAAAGAAAACTGGAAAAAGGAGAGAAAATGGTAAAGCTTAGTGCAACATAAATATAAGTATTTAATAGTTCTTTTATATATTTTATATCTACACACATACATTTATAGTCATTACCTCCCTCCAGGTCTACCCTCCCACAATTAAATATCTATCTATCTATCTATCTATCTATCTATCTATCTATCTATCTATCTATCTATTTATCAGCTATCATCTATCTACCTACCCATATATATATCTGTATCTGTTTCTGTATCTGTATCTGCATCTACATGTACATCTATATCATCTATCTATATCTATTCATTATATATATATATATAATATCAGCCCTCTATTTGGTGTGTAGTTAGAGAAATTTTTCCAATCTGTAGGTTTCAGATTTGTCCTATTCACTATGTGTTTTGTTTTGTTTTGTTTTTTGTTTTGCCTTTCAAAAGCTTTTCTGATTTATGAGGTCCCATTTATTAACTCTTTATCTTAGAGCCTGAGCAATTAGAGTTTTGTTTAGAAACTCCCCCATTCCCATGCCAATGAGTTTGAGGCTGTGCCAAGGTGTTTAAGACTCTTTCCCTCTTTCTCTTCTCTTAGATTCAGTGTATCTGGGTTTATGTTGATGTTTTTGATCAACTTGGACATGAGCTTTGTGAAAAGTGACAAATATGTATGCATTTTATTTTTTTCTACACATAAACTGTCAATTAAACCAGTGCCATTTACTGAAGATGCTTTATTTTATCCATTGTATATTTTGGCTTATTTGTCAATGATCAAATATCCATAAATGTATGGTTTTATTTCTGGGTCATCAAAAGAGCTAACAGTCCTCAAATTATTCCATAAAACAGAAATAGAAGAAACACTACATAATTCTTTGTATAAAGCCAAAACTATTCTAATATAGAAACCACACAAAGACCCCAAAAAAAAACTTCAGACCAATTTTACTTATGAATATTGGTGTAAAAATACTCAATAAAATTCTAGCAAACTGAATTCAAGAACACATCAAAACCATCATTCATCACAATCAAGTAGCCTGTATCCCAGGCATGCAAGTTTGAATAAATATACAAAAATCCATTAAAGTATTCCACCACATAAGTAAACTCAAAGAAAAATGTCACATGGTCATCTCATTAGATGCTGAAAAATCATTTGAAAATTATAGTACCATGCCAAATCAAAAGAGAGAACAAGAATGCACTGTCTATACTTAAACATAATAAAAACAATATATATCAAATCAACAGCCAGTATCAACTTAAATGGAGGGATACTTGAAGCAATCCCACTAAAATCAGGGACATAGCGAGGATGCCTTTTCCCCTTCCCATATCCATTCAATATAGCAGTCTAAGATTTACCTAGAGCAATAAGGTAACAAAAGGAGATCAAGTAGATACAAATTGCCAAAGAAGAAGTCAAAGTATCACTATTTGCAGATGATATGATAGTATATATAAGAGACCCCAAACATTCTACAAGAGAATACATCTAAGGTGATGTACAACTTCAAAAAAGTGGCTAGACAAAAAATTAATTCAAACAGATTAGTAGCCTTCTTTTATACAAATTATTAATGGGCTGAGAACGAAAATAGAAAAACAACACCTTCAAAATAGTCACAAATAATATAAAATATCTTGGGGTAACTTTAACCAAACAGGTGAAATTTCTGTATGATGAGAATATTAGGTCTCTCAAGAAAGAAATCAAAGAAGACCTCAGAAAATAGAGAGACCTTCCATGCTCATAGAGTGGTAGAATTAACATAGTAGATGTTTGTTTCACCATCTCACTAAAAGCAATTTACAGGTAATTCCCAACACATTTAAAAAAAAAAAAAAAAAAAAAAAAACATTAAAAAACACAATTCTCAATTTCAAATGGAAAAACTTAAAACCCAAGACAGTGAAAACAATTCATTTTTATTTTACATTGGTCATTTTATTTATTTACATTTCAAAGATAATGCCACTTCTTAGTTTTCCCTCTGCAAAACCCCTAACCCTTTCCCTCTTCATCCTGCTTGCTCCCATGTAAAGGAAATACAGGGGCAAAGAGTGGAGCAGAGACTAAAGTAAAACACATCCAGAGACTGTCCTATCTGGAGAATCCATCCCATCTGCAGACACAAAACACAGACAGTATTGCTGATGCCCACAATGTGTGCTTAAAGGAGCCTGATAAATCTGTCTCCTGAAAGGCTCTAAAAGAATCTGACAAATACAGATGTGATAACCATTCTTAACAATAAAATATCTAGGGGGGAATTACCGTCTCTGACTTCAAATAATTCTCAAAATTAACTTCAAAAAAAAGTGTTCAAATAATTTCTTGATTTGCCTGTTGATTAAATGGATAAAATGTTGTCAGCTATATGATAGTTATCTTTATATAAAATTTTGTTAGGGTAAGAATGTCCAACTACTCTGAATGAATTGTTTATGGTTGTAAATAAGAGCGATTATGGAACACATTATCATTACAAATGCATAACAAAACATGCAAGTGTGTTTCAACTTGTCCACTGAACTCTTGACAAAACCAAGAAGAGAGAAGCAGTGCACATTTATCCTTAATGTTCTAGTTTCTCTGAGACATCCCTTTTAGTATTGGACATCTTGCATTGACAGTTGTCTGTGAAGGCTTTAGACACAGACAAGAATAAATACAACATGAGTGTCCTGCTTTCCAGGACTGAATTTGGATTGTATCCACAGAACAGCTTTCTCAGATCTCTAATGTCCATGTGCCAGACCACCAGACTCCTCTGTTTTCAACTATTATTATTATAAAATCGTACAAAATTTGTAGATTTTTTTGCAATTGTAAATATATGTACTTTGTTTTGGGTTTAGGTTTATTCTCCAAGTGTGCTAATATTTACTCTATCACCAGTGATTGTTGCTTCCTGGTGTTGTTATTCGGAAGTAATGGAAACTTGTTGAGTATGGGATGCATGGAAACCTTTTAATATTCTTGGTGGTAGCTGTCAATGTGACAGTACTTTCTAAATTACACAACATGAGCAGATATTTAATTCCCATGTGTCTTCTCTGATGTACACATGTGATGTCCTCAAATGCTCAAAAGCAGTGGACTATCCAGCCATGCAAAGAGATTAATAAATTTATAGGGCAAATTAAGCTTTTTTAAGTTAAATAATTAGCCTGCCATATAGTAAATATCATTAACCAATTCAAGTGCTGTTTTATGCCCCCAACATAACATCAAATGATTTATTTTTCACCAATTTTTCAATCTATCCAAACATCCCATATATTCCATTCCTCCTAGCCATTCTTCTAAATTATGGTTTCTGTTTTCATTAGTGGTATAGAAAGACATACATATCTCTATATGTAGTTCATTAGATTTATATTCTATAATTTTATTGTTTTATAAACAGACAAACACACACACATACACACACACACACACACACACATACACACACACACACACACACACACACACATTCCTAAATATAACCAATTGAATTCAAACCTTCAATGGCACAGAATTATCCCATAGCAATAAGTGGATGTGTAAATAAATTCTGAATATTACTGAGACCTTAAAATAATATTAATTAAACTTTAGCTTTTCAGTAGAACATCCAGTGGAGTGTCCCCATCTCCTGTTACTTCATTTCCAATGCCCAACATTAGAGGCATCAGCTTGCAAAGCTCCACATGTGTAGGTGGCCTTGATACTTTGCCTATGTTGTCTCAATGCCTTACGTGAATTGTTCCATTGTCCTCTCCCCCACTACATTCAGATAGTACTTGTCAGTGTAATATTGGGAATCACTCTGTAGAAGTTGGCTTGCTCTGTAAGAACAGCTCAGTGTTTGTCATGGTTTACCCATGTCCACATAGCTTTCGGTGCTTCATTACCTTATAGATAATTCTTCAAAATCATTAATGATTCTAAACTTCTCATAGTGGGACCACGACAAAATGTTTTATTTGTACCGAACCCTGGGTGAATACTTTCTAGTCAGTCCTCCTTTTCAACCTTATTTTGTGGAGCAAGTTTGACAAAAGGTTCAATGTTAATGACTGTTAAAGGTTATTTATTTATTTATTTAATTAGAGAATATTTTCAAAATGCTCTGTTCATTTAAGGCATAAATTGTATTTTATCAGCTCTGTGTATGAACTTCTAAACTTCCCTTTAAATGACTGATAACCTTTACATGTAGACAACTGAGTGGTCTGTTTTCGTTCCTCTGATGTTGAAATTAATGGATATATTTTGAATGGAAGAGCTGAGAGTGTAGCTCAGTACTAGAAAGATTGCTTAGTTTGTGTTAAACTGCAAATTTTAATCTTCTTGACATCAAATAAAACACAAGTTCTTTTTACCATTTCTGGAGAAAATTATTTTCAAGGTTTTTCATTTAATTACATACAGCAATAAGCATCTCACAAAGTACCTTTTCATTTGCTTGTTATTTTACATAAAATGATACTTAATTTTCAAAACTCTCAGGAGTTTTGGCTAATTTAACAGTCATTTCTGAAATAAGAAAAATCAGCCTGAAGGGCTGAAGATATTTGTACAAAAATCACATAGTTATGATTCAGTGAAAGTGCATACTTCTTGATCCTTACCTTATACCATATGTTATTTCAAACAACATAAAAATCATGAAGATAGATTTTTGAATTTATATTATTAATATTATTTTTACTGGATAATAACCTATTATTTCAGGATAACTGAAATTGTGGCTTAAATCTAGAATACCAGGTTTATAGTCTGAAATTTATTTGCAGTGAAACTTTATTTGTAGTATTTAAAACATAATAATGAAGGTCACTTGAACACATTTTCTGAAAATGTGAAAAAAGAAAATTAATTTCCATGAATACTGGCATCTAGGCTCAAAATGTAGAAAGTAATACTATAACTGAAATAATTGTGACTAGGAAATGATAACTTTTAACACAAATGACCAATGAATACAAAGGTATTATACTTTCTACAACTGGTGATCTCAGGATGAGATTTTCACTCTTGCTCCAGGCCTGCTCCCCATGGTTCCATAGCTCTGCTGGACCCCCACTCTTGCCTTGGAGCCTGAGCTCTTGCCACTGCCCTCAGGACACTTGGGCTGAGTGCTTGTGTAGGAAGAGACTCTCATTGTGATCTAGTCCCTAAGATTGGCTCAGGGAACTGAGTAAGACCTGCAGACCATTTTGCCTCTGATTGACTAGCCAGGCCCTGCAGGTCTGCTTTCTTGCAGCTTGACTCTTTAATATTAGGTCTCTTGGCCCAGCTGATTTTTCTTGCTAATAAGGCGACCTAACTCACAGGACAACTCGTGCATCCTATCCCCACACACATACTGTGGATTCCCCTCCAAATCAGGGGAGGGGACAGGCTTCCAAATCCCTTCCCACCCACTCCCCATATTTTCCACAACCCCCTCCCCCACAGTTTGTTCAAAAGTCTGTCCTGGAATAGCCAGAGACAGCAAAAGCCAGCAGAGGCAGGGGCACAACCATGGACAAATGTCACAGTTACAGCAGCCCCACTGCTGCCTCACCCTGCCTCCTTGATGAGGCCCCGCCCTAGCCCATTTCAGGGTACCTAGTATACTAGGTACTGTATACTGCCAGAGCCTAGTATAAACCTGGACTCCAAAACAGGCACAGGGAGGGTTAGCAGGACATAGGGTCCCTGAAGGACATTTTTAAAGGATGTGACTCCACAGATTCCCCTTTTGTCAGGAGTTTCTGTGGGGTCCATTGCTCCCTCCTATGCACCCCTCTCTCAGTGTTACATTTAAGGGAAGCAGTTTCTGGCAGGAGGTGGGGCAGTCGGGCAGGGTGTTCTTCCTATTTTTCTTCCCATTTTTTCCTCTTTCAAATAGTACTTTCATTGAATCATATTTTGTATCTAACCATCTTGGATTCTGGTGAGTGCTACAGGCTGCTGGGCTCCCTCCGACCAATGAGCAACATATACCCTGCATTGGACAGTGGCGAGTGCCCAGCCTGGACCTTTCCCGGAACCAAAGGAAGCATGACTGGCCTCGATAGCACAGAAATCCAAGCACCCTGTGCTGCTGGAAGTTTGACAGAACCACATCCTGTGCAAGCTGTTGCAGGAGTTTTTGAGCCCCAGGGTCAACTGTCTCTCTAGCACGCAGCCTGTGACAGCTTGCTACAGGACAATGCAACAGTGAAATGAGAAAAATGTCAAAAGAAGAGAAAGGTCCTGGCAACCTCCTGGTGTTAACGTGCTAGGGCCAGGGTTTGTTCTGAACATGACAGACACCCTACAGCCCTGCAGGAGACTTTTGGTAAGATAACCCTGTAGGAAGCATGCCTGGCAGGCTTGGGGCAGCCCCCTGAAGCATTCCCCCTCTGTATACCTACACTGTGCTACTAGCTTGACCCTGGAGACAAGTCAAGGATCTGCAAGACCCCCAAAGGGGAGAGGCCTAGAGTCGGCCTGGCAAAGTGTGTCTGCTAACTGCTTCTTCTACACCATAGCCATATTATCTGTAGAGTACCAGAGTTTCCTTTTCCATCCCAAGCTGATAGAGCAAGGCATCAGGGATCTGCTGTGATGTTGATTAGTGGGTCCTTCACAAAATGACTGAGGAAGATGCAGGTATCCATCTTTTCTAGGAAATAGACCAAATTCTATCAGGTGGGAAGGCCCAAGGTATCTGCTGTATCTCATGTAGTGGAGGCATTGCCACAGCCTCCCCACTAGCCACGTTAGAGTTGGCACGTGCGGATCTTAATGCATGCTCTCAGTCTTTCTGAGTTCTTACATGTGTCAGTCCTGTCGCATCTGTAGGAAGCTGTTTGCCTTTAGCGATCCAAACCACTGACTTTCACTATATTTCCTTCTCCTTCTTGGCATAGTAACCTAAACTCTAAATTTCAAAATTAGGTAAAGAAGTTCTAAGCTCGGGAACAGCAGAGATCTGGGGACACAGGCCTGGTGAGATTGCGCTGTGAGTAACCAAAGCACAGAGAGGGCTAGGCAGTGCCGCTCCACCCCACAGTAAGGGCCGGGCTTCTGGCAGAGGGGAATCAGAATCTGCGCAGAAAGTCCTTGCTTGAAACTAAACACACAGGCCCACAGTAAGGCCCAGGCACTTGTCAGTGGGAACGATGATTCTGCTCAGGAAAAGCAGTGCTTGAAGTTCAACTCTCCAGGCCCTCTTATACCTGGACCAGAGGGGAGCATGGTAATAGACCCAGAGAGAGCACATCGGGAGTTCTCAGATAGCAGAAAGTACTAAGGACCTATGGGCAGAGGGCTGAGCTCTTAGAACAGCCTTACAAGAGCTCCCAGACCTGAGCCCACAAAGACATAGCTGATCACTGCTACCAG
The DNA here is from genome assembly GCF_963924665.1 of Micromys minutus. Classification (NCBI taxonomy): domain Eukaryota; kingdom Metazoa; phylum Chordata; class Mammalia; order Rodentia; family Muridae; genus Micromys; species Micromys minutus. The sequence continues at coordinate 38,191,160 of NC_137975.1, forward strand.
AACTCACTGCTTGCTCACTAAAAGCTGAACACAAAGAAGCAATTTTCTTCCTGAACCCATTGGCCTTCAGATCCACGAGAGAGACAGGAGCTAGTCACTGACAACAAGACCATGTAAAATCACAGATAACAAGATGGCAAGAGCAAAGAACTTAAGCAATGGAAACCAAGACAACCTGACATCATCAGAACCCAGCTCTCCCACTACAGCAAGCAGAGGATTGCCAAACACTCCAGAAAAAGAACACTCAGACTTGAAATCATATCTCATGATGATGATGGAGATCTTCAAGAAGAGTGTGAATAACTAACTTCCTTAAACAAGCACAGGAGAACACACATAAAGAAATAGAAGCTTTTAAAGAGGAAACACAAAAATCACTCAAAGAACTACAGGAAAACACAACCAAATAGATGAAGAACTTGAAAAGGGAAATAGAAACAATAAGGAAAACATAAAAAAGGCAACTCTGGAGATAGAAAACCTAAAAAAGAAATCAGGAGTCACAGATGCAAGCATCACCAACAGACTAGAAGAGATAGAAGACAGAATCTGAGGGACCGAAGGCAACATAGTAAACAGACAAAACAGACAGAGAAGATGCAAAAATCAAAATGCTTCTAACCCAAAATATACAGGAGATCCAGGACACTTTTAGAAGACTGAAACTAAGGATAATAGGAATAGAAGAGGGCAAGGAATATCAACTAAAAGACACAGTAAAGGTCTTCAACAAAATTGTATAAGAAAACTTCACTGTCCTCAAGAATGAGATGACAAAAAAGAAGCCTACAAACGTCAAACAGATTGGATCTGAAAAAGTACTCTTCCCAACACATAATAATCAAAACAAGAAATGTTCAAAACAAAAAAAGAATACTAAAAGCAGTAAGAGAAAATGGACATGTAACATATAAAGGCAGACCAATCAGAATTACAGCTGACTTCTCAACAGAGACTATGAAAGCCAGAAGATCCTGGACAAACATCATGCAGAACTTAAGAGAACACAATGTCAGCCCAAGATGCTATACCCAGCAAACTCTCAATCATCATAGATGGAGAGACAAAAATGAAAATTCACCATGATCAACTAGGCTTCATCCCTGGGATGCAGGGATGGTTGATTATAAGGAAATCCATCAACATAATCCACATATAAACACTCAAAGAAAATAAACACATGTTCATCTCACTAGATGCTGAGAAAGCATTTGACAAAATTCAATACCACTTCATGTTAAAAGTTTTGGGAAGAGCAGGAATCCAAGGCCCATACCCAAACATAATAAAAGCAATATACAGCAAACCAATAGCCAACATCTCACTAAACAGTGAGAAACTTGAGACAATCCTACTAAAATCAGGGACTAGACAAGCCTGCCCACTCTCTCCCTACCTTTTCAACATAGTACTGGAAGTTCTGGACTGATCAATTAGACAGCAAAAAGAAATCTAAGGGATAAAAATTAGAAAGAAAGAAGTAAAAATATCACTATTTGCAGATGCCATGATAGTATACCTTAGTGACCCCAAAAATTTCACCAGTGAACATTATAGCTGATAAACTACTTTAGCAAAGTGGCTGGATATAAAGGTAACTCAAACAAATCACTAGTCTCCCTTAACTCAAAGGACAAACATACTGAGAAAGAAATAAAGGGAAATATACCCTTCACAATAGTCACAAACAATATGAAATAATTTAGTGTGACTCTCACTAAGCAAGTGAAGGACCTGTATGACAAGAACTTCAAATCTCTGAAGAAGGAAATAGAAGAAGATCTAAGAAGATGGAAAGACCTCCCCTGCTCATGGATTGGAAGGATCAACATTGTATAAATTGTTATCTTACCAAAAGCAATCTATAGATTTAATGCAATCCCCATCAAAATTTCAACTCAATTATTTATAGAGTTGTAAAGAGCAATTTGCAAATTCATCTGGAATAACAAAATTCTTGAATATCAAAATACATCCTCAACAACAAGAAAACCTCTGTGGGAATCACCATCTCTGATTTCAAGTTATATTACAAGAAAATTGTTTTAAAAACCACACAGTACTGGAACAGAGATTGTCAGGTAGTCATTGGAACAGAATAGAAGATCTAGAAATGAACTCTCACACATATGGTACTTGAGTTTTGACAAAGAAGCTGAAAACATTTAATGGAAAAACAGCCTCTTCAACAAATGGTGTTGGCTCAACTGACAGTCAACATGCAGAAGAATGAAAATAGACCCTTTCTTATCTCCTTGTTCAAAGCTCATGTGCAAGTGAATCAAATATCTCCACATTAAACCAGGTAAACTGAAACTATTAGAAGAGAATATGGGGAAAACCTTAGAACACATAGGCACAGGGGAAAGTTTCCTGAACAGAACACCAATGGCTTGTGTCCTAAGACCAAGGATTGAGAAATGGGACTTAATTAGATTGCAATGTTTCTGTAAAGCTAAGGAGACTGCCAAGACAACAAAATGGTATCCACCAGATTTTAAAAAGATTTTTAGCAACCCCACATCTGATAGAGGTCTAATATCCAATATATACAAAAAACTCAAGAAATTAGATACCTGTGAATCAAACAATCCTATTAAAAATAGGTTACAAAGCTAATCAAAAAATTTTCAATTGAGGAATATCAAATGGCTGAGACGCATCTAAGGAAGTGTTCAACATGCATAGTCATCAGGGAAATGCAAATCAAAACAACCCTGAGATTCCACCTCACACCAGTCAGAATAGCTAAGATCAAAAATTCAGATGACACCAGATGCTGGCGAGGATGTGGAGAAAGAGGAACACTTCTCCACTGTTGGTAGGCTTGTAAGCTGGTACAACCACTCTGAGAATCAGTCTGGGTGTTCCTCAAAAAATTGGACATAGTCCTACCGGAAGACCCAGTTATTCCACTTCTGGGTATATACCCTAAAGATGCTCCAACATACAATAGGGACACATGCTCCACCATGTTCATAGCAGTCTTATTCATAATGGCCAGAAGCTTGAAAGAACCCAGATGTCCTTCAGTAGATGAATGGATACCGAAATTGTGGTACATTTACACAATGGAGTACTACTCAGCTATTAGGAACAATGACTTTATGTAATTCCCAGTAAAATGGATATATATAGAGAGAATATCATCCTGAGTGAGGTAACCTAATCAGAAAAGAACAGACATAATATGCAGTCACTGATAATTGAATACTATTCAGAGAAAGCGCTGGCTGAATACCCAAGAATCTTTTCACAAGTCATATGAAGCTAAAAAAAACAAAACAAAACAAAACAAAACAAAACAAAAAATAAAACAAAGGCCAAAAAGTGAAGCCAAAATCTATGGGGAGGGGGGGGGAGAAACACCCACTCAGAGTGTCAGAGTGGAGTACACCTAGATCTTAAATCATTAATAACTCAAAAGCTAAGAAGATAGCCTTATGATAAATTTGGTATTTAAAATTCTTTATGTCTAATCTCTACACACCAAGAAAACATTGACAATTTCCATGTTACATTTTGTTTTACATGTACTTTATGCTCATTGTAACTAGTAAGAGTTCAATGCATACTATCAAACTTTAAAAAACATCAAGTACTGACAAAAATATGTTCATATATTTTTATGCCAAAATGCTTTTAAAAATCAGTACATGTTTCTCTCTCTTTTTTAAAAATAATGTAAGAAAAAAAAGAATTTCTAAGCTCAATCTATGTTTCTGTTTTATATGTGTATATTTAATTATAGAAATACAATAAAAAATAGAAATTTAGAGAATGGCATTATGAAACACAATTGTGGTAAATAAAAAAGAAACACATTATTCTCTAATTTGTATTTGATGTGTCAATTGATGTTTGTCATATCAATAGAAAATTAGTATATCTCCTGTTCTAATTTTAACTCTATCTGCTAAATACAAATGAAATTTTGCATGTATATCTATATCTATATCTATTCCCATATCGATCTGTATATATATATATATATATATATATATATATATATATATATATAGAGAGAGAGAGAGAGAGAGAGAGAGAGAGAGAGAGAAGAGAGAGAGAGAGAGAGAGAGAGAGAGAGAGAGAGAGAGAGAGAGAGAGAAGTCTGTGTGTTACACATATATATGCACACAATTCTATACATTACACATATTGTGTCACACATAACACACATAAATATATAGACACATTTACGTACTAATTTGTGTGTGCTTGCACTTACACAAACACACACATATACACAAACAAATTTAATAGAAAATAAAATGATACTTTGGGTAAACTCCTTTTAATATGTAGCTTTGGTTACTTCAGATGGAAGAGACTCTGAAAATGCCATCTAGAGACCAATTTAAACTACAAACAACATGTACTTGCAAAGTTGTCACCTTGCTTTGGGATATGTTAACAATAACATTAAGCAAAATCCTGACAGGAGAGTCTGCTCCACACTGAGGTTTCACAGGCCACCACAGTTTGAAGGAATTGAAGTTTGGACAATAAAATCTAAGAAGCTTTAAGTTTATAAAATAACTGGAGAGATTTTGTAAATATAAACCAAACTCAGTTCAGACGCATTAAACTCTGTGTGCTGTAATATTCAGAAATTGGTCAAAGAGAAAGAGCTAGGTATTGTCATGAAACACCTGTAAGCCATAAAGTGCTACTATGTTGTTTTTACAAAATCTGCTAGTTCTGTCTGTTTTATGATATAAAATTCTTTTATGATGCTATATATTTAAATTTAATATCTGTAATACTTTACTTTTCTGATTTTTGCAAAGTTGCTTCCCACATTTGAATACCGACTGTTACCAAAGCAAAATATTGTCTAATATTAATGAAGACATCATTCAGAACCCAAGAGACAGGCTTTTCTGTTCAATTTAAATGTGCATTCTTTCTAAATTAAATATGAATTACATATTTTAAGATCTATGAAATAACATACATTTTTATCTTTACATTATATTTTTTCCTGAAATGTTTACAAATTGACATTGAAAATTATATTATGACTATTTTGGTAAATTCTTATTTGTTTGTATATTTTTGCATAACTACCTAAATATTCATCTTACATATTTTGAAGCTAAGTAATATAATATCTCTCTAAATACAAAACTTTGTGGTACAGAGTAAGCCTGAAGTCAGAATTTCTGTGACATTTCCTATGAACGCTGACATCAGCTTTTGTCTTAAATATTAAAAGATGAGAAATCATTAACTATACTGATTTGGTCACATTAATTAGTGATACATGTCAATATTAAAAGTAGACAACTACCAAAAGTCATTACTAAAGTATTCACAGAAATCAATTACCAAATTTGTCAAGCACATCATTCACTAGAAATTGTCAAAACTGCATCAGCCTGAATTTTCTTTAAAAAATTTATGCGTGCTGCCAGTTACTTTATTATTTTTTTTCAGAGCTGAGGACCGAACCCAGGGCCTCGCACTTGCTAGGAAAGCGCTCTACCACTGAGCTAAATCTGTTTTACATGTTTTTTATGCTCATTGTAACTAGTAAGATTTTAATGCATACTATCAAACCTTTAAGAAAATCAAGTACTGACAAAAATATATTCATGTATTTTTTATGCAAAAATGCTTAAAATCTGTATATTTATCTTTGTTTTTTAAAATAAAGTTGTTCAATTTAAAAATATAAGGTTGTATATACATTTAGATTTATTCCTCCATTGAGCTAAATCATTTATTCCCTCTTCAGTGTGATAATCAGGTGTTTCTGAGAACATGTCATGTCAGATATTATTGGATCACTTGCTTGTTTCTAATATTACATGTAACTAGCACATGGTATGATATAAAAAGCACTTGCATATTCTGCTGCACTTATGGCACTAGAATGCTTTAGTTTTAAGAAACATTGTTACTCAATTTGTGGAAATAATAGTTTATATTTATTACGCATAAAATTCTGTTTTTCAGTGAGGAAAATCAGAATATATGCAAGATTAGCTCCTTAGTGAGTACATGATCACTGCATTTTATTAGAAAGGCCAAACTGCTAATTCCATATGAAATTTCTCCCCATTGTCTAGGTGTGTGTCCATGTGTGTGTTCTTGAAATATTATGCAAATATAAATTATATGGAACTTTCTTCTCCAACTCAAATTCTTATGGCAGTAAATATAAAAATTAAAAATTATATTCATAAGACTACATCCCATAATATTCTTTAGAAGTCTATGTAACAATAGCATTATTATTGCTAAAATCATAAATTAAATGAGCAAATTGCATTGCTCATTTAATATATAGTACATATATATGTATATACCCATGTATATTAATAAGTTATACATAGAGACAAAATTTAAAAGACACCAATAAGTTATATGGGAAGGTTTTGGAGGAGAATAGAAAAGGGATAAGTGGTTTTATTATATTTCTAAAGATAATAGGCATTTTATAGGTAAAATGATAATATGCAGGGCCAGTCTATACTGATATCTGGCTTATACAAACTTTCATCACGACATATACACCTGCACAAATATATGGGCTTGCACACATGAACAGTAAGTTTTGAATTAGAAAACACTTGTGTTAACATTGATGGAACTATACCACGAATAGAGGGAAAGTGCTTTAAGTTCTTCCCTTTTTCATTTATAAGTATTTTTCCTTTAATTGGGTAGAAAAGTGTATGTACCAAAAGTTTTTACAAAATAAACTAAATTTTCCATCATAATTAATAAACGAGAATTCTTGTGATATATTTGCTTTGTGTACACTTAATTTAAAATCATAGCATTGCTGAATTTTTAATATCTGCTTTGTTTAATTTATTACCATTTTTGTTTAAAAAATGTGAGTTCTTTGTAATTGATTTAGTATTTAAATAGTGTTAAACACAATTTAAAGTTTTTTTTCATATTTTTGATTTTAATATGCTTAAATATAAAATGTATTTTTTCATGAATTTCTTCATATTAAGAAAATTAGAAATATAATCATGTCAAATACTATTCATGACTAGTTATATCCTCTGTAAAAGCTATAATACTGTGTTGGCTGATATGGAAAAGTTTCTATTAAGATGATTTAGAGACTGGCACTGCGAAGTGTGATTCAAAACCATTGCTAGTTCACATTATTCAGGCTTTCAGAGTTTGATTCTAAAGATGTGTATTTTCAACTTGTTTAATTTACAATCACTTGGTCTTGTACCTACAATATTGCAAAAAATATTGTGACCCTGTTCTGTCTGGAAACAACTGAATATAAAAGAGTAGAAATTCCAAAGCAGCAGGAAATAGGTATTGTAAATTGTGTGTGTCTAGAAAACAGCTTTCACACCGTCCCATTATACCATAGTGGGCTTACTCAGCAGTGAGCCTCTGCAGACATTGATTGTGTGATGCAGCTGGTTATGAATTATGAAAAAGACAAACAGGTATTCCTTCAGACCCCAACATAAAAGCTGGTTCCTCACACATTACTTCTCAAATATTAAAAGATGTGTAGCAGGGTAAAAACAGCACAAACCGAGGCACAGGAGATCTGTTTTCAAGCTCTCTCGATTTAACATTTCCTAATACTTAAACTGGGTTTGTATTTTGTGCTACGTTGAACAAAAAAATATGTAAATAATCAATGTTTTTTTTTTCTATTGCAACAGTCCCTAAAGTCAATCAAATTATGTTTCTATCAGTGCTAAATATAGAAGATTTAATTATTCTATGCAATTTGGGTGAAGCATCTGCTTGTTCCATTAATTTAAGTACATTTAAATGAGTCAACAAAATCATTTGACTTCAATGTAGCTACTACTCTGAAGTAAAATATAATGAGTTTCACTGTTAAGTAATAATAATTTCTCTGACTGCTTACAGTTGTTCGTTTCAAACATAGTGATTAGAAAGGATGTCAGATGTATTTGAGGACTGATATCCATGTGTTGTGAAGTCATGCCACAAAGCAAGAACAGAAAGAATAAAGGACAAAAACAAAATACCTAAACAGAAGCTAGACTGTAATGTCTGAGAACAGCTGGAGGGGTTTGTGCATGGGCTGCCTTAGGGCAAAGCTCTTTCTTTCTTTGCATTTTCCTGCTGACCTTGCTGAGACCTGTGGAGGCAAAACTGCAGACCCCTGCTCACATCCTAGGAATGGCACGAGGTTGAAGCCCTTCTAGCTTCTGCTATTCTTATGAGCATGTCAATTAATGATCATGTTGATTTCCTAGAAACAAAAGCTCCTCAGATGCTTCCTTAATGATTTTTCTAAGTTTCTACATGGAAAATGAGCGTCTTTGCAGTCTGTCACAGACACTGGTTCTTGCAGCAGAACTGGTTGTTTCAGCAGTCATCTGGAGTAAGCAGCAATAGGGGAAGAGGTCACTAAGGTGAATGATTCTTACTTGCTTACAAAACTGTTCTTTTTTCTTTCTTTTTCTTTTGGATATTCTCTGTATATACAATTCAGGTGTTATCCTCGTTGCAACAATCCCACCCCCCTCCCTCACCATTGCCAATCTCATTCCCCTTCCTCACCCATTACCTCCATGAAGCTGCTCTCTCTCCAAAGCTTCCTTTCTGTCTCAGCATTTTGATACAATGAAAAACAACCCTCTGCTAGACCAAATTCCTCTTCTCTTATTGATGCCAGAGAATGCTATCTTCTGTTGCATATGTACCAGAGTCATGGGTCTCTTCATAACAACTCATTGGTTGGGGTTTTACTCCCTGGGAGCTGTGGTGGGTTTGGTTAGTTAAAATTTTTGTTCTTCCCATGAGGTTGCAAACCCTTTCAGTTCCTTCAGTCTTTCTCTAGCTTTCTCATTGGTATCCCCATGTTTAATCCAGTGGTTATCTGCAAGCATTTTCCTCTGTCTCAGTATGGCTCTGGCAGTGCCTCTGAACATGTATATCATGTGTGTTCTTTTGTTACTGCATTACCTCACTCAGGATGTTATTCTCTAGATACATCTATGTTCCTAGAAATTTTATAAGGTCATTATTTCTAATAGCTGAGTAGGACTCTATTGTGTAAATATACCGCAATTTCTGTATCCATTAATCTACCGAAGGACATCTGGGTAAAGTGGAAGACTCAGTCCTTCTTAGGAAAAAAAAAACAAAAACAAAAACAATAAGTGTGTAGCACCCTCTCAGAGTGGAGTTCACCTAGACCTTAAATCATTAATAACTCAAGAGATAAGAAGATAGCCTTGTGGCATTTTTTGGTATTTAAAAATCATGATGTTTAATTCTTACACACCAAGAATACTTTGATTATTTCCATGTTATATTTTGTTTTGCATGTACTTTATGCTCACTCTAACTAGTAAGATTTCAGTGCATACTCTCAAACCTTTAAAAAAAATCAAGTACTGACAAATATATAATCATATAGTTTTATGACAAAATCCTCTTTAAAAATCTCTGCATTTATCTTTTTTAAAATAAAGTTGTTTAAATAAAAAAATTCTCCAGATATATCTTTTTCCTAAGAATTTCATAAAGTCATTGTTTCTAATAGCTGAGTAGTACTGCACTTTATAAATGTACCACATTTTCTGTATATATTCCTCTGTTGTAGGATATCTGGGTTTTTTGCAGGTTCTGGTTATTATATATAAGGCTGCTATGCTTCTCTTCCCTTTCTTTGTATTAAAGGATTTTCAGATTTTTAACATAGCAATTTCTTTGAGATTTTTAATATAAAAAATTCAAAACTGCATTCAACAAAATTATCGATTATAAAATATTCATTATAATTCATGTTTAAATATTTTATAGCCTCCACCAGGAACAGTGGAAACGCAGAGACACAGGCCTGGTGAGAATGTGTTCCAACTAGCCAGGGGGCAGAGAGATCTCTGCAGAGCACAGAGAAAGTATGCCACTGCCCTGCTTGATCCAGAGCCCCAGGAACCCATCACTGGGCACTCTGTTCCCAGCCGCTGGGTTTTGGGTGAAGAACAGGCAGTCGGACCATCCACCACCAGGAACAGCAGAGATCCAGGGACACAGACCAGGTACAAGGGAAAGGCGAGAAACAATCACTGACAACAGGATGGCAAAAGGATAGCAAAAGAATGTAACCCAGGGAAACCAACACAACCTGGCAACACTAGATCCGAGCTCTCCTATCACAGCAAACAGCAGAATGCAAAACACTCCAGAAAAGAAGATTCAGACCAAAAATCCTACCTCAAGATGATGATAGAGATCCTTAAACAAAAAGGAAAAAAGCATAAAGAATTAGAAGCTTCTAAAGAAGAAACAAGAAAAACACTCAAGAACTGGAAGAAAACAGAACTGAAGAGATGGAAACATGGAATAAAGAATTTAAAACGGAAATGCAAACAATAAAGAAAACACTAAAAGAGACAAACCTAGAGATAGAAATCCCCAAAAAGAACTCAGGAGTCACAGATGCAAGCATTTCCAACAGATTACAAGAGATGGAAAAGAGAATCTCGGAGACCGAAGACAACATTGGAAACATAGACAAAACATGCAGAGAAGATACAAAAATCAAAAAGCTCCTAACACAAAATGTCCAGGAAATCCAGGACACAATGAGAAGACCAAACATAAGGATAATAGGAATAGAAGAGGGAGAATAATATCAACTAAGAGGCACAGTAAATATCTTCAAGAAAATAGTAGAAGAAAACTTCTCTACCCTTAAGTATGAGATGACCATGAGCAAAAAGGAGGCCTACAGAACTCCAAATAGGTTGGACCTGAAAAGAAATTCCTCTGGACACATAATAATCAAAACACCAAGTGTCCAAAGCAAAGAAAGAATACTAAAATCAGTAAGGGAAAAGGGTCATATAACATATAAAGAAAGACAAAACAGAATCACACCCAATTTCTCAACAGAGAGTATGAAAGGAAGAAGAGCCTGTACAGTCATCATGCAGATCCTCAGAGAGAACAAGTGCTAGCCCAAGCTGCTATACCCAGCAAAAGTATCAATCACCATAGAAGGAGAGATGAAGATTATCCAAGACAAAACTAAATTTAAACAATATCTGACCACAAACCCACCAATACAACAAATTATAGGTGGAAAACCAAATAAAATCAGGGGAACTACGTCATAGTAAAAACAAGAAATCTCTTAAGAAAGAAAACCAAAGGAAGAAAGATACACAAGCACAATTCAACATACAAAAGCAATAATAGCAAGTAAAAGCAACCACTGTTACTTGATATCTACTAACATAAATGGACTTAACTCCCCAATAAAAAGATATAAGCTATCAGATTGGATACATAAACAAAATCCAGAATTTTGCTGCATACAAGAAACTCATCTCAGAGACAAAGACAGACACTATCACAGAGTAAAAGGTTGGGGAAAAAACTTCCAAGCAAACGGCCCCAAGAAGAAGCTGGAGGGGCTATTCTAATATCCAATAAAGTAAATTTTCAACCAAAAGCTACCACAAAATATAAGGAAGAACACTTTTTACTCATTACAGGGGAAATCTGTCAGGAGAAACTCTCAATACTTAACATATATGTTCCAAGTATAAAAGCACCCATATTCATAAAAGAAACCATATGAAAGCTCAAAAAATACATTTCACCTCACACAATAATAGTGGGTGATATTTAATACCCACTCTCACCAATGGACTGATCATGGAAACAGAAACTGAACAAGGACACTGTAGAACTATCAGAGACTATGAACCAACTGGAATTACTAGATATCTATAGAACATATAATCTTAAAAGAAAAGAATACACATTCTCAGCACCTCACAGCACCTTCTCGAAAATTGACCACATAATTGGACACAGAATGAAACTCAATCGATATAAGAAGATTGAAATACTCCCATGCATCCTTTCAGACCACCATGGTCTAAAGCTGGTCTTTAAGAACAACAAAGACAACAAAAAGCCCATATACAAATGGAAACTAAGAAATTCTCTATTAAATGATAGCAGGATCAAGGAATACATAAAGAAAGACATTAAAAATTTTCTACAATTCAATGAAAATGAACAGACAACATACACAAACCTATTGGATGCAATGAAAGCGGTACTGAGAGAAAACTCATAGTTTTGAGTACTCCCAAAAAGAAACTGGAGAGAGAATACACTAGCAACCTGACAGCACAGTTGAAAGCTCTAGAACAAAAGGAAGCACATACAAGAAAAAGGAGTAGACAGCAAGAAATAATCAAACTTAGGGCTGAAATAGACCAAATAGAAGAAAAAAGAACCGCTCAAAGAATCAACAAAACCAAAGCTGGTTCATGAGAAAATGAATAAGATTGATAAACCGTTAGCCAGACTAAGTAGAGGGCAAAGAGAGAGTATTCAACTCAACAAAATAAGAAAGGAAAATGGAAAAATAACAACTGAAAATGAGGAAATTCGAGAAATCATCAGATCCTACTATAAAAGTCTGTACTCAACAAAGCTGGAAAATCTAGAGGAAATGGACAAATTCCTAGAAAATTCAAGATACTAAAGTTAAACCAGGACCAGGTAAACCATCTAAATAATCCCATAACACCGAAAGAAATAGAAGCAGTCATCAAAAGCCTCCCAACCAAACAAAGCCCAGGTCCAGATGGTTTCAGTGTAGAATTTTATCAGATATTTATTGACGACATAATACCAATACTCTCCATAAAATTCCAATAAAGAGAACCAGATATAACACTACTTAACTCAATTTTTGAGGCTACAATAAACCTTGTTCCTAACCACACAAAAACCCTACAAGGAAAGAGAATTTCAGACCAATCTCACTTATGAACATTGATGCAAATATACTCTACAAAACTCTTGCAAACCTAATCCAAGAACACATCACAATGATCATTGACCATGATCAAGTAGGCTTCATCCCTGAAATGCAGGGATGGTTTAATATAAGGAAATCTATCAATGCAATCCACCATGTAAACAAACTCAAAGAAAAAAAGGGCATGGACCTCTCACTAGATGCTGAGAAAGCATTTGACAAAATTCAACCCCTCTTCAAGTTAAAAGTCTTGCAAAGTACAGGAATCCAAGGCCCATATGTAAACATAATAAAAGCAATATACAGCAAATCAACAGCCAACATCAAACTTAAGAGTGGAAAACTTGAAGCAATCATAATTAAATTCAGAGACTCAGGAAGGCTGCCCACTCTCCCACTACCTCTTCAAAATAGTATTGCAAGTCCTGGCCAGAGCAATTATACAGCCATAGGAAATCAAAGGATACAAATTGAAAAGGAAGATGAAAAACATCCCTATTTGCAGATGTCATGATAGTGTACTTAAGCAACCCCATAATTTCTACCACAGAACTCCTACAGCACAGGAACAAGTTCAGCAAAGTGGCTGGATATAAAATCAACTCAAACAAATCAATAGCCTTCCTGTGTTCAAAAGACAAACATGTGGAGAAAGAAATTAGGGAAAAGATACCCTTCACAATAGTCACAAAAACTATGAAATACCTTGGTATAATTCTAACTAAGCAAGCGAAGGAGCTGTATTATAAGAATTTCAGACCTCTAAAGAAGAAAATCGAGGAAGATCTCAGAAAGTGGAAAGATCTCCGATGCTCATGGATTGGAAGGATCAACATTTTCAAAATGACCATCTTACCAAAAGCAACCTACAGATTAAATGCAATCCCATTAAAATTCCAAAGCAATTCTTCATTGAGTTGGAAAGTGCAATGTGCAATTTCATCTGGAATAACAAAAGACTTAGAATAGCCAAATCCATCCTCAACAACAAGAAAACATCTAAAGGAATTACGATCCCTAACCTCAAGCTATATTACAAGGCTATTGTGCTAAAAACTGCATGTTACTTTTACAGAAATAGGCATGTGGATCAATTGAATTGAAGATAAGATCCAGAAATGAGCCCTCACATTTATGGTCACCTGATTTTTGACAAAGGAGCTATAAACTTTCAGTGAAAAAAGGACAGCCTATTCAAGAAATGGTGTTGTTCCAACTGGCACTCAGCCTGCAGAAGAATGAAAATAGACTTTGCTATCTCCTTGTACAAAACTCAAGCGCAAATGGATCAAACATCTCCATAATTAAACCTGATACACTGAAACTATTAGATGGGATATTAGGGAAAAACTTAGAACACATAGGCACAGGAGAAAATTTCATGAACAGAACACCAATGGCTCATGCTCTAAGGTCAAAGATTTACAAATGGGACTTAATGAGATTGCAAAGTTTCTGTAAGGCTAAAAACACTGTCAAAAAAACCAAATGTCAGCCAACAGAATGGGAAAAGTTATTTACCAATCCCACATCAGATAGAGGCCTAATATCCAAAGTATACAAAGACCTCAAAAAGCTAGAAAGCAGAGAGTCAAATAACCCTATTAAAAATGGGGCACATAGCTAAACAAAAAGTTTTCAATTGAGGAATATCGAATGGCTGATAAACATCTAAGGAAGTGCTGAACATCCTTAGCCATCAGGGAAATGCAAATCAAAACAACCCAGAGACACTTTAATATACAACAAAGATATATGCACCACATTGTTCATAGCAGCTCTATTTATAGTAATCAGGAGCTGGAAAGAATCCAGATGTCCTTCACAAGATGAATGGATAAAAAAATTGTGGTACATTTACACAATGGAATACTACTCAGCCACCAGAAACAATGACTTGACCAAATTCTTAAGAAAATGGCTGCATCTAGAGAAGATCATCCTGAGTGAGATAACCCAGTCACAAAAGAACAAACATAATATGCAGTCACTGATAATGGGATGCTAACCCCAGAGGCTCCCACTGCCCCAGAAACAACTCACAGAATGTATGAAGTCCAAGAAATAAAGAAAACAAAACAAAACAAAAAATGTTTATACAACAAGAAAACTTTGACTATTTCCATGTTACATTTTGTTTTACTTGTACTTTTTGCTCATTGTAACTATTAAGTCATTGTTTCTGGAACCTTTAAAAAAATCAAGTACTGACTAAAAAATATATTCATACAGTTTTATGTAAAAATTATTTTAAAATCTGAAAAAAAAGTACTGACAAAAATGTATTGTATAATTTTATGCAAAAAATGCTTAAAATCTGTACATTTATCTTTGTTTTGTAAAATAAAGTTGTTTACAAAAAAACAAAAACAAAAAAAAAAACCAACCCTGAGATTCTACCTCACACCATTCAGATTGTTTAAAATGCAAAACTCATATTACAGCACATGCTGGAGAGGATGTAGAGAAAGAGAAACAGATCTCCACTTTTGATAGGGTTGTAAACTGGTACAATCACTCTGGAAATCAGTTTGGCAGTTCCTCAGAAAATTGGACATAGTACTATCTTAAAAATCCAGTGATTCCACTTCTTGGTATATACCCCAGAAATAAACCAATATACAACAATGACATATGTACCACAATGTTCATAGCAGTTCTATTTATCATAGCCAGAAGGTGGAAAGAACCCAGATGTCCTTCAATAGATGAATGGATACAAAAATTACGGTCATTTACACAATGAAGTTCTACTCAGCTAACAAAAAAATGACTTAACAAAATTTTTAAGAAAATAGGGAAAACGTACCCTTCACAATCGCTACAAAAACTATGAAATACCTTGGTGTGACTCTAACTAAGCAAGTGAAGGACCTGTATGACAAGAACTTCAAACCTCTAAAGAAAGAAATTGAAGAGGATCTCAGAAAATGAAAAGATCTCCCATGCTCATGGATCGGAAAGATCAACATCTTAAAAATGGCCATCCTACCAAAAGCAATCTACAGATTCAATGCAATCCCCATCAAAATTCCAACCCAGTTCTTCATGGAATTGGAAAGATCAATGTGCAATTTCATATGGAATAACAAAAGACCTAGAATAGCGAAATCCATCCTCAACAACAAAAAAACATCTGCAGGAATCACTATCCCTGACCTCAAGCTATATTACAAGGCAATTGTGCTGAAAACTGCATGGTACTGGTACAGAAATAGGCATGTGGATCAATGGAATAGAATAGAAGATCCAGAAATGAGCCCTCATGTATATGGTCACCTGATTTTTGACAAAGGAGCAGTAAACATTCAATGGAAAAAGGACAGCCTATTTAACAAATGGTGCTGGTCCAACTGGCACTCAGCATGCAAAAGAATGAAAATAGACCCTTTCTTTCTTATTTCCTTGTACAAAGCTCAAGTGTAAGTGGATCAAAGATCTCCACATTAAACCAGATACACTGAAACTATTAGATGAGAAAGTAGGGAAAACCTTAGAACACATAGGTACAAGAGAAAATTTCCTGAACAAAATACCAATTGCTCAAGCTCTAAGGTCAAAGATTAACAAATGGGACTTAATGAGATTGCAAAGTTTCTGTAAAGCTAAAGACATCCTCAAGAAAACAAAACGGCAACCAACAGAATGGGAAAAGATCTTTACCAACATCACATCAGATAGAGGCCTAATATCCAAGGTGTACAGGGAACTCAAAAAGCTAGACACCAGAGAATCAAATAACCCTATTAAAAAATGGGGTACAGAGCTGAACAAAACGTTTTCAGTTGAGGAACACCGAATGGCCGAGAAACACCTGAGGAAGTGCTCGACATCCTTAGCCATCAGGGAAATGAAAATCAAAACATCCCTGAGATTCCACCTCACACCAGTCAGATTGGCCAAGATCCAAAACTCAGATGACAGCAGATGCTGGCGAGGCTGCGGAGAAAGAGGAACACGTCTCCACTGTTGGTGGGGTTGCAAGCTAATACAACCACTCTGGAAATCTGTCTGGCGATACCTCAGAAAATTGGATATAGTACTACCTGATTACCCAGCTATTCCACTTCTGGGCATATACCCCAGAGACACTTTAATACACAACAAAGATATATGCACCACAATGTTCATAGCGGCTCTATTTATGGT
This sequence comes from Micromys minutus, assembly GCF_963924665.1. Classification (NCBI taxonomy): domain Eukaryota; kingdom Metazoa; phylum Chordata; class Mammalia; order Rodentia; family Muridae; genus Micromys; species Micromys minutus. The sequence goes on from NC_137975.1 coordinate 38,208,078, forward strand.
AGCCAGAAGCTGGAAGGAACCCAGATGTCCTTCAGAAGATGAATGGATACAAAAATTGTGGTACATATACACAATGGAATACTACTCAGCCACCAGAAAGAATGACTTAACCAAATTCTTAAGAAAATGGCTGCATCTAGAGAATATCATCCTGAGTGAGATAACCCAGTCACAAAAAACAGACATAATATGCAGTCACTGATAGTGGGATGCTAACCCCAGAGGTTTGCACTCCCCCAGAAACAACTCACAGACTGTATGAAGTCCAAGAAATAAAGAAAACAAAAAAAATATACATATATTTACAAAACAAGAACACTTTGACTATTTCCATGTTGTGTTTTGTTTTGCATGTACTTTACGCTTATTGTAACTATTAGGTTTTCAACGCATACTGTCAAGCCCTTGAAAAAATCAAGTACTGACTAAAAAAATATATTCACATGGTTTTATGTAAAAATTATTTCAATGTCTGAAAAAACAGTACTGACAAAAATGTATAATTTTAAGCAAAAAATGTTTAAAATCTGTACATTTATCTTTGTTTTGTAAAATAAAGTTGTTTAAAGAAAAAAAAAGAAAATAGATGCATCTAGAGAATATCATTCTGAGTGAGATAACCCAGTCACAAAAGAACAGACATAATATGCAGTCACTGATAATGGGATACTAACCACAGAAAGCTTTGAACGCCCCAGAAACAACTCACAGACTGTGTGGAGTTCAAGAAAAATAAAAGAAGAAAAAGAAAAAAAAAAAAACATTATCCTCAATCCTTACATACCAAAAATACTTTGACTAATTCCGTGTTACAACCTGTTTTACATGTACTTTATGCTCATTGTAATTAGTAAGACTGTAATGCACACTATTAAAACCTTTGGGGAAAACAAAAGCTAAGCACTGACCAAAAATGTATTCCTGTACTTTTATGCAAAAATGCTTAAAATTTGTTCGATTATCTTGGTATTTTAAAATAAAGTTGTTCAAAAAAAACAAAGAAATAAATATTTCATAAAGTTGCAGATTATATATAAACTAAATATTAGTATACTGTAGCAAAATTTATTTTTTAAGTTTTCTGGAAAATGTTCTTTTTACTTCATGATCTTACACTTATATATTTATATGGTAATAAAACAATGAATCATATTTTTTAGAATTCAATTATATATGCTGAAAAATTATCTGGGGACATCATTATCTAAATTACCTTTAGAACTTTTCAGTAAGTTTTGTAACTTTTAATAAGAAATTTAATTATTTAAGTATATCAACTTTTTTCAGGATATTTGGCTGATTTTGTTACATTATTTTATTTTAGTCATCATTTTTATCTTTTTTATTTTAAAAAACAAAGATAAAAAAAATTAAACTTCCAGAAAAAAACAAAACAAACAGACAAAAAGTCATTCTCAATCATTACACACCAAAAAAACGTTCACTAATTCCAGGTTACATCCTGTTTTACATGTCCTTTTAGCTCATTGTAACTAGTAAGACCTTAATGCAGAGTATAAAATCTTGAAACTACATTTTTAAAAGCATAAAATAAAATTATTGGAATTAAAGAATCAAAGATGAGTTCCAAGAAGCTGTTGAATCATCTTTTTCTTTTGCTAAACACTATAGCCACAGAACAGTCAACACTGAGCTAGCATGAAACCATTATGCGAAATTTGAAATGTGGTACATGACTCTCTAACAGTGTTAAATGTACCATGGGAAATGATTAACCACTTTACAGGAATTGTTGTATTTATTCTTTCTCTATTAAACAAACTTATTGATTAAAGTTTGCAAAATTGCCAAGATTTGTAATGAGGAAAAGCATTGAACTCAGATGTCCAGGGTCCTAAATTTAAAATCTGTACTGATATCTTTTGACTGCCTTGCTTCCAATGATAATAAAACCAAAGACCTGGAAGCCACTGCATTTAATGTCCCAAAGTAACAGTAAGATTCACTTATTATGTATATGCACAAAATATTAATTATAGAAAAGCATGTTTAAAATTATTTCAGGGGAGTTCATAGTTTAAAATAAAATAATCCTCCATTTATCGACACAGAACTTTTCCAGGATCCTTAAGGAAAAAAAAGATTGACAAATTTACATTAAATAACTTTTGTCTCATGTATTTTATATTTTTGTTGCAATTTAATTGTCCCCAAGATTTAAATTACATTATCAATATTAAAAAATAACTTCCCAATATCTCTTAGACACTGAGCCACCAACCAGGCAGCATATGCTAGCTGATATAAGGCTCCTGACATATATACAGCAGAGTAACTGCTTGGTGTGGTCTTAGTGAGAGAAAATGCACTAAGTCTGGAGAGACTGGAGGTCCCAGGGAGTGGAGAGGTCTGGTGTGGTGGGTTTGGTGGTGGAGATATCCTCCTAGAGACAGAGGAATGAAATGGGATGAGGAATTATAGGAGGGTGAAACAGGAGGATAGTAAGGACTGGAGTGTAAAATATGTTCAAAGAATAATAATAATATCATTAATAAAATCACAAAACTTCACATTAGAAACAAATTCTTTCAAACTGCAAAAGAAAAAATTAACCACCAAATAATTTTAAGTAGACTTTTTGTTATGAAGGCTGTCTTAGGAAAGGCACTTTATGCCAGCTGTCATAGGCATACTTAATACCTTCCAACATATTTATCACATAGCTAATATAGTTTTAGAGCCCAGTTTAAATGACATATTCCATATAATTCTATACTTCATGTCTTTAGGAAACAATCTTATCTCTCCCCCCTTCTTTCTTTCACTTCTCTCTCCATCCCCCTTCTCCGGTTTTTCTTCTCACCTCTGGCTGACTTGGTTAAATTTTCTTTATGTTGCAAAGATTTCATATATTCAGGTTTTGACATGCTAAATCAGTACACTGAATTTAAAAATATCAAATACTTTATGTTGTACTATGAAACAGTTGAAGCTTTCTAATTTAGAACACAAATATAAGCCTTCTGAAGTTCATGTTGCCTAAGTAATGAATGAAATTTTGTAATGTAAATATTTTCTTTTCTTTATGTAAACTGTGAAGGCAAATAACATTAAGAAAGATAAATGCACATAAACATGAACTGGACATCATTTATCATCACGTTTGTGTTCTTATACAAAAGATTAATTATGAAATACTGTGGGTTTTACTTTTTCTAGTAGAATACATAAAACAAATCCACATTAACCTCTTAGATAGTAAGTTAATTTGAGTTATTATTAAAATAAAGAAAATAAATTTTATCTGTACTATTTTTCTGTTATTCTTGTTTCTAGCAATGCAGGGGTCTGGGAAGATGTTCAGAATTGAAATGCTCTTCTGAATGGTCTGTAATTTCAGGTCAAAATGGTTCAATCCCCTCCTCTGTCATCTTCCTGCTTCAGACATACAGATAGCACATACATTTTTCTTTGTGTGTGTGTGTGTGTGTGTGTGTGTGTGTGTGTGTGTGTATTTGCTTAATTAAATTTGATAGGATATTGTGTAAATGCATCACATAGTTTTAGTTATCCTGGGTTTTTTGTTATTCAAAATGAATTTTAAAATTGTTCTTTCTAACTCTATGAAGAGTGAAAAATTGGTTGGAATTTTGATGAGGATTGGATTGAATCTGTAGATTTCTTTCGGCAAGACTTTCCATCCTCTGAGATCGTCTTCAAAATTTCTTCAGAGACTTGAAGTACTTCTCATACAGATCCTTCACTTGCTTGGTTAGGGTCACACCAAAGTATTTCATAATGTTTATGACTATTGTAAAGGGTTTCGTTTCCCCAATTTCTTTCTCAGAATGTTTGTCCTTTGAGAGAAAGGATACTGATTTATTTGAGTTAATTTTATATTGAGTCAATTTGCTGAAGTTGTTTATTAGCTGTAGGAGTTCTCTGGAGAAATTTTTGAGGTCACTTAAGCATACAATCATATCATCTGCAAATAGTCACTTCTTCCTTTCCAATTTTTATCCCTTTGATTTCCATGTATACATAATTGTTCCGGCTAGGTCTTTCTATACTATCTTCAATAGGTAAAGAGTGGGCTGCCATGTCTAGTCTTTATTTTTAATGGGATTAGTTCAAGTTTCTCAACATTTAAGCTTATGCTGTCTCCTCTTTTGCTGTACATTGCTTTTAATATATTTAAGTATGGGCACTGAATTCCTGATCTATCCAGTCTTCTAACATGAAAGTGTGTTGATTTTTTGTTAAATGTTTTCTCAGCATCTAATATGATGATCGTGTGTTCTTTTTTTTCCTTTGAGTTTGTTTATATAGTGGATTACTTGATGAGTTTCTTTATGTTAAACCTGTATCTCTGGAATGAAGCCTGATTGGTGAATGCTCATTTTGATGTGTTCCTGGATTTGGTTTGCAAAAATATTATTGAGTGTTTTTTCATCTATGTACATGAGAGAAATTGGTCTAAAGATCTATTTCTTTGTAGGGTCCTTGTGTGGTTGAGTTAGGTATGAGTATAATTATGACCTCAAAGAATGAATTGGGTAGTGTTTCTTCTGTTTCTATTCTTTGGAATAGTTTGGAAAGTACTGGCATTAGATCTTCTATGAAAGTCTGATAGTATTCTGCACAGAACCTATCTGGTCCTGGGAATTTTTAAATTTTGAAGGCTTTTGATGATTAGTTCTATTTTTTTAGGGGTTATAGAACTGTTTAGCTATTTTATCTGATCCTGATTTAACGTTGGTACCTTGTATTTGTCTAGAAAATTGTCCATTTCTCTAGATTTTAAATTTTGTTGAATGTAGGATATTGAAATTGGATATGATGATTTCTTGAATTTCCTCAGTTTCTTTTATGATTCCCCTTTCATTTCTGATTTTGTTAGTTTGGTTACTCTCCCTGTGCCTTCTAGTTAGTCTGGCTAAGGGCTCATCAATTTTGATGATTTTCTCAAAGAACCAGCTCTTGCTTTCGTTGATTCTTTTTATAGTTTTTTTTTTTTTTTTTTTTTTTTTTTTTTTTTTTTTTTTTTTTTTTTTACTGATTGGTAGATTACTGCTCTGAGTTGATTATTTCCTTCAGTCTACTGCTCTTTGGTGTCTCTGATTCTTTTTGTGCTAGAGGATTTAGTTATGTTGTCAGTTTGGTAGTCTATTCTCTCTCCAGTTTGTTTTTTTTTTTCTTTATTTTTTTTTGTTTTGTTTTGTATTGTAAGCACTCAGCAGTGTGTTTTCCTAGTAGTACTGCTTTCATTGTGTCCTGTAGGTTTGGGTATGTTTTGTCTTCATTTTTGTTGAATTATAAAAAATCCTTAACTTATTTTTTTATTTATTCCTTGACCAAGTTATCACTGAGTAGAATATTGTTCAGCTTCCATGTGTATGTGGACTTTGTCATTTTAGTTGTTACTGAAAATCAGCCTTAGTCCATAGAGATCTGATAGAATGCATGGGAGTATTTCAATGTTCTTTAATCTGTTGAGGCCTGTTTTGTGACTGAGTATATGGTCAGTATTGGAGAAGATAGCCTGAGGTGCTGAGAAGAAGGTATATTCTTTTATTTTAGGATGGAATGTTCTACAGATATCTGTTAAATCCATTTGGTTCATAACCTCTGTTAGTTTCACCATGTCTCAGTTCAGTTCCTGCCTTCATGATATGTCCATCGATCAGAGTGAGGTGTTGATGTCTCCCACTATAACTGTTTGTGTTGCAATATATGTTTTGATTTTTATTATGGTTTCATTTATGAATGTGGATGCCCTGCATTTGCATTATAGATGTTAAGGATTGAGAGTTTGTTGTAATAGATTTTTTTTTCCTTTGATGAGTAAACAGTGTATTTCCTTATCTTTTAAAATAACTTTTGGTTGAAAATCTATTTTATTTTTACTAGAATGGCTACTCCAGTTTGTTTCTTGGGACCATTTGCTTACAAAGTTTTTTCTAGCCTTTTACTCTGAGGTAGTGCCTGTCTTTGTCACTGATATTAATTTTCTGTATGCAACCAAATGCTGGATCCTGTTTATGTATCCAGTATGATAGTCTATGTTTTTTTATTGAGGAATTGAGTCCATTGATGTTAAGAGATGTTAAGAGATATTAAGAAATAATGATTGTTGTTTTTAAGTTTCCCTACTTGAGTTGGAGCTTTCCATCTATTATTATTTGTAGGGCTGTGATTGTGAACAGATATTATATAAATTTGGTTTTGTCCTGGAATATACTGGTTTCTCCATATATAGTAACTCAGAGTTTTGCTGGCTATAGTAACCTGGGCTGTCATTTGTGTTCTCTTAGGATCTATATGATGTCATGCCAGGATCTTCTAGCTTTCATAGTCTGTTGATAAGACTGTTCTAATTCAGATCGATTTGGCATTTATTTTGTGTTTTATATTCTTTTTCCCTTACTGCTTTCTTTGTTTTGGACATTTGGTGTTTTGACTATTATGTTTCTTTTATGGTCCAATATATCTGGAGTCCTGTAGGCATCTTGTATTTTCATGGTCATCTTTTTCTTTAGGCTAGGGAAGTTTTCTTCTTTGATTTTGTTGAATATTAAGTGAGACTTTTAGTTGGGAGTCTTTGCTGTCTTCTATACCTACTATTGTGAAGCTTGTTCTTCTCATTGTTTCCTGGAATTCCTGGATGTTACAGGCTAGGAGCTTTTTAATTTTTATATTTTATTTGACTGATGTGTCAATGTTTCTATGTTATCTCTTGCCCTTGAGATCCTCTCTTCCATCTCTTGTATTGTTGTTGATGCTTGCATCTATGACTACTGACCTTTTTCCTAGGTTTTCTATCTCCAGGGTTGTCCCATTTTGTGATTTTTTTATTGTTTCTATTTCTGTTTACAATGCCTTCCTCTCTTTGATTGTGTTTTTCTGTAGCTCTATAAGTAATTTTTGTGTTTCCTCTTTAAGGGCTTATCCTTGTTTACATGTGTTCTTTTGTTTCTCTGATAATTCATGCACTTCAGAAGGACCTCCATCATCATCATAAAGTATGATTTTAATTTCATATTTTTTTCTGGTGTGTTGGAATATCCACTACTTACTGTGGTACTAGAACTCAATTTTCATGTTACCAGGTTGTCTTGGTTTCCATTTCTTAGGTTCTTGTGCTTGCCTCTTGCTATCTTATTATTCATGATGTTAGGTGATCTTGTTGTCTCTGACTGGAGTTTGTCTCTTCTGTGACTCTGTGGTTCAGGAGGAAGAGTGTTCCTGGGTTCTCAGCAGTCTGCTAGCAGTCCTTGAGTTATGATGAAGATGACCTTGCTCTGTCTCCGGGCTGAAACTAATGGGAGGATTATAAAAGGAATATTGAGTTGGCAAATGACAGAAGGAAGGAATAATGGTAGAGACAACTATGTTTGTAGAGCAGATCTGTGGGATAAGGTAGAAGCCTAGAAAATTGGACTCTCCCAGAAATCTATAAGGATGACCCTAGATAAGACTCCTAGAAATTGGAGATATGGAACCTGAACTAGACATTTCCTGCAACCAGACAGAAATTCCCTTTGAGGGACTGGGAAACCAATCCAGCCCCAAACCTTGAACCCACAATTTTTCCTACCCATAATATATGCAGGGGTAAATAATGGTACAGGATTTAAGAGAAGTGTCAACCAATGTCAGAACCTGTTTTAGTCCTAAATACATGAGAAAGGAGGGGGTCAGAATATAAAAAGAGCTGGAAGGATCAAGGGCACTAATAGAAGTCCTGTAAAATCAATTAATCTGGGCCTATATGGGTTCACAGTGAGTGAGCTGCCAATCACAGGGCATGCATTGGAGATACCTATGCCCTCTGCACATATGTAATAGCAGAGGCGTCATGTAGAACCCCTGAAGCAGGATCAAGTACTGTAGTTGGCTAAATTCCCTGTCTTCAGATCTTTTCTCCTAAATGGGTTGCCTTGGCTAGCCTCAACAGAAGATGTGTTTGCTCTTACTCGGTCTCCCATGCCTGGTTAGCCATGAGGGAGACCTTCCATATTCTGAGGAAAAGGGCAGAAGAAATGAGGGAAAAAACAATTGAGAGTAAGTGACTGGGAGAAAAAAGACGGGAATTTCAATAGGATGGAAAGTAAATATATAACTTAGTTAAATAACAGAGCATAAAATGTAATAAGAAATAATTCAAAAATAATTCACAGTAGCAGTTTTAAACTGGACATGTAACTGGGAAAATGTTGTTAATTAAAGGCAAAGTACTGGGTTCAATTCTAACAATACAAATAATAAAAATAAATTATGGTATTTTCATAAGACGTATTCTTAGAGGACGCAGAGCGGAGCCTGGCCCAACCGCCAGCCTGAAAGGCGGCTTGTACAGGCTGAGCAACTGGTGAGTGGGAGACCTAGGCTGCGGGGGAGCAGAGGGATCTCTGCGGAGTGCACAAAGAAAGGGCACCCCCTGCCCTGACCTGCCCTGTCCTCCCCGATCCAGTGACCGGGAACAGATCTTAGGAATTTCTGTTCCCACCCTAAAACGACTTCAGGACACACACAGAGCAGAGCCTGGCCCACCTGCCAGCCGGAAAGGTGGCTCAGAGAGGCTGAGCATCTGTGACCAGGAACAGATCTTAGGAACGTCTGTTCCCACCCGGAGGCAACTTCAGTACGCAGAGCGGAACCTGGCCCAGCTGCCACCCGGAACCTGGGCTGCCAGGGAGTAGAGAGATCTCTGCGGAGTGCACACGGAAAGTGTACCAGGGACACAGACAAGATACAAGGGAAAGGCAAGAACATATCACTGACAACAAAATGGCAAGAAAAAAGAGAAAGAGTATATCCCAAGGAAACCAAGACAATCTAGCAACACCAGAACCCAGCTCTCCTATAGTAGCAAACATCGGAATTCCAAACACTCCAGAGAAAGAAGACACAGACCTGAAATCATGCCTCAAGACGCTGATAGAGTTACTTAAACAAGAAAGGGAGGAAAAGCAAAAAGATTCAGAAGCTTTTAAAGAAGAAACAAGAAAAACACTCAAAGAACTCAAAGAACGAGAGGAAAACAGAACCAAAGAAATAAAGGAATGGAAGAGGGAAATTAAAACAGAAATTGACACATAAAGAAAGCGCTAAAAGAGATAACCCTAGAGTCAGAACACCAAAAAAAGAAATCAGGAGTCACAGAAGCAAGCATTTCCCACAGATTACAAGAGATCGAGGAGAGAATCTCGGGGGCAGAAGACAACATTGCAAACATAGACAAAACAGCCAGAGAAGATGAAAAAAACAAAAAGCTCCTAACCCAAAATGTCCAGGAAATACAAGACACAATGAGAAGACCGAACCTAAGGATAATAGGAATAGAAGAGGGAGAAGAGTATCAACTAAGAGGCACAGTAAATATCTTCAACAAAATCATAGAAGAAAACTTCCCTACCCTCAAGAATGAGATGACCACGAGCATAAAAGAAGCCTTTCAGAACTCCAAATAGGTTGGACCAGAAAAGAAATACCTCCCGACACATAATAGTAAAAACATCAAGTGCCCAAAGTAAAGAAAGAATACTAAAAGCAGTAAGGGAAAAAGGTCAGGTAACATATAAAGGCAGACCAATCAGACTCACACCAGATTTCTCAACAGAGACTATGAAAGCTAGAAGAGCCTGGACAGACATCATGCACTTCTTAAGATAGCACAAGTGCCAGCTCAAGCTGCTATACCCAGCAAAACTATCAAACACCATCGATGGAGAGACAAAGATATTTCAAGACAAATCAAAATTCACACAATATCTGACCACAAACCCAGCACTACAACGAATTATAGGTGGAGAACCCAATACAAGGAGGGAAAATACAGCCTAGTAAAAACAAGAAAACTCCTAAACAAGAAGACTAAAAGAAGAAAAAAACACAGACACAACTCAACCCAAAAAAGCAAAAATGGCAGGAAACAGAAACAATTATTCCTTGATATCTATTAACATAAATGGTCTCAACTCCCCAATAAAGAGACATAGACTATCAGACTGGATACATAAACAAAATCCAGCCTTTTGCTGCATACAGAAAACTCATCTCAGAGACAGAGACAGACACTATCTCACAGTAAAAGGGTGGGAAAAAAACTTCCAAGCAAACAGCTCCAAGAAGCAAGCTGGAGTGGCTATTCTAATATCGAATAAAGTAAACTTCCAACCAAAAGTTATCAAAAAAGGTAAAGAAGGTCACTTTTTACTCATTACCGGGGAAATCTGTCAGGAGGAACTCTCAATCTTAACATATATGCTCCAAATAAAAAATCACCCACATTCATAAAAGAAACTCTACTAAAGCTCAAAAAATACATTTCACCCCACACAATAATAGTGGGAGACTTTAACACCCCACTCTCACCAATGGACAGATCAGGGAAACAGAAACTGAACAAGGACACTGCAAAACTAGCAGAGACTTTGAACCAACTAGAATTAATAGATATATACAGAACATACTATCCTAAAGTAAAAGAATACACCTTCTTCTCACCACCCCATGGCACCTTCTCGAAAATTGACCACATAATTGGACACAGAACGAGCCTTCATCGATATAAGAAGATTGAAATACTCCCATGCATCCTCTTAGATCACCATGGTCTACGACTGGTCTTTAACAACAACAAAGACAACAAAATGCCCACATACACATGGAAACTAAACAACGCTCTTTTAAAGGAGAGCAGGGTCAAAGAAGAAATAAAGAAAGAAACTAAGGACTTTCTAGAATTCAACGAAAATGATAACACAACATACCCAAACCTATGGGATGCAATGAAAGCAGTATTGAGAGAAAAACTCATTGCCCTAAGTGCTTCCAAGAAGAAACTGGAGAGAGCTCACATCAGCAACCTGACAGCACAGCTAAAAGCCCTAGAACAAAAGGAAGCAGATATACCCAAAAAGAGTAGATGGCAAGAAATAATGAAAATTAGGGCAGAAATAGACCAAATAGAAACAAAAAAATCCATTGAAAAAATTAACAAAACAAAGAGTTGGTTCTTTGAGAAAATCAACAAGATTGATAAACCCCTAGCCAGACTAACTAAAGGGCAAAGAGAGAGTATCCAAATTAACAAAATCAGACAGGAAAGTGGTGACATCACAACTGAAACTAAGGAAATTCAAGAAATCATTAGATCCTACTACAAAAACTTATACTCCACAAAATTGGAAAATCTGGAGGAAATGGACGAATTCCTAGACAGATACAAGGTCCCAAAGTTTAACCAGGACCAAGTAAACCATCTAAATAACACTATAACACCTAAAGAAATAGAAGAAGTCATCAAAAGCCTCCCAACCAAAAAAAGCCCAGGTCCAGACGGGTTCAGTGCAGAATTTTATCAGACATTTATTGGGGATATAACACCAATATTCGCCAAACTATTCCAAAAGATAGAATCAGATGGAATATGACCCAACTCATTTTTTGAGGCTACAATAATCCTCGTACCTAAGCCACACAAAGACCCTACAAAAAAAGAGATTTTCAGACCAATCTCACTTGTGAACATTGATGCAAAAATACTCAACAAAATCCTTAAAAACCGAATCCAAGAACACATCAAAACCATCATTCATAATGACCAAGTAGGCTTCATCCCTGGGATGCAGGGATGGTTTAACATAAGGAAATCCATCAATGTAATCCACCATATAAACAAACTTAAAGACCAAAATCACATGGTCATCTCACTAGACGCTGAGAAAGCATTCGACAAAATCGAACACCCCTTCATGTTAAAAGTCCTGGAAAGAACAGGAATCAAAGGCCCATATTTAAACATAATAAAAGCAATATACAGCAAACCAACAGCCAATATCAAACTTAATGGCGAGAAACTTGAAGTAATCCCACTAAAATCAGGGACTCGACAAGGCTGCCCACTCTCTCCCTACCTATTCAACATAGTACTGGAAGTCCTGGCTGGAGCAATTAGACAGCAAAAGGATATCAAGGGGATACAAATCGGAAAGGAAGACATAAAAACATCACTCTTTGCGGATGACATGATAGTGTACTTGAGTGACCCCAAAAATTCCACCAGAGAAGTCCTACAGCTGATAAACAAGTTCAGCAAAGTGGCCGGATACAAAATTAACTCAAACAAATCAGTAGCCTTCCTATACTCAAAGGACAAACATGTGGAGAAAGAAATTAGGGAAAAGGTACCCTTCACAATAGTTACAAAAACTATGAAATACCTTGGTGTGACTCTAACTAAGGAAGTGAAGGACCTGTATGACAAGAACTTCAAACCTCTAACGAAAGAAATTGAGAGGGATCTCAGAAAATGGAAAGATCTCCCATGCTCATGGATTGGAAAGATCAACATCTTTAAATGGCCATCCTACCAAAAGCAATCTACAGATTCAATGCAATCCCCATCAAAATTCCAACCCAGTTCTTCATGGAATTGGAAAGATCAATGTGCAATTTCATATGGAATAACAAAAGACCTAGAATAGCGAAATCCATCCTCAACAACAAAAAAACATCTGCGGGAATCACTATCCCTGACCTCAAGCTATATTACAAGGCAATTGTGCTGAAAACTGCATGGTACTGGTACAGAAATAGGCAAGTGGATCAATGGAATAGAATAGAAGATCCAGAAATGAGCCCTCATGTATATGGTCACCTGATTTTTGACAAAGGAGCAGTAAACATTCAATGGAAAAAGGACAGCCTATTCAACAAATGGTGCTGGTCCAACAGGCACTCAACATGCAAAAGAATGAAAATAGACCCATTCTTATCTCCTTGTACAAAGCTCAAGTGTAAGTGGATTAAAGATCTCCACATTAAACCAGATACACTGGAACTATTAGATGAGAAAGTAGGGAAAACCTTAGAACACATAGGCACAGGAGAAAATTTCATGAACAAAACACCAATGGCTCAAGCTCTCAGGTCAAAGATTAACAAATGGGACTTAATGAGATTGCAAAGTTTCTGTAAGGCTAAGGACATTGTCAAGAAAACAAAACGGCAACCAACAGAATGGGAAAAGATCTTTACCAACACCACATCAGATAGAGGCCTAATATCCAAGGTGTACAAGTAACTCAAAAAGCTAGACACCAGAGAATCAAATAACCCTATTAAAAATGGGGTACAGAGCTAAACAAATCATTTTCAGTTGAGAAACACGGAATGGCCGAAAAACATCTGAGGAAGTGCTCGACATCCTTAGCCATCAGGGAAATGCAAATCAAAATAACCCTAAGATTCCACCTCACACCAGTCAGATTGGCCAAGATCCAAAACTCAGATGACAGCAGATGCTGGAGAGGCTGCGGAGAAAGAGGAACACTTCTCCACTGTTGGTGGGGTTGCAAGCTAATACAACCACTTTGGAAATCTGTCTGGCGATACCTCAGAAAATTGGATATAGTACTACCTGAAGACCCAGCTATTCCACTTCTGGGCATATACCCCAGAGACACTTTAATACACAACAAAGATATATGCACCACAATGTTCATAGCGGCTCTATTTATAATAGCCAGAAGCTGGAAGGAACCCAGATGTGCTTCAGAAGACGAATGGATACAAAAATTGTGGTACATATACACAATGGAATACTACTCAGCCACCAGAAACAATGACTTAACCAAATTCTTAAGGAAATGGCTGCATCTAGAGAAGATCATCCTGAGTGAGGTAACCCAGTCACAAAAGAACAGACATAATATGCAGTCACTGATAGTGGGATGCTAACCCCAGAGGCTTGCACTCCCCCAGAAACAACTCACAGACTGTATGAAGTCCAAGAAATAAAGAAAACAAAAAATATACATATATTCACAAAACAAGAAGACTTTGACTATTTCCATGTTGCGTTTTGTTTTTCATGTACTTTACGCTTATTGCAACTAGTACGTTTTCAATGCATACTGTGAAGCCCTTGAAAAAAATCAAGTACTGACTAAAAAACATATTCACATGGTTTTATGTAAAATTTATTTTAATGTCTTAAAAAACAGTACTGACAAAAATGTATAATTTCAAGCAAAAATGTTTAAAATCTTTACATTTTCTTTGTTTTGCAAAATAAAGTCGTTTAAAAAAAAAAGACGTATTCTTAATTTATTTAAGTAAGCTAGTAAATATATACTGAAAACTTCATTATTGATTTTAGTACAGATGCCTCCATGTTGATTTCTTTGTATCCCATAGAAAGGGTAAGGAATGGAATTAATACCCATCCTATTTTGATGTTAAGTATAGGAATACCTCATGCAAATGAAACAAGACATATTCTTTGTCTTCAATGTCAATTTTACTTTGTCTGCATGTTAGAAAGGCTCTGACTGAAATCTTAGGGGAAAGATGAGCTATGCTGACATGTTCAAAAGCAAAAGTAATGATCAAAAAGTACTTTACTGCAGGCTCATGTTTAATAAAATGTGAAAGAAAATACATTAAAAGGAATAATAAGAAAAGGAAGATATTCTTACAAGCTAATCTTCAACAATGCCTACTTCCCATTCAACTTAACAGAAATCAACCTTTAGAAATCATTTCTCATATCCCAGGTGCCATTTTAAAGAATTACAAGAATAAGCCTCATGTACTCTTAAAAGAGTGTTCAAAAGAATTAAATGAACAATTGTTATGTGACCTCTAGTGTCTGTCTGATTTGAATTTTACTATGCAATCTATGGACTCGCCATCCCTCAGCTGAAGCCACTGTACTGTGGCTGCTAATCATAGTTGCTATATGAAGTTAAACTGAGTGGTATAATAAAATAAGAAGAATAATAAAAATTATAAGAATATAATATAAGAATAATAAAATAAGAATAAAGCATTCTTCTCAAAGGTCTATACATATCCATGATATTAAAGATAATTGTTTATAATGTACTCAGAGATTATTCTGGTTTAGTTAAATTGATATTGAAGGATTTCCTCTAAGATCAATGGCTTCTCTAGCCCTTGGGCAACTAAATATGGCTGAGAGTGGGAGAAATAATCAATTTCAAAGAATACCACACCAAATTGTTATCTAAAACCAAATGGTCAGCCCTGAAATCATCCATATGAGTAATATAAAGATTGAGCAGTACAGAGGAATTTTAATCCAGAAACATGTCTCCTCACATCAAAAATTGTTCTAGGTCTTGTGATTAAATGGAATGTAAGCACACCTTTAAGCCCTGACAATGATCCGTACATGGGGGGGGGGGGGCAGAAAAGAGTGATGAATCAGAGAAAGACTGGACAAAATGATCCAGAGATAAGATATGCCAGACTCTTAGAAGAAAGTCTATTTAAAAGAGAGTGACAGACCACTCAGTTCAGTTCAGTTAAGTTGAGTGGAAACAGTCTGTTGGGAGTTAGTGCAGTGAGTGAAGTGCACTGGAGTTGAGTTTGCTTGTGAATTCACAATACAGTTCAGTGTATGTCAGCAGACACAATGGAAGACAAATAATACAGTGCCAGATTTGAAAAGAAAATTGCCATGCAGTTAGTATAAGACAAAGAAGAACAATTCAGTGAGAAGTTGAGAGAAACCATCCTGAATAAATCAGCTTAGAGAAGAGTTTGAGCCAGAAATGCTGAGTTGAACTAGTCAGCCAGAGTTCACAAAGAGCTAAATAGGTTAAGTTTATTTAGCAGTAATTCTTAGAGACTAAAATGATACTAGGTCTAGATTAGATTTTATGGAGACTAGAAGGTTCCAGGATTATGTCTAGGTTAGCAGATGGAGGTGGCAAACTTCCAAGAAAAGAATTACCTCTAGTCAATAAAAGTTACTTTTACAGATCAGAATGTATTTTTGAATATACATGCTTATACATACATACATATATACATATATATATATATATATATATATATATATATATATATATATACATGTAACAGCAGCCAATAAAAATAAAACATGAATTTCAAAGAGAATAATGAATAATATCTAAGAAAGCTTAGGTAGAGGAAGCAGATGAGGAAGTGATATAATTAAATCATAATCTCAATAATTAAAAGAAATTATAAAATTTATTTAGTTTTTTTCATGGGAAAAATAAAGCAAATAAAGATGAACACTTTTGCAGTTATACTATGTATTAGTTTACACATTTAATCTTTGTCTCACTTAATCATCACATCATGACTTAAGAGATATTTTAAGAAGCAAAATTCAATTTAAATCTAATTTTTACACATAGAAGCATTTTTATATTTATAGAGATAAAGCTTAGTTCTTACCCCTTTTGCCAAACATTGTAATGTTAAAACCAAACTATCTAGATCATTTGAATGAGGAAAATATTATAAACCATAATTCGAGTTTATCAGTTGTTAGAAGGGATACTTTGAATCTGTTATGCACAGAACTTCAAAGCCAAGAAACTTCTCAAATTAAAAACAAAATGTAATTATTTTTCTACTCTAATGCAGTAGTTATAAACAACACACAAATATAAATAAAATAAATATAAGCACAGAAAAAATACCTCACTATGCCAGCATGAATTCAATTTTAAACTCAGAATCGTAAGTCCTTAAAATATTCTTTTGCTGACAGTTGTGCTTATTCTTATTATACTTGAAGGACACTTGGGGAATTTTGAAAGTAGAAAATGAATGTAAGGAAAAGTAAACTTTTGAGGATTGGGATTGGGGTTTTCTATTTTATTTGAAAGTTTTGGTTTATTAAATTTGACATCTGGGAATAAAAGAGCAGTAAGAAGACCACATAGTGGAGCTTTTGCGATATTAATATTTTCTTTTGGGAAAGCAAGTTTTTCTGTATTATGTTTGTAAATTCACCTTTGACATCCTAGAAAATAAAGTATTATATATGTTAAAAGCACTTAGAATGTAGTCACTGAACATTTCACCATCTTAGGTTATTCACTTTAAAAATCTATAGTCATAAAACACAAAATGGTAAACTAAATTTTAAAAGCATTATTCAATTACAATTTGAATAATATAAAACTCTCCTTCTGCTAACAAACAAATCATATAACACACACACACATATATATATATAGATAGATAGATAGATAGATAGATAGATAGATAGATATAGATATAGATAGATAGATAGAGATATATATATATATAGATAGGTAGATAGATATAGATATATATGGATATATATATATAAACTATTTTCATGCTTTGTTTGTTTAGTAGTGTAAAGTAAGTAAATTTTTATTTTCACAGATTTTTTTGACTATCAGTCATAATACAAAATCATTGTATTTCATTTACTCTAGTCCTTTTCAAACTGTACACTCTTTAACTTGTTTAAAAATCTTTGTTGCTGACAGAAGTGGTATGAATATATTCTACATATCATTTATTCATTTGTAAAGTAATGGTAAATTTGTTTCCAATTGCTCTTATTATGAAGAGTGTAATTATGAACAATGATACATATTTTCATTTACACATATATTTTTAAGATTTCCTAGGTTAGATAACCTGGCATATAATCATTATGTTTTAGCCTTTGGCCTTAAATTTTGATGTTCAAATTTTTGTAAAAAAAAAAAAAATCCTATTGCCATTCTACACACTTATATACAAACTATCAAATGTTTTTGTCCAGCAAAAATAAGTCCAACTCTATTTTCTTTGCTCATACTAGTGGGTATAAAGTAGTATCCTGTGGATTCCAGTTATAGTTCCAAGGATATCATAAGTATTAAGTGATTATTTTAGATTGCTTTTGGTAAGATGACCATTTTTACAATGTTGATGCTTACGATCCATAAGCAAGGGAGATCTTTCGATCTCAGATCTTCTTCAATTTCCTTCTTCAGAGATTTGAGGTCCTTGTCACACAGGTCCTTCACTTGCTTAGTTAGCGTCACACCAAGGTATTTCATATTATTTGTGTTTATTGTGAAGGGTATCTTTTCCCTACTTTTTTCTCGTCACATTTATCTTTGAGTAGAAAAAAACCTACTGATTTTTTTTGAGTTAATCTTATATCCAGCAACTTTGCTGAAGTTTTTTATCTAAAAGTTTATCTAAAAGTTCTCTCGTGGAATTTTTGGTGTCAATTAAGTATACTATCATATCATCTGCAAATACTGATATTTTTACTTCTCCCTGTCCAATTTGTATCCCTTTGATTTTCTTTTGCTGTCTAATTGCTCTGGTCAGAAATTCAGTACTATGTTGAATAGTTGTGGGGAGAGTGGGAAGCATTGTTCAGTCCGTCATTTTAGTGGGATTGCCACATGTTTCTCACAGCTAAGTTTGAGGTTGACTATTGTTTTGCTGCATATTGCTTTTATTATGTTTAGGAATGAGCCTTGCATTCCTGCTCTTTCCAAAACTTTTGACTTGAAGGGGTGCTGAATTTTGCCAAATGCTTTCCCCGTATCTAGTAAGATGACCATGTGGTTCTTTTCTTTGAGTTTGTTTATACGGTGGATTATGTTGATGGATTTTCATATATTAAACCATCCCTGCATCCCAGGGATGAAGCCTACTTGATCATGGTGAATGATCATTTTGATATGTTCTTGGATTCAGTTTGCAAGGACTTTGTTGAGTATTTTTGCATCAGTGTTCATAAGGGAGATTGTTCTGAAGTTCTCTTTTCTTGTAGGGTCTTTGTGTGGTTTAGAAATGAGAGTTATTGTGGTATTAAGGAATGAGTTGGGTAATGTTCCATCTGACTCTTTATTGTGGAATAGTTTGGACAGAATTGGTATTAGGTCGCCAATAAAAAAAACGATTATTTTAATGCAAAGTTCACTTTACACAAAAAATGTACTTTTGTATAACTTTACATATATTTTATTTTACATAATAAAATAATTGAATTATTTTAATAGAAATAATGTTACAACACAATTCCTTTCTGATTTTTTATTCAGTACTACCTAGTCTTCCTCCCTCATACATATTGCACAGCCTCCCCTCAAGTTGCTCATCACTCTTTCTTGATTCCTGTTGTCATATATACTTAAACTATGATGCTGTGTGCTTGTTTGGAGGGGTATTCTTGGGCTCCATGCTTGAGGATAAGCTCTCTATCACTGAACTAATACCCACCACATCTCCTTTCTCTAGCTCCTGTTTTAGAGTTTCTTCTTCTTCTTTTTTTTTCTGACTTTGATTTGTGGGGTTGTATTTATTTGTATGTTTTTGCCACCTACAAAGCCTGAATTTTTCAATTTGATGTTATCTAGTTGTATTTAGATTTACTATATTTGGGGGTTCTGTGGTTTCTTTTGGTCCATACCACAGTTGTTGTTGTTGTTGTTGTTCTTCTTCTTCTTCTTCTTATTATTATTATTATTATTATTATTATTATTATTATTATTATTATTATTATTTTGTCAGCATGATTGGTGTCCTGTAAATCCTGTATATAGTTTTGGTCTTGGGAATTTTATTATCACATCTGATGTACCTAATCGTATCTTTTCTACAACCCCCATTGGTTCACATTCCAGAAAATATATTAACTCAAAACATCTTTATCACTTGGACAGAGTTTCTAACTTCTGTTTGTAAGGTTCTACTTATTATACATAGGGGGTGAATAAAGAACTGTTCTATGCAATATTTTCCATGGTTGCTTTTATGCAAAGTGCAGTTTTAGGGAGAATTTTTCTTTTTTGAACTAATTATATCTTTATTTTTATTTATTTTTATTTTTACAGGTAAGATTATATTTCCCTCCCAATCCACCCTTCTACTGTTCCACATCCCCACACCTACAGAAAGATTTTCCTCTTTTGTTTTATTGCATTTCATTATATTTTAGAAGTTTTGAGACTAGGCATACAATATTCTTCATTAATTCTAAATAATCCAGTATGTTTGGAGAAAAAGTAGTCATAACGTCACTCTTTCCTGTTATTTGTCATGCCCTTTCAACGCACCTGACATCTTTATGAGTGTCACTTTACAGTGCTTGAAAATCTGTAAAGTGAAAATTTAATACAGACTAACAAAATCAACATGGATAAATATGGCGGCAGAGTATGATAACCTGGTGGTGTATTCTCAACATAATCAAACCCAGTATAATTTGGGAATTCAAAAAAGTTTCTTGGTATAATACAACACACTACACATTAAAAAAAGTGTATTTATATAGAAACTCAATTCAGTGTATGTGTCCTTTCTTCCAAGAAGTTGGGTGATTGAGAACAGTGTCTAGGGAAGAATCCAACCATATGTTGGTTATACAAATAACAAAGAGGTCATTTGTGTTAGTGGCGAGAGTCTAGATCTTTTGGGTTCAGGCTCCATCTTAGAGAACTTGACCTAAGGTTGAACTTGAGTTTACTACCAAACTGGGACCTAGCACCAGTTTCCAGATTATTCTCTAACAAATCTACACCTCCAGGTTACAAACCTGTCTCCAGATACTTCACTTCCTAAGAACCACCAAAAGGAGCAAAACAGAAGTTAAGTTTGTGGTTTGGACACTAGGACCAGCCAAATATGTTAAAGGCTATAAGGCCATCTCCCTGAATCAGATTTGTGCCAGGATAGAGACTTGCCAGGCAACGTGTTTCTTGTCTCTGTAAATACTTGTCCTACACTAGGGTCTTGCTATCCCCTCCTGTTTTTCTGTGTGAGAGATGGTGATGTGGCCCAAGCTCCAGTTTGAATAAAGAGAGCCCTAGAGTGATAGCATCTGAGTGGACACCTTGGTGGTCTTTTGTAGTTCAGAACGCTTCCTGGCACAACAGTAGCTATCCCCATTCTTGGTTGTGGGAGATTTCAAAGCCCCAGCATATAAGGCACATTTAGATTGCTATCCAATCATGAACTGGTTGTAGGAGCATGGTATGGTTTGGTCCAACTGACACTGGTCTATTAATTACTGCCATTTTTAGGCTTCTGGATATAAAACTATGTTTTTCCTCATTTTTCTCACCAGAATGACAAACCTGTGTGTTTCACATTCCTAGTCTCTATGGATGTCTGTGGGTGCAAGGACCTTCCTGCAATATCCCAAGTACTCTGGCTCCTGTGATCTTTCTGCCCTTCTTCTGAGTCTCAGGTTAAGGAGTTGTATTTTAAATGGATCAGTTGGGGCTGGGCACTTCATGATTGCTTTTCATCTGTATTTTTTATTTGGTTTTTATTTTACTAATTATTCCATTGGTTTACATGCCAAATGGTATCTCCATTCTGGGTTACCCTACTGATCCACCCCTCATCCCACATGCCCTCTCCCCATCTACTTTACCTCTCTCTAAGGGTGCTTCTTGGACACCCAGACACTTCGGGCCTACTGTGTCAATACTTTCCTACACTGGGTCATCAAACATCACAGGTTCAAGGGCCTCCCATCCCATTGATGTCAGACAAGACCATCCTCTGCTACATATGTATCTGGAACCATGGATCCGTCCATGTGCACTGCTTGCTTGGTAGAAAAGTCTCTGAGAAATCTGGGTGTTCCAGCCACCCAACATTGTTCTTTGCAATCTCCCTCTGCTCCTCCAACCCTTCTTACAGCTCCACCACATGGGTCCTTGAGTTCAGACTGAGGATTAGCTGTGAGATTTTACATCTGCATTGGTCAGGTGGTGGCAAAACCTTCCAGGGAACAACCACACCAGGTTCCTGTCAGCCAGTGCCTCTTGGCAACAGCAACAGTGTCACCAGCAACAGTGTCAGGTTTTGGTATCTGTACACAGGATGGATCACCAGGTGGTACAGTTTCTGGATGGATTTGGAACGATGTCTCAATGACTAGGAACACTCACTGTTCTTCCAGAGTGTCTGGGTTCAATTCCCAGCACCCATATCACAGTCTGCAAAAACTGTCTGCACTTCCATTTCTTGGGGATCTGACACCCCCACACCAACACTTATAAAATAAAGTTCAACAATTTATTTGTATTCTTGATCAATTGTAATTTTATTTAATGATGTCCTTCTGTTGTAAAGAGAAATTTCTTTTTGGGAAACGAAAGCTATACTTAACTTGAAAATATAATGAAAAATATTTAGAATATATTATGCTGGTTTTGCAAAGGAGCAGACATAGGTTTTTCCTCCAAGATCCATGACTTCACAAACAGTGGTTAGCTAATTGCTACCATGTATGAGTTCTTTCCAGTTGAGTGGTCTTGTGTTGAAGTCCAAGAATTCAGCCCAATATCTAGAAGTTATCCAAGGTATGCATACCACAACTGAGTGATCAAGTAGGTTTACAGTTCCATGGGGAGTTATTGTAGTTCATAAGTATTAATGATTTGCAGGACCATTGGTAATTTTCCACTCTCAGAAGCCTGATTGAATTTTCTAGGATCATAAAGCCAGTGCTCAGGGAGGATCTTCAATTCTGTGTCCAATGCAGATAGTGTCTTTAGCAGTAGAAGTTTACCTTCCACCTCTAGGTGGCAGCCAAGAGCAATACCTACAGTCTATGATGTTTTGTCAGTCTGGAAAACTAACCAACATCCTGGAGGAGGGTTACCCATGCCTGGAGATTGGGTTTATTAAGTAGGTTATGTCTCTTGAAGTTGGAAAAAACAGTGCCAGCATGAGTGAGAAATATTTATTTAAATTTATATGATGTGAAATACAAAGTCTTATATTCATTACATATAATTTTAGGTAAATACATAAGATTTTTTTTTCCCTGAGTTTTTCAGACCGACCTGTTGTTATTTTACACTTGTTCTTCTATTCCTCTTTGTTCAGGTCTCTCACCCCTCCCAATTTTCTCCCAATTCTTTCTGTTTATCAATTCAAATTTATTTTACCCTGCTACCTACTTCTCTGTTTTGCCTTTCCAAAATCTTATGGTCACTTTTATTTTCCTGGCTACAGTGATTGTTTCATGTTATCCTTAAAAGGTAAATATTGTATTTCATTGTTACATACCATTGTTCATCAAACTTTTCTAATATCCTGTCATTTTTGTTTGTTGCGTTTATAAAAATTATTTCCTGAAGATCATCCACATTGCCAGTTGGGCAATATTTTTTCCTATTTATTACGTGAATTTTCTTATGTGTTTATCTTGTCCTTTGAATAGTCACAATGAAAGAAGCCTTTGAATTATTTTTCCATGTACCCTCCTCTGGATGATAGAAGAGAAACTCCTTTGATGATAAAGTTTTCCTGAAGGTATGTTTTTAGATGAAATGTCCTGAATCACTGCTTCAGAGGGACTGTCTTTGCTTTCATCTTGATTTGAACCATGGTGGCACATGGAATTGACCTGGTCTAGATGCCTCAAGAATAAAGCAGCACAGGTTTTTATGTTGGAGTCCACAGCTCCTGGGATGCTGAGAACAACCTTTCAGTTTTTGAAAGACCAAGGCACTCCCTCAGGCAGTGGAAGTATTCAGACAGCTTGTGTATCTCTGCATTCCCTAGAAGTAGGTGAAACATATAGAAACTTGATTAATCTCCTGTACCCTGTATATGTTGCAAACATCATGTCACTGTATCCTAGCAACTACCACTGAATTGATCCTGGACACCAGCATTATATTTATTCTGTTTCTAATAAGGGTGTAAAAAGTCTGATTGCTTGCAGTAAACATGTCACAAACTCAGTCTTGCTGTGCTCCATCTAACCTGACTAGGTTAACAGTCATTTCTCATTGGCCATAGCAGATAATTTTACCCATTAACCAAGAGCTGGGGTTTACAGTGGTAAGTTTATATATCCTTTTTTTTTTTAATTGCAGTAGTGTATTGTGCCTCTGGCCAGTGTTTACTAATTCATGCTTTAGAAAGCAGAGTCTTGTGGTCTATCAGCTATCTAGCTTAGACTGAAGTTGAAGGCAAGAACATGACAGTGTGTGTGCTCTAAGAGAATCATTTGAATTGTGACTCACACCACAGACTCCAGAGCAGTGAAAATCCTCCTGAACCAAGCTTGTAGAGAAAACGTAGTTGTTCTAATGCCAGAATATTCTATTTTTCTGCTGAGAAGAACCCAGGGATTCATTATTGATAGGCTAACATGCAAGACACTGAAACATATCCTGATTCTCAGAGGAATTTTGGAGATAAATTGTTTTAGGGTTTCACTAGCAAGAGAAGAATAAAATTTTCAGGAAATATTTTCATAACAGAAAATTAGTATGTGATTAATTATGAAAGGTTTATTATCTTTTGTAATCTAAATCAGATTCTGGCTTTTGAAATGTTGTCTTTTGAATAATTGTTTTATGTAACTGAGGGAACAAATAGTGACAAGAGGCAGAGGTTTTATCTTAATAATTAGAAACACTATTGGCTTCATTTTTGGAATACTCAGATGAGTCCAATGTAAGTTCAGTGAAAAGGGAAAAATATATTTTATTACAGTAAAACCTATACAAAGTAACAAAATAGGATGTCCTCTCAGAGATTAAGCTTTTTTAAAATTCAGAACTAATTAAATTTGGTGCAAAGTAGTATAATATATTAATATAATTCATAAATTAATATAATAAATGAATATAAATTTGGTATTAATTTGTTTTGGTACAAATTGAAATCGTCATTTAAATATCTTATATAATAAAACTCTTTGGTGAAGTTTCTTTGTTTCTTACTAGTATTTTATTAAGCATATTTCTTTAACCTAAAGGTTTTTGAAGAATTTATAAAGAAATTATGACCTCAGTGCTGGGTATGTGTAAGATTATAATCTTAATGTGAGTTTGTCCATTTTCACCTTTTGTCTTGTTTAAATGAATCTGCATATATAGACAATTTTTTCCATAACTTTTTCAGCAAAAGACCACATATTTTTAAAATGAAATTTGATACCTATACCTGACATGTAAACTATAAATTTTAATCCTGATATTTACTGATTTTATAAAATTTACTTTAACCATTTATAGAGAAAATGGAGTCTTAAAGAGTATAATGAGGTAAATATAGGCATTTCAGCTCTGAAGCCAATACATTTGTCTTTGCTATGGTTGCTATTTCTGTGATGAACAAAACCATCTTTGGAATAAAAAGGTTTATTTGTCTTATGTATCCTGAAAGTTCATGACCTCTGCATCAGCTTCTGCCCTCCTAATTTGGTTTTTCTGTAATTCTTGTAATGGCTTCCCTCAGAGTGGATTGTAGTGGTTTGGCCTTTATAGTTTACTTTGTCTGTTGTTTACAATTGCAAGACCAAGAGTACAGGTGTGGATCCACTCACGATACACTGTGCCCTCTCTCATCAATCAATAGTTAAGGAAACGTGAACCCATCTTGTCTGCTTCCAGCATGACCTTCGGGAGAAATCTTTTTCAGTTGAGGTTCCTTCTTCTCAGATGAATAGAACTTGGTCTCACTGACCGAAACCTAGTCAACACAAATCTCCAGGATGCTGTCCATTATGCAAATACTATATACAAATGAAGAGTTACACTCTAAACTGAGCCTAGCTCTTTCCTATTAAGACCAAATAAAGGTACTGATATGTATAATAAAATCTCAAGAGGAAAAACCGTGCTGATTATTTACAAAAGAACATGAAAAAATATTACCAACTTTATCTTTATATCTATCTAGGCTTTTATATTTTGGTTAATGCTTTATTATGGCACACATAAAATTTTAAAGGGAATATATCATAAGAATATGAATACAGATCCATCTTACCTATAATAATATAATTCTTAGTAATAATATAGGTGTGCATTAAGGTTAAGAAAAATTCGTTTGGTATTCTCTTGGCAGTTACACAGAAATGATGTGATTGCAGGCATATAGAATAACAACACAAAGTATTTATTTTTCTAAATTTGGACTCCTGGAGTCTTCTTTCTAGATCACTCAATAAAAGTTGTCAAATTTTTGCTCCTGCACTATGTATGTGCTGAGTGTGTTTGTAGGTGCAGGTGCTTGTATGCTATTTGCATATATTTGTTTTCAGGAACAGGTTATGTTATGTGTGCATATATGCTGTACATGTGTTTTGCATGTGAATAGTGTATTTGTACATATACATTTGCATACGGGTGCCCATGAGTGCACACACATAAGCATTTGCAGGTTTAGGTGTACGTAGGAAGGCAAGAATTTGATGTGATGTAGCTTTATGAGGAGTTCTCTCTCTCACTTTTATGAGACATGACCTCTCCCTGAAGCTAGAGCCATCTTTTTCTCACTGAGCCTGTCTATGCCTCCCAAGCACTGGTCTGAAAGGGACAAGTAAACAATCCTGTTCATATTGATTCACGTTCTGCTAATTGTTTAAAAAATGTAATAAACAATTTATATCCCTATCCCTTTAATGACCATTAATGCAAAAACTGTATAGAGTACCTGGGTGGCAATGTTTAACCAGAAAAAAAAAAAAGTCATGTGATGCATAATGCATAGATAAATGTTTTCCTTTATTTTGAGTTAAAGCCTGTCACAGTTGTTAATTTAAATTGTGTGACATCTCAGTATTTGCCCAAATATCTTGTGAAAACAATGTTTCCAATTTATTTGTGAAGCTAATGGGTAGAAAGTTTCAAGAGTTTTCAAGGTTACCCTATAGTATATAGAGCTCTGAGGATATAAACCTCATTGGGGTTGCTTTTAT
This sequence comes from Micromys minutus, assembly GCF_963924665.1. NCBI lineage: Eukaryota > Metazoa > Chordata > Mammalia > Rodentia > Muridae > Micromys > Micromys minutus. The sequence goes on from NC_137975.1 coordinate 38,234,554, forward strand.
GTTTCTTGTGCTATACTACATGTAATCAAAGAAACTTTGTTCAAGTGCCTTTGTTCAGCAGAAGCAGGTGAACAACATTGTTTCTTATTTGGAAAAGTGTAATGAAACAGTCTTTTAGCATGTAAATCTTTTGGAGCAATTTGATAAGAGGGAGGAAGTGGAAAGGCTTCCAAATGCAGAAAGACTGACTGTGCTCTATGGTGAAGTTTAGTTCCACATTTCCATTTTGAAAATTATGGTATTTACAATCCTCTCTGTGTTTGGCCTTTTTTTTTTTTTTTTTTATTTCAGAAGCTTGGGGAGAGAGAGAGACAAACTGTTTATTTGCATCCATTTGCAGTTGACAACAATCCATTTTAAAGAGCATTTCAGAGAAGATGATGGTAATTCTAATTAATAGCTTGTCAGGAAAACATTTGTTTCAGCAGCTCAGTTGCCATCATGGGTCTGCCAGATGTAAAACTGGCATATTTAGTGTATGTCCCTTAGCTTGGAACACTAATACAGCTTTCCTCTCTGTGAATTCCTAAAGACCTCTGCTATCTGTTAGAATTAACTTCATATGCAAAATATACAGCATGTTTAAAATATCCAAAACCCAGAAAATAAGTACTGATAGTTAACGATAATTACAACGTAATCCAAGTCTGATTAAAAACACCAGGCTTTTTACAGGTGACTAGCAACAGTTTTGTTAGAAAAACTCTTAATTAAGGGAACATAATTTATTTCACATAAGCTCATTCTTATTCTAGCCCATGGTAGGTAAGATAATTGCTTCTCATCTTTTATGAGATTAATTTACAGTTTATTTTTATGGTATATTTTAAACACTACAACAAATATATTAAAGTTCCATTAGGAAACATGTTTTTTTTTTTGTTGTTGTTGTTGTTGCTTTTCTTTACATTTTAAACACTGTAAATTGTGAGCAAAACATACGTATTTGGATGTTTCATAAATACCTTTCTGTTGCTGTTGTTGGTGGTGGTGGGTTTTGGGGGTTTTGTTTGTTTGTTTGTTTTGTGTTTTTTTTTTTTTTTGAGACTTCAAAGTAAATCCCTTCCCATTGCTCTTCAAAGCTTCTTAGATACTCCTCCTTAATGTCTTTAGTTGTTTGTCTGTTTGTTTGTTTTCAAATTTATATCTGCTTTATTTTGTTTCAGCATTTGTTTTAGTTTGGCTGGTTAGTTTTATATATGTTAAGAATACAAAATTTATATAAAAGTGCTTATAATTTGGGAATAGTTCACAAGCTGAGAAATAACATGAATGTAGATTGTTTTGCAGGGTATTTTTTTTTTGCATTTTACAGTTTTTTTTATTTTTTAATATTTTCCTCTTCTTTCTCCTCTTCTTTCTTCTTTCTTCCATTATTTCTCTGGGTCTTTACATCTTTTCTATTGTCCAATTCCCCTAACATCACTTTGGGCTTATAACCCATTTATCCTATTGCTGGTTATGATATCAGAATTCTCAAAATTGCTAACCAAGTGTTCAGGTGAGCCATAGAACAACCACTATCTTGTACATGTGTATGTGTATGTCTATGTGTGAAATGTGCCTGATTGTGCATGTGTGTATGAAATGTTCATCTATATGTGTATGAAACGTGCACATATGTACAATTCTTTGATAAATGCTTATCAGCACTATAGGTTTATTTGGGTTCATATGTTTTCACATATATCAAAGCACCTATATCAATAGGATACTATGACCGTGATGATATAATAACTCAATCTTATATTGGGTTGAAAGGTGAAAAACTAGAAGATTTTTATCTACTACACTATAATACAACCCAAACTGAAATGTCTTGGTTTCTCAGTGACAGTAAAATTTCTTGAGTTCTTTGTATATCTTAAATATTAGGCCTCTATCTGATGGGTTGGTAAAGAGCTTCTCCCACTCTGTTGGCTGCTGTTTTGTTTTCATGACAGAGTCCTTACCCTTACAGAAACTTTACATTCTCATTAAGTCCCATTTGTGAATCTTTGACCTTAGAGCACAAGCCATCGGTGTTCTGTTCAGGAAATGTTCTCCTGTGCCTATGTGTTCTAAGGTTTTCCCTACTTTCTCATCTAATAGTTTCAGTGTACCTGATTTAATGTGGAGATCTTTGATCCACTTGCATTCGAGCTTTGTACAAGGAGATAAGAAAGGGTCTATTTTCATTCTTCTGCATGCTGTGTGTCAGTTGGACCAATACCATTTGTTGAATAGGCTGTCCTTTTTCCACTGAATGTTTACAGCTCCTTTGTCAAAAATCAGGTGACCATATATGTGAGGGCTCATTTCTGGATCTTTTGTTCTATTCCATTGATGCACGTGCCTATTTCTGTACCAGTGCCATGCAGATTTTAGCACAATTGCCTTGTAATATAGCTTGAGGTCGGGAATAGTAATTCCTGCAGATGTTTTCTTGTTGCTGAGGATGGATTTCACTATTCTAGGTCTCTTGTTATTCCAGATGAAGCTTGACACCAGAGAATGAAACAACCCTATTAAAAAATGCGGTACAGAGCTAAACAAAAAGTTCTTAATTGAGGAATATCGAATGGCTGAGAAGCATCTAAGGACATGCTTGACATCATTAGCCATCAGGGAAATGCAAATAAAAAGAACCCTGAGATTCCACCTCACACCACTCAGATTGGCCAAGATCAAACTCAGAGGACAGCAGGTGCTGGCGAGGATCTGGAGAAAGAGGAATAATTCTCCACTGTTGGCGGGGTTGTAAACTGGTACAATCACTCTGGAATCAGTCTGGCGACTCCTCAGAATATTGAACATAGTGCTATTTGAAGACCCAGCTATTCCACTTCTGGGCATTTACCCCAGAGATGCTCCAAGATACAACAAAGGCACCACAATGTTCATAGCAGCTCTATTTATTATAGCCAGAAGCTGGAAAGAACCCAGATTTCCTTCAGTAGATAAATGGATATAAAAATTGTGGTACATTTACACAATGGAGTACTACTCAGCTATCAAAAAAAAATGACCTTATGAAATTCTTAACAAAATTGATACATTTAGAGAATGTCTTCCTGAGTGAGATAATCCAGTCACAAAAGAAGAGACATAATATGTAGTCACTGATAATTAGATACTAACCCCAGAAAGCTCTGAACACCCCAGAAACAACTCAGAGACTGTGTAAAGTTCAAGGAAAAAAAAGAAAAGAAATAACCATTGTTTACTCCTTACACACCAAGAAAACCTTGACTAATTTCACGTTACATCCTGTTTTATATGTACTTTATGCTCATTGTAACTAGTAAGATCTTAATGCACACTATCAAACCTTATTTTAAAAAAGCCAAGCAATGACAAAAATGTATTCTATACTTTTATGCAAAAATGCTTAAAATTTGTACATTGATCTTTGTTTTTTTTAAAAAAATAAACTTCTTCAATTAAACAAAAGAAAGGTTTAAGTATCAGAAAAGGACCTTAAACATTGCAAATAAGTTGCAAGTATTTTAACTCTAACACCTGTGCAAGCATCAGACTCCAACTGAGGCAGGTTAGTTCCAGGCATCAAACCTGAACTGACAATGACAGCAAGATGAAATTCACATTTTCTTCAAAAGTGAATAAACTAACACATGTACAGTCATTTATTAGTGTTTGTATGTGTCTTAAAATTCATATTGGTGGACAGCTTTCAATAATTTAGAGAAATTGACATCTAACAGCAGGAATAGCAGCAACAGTTCACTAGCTGTGTTTTTGTACTAGTGTGTCAACCTTTTAGCCACATTTATCTGAATTGACTGCTGATTCTGTACAAAATGGTCAAAGGCAGTACAATAAGAAGGGCCTCCTTTGGCTCCTGTATTGTCAGTTCTCAAGATAGGAAATTAAGCACTGACCGTGTCTCTGCATATTCAGATCTGACTGGCCAAGGTAAAAAGCTACAGACATATACTGAAGGTAAAATAAGATATTCCAAAAATAATATAATTGTTTATGGGTAAGGAGGGAGGAAGAAAGCAAAGGAAAGGAGGGAGTAAGAGAAGGAGATAGTTGGGGAAGAGATGACTAACTAGGTGGGCATTTAGGGACCATATGGAAACATAATGCAGTAGAAACTTCTGGAAAACATGAGTTTGACCCAATCTAGGACTCTTAGTGATGGAGGATTTGGAGCCTGATCCCGCCCTCTTTCATAACCAGGCCAGGGTTACAGTGGTGGGACTGGAACACCAGCTCAGTCTTAGGAAGGAACAAGGCTGCTCCTTTCCCGATTGTCACGCTTTGTTCTTACCAGGTAAACTCTCCCAGTCATAACTTTTTTTATAAGGACACATCAGATTTTCTGACCTAGTTGGGAAGCTTCACCTTAAGTTGATCAAGTTTGTTCATCGCTATATTTGTTATTCAGATTCTCAATCTACAACTTGAAGAAAGTTTTTACTACATGGTACTCAGATATAGACTTTGTTATTAAAATTGGAATGAATAATGACAATATCCTCTGTCTTAAAATAGTGACATCTAAAATCAATGATAATTTTTCTCCTTTATAATGTGAGGATTACAATATTTGTTTTGTTTTAAATACCTATGAATAATAAAAGCTATATTATATATATGTGTGTGTGTGTGTATGTGTGTATGTGTGTGTGTGTGTGCATATATATTTATATATGCATATGAAGTATGTGTTAGGCAGTGGAGGTACTCTCACAAAGGCCAGGAGAGAGGGCTGCCTCTCCTGGAACTGGAGTTACAGGTAGTTGTGAGTTACCATTGCGGCTGCTGAGAACTGAACATGGGTACTCTGCAAGATCAACAAGTTTTGGTCGCTTGCTGTTTGATTATTTTTCTGGTTTTTTTCTGTGGTAATAATAGGAATTTATCATAAGTATAATTAGTAACACTTATTAAATATTTACACAATTATATTGCTATACTTTTTTTTCTTCTTCATGGTTTGTGTACACACTTTATTTTTTATTTTTTTAAACAAATTTATTTTACAAAACAAAGATAAATGTACAGATTTTAAACATTTTTTGCTTAAAATTATATACACCAATCAGATTGGCCAAGATCCAAAACTCAGATGACAGCAGATGCTGGCGAAGCTGCGGAGAAAGACGAACACTTCTCCACTCTTGGTGGGGTTGCAAGCTAATACAACCACTCTGGAAATAAGTCTGGTGATACCTCAGAAAATTGGATATAGTACTACCTGAAGACCCAGCTATTCCACTTCTGGGCATATACCCCAGAGACACTTTAATACACAACAAAGATATATGCACCACAATGTTCATAGCAGCTCTATTTATAATAGTCTGTTTTCTTTAAATGTTGAGTCACTTTTACATTCCTCTTAAAAACTATTTAAATTGCTTCAAAGCTAATAGATAGGCTAAATGAGCTATTAATGCAATCGCAATTTAATAAATTGGGATCAAATGTTTCCTGTGGGTGGTGAAATTTAGTGGTATGTATATACTGGGGTAGAATCAAAGAGCTGAAAGAGTAACAGATATTTATCAGAAGACAGTATTCTTTAGGAGTTTGTCAAGCCAAACTTTAGTCAAATTTTAGAATAACATTTTAATTCAATATAGATGCAAACTGTGGTTATCCTTCTGAATTCTCTGCTGAAATGACTTATTGAAGGCATGATTCACCCTGCTGACAGTAACATAATATTTACAACGAACTTGCTTTAGTGGCCAAAGAAATTCTAACTTATATAATAATCAGCTCAGATCATAAAAAATACTTGTCTGCAAAAGATTTTTTAAAATACGGTCAGATCATTTTTTTCCATCTGATGTAAAGTTACTTATGTTGAAAAAATATTTTCCTTACCCATTTCCATATTAGTTTCTGTTTGCAGTAGTTAAAATGATTCATTAGAAGATATGTACTATGCACAGATTGATAATAGGGGAACCATATATTACTGTGAGGATTTTTGCCTGATTGTGCAAAACACACAAATAAACTGTAAGTTTATAGAACTATGAAAACTCTACAGTATGTGATTAATTTGTTTATGAAAATAAGGCAATGCTCTTTACTGTATGCTTAACATGCAAGAACTATTTCCCCAAATTTTATTCAAATAGAAAACTCACCGAGAAAGAGAGTTTAAGTTATGGATTTTTAAGGTCATGTTAAGTATTGCAATATGGTACTAACCTTTTACCCAGATGTAATACAGTCTCCATATGCCTTCTCAGCACCTGCCCTTCAGCATGTTTATGGCTGGTATTTTAAACATACAATAAGTGAAGAAAGGGAATTTCATTCAGCATAACCAACAAGTATGCATAAAAAATTCACCTCCATAACTAAAATTCCATTACACATCTACTTAATCGTATTTTTAAAGGAAATACTTTTTTCCTTTTATAGCAATAAAATGCTACATTTAAAATCAATCTGTGCATAACTCACTATCATGGATTAAAAACAGTAGCTGGTGTGGCATTTTTAGCAGGCTATGCAAAATGGAAATGTCACCTTTTCTTTTGGGTGAAAGTACTTTGCTTTTTCCTAGAATAAAATAATTTGAGTTTAACATCAGCTTTAAGAAGAAAAATTCTGTGTTAACTAAAAGTTCACCTAAATGTTATGTCTTGGAAACTATTACTAAATAAGAGAATGTCTTAGGGCATATAGTTAACCATAGGCAAAAGCTGAAAGCCACAGTTGTAACATTTTCTTTTTGGGGTATACGTGGCATTCTCTTAAGGTTAGAAATACTTTCTGAGCACAAAGAAAAATCCACATGAGCAGCTAAATCATATATCCAGTTATATACTAAAGACCACCTATTTTCTCTACTTGATTACTGAGTTTACCAAGGAAGCTGGAATAGCCTAATATGGTTAAAGTATACTGGGATGCAATGCTGAGAAATACACACAGTGTCACTCATGTGCATGTCTGATACTGTGTTCTTCCTCTGGTGTCCTGCTAAAACGTACCAAATAAAATGATTATGTAGTAATAATATATGTAGCAATTTTTACTATATAATTTCTCAAAGGAAAAGAGGAGGAGATATTATGATGAAGACAAAAAGAAATTGGAAGCCACTCTAAATGTAATTTTTGATCCTGCTCTGGAAAGTTTCTAAATTGCTATAGTTCTAAACGTTATAAAAGCTTTGTTTTATAAGGAAAGGATGTTCATTTTCTCCCTCATATGATTGTTTGGTTTTTTTTTTAACTCTTTCCTGTTGTAGTATTACCTGGTGAATTTTGTGACAGGGAAAAGAACGTCATCAATATCACCTATTCCTTAACTTAAAGAAAATCTGGGTTTTCTTTCCTTTTATTTATTTTTTACTTTTACACACTGCAGTTGTAAAGTTTATCATGAGCAAAAGGTAAAGAATGGTGGCTTACTACATTAAGTATATTTATTATTTACTTTTATTCACTGGTAAGCCTCACTTGGATGGTTCTTAGTTATGAGCTAAAATAAGTACGCACAAACACACCCACACACCTACACACAAAAACATACACACATACATATACACACACTCACACACCTACACACACACACATACACATACATACACACATACATACATACATACACAGACACTCACATACACCTACACACACACATACATACATATACATACACATACACAGATACATACACACACACCTACACACATACATCTGGTCAGTTGTTGGCCTACTGAAACTTGTCATTTAATTACATGAAATTATCATCTAATTATTAAGCAGTAGCTTAGGAAATTTTAGTGAAAGATAAAACTCAAGTTCATTAACTATAAGAATAAACTATTTATTGTTTCACACTCCATGGCAAATAACATCTCTATTGCAAGAATTCACAAAGAGGACAAGTAAAATATCCATGATAATATCACATACTGAAGTCTGTATTCTGAAATGAAAAAAAATGAAATGAACATCACATTCAATACACAATCATTGATTATACCAAGCATTAGATAAACTTTAAGGAATCTGTATTTTTTCTATCTATAAAACTATTAGGAAATAATGTTGTAGAAATTATATTTATGTTAATCAAAAATCATTGAAAGAATTGGCTTCAATCAAAATTAAGTTAATGTCTAGTACATTTTCTAATAATACATAAATCAATAAATTTTGTTGGATGGACACATTAGTCAATTTAGTAACTTAGTGTGAAAATAATTTATTTTTAATTTTAACATAAAATCAGTAACTAAAATATCTATAAGGATAACACATTCTCAATGAGTTTGTTTTTTTGTTTATGATGATTTATCTGATATTAATCATAATAAAAGTCTAGTGATATAGTCTTCTGTGTACAATTTTTAGTTGTATTAAATTTTGAATTAATGAAAAATGAAACAATTAACAAACTGAAAATAACCTCCCCATTTCTGAAAGAAAAAATTAAAAAATAAATAACATTAAAGAAAACTACCACCAAGTAAACTGCTGAGCTTTGGGGCACCTAGTACCAATGGAACTACTACCAAACCCAAGGCTCATGGGGCATTACAGAAGTAAAGAAATAAAGATTCTTAATCCACAGTACTGGAAGATTCAATATTAGATTATTTCTCCCAGGAATGTCAGAATATGTACCTTTGAAGTCTCATCAACACGACACATAAACACGGGCTAAGCAAGGACAGTAAATAAAGAAAATGCCAAAGTTGACAATTGGAAGACATTTAGTTCTCAACTATCCACAAAGAAATACTGACAACTAATATTTCAAAAATAGTCTTCCTTGAGAAAAAGCACACAAAATGATTATTCAACACCAAGTGGAGTAATATTATACAGAAAAAAGATTGCTTTTAGGACTAGACATCTATATACAAATGTCCAAGTAAATAAAATTTAACAAGAAAAGAAATTATGAAGTTGAAAAACACCAAGATAAGTGTCTCTAGGAGGGTTTGGAATTAGAAAAGAAACAGGCAATATAATGGGATTTATAATTTCAAAACATAAATAAATAACATAAAATAATATTTTTGTGCAGTATTAAAAATGACACTTCCCTTGTTCTTAGTATTTACTTCGAAGAGTAGAATATGCTGCCCTAGTTTTGCTTAGAGTCACACCTTTCTGAACCTAGATCTGAACTGAGGGCAGGAGTAACTGAAGTTCAAGAAATTCTCACAAACACAGCCAAGTTTGATGCTAGCCAGCATGTGTTCCTTAAGGGTCTGTCCAAAAACCTCAAACAAATACAATAAAAGAATGCATAATTACAAAAGTTTAGAAAAAAGAACACCCAGGAATCACAGTAACCACAAAACTCTCTTTGAAACCTGTGATTATCGAGAGCTGAATCTGATGATTAAGCCACTTTCCCTTAAATGAACCCCACACCATAGACCTTGATTCTGAACTGGAAAGACAGCAGGGTAGGAGAGCAGAATTGATCACATGAGACTCTTTCTTCCATATTATTTACTCTCTCACACTCCTACTCTCTCTCTTCTTTCCTTTAATGAACAGCCCATGAAATCAGGATGAACAGTGGGAATCACTGTAGGGGTCAGACTATAACCAATCAATAAAGCAAAGCCAAGGGCCGTTGGTGGCAGAAGGCTTGGACATAACTGCCTTGGTGGAGAGGAACTTATATATAGTTTCATGAAACATATGTGGGCAATGTTGGCCTTGCCAGAAATTATTTTTCAACAGAGAAGCAATGAAAATGCAGATTCGTCTATTTGTTTACTATGGTTATATTTGACATGGTATGTAGGTGCAATTAACCAATGCAGTCTTTTTAAATGAAAAATAAATACCAAAACCAGGAAACAAATGAACACAGATTCTTCATACACAGCAAAAAGGCAAAATATAATAAAGGTAAGTAGCTAATTCTGGTTTTGACAAAACAACACACAAGTGTAAAAGCATTTTTGGCCACATATTTATAAACATAGAAAAGATTGAAAGAAAAATTGGCAAACATCTTTGTTCTTCAATTTTTTTCTTATTATATAGTTATGAAAAAATATTAAATATCTTTAACATAAACAGATGGTAGACTGTGAATAACTATGTTGGAAATCAAACAAACTCCCAACCTTTATGGTGCAATGAGATAGGAAATTTCATTAGACTAGACAGATAGCTAAACTGGTTAAGTAATTGCTACAGAAGCCCATAATGCCATTCTTAAACCAACATTAAAAGTTATTATTAATGGTGTATTATTGCAGTTTACTTCTGAGAAGTCAGAGATGGAAGGACTTATAGATATTGCTTGTTAGACATTTAAGAAAATTCACATTTCAAATGTAAAAACAGAATGTATTTAATTAAAAATTAATTAAAAAAGAAAAAAATAAGCTCCAGGTTCATTTTGAGAGCCTCTCTCAAACATCTTAGTTGGAGAGAAATAGGGATATACAACAGATGTCCAGCTCTGTTCTCCATACACAATATACACACTCACATGCACACCCAGACACATGTGCAAATTGATACAATAACATTTAAGCATAACATAATCAAACTTCTAATATAAATGACTGTTAAGTAATTTTAAAAATAATGCAACTTTATGTGAGTAAATAATTCTATTTCACATATATTTAATAGCAAGACACAGACATGGTGCTCACTAGAATATTTTGACAACTTAAGCTAATATTTCCATAAACAATTTTTGTTTATGAAAATAAAAACGGATTTCCATAAAAATTTTCATGAACAATTATTAAAAACCAAAGATATTTACTTTGTAATTTCAGATGATGGCTGTGGTTTATGAAGCCATATGACCACATGAAAGACTCTGTGCTTTGCTTATACGTGAACACCTAAATACACTAAGTGGTGCATATTTACATATCAGTGATGCTGTATGTTAATCTTAATAAAGCAGGTGCAATGAAAGGTTTCATTCCTATTAAGTTGAATGTTATAACAAGTACAGCTTGTATTTAATAATAACAAAGTGATTCTCCTTTGAATTAAAAAATATTAAAATATGCTATCCAATAAACTGGGTTCCCAGCTCTGAAGATAACCCATAAAAATTTTTGACTGTCTTCCCTTCCATGTTCTACAAATCCCACAGATCATATACTAACCTTCCTCCCTCTATAAGCTTTTTTTCTCTAGAACCCAATCCTTGCTAAACTAATATGCAGTCCTCCTAGGAAAACAAGAAGACCAAAGGTAGACCCACACCTCTCCTACTGCTTCTGAGATCCAACTCTTCACCACATCCAATCACATCTTCATTTCTCTACAAGGCAATATGCTGTAGTCTATCTTTCTTCTCTGACCCATTCCCAGTGGAGAACACAGATCCTCTTCAAACATTTTAACACACCCAATTACCCTAGCCAAAACATATACCATTACACATTCTAAAAATCCTGAGTGGAAATGGAAAGCAAAGAACAAAACACCAACCCCCCCAAAAAAAAAACAAACCCAAAAATCAACACATACTCTTATAATCAACTGGTAGCCAGAATAAAATCTCAATCAATAATATCCATGACAATAAATCTTCACTAGAGCTCAACTATCTTATGGCAGCAGGCCCTGAGTATTTCAATGTAGCAGAGACACAGGAAAAAGGTCAACCATATTCTAATAATAGCGCTCCTTAAAAAAGAAAATAAAAAGAAATACAGAACAACAACAAAACAGACAAAAACTCAAAACAACTAAGAAAAGCAATTGGAGAAAAGAAAACAATTTTTTAAAAGAGATAACTAATCAATAATAAATTAAGATAAAGAAACAAAAACAGTGAAGGAAACAAATACAACTATTTAAGTTATAAAGTAGAAATAAAATAAATAAGCCACACAAACTGAGAGAATTCTAGAAATAAAAATTTTGTAGTTCAAACAAAAACTAAATCTCTTCCAGCAAAACACAAGAGCATGATGACAGAATCCCAGGTGTGCAAATATGATAAAAATAGATATTTATCAAATAAAATCTAATCAAAAAATCTGCTGACATTAAGTGTCCAGAAAAAAAAAAGGAGAATTATGAAAAGGCCAAACTAAATAGTAAACAAAACAGAAGAAGAAGAAGCCCAGTTCATAAAACAAGGAAATATTTTCAATGAAATTGTAGAAAGTTTGACCAACCTAAAAGAGATGCATATAAAGTTAAAAACATATGCGGAGCACCCAACAGCCATTGTTAGAAAAAAAAAATACCTTGCTACTCAAAATACTAAAAATTGAGGGATGAAGGAATTCAGAGAAAGGGGATAATGTATGGAATGTAAATACAGAGTAAACCCAATAAAAATGAAAAAAATTAAAAGCTAAGGAAGCTTGCCTATTATAATAGTCAGCATCTGACTCCTCAGATTGTATGTTTATTACTTAGTTCCATTTATATTTTATTTCATTTTCTGAGAGACCAGAAAAGTTAATTCATTAAAATGAATCATAAATATGCCGAAACCAATATTTTACATATTATTATAACATAACATAAAAGGTTTATTTTATATTAATGCTTTAAATTTCCCAGATTTTCAAAGAATAACACAAACTAAACTAGAATGCTAGAACTTCCGTTAGGTTAATGCAGATGAGGTCAATTTTTCTAAAGGACTTCTTTTTTTTTTAACTTTATTTTAAAAAACAAAGATAAAAGAAAAAATTTTAAACATTTTTGCATAAATGTATACAAATACAATTGTGTCGGTGGTTGGCATTTTTCTTTTTTTTATAAGGTTTGATACTCTGCATTAAGGTCTTACTAGTTACAATGAGCAAAAAGTACATGTAAAACTGGGTGTAACCCGGAATTAGTGAACATTTTCTTGGTTTGTAATGATTGAGCATGACTTTTTTTGTTGTTGTTGTTTTCTTTTCTTTTCTTTTCTATTTTTCTTGAAATTAACACAGTCTGTGAGTTGTTTCTGGGGCAGCCCGAGTCTCTGGGGTTAGCATCCCAGTATCAGTGACTGCATGTTATGTCTGTTCATTTGTGACTGGGTTATCTCATTCAGGATGATATTCGCTAGATGCAACCATTTTCTTAAGAATTTGGTTAAGTCATTGTTTCTGATGGCTGAGTAGTACTCCATTGTGTAAATGTACCACAATTTTTGTATCCATTCATCTGTAGGGAGCCGTTTGTGCCGCACCCAAACATGGCGCCGGCTTCCCGCTGAGAGCTCTGCAAACAGAGCTGCTGCCCAGCCAAGAGACTTAATGCGCATGCGCCACATACATCATTAGCCCGCTCTCAGGGCATACTATTGAGTTACTGGAGGGCGCACCAATCAGGTAGCAACACAAGTCTCCTAGGCATATATAGCAGTGAATTTCTTCCCCCAAGAGGAGAGGAAGACAGGAGAAGAGGAAGACGGAGAGAGAAAAACCACGTGGAGGGATGGCAGAGAGATACCATGTATAGAGAAGCCCGATAGGAGAGGTTGCGGGAGGTCCCGCGTGGACAGAGACTGGACAGAGAGATCGTTCTTGGGGAACTGTGCGTGAGAGGCCATCTAGACAGTAGAACTCAGTAGAGAGTCCCCGACTCAGAGACAAGTCTCCTGCTCATGAAGCCCCTGCTCAAAGTGCTGTACAATAAAGGTTATTTCGCAGAAGAAGCTGTTCCTTTGTTGCACGCCTGTTCCTAGCAGCGGGAAGCGTGCACGTGGGACAATTCATCTACTGAAGGACATCTGGGTTCTTTCCAGTTTATGGCTACTATAAATAGAGCTGCTATAAACATTGTAGTGCATGTATCTTTGTCGTGTATTGGAGTGTCTCTGGGGTATATGCCCAGAAGTAGAAGAGCTGGATTTTCAGGTAGTACTATGTCCAATTTTCTGAGGAATAGCCAGACTGATTTCCAGAGTGGTTGTATCAGTTTACAACCCCACCAACAGTGGAGAAGTGTTCTTCTATCTCTGCAACCTCGCCAGCATCTGCTGTCATCTGAGTTCTGGAACTTGGCCAATCTGACTGGTGTGAGGTGGAATCTCAGGGTTGTTTTGATTTCCATTTCCCTCATTGCTAAGGATGTAAGTACTTCCTTAGATGTTTCTCAGACAGTCGATATTACTCAATTGAGAATGTTTTGTTTAGCTCTGTACCCCATTTTTAATAGGGTTGTTAGATTCTCTGGTGTCTAGCTTTTTGAGTTATTTGGATATCTTGGATATTAGGCCTCTATCTGATGTAGAGTTGGAAAAGATGTTTTCCCATTATGTTGCCTGCCATTCTGTATTCTTAACAATGTCCTTAGCCTTACAGAAACTTTGTAATCTCATCAAGTCCCATTTGTTAATCTTTGACCTTAGAGCTTGAGCCATTGGTGTTTTGTTCAGAAAATGTCTCTCTTGTGCCTATGTGTTCTAAGGTTTTCCCTATTTTCTCATCTAATAGTTTCAGTGTATCTGGTTTAATGTGGAGATCTTTGATCCACTTATCCTTGAGCTTTGTACAAGGAGATAAGAAAGGGTCTATTTTCATTCTTATGCATGCTGATTGCCAGGTAGACCAGCATCGTTTGTTGAATAGGCTGTCCTTTTCCCATTGAATGTTTACTGCTCCTTTGTCAAAAATCAAGTGACCATATATGTGAGGTCTTATTTCTGGATCTTCGATTCTATTCCATTGATCCACATATCTATTTTTGTACCAGTACCATGCAGTTTTCAGCACAGTTGCCTTGTAATATAGCTTAAGGTCAGAGATAGTGATTCCCGCAGATGTTTTCTTGTTGTTGAGGATGGATTTCGCTATTCTAGGTCTTTTGTTATTCCAGATTAAATTGCACATTGATCTTTCCACTCAATGAAGAACTGGGTTAGAATTTTGATGGGGATTGCATTGAATCTGTAGATTTCTTTTGGTAGGATGGCCATTTTTAAAATGTTGATCCTTCCAATCCATGAGCATGGGAGATCGTTCCATTTTCTGAGATCTTCCTCGATTTCCTTCTTTAGAGATTTGAAGTTCTTGCCATACAGGTACTTCACTTGCTTAGTTAGTGTCACACCAAGGTATTTCATAGTTTTTGTGACTATTGTGAAGGGTATCTATTCTCTAATTTCTTTCTCCACATGTTTGTCCTTTGAATATAGGAAGGCTACTGATTTGCTTGAGTTAATTTTGTATCCAGCTGCTTTGCTGAACTTGTTTATCAGCTGTAGGAGTTCACTGGTGGAATTTTTGGGGTCACTTAAGTACACTATCATGGCATCTGCAAAGAGTGCTGTTTTTACCTCTTCCTTTCTGATTTGTATCCCCTTGATCTCCTTTTCAGATCTAATTTCTCCAGGCAGGATTTCAAGTACTATGTTGAATAGGTAGGAGAAGAGTGGGCTGCCTTGTCAGGTCCCTGATTTTAGTGGGATTGCTTCAAGTTTCCCAACATTAAGTTTGATGTTGGCTGTTGGTTTGCTCTGTATTGCTTTTATTATGTTTAGGTATGGACCTTGGATTTCTGTTTTTCCAGGAGTTTTAACATGAATGGTTGTTGGATTTTGTCAAATGCTTTCTCAGCATCTAGTGAGATGACCTGTGATTTTGTTCTTTGAGTTTGTTTATATGGTGGATTACATTTATGGATTTCTTTATATTAAACCATCACTGCGTCCCAGAAATGATGCCTACTTCGTCATGATAAATGATTGTTTTGATGTGTTCTTGGATTCTGTTTGCAAGGATTTTGTTGAGTATTTTTGCATCAATGTTCATAAGTTAGATTTGTATGAAGTTCTCTTTCCCTGTAGGGTCTTTGTGTGGTTTAGCAATGATGGTTATTGTAGCCTCAAAAAATGAGTTAGGTAGTATTCCATCTGATTCTATCATGTGGAATAGTTTGGAGAGTATTGGAGTTATGTCCGCAATAAATATCTGATAAAATTCTGCACTGAACCCATCTGGAACTGGCCTTTTTTTGTTTTTCTTTTCTTTTTTTTTTTTGTTGGCAGACTTTGATGACTTCCTCTATTTCTTTAGGTGTTATGGGATTATTTAGATGGTTTACCTGGTCCTTGTTTAACTTTAGGATCTTGTATCTGTTTAGGAATTCATCCATTTTCTTCAGATTTTCCAACTTTGTGGAGTATTTGCTTTTGTAGTAGGATCTGATGATTACTTGAATTTCCTCAATTTCATTTGTTATGTCTCCACTTCCTTTTCTGATTTTGTTAATTTTTATACTCTCTCTTTGCCCTCTAGTTAGTCTGGCTAGTGGTTTATCAATCTTGTTGTTTTTTTCAAAGAAGCATCTCCTGGTTTTGTTGATTTCTTAGATGTTTCTTTTTGTTTTGATTTCATCTATTTCTGCCCTAACTTTGATTATTTCTTGCCATCTACTCCTCTTGGGGGTATCTGCTTCCTTTTGTTCTAGAGCTATTAGCTGTGCTGTCAAGTTGCTAATGTATGCTCTCTCTAGTTTCTTTTTGGAAGCTCTTAGGGCTATGAGTTTTCTTCTCATACTGCTTTCATTGCATTCCATGGGTTTTGGTATGTTGTTTTTTCACTTTCATTGAATTCTAGATAATCGTTAATTTCTTTCTTTATTTCTTCTTTGACTCTGCTATTTTTTAACAGAGTGTTGTTTACTTTCCATGTGTATGTGGGCTTTTTATTGTCTTTGTTGTTGATAAAGACCAGCCTTAAACCGTGGTGATCTGAGAGGATGCATGGGAGTATTTCAATCTTCTTATATCGATTGAGGCTCGTTCTGTGTTCAATTATGTGGTCAATTTTCGAGAAGGTGCCATGGGGTGCTGAGAAGAAGGTGTATCCTTTTACTTTAGGATGATATGTTCTGTATATATCTATTAATTCCAGTTGGTTCATAGTCTCTGCTTGTTTTACAGTGTCCTTGTTCAGTTTTTGTTTCCATGATCTGTCCATTGGGGTATTAAATTCTCCCACTATTATTGTGTGGGGTGAAATGTATTTTTTGAGATTTAGTAGGGTTTCTTTTATGAATGTGGGTGCTTTTTTATTTGGAGCATATATGTTAAGGATTGAGAGTTCCTCCTGACAGATTTGCCCTGTAATCAGTAAAAAGTGTCCTTCCTTAACCTTTTTGATAAATTTTGGTTAAAAATTTACTTTATTCGATATTAGAATAACCACTCCAGCTTGCTTCTTCGGGCTGTTTGCTTGGAATTTTTTTCCCACCCTTTTACTCTGAGATAGTGTCTGTCTTTGTCTCTGAGAAGAGTTTCCTCTATGCTGCAAAGTGCTGGATTTTGTTTATGTATCTAGTCTGATAGCCTATGTCTCTTTATTGGGGAGTTGAGTCCATTTATATTAATAGATATAAGGAATAGTGGTTTCACTTTCACTTTCCTGCTATTATTGCTTTTGTAGGTTGAGTTGTGTCTGTGTCTCTTTCTTCTTTTGGTTTTCTTGCTTAGGAGGTTTTTTTTTTTTTTTTTTTTTTTTTTTAACTAAGTTGTTTTTCTTCTCAGTTCTTTGGGTTTTCTACCTATAATTCATAGTAGTTATGGGTTTGTGGTCAGATATTTTGTAAATTTAGATTTGTCTTGAAATATCTTCATCTCTCCATCAATGTTGATTGATAGATTTGCTGGGTATAGCAGCTTGGGCTGGCACTTGTGCTCTCTTCGGGTCTGCATGATGTCTCTCCAGGCTCTTCTACCTTTCATAGTCTCTGTTGAGAAATCAGGTGTAATTCTGATTGGTCTGCCTTTATATGTTACCTGACCTTTTTCCCTTACTGCTTTTAGTATTCTTTCTTTGCTTTGGGCACTTGGTGTTTTGACTATTTTGTGTCGGGAGGAATTGTTTTTCTGGTCCAACCTATTTGGAGTTCTGAAGGCTTCTTTTATGCTCGTGGTCATCTCATTCTCAAGGGTAGGGAAGTTTTCTTCTACAATTTTGTTGAAGATATTTACTGTGCCTCTTAGTTGATATTCTGCTTTCTCTTCTATTCCTATTAACCTTAGTTTTGGTCTTTTCATTGTGTCCTGGGTCTCCTGGATAATTTGGGTTAGGAGATTTTTGGTTTTTGCATCTTCTCTGGCTGTTTTGTCTATGTTGACAATGTTGTCCTTGGCCCCTGAGATTCTTTCTTCCATCTCTTGTAGTCTTTTGGAAATGTTTGCTTCTGTGACTCCTGATTTCTTTTTTAGGTGTTCTGCCTCTAGGATTATCTCTTTTAGTGTTTTCTTTATTATGTCAATTTCCATTTTAAATTCCTTCTTCCATTTCTTCCTCTTTGGTTTTGTTTTTCTCTAGTTCTTTGAGTTCTTTGAGTGTTTTTCTTGTTTCCTCTTTAAAAGCTTCTGATTCTTTTTGCTTTTCCTCCAGTTCTTGTTTAAGGATCTCTATCATTGTCTTTAGGTATGATTTTAGGTCTGTGTCTTCTTTTTCTGGAGTGTTTGACATTCCAATATTTGCTGTGATGGGAGAGCTGGGTAATAGTGTTGCCAGGCTTTCTTGGTTTCCTTGTGATATACTCTTTCACTTTCCTCTTGCCATATTGTTTTCAGTGATATGTCCTTGCTTTTCCCTTGTACATGGTCTGTGTCCCCTGGATCTCTGCTGTTCCAGGTGGTGGATGACCCGAGCCCTGTTCTGTGCCCCAAAGCCACCAGGTGGGAACAGTGGTATCAATGCTGTGTTCCTGGTCCCTGGATCAGGCATGGCAGGGGCATGCTTTCTGTGCACACTCGACAGATATCTCTGCTCCCTGGCTGCTCAGATCCCCTTCTCACCAGTCTTTAAACCTTTGGGAACTGCAGATCCAGGTCTCTAAAGACCTTTTTAAGCTGGGAGAATATTAGCTGTTGTTGTTTTCTTACAGTTGGTGCAAACAATATGTTTTGATGCCTGAGAAATTTTATGAATATAAGTCTTAAAATTAACTCTGAGAACACGATTGATAAAGGTTTGAAAACTTCATCTGGAATATTTGCTTTGTTAGGAAGGGCTACTTGGAGCCCATATTATTCTTGAATGTTGCTTTTTTGCCATATCCTTTAGAACAGTAGTGGCTACAGTATTTGTACTCTAGCTTTCCACCTGAACATACACTGTGAATCATCCCTGCAATTCAGACTTTGTCAACTGTGGAATCTTCACTGAGGACTTATGGTACATAGAAGTCTTGGTAATTGTTGGAATGCAATTAACTAACATGAAAATCATATAATTTCTGAAAAGTCTAAATTTCTCATGTATAATGTGACAAAATTGCATATGTTCAATTCTTGATTCAACTCTACTGATCCTAAAAATATGGACACTGTTTAACACATTTGTTATTGAGAAGTTTCATTGACTTTGTTTATCTAGAGTCTCTCAATATAATAAGATCTCAGCAAACTCAGCTAAACAAATTTAAATTCATTGGAATTTTACTGGGGGCATATATAATTTGAATTAATGTCTGTTCACTAAATAACAAGTGAGAAAAAAACAGAGGATTATAACACTAAAAATACTATTAGAAAACCAAAGTAATATTTAGAGCACTAATAATCCTAATAATTATAGATTTAAGGTGGGTTTATAAGTAATTATGGAATATGGACTGGAAGTTCACTTTAGTTCTTTCTACATGTATTTTTTCTGTCTATCACACAATATTTCTCTCAACCATTAGTGTGACAAAAGATAAACTGCAATTTATAAAATACATCATTAATATGCTATTGAACCTAACTTTGGATTAGGAATAAATTGTATATGTTTTAAATCCTCTCACCTACACACACACACACACACACACACACACACACACACACACATCACAGAGACAGACAGAGACAGAGAATCTAAGAAACAAATCATCACAGACAGAAACAAAGAAATTGTGATTTAAATGTCCTTACTTTAAAAATTATAACTCAGATCTTATAATTCCTTAAGAAATATTGAAAGAACGATATTGACACATGATAGCAATGTAGATTTTCTTCCCATCAGTGATAGGTGGATTTATTTGAGCTTGAATAATTCTTGCAACTTTTCCAGCGATTAAATTAATTGTCAAAACTGTACTTGTAACAGTCCTTGAAAATTTTTATATGATATGATCAAATATTTTGTGTTATCTTGAACATAGGTGAGAACACCGGTATTCACTGGAAACAAGCGACCAACTACACATCAAATTAAAATTTTCCAAACATGTATAGTCCAGTGTGCAGAATTGTTTATTGAAGACATTTATGCACTGATGAGGAGTTATCGTCAAAAAATTATAGGAGAAACTAAGGCATTTGTGCCATTGTAAAGCTTACTCTGTCATGGGCAACAACTACAGAAACCTATATCCCTGAAAAATAAAAGAAAACAAAAAAAGATGAGCATTCAACTAGAATGTTCAATGATTCTCATCTGCTTCCATTCACAAATGTTTTGCATATATCGTGGAAAAAGATATTGGGAATCTTATCACTTTCAAAAGCTTTTTATACTTCAGAGGTTCATTTATTTCCTTAGGCTTGTCATTCAAACACACACACACACACACACACACACACACACACACACACACACACACAAACACACACACACTCACATTTATTTGTAGTCAGTGTCCATAGAGATACTGTCATTGCTAATGATCTGAAAATCTCCTGAAATTCTCTTTTACTTTTTTATTTAGAAATCATCCAGTCATTTATTTGTTTTATACCAGAGATACAATGAATGTATTAAAAAGAAAAATGTTTTTATACCAACATATTTTTATTCTGTTTCTAGACTCCTCCATTTAGAAAACAAGAACCATCTTTTCATTAAGCTGTGGCTCCTTATCTTTTAACCTAAGCTTAGTTTAAGAAAAACTTCACTTGTACAATTATATAACTAACTTTAATAAATACATGGAAATTAATTATCCAAAGCCTCAATACAGTAGCTAACTTTTGGAAAATGACTTAACACAAACAACCTACTTTGCAAAGTAAAAAATATTTTGTGTGAACAATCACCTTCTTTGAAAATTTCTCTATGTGAGTATCAGAACAGATTTACTTCTCTTTTTATTTTCATTTTCTATATTTTGGGTATGCCTTAGAAAAGTAAAACTATATGTAAGCATTGTCAACTATTATATCTAAAGTCAAGATAATGGATTATCTCTAAATAATTTCTGCAATGATTAATTTTAAAACTCAAAATTGCTACCCATAAAATTTGAAAACTGCACTGTTAGATGCTTCTTTATGGGTGGCAACAACTTGAAGGATAAAATGAATGTATAGAACATGGAACTATAAAATTACATGGCCCACAAATACAAAAATAACCATATTCTGTTTGACTAGACATGCAGACTTACATATCAGTAAGTCGAATGAGAAGTCTCAAATGCAGCCAGATGATTGCTATAAAGGTATGTGCTGAACTAGGACTCATTTCAGCCCACAATGGTCACCTACTGACAAAAACACTCATGGGCCAGAAATGAAGAGTCACAAATGGAAAAGCAGTCTCTTAACAATGCATACTGCTGTGTCCTAAGTTCAGTTATATCAATAAGCACAAAATGTCAACATGTCACTTTAAGATAACTCAACATCTATGATTTTCAAAGAAATGTAATACTTCAAAATAAAATTAATCAATTTGCATTAACAAGTCATACATATGCCAAATGAAGCTTTACTTAACAGCTGAAGGTCAAGATTCCAAATGTGTAGAACTATCTTCAGAGAACTTGGAATGTAACATGCTTAGGTCAGGTTAGATATCGTCAATGTCTTCATCATCATCTCCAATATCATCAAACTGGATTTCATAATCATCTCCAGGACCAAATGTATCTGTTTCATTGATTTTAGCATGTTCTGGAAGCTCTCCCTATGCCTTCAGACTTCTTGCTTCATCTGCATTATACTTTAGGATTACAATCAATATGATGTCTGAGGTATTTATCCAAACCTTTTTTCTCAACTTTTCTCTTATGTTGCACAGCCTCCTCATGCCATTAAAACACATTGCTTCCAACCGTCCATTTCCCAGCATCTTGATCACCTCAGCATACTCTTGCCCATCCTCTGTAAACACCAACTCTCTCTTCTCAGACTCCTTCTCATTCTTACCTCTGCACCTGTTTTTGCCTCCTTTGTCTTTATTCTTTGGCATAATGGAGAGGACAACCACAGGAGTGAGATGAGGATTCCTGCTGATAGTGGCTATCACTCCTTTCCAGGAGCTACCACACTACTAGGATGGGCAGCAGGAAGTATCTAACAGTGGTGGATCTGAAGTGACTGTGAAGCTACCCTGTCAGTACAGAAGATCCACGGCAGCAAACAGCATTCCAGGTCCTGGCTCCTGATAGCTATAAAATAATATGTCTGCTTCTGGCCTGGTTCTCAGTAAGGTGGAGTCTCTCCAGTGGTGACAACTGTGGCAGCGTGGCAAGCAGCAAGACAAAGCACACTTCCTAGGCAACCTGAAATTTTCTTCCATACATGTTGTTGTCCATACTTTCTGTTTTCTTACATTCCAAATAAAGAACAGGTATTATTTTCAATGTTTTAAACTCATATTTTATAAGCCAGTTAGCTAAAGTACAGTGAATGAATACCAAAGTTCTCCCAACAATGCTTAAGTATTTTCATTATGTTTAATACCACAATTTGTAATTGTTATAAGTAACATAATAAGCACACGTTTTACATGTGCCTATGTTTGCATGTCTAGTTTTCAATAATGTTATTTTCTTTCACGAATCGCACTCTTTTGTGGACTTTCTGCCCATCTCGATCACCTTACACTGGAATTTTAGTATCCATGTACTTATTATCAAAAAGAGTGTGCATAGAATTGTATACATTAACTTATGAGAAATGATGCTATTTGACAAAAATTCATATGAATTACAAAAAGAGATAAGAACCATAGTGCTTTCCTAGTTTCAACACTGAAAGAGTTATATTTTCCTTTTGTTTGTGTGATGTTAGAAAGTAAGAGAACATGTAATTGATAGTGAAAGAGTCAATCTGTAAGTACAGATCTATGACAATTACAGCAACTTTAACTGTAAAGAGGCTGAGAAAATACAGGATTTAGAACAGGTGTGTGTCTCAGTGGCTATGGTAGTGTGGCTGCATGAAGAGTTTGCTTAAAATATGAATACAATTAAGCTAACTCTATAAAGAACATGTCACATATCGAGAAAAATAAAAATCACTGTAAAAGAACAAGGAAAGTATTACATGATTACTTGTAATCTAATATTGTTCTAACATTTCTAATATTTAACAAAAAAGAAACCAAATCAAACAATATGATATAGAACTAAACAGAGAACCTTACAACCAAAAACAACCCAAGATTCAACCTTACACAAATCAAAATGGTAAGATCAAAATATCCTTTGACAGTACATGTTGGTAAGAATGTGGAGAAAAAAAAAAAAAAAAACAACGCTTCTTCATTGATGGTGAGATTGCAAACTGGTACAAACACTTTATAAATTTTTCTGGAGGTTTCTCAGAAAATTGGAAATAGATCTACCTGAAGAGCCATTTACACTACTGTTTGAAATATACCCGAATGATACCACACCATGCCACAGAGGCACATGTTGTCAGTCCCACTTGGGAGGGAGGAGAAATCAATCAGTGGGGAAAAGAGGGAAGAACCTGGGTGCAAGAAGGGACAGGTAGGGGAAAAGAAGAACATGATCAGTTAGTTATTGAGGAAGGGAAACAAGACTAAAGTCCTGAGGGCTGTCTGAAAGAATGGAAACAGGCAACCTCTGGAGGTAGGAGGTGGAAGAACCCTCTAGAATGTACCAGAGACCAGGGAGGTGTGGGATAGATACCCAGGACTCAGAAAGAGGGACATTAGATAAAATGACCTGCAGTGAAGAGAGGAAACACGTAGAGTTCACCTCCAGTAGAACGACAGAACATCAAGTTGAGGGATAGTTTGCCATACCACAATCAAAAACTCTGACCCAAAACTGTTTCTCTCTAAAGTAACTGGAGGGACAAAACTCAAAAAGAGCCTTGAGGAAAGGAGTTCCAGTGACAGGCGAAAATTTGCATACATCTTATGTTTAAAAATTTTTATTTATTGAATTAATATGTTAATTTTTAAAATATTTAATGATTATAATAATTAATAATTCAATTGAATAATTTGTATTATATGTTTAATAATTCAAACTATTTATATGCTATTTTATAGTGTTTTATTCCACTCATAAATGTGTGTTATAATAATTATGAACAATTGTGAGTATAATGTGTCAGGATATTATTTTACTAATAGAATTATTTGGAATATTTTCAAAACCATTATCTGGAGAAATTGCTTAAACTGATAAAAAGCACAGATCTCAGTTACAAATACATGAAAATGCTGAAGAGTCTGTTACATTGAGAAGTTTAAAAGGTGAATTCTTGTTGGGTAGCTTGCATAAACAAAACCAAGTGTTTTAAAAATGGCAGTGAAAGAGTAATTTCCTGTTCCTGTTTATATGATATGAGAAACAGAAAATCATATGACTGTGAAGGAATGATGATATGAGTTTAGAAAAAAATACTAAAATAAATCATCTTTGCTGCAATGCCTCGGGAAGATAAAAATGAATTAAGAAACTAGTGAAAGAGTGACCGAAGGGTTTTCTTAACGAATTAAGTATATCAACTTAATTACTCCTGACTGATTTTTTCAGGTTGACATTTTGTTGCCAGTCAACTCTTTACTGAACAATTCTAAGAGAACACATCTTCACATAGAAGCAAATGTGATATCATGGTAGGAGCTCCATTTGGTTCAGATGGGAAAGTAAAGATCTCAGCCTGGGATGGAGCAAGACGATTTGTCATTCATGCAGAAAAGGGCAATTGAGGTCTACTTTGTGGCTAAGTAGCCATTGGGCAGAAACTGCTCATTTCATCTATAGAATAATACTGTCCAGAAAGAGACACATTATGAAGAATACATTTCTACATTTCAAAGTCTGTCAGTGATCCTGGGCCAGAAGACTGAAGACTTACTCTCATGTTGCTAACAGAGGACTGCTAAAGGAGATCTGCCTCTACAACCTGTCGATGCTCTGATAACCTTGTTAAACTTCATATGTTCTTAGATATTTAGCTATTCTTAGATTTCTGATGGAGTTGAAGACTAATTTAGTCTTATAAGATACCCAAGCTAATTAACTTTGTGAAAATTATAGTCATTTAAAATATTTTCAAGTGGTAATAGTTGTACACAGCTTATATTTGAGGGAAATGTTTTTTTTAAAGTAAGCAGAAAAGGTAATTTCTGTGTTGATATTAAGGTGATACATGATTGGACAGTGGAGAGGTAGCCCAGGGAAAAAGCTAGGAAAACAGAAGAGGAAGAGCAAGGCGGAGATTTCTCGAGGAGGAACTAATATAGTGGGATCAATTTATGTTCCTCTCAGCGTTTCTCTTCATAAATAAGGTTGTAATGAATATTTTAAATGGGATGAAAATGGATAAGATCATTTGACTTATAAAAGTTAGCAAATTATATTATATAAAAAAAGAAAAGGGGAAATTGAAAATATTATGTCTTCAATTCTTTTAATCTAAATACAATGTTCAGAAGCAAAATGTATTATAGTCTGATGACTGACAAAATAATTTAGTACTACTCTACTGGGCATGATAACTAATGAGAAAATTGTGTATGGCTTTCTTTGACTTTAGTATCTGATGAGTGGAATACTCAATTAGGTAATTACTCAAATTAACTCTAGGGTCATTTTGAGATGATAATCACCAATATATTTCTGACCAACTGATTAAAAGACACATTAATCTCAACAAGTATTTTTAAATCTGCTTCCCATGTGCATTAAGTAAAATTTGAATACACTCAATTCAATTAATATTCAATCAGGTCACTTAAGGTGAAGTGATTATACTAATTTAAAATATGATGACAAACATAATGTGGAATTCATCTTGAGAAAAGTTGAATATTAAACTTATGAGAACAAAATCTGCTATAAATTTGAATGTACTTTTCTTCAACTTATTTATGGCAACGGTGATAGACACATTATTTTTGTTCTCTGTTAGATGGCATGTGGGTGCATTTAGATGAGCTTAGTCTGATTGCATTTATTTTAAGCACATACAACACTCTAAAGCAAACACTGAGGCTACCAGCTAAGTGCATGTGTGTGTGTGTGTGTGTGTGTGTGTGTGTCTGTGTGTGTGTGTGTGTGTAGATAAATAGATACATAGATACATAGACAGACAGACAGACAGACAGACAAACACACACACACACACACACACAGAGAGAGAGAGAGAGAGAGAGAGAGAGAGAGACAGACAGACAGACAGACAGACAGAGAGGAAGAGAGAGAGAGTCCAAGTTATTGTATTTTTTTCTGTCATCATTCCAAATATTGTCCCTATTTCTGGTTCTCCCTCTACGAGTCCATTACTTCATATTCTTTACTGCTGAGAGGGTGCTCCACAACCAACCTAATCCAACCTAATCCAACTAGCATTCCTCTTCTTTAGAGCACCATATTTCTACAAGATTAAGCACATCCTCTCTCACTGAGGCCAGACAAGGCAGTTACCAGATATGTATGTAGCAAAGGCCATGGAACAGCCCATGTATGTTCTTTGGTTGGTGGCATAGCCTATGGGAGCTCTGAGCTGTCCACATTAGTTGATATTTGTTCTTCTTAAAGAAGTGCAATTCCCTTCAGTTCCTTCTTTTCTTCCATAGGGATGACCGTATTCAGTCCAGTGTTTGGCTCTAAGTATCTAAATCTGTTTCAGTCGGTTTCTGGTATAACGTCTCAGAGGACAGCCATGCCAGGATGCTATCTGCAAGCAGAACATGACATCAGTAATAGTGTCGGGGTTTGATGCCTGCATGCGAGATGTCCCAAGTTGGTCATATCTCTGGATGGCCTTCCCTTCACTGACTGCTCCACTTTTGTCCCTGCATTTTCTTTAGCAGAAACAGTTATTGTTCAAGTATTTTGAAGATGGGTGGGTGACTGAATGCCTCAGATGTGGTGCTATCTACCTACTGGAGATGTTTAAGTTTTATTTTCCCACTTTTGGGCATTTTTGCTAAGGTCATCCCCATTGGGACTAGGAGGCCTTTCACATCCTTGTTGTCTGTGAGTTTCTAGAGCACCCCACACATGCACATTCTGTGGTATATTTTTAGTCATTCGCTTGGCAATCCAGACTTCTCTCCTATATCTCTCCATACCTGATCCTACCATCCCTTCCTCTAAACTCAGATAATTAATCAAGTGATACAAGATTTAATTTTTCTAATTTTGTCTTATAAAGGTTAAGATACTTCATTTTAACATAAGAAACAATATTTCAAATATTTATGAAAAGTTTTAAGATCAATCTTATGGGCTGAATAACTACCAAACTTACCAGGGTTAATGTCAACAAGTCATAAAATTATATTATAAGAATAAATATTTTAGCCATATAAAATGTTCTAAAGATAAAGTCTAGGAGCATATATGTTCGGTGTAGGACTCTATCATTGTGCTAAATTCCCAGCCTAGGAGCTAGATAGTTTTCAAGGCTAGTTTAAATTATAGATCTTGAAAATTATCCATATTTGGACACTAAATAAAATCAATGATATCCTCTTTTTTTTTCTTTGATAACAAGATAGAATTTATTATAATCACATTTTAGAGATGAAGAGGGCAAGTGTTTGAAGATCAGTATAAAAGAAGCATAACCATGATTCAATCTACATATTTAAAGGCAAAGTCATTCCTCTTGAGCAGTCCTGGAATCACATGCAGATTTTCATAGTTTTTGGTTCGGAAGCAAGGCATTTTCAACATAAAATGTTAAATAGCATTATGTATCCACATTTGATGCACAGCATTATTAAATTGCTGGCTAAAATAAAATTCCCTAAGTTTAAATCAATCCACAGTGTGTCTGTGTGTATATATATTAGTTATATATAAAGAATTGAAAACAGATAAACATGTCTCTATGAATGCCTGCTTTTATTTGATTGGTTTTTAAGGTTTTAGAAAATCGATTACTAAAGACACATATAGAGGGGTTTTCAGGTGTTAACAACAACATAAAGCAAATCCACACTTAAAACAAAGCAAATCCCATACTTAAATAAAACATTTCAAAGTTGCAGTACACTTATGACAAGGGTGCTGATCTAGTTCTGTTATGTGAGGGCAAGAGAAGATCTCTCTTTAATGTTCATGAGATTCTACTTGCAGGTAAAATATACTTTTTCTTATACTTTGATGCTTTAGAACAAGAAATATTCTTTTCTTAATTGAACAACTTTATTTTAAAAAACAGAGATAACTGTACACATTTTAAAAGCATTTTGAATAAAGTATATAAATACATTTTTATCAGTACTTAATTTTTTAAAGGTTTGTATAGTATGCATTAAAGTCTTACTAGTTACAATGAGCATAAAGTACATGTAACAGAAGATGTAATCTGAAAATAGTCAAAGATTTCTTGGTGTGTAAAGATTAAGTATAATGGTTTTTCTTTTCTTTTTTGTTTTTTTTTTTTTTTTTTTTTGGTCTTTGTTTTTCTTGAACTTCATATAGTCTGTGAGTTGTTTCTGGGGTGTTCAGAGCTTTCTGGGGTTATTAATCAATTATCAATGACTGCATATTATGTCTGTTCTTTTGTGACTGGGTTACCTCACTCAGGATGATATTCTCTAGATGTATCCATTTTCTTAAGAATTTCATAGAGTTATTGTTTCTGATAGCTGAGTAGTACTCAATTGTGTAAATATATCACAACTTTTGTATCCATTCATCTACTGAAGGACATCTAGGTTCTTTCCAGCTTCTGGTTATTATAAATAGGGCTGCTATGAACATTGTGGTACATGTATCTTTGTTGTACGTTAGAGCGTCTCTGGGGTATACGCCCAGAAGTGGAATAACTGAGTCATCAGGTAGTACTATGTCCAATTTTCTGAGGAATCACCGCACAGGTCTTTCACTTGCTTAGTTAGAGTCACACCAAGGTATTTTATATTGTTTATGACTAATGTGAAATTCCATAATTTCTTTCTCTGTATCTTTGTACTTTGAGTAGAAGAAGGCTACTGATTTGTTTGAGTTAATTTTATATCCAGCCACTATGCTGAACTTGTTTATCAGCTGTAGAAGTTCTTTGGTGGAATTTTTGGGGTCACTAACATACACTATCTTGTCATCTGAAAAGAGTGATGTTTTTATTTCTTCATGTTCAATTTGTATCCCTTTGATTTCCTTTTGCTGTCTAATTGCTCCAGCCAGGACTTCCATTACTTTGTTGAATAGGTAAGGGAATAGTGGTCAGCCTTGTCAAATCCCTGATTTTAGTGGGATTGCTTCACGTTTCTCACCATTAAGTTTGATGTCGGTTATTGGTTTGCTGTATATTGCTTTTATTATGTTTACGTATGGGTCTTGGATTCCTGTTCTTTCCAAGACTTTTAAGATGAAGGTATATTCAATTTTGTCAAATGCTTTCTCAGAATGTAGTGAGATGACCATGTGTTTTTTTTCCTTTGAATTTGTTTATATGGTGGATTGTGCTCATGGATTTCTGTATATTAAACCATCCCTACATCCTAGGGATGAAGCCTACCTGATCATGGTGAATGATGGTTTTGATGTGTTGTTGGATTCGGTGTGCAAGGATTTTGTTGAGTATTTTTGCATCA
Organism: Micromys minutus; assembly: GCF_963924665.1. Taxonomy (NCBI): domain Eukaryota; kingdom Metazoa; phylum Chordata; class Mammalia; order Rodentia; family Muridae; genus Micromys; species Micromys minutus. Next base: position 38,264,201 of record NC_137975.1, read on the forward strand.
ATGTTCATAAGTGAGATCTTTCTGAAATTCTCTTTTCTTGTAGGTCTTTGTGTGTTTTAGGAACAAGGGTTACTGTTGCCTGGAAAAATGAGTTAAGTGATGTTCCATCTGACTCTATTTTGTGGAATAGTTTGGAGAGTATTCGTATTAGGTCATCAATAAATGTCTAATAGAATTCTGCACTGAACCCATCTGGACTTCGGCTTTTGATGAATTCTTCTATTTCTTTAGGTGTTATGGGATTATTTAGATGGTTTTCCTGGTCCTGCTTTAACTTTAGTATCTGCTATCTGACTAGGAATTCATCCATTTCATCCAGATTTTACAGCTTTGTTGAGTATTGTCTTTTGTAGTAGGATCTGATGATTTCTTGAATTTCCTCAATTTCAGTTGCTATGTCTTCACTTTCATTTCTGATTTTGTTAATTTGGATACTCTCTCTTTGCCCTGGATCTCTACTGTTCCTGGTGGCAAATGGCTTGAGCATTTTTTCTGTATGCAAGGCCATTCTGGGTGGAAACCTAGTCCCTAAGGCAGAGTTCCTGCTCCTCTGAACCAATTGGGAGACCGTGCTTTCTGCGAGGTTCACCCAGAATTCCCTAAGCCCTGGCTACTTACAGCTCAGTCTCACCAGACCTGTGTCCCTGGATCTCTGCTGTTCCCTGTGGCAAATAGCCTCCTATGATATCCTCTTAAGATTGATGCCAGAGAAAGCATTCCATATAATAAAATCAAAATAAAAATGGTCATATTCACATACTTTGAGAGATACATACACTAATCAATGAATGATGACAGTCTCTAAATGGCAATATCTTTAGTAAATTGATTAGAGTTTGATTACATCTGTGGTTACTCAGAAAATGTGGCTGACTAGAATAATTTCATAATATTAGGTAGAAAGTCACAGTGTCAACATCTCTCTCCTTTACTAGATAACAATACCATTGTAGGCATACATTGAAGGAATGGCAAATGAAATACAGAGCTAAAGAGAGAATTCTGTTTTGATTGTTTGTTTGGTTTTTGTTTTGTTTTGTTTTTTTCCTGTCCTTGCAATTTTTTTCTTAAAATTTATTTAATCTTTTTTTTTTTACACGGTGGAGAATTTTTAACAAAAGGACTTTTAATGTCTGAGAAGTAATTAAAAAATGTTCAACATCCTTAGTCACCAGCAAAATGCACATCATAATAATTTTGAAATTCCATCTTATACCTGTCAAAATAGCTAAGATCAAAGACTCAAGTAACAGAACATGCTGGCCAGGATGTGGAGTTCAGGGAGATTCCTTTATTACTGGTTCGATTGCAGACTTGTAAAAATACTGAGGGAATCAATTTGGTGATTTCTCAGAAAATTGGGACAACTGTTCTACTCCAAGACTCAGATACACCACTCTTAGACATATACCAAAATATGCCCTACTATACCACAAGGAGGCATGCTCTCCCCTGTTCATAACATAATTAATTTTAAGATTCTATTAACCAGACCATTAGATCATTGAAAATACTTTCCTTAGAGTTAATTCCAAATGAAATCACACTACCAATTTTTCTTATCTATTTTTCTATAAAATAAATCTCTTGCTTCCTGTTCCCCCAAAATAGACTTTAGAAATGATCTCCTTTATTCTTAAATATAAATTACTGAAATTGTGGAAACCAAGGAATTTAAAAGATATCATCTTAACTGGATACAAATGGAATGCATGATAGGCATGAACAAGCTTCTGTCATAAAATACACAGCATAAAATAATTGGTTAGAATTTACTACCATTTACAAGAATTAAGTTTGTTGAAAATAATATGGTTTTAATTAAAATAAGAAAATTAGACAAAAATCCTATAAAATTGGTTTCTATTGCAATTTAACCATAAATTTTAGCTTTTTTTCCTGTTGCTGGGTTAAAATATCATGGGAAAATAATATAAGAAAAGGAGAGTTTAATTTTTCCATAGTGAGGTTTCATCAGTGGGAAGCTAAGAAAGTGATGGGTGTTTGAGGTGCTGATGACATTGTACATTCATTGTAATCAATAAGATTGTGTTTCCTAACTCTTAAATCTCTCTCTCATTTTTATTCACTTAAATATCCTTACCCATGGTGGAACAGTGATGTGTATAGCACCTTTCTACCTCAATTAACTAATCATGATAATACCGGAGAGACATATTCACAGGACAAATTGCCTGGAATATCTTTCGATAATGTTCACAGGCTTGTTTCCCATGTGAATCTAGATCCTATGAAGTCAAAAATATTAAGTATGTTAACATAAAAGTGATTAAAATTTATGTGAAAAAATAACAAAGCAATCTCTGACTTATGACTAATATGTAAGACAACATGATCATAAAATCAAATTACAGTTATAGTTTCCAAGCAACAAGTCCTTGATGTTTTCCAAAGATTTCAGTATGAAAATACAGTAATATTTGAGGTTATCAATTCCATAACAAGTGCCTATGAATAATATTTATTACCCTCTATATTATTACCTCATGTTCATTTTCTCATTCTACAGCTCTTTATATCCACGGCTAACAATAATCCAAAAATATTAAATTAATGGAAAGTTCCAAAAACAAACTTTCATAACTTTACAATAGCCTCCTCCTCTGCACAGTTCAATTGAATATGGCAGTGCCTCAATGTTTCTTTTTCAGAATGTGAATCTCTCTTTTGTCCATTGTCTTCTAAGTATATATCTTAGCCACCAATTTTCCTTTCCTTTGCCACTTGAAGAAGCAGATGGATACAGAAACTCTCCCAGTATCTCAGTGCCTTTGTTGAATAAACAGTGGTTTTATCTAAAAATGGCTCTAATGGAAAAGAGAAGGGATCTGAGTGACTCAGGCTTGCCACAGAAAAGGTACAAATTGTTTCTTTAAGTGAGTTAAGAAAGTCTTCTTATTTAAAGGTGTAAGAAACTGTACCCTTATTTCAACAACTGTGTCTAGTATGCAAGACATTCTGAGACAGAGGGACAATATTCCTAAGTGTCCCTTTTATTTCCTTGGATGAAGTGGTAGGATCAGTGTTAGACCCAAGCTGTATGAATACACAATTCTAGCTGAGCCCAGAGCATTTCTTTCTCTATTCTGTGGGTGTGGAATATTCAACCTCCATACAATCTACTCTTCCAAACTGACTGACTCAATCTGGTTTCTAGCAGTAACTGACTGAATTGTTCTGTCTAGCCTCAGACTCAGTTTGGTAATATAATCTAATCTTCTGGCTCCTTCTCATTCTCTGCCTCCTTTTGTCTTCACCTATGTCTTGATTTTTCTATTACTTTTCTCAGTAAAACTGTCCTTAGAAAACTGCCTTACACACACACACACACACACACACATACACACACACACATACACACACACATACACACACACACCAGCACCACCTGTTTTTCTCTCCCACACTGTTTTTAAATAGTTTCTCTTTCTTGGATGTGTTCTCCTGTGAGTTTGGCAATCCTATATCTCAATCATTCTGCCAAATTATTTTTGAATTGTCACACCTCGCTGCCCTTTGATTAGACTTTCAAACTTGAGTACTTCCTTCAATAAAACAAGATTTCCTTTATTGTTAGGTTTTAAAGGTATATACAAAGCAAGTCTGTATTCTAGCAAGATCATACTGTAATCCAAGGTGTATCTGCTTTCCTGTCAGATACACATTGCCATGGCCAGAGCAGCCATGTTGCTTAATTAAAATTCCTCTAAAATTCCTTCCCCATCCACCTACTCCCTTCTGCCTCCCCACCCTGCACTCACATTCCTCTAAAGTGGGACACGGAACTGTGACAGAACCAAGGCCTGTCCTCCTATTGATGCGCGATAAGGCCATCCTCTGTTACCTATGCCGCTGGAGCCATGAGTCCCTCATGTGTACTGTGTGGATGGTGGGTTAGTTCCTGGGAGCTCTGGGTGGGGGTGAGGGGTCTTGTTGGTTGATACTGTTGTTTGTTGTTCTTCTTATATGGTTGCAAACCCCTTCAGCTCCTTCAGTCCTTTCTCTAACTCCTCCATGCGGATCCTCATGATCAGTCTGTAAGCATCATCATTGGGGACCCCCTTCTTGGTCCAGTGGTTGGCTGTGAGCATCTGCCCATTTGTCAGGCTCTGGCACAGCCTTTCAGGAGACAGCTGTGTCAGGTTTCTGTCAGCAAGCACTTCTGCAATCTGCAGTATTGTGTAGGTTTGGTGACTGTATGTGGAATGGATTCCCAGGTGGGGCAGTCTCTAGGGATTTCTGGAGGGGAAACTAGAAAAGGGGATAACATTTGAAGTGGAAACATAAAAGCTATCCACTAAAAAATAAAATAAAACAAAAATTAAAAAAATAAAAATCACTGATAAAAAATCCACCAAAAAAAAATTTCCTCTAAAAATGTTTTACTGAACTTTTATCATGGTTCACTTTGTTTTTAACTTTGTATTGGTTCTTTGTAAATTCCATATTATGCACCCTAATCCCATTCATTTCCATCTTCCCTAATATGCAGCCCCCAGTTTACCTTGCTTACCACCAACAGAGGGAAAAAAAGGCTCTTTTTGGGAGCTGTAGTGTGTCTGGGATCTACCTAACCTGATCAGCTCACCAGTTCTTCTACTACCATGCCTTCAGTGCTGTCTCACCTACAACACCCACATCTAAGAATAGCTCTATCCTGCTGCCCAGGCAAGGAACAGGACCAGTTCTCCCAAGTGCTACAGCAGATTAGGCTAGGACCAGGTATTTAGGCTGCATATACCCAGGGTTGCTTTCCCTGCAATTTCTGTAGCTTGTGAAGTTCTACTCTTCTGAATATGCAGTTGGATAGAGGCTGTGAGTCAGCTTTCATACTCTTATGCCCTCTGGGTAAGATCTCCCATGATGCCCCGTGGGAGGTTGGTCTAGTTCTGCACACCCCTTAGACATCAACATCAAGAGTAGTCTTAGGAATGCTGTGCCCTCCTAGTCCATTATCAGCTATGGGAAGGGGTAATCTTAGGTGTGGTTTGCTAGTCTAAACCTTTGTACCACCAGACTAGTGGTAGTCTCAAGCTAGCTTCCTACCCAAGCCCCATTGTGCTGTTGTGTTAGTTGTTTGTAGTTGTTTCAGGCTTTTTCTCCCCTAAGGAAAGTTTAGGCTCCTAATTACCCAAATATTCATAGGTTAGAACATTGAGCATAAATTTAGCTCTCTTCTCTCTTTTACATACTGACACACATGTGACACAGCAGACACACCTGCAGTGTGCCTCAGGGCAGGTACTATACATAATTTTACTGTTGTTCATTGTTTACTTGTCCCTCCAAGGCTTCATTTTCGTATACCTGAATAACTCACCGGTCTGCCACTGTAGGAAGTTCCCTCTCATACACCAAAGACAATGTTATCTGCTTCTATCGTCACATGATGTACTTCACAGATATCTGTTATTTGTATGATTTGGGGTTTGAAAACAAACATGAGATTCATATATTCTAGTAATTCATGTGTATATCCTTACCTGCTATTAATAGAATAGTAAAAAAACATGGTAGTTCAATATTTCAAATATTTCAAAATCTACCTTGAACTGTATCTTGTAACACATATCCAGTTATATTGAAAAATATTTGGCTTACATATGGCTCAGAGTTCACATTATTAACTTCTGCACGTTTTTCAGGACTTATTGTCACATATTAATGGAGAGTATTAGCTCAGCTTTAGACTGGTGGCTTTAGAGATTTAATGGTGAATATTATGCCTTCTTAAAATAAACACACTATTTCAGGAGGCTCATTTAATACTAAATGTCATTAGGCAGTGGTTTAGACTGAATTAATGTAGATAAGATTATAAATGCTATTTTCTTATCTGTCATAAATGATTAATTTATTAATCTATTCAACAATTTACACCAGTACATTCTGATATCATTTCCCAATAATTTGTTTGTTATCCATTAATTTATTACCACCACATTTTGCTGTTTTAAAATGCATAGGTATTATATTCTAAAAGCTTGCTATTAAAAACTTTTATTTATGGAATATGCCAAAATATTTGGATGTCTTCCTTAGAGATCTAAATTTTTTATGAATTTCTTTCTAATTTTTATTTGCTATGCTCCAGAACTTAAGCATACATTTAATGATTTCAACAAAGCATTATTAAAAAAAGGATAAACAAAAAGGAAACCTTTAAATTACACTTTATTTTGAGGTAGTTCCTGATATCCTTTGAATTATCATTTTGAAGTACATAACAACATCTATAAGTACACATTTAGAAATGCTAATTAATATTAAAGAATATATGAGTATAAAATCTGAATTACAAGGTATAAATCTCATTATGAAGATTAAAGTTCATAAGGCATAAATCATTATGCATTTATAAAATTTATTACCCCTTATTTGTTAAAATATATATATAAGTTATAGTACCAATCTTAAAAAATATTAAATTTTTATACAAAAATGTATAGTAAAAGTTAAAACTATTCCAAAATTTATAAATTCCTCTCATGTTGACAGATACATTGTTGAAGAATGAAGATTACAACAATTGCCCAGTAATTTTATTTGATGTATAATTTGTTGATTGGATTATACAATCTGTATAATATATAATTCAGAAGATTATACAATCTTCTGAAGAGTAGCAAAATCTTTAACATGTAACGTTTATTTGCCTGAAGTGATGGTTGTCTCAAAGGCTAACTGCTATATAACCTCAGCCATTCTAGTTCTTTCTTAACTGGCTAGGTGGTTCAACTCAGGTGTTTTGGCTCAAATTCCTCCAAGCTGACTAATTCAAATTGGCTTCTCAAAACTTCTGATTAAATTGTTCTGCTTGTCTCCAAAGGAACTCTAACAATCTGTACTAATCTTCTGGCTCATTCTCCTCTGCCTTATTCTGTCTTCAGATATGTGCATGCTGTTCTCCCTTTAACCTGTGTATGTAACTCTGTCCTGGTAAAACAAAACTAAACAAAACTAAACAAAGCACCAAACTACCTCTGACCTCTACACACTGAACCACCCCAAACTCCACTATCTTTCAAACTAAGCAACTTGGCTGACTAGACCTCAGAGATCTGCAAATCTCTGTCCTGTGTGCTGGGATTAAATATTTATACCACCAGTCCTGGACCTAAGTGTTTCTTTACTTGAAACTTGCTTCAGAATAGGCTGATATTGAAGGCAGAGATCTGCTTGTCTCTGCCTTCTGGATCAGAGGCTTATCTGTATTCCAGCTGAATGATTCCTTGCTAGGCCAGCACTGTTGCTGTATTCAAATGCCTCTACAAATTTTAAATGTATTGTTAAATTAGAAATGACTTGGCATAAAAATTGTTGAAGTTTTTGTGCTAGTTTCAATGAGGAAATTTCCCCATTAACACAGAAAGTTGAGTACTTGTTCGCCACTAGGTAATGTTAGTTTCCTATGAGAATGTGGCTTGTAGGATCAAATACTGTCTTAATTGTTGTACTTACATGGCCATTGTTATTAGTGATATCAAAGTATGATACTCCGCTCCTCAGAATTGTCCTTGATGGCATTTGTATTGCTAAGTTCAGAGGGGGAAAAAACCTCCAAATTATGAGTTTTGTTTTACTTTATTATAAGGTATCTTAATTTATTATGTCAATGTTTTATTCATATAGATATTCATAGACTGAGATACTAGACAATAGTTAAAGGATATCGATTGAAGTAATTTGGAGATTACTCATTAGTATTTTAATAACTATATATTAATTTTCTAAAGTCAGTCGTATAATTTGGAACCTGCATTAAAATTCTTGTTATAAGATGTAGACATCTGACTCATTATGGTGTTGGCATCAGTTAATTGTGTTTTCTTTTTCAAGCTGTGATTTCCATTTTTGTTTCTGAGACAGATGATAGTTCTTTTCTTTTTTTTTTTTTTTTTCAAAGTTGACATCTGGTTTATTTAAGACATACTTTTTGAAAAAGAATAAATCTTCATAAGAATTTTCACAGCTTTTTAAAATCCAACATGCAAATCTGGTCCAGTTTCTGTGTGGTTGGTACAGGTTAATGTACACTGCAGAATATAGGCTTACATGGTTCCACTGTGTTTCTCTTCTACTCTTGGGCTATATAATGAGAGAGAGGGTATTACCTTGGCTGTCACAGGAACTATTCAAGCTCTGCTGTATCCTGGAGGAACAGAGCATTGGAATATCCTCAAATTAGGTGTCATCTCAAGTAGGAGGCTGTTCTTAGGATCTGAGTGACCAAGAAAACACAAATTGGGAATGAATGGGACTTAGGGGCTTTCTAAACCAGAACTTCACCTAGTGTCAGGCATCTCCTCCCTTCTTGGCCTTTCTAGGTAAATGTAAAATAGTTTCACATTTTTAGTAGATACCAAGGGCAGTAGCAATAGCCTGTATAATGTTTGGACAGTTTCATGTGTATATAAATGTGAATTTCCTAAGTTAAATCCTTCAGTAAATTTATGTTTGTTTATCAAGAATATGCATCCATATTCACACAAACACATATGCACATATGCATAATGTATATTTAATTTATGATTAATGTAGATATTACTTTCTAATTAAGTTATAATGGAAATATTAAATATAGAAAGGTTAGCTTATAAAATGCTGTATTAGCGGCAATCAAAACTATCTACATGAACTTGTAGCTTTAGTGAAAAGTCACACATACACACACACATATAATGTGCACTATAATGACATATATAGATATGTGAGACATGATACACAAACATACAATATATAATAAAATATACTAATGTATTTCAATGGAGTTTGATATGTGTTTGATAATGGTGGTAATTCATCATCCTAAAGTCCTAATCTATCAAAATCCTTAATGTCAGACATAGGGAACATCATTTTGAATTTTTTGTTATGGTAGTCCAAGAAGCTGAACAAACAATACCGGCTATTACTACTGACCTTTTTGTCTTCCTAAAATGTGAAACTATTTTATATTTACTTTAAAAGGCAAAGAAAGGAGTTGATGCCAAACAATAGTTAGAAGTTCTAATTTAAAAAACATCTAAGCACCAATTCGTGGTCTCTTTTTTTTAAATTACCCAGACCTTAGAAACATGAATGTATATCTTGTTTAGTGATGAGTATTTGGCGTATGCTACTCTAAATTTAGCTAAATACTTATAATTGGAGAGGTCATAAATCCTAGAGGTAAACCTACTACTACCATTTTCCTAAAGCAACAAAATTCTTACGCTGTTAGAAACACTTATTCTTAGACCTAAATGTAAATATAAACTCCATCATTTAATTTTTTTCAAAAGATTCTTTTGTAGCAGTTGGCTATTATTACAAAGAACTACAACTGATAAAAATGCAGAACATACATGAGTCTAGTATCAGTACTAGTCAGTACTTTTAGATTACAATCATTATACCTAAACCTCCTTGGTCATCACAGAAAAGGCAAGTGACTGTAGTAGCTAGAGTGTATGGATACTACTGTAAGTTAGTGATAGGAAAGCTGAACCAATGAAATCACAACAATATTGCTGCATAAACTAACCTGATTAAGACCACAATAATTGACATACTGAAACAGCTGAGCAAATCTCAAAGGACCATCCAGAGATAAAGAACTAGGAAAGAAGCAATGCCTGCTGAGAGAGGGAAAATCTCTTCTCTCTCTCTCTCTCTCTCTCTCTCTCTCTCTCTCTCTCTCTCTCTCTCTCTCTCTCTCTCTCTCTCTCTCCTTCTCTCTCTTTCTCTCCAGCCCTCCCTCCCTCCCTTCCTCTCTGTCTGTCTGTCTGTCTCTGTCACACACACACACACACACACACACATACACACACATACCATATTAGAATGAGACAAACATATACACAAACAGACAGAGACACAGAAAAAATGCAAGGCAGAGCAAGATGTGGTAGAGAGACAGAAGAGTAGTAGTGGGACTGGTAAAGAGACACAGAGAGAAATTCAGCAGACTATGAAATTCCAGAAGAAACTTCTTTATTGTATATGTTGCCTTACATTATTAAATGTAGAGATGATAGATTTGAGAGGAAATGCGGGTTAGACAATGGAAGAGCTGAATCATAAGAAAGAGAACTGGAAATTATATTTGCATAGGAAATTCTTATAAAAATAAAGTAAATAACAGTAAAACTTTAAACCCAACCTATTAGGGAAAGAAAGAATTCTATCTAGAGAATCAGGACAGATTTGTTACTCAGGGAGTAAATGAGTATTATTTTGACAATATCAAACCAGGGTCCTCTAGGATTATAGGAGGTACTCCAGCTTGGTATGAGAAACAAATGAAAGTAATAGTGATTTTGTGGTGGATCTTGGATCATGAGCACATAGCATATGCTACATCCACATTGTCATCCACTATCAAGAAGAGTATATAATTCAGAAGTTGTTTGACTCCTTCCAGAAACCTCAGACTAGTTTGTCTATGCTTTCATACTTTCCATTTTTTTAGTTGTTTCTGAATGTTTAGAGACTATAACATTACTGGATGTGAATGGCAGAACAAAAGAAATCTGCACAAACTTGCCCAGGCTATATGCTTTAGAAAATGTAAACAATGGAAGTTTTGCAAAAGGCCTAGGTTTCTGTCAATGGGTGAATTGACTGAAATAAATAAAAATGGGACATTCTTAAACAAGGACTGTTTTTTGTAATGAATGGAGATTATTACAGAAAAACACAAGTAATAAAAACAAAACAAAACAGAGTTGTCATGTAGTCCAATCTCAAAGAAATAAAACAATACCTAAACCTTGTGAATGTCCTCTGAAGTGTTATAAAAACAAAAGAAGAATAAATTTGCTCTGTGATTTTTTTTCTAGAAATACCATAACATTTCACCAATATGACTTTACAAACTTGAACTGAAAAAAGAACAACATATTATATATATATATATATATATATATATATATATATATATATATATATATATATATTATACATACATACATACATACACACACACACACACACTTTGGAATCAAATCCTTTCAGAAAGAACTCTAAAGCATCTCAAGAATAATAAAAGAAGGAGAAATAGATTACCATAAGAAAACTAATTAATTAGCCCATACTAAAGAACAGCACTTAAAATATAAACAGGAGTTATCACTATAGAAACTTGACCTTGTCTTATTTAGGAATATATGTGTATTTGTTTGTGTATGTCTGTTTGCCTGCCGGCATCTATGTATGCATGCATATATACATAAAAATTAGTAAAAATCCATGAATAGTAGAGAGAAACAGATAAAAATGTATGGAAGAGTTTGTACAGAAGAAAGAGGGAGATTATGTAATTATAGTATAATGTCAAAAAAAAAATCCTTAGTCATCAGGGAAATGAAAATCAAAACAGCCCTGAGATTCCACCTCACAACAATCAGAATGGCTAAGATCAAAAACTCAGGTGACAGCAGATACTGGGGAGGATGTGAAATAAAGGAACATGCCTACATTGTTGGTGAGATTGAAAACTGTTACAACCACTCTGGAAATTAGGCTGGTAGTTCCTTAGAAAATTGGGCATAGTACTACCTGAGGACCTACTTATAATAGGTTTGTGCCTGCTCCAAAATAAAACAAGGGCACATGCTCCAATATGTTCATAGCAGCCTTATTTATAATAGCCAGAAGCTGGAAAGGACCCAGATGTCTTTGAATTGAAGAATGGATACAGAATATCTGGTACATTCATGAAATTGAATACCACCCAGCTATTAAGAATAATGACTTCACAAAAATATTAGGCAAATAGATGGAACTAGAAAATATCATCTTCAGTGAGGCATGAACACACATGGTGGATATGTGCCCTAAAATCCAGAGTATCCAAGATTCAATTCACAGATCTCCTGAAGCTCAAGAGTAAGGAAGACCGAAGAGTGGATGCTTCAGTCCTTCTTAGAAGGAGGAACTAAATATTTACAGGAGGAAATAGAGAGACAATGTGTGGAGCAGAAACTGATGGAAAGGTCATAGAGACAGCCCTACCTGGGGACCTATCACATACACAGTCACCAACCCCAGATAATATTGTGGATGCCTAGAAGTGCATTTTGATAGGAACCTGATATAGCTGTTTCATGAGAAGCTGTGCTAGAGCCTGAGAAATACAGAGTCAGATGCTTTCAACTAACCATTGGACTGAAAGTAGGGTCCTCAATGAAGGAGTTAGAAAAAGGACAGAAGGAGCTGAAGGAGTTTGCAACCCCAGAGGAAAAACAACAATATCAACAAACCAGACCCCACAGAGGTCCCAGAGACTAAACCACCAACTAAAGAGTGCACATTGGGGGACCCATAACTCCAACCACATATGTAGCAGAGGATGGACTTATAGGGAATCAAGGAGAGGCCCTTGGCCCTATGAAGGATCAATGCCCCAGTGTTGGGGAATGCCAGGGCAGGATATGGGAAGGAGTAGGTGTTTGGGTGATTGGAGAAACACTCTCACTGATGCGGGCAGCAGGGAGAAATAGGGGGATTCCAGAAGGGAAACAAGGAGGGGGGCAACATTTAAAATGGAAGGAAAAAAAATATCCAGTTAAAAAAAATCATAAACAAAAAAAAAGAAAAATAATAAATTTTATTACAGACTTATGGAAAAAAAAAAACTTAGATGATGTTGTGGTTTGAATATGAATGGCCCCCATAGCCATCAAGATTTGAATGTTTGGTCACTGGGAGTAGAATTGTTAGCAAGCATGGCCCTGTGGGACTAGGTTTGGCCTTTTTGTAGAAAGTATGTCACTGATGTTATAGGCTTTAATTTTTGAATGCTTAAGGCAGGACCAGTGGTTGTGTCTCTTCCTGCTACCAGAACATCTGGACATAGAGCTCTCAGTTGATCTCTAGAGTTGTGATATATGAGGAGGACAGGCAAAAGATAAGGCAAGGCTTATGATTAAACAAAAAAAAAAAACAAATAGATAGTTGGGAACAAAGTTTTGGAAAGGGGAGAAATGAGAAAACAGGAGGAAAAAGGCAAGATAGAGGAAGACGATGAGGATCAATCTCCATGTGGCTTCAGTTAGCCACAGACAGCTATGAATAACATACAGGATGGATTACTAAAAGACAGTTTATCTTATTTAGGTGGACAAATTATATCACATCAATTGTCTCTAAGTTCATTGTGTGGATTGTTTTGTGAAGTGTAAATTTACTGATATAAATTACTAAGATAAATCTGATGTTTAAATTACAAAAAAAGAACTTAAAATGGAGAAAATTTTAGTTAAAAAATGGGATACATGCACACACAGTGAAACTTTTTTCTATGCTAAACTAGAACAATGTTATGTGATTGGTAGAAGGATGAATAATAAAATTTAAATACAATATATCAGACTGAAATTCAGGTCTATCATGTTTTACCCTTAGAGCAGAGGTGGGGGTGTGGATTGAAAAGGAAGGCTTTCAATGTGGAGATTGATTTATGATACTTAAAAAGAGAGGACCAACATGAAATCAGCATTAGAGAAAAAGTAAGGCTCTTCAATTATGTAAACATAAGCAAGGACACATTTGTGAAATATAATAAAATACATTATTCAGGATGTGTAAGAAGGAAAAAGAGAAGGAGAAGTGGAAGACAGAGGAAGAAAAGGAAAAAAAATGTTATTAACTTACATGGAAATATTTGTACTTAATGTATATGGACTATAAGATGTTTATGTGGTAATTATCATTTTGAAAAGGTATTAATATACCTAATCATTTTGACAAATTTGTAGAAAAATGAAAGCTCTATTAAGTTAAATATATCTCTTTTTCAATTGTAATTCATGTTTTTAAAATCTAAGTCATAACAAAATTACACCAGGATAGCTGATATACTTAACAGTAACCCATTGACAATTTCAGAAAGTGATCCGCATGTTAATAGACATAATTAAAATGCAATTTTGGTTGTGGACATTGGAAAGAAAGTTCTATTCATCACGGATGCTAAATATGTTTTTCTAGCATGTGTATGAATTTACAAATTTACCAAGTGCCAGCAGAACCTTTATTTATTAACAGTGTATTTCTACACATATGACAACATAAAAGAGCAGCTGTTATACCCATATCAAGTTATGATATTGAAGCTTCTATAAAACTCACCCAAAAGAAAACCCTAGATGTGATAGATCTGAACAATTTTTTGATAAATTTTTATCAAACGTTTTTCATAAAACATGTTGAATTATGGCTATTGTAAATTTCAAACGTTTACTCTATTATTGTTGTGAAAGAAAGCATAATGCAGAATCCAAATTCAATGCTCCCAAACCAATGTTATACAAAAAGAATGAACCTTTCCAATATATTATATGAAACTAGTATAATCTTCATAATAATATGATGAGGATATTCAGACTAATTACTTTAATTTCAGAATAACAAACTTTATTATCTTATATTCAAAATCCTCAATAAAATATGTGAAGAACTACTTCAATAATAAACCACAATATTTATGCTATGACAGAGGACCCAGATATACAAGTATATACTATATAATACAGAAATCAATCGTTAAGAGGATAACAATATGGATGACGAACAAAATTATAAAATTGTTTCAAATAATGTAGAAAATGCCTATAATAAAGTTCAAGATTTTTGTATTAAAATAATCACACAGAAATTTGTTAATTACACATTAAAGTTACAGAAAATAGATTCATATCTATTGAAAATATATTAGAAGACTTTAATGTAAAATCTATAGTAAGCCAAATGACTCAAATGCCACATGAAACATAATAGTTTTCAATAGAAAATTTTATCCAGAATAATTAGGAAAGAAGCTGAAACAAAGGGAATGAAAACAGGACACAAACCAGTGTGGTTGCTATCCTTTGTGTGATTCTTTGCTTACAATAATCTAATGATGGAATGAAAAGACATTTTGGTATAATAAAATAGAAAGATACAAATCTGCATACTAAAATCCATATCTCATCAATTTAAAAAAAAAAAAAAAAGTTGTGTCCAGGGCCTAAGTGAGAAAAGATGCACCTAACCCTTGAGAGACTTGAGGGAAGTCCTAGTTTGGGTCGGGCATCCTCTTGAAGACAGGGAGAGAAGGAATGGGATGAGGAACTATGGGAGGATGAACCAAGAGGGAAGCAAATATTGGACTATAAAAAAAATAAAAGTAATTAAAATATAGTAAAAAAAAAGATAAAGAAATCAAAACCGTAATCGAATTCTAAATAGTCTACTGGGAAATGAAACTAAACAAGCAGGTTAAAGAGATCTATACTGAAACAACAAACATTTAAGGAAAAGAACTATAGGCTTCTAAGAAATTCTGGTTGTGGGAGAGTCTTATGCCAGAGAAGCACAGCAATTGGTTAACCAATAGCAAGTGTACATCAATGTAAACACATTATACAGAGTAGGCAGTGTATTTTTCTAAAAATGTGTTTAACATGTATATGTGTAATATCAAAGTGATACAAAGAGATGAGTTTGAAAAATTAAAAATTTTTATGTAGAAACTTTTGGAGGGGCTGTGAGAAGGAACATCTTGTGTAAATACATCAACATGAACATAAAATAATAAAGTATATTAGAAAGTAGAAGAATATCCATATGACCACAAAACATTATTATTAAGGTGTCTCAAAAAATGTCATCTAAAGACTGAGTGTCATTACATCCAAGTTCTGATGTGTTTATGGAAATAGTTCAAAAATCTAATGTTAATATACAAACCAAAAAGACAATAGGCAGAACCATCACAAACAAAAAGATAAATAACTCAATGAGGCATTATAATATCTTTCTCCAAAGTATACTAGTGATTTGTAGTTTTGAAAGCAGTATAGCTTTGTCATGAAAACAAACGTAAACAAAATCCTTATAATAGAAATAAAGCCAATATCTGCAGCTATCCAACTATAGAAAAACAGGTATTGAAAGATACTAAACAAAAGATTATCAAAAGTTAAGTATACATCTTTTCAATTTTCCAAGACTGAGTACTCCTTAATGCACAAAACCATATACTATTTACTTAATAATTAATTCATAAAAAATATATTCACTTCCATCAGCAGTGGCCAAATCTAAGGGTTTAGAGCTGATCTTTTTTATTAATTTATTTATCTATTTTATAAAATATTATTATTGCTCATAGAGTTTGTTTCATAATAATATATGATGAATATTTTTTCTTTTTCCTTTTTTTTTCTAAGAAGGACTGAGGTTTCCACATCTCAATTGGAAATATAAAACACTGACCAGCCTAGAAGATACAGAGGAAACATTTCAAGGTATTGCTTTAGGAAAATAAAATTTTCTGATTGTATTCAAATACTCTAGAAAATTAAATAATAGTAATTATTGAAATTATATTGAGTTTAAACATTTTTAGACCAAAGGAAATGAAGCTGTGTAAGTATTTATTTCCTCAGATAAAAGGGTGAGATTCAAGCTGTAGGCAAACCATGCTAATACATAGCTTGGGCTGGCCACAGAGGGTTTTTCTCTTTCTGTTCTATCACTAAGGCTTGGCTTAGAAACCTCTAGCCCCTTAGCATCTAATCTTCCATAATTTCTGATCCAACCCGGCTACTCTTGGCTTCTGACTAAATTGCTCTGCCTGACCTCATTCTAAATTTGTCAATATTTTCTAATCTCTGTCTCTTTCTCACTCTCTGGTTTATTCTTTCTTCACCCGTGTCTCTCTGAAACTTGTTTCTGTAATAATGTCCCTATAAATCTGACATCCTCTCATGTTACACCCTTCAATAGCCTCCCTTTCCTGTGCAGTTATCTTGTGAGTTTGGCATAGCCAGCTGTGAATCAGTCCATCAAATCTTTCACTGATCCATCACTTTTTTGCCCTTCAATTAAATGGCACCTTTGAAGATGGCAGCTTCTTTCTACCAGCTACCCTTACCTTAATTGTTAGGAATTAAACATATGTAATAATTCATGTCTGCATTCCAGCCAGATTACATAGACAGAGATAGTCTTTGAATGTGCACTCTTGGCAGATTAACCATGTGGCTGAATTAAAATTTCTCTAAAATGCAGACAACATAAACAATGTTCAGTATAGGAGAAATGTATAGACCACTCACCAAAGTTACTGAGAAGTGATATATGTCCACTATTATATATTTATATAGCAAGCAAGGGGGCCCACTTAGGAAGAACCTAAATCTCTTTGTGTTTATCTCTTACTCCCTCATGTCTTCCCTCTCCCCTCTCTCTTGTTCTAACTCTATCTCTAACTCTATTTGATTCTTATGTTCTGTCTCTAATTATTACCTCAATTTATCTTTTACATTATTTAACTCTTGTTTTTAACTTTGTCCTTCTTTATTGTTAAGCATTTCATGGTCTGTGTGAGTTTTACTTTTTTTATTTTTTATTGTTTTTTTTAAATTTTAAATCAATTTTATTTTTCATTTTCACTGTATATACTCTTATTTTCCATTTTTTTATTAGATATTTTATGCATTTACATTTCAAATGTTATCCCTTCCCCCTTCTCCTATACTCCTTCCCCTGCTTCTAGGAAGATGTTCCTACTCCCACCTACTTTCTCCAACCTCATCACACTGGCATTATCCTATACCAGGGAAAAGAGCATTCACAGGTCGAAAAGCTTCTCCTCCTATTGATTCTAGACAATGCCAGCATTTGCTACATATGCGGCTGGAGCAATGGGTCCCTCCATGTGTACTCATTAGTTTCTTCATTGGTTGAATTGCTTAATCAAATAGTACTTCTATTTCTTGTTAGCTTACATTATTGACAAACCATGAAATCCTCATGGAAGATTTTGTTTGCTATCATGGTAAGTATTATCTACTTTGGAGAGTAGTGGAAGTGCATTTTGAATTTCACTAAAGTAAAATTGTTAATAAAAATTTGGGATGATCTTCCAAAGTATTTACTTAGATGACTTTTCCTGGATTATTAAATTTTAATGAGGCCATAGGCAGTATTTTCCGTTTTCAAGCAAAACAAAATCATTAATTTAAATTAATTAAATAAATAAATCATTAATTTAAATTAATTAAATAAATAATATACCATGCTCAAAGGAGAAACACACCATTTCCTCCTGATTCTTTACATACATCAATGCTCTCTTTTTTGTTAGTCAGAAAATGTTCCCAAAACCTTTCTGCTCTTTAACACATGAAATTTTTGATGGTAATTATTTTTTTTCTTTGACAGGCTACCCAATGATGCATTTTCAATATATTAATTACTGTCATGATGAGGACTTCCATGACAATAAAATAACTTGCTTTCCCACCGGACAAGTTAAATCAACTGCCAAATGTCCAATGTAGCTTTTTATTCCTCAGTTTAAGAACAAATTACACATTTAATGAATGTCTGTTATTATTTTACTTCATTCTAAATATTAGCTATATTCTTATCAACATGAATGCTATTTACTGTGGTTGTCTTATTGGCAATATATTTACCACAGTGCATATATGCAACTGTACATATGTTAACAAAACCGTATTTATTTTTCACTGTTTTAAAATACTTTACCCATACACTTATTTTTTTATATAAAGGAAGCTATTTGTGAAGACATTCGTTTTTCCTTCATTTCATTTATGGATCTCAGTGCCAGTAATGAAGCTGAACACTGCCTTCATCTTTATAGCAATAAAACATTTGGGTCATCTCTAACTCTACAGTGGAGGTTACCCTTTATTATGCACTAAATCCTTCCATATTCCTGACTCTGGTTTAGGTTTATTTTCACTTTGATTTGCCATTGCATCTCTTCAGATATGCCCAGTGCTGCCTGCTCTGTGAAAGTATCATAAATAAGCAGCGAGCGCATCACACTCAAGTTTCTGTCCAGGTCTTCCCTTTGTCTGTCTAGATAAATAGCAGGCATGTATTCTTCAGTCTTAAAATATCCAGTAATAGTTATAATTAAAGCCTTTTGAATTTATAGGTTAATTTAGAGAGATGAAATTTTTACAGCATTGAGTGTTTCATCTATAAACAATACTGCTTTGCCTTTCTAGTTTTTTTTTTTTCAAGCACTAAAATAGAGTTTTTTTTTTTTTTAATTGCCATACATAGATTTCTAACACTTAGTAATTTTACATTTATTCCTGTTATTCCATTTTTGGGGATTCTTGAATCTTAATTAGTGAAATGTTAGACACTTCTCTTCAGACCCATAATTAGGAGCTTTCAAAATTAGTTAAATTTAGTAAGGAATTTTGAGTGACATAATTGAATCTTGAAAGCTAATTATAACTTTCCTTTTTACTGCCAACCTAGCACTTACATTAACAATGTATGTAGACCTCAACACTCATTTTAAATCTCAAAATATTTTCAAATGTAATCATAACTTTGAAAGTGAAAGTTTAATACATTTTATCCATTTTGCTTGTGGTTTCCCCATTTTCATGGGAATGAATACTACCAACTAAATTAACTGTTCTTATTTCATTTTCTGTTTTTATATATCTTTAACTTTCACTGATTTTACCTATCTTAGTTATTTTTTAGGAAGAAGGAAATAACTTAAGATTCTTAATGAAGAAAATGTACTTGAGATACATAATGTCCTTTAATGGCAATGTAGCTACTTTATAAACATTAGTAACAACAGCACAATATTTATGAAAAAATAATTTATCTAAAATAGTTTTTATTCAGTACTGTAACAAACATATACATGTAACATTGCTGCTAGCTTTTCTTTGAAATATTTAGGTTGACAGGTTCTCTAGGATGCACAACACTTCTTGTTGTTCCCCAAAGTGTAGTATTTCATTTGCTGGTATTGTGACTGCAACTGTCTGGGTCTAAATAAGGCAAACATATTCTCCTCTGCTCTTTTGGCATAAAATGGGTGTAGCTTTAAACCTGTCAAGCAGCAGTAACTTTGCCCTCACTAGTGCCCTCCTATGGAATATGATTTCAAAGTCTTAGCCATCAGTGTTGTCCGTTCCAAAGGTGGAATATAAGGTTCTTTATCTGTGCTTCTGACAATGATGATATAAGTGCAACAACTTAATAGACTCAGAGAATAAGGGAGTGAAAAAGGAAAAATTGCCCCCTGAGTATGGGCAGTATTTAAAAAGGATACAAGCCATGAAATTCAGTAACCTTACGGAAATATATACATTTCCTAAATGACTGCTCTGTGCCACATCTGTACTCTATCTGCAGAGGCCAAAGGAGGGCATTGCATCACCTAAGGGTAGAGTTACAGACAGTTGTGAGGAGCCATGTTGAACCAGGCTCCTCTGAAGGAGTAGCCTTAGCCACTAAGCATCCTTTCATACCCTTTAATAAATTACTTTTAAATATATCTACCTCAAATTGCACAAACATCAATTTGATATGATTTAGGAACACTCATATCTTATTAAGTACATTGCGACTTTATTGGGATTGCTTTTAATGTAGTTGGACCATATGTAAAAAAATAAAACTTTAAAATATATTTTCCCACTTGAGTCAAAAGCATCAATTGAAAAGCAAATCTGGACCACAGTCACTCATGATGCCTTTGTTGTCCTTGTCATAAAACGCATACTGCTGACACGTACCATCTGCCTTCTGAAGGACTCTGTTTATTATGAACATGGGTTCTTTGGATTATATTTACATGAAGATTTTCTTTTGAATTTTACAAGTATTTCCTTTTCTTATTCAAATACTTATTATTTCCTTCATTTGAATTTTCATAAAAATATTCTTTTATAGTCATTGTTATTTTTTCAGAATGCTTATTTAAACAAATATAGAAATAAAAATTTATGTCCATAACTTAAAAAAACAAACTTTCAGTGAATGAAATCATAACTTACTAACTTAATAAGGCTAAATAACCAACATATAACCAATGTTGTATTGAAAGTACTAGATGCATTCTTTTAAAATTAGGAATAAGACTAGGGTTTACACATTTCCTTCTTATTAATTTGGTATTGAATTTTGTGACAGAGAAATTAAGCAAGAAAAAGAAAGAGGGGATAAACATGAGATGAATAAAATAGATTATCTCTCCTTAATATGATATTGTCCACTTTAAGAAATCTAAGGAGTACTGAGCAGGTTGCTGTGTCATTAAAACCTCTGGGATACAACCAGGAAGGTGTGACTTTAACTTTTCAGCACCTGTTTTTAAAAATACGCAAGGAGGAAGTTATTCTATGTAAAAAAGAATTGAATGTTGTAATATGATTTATTTTACTAATTTACTAATTAGCTTTAGCAGCTCTTATGAAGTCAAGCCATATGGAAATAATTACAGTGATTTAAAGACTAGATAATTGTTATTGCATGATCTCCATTTCCAGTGAGCCATTAAATATCTAAAACCTCATAAGAATCATTTCTGGCTTTTCTGAGTAAAATTAATACTTTCATAAAAGGCCTAATTATTTTTAATAATTATTACAAATACTGGTCATCTCAAAATAAATACCCAGTCAGGACTGACAGTCTAAGCTTTCATGCCAAACTGCTTGGAAGACTGAGGCATGTATCTGCATGAATAATCAAGGTCGGCTTGGCCAGCTGCAAAGTTTCCACAAAGTTAATGCTGTCAAAAAATTGGAGACCCAACCCAGCAGTAGAGAAGGAGGGAAAATGGAGTAAGCAAAGGAAGGAAAAAAGAAAGTTTTTTTGGGAGGAGAAATGTGTTTGTTATGTTAAAATAATAAAAACTTGAGTAAGACTCCAAAGTTTTACAAATTTGAACTGTAAAAGAACATAATCTTGTAAAGAGGGCATGAAACAAGTAGCTATGAAGACGTATGAAATCTTAATTACAAAATAAAACTAAATTTGTATGATCTCATACAATTAGCATTTACAGATAAGTCTGGTAGACCAAAATACAAGTACAGAATTATAGTCCAATTTATAAAACTTATGAATAATACTATTCTATAGTTGAAGATCTTAGCAAATATACTGTGTACAAAAATTGAAACTGTCTTTAATATAATATATTTAAAAATCTATTTTAGTGGATGACTTTAAAACCTTGGAAAATTCTATGACTAAGTAGAAGCCTTTGCTACAAGTATAACTTTTCATGCAACTTGGGCCATTCCACATTCAGTGAATCACAGTAGATTAAAAATAATCTATGTAGTCACATAACCTGGACACCGAGGAAGAAAGATTGTCATCTCTGATTAGTGTAGTCTACTATAACTTGTAATCTAGATTTTAAAAAATTTTTTATGTTAAATTTTGAGAAGGTAAGTTGGCCCCTCCCCCAACTGGAAGCCTTTCTTAACCTCTGGATATGGTCTCTTCTTTTTGTGCATTTCAACAAATTTCATTACTATTGGGTCCTGGGAGACTCTTTCTTTCCTAGCATCTGTGACTTTCTCATGGCTACCCTTAGTTCCAAATCCCCCATTTCTTCACACCTCTGTTCAAATTCCTGACCCTCTGTATATAATCTCATCTCCTCTCCAGTATAAAAGAAATACAGGGACAAATTGTGGAGCAGAGACTGAAGAAAAGATCATCCAGACACTGCCCCATCTGGGGATCCATCCCATATGCAGACACCAAACCCAGTCACTATTGCTGATGTCAAGAAGTCCTTACTGGCAGAAGCTATATATGGATGCCTCTTCAGAGGCTCTGCCAGAGTCATACAAATACAGTTGATGATTCCTGCAGCTAACCATTTGACTGAACACAGGGACAACAAAGAAAGAGCTACAGAAAGAATTGAAAAAAGCTGAAAGGGTCTGCAACCCCATGGAAAGAGAAACATTATCAACCAACCAACCAACCACCCTCCCCAGAACTTCCAGGGACAAAATAACCAACCAATGAGCACATATGGAGAGACCCATGACTCTAGTTGCATATTTAGGAGAAGATAATATTGTCTGCAATCCGTGGGAGAAGAGGACTTTGGTCCAGTGAAAGCACGTATTCCAGTGTAGGGTAATGCCAAGGCACTAGGTAGGAGAGGGTAATTGGGAGAGGAGTACCTTCATAGAAGTAAGTTTAGGGGGAGGGAGGATTGGAATGGGGGAAAAGAAGATAACATTTGTAATGTAAATACATAGAATATCCAAAAATAATTAATTTAAAAAAGATGCTTGAAACATCAGGATGAGCAAGGGAACCCCAATAATGGAGTTAGAGAAAGGACTGAAGGAGCCAAAGGGTTTGCAACTCCATAAGAACTAACCCCATATCAACTAACCATCACCCCCCTCAAAGTTCTCAGGGACTAATTTATCTACCAAAGTGTTGACACCCATGGCTCCAGCCCTATATGTAGCAGAGGATGGCACTGTCTGGCATCAATAGTAGGAGAAGCACTTTGTCCTGTGAAGGTTTTATATCCAGTGTAGGGGAATGCCAGGGGATTGAGGTGGGAGTGGGTAAGAGGGAGAGCATACTTAGAGAAGCAGAGAGAAAGAGGAAACAGGAGATGTTAAAATTTGAAAGGTAAATACTTAAAATACCCAATAAAATATCGTCTTGTGTATTTAAGGCCTTAAATATATTAGTCTTTAAGTTGTTAATGGGCACCTGGAAGCTACTTGTAAATGAGAGGTTTTGTTAGTATTCAACACATTTGAAATCTTAGTTTATATACATAAGTGAAAACAGTAAAGTATCTCAATAATGGTTTTATTCTACATCAATGAACATATAAATATATATGCCAAAATAAAATGCATTATTAAAAATTTATTTTTTAATTTTTATATGACTCCTGAAAATTAATATTACATAATAGCTATCTTGAGTTGTCATTCAATATCCAAACTATAAACAACTGTACTTTTCCAGAAAATGATTTGCTCATGTAAGAGAAGCTTGTTCTTAGTTTATATTGCATCTCTGTTGTGTCTACATATTTGTTTGAATGAGGAAAAAAATAAAAGTAGTTGTTTTTTATTTTGATAGAGACAGAAAACTTTATTCACTGTTGGTTTCTAACTTTTTTAAATAGAAAAGCTTAAGTATTCTCGATTCATGTGCTTTGAAATGTTGTAATCTCATCTGGAAATACAAGAAGTCTAGATTGAAGTTAGCTTTATATATTAACACATGTATAATATCAAGCTTTATTCCTTAAGAACCATATTCTCATCCCTTGAATTTTAAGGAAAATAAAACATCAATCAACAGGAGAGTTCAACCTCAACTTTTTGAATGAATAGCAATCAGAAAGGATTTTACAGCAGAAATCTTATGAAGGGCATAAGTATCTTGTCTTCTTTTTCAGGTGGCTTAGCAAAGGTGAAATACTTGTTATAATTATGTGCATTGTGATGAAAATGTCAATGGCTGTTCTCCAGGTGAGAACAGGTTTAAGAAGAATACATTCTAACAAAGCAATACTTGTCATAGTGAAGACAAAGAAAGAAAGAAAGAAAGAAAGAAAGAAAGAAAGAGAAAGAAAGAAAGAAAGAAGAAAAGAAGGAAAGGAAGGAAGGAAGGAAACAAAAGGAAGAGGCAAAAGTGCCAGTGGCTGGTCTAAAGTATTCTTGTTTGGACATCTATACAAGGCAAAATGTACTGACTTAGATTCTAAACTTATTGTCACACATATGTGGTTTCCTCTTAGCACTAGGAAGTACTGCATCTGCATCTTATGTTTCCTTGACTTTTGATAAATGCATACAGCATATGTTAATTTTTGTAACATTCATTTTTATATACAATAAAGTTTCATTCCAATGTTTATCAAACAAATATGTACTATTATTTTACATTCTGGCCACTTGTGAAGATCTACTAAATCCTTCATTCTACTAAAGGACTGGCTTTCATAAAAGATGAGTGTTTTTCAAAAATAAGTAATAACCTGTATGAAAGTATAATTTCCCCCAATACCAATATCATTGATATTATTAATATTAACTCATAAGCGGTCTCTGGAAAGGAAGAGACCAGAGGCCAATCTGATATGTTTCACAATCTCTATCATCTTAGCTTTTAAAGTAGTGTCTGTTGGTGGACATAGAACCTACCTGTTCAACTAGATAAACAGTCGAGGGAGATCCAGGGTTTCCTATGTCTCTACAGTAGATTTAGACTTACTAGTGTGCATCACACCTGAGTCTTGTTGAATGTGACAGACAGAATTTGTGTTTTCATGTTTGTGTGACACCTGCCTGCTGTAATGAGAAATCTACACACACAAACACACACACACATAAGTAACAATAATAAATAATATATATTATTTACCAGTTCAAATACTTCAAGTTAGCTCTGTGTGATGCCATCAGAATCAGAATAAAATTTTATTTATTATTAACGTTTTATAATAACGACATGTTGCAATGAGAGACACACATTTTGGTGCTGCTCTAGGATGAAGACCTGGCAACTGTACATGTGGAGACAACAGAAAGGACAACTAGAGCGCCAAGACTGAGAGGTGAAATATAAACTGTGATGGGTGAAAGAGATATTTACAGATTTTCTTTTATAGATTCAGTTCAAGATTTAGTAAAGGAGCAACATCCTTCACTAGGAAGTGGAAATCTGGAGTGGAAGCTGGTACATCTAGCTTTCCTTTAAGATTTCAATGATAGATCAAATAAATAAGTAAATAAATAAATAAATAAAATGCCTGTATAAAAAAATGAAGTACTCCAAATTAACTGTAAGCAAGTGACTTTTAGAGGGGTACTTTGCCAAAGATAAGCACATTTGGGTGATGACTATGCACTTCTAAAGCCTGAAGTCAATATTTAATGCTGGGCATATCCGTAGAGATTCGCTTTGCTTGCACACTCTAAAATGAAATGTTAAGCAACATAGTGCCAAGCCAACATTATTTCACTTTAATTTGAATTTAAGTAGGGTCTAAACACATATACAAGGGCTGAAATTAGGTTCTATAGCTTAACAGAGTGGTTAACAAATAGTTATTAAATGCTGCCTTATTCTATGCAAAATGCTAATTATTTTAAGGAGGAAACTGTACAGAATAGAAGATATGACAAGGAAGCCTGCTGTTAAATACCATATACAGGAAGTATTTAAATAGCTACATAATCAAATGGAGTACAGTTGATAAATACTATAAATGTTTTAAAGTTAAACAGATGAGCACTGTCAGCTAAAAACATAATGGCTGAGTCACGGATGCTGAATGAGTTGTTCAGGTAAACACAAGTTAAAGATTATTCCATGCAAAATAATCACAGTCATGGATATGTGCTGGAAATTTATCTACAGAGTTACCATGAGCTACTAAATAATACCGTAACATAAATAACTACTATACAGTGAAAGAATTAAGGCTGATTTGTAGTAAGAAGGCAATTCATAGATGTTCATTTATTGTTAATACTGTATTATGAGTGTGGTTATATATTGTTCTGGAGTTATAGGCAGTCTTGAGCTTCCCTTTTGGAAAAGTAGAATCTGAATTTATATTGCTAGAAAATCAGTACATGGTATTAACCTCAGAGCCATCCTCTATTATGAAAAGTAATATTTTGAAAATATCATCATAAATTATTTGACATTTTGTAAAGAATTACACATAATTTGAATACATAAATAAGAAAAGTTTACCAAGATGACAACAGATAGATGTTCTTCTACATATGGAGGTTATGAACAGGCGATAGAGCTTCCACATCTGTTCTAGCTTAATTTCACAGAGCTATACACATAAATACAGGGTGTTTCTATCAAGGGTCTAAGCATAAAAGTTCTGAATGGTAACCAAGAACCTGTTATATTTAAGACCTCATTTGCTAGCAGCTTTGGAAACAAGTAACTCTTTCACATCATGGTGCTTTCTATTGTCTAGTAGAGGTATTGCTGCCATGTTATAGTAACTCTATTTTAACTCTTTTTTTATTATCCATTTATTTATTTATTGATCTATTTATCTATCTATCTATCTATCTATCTATCTATCTATCTATCTATCATCTATCTAATCAAGTGTCCACAGGGAAGCTTTTACAGTAATAAGTTTCCAGACATAGTTTTATTTATCCTTTCAAACAGTCTGTTTTCAACCACTTCTTTTGCTCTCTCTCAAGTTTGTTTAAACCTTTATATCTAAGTATATTTCTCTATGCAAATATCTGATTAGATATAGCTTTAAATATAGTTCTGAAATGAAAGAAAATTGAAACACTAAAAATTCTTACAAGTTTGTACAAAGATTGATCTCACAAAGTCAGAAATCACAATAAAATCCACAATTTAGAATTTTAGGTATTTTATGTATGTAGAGGTTTGTTAAATTTCTCAAACTCAAAAACTGTTTTATTCCATTACTTAAGAAGTTTGTTGGGTATTCAGAACTTTCTGGGGCTAGTATCCAGTTATTAGTGACTGCATATCTGGTATGCAACTCAAAGACCTTATGAAGCTCAAAAAGAATGAAGGCCAATATGTGGAAGCTTCAGTCGTTCTTAGAAAAAAAATCATCATATATCATTATGTAACAAATTTTGTGAGCTATAATACTATTTTATAACAAATAAATTATAAAAAGTTTGTTCTTTGTTGTCATGTTATCATTTAAGTTGTTTTTTTCCCATCAGTTGAACTCTAATATAATCAATTTATGTAGCAGATTTGGGGGAGGCAGGACAACAACATCGAGGGTGTCTCCGTTATTGCGGCTTTTTGCCTGTGCGGAGCTTGCTGGCTGCCAATCTTCAGATATAATGGAGAGGACAGTAGAAGTGAGAGCACTTCTGAGATCCCTTGAACCTGACACTACCCACCCATGTGTTAGAGCAAAAGACGGATATTTGGGAGGGGATACCTCCCTCCCCTATCCCTCATGCAATCCAGCAAAAGGTCGACATTGGGAGGGGAGATTATGACAAAAATTAGTCTTCATAGATATTAGGTACATTTCAGGGCTGCTTTTGACTTGAAGGGATGGGTTCATCACTTTCCCTTTTGACTTTACAGATTATAGTAGCCCCAAAACTATGGGAACGTAGACACTGCAAAAAATAGGCTGTTCATAAATCTGATGAATTAATTTTAAATCTAATCTACAAGTCACATTATTGAAAATTGATGAAATGCAGCATAGTTTAAAGCAAAAACCTAAGATTAAGTATTATTTGCATCTCTTCCATCGTTTTTCAAAGTGAAGGGTGGATTTAACATTATAACTTCCATAAAGCTTTAGTATGAAGAATAAAGAAAGAAATTAATATACTGCTAAGAAAAATCTTCAAAATAACTGGAAAAAAACCTACAAGACACAACAGGCTTTCATGCATTCATCCTTGCTTACAGAAACTGCCTGATAGCATATCTGTTTTCTCTGAAGTTCAGTATGATAGCTTATATATCTGACAGGAGCTTTGCAGGTAAATACAGGAGTGGTAGGTTCTATATTAGTCTCCTGGGTGGTTTACAATAATAGTACAGCACCACACAACACTCAAGAACAGAGCAAACTGTACTTCTAACTATCATTCTATACTCTTTACATTTCCAGCCTCTTGTACTGTGAAATATGTGAAAGCAAAAGCAAAAGCAATCCAGCATTTTTCTCCCTATACTCTTTGTTTCAATAATTTGCATAAAAAGAAAGAAAAAACAACAGAGTTCTAACAATCAAACAAAAATGTTTTACATATATTTAACTTACTACAATTTTAAATAAAGAATGATACCATAAACACATGAACTAAAATTTTATTGCAATCTCTGTTAGCAGCAGAGTGAAATAAATTCATTGATTTCAGCCACTTTGAGTAAAGGGAGTGGGGGATGAATTGGCACGAGTTTATTGGGACCAAGAGGTAATAGGTCTTCATTTTTGTTAAATGGATAACAAACTGATTTTAGTAACATTATATAAACTATGGAAGCATTAAAGAGAAGAAGAATAGTTTTATTTTATTTTTTTAAAACGACTTTATTTTACAAAACAAAGATAAATGTACAGATTTTAAAAATTTTTTCCTTAAAATTATACATTTTTGTCAGTACTTTTTTTGAGATTTTAACATAATTTTTACATAAAACTATATGAATATATTTTTTAGTCAGTACTTGATTTTTTTCAAGGTTTGATAGTATGCCTTGAGAACTTAATAGTTACAATGAGCATAAAGTACATGTAAAACAAAATGTAATATGGAAATAGTTAAAGTTTTCTTGTTTTGTAAATATTTTTTTGTTTTGTTTTGTTTTCTATATTTCTTGGACTTCATACAGTCTGTGAGTTGTTTCTGGGGGAGTGCAAGCCTCTGGGATTAGCATCCCACTATCAGTGACTGCATATTATGTCTGTTCTTTTGTGACTTGGTTATCTCACTCAGGATGATATTCGCTAGATGCAGCCATTTTCTTAAAATTTGGGTTAAGTCATTGTTTCTGGTGGCTGAGTAGTATTCCATTGTGTCTATGTACCACAATTTTTGTATCCAATAATCTTATGAAGGGCATCTGGGTTTATTCCAGCTTCTGGCTATTATAAATAGAGCCGCTATGAACATTGTGGTGCATATATCTTTGTTGTGTATTAAAGTGTCTCTGGGGTATATGCCCAAAAGTGGAATAGCAGAGTCTTCATGTAGTACTATATCCAGTTTTCTGAGGTATTGTAAGACTGATTTCCAGAGTGGTTGTATTAGCTTGAAACCCCACCAAAAGGGGAAAAGTGTTCCTATTTCTCTGCAGCCTCGCCAGCATCTGCTCTCATCTGAGTTTTGGATCTTGGCCCATCTGACTGGTGAAAGGTGGAATCTCAGGGTTGTTTTAATTTGCATTTTCCTGATGGCTAAGGATGTCAAGCACTTCCTCAGAGTTTTCTCGGCCATTTGGTGTTCCTCAACTGAAAACGTTTTGTTTAGCTCTGTACTCTGGTGTCTAGCTTTGTGAGATCCTTGTATACCTTGGATATTAAGCCTCTATCTGATGTGATGTTGGTAAAGATCTTTTCCATTCTGTTGGTTGCCGTTTTGTTTTCTTGACGATGTCCTTAGCCTTACTGAAACTTTGCAATCTCATTAAGTCTCATTTGTTAATCTTTGACCTTAGAGCTTGAGCCATTAGTGTTTTGTTCAGGAAATTTTCTCCTGTGCCTATGTGTTCTAAGGTTTTCCCTACTTTCTCATCTAATAGTTTCAGTGTATCTGGTTTAATGTGGAGATCTTTGATCCACTTACACTTGAGCTTTGTACAACAAGATAAGTAAGGGTCTATTTTCATTCTTTTGCATGCTGAGTGCCAGTTGGACCAGCACCATTTGTTGAAAAGCTGTCCCATTTCAATTGAATGTTTATGGCTCCTTTGTCAAAAATCAGGTGACCATATACATGAGGGCTCATTTCTGGATCTTCTATTCTATTCTATTGATCCACATTCCTATTTCTGTACCAGTACCATGCAGTTTTCAGCACAATTGCCTTGTAATATAGCTTGAGGACAAGGAGATTGATTCCCGCAGATTTTTTTTTTTTTTTTTTTTTTTTTTTTTTTTGTTGTTGAGGATGGATTTCGCTATTCTAGGTCCTTTGTTATTCCATATGAATTTGCACATTGATCTTTCCAATTCCATGAAGAACTGGGTTGGAGTTTTGATGGGTATTGCATTGAATCTGTAGATTGCTTTTGGTAGGATGGCCATTTTTAAGATGTTGATTTTTCCAATGAATGAGCATGGGGGATCTTTCCATTTTCTGAGATCCTCCTCAATTTCTTTCTTTAGAGGTTTGAAGTTCTTGTCATACAGGTCCTTCACTTGCTTAGTTAGAGTCACACCAAGGTATTTCATAGTTTTTGTGACAATTGTGAATGGTATCTTTTCCCTAATTTCTTTCTCCACATGTTTGTCCTTTGAGTATAGGAAGGCTACTGATTTGTTTGAGTTAATTTTGTATCCAGCCACTTTGCTGAACTTGTTTATGAGCTGTAGAAGTTCTCTGTTGGAATTTTTGGGGTCACTCAAGTACACTATCATGTCATCGGCCAAAAATGATGTTTTTATCTCTTCCTATCCAATTTGTATCCCCTTGATCTCCTTTTGCTGTCTAATTGCTCCAGCCAGGACTTCCAGTACTATGTTGAATAGGCAGGGGGAGAATGGGTAGCCTTGTCGAGTCCCTGATTTTTCTGGGATTGCTTCAAGTTTCCCGCCATTAAGTTTGATGTTGGCTGTTGGTTTGCAGTATATTGCTTTTATTATGTTTAAGTATGGACCTTGGATTCCTGTTCTTTCCAGGACTTTTAACATGAAGTGGTATTGGATTTTGTCAAATGCTTTCTCAGCATCTACTGAGATAACCATGTGATTTTGACCTTTGAGTTTGTTTATATGGTGGATTACGTTGATGAATTTCAATGTTTTACCATCCCTGCATCCAGGTATAAAGCCTACTTAGTCATGATGAATGATCGTTTTGATGTGTTCTTGGATTCGGTTTGCAAGGATTTTGTTGAGTAGTTTTGCATCAATGTTCATAAGTGAGATTGGTCTGAAGTCCTCTTTCCTTGTAGGGTCTTTGTGTGGTTTAGGTAAGAGGATTATTGTAGCCTAAAAAAATGAGTTGGGTAATATTCCATCTGATTCTATCTTTTGGAATAGTTTGGAGAGTATTGATGTTATATCCCCAATAAATGATAAAATTCTGCACTGAACCCTTCTGGACCTGAGCTTTTTTTGGTTGGGAGGCTTTTGATGACTTCTTCTATTTCTTTAGGTGTTATAGGGTTATTTAGATGGTTTACTTGGTCCTGGTTTAACTTTGGGATCATGTATCTGTCTAGGAATCATCCATTTCCTCCAGATTTTCCAATTTTGTGGAGTATAAGTTTTTGTAGTAGGATCTGATGATTTCTTGAATTTCCTCAGTTTCAGTTGTTATGTCACCACTTTCCTATCTAATTTTGCTAATTTGGATACTCTCTTTTTGCCCTCTAGTTAGTCTGGCTAGGGGTTTATCAATCTTGTTGATTTTCTCAAAGAACCAACTCTTAGTTTTGTTGATTTTTTCAATGGTTCTTTTTGTTTATATTTGGTCTATTACTGCCCTAATTTTTATTATTTCTTGCCATCTACTCTTTTTGAGTATGTCTGCTTCCTTTTGTTCTAGGGCTTTTAGCTGTGCTGTCAGGTTGCTGATGTAGGCTCTCTTTAGTTTCTTTTTGGAAGCACTTAGGGCTATGAGTTTTCCTCTCAATACTGTTTTCATTGCATGCCATAGATTTGGGTATGTTGTGCTTTCGTTTTCGTTGAATTCTAGAAAATCCTTAATTTCTTTCTTTATTTCTTCTTTGACCCTGCTATCCTTTAACAGAGCGTTGTTTAGTTTCCATATGTATGTTGGCTTTTTGTTGTCTTTGTTGTTGTTAAAGACCAGCCGTAGACCATGGTGATCTGAGAGGATGCATGGGAGTATTTCAATCTTCTTATATCGATGGAGGCTCGTTCTGTGTCCAATTATGTGGTCAATTTTCGAGAAGGTGCCATGGGGTGGTGTGAAGAAGGTGTATTCTTTTACTTTAGGATAATATGTTCTGTATATATATATATATTAATTCTAGTTGGTTCAAAGTCTCTGCTAGTTTTGCAGTGTCCTTGTTAAGTTTCTGTTTCCCTGATCTGTCCATTGGTGAGAGTGGGGTATTAAAGTCTCCCACTATTATTGTGTGGGGTGAGATGTATTTTTTGAGCTTTAGTAGGGTTTCTTTTATGAATGTGGGTGATTTTTTATTTGGAGCATATATGTTAAGGATTGAGAGTTCCTTCTGACAGATTTCTCTGTTAATGAGTAAAAAGTGTCTTTCTTTATCTTTTTTGATAACTTTTGTTTGGAAATTTACTTTATTCGATATTAGAATAGCCACTCCAGCTTGCTTCTTGGAGCTGTTTGCTTGGAAGATTTTTTCCCACCCGTTTACTCTGAGATAGTGTCTGTCTCTTTCTCTGAGATGAGTTTCCTGTATGCAGCAAAAGGCTGGATTTTTTTTTATGTATCCAGTCTGATAGTCTATGTCTCTTTATTGCAGAGTTGAGTCCATTTATGTTAATAGATATCAAGAAATTGTTGTTTCTGTTTCCTGCCATTAATGCTTTTGTGGGTTGAGTTGTGTCTTAGTTTTTTTCTTCATTTAGTTTTCTTGTTTAGGAGTTTTCTTGTTCTTACTAGGCTGTATTTTCCCTCATTGTATTGGGTTTTCCACCTATAATTCGTTGTAGTGCTGGGTTTGTGGTCAGATATTGTGTGAATTTTGATTTGTCTTGAAGTATCTTCATTTCTCCATCGATGGTGATTGATAGTTTTGCTGGGTATAACAGCTTGTGTTGAGGGCCGAAGGCTGTGCCCTTACAAGATGGTACTGGTTTCAGGTGGAATGAATCAGCTAAAGTGTGGTAAATAACCACTGGGCACATGTGCAAAGAGTGGTGCGATCCAAGTCACCGCCCATCTCGGGGCGTCACGATGAGACCACTGACGGGCAGCCAATCATACTACGACATGCCACCCTTGGGGGTATATATTAGGGTGCCTTTTCCTGCCCGGTGTCTTCCTCTTCAACATACAATAAAGGTTGTTCGCAGAAGAATCCTGTTGTTGCACGCCTTTTCCTGCCAGCGGGAAGTGGGGTGCGTGACAAGCTTGGGCTGGCACTTGTGCTCTCTTCGGGAGTGCATGATATCTGTCCAGGCTCTTCTAGCTTTCATAGTCTCTGTTGAGAAATCGGGTGTGTGTCTGATTGGCCTGCCTTCATATATTACCTGACCTTTTTCCTTTACTGCTTTTAGTATTCTTTCTTTGCTTTGGGCAGTTGATGTTTTTACTATTATGTGTCGGGAGGTATTTCTTTTCTGGTCCAACCTATTTGGAGTTCTGAAGGCTTCTTTTATGCTCGTGGTCATCTCATTCTTGAGTGTAGGGAAGTTTTCTTCTACAATTTTGTTAAAGACATTTACTGTGCCTCTTAGTTGATACTCTTCTCCCTCTTCTATTCCTATTATCCTTAGGATAGGTCTTCTCATTGTGTCTTGGATTTCCTGGACATTTTGGGTTAGGAGCTTTTTGTTTTTTGCATCTTCTCTGGCTGTTTTGTCTATGTTTGCAATGTTGTCTTCTGCCCCTGAGATTCTCTCTTCGATCTCTTGTAATCTATTGGAAATGCTTGCTTCTGTGACTCCTGATTTCTTTTTTTGGTGTTTTGTCTCTAGGGTTATCTCTTTTAGCGTTTTCTTTATTGTGTCAATTTCTGTTTTAATTTCCCTCTTCTATTCCTTTATTTCTTTGGTTCTGTTTTCCTCTAGTTCTTTGAGTTCTTTGAGGTTTTTTCTTGTTTCTTCTTTAAAAGCTTCTGAATCTTTTTGCTTTTCCTCCCTTTCTTGTTTAAGTATCTCTATCAGCATTTTGAGGTATGATTTCAGGTCTGTGTCTTCTTTTTCTGGAGTGTTTGGAATTCCGATGTTTGCTGTTATGGGAGAGCTGGGTTCTGGTGTTGCTAGATTGTCTTGGTTTCCTTGGGATATACTCTTTTGCTTTCCTCTTGCCATTTTGTTGTCAGTGATATGTTCTTTCCTTTCCCTTGTATCTGGTCTGTGTCACTGGATCTCCACTGGTCCAAGTGTCAGATGGGCCAAACCCTGTTCTATGCCTCAGAGTCGTCGGGTGTGAACAGAAGTTCCAAAGTTCTGTTCCTGGTCACTGGCTCAGGCAGGGCAGGGCAGGGCAAGGCAGGGGGTGCACTTTCCGTGTGCAGTCCTCAGAGAACACTCTGCTCCCTGGCAGCCCAGGTCTCCCACCCACCAGTTGCTCAGCCTCTATGAGCCGCTGTTCCGGGTGGCAGATATTCCAGCCTCCGCTCTGTGTCCTCAGAAGAATAGTTTTAAATGCATGTTTATAAACCTTACAATACACATTTTCTACTTTTAATTAAAATAGTTTCTCACATAATAGATACTATTTACAGTTTTCCCTCTTACTACTCCATCCAGCTTCTCCCCTCCTCCTCTCTGATCTGGATCTACTTTCTTTCTATCTCTCAGGAAATTAAACAGAGGTATGTAGCAATAGGGGGTGGGGAACTATTGGTAGCCAACAGCAAGTTTCTAATATCAGGAAAGCAAGACCAAACTTAAATGACATTAGCTAAAATGTTCAACACCAGGGAGGGGAACCTGTAGAGACCATATCAAGAGGTTAGAATGCACCTGGCTAGGGATGGGACCAACCTTCTCCTCTTCTCAAAATTTTAACCTGTAATTACTCTTTTATAAAGAAAATATAGGGACAAAGTGTGGAGCATATACTGAAAAAAAGGGCCATTTAGAGACTACCTCACCCGGGAATCTATTTGCAGGCACTAGATCCACTTTCTATTGCTGATGCTAAGAAGTGCTTGCTGACAGGAGCCTTTTAAGGATGTATCCTGAGAGGCTCTGCCAGAACCTTATCAATACAGATGAAGATGTCTGCATCTGATCATCTGACTAAGCACAAGAACCACAAAAGTGTTAGAGAAAGGACTGAAGGAACTTAAGAGGTTTGCAACTCCATAGGAAGAGTAACAATGTGGGGCAGGTGGGTACTGAGTGCCCTGGTATTCTGTTGGTACAAGTGAAGCCTCAGGAATGATAAGTGAGATGGTAGAATGATTCCTAGTTGGAAATGCCCCAAGTCCTTCCTCAGCAGGTAGATGTGACCACAGGTCATGTAAGCTCCAGGCAGAAACAGGACCACCCCCAAACATGTAAATAAGGTCTTACCAAGCGCTCAGGCTAAGCCAATAGGAAATAATGTTTGTCAGACTCTGAACCATTTCAAAAGTGTATATATGGGGTCTTGTGTTGAGAGTAAAAAAGCATGTAAGAATCATTCCTCCACATGAGATCCATAGTTCTAAAGAGCTGATAAGACCTCCTATTGGGAAAAGATTTCCTTTCCAGAAGCTTCTTGCATCCAGCCTTGAAACCTCTCACTGGCTTGGTTCACCCTGGCCTAGTGCCCAGCAGAAGCAATGGAAACACAAGCCAGCCAAGCCCAGTAGTGGAGGTGGCAAAACCGTTTTCCTGTACTCAGTGGCAAAGCTGAAAAACCGGTTATCCCTTTTCCATTCAACTGAGCTTGCACTCAGCCAGCCAGACCCAGAGGCAGAGGTGGCAGAGGTCACTCTCTTCTATAGCCAGAGAGCTGCTTGGGACTTCTGGATGAGGTTCCACAGAACAAGATCAACCAACCAGAACCTCCCAGGACCTTCAAGGGTCTAAACTATAAACCAAAGAATTCACAGGTAAGGACCCATGGCTCCAGTCACATATGTAAGAGAAAATGGCATTGTCTGGCATCAGTGAAAAGAGAAACCCTTCGTCCAGTGAAGGGTAGGTTTCACAGTGTAGGGAAATACCAGGACAATGACTTGGGAGTTAGTATATAGGAGAGAAAGGACCCTCATAGAATCAGGGGAAGGAAGATGTGGTAGGGGGTTTCCAAAGAGTAAAATGGGAAAGAGAATAACAGTTGAAATGTAAATATAGAAAATATCCAACAAAAATAGAAAATAAATATTGGCTGGAGAGGTATCTCAGAGGTTAAAAGCACTGACTACTGTTACAGAGACTCTGAGTTCAATTCCGAACAATTATATGA
The DNA here is from genome assembly GCF_963924665.1 of Micromys minutus. Lineage (NCBI taxonomy): Eukaryota > Metazoa > Chordata > Mammalia > Rodentia > Muridae > Micromys > Micromys minutus. The sequence continues at coordinate 38,300,800 of NC_137975.1, forward strand.
TGTACTCTACTGAAGAGAGCAACAGTGTGCTCACATACATAAATAAATGAATCTTAAGAAATAAAATAAAATAGATAATAATAAAATGAAATATAATGAGTTAAAACAAAAGCTTACACATTGGAGTTGAACAAAAACCGGAAAAAAGCAAACACAAAAGAATATACAATCTTCTCATTACCTGTCTTAGGTTTTCGATTCCTGCACAAAACACAACCAAGAAGCAAGTTGGGGAGGAAAGGGTTTATTCAGCTTACACTTCCACATGCTGTTTATCACCAAAGGCAGTCAGGACTGGAACTCAAGCAGGTCAGGAAGCAGGAGCTGATGCAGAGGTCATGGAAGGATGTTAGTTAATGACTTGCTTCTTTTGGCTTGCTAAGTTTGCTTTCTTATAGAAACCAGGTCGATCACCTCATGGATGGAACCACCCAAAGTGGGCTGAGCCCTCCCCCTTGATCACTAGTGGAGAAAATGCCTTACAGCTTGATTTCACAGAGGCATTTCCTCAACTGAGGGTGCTTTCTCTGTGATGACTCCAACTTTTGTCACATTGACACAAAACCAGCCAGTACAGCACTTTATGAGATTTCTCCATACTTTATCAAATCGTGAATATACAGCAAATCTCAACTGATACTACAAAATCAAAATAACACATTGCATGTTCTCAGAGCACCACTGATTAGAACCAAATGTCAGTACCAACACAACAGAATGTGTAGAAAATTAAAGAAACTCAACAACTCACTACTGAATGAAAACCATGTTAGAATAGAAATTAAAGACATTCTGGAATTAAATGAATGTAAATGCACAGCATACTCAAATGTATGGGATGCAATGAAAGTAGTTCTAAGAAACAAATAACACATAAACACACAAACACACACACAAGCATGCACACACACATGCACACACACATACACATGCACACAAATGTACCCCTACCTAAATGTGATTCTAGTAACTTAGTACCCCAAAAGCTCTAGAACAATAAGTGTATACGAGTGTAAATAAAAGGAATTAAATTTTTCTCTTCATATGCCCACACTTTCATCTATAAGTTATTATTATTTTGGAAATTTTTTAATTATAATTCTGTGTTTTATACATTTCCATTTTACTATATTCTGTTATTTCCTATTCATCACCAATAGTGTGCAATAAATAATGAATCTTAGAGCAAGATGATCGATTGATTCCTGATCAATGTCCAGGACTGTTCACTGACCAATATGGCTGCTTTCCTGCTATACAAGTTCCCTGTCCATTTCAAGGATAACTCATAAATTCAGGAAGGGCTAATCATTCATGAGTTAATCACAGCAGCTGTTAGAAAATAACCACAGTGTCACTATTTACACTTCCTAGGCTTTCTGCCCCTCTGACAAGCTGTACTAGATATTAGCAGAAAGCCTACAATCACTTCTGCAGTGTTAAATACTTTTTTTACTACCCCATCATTTTATTTATTTTAAATAATTTTAGATATTAATTATTCAGTTGTATAGGCATATCTTCTCTCACTGAGGCTAGACCAGGCAGTCCTCTGTTATATATTTATCAGAAACCTGAGACCAGCCAGTATTTGCTGCTTGGTTTGTGACTCAGTGTCTAAGAGATCTTGGGTTCTAGCTTTCTTAAGACTACTGGGGGTACCCTCCTCCTTAACTTCTTCCAGCCTTTTCCCCATTTCAACCACAAGGTCCCTGACTTCAGTCCATTTGTTTGGTGTTAGCATCTGCCTCAGTCTCAGTCATCAGCTTGTTGGCCTTATCAGAGGTCAGCTCCTGACTGTAAGCACACCACAGCATCAGTGAGCACCAGGTCCTGGAGCCTCCCATGAAATGAATTCCAGTTTAGATGGGTCAGTGGATTTCTTTCCCCCAGTCTACTTTCCCTCTTTCTATTTATCCTCCCTGAAGTTCTCCCAGACAGAAACAACCCCTGGGTTAGAGTTCCTGACTAGGATAGCAACTCCATTCCACATCCCTCAACCCCATTTCTAAACCCCATTCCCTGGCTTTATACTTGGGGTGACCTCCACAACTCCCTTTCACGAATGTTGGGCTTCTCACTTGAGGACACTCCCTTTGAGTCTTGAGATTCTCTCACCTCCCAGGTCTGTGGTACATGCTGTACTGTCATGCCACCTTCCACTCCCTGAGTATGTTTATTTTCATTCATTCTGCTGGTGCTCAGGGTTTCACTCCTGTTACCCCCACCAATACCTGATTAGGTTCCACTTTTTCTCTGCCCCTATCCTCCCATTTCTAATCTAGTTCCCTCCTTCCCTCTGCCCTCTGCTTTCTTCTCCCTCCCAAGTGGGATAGAAGAATCCTTACTTGGGTTCTTTGGCTAGTTAACTTCCTAGAGTTCTGTGGATTTTATCCTGGGTATTGTGGACTTTTATGGCTAATATCTACTTTTTAATGAGACCTTGAATATCCATTTGAGTCTGAGTTACTTTTCTTAGGATAATATTTTCTAGTTTTATTAATTTGCCTATAAAAGTCATAATCCCATTATTGTTAATAGTAGAATAGTATCCCATCGTGTTAATGTACACCATTCTCTCTGTTCATTCTTGGGGCATCTGGCTTGTTTTCAATATCACAAGTAAGGCTGCTATGATCATAGCAGAGCCCGTGCCCTTGTGGAATGGTGGGTTATCTTTTGGGTATATGCCCAGTAGTGGTATAGCTGGGTTTTCAGGTAGATCTATTTCCAATTTTCTGAGGAACTTCCAGATTGATTTCCAGAGAGGTTGTACCAGTTTGCAATCCCACAAGCAAAAGAGGAGTGTACCTCTTTCTCCACATTTTCACCAGCATCTGCTCTCACCTGAATTTTTGATCTTAGCCATTCAATTTCCATTCTAAATCTAGAACTGATAATTGCTTCAGAGAATCATAGGTTTATATTTCAAATGCTCAGCCGCAAGTGAGCCATCAATAAATCTACAGATCCAACCAAATATCAGGCAGCATGAAAGATGAGAAGACAGAAAATATCCATAAAAATGTAGTTTTTAATAAGTAAGGCCTGAAAATATATTTCTGGACATGGTATGTAAGAAAAAAACAGTCATCCTGTAATAAATAAATAAATAACTTGCTTACATAATTATTGGAATATTTTTCAATTGCAATATTTTATTTCTGTCTAATCAACAATTGACTATATCATTTAAAATGTATCTTAATTTGTTTTATTTTCTACATATAGTTTTCAGGAAGATGCCCATATGTATAAGAGAGTATGAAATAAGTAAAATATATTAAACATGGTTCAGGTCTGTAAAGTGATTTTGGGAGCCTAGCTCTGTAAACCCAGAAAAAAAAAATCCGTGGAAAAATGATGCTACCTAAAATTAAAAATAAAAGAACAAAGAAAAAAATTACACAAGAAAAAGAAACTGTGTAATTGCTATTATATCCCTTATATGATATACAATGCCTCCAATCCAAAAATGTTAAAATTGTGTATTGTCTAATGTTTTATTCATTGTGTCCATTGCTTATTTTGGAAAATTCACTAAATGAAAATAATTAATTTCAAACTACTAATTAACTATTTTGGAAACATATTAATGAAATTCAAATATTGATGAAAAATCTGCAATGCTATTTTCTCAGGTATATTAGTATCTATAGCAAAGAATGTTCATAATTGAATTCATATTTAAGAAAAACAAAACCAAAAACCCCTAATAAGTCAGGCTCTAGAAATGTCTCTTCTATATATAGTGTAAACAAATCTGAAGAAAGAAAATTATCCATGCTATATTCTAGTTGAATTACAAACTAAAATGAATTCCTCAATATTTATAACATCCTGTGCCAGACTCATTATTTTTGCTGTTTACACTGGATATTGAACGCTTTGAATATTTAAAACTATACATACTGTGTTCATATGACATAAATACAAATATACATATTTGTTTTATTTATTGTATTTTTCATTACAATTACAAACAAGTTTTAATATGTAATAATTACAATACTCTTACAAAAGTTTTATATTCCTATCAGAAATGTTTAAAATAATATCAAAGTAAAAAGGGTTTTGTATTGTGTGTGTGTGTGTGTATGTGCGTGTGTGTGTGTGTGTGTGTGTGTGTGTGTGTGTGTGTGTGTGTAGAGGGGGTGGTAGGGTTTAGACAGGTTCATTGTAATGGTTGGCCCAGGGAGTGGCACTATTTGAATGTGTGGTCTTGTTGGAGAAAATGTGTCACTGTGGGCATGGGCTTTAAGATCCTTGTCCTAGCTGCGGTTAAGTCAGTTTTCCTCTAGCTGCCTTCAGATGAGGATGGAGCACTCTCAACTCCTCCTGATCCATGCCTGCCTGGACTTAGTCTTTCTCTATATACTTAGAACTTGCTCTTTTTCAGGCTGGCTTAAATTCAGAGATATGTTTATCCTTGTCTTTTGAAAGTAAGACCTGTACCACATTGCCTGGACTTAAGTTTTCCATAGCCACTATGCCTCAAGATTCAGATCAAACCCTGTGTCTTTAAAGTTTTGATTTAGTTCATTCCAGACTAATTATTCAAGTAAAAAAAGTATCCAACTAATAAGACCTGATATGATATAACTGTTTCTTTTTCAGTGGCAAATGCATAAACGATAGGCTTAGCTGTGTAGGATCTTGCCATAAAAATAACAACTTTCTTAATCTGTTTATCACCTTGAATACCAGATTCAGCTCCATTTCACTTCCTCTTGCCCCTTTATTACTTGGACCATACATTTTATGTTTTTCCTGTCTTCTTGCTATGCTTGTTCAAAATGCTCTTTTGGAGACTTAACTGGAGAACAAAGTCTCTCTTGGGCTTTTTAGAACCTTTATTTGTCAATGAAAATAAAATAACAACTCTTTACACTACCCTAAGGTAGATGCTTCAGCAAAGGCAGAGCAACCCACATTTTTCAGTAAAAGAGCACAAGAACATTCTCTTGGTTACATATCAAAAAATTGTCCTTCTGAGGCCAGACAAGCCTCTGAGAAACTTGATTCAGCAGCTTTGGGAATACCCAGGAGGGCCCCACTCACTAAGAGAAGGGAAAAAGAGATGAGTGGAAACATTGTGGGAGAGACAGACTGAGAGATTGGCCGTGAGTGGGATATGTAGTAAAAAAGAAAAAGAAAGTAAAACTAAATTTAAAAATGAAGCCAAAATATACCTTCCATAGCCTTCAGCTGAAGTTACCATGTCCTGTCCTTAACTTTTTATCATCACATTTCTTTAAACCTGTTAATGTGCAGTTGCCACCTCTACTAGGTGAAACATACAATTTTATATCATTAATAAGGATTCTTTGCTGTCATTATAATTAATGTGTTTTCCCAGAAAGTTTAGGGACGTCATACTTTATTAAGCATAGAATTCTACATATATCCCTTATCGTGTTTTTCAGAGGGCATGATAGATATTCACAGCTCTTAAACCAATGAACCTAGCTTGGATTTAATTTATACATTGCTCAATTTATATACTGCCTTCTCAAATCTTAGATGTATAAAGATTAACAAAGTAATGCATAATTTGATTAATATACATATTTATTTTGTGACTTAAGAAAAAAGAATAAAGAGATTGCTTAAGTAGACCAAGAAGTCTCATCCCATTTAAATTTTAGTTAGAATATAATGCTTTAGGGTAAATAAGTTAATTATAACATGAGGACACAAAACATAAAACATTTGGCCTAAACAGATGTAGGGATTGAAAAAAAAAGCAGAATTATGGAGCTGTGGAAGTAGTGTGGTAACAATTTTATGAGGCATGTTTGGAAACAGTATTAAAATGACTGCATAAAATCAATCATGGTAAATTTTTTTGGTACAAACTATCATTGAGGTATTTATGAAATAAAAACACTTGACTAATATTTCCTAGTACCAAAGGAAATAAATGTTTTTGGTGAAAAGAAGTCTGCATTTATCCCATTGTGTAGGCTATTTTTTTCTAAAGTTTGAAATCTGTCCTTGAATTTCTTGGTGTGGACTTAATTAACTTATTTGTGTTTTCCCAAGTGGTAAAGGGAATGACATTGGCTTTCAGAAGTAACTGATGGCGGGGAACACAATGGAAACTGGCACAGGAAATAGAGGTCACCCTGTTACTTTCAATGGCTTGTTCAGCTTGCCTGCTCATGTGCACATGACCTCCTGCCCAGGGGTGGGTTTGTCCCTTCTACATTAAAGATTAATTGAGAAAATGCTATGCAGACTTGCCTCTAGACCAATCCAAAAGAGGAATCTTCTCAGGCCAGATATCTTATACCTAGATGAATTTATTGTGTGTCAAGCTGATAAAAAATTAACTAGCACATAACCCACAATTTCAAAGTCGACAGGGTAGTTCTTCCTCACACTTCATGATACAAAGTTAATATGCTTTGATGACATCAACCCTCTGATATATTTCCATAAGTACATAAAGATTCTAGATGAACATTATTAGATATTAAAAAGTATATACAATTTCAAACTACTATAAACTCTTTACATACATGCATGTGAGTGCGCACACACACAAACACACACACACACACACACACACACACACATGTATATCCTTACATTACCTAATATTTCTTGAATACATTGTAGACTGATTTTATTGAAAACCTTCTTAATGGTATCAGCCTTCAGGAATTTGGAATTGATTCTACTATTGATATACAAAAGTAAATGCTTAAATTATCTGAAGAGAGCTAAGGAAAGGGAAATTTGCTGATTATCTGCCTGAAGTTTCTCTAACCCAAGATGTCAGTGCACTCAATAATCATTGTAACAGAAGACAAATTGTTCTCCAAAAACATCTTTTAAAGCAGACTGGATCTACCAAGTCTTTTTAAGAGAGTATATACTTAATTACATAGTGAATGAGAGATGAAAAATACATGAGGTAAAAGGAAATAGGACATGGTATCACCTTTTAATGACTAATATTCCATCATTGGAATAAGATAATATATTCTACAGTGAGTCATATCATGGGGGTGATGCTTAATTATTTCACACTTTCTCTCAAATTATCTGTGAAAACATTAAAAATACTTCCTACATGTTTATGAAACAGTGCTAAGAGATAATCTTTTGTATCTGGCAAAACACTTTATAGAACTCGTTATGAGTACTATTGAGCAATTGTTCAATGCAGATTGCTTGTCTAACATGCACAAGGTTCTGGAATAAATTCACAGAATAACCAAATATTCCTAGGAAAATGGATGTATCTAGTGAATATCATCCTGAGTGAGATAACCCCATCATAACAGAACAGACATAATATGCAGTCACTGATAATTGGATATAACCCCAGATAGCTCTGAACACCCCAGAAACAACTCCCAGATGACATGAAGCTAAAAAGAAATCAACGAACCAAAAAAATAATAATAAGTGTATAGCACCGTCTCAGAGTGGAGTACACCTAGACCTTAAATCATTAATAACTTAAGAGCTAAGGAAATAGCCTTGTGGCAATTTTTGGTATTTAAAAATCATTATGTTTAATCTTTATACATCAAGAAAACATTGACTATTTCCATGTTACCTTTTATTTTACATGTACTTTATGCTGATGGTAACTAGTAAAATTTCAATGCATACTATCAAACCTTTAAAAAATTAAAGTACTGACAAAAATATATAGTTTTATACAAAAATGCTTTTATTTTTTTTAAACGACTTTATTTTACAAAACAAAGATGAATGTACAGATTTTAAACATTTTTTGCTTAAAATTATACATTTTTGTCAGTAATATTTTTTCAGACATTGAAATAATTTTTACATAAAACCATGTGAATATATTTTTTTCGTCAGAACTTGATTTTTTTCAAGGGCTTGACAGTATGCTTTTAAAATCTGTACATTTAACTCTGTTTTTTAAAATAAAGTTGTAAGAAAAAAAAAGAAAAGAAAACAATATAAATTTACCAATCTATAACACTAAAAATGTTGTTTATTTAAACTTTCTTGCACACTCTTATATGTGATTGTCAATAAGACCACCAAGACATTGTACAATTGAATGGTTCAAAATAGTTTGAATATTTGAGAATAGCATCATACAAGATCTGAATCTCCAAGCATCTTATTAAATCATTAAACTATAATTAGAAAAGGTGAAACCAAAACATTAAAGACTTATTACAAAAAAATCAGTTAGTATTTACTGTGGTAGATATAGGTTAAGGAAAAAATGTATGTTTAAATAAAGAATAAAATTGAAAGCATAACTTATTCATATGCTAAAAGATTATTTTATTGTTGACTTTCCTTATAAATCACAGGTCTATTGCAACAAACCCAAAGAGAAATTTGAGGGAAGTACAACACTATGTCTTCTGGTAACGTGAGTGCTGGCTTGTTAATAACAGAGAGAATGGTATCTTGCAAGCTGACCAGTCAAGCATTGAAGAAAAATGACTCAATATATTTTAAAAATCTGTGCAGTTTCTCTCCAATTATTTTTTAATGTGCCTTTTGAAAAATTGTCAGGAGTGAAAGTTAGCAGACTTTTTTTATGACCATTACATTTTGTATCCTGTCAAATGCTGGGTAGCACAGTTGTGAATAGGAGAGCAGAGATGGGGATGGTTTGCAGGATGGAACTGCGGATGGCAGCTCATGCTCTTGTCAGACAGAAAGCAAATGTAAAAGCTGGTATGTGATTCAAAATTAAATGTCTTCAGAATGTGTGGTCAACATGACCTGCTGTCAGAAACGGGATTTAAATACAAGAAAAACAATATTTTTGAGAAGCCAAACACTAAAACATGTATTATTGTAAAAAGATTTAGTTACCTTGTGTTTGACAGTTTTGTTTGGTTTTGTTTTTGCTTTTTTTTTTTTTTTTTTTTTTTTTTGTTACAGTGAAAGAATTCAAGTGGTAATTTTCACACTGCTAGTAAAGTTCATTTGGTCTTATAATTGTGGAAGTTTCAGTTCAAGATAGTATAAACCCTTTGTTACCAGGCTTCCAAAAATGTACCTCGTTGACACGGGAGTATGTGATTAGATATACTGTCTGAGGTACTGTTAGCATGCAATAAAGCAAAAGGAAGAGGTGGTATTTTCATATCCCCATTAATCATACCCTCCTATCTCCTAATGTCTCTACCAATGCCCAGAGATACAACACTGAAAAAGGAAACGTTAATACCTAAACACTTAAGTGAGTTTGAGTGTCAATCTGTATCAACTGGTATGTGTTATTATATTTTACATTTGTACTTCATCATGACAGACTTTAGTGCATTTAAAGTTGTACATATGAGTACATAATATGTGTATATAATATATTTACATGATTTGTAATTAATATTTATGATATTAAGAGTCTAAGACACTTTGCTTAGGGAAGCACATGATTTATTCAATACCAATAGGTTATTCAATAAATTTGTTTGTCTAAGACCAATTAGTCTGACTTAAAAACAGATAAACATGTGTACATGTAACACATTACATATGTATAATATGTAATATAAAGACAGAGTGGGTATATTTAGGAATATATACATATATACAACATGAGTATGAATGCATTTATAAAACACTCTGTTATCCTTAAAAAATACATTATGAGAAATAAACTAGAGCTGATAAAACTAGGAATTTTTATTAAATAGTATCGAGACAATGATTTCCACACAAAATAAGAAGATGTTTTCAAAGAAGCAAATATCTGATGTTCTCCATTTGTAGATTAAACAACTTAATTACCCTTTTAACAAAACTCCAAAATAAAAACTCATGTTTCTTAAAATGTAATATTACTAATAAAAAATCGTAGATTCTAACAAAAATATCATTAATTAAAACTAAAAATTGAGTAAATAAGCAAATAAACTATAGCTAACTACCTTGTCTTGTTTACAATGTGAGTTTATTATACTTTGCATATGGTTATTATTTCACCTAATATGCCAGTTTAGCCTACTTTACTACTTCTACCACCAAAGACACACACACACACACACACACACACACACACACACACACACATACAAATACTGACTAAAATAATTTTAGCTCAAATCATTCAGATACAAATGCACAATTTATAACAACATTAAAAATCCAGGAAAAAAATTTAAAATATTGTTATTACTACATCCCACTACAACAGTTTCTGAGTCACCAATAGGAACAATCCCTTTTGTACTAATGACAATGATTAAAGAAACAAAGTAAAAGTCAGTATGAGTACTTGACAAGGTGTAGCACTTGAAATTGGATAGGTCTAAGATTATTTCCAAACAGAAACACACTAATTATACCAGGTGGTGGAAGAAAGAAATATGCAGAGGCAGTAGTATCCACACAGGACAGAAGCAGGAGGGTTGGTGGAGTAAACTGTGTCTGAATTCTTAGAGGTTTCCTGGAGTGACTACATCATGGAAGTTGGCACCAGTGTGGGATAAAAGGTTAAGCCACTTTTTAATATTTACCACAACATATGTATGCATCATGTTGAATCTAACACTATTCTTATAGTTAGGCAGTATAAATGTATTATCTTAATAAAAGCCACATTACCACAATTTTATTTTTTAAACACTCACTTTAGAAATGATATTTTTTAATCTGTAAACAAACAAGTAGACATATTTTAAATTGAACCTTTGAAAGATAAATTAATCAGAATAAATGATATAAAAATCAACCTGTGTCTTAATTTGTAAATTATAGAAACTAATATTTCTTTAGTTTACAAGAAGTAAAAATTAAAGGTGGAAGTAAAAATTAAAGAAGGCAGTTACTGAAGAGCCTGATATTATTAAAGTATAGGAGGAAACTAAAATATACAGAAAAATTGACTCAGCCTAATATATACTGAAAAAAATCACAAAATTATTTTTGGCATTTCCTCTAGGCCAGGTGATCTTAATGACTTAATTGTGTTTTCTCATTAATTCATTTTTTTACCTATGCATTTTCATATAGCATAGTATCTTAGTTTTACATACATACTCAACCATATATATTTTGTAACTATGGTCATCATCTCTCCTACAAAAATCTACATGACTTAGCTTCTATACTAAGCAAATAAATTGTGTGTGTGTGTGTGTGTGTGTGTGTGTGTGTGTGTGTGTGTGTGTGTGTGCACGCGCGCGCGTGCCTATTGGTCAATCTTTTAAGGAGTTATATAAAACTATGTGTAGCAGTTTCGCCTTAGAGTTAGCTATGTCTTTCTACAAAGGGGTGTTTAAGTCTTGAAAATTTTGTCTTAACATTCAGAGAAGCAAAACATGGTTTTAGAATGTGCAAAAAATCTGAAAGACATAATATACTTTTAGAAGAATAACTTCACTATACTTTGTTTCTATTAGTTCTGATATATAGGGGGAAAAGCAGCAATCAACATGTTTCAGAATGGCAAGGTTCATAAAAACTTAGGTAAGGAGAGATGTTTCAACCTTATCAAAATTAAATATAAACTCTTATAAGATACAAGAATGATTTGCTGTTTAGAGGGGAAAACATGATCCAAAACCCAAAGGAAATTTGAAATTTATCATAGTTTTAAATAGTTCATTGTAAATCCACCTCCACCACCAAATAAAATACTTAGAAACAACCTAACCAAGGAAATAAAAAATCTTTATAATGAAAACATTAAGAAACCAAGGTTGATTTCGTAGTAGAAAAAGGCCAGACCACCTTCAGAACTCAGGATGTTAACAGATATTAAGGAACACCAATTGTTGTTTCTTGTTATTTTTGTTGTTAGAGGTATAATTATGTTTGCGTGACTTTCTTCTTTTGTTTTTCTTGTAAGAAAGAATCTTTTCTTGCTTTTCCTAGGGTGTTGTTTCCCTCCTTCTGTTGGGTGCTCCCCCAACCAAACACCCACTCCCACCTTACTGCCCTAGCATTCCCGTACATTTGGGCATCAAGCTTCCAAAGAACTAAGAGCATCTCCTCTCATTGATACCAGATAAGGCCATCCTTTGATATATATGCATCTGGAGCCATGAGTCTCTCCCTGCATGCTCTTTGGATGATAGTTTAGTCTCTGGGCCCTCTGGATCTTTTGGTTGGTTGTTACCCTTGATGTTCCTACGGCTTCTTCAGTACTTCCTCTGACTCCTCCATTGGGCTCCCTGTGCTCAATCCAATGATTGGCTGTAAGCATCAACATCTGTATTGCACAGGCTATGGCAGAGACTTTCAGGGAACAACTCTACCAGAATCCTGTCAGCAAGTGCTTTTCGGCATCAGCAATAGTGTCTGGGTCTGGTGTCTGCAGATGGGATGGGTCCCTCTTGTTCATATATAATAAGACAAAAATCATAAGATTTCATTTTTATCACTAAAGTAATCTGATGTCATGCCATTTTATAGTTGAGAATGGTATATATATATATATATATATATATATATATATATATACATAATATACATATACATCATATACATATACATATACACATACACATATACACATATACATATATACACATATACACATACACATATACACATAAACATACACACATACATCATATACATATACATCATATATATCTATATCTACATATGCATATATGAGTAATCATCGCATATTGAATATGAGTAGAGCTAATTCAAGCATCATCACCACCATGAAAATCTGCAAGGGTGATAGAACAGAAAATAGAAATTTTAAGATGATGTAAGTATGTTTATAGACCAAAATACTCAAACAAAACTACAAAATAGCATAAGAATACATGAAGAAAATATTAGGAAAGTTCTTACTATCCTGATAGTATAAGTATTGAATTTAATTACCACATTAGACATTATAGATATTATTTAATATTAACCTTTATCCTATTACCTCTTAATAAAACCATAACCGTATATGCACACATACACAGCTAAACTGTCACATGAACTGCTAAATGTGTTTTACTATTTACATAATTCCAAATGGCTGAAAGTTTTATAGTTATCCAGAAAAAATAGAGCTTACTATTTTTTATTATTGGATTAATATTTCTATTCATCAGATCATATGAAGACACTAATGTAGTGTCTTCATTTCATTCACCACAACCTTGCTTCTCAAACTGCCAGCAATATACACACATCAATGACAGGTTAATGTTCAAGCATTTCCCCAAACAAATTGTCTCTATAGAGATATGAGTCACCTTTGAATTTCTCCATGTAAAATAATACCTTATTATTCTCAAGTGGGGAGGAAAATTACTGTTCATGAAAATAAAGCTTACTATGTGCAAAAATATGATATACTGTAAAAATTATTTTATATGGTCAATGCAAGATTAAAATTTGAGTATAATAATTTATTTCCATAAATATAAGGAACATCAGGTTTCTTTTTTTAATGACTTTATTTTACAAAACAAAGATAAATATAGAGATTTTAAACATTTTTTGCTTAAAATTATACATTTTTGTCAGTACTGTTTTTTCAGATATTAAAATAATTTTTACATAAACCTCTGTGAATATAATTTTTAGTCAGTACTTGATTTTTCCAAGGGCTTGACAGTATGCATTGAAAACCTAATAGTTACAATGAGTGTAAAGTACATGCAAAATGCAATGCAACATGGAAATAGTCAAAGTCTTCTTGTTTTGTAAATATATTTTTTTTTGTTTTCTTTATTTCTTGGGCTTCATACAGTCTGTGAGTTGTTTCTGGGGGAGTGCAAGCCTCTGGGGTTAGCATCCCAAAATCAGTGACTGCATACTATGTCTGTTCTTTTGTGACTGGGTTATCTCACTCAGGAAGATATTCTCTAGATGCAGCCATTTTCTTAAGAATTTGGTTAAGTCATTGTTTCTGGTGGCTGAGTAGTATTCCATTGTGTATATGTACCACAATTTTTGTATCCATTCATCTTCTGAAGGACATCTGGGTTCTTTCCAGCTTCTGGCTATTATAAATAGAGCTGCTATGAACATTGTGGTGCATATATCTTTGATGTGTATTAAAGTGTCTCTGGGGTATATGCCCAGAAGTGGAATAGCTGGGTCTTCAGGTAGTACTATATCCAATTTTCTGAGGTATCGCCAGACTGATTTCCAGAGTGGTTGTATTAATTTGCAACCCCACCAACAGTGGAGAAGTGTTCCTCTTTCTCCGCAGCCTTGCCAGCATCTGCTGTCATCTGAGTTTTGGATCTTGGCCAATCTGTCTGGTGTGAGGTGGAATCTTAGGGTTGTTTTGATTTGCATTTCCCTGATGGCTAAGAATGTGGAGCACTTCCTCAGATGTTTCTAGGCCATTCGGTGTTCCTCAACTGAGAACGTTTTGTTTAGCTCTGTACCCCATTTTTTAATAGGGTTATTTGATTATCTGGTGTCTAGCTTTTTGAGTTCCTTGTATACCTTGGATATTAGGCCTCTATCTGATGTGGTGTTGGTAAAGATCTTTTCCCATTCTGTTGGTTGCCTTTTTGTTTTCTTGACAATTTTCTTAGTCTTACAGAAACTTTGCAATCTCATTAAGTCCCATTTGTTAATCTTTGACCTTAGAGCTTGAGCCATTGGTGTTTTGTTCAGGAAATTTTCTCCTGTGCCTATGTGTTCTAAGGTTTTCCCTATTTTCTCATCTAATAGTTTCAGTGTATCTGGTTTAATGTGGAGATCTTTGATCCACTTACACTTGAGCTTTGTACAAGGAGATAAGAAAGGGTCTATTTTCATTCTTTTGCATTCTGAGTGCCAGTTGAACCAGCACCATTTGTTGAATAGGCTGTCCTTTTTCCATTAAAGAACATCAGGTTTCTACATACATCTAAAATATGTGAACAAAAATGTTCTAAATACTATACTCTAAGACATTCTTTCAGGTTAACTAAAATTTTAGTTACAGAAAGAAATAATGTACCAATTTCCAAATTAATTGTGTTACAAATTGATGACTTACAGATTAGTTTATTTATCATTACAAAAATTTAAATTACTTTATTGCTTATAATACTTCCAAAATACAGTTATAAATGATGGGTATTTTGATTTTAGAAAGTTGGTTCTCATCCATATTATCAATTTTCATCTCAAGTTTCCATGCATTCTTTTAATTTTATGGGAAGAGGATACCAGTGAGAATAATAAAATTCTTTTAAAAAATACAAAAACAAAAGTTGGACCAGGCAAGGATACCAAGAAAAGGCAAAAGAATAAAGAATCCATTTCAATATCACACTCAGAAATCCTATAAAGAACACCAAACTGAAAGCCATAATATAAAGGCCACATATCAGACAAAAATCTGTGCAGACCCTGTCCTTGATGCTTCAGTCTATGATTCATGTGCTTTTTGGCTTGGCTAAGTTTGAGGGCCTTATTCTTGGTTTCTCCATCTTTTCTGGCTCTTAATATGTTTTTGCCTCTTCTTCTGTGGGTTTCCTTGTGGTCCGAGGTGATGTATCTGATGCAAATATCACATTTAGAGCTGATTGTTCCAAAGTCTCTGTCTCCTTCTCCCACCTGACTCTTTCTCTCTCTACATGACGTCTGACTATTGTTCTCCTTATTCATGCTCACTGTTGCAGGGAGAAGTGTCATAAAAAATGGAGTAGGAGGAGGAAGATGTGGAGCAGGCAAAGAAAGAGAGAGAGAGGGAGGGAGGGAGGGAGAGAGGGATGGAGGGTTAGGGAGGGAGGGAGATGGGAAGGAGGGTGGGAGGAAAGAAGAAAAGAAGGAAGGAAGGAAGGAAAGAAGGAAGGAAGGAAGGAAGGAAGGAAGGAAGGAAGGAAGGAAGGAAGGAAGGAAAGCAGGCAGATGGAAGGGAAGAAAGGGGGAAGCCTAGATTTGCTAGGTACTGCATTTTGATACTTTTATCTACAAACAGTTACATACTTAGCCCGGTTTCCAGATATCTTTTCTTCATGCAGAAACACCTGAAAATAAAATATATATAAGTATGTTTCTACAATATCTATGCTTATAAATTGATAATATATTGCATCTACCAAGCTGAATAATGTGTTAACAAGACAAAATATCATTGAACATATAAGACACATCAGAAATTTGTCCTTAGGGAAGAACCTTTCATACAAAAGGCAAAAATTTCCTGGTGTTGTTTACTTTGTTTCCTTCCTGGGTTCACTCATAAATGTTGATCAGACCCACTGATAGCTCTTAATCTCTGAAATCAATATTACTAATATCATACAAGTATATGCTATCATTATTTCTGGTGATATATTGGGTGAGCGAACAAAATTTTAAAATGAAAGAATTGAGAATTGCTCCATTTAATGCACGAATTAAAAGGATTCTACAGCTGTATTCTCTTCAGTACTGAAATGGTGCCTATCTGCACATTATAGTGACTGATGAGCTATGAATGGTGCTATACTTCCAAAGGGTTCCTCCAATGACAAATAAAAACAGTGACAAACCAATACTGGAGCAAAAGCCTACAAATAGACTATAAAATTTCTCATCCTTATGACAGATCAGGTGGGTTTGGAAGAATGCAAAATAACAAATACAAATGTAAATTCTCACGCTTATAGAAAAAAAATATACACAGAGAGAAAGAGCCCTGATATCATTGGAGGAAAACACTAACAATACCCTGAAATCACTCGTGATACTGGTGATAGTTTAGACAAAGGAGAAGTAGAGTCTAGCTTGTTGCAGCAGAGTGAAGTTAAACACAAGATTTACAAGGTGAAACCTATATATGTTCCCAAAATGTGAGAAAAAATGTTACATGATCTTCTTTTATTTTTCAAGGCAAATGCTTTCTATGAAGGTAAAACAGTCCAATTCTGGAGAATTTAATAACCTCCCAGAGGGTATAAAGTTATGATCTATGCATTACAGAAAATATGTATTTATAAGGAAAAGTACAGTATGTAAGATTTACTTGTATTTTATTATTGAAGAGAAGACAATTTAGATATGATAAGTCTAATAAAAACGAAGAAGCTAATAGGTTCTTGAAGTAGTTGGTCATCAAGTATCTTTAAATTCATTCTTAATATCAGAAACTTTGTTGTAGTAAAAATGTAGTGAATTCTGGCAACAAAACTAATGTGCTGAACCAGAGTCTGATGATAATGTAGAATGAAGAAGAACGTCATCTAGATCTATGGGATTCTGTAGCTTAGTGGCTATTTTAGCAATGTTGATGTGAAAACTCATAATCCATACATCATGTGAGAGATACTCACAAGCAATAAAGTAAGCATATGTTTCAAAGTGTTCTTGAATCCAGAAATGATAAACTCATTAGTAGACAGTTCAAGATGTCTGTGGTTAGACAAATACAGTCTTTTTTTTATTCCTAAATACACAATGTTCCTAAATGTGAACATACTATTCTTAAATATAAATTTAGAGCATCCTGAATGCAAACACCTAAGGAACTGCAATTGTGCCTAGCCCTTATGTTGCAATGTCTAAAAACAGTGAACTCGGGAATCTGGGCAAAGCAAACTAAAGAACTTTGTTTAATCTTTACACACCAAGATAACTTTGGCTATTTCCATGTTATGTTTTGTTTTACATGTAATTTATGCTTATTGCAACTAGTAAGATTTCAATGCATATTGTCAAGTCTTTAAAAACATCAAGTACTGACAAAAATATATTCATATAGTTTTAGGACAAAATGCTTTTAAAAATCTGTACATATATCTCTGTTTTATTAAGATAATATAAAAAATTGAAAAAATAAAAGAACTATGGTGTTCTTTGTAAAAATCATTTGATATGCTTGATGTTTCATTGAGATAAATGTGATTTTTAAGACTGGATATCATTATTTAAAGGCACATTTTATGACCCTAATTATCCCTGTGGTATCACTGAAATATTAGAAAAGGGGAAAACTTAGGCAACATTCCTTAAATTTTCTGATGTTACTATTGGTATTTTATTAGTTTTACTGAAAAGGCATTCATTCCAGAACAGTTTGCCTCTCAGCAGAATGTCATAAATGCTACCTGAAGGGAAAATACTGTGGCTCATTTATGAACTCCTGTTAATGAACACTGTTAGTAAAAGGTAAAAACCAAAAATTATCTTAGACTCATATTAATAGTGTTAAAGGGGAATGAATAATAAGCAAATTTGACCCTTTCAAAATAATAAAAGTTTCAAAATATTTTATCAATGTAAACCTGAAAATCTGAATTTTTGAGTAATGTTCCAAAGACAATTTCCATTGGTTTTATTATAGTTCAGTAGATTCTTTTGGTTCATAGTGACCAATGAATACATGTTCATAGTTAAAATTTTGAAATAAAAATTACAAGTTAATCCCATATCAATTTGTTTTATAGGTAACTCTCAAAAAGTTCTTCACTGACAATGAAGAAATAATAATTAATAAAACTATACATAACTAAAACTCGGTTTAGTGAATGATTTACAATTCTATAAGAGAATACAGTTACAAAAATATACACATATATTTGTATATATTGCATACCCTTGACTAATGTACATACTGTATGATTATTATATTGTATAATTAATATATTATGTATAATAGATAATATATCATAGATATACATATTAATCAAGAATATGTATGCCACCATGGATTGATAACTCTCCCAAGGAGCCATTGAATATCTAACAAAAATCCCTGTGATAGACTGTGATGCCTCTAGTCAAGTTGATTTTCAGGGTAACTAAAAATGTATTGATTGTTCTTGTGCTTAGTTGCTTCCAACAAGTTGAAAGTAACTTCTTGCATGCTGTGTGTGGAATAACACACTCCCAACTTGGGACTCAGAAGATCAGAGAATGGTATGACTCAAAGGAACCTTCTCCCTGATATTAAGCTCTCATAGTCCTTGAATGTCTGTTTCTAACTTTAATAAGTCATCCAACATAAATACTCCTGTCTTTGGACTTGTCATGCTCCCAAAGGCTTTTGTTAACTCACAGTAAAAAATTAATAGCCATCATAGCTTCTGAACCAAGAATTATATCATGGAATTCATTTTTGTATGGGAATATTTCTCAAATCACAGTGGAATTGACAGATGAAGTTATATATATATATAGCCATATAAAGCTACTAGTATTAATATACGATATATTTTTATATACCTGAAGATATAAATACTAAGGAAAGGTTGTCTTAGTTTGCTTTAAATTTATTTCACCATGATCAGATGTGAGTTGGAAATTTTGTGTGATCCCTTCCAGACACTTGAAATTATAATATTTATCACTTCTATAATCTACTTTTTTCTGGTTCAAAATAAATTATTCTCTCATACAATATATCCTGAGCACAGTTGCCCCTTCCTTCCCCCTTCAGGCTCTCCACTCCCTCCCTGCTTTCCCAAATATTCACCCCATTCATGTCCCTTCAGAATAGATTGACTAGGCCTCGAAGAGACAAACACCAAATGGGACAAACCAGATCCAATAATTCAAGGCAAAGATCTCATTTCAATGTTGAAAAAGGCAACCCAACAAAAGTAATAGAGTCACAAGAGTCAGAGATATAGCCACCCCTCCTGTCACTAAACAAGCAAGCTAGGAGCCATAACATAAGAAAGGAAAATCTGCTGCACACTCTCAAAGGGCCTGTGCATGTTAGGCAATGTCTGTTAGGCAACTAAGCGTATAAATCTGCTTAGTTGATTAGGTGAGTCATGATGTCCTGGTATGCTCAATCCCCTCTGACTCCTACAATATCTCCCCCTCTACCTCAGGATTCACTGACAATAATCTCTTTTTAACACACTCCTGGTGCATTCCTCTCTTCCTCTTGATTTCTTTTTTCTCTCCTCTGTTTTCTTTTTCCCCTTCTTCCGCCCTTTCTTCCTGTTCTGCTTCAACCTGTCACCTCTGTCCCTTCATTCTTTATCTCCTTTACTCATCCTTTCCCCCACTATTCCTGCTCTCTACCTGAAATCCTGCTTTTCCACAAGTAACTTTCACTGTGAGTTCACTTTCCTCCATATTTCCTAAGACTTTCCACACTTTGGATAATGCTCACAGGGAACATAGAAAACCCTCAGCAGTAATCACTCTTTCCCTCTTCAGGTGTGAAACAATATTCCCTAGTACATTTCAACATTTCCACTTACCGCTATGAAATAAATATTCTTAATTCATATATTTTTTCCGATTCCAAAGTTATAGAAAGAGTAGAGCAAACTACAAATGAGGAAAAAAAAAACTTTAGCAAGATCATTAGGTAAAATCTGTTCAGAGTGACATTAAGGGACTTTTAATGTCAGGATAGCATAATTTAACAAATAAACTGTCAGAAAGCACAGTATAAAAGTGTTATGACATTTAAAAACATTTTATATGATTCTAAAAGCAAATGAGAGAAAACAAAATTATAGCAATTACAGTTAATATAGACTTTAGAGAAAAATCTCTTTTTAATAACAACAGAGCCTTTTCTCACAATCCATCCCAATCACAGCTTCCCCTTTGTTCCTCCCAGCATCCTCAGGTTTCCAAGCACTTCTGTCTCCCACAAGTCCCCTCGCTGTCTCCTCCAGCAATCATATGAAGCTTGGATGGTCAAGGAGGGCCAAGAGGAAGAAAAGATTCCCAAGAACAGGCTAATAATTAAGAGACACTCTCATAAATTTCAAAAAAAAAAAATATGATGTCATTAAAGTTAGCATATTTAAATTTTGTTATTGTTAATTAAAATAAATATTTTTTTGATATTTCCTCCTAATCTGTCTGTTGCCATGACCTCTCTACTTTGCTTTCTCAAATGTTTCTGGTTCTATTTTTATTATTATTGTTATACATGTGTCAATAAATTAAACTTGCAGAGTTTACTTAATGTGGTTTACATACATATGCCTGGATAGATATTTAAGGGGCCCATGCTTCGTGAAGAATGATTTTTCCTCTTGGTTGTCTAAAATTGCCTGGGGTCCTTAGTCTAGGCCCAATGATATTTCCTCTTTCACATTAGGATTTGAATTGGTGTTTCATTATTCAGGATATGTTTAGACAGCTATATTAAGATTTCTTGGGTACTTCTTTCTGGACCTATTTTAGGAGAAATTCTAGTAATAGCATATTAAGTACTTTAACTCTTGTAACCCTTTCCCATCCTTTTTGATCCCTCCTCAATGATGTTCTAAGCCTTAGTTTAGGCATCCCATTGTAGATGTATCAGTTGAAACTGAACAAACCATAGTGAACATTTGTTTTGTACATTTGAACAGGTATGGCATATTGACTGAGCTTAATCTGCTAAAAAGAAACAAACAATCAAAACCCCTCTTTCATGAGTGATGAGACAGATTTATCTCTGTGTACAAGCATATGTAAATTGGATTAGTTTAATAAATTAATGGCAGCTATAGACTGTATCCTGTGATAAAACATTCTGTTGCCAAGTTTTGTGGCTGGGTTGATGTTTTAGTCCATTGTTAGAACACCTGTCTCGTAGGGAAAGTTGGTTGATTCAGAATCTTCATCCCCCTCTAGGAAGTGCTGTCACTAGGGACACTCTCCTAGATTCCAGGGCGTTTCCACTGTACTAAGTTTCCACATCACTCCCAAACACCTCCCAATTCCAGTTATCCTTATAAGGATTCTGTCCCTACACACTGCCCTACTCATGATCCCTTCCCATTTTCTAACAGTTCACGTGAAGATTTTATTCTATTTATCATTTCCTTGGAAGACTTCCTTTTGGGGCCTGGAGTGAAGGAGTGGATCTCAGGAAAATTCGGCCTGGGAGTATTAATGGCTGGAGTATAGGAAATGAGACAGCAGTAGGAATGTAATGCATAAAAGAAGATTAACCACTCACCAGAAATCCTAGTCACAGAATGTAGGAGTGAGAGGCAGGTGTCTCTCTATAACTTCAAGCCTAAACTGTGTTACAAAGCCAGTTTCAGGACAGCTTTGGTACATATATAGACCCTGTCTTAAGAAAAAATTTAAAAAGTTGAGTGACAGTTACAAATTAAAAATAAACCCATATAAAAAGGAACTATAAACTATCCATTTTATTTGAAGAAAACTGTCATTTCATTACATCTTCATTCACTGATCTTATGTATGATAAGAATAGGAAATGGAGGATTGTAATCATTTCAGTGATGCTGAAGAAAGTGGATGAACATCACGAGGAGAGAGATTCTTCATTTATTTCTGCAGATCAGCTGCTCTTAACTGGGCATTTTCATGATTCATACCTGTGTCAAACATGATAATTTATAGCATGTTTTAACACTCACATAAAGTTTTATGTAGTTCTAATTATAGCATAAATGCTTTTTATTATTTACCATAAATACAGGTACACACAACTTATGTTGTGTATAACTTTATGACACACAAACATGCTCAAATCAAAAAGTCTGTAAAAGTATTGAATTTATATTTACAACACAATTTTCACAATGTTTTCTTTAAACTGAAAGTGTGTTCTTTCTTCGTAATGCACTCATAGGAAGAATTGCAGCATTTACACTTACAGTTAACTGCCACAATTATTCCACATGCTTTGCAAAACTATTATATTTCTAGCACTTGTATGCATGTATTAATATAAATTATCCATTTTACAGCATGCGCCATGAAGAAATTAAGCTTTTCCATGGGAATCTTTTGTTTTATTATTGATTCAAAACAAGGCAATAAGACAATACAATACAATACATATATGTGCAAATAGCATTGATTCATGATAAAATATCTTATTAATTAAAATATTATTAAACTTAAAATTACCTTCATTGGTGGGAGGAATGACAGGCAAAACTTTTTGTCATTGCACTACTTATTTCAAACAATTTCTCAAATATTTAGTTATTGTATTATTTATCCATGATATAACATAGCAATGTCAAATGAAGTTCAAACAATGAAGATGACTTCTGATTTTGTTCCAAGATCTTAAATGTAAAAGTATAGATAGAGTTACAGAACAGAACTAATGTGAAGACTCCTGGATTAGTGAACTAAGAATAAATAGTTTCTGAACATGAAGACTTAGAAAGAATAAAAGGAAGAACCACTTGAAAATAAAAGAAGCTAGTGCAAAAAAATTGGTTAGAATGCTCAAAGAAAGTAAATATGATTTAGTTGAAATTTCAAAAACTGTTGCTAACTGTCTCTATTGCTTTTCTCCTTGGTAGTTATATCAAATGATGAGGATAGATTATGAACAGATTTGACACTGTAATGGTGTTATAGCATTATTATTTATTAAATGTTTCAAATATTTACACTGCCAATTATATCTGTAACATTCCACATTACATCTACCATTGAAGTAAATATATAGCTAAGTTGCATATTTTAATGCAATGTCATAATTTTATTTTTCCATTTAATTTTTTGGTTATTTTATTTATTAACATTTCAAATGTTATCTACCTCTCCATTTTTCCCTCCCACAACCCCCTTCTTCCCGTTTTTATTCCCTCTGTCTCTATAAGGTTGCTCCCCTGCCTGCTCACACACTCTGCCTCAGGGCCCTAGTATTCCACTACCCTGGGTCATTGAGTCTCCACAGAACTGAGGAGATAACCCACCTCAAAAATATGCCAAAAAGTGATTGTGGACAGAAGCGTGATATAGTGGATTCCTGAGAGTTTATGCCAGAGGCAATACAGATGCTGATGCTGGCAGCCCAACATTGAAAAGACCATGGGCATTTCAATGGAGAAAATATGGCAAGGACTGAAGGAGTCATAGTAATTTTTATTAAATAAAAGATAGTGGAGAGTTAGTTGGTCACACAGTTTTCATTCACTTTAAAGAGCAAAAGGCCTGGTGAGAACAAGTTCCAACTAGCCAGGGGGGCAGAGAGATCTCTATGGAGCTCACAGAAAGTGTGCACCTGCCTGTCTTGTTCTAGGGACAAAGGAACCTGGCATCGAGGCCTTTGTTGCCAGCCTGCATCTTTTGGGTGCACAACAGGCACTAAGACCATCTGCCACCAGGAATGATGGTGACACAGGGACACAGGACAGGTACAAGGGAAAGGTGAGAACCAATAACTGAAAACAAGATGGCAAGAGGAAAGTGAAAGAACATACCCCAGGGAAGTCAAGAAAACCTGGCAACACCAGAACCCAGCTCCCCAATCACAACAAACAGAAGAATACCAAACACTCCAGAAAAAGAAGGCTCAGACAAGAAATCCTACCTCAACATGATGATAGAGATCCTTAAACAAGAACGGGAGGAAAAGCATAAAGAATTAGAAGCTTTTAAAGAAAAAACAAGAAAAACACTCAAAGAACTCAAAGAACTAGAAGAAAACAGAACCAAAGAGATGAAGGAATGGAAGAAAGAATTTAAAACAGAAACTGACACAATAAAGAAAACACTAAAAGAGACAACCCAAGAGGTAGAAATCCTAAAAAAGAAATCAGGAGTCACAGATGCAAGCATTTCCAACAGACTAAAAGAGATGGAAGAGAGAACCTTGGAGGCCAAAGACAACATTGAAAACATAGACAAAACAGTCAGAGAAGATGCAAAAAGCCAAAAAGCACCTAACCCAAAATGTTCAAAAGATACAGGACACAATGAGAAGACAAAACATAAAAATAATAGGAATAGAAGACGGTAAAGAATATAAACTAAGAGGCACAGAAAATATCTTCAACAGAATCATGGAAGAAAACTTCCCTACCGTTAAGAATGAGATGACCACAAGCATAAAAGAACCCTACAGAACACCAAATAGGTTGGACCAAAAAAGAAATTCCTCCCGACACATAATAGTCAAAACACCAAATGCCCAAATCAAAGAAAGAATACTAAAAGCAGTAAGGGGAAAAGGTCATGTAACTTATAAAGGCAGACCAATCAGAATAACACCTGATTTCACAACAGAGACTATGAAAGATAGAAGAGCCTGGACAGACATCATGCAGAAATTAAGAGAGCACAAGTGCCAGCCCAAGCTGCTATGCCAAGCAAAGATTTCAATCACCATAGATGGAGAGATGAAGATATTTCAAGACAAATCCAAATTTACACAATATCTGACCACAAACCCAGAACTACAAGGAATTATATGGGGAAAACCCAATACAATGAGGGGAACCACCTCATAGTAAAAATAAGAAAACTCCTAAGCAAGAAAACCATAAGAAGACATACAGGCAAAATTCAACCTACAAAAGCAATAATAGCAGAAAACAGCAACCACTATTCCTTGATATCTATTTACATAAATGGACTCAACTCCCCAATAAAAAGATATGGTCTATCAGATTGAATACATAAACAAAACCCAGCATTTTGCTGCATACAGGAAACTCATCTTAGAGACATAGACAGACACTATCTCAGAGTAAGAGGTTGGGAAAAAATCTTCCAAGCAAACAGCCAAAAGAAAAAGGCTGGAGTGGCCATTCTAATATCAAAGAAATTAGATTTTCAAACAAAAGTTATCAAAAAAGTTAAGGGGGGACACTTTTTACTCATTACAGGGGAAATTTGTCATTAGGAACTCTCAATCCTTAACATATATGTTCCAAGTACAAAAGCACCCATATTCATAAAAGAAACATTATTAAAGCTCAAAAATTCATTTCACCCCACACAATAATAGGGGGTGACTTTAATAACCCACTCTCACCAATGGACAGATCATGGAAACAGAAAATAAACAAGGGCACTGTAAAACTATAAGAGACTATAAATCAACTGTAATTAATAGATATTTACAGAACATATCATCCTAAAACAAAAGAATATACCTTTTTCTCAGCACCTCACAGGACCTTCTTGAAAATTCACAGCATAATTGGACACAGAATGAGCCTCAATTGATATAAGTAGATGTGAAATACTTGCATGCAGCCTTTCTTATCACCATGGTTTAAGGCTGGTCTTTAATAACATCAAAGACAATAACAAGCCCATATACACATAGAAACTAAACAAAGCTCTATTAAACAATAGCAGGGTCAAAGAAGAAATAAAGAAAGAACTTAAGGATTTTCTAGAATTCAATGAAATTTTGTCTAGATTTTCTAGAATTCTAGACATACCCAAACCAATGTGATGCAATAAAAGCAGTACTGAGAGGAAAACTCAGTTCTTGAGTGCTTCCAAAAAGAATTGTGAGAGAATATACATTAGAAATCTGACAGCACAGTTGAAACCTCTAGAAAAAAAGGAAGCAGATACACCCAAAAGGAGAAGATGGCAAGAAATATTCAAACACAGGGCATAAATAGACCAAAGAGAAACAAAAAGAACCATTCAAAGAATCTATGAAACCAAGAGCTGGTTCTTTGAGAAAATTAACAAGATTGATAAACCCTTAGCCAGACTAAGAGAGGGCAAAGAGAGAATATCCAATTTAAGAAAATCAGAAAGGAAAGTGGAGAAATAACAACTGAAACTGAAGAAATTCAAGAAATCATCAGATCGTACTACAAAAGCCTATACTCAACAAAGCTGGAAATTCTGGAGGAAATAATGAATTCCTAGACAGATACAAGATACCAAAGTTAAACCAGGACCAGGTAAACCATTTATATAATCCCATAACAACTAAAGAAATAGAAGCAGTCATCAAAGTCTCCCAACCAAAAAAGAGCAGGTCCAGATGGGTCCAGTGCAGAGTTTATTAGACATTTATTGACAACCTAATACAAATACTCCCCAAACTATTACACAAATAGAATCAGATGGAACACTACCTGTCTCATATTTTGAGGCTGCAATAACCCTTGATCCTAAACCACACAAAGAACCTATAAGGGAAGAAAACTTCAGACAATCTCACTTATGAACATTGATGCAAAAATACTCAACAAAATAATTACAAACTGAATAAAAGTACACATCAAAATGATCAGTCACCATGATCAAGTAGGCTTCATTCCTGGGATGCAGGGATGTTTAAATATGAGGAAATCCATCAATGCAATCCACCATATAAACAAACTCAAAGAAAAAACCACATGGTCATCTCTCTAGATGCTGAGAAAGCATTTGACAAAATTCAACACCCCTTCATGTTAAAAGTCTTGGAAAGAACAGGAATCCAAGGCCAATACCTAAACATGATAAAAGCAATATACAGCAAACCAAGAGTCAACATCAAACTTAACAGTGGGAAACTTGAATCAATCCCACTAAAATCAGGCACTCGACAAGACTGTGCACTCTCCCCCTACCTATTCAACATATTATTGGAAGCCCTGGCCAGAGCAATTAGATAGCAAAAGGAAATCAAAGAGATAAAAATTGAAAAGGAAGAAGTAAAAACATCACTATTTGCAGATGACATGATAGTGTACTTAAGCGACCCCACAAATTCCATCAGAGAACTCCTACAGCTGATAAACAAGTTCAGCAATGTAGCTGGATATAAAATTAACTCAAACAAATCAGTAGCCTTCCTATATTCAAAAGACAAATGTGGAGAAAGAAATTAGGGAAAAGATACCCTCTACAATAGTCACAAACAATATGAAATACCTTAGAGTGACTCTCACTAAGCAAAAGAAGGACATGTATGACAAGAACTTCAAATCTCTCAAGAAGTAAATTGAAGAAGTTATCAGAAAATACAAAGATCTCCCATGCTCATGGATTGAAAGGATCAAAATTGTAAAAATGGCCATCATACCAAAATCGATCTACAGATTCAATGCAATCCCCATCAAAATTCCAACCCAGTTCTTCATTGAGTTGAAAAGAGGAATATGAAATTTCATTTGGAATAACAAAACCTAGAATAGCAAAATCCATCCTCAACAACAAGAAAAAAACTGAGGGAATCACCATTTCTGACCTTGAGCTATATTACAAGGCAATTGTGATGAAAACTGCATGGTACTGGTACAGTAATAAGCACGTGGATAGATGGAATAAAAAATAATATCCAGAAATGAGCTCTCATAGGTATAGTAACCTGATTTTTGACAAAGGAATTGTAAACAGTCAATGGAAAAAGAACAGCCTATTCAACAATTGGTGCTGGTCCAACTAGCTCTCAACATGCAGAAGAACGAAAATAGACCCTTTCTTCACCCTTTGTACAAAACTCAATTGTAAGTGAATCAAAGATCTCCACATTAAACCAGGTACACTGAAACTATTAGATGAGAAAATAGGGAAAATCTTAGAACACATAGGCACAGGAGAAAATTTCCTGAACAGAACACCAATGGCTCAAGCTCTAAAGTTAAAGATTGATAAATGGGACTTAATGAGATTGCAAAGTTTCTGTAAGGCTAAAGACACTCAAGAAAACAAAACAGCAGCCCAAAGAGTGGTAAAAGATCTTTACCAACCCCACATCAGATATAGGCTTTATATCCAAGGTATACAAAGAACTCAAAAAGCTAGACACCAGAGAATCAAAAAACCCTATTAAAAATGGGGTACAGAGCCAAACAAAACGTTCTCAATTGAGGAATATTGAATGGCTGAGAAACATCTAAGGAAGTGCTCCACATCCTTAGTCATCAGTAAAATGTAAATCAGAACAACCCTGAGATTCTACCTCACACCAGTCAAATTGGCCAAGATCCAAAACTCAGAGGACAGCAGTTTCTGCCGAAGATGTGGAGAAAAAGAACACTTCTCCACTGTTGGTGTGGTTGTGAAATGATACAACCACTCTGGAAATCCGTCTGGCGATTTCTCAGAAAATTGGACATAGTACTACCTGAATATCCAGCTATTCCACTTCTGGGCATATACCCCAGAGACACTTCAATATACAACAAAGACACAAGCACTACAATGTTCATATCAGCTCTATTTATAATAGCCAGAAGCTGGAAAGAACCCAGATGTCCTTCAGTAGATGAATGCATGCAATAATGTGATATATTTATACAATGGAGTACTACTCAGCTATCAGAAACAATGACATAATGAAATTACTAAGAAAATGGCTGCATCTAGAGAATATCATCCTGAGCGAGATAACCCAGTCACAAAAGAACAGACATAATATGCAGTCACTGATAATGGGATACTAACTCCAGAAAGCTCTGAACACCCCAGAAACAAGTCACAGACTGTGTGAAGTTCAAGAAAATAAAAGTAGGTCAGCTTTTCACCCTGTGTATGCATTAGCTCAGCTACACTGCTTTGTGGGATTGTGATGCTTTGGCTGTGATCTGAGAATGATACCTTTATTTCATGTTTGTGGACCAAGATCTTACTTTCTAGACAACAACTGTGCTCTTCTTATTGTTTCAGCTTTTAACTGTTTTTTTTTTTTTTTATATTTTAAAGGCACTGTACTCAGATTAGCTTTTAATTTTCATCAAAAAATAAAAAGTTCATTTCTAATTACAAAAAAGGAATTTGAAAAAAGGAAAAAAAAAAACTTAGAATTATTTGACCTAAACACACACACACACACACACATTCACACACACACACACACAAACACACACACACACAGTCATGAATTTTTATTACATTCTCAATATTTGTAGATTGTCATTTTAGTGTTACATAATCAATCACATATATAAAATAATGACAAAGTTATTAATTTTAATCACTTAGAATGTCTTCAGTCAGATAAACTAAAACATATCTAATGTTATTTTAAGTTAGTGGTTAACAAACTGGGGGCCACAAACCGATTTGTGAAGAGATATTTTCACTTGGGTTACCTATTCTACATATCAGCTAACTACTATTTACCACTTATAAAATTTGCTAAACTACAGTCATAAAGTAGCAACATAATAATTCTATGTTTGGGGATTAATAAATCTTAAGGAAGTATATTGGAGTATAGCAGCCATATAAATGATGAAACAAGTTATTTAAAGTGATATGCTACCAGTCATTATTGCCCTTTTGTTCAAGAGGTTTCATCATACATATGTTTCGAATGTATAATATTTTGCTTTATTATATAGACATTGTATATGATACATATGGATAAAATTAGATTCAGATCTGAAACATTTGTTTCTATTTTATATTAATGATTCAGTGTCATAGTATTACTAAACAAGAGAAAATTACAATAATAACCATAAATTTTGCTGCATTAATGGCTCTTCTAAGGCTGGAGAACTTAAGTCATAATCATTTGCTTCTATCTAGAGACACTATTTTTCCTCATGTGTATCTTAAAATTGGACCTAATATATCTAATGAATCACACTATGCTTAGTATTAAATAGCACCCATGGGAACATGTGTAAGAATTAAGAGCTACCATTTCTCTAACTAAAACAATATTATTTTATAAAGTGTAAAAATTACAAAATCAAAAAGAAAATTGAAATCTTAGCAAAGATAAGTGGATTTAATAATTAGTGACATATTCCATCATTATTATTTCAATAACATTTAAGAAGTACTATAACTTCACTAAAAATCTCTTCCATAAAAGAGAAGTGTTGTAAATTTTCTATAATTGTTTTTCCTTGATGTATTAAAAGGGAGTCAACCTCTTTAAACCCTAGATTCAAAACTATGAATATCAAAGAAAGACAATAAACAGACTATAATCAGGTAAATTCAAAACTAAATTATAAAGAAATTATGTGAATTGCATATTCAACACTAAAAGGAACAAAGAAAGTTGAGGCAAAAAAAATGCATCAAGGATAGACTGGGATGTACCAATGTAATATATCTCTAGTTTAACAATTCTGAGCCCTAGTTTTACAAAATACTCTTTATTGTTCAAAATTATTCCTGGGGAGACATGAGAAAATCTCTACATATCCCAAATAGAGAATCAGGACCAGAACAACTTAAGTTACCAATGACTTTGATTGAGATGATTTACAAGAGACAGAATAACCCAAAAATGTCTGCATAAACAACAATAATAACCTTCATTGGAAGTTATATCTAATTTAATAATAGTGGTGCACATGTCATAGGAGTAACCAATTATTCTCTGTTTGAACTTAAGGAATCCTTGTCAAGATGGCACAGTTATAAGGTCTGAGAAACTGTAGCTAGTCAGGTCTTAGTCCCTACAGAAGTCCACACTCCTATTACTCTGCTAATGGGACATACTGTTAAACTGGCTTCTTACAATTTCTCACTATACCCATAGATTATTGCATCTCTCAAATCACACCAAAGAGGCTTTTTTTTCCTATAGAGATGGTGACTAACACAGTATCCTGCATCTGGTTATTGATTGTTGCCTGTGAAAAACTCTGTACTATTAAATACTCCGCCTCCCTCCCAAGCCTCAGGGATAACTGTGGAAGAAAGGGAGGAAAGACTGTAAACAAAAGACAAAGATAAAAGGCTATGAAAGAAAAAGAGGCTAGGAAGTTAAATGTTTTCTAAATGGAATAATCATACTTGTTAGTCTATAGCAGCTGTGGTTGAATGCAAAAATTCTAAACATGCTTAAAATTTCCAGAGAAATTGAAAAGGTAGACATAAAGTCATATCCCTACTTAAGGAGATACTGGTAATTATAGCAGCTGAAAAAGAGAAACTTACTTTAAGGTATTAACCATGGTAATAAGTGCAACATACTCCAGTGATTGGCCACACAACCAAGAGTATATAGACAGTGGTACTTTGAATTTAAATGAGTTTATATAAAATATCTTAAAAGAGGATAAAATATTTGATGAGTAATGGAAATGATAAGACAAATTGGAAGAGGAATGGAAACAGGGCTTACTACGACCAAAGTTATGTATGAAATTTTCAAGGACTAAAAAATAATTCACAAAAGAAGCAAATTCAAAAAATTCAAAATAAGACAAGCTCACAAATTAGTAAAAGCATAGAGTAGTATTTGCTTCTCAAACATTTAACTTTTTAAAAATTTTAGCTAATAATGTCTAGCTATACTTTATTCAAATCATGTTTTAAAGAACTCATCAAGGCCATACCTCCTCAAATTGTCATTCCCTGGGCCTAGCATATAAAAGTGATTACACTGGTGAATCTATTTATTTAAAGACTTATTTCATAGTATTTTTAAAAGGGTCACATGGCTACCTCTTGCATCAACTTGTTTGAGAGGGGGTAGTACCTGATTTAGATGTGTCTGGGCTGGTCAGATCAAAAAGCGTATACATTAAGCATATCTATCTGGTGCTATATAACAAATATAATAATAATAATAAATTTAATAATGTCTACATTCTCAATAGTTTAGATGGGTTCATATGCTATTGCACATTAATAGTTATAAAATATTCATGTCTCTTTTTATTCATTCAGCTCATTCTTGTAACAGTTGCTTCTTCTTATATTACACTTCAAATCAATTTAAGTAAAAAGCAATTTAACCAGAAGCCAGTGATAAAATATGACTTATTTAACATTTCAAAAGCAATACAAAACATTACTACCTCTGAAAACCATGAAAAGATTAAATCTTAACTTAAGAGAGATAATAAATAGCATATTCAAAGCTGAGGCATAAAAAACAACTTAGAAAGATATTACGATAAAGGTAACCTCTCAAAGAGTAAAATCATCTTATGTCTAAGGAAAATCACTTTACCAATATGCATCATCTAATTGCAAAGAGAGTCATTTACCCTATATTATGCATCCTTTGAAATCTAAAGATTTCATCCATAAATAAATCTACTTTACATCACAAAAAATGAGTGTAATGTTTTGGTGGCCATATATTGAATTCACATAAATAAACTGAATCTGTCATGAAATAAATATATAAAATTCATTTGTAATATAACTGAAAGGCCAGAGAAGAGCAAGCAATTCATCTGATGCTGGAACATTGTTTTTCAATGCTCACATATTGTCTTCATCTACCTTCCAAAGTAATCAGAAATTGAAATGATTATGAGGTCGTATATTTTTATTTTGTTACATGTACAAATGATTGTCTCATGTTTCAAATCTGTTCTTAATTCTGAAAAACATATATATAATACTTTATATAGATAAAAATAATAATTTGGTAGGAAGTTAAAATTTTAAATTGAATATCATCTTCCTCCAGATCCTTGATGCTCAACCTGTGTTACAGATTTGCACTATACATATAGCCTAAGAGATCATGACTGTCTCTCATGTCAGCGAAACGTTAGATAATGTCAAGTATGGATCTGCCTAGGTTGCTTCATTATCACTCATAATCTCCAGAATATTCTGCTGAGTGAAATACATCTATTAAATGAATTGTTTTCGTCATTGAATTTTTCCATCTCTCATCAATTAATTGACAAAATCTCATCTGTATTTCTCTCTCTTCTTACACAAAAAAATAGGGCTGCGGATTCTTACCACAGATGGTTAAATTTCAAATTACCTACTTGATAACAATATTATGTAAAGACACTTTCTGTATCTACATTTATTTTCTATTATTTGATTTTAAGAAATAATTCAATGCTGCATTTTTGATAAATGGAGCTTCCTCAAATTCTTCTCTCATATATTATATATCAGGATGACTGTTTCCCCTGTGTGCTATCCCATAGTTGGTCTCTCTCACATCCCTACTGTTCCAGATCCACTCTGTCTTCTGTCTCCTCTCACACAAACACACATTTCCCAGGGACAGCAACTAAATACTGCATAACAAGCTACAAGAAGACAAGGCTGCCATCATCACATCAAGGCTGAACTAGACAACTCAGAAAGGAGAAAAGAGTGTCATATATAAGAAAAGAGTAAGGGATAGTCTGTAATTGGCTGTAAGTTCACAGGTAAATAAATTAAGGAAAAGAAAAAAATTCAGGGACAACCTTCCCTCTCCTGCTATTAGGATTCTCACAAGAACACCAATGTAGTCAGGTATAACATATATGCACAGGACCTAGGTCGGAAATCTACAATATTTCTGATCTCTGAAAATGCCCGTGATGCCTGGTCACTAGATTTTATGGACATGTTCCTTTGGTATCCCTGATTTCTCTTGTTTCTGTAATCCTTCCTACCTTTCCTTAGATGGATTAACTGAGTTATGAGTTCTGTCTAATATTTAGCTATGGAACTCGGCATCTGTTCTCACCTATTGCTAGATAAAATCTCTCTGAGATCTTTGATAATGATTATTCTAGGCTCTGGTCTCAGAATACTTTGTACACATGACAAACTGTTGTATAAAAAGTTTGAGCATTACTCAGGTGTTAAAAACAAGGACATCATAAAATTTATAGACGAATGTATAGGACTAGAAAAATGATCCTGAGTGAGGGAACACAGTTGTCAAAGGACAATCATGACATGTATTCACTTATAAGTGGAAATTAACTGTAAAATAAAGTAAAAGAAAATCATGCTATGGTTCATAGTACTTTTTCATGCAACATACATTAATTTTATAGTACTTTTTATTGGATATTTTCTCTATTTATATTTTAAGTGCTATCCCCTTTCAAGGTTTCCCATACAAAAACCCCTATCCTATTCCTCCTCCCACTGCTTTTATGTGGTTGCCACTCAATCTCCCCCTCTTACCTACTCTCCTCTGCCTCCTGACCTGGCATTCCCCTATGCTGAGGCATAGAGACTTCACAGGATCAAGGGCCTCTCCTCCCACTGATGCCTAACAAGGCCATTTCTGCTACGTATGCTGCTGTGAGCAGAGTTCCCTCCATGTGTACTATTTGGTTGGTGTTTTAGTCCCTGGGAGCTCTGGGGAATATGAATGTTTGAAATTGTTGTTCTTCCTGTGGATTGCAAATGTCACTTCCTAAGGACAATTTGTTTATATCAATTATTTTTAATCAGAGATATAATGGTAAGGCTCATCCTTAATATTTGACACCTGACCTTGTCTGTTTCACCACATTCATGTATGTTTTTAAGTAGGTGCACATTTGTGTGTTTGATTTGGATGTAAGATCAAATGCTACTCCAATTTCACTTGCTCAAAATATATAATTTATTTCATGAACAACATGATAAAACTGCCATTATTTAATTTGTGTTTATTCACAGTATTGCCTCTGTCAAAAGATGAATAATGAATAGTTTTGTTTACTTTTCTACATGTATACTGCATTAACATCATTTCCATCCATACATTACTTTAATTCTTTCCATGTCTCTCTAATTCCATTTTAAATTCATGATACCTACTTCCTTATTGATTATTGCTACACATGTATGCACAGAGGCACATGTGTACATGCACATACACACATCAAACATACACAAGCATCCTACTGAGTTCATTTAGTATTATATGTATGAATAAATAATTATGGCTGACCATTTTGCGTGGGATAATCTATCAGGAGATTTCTCTCTGAAGAGGACAAATTCTCCTTTCATAATAGCTGTTAATTACCTATAACACTTAATCGAGGGTGGGGCTTCAATGATGAATGGTGAGAGGTACATTTATCTGTTGATGTAAGAGTAAATCTTAGACTGGAAGGAGACATTATACTGGTTTAGGTGAGTTATTTTATATTGGATATAGACATAATGGTTTGGGAGAGTGATTTTAAACTGGAAGTAGACATTGTACTGGTTCTCAACCTAAAGGGCCAGTAAATATCTTCACCAAAATTATAAAAGAAAACTTCCCTAACCTAAAAAAAGACATGCCTATGAACATAAAAGAAGCCTACATAACTCCAAATAGATTTGATTAGAAAAAAAATTCTGTCTGACACATAATAGTAAAAAAAAAAAAAAAAAAAAAAAAAAAAAAAAAAAAACAAATGCACAAAACAAAGAAGGAATATTAAATGTAGTAAGGAAAAAACAGATCAAGTAACATAAAAGGGCACATCAACATAAAATTGCACCAGAATTCTCAACAGACTCTAAAAGGCAGCGATCCTGGGCAGATGTCATACCGCCCCTGAAAGTACAGAAATCACAGGGAAGGCTACTATACCCAGCAATACTCTCAATTACCATAGATGGAGAAATCAAGATATTGCATGACAAAACTAAATATACACAATATCTTTCCACAAATCCAGCTCCAGAAAAGATAATAGATGAAAAACTCCAACACAAGGAGGGAAAATACACCCTTGGGGGTGGGACAAAACAGTAATCTTTCTACAAACTCAAATGAGGATACCTGTACAAACATTCCAACTTTAATAACAAAAATAACAGGAAATGGAAATAACAATCACTCTTTCTTAACATCTCTTAACATTAATGGACTCATTTTTCTAATAAGAAGACATAGACTAACAGACTGAATAGATAAACAAGACACAGCATTTTGTTGCATGCAGGAAAAGTACCTCAGTGACAAAGACACACAGTACCTCAGAATAAAAGGCTGGAAAAAAATTTTCCAAGCAAATGGTCCCAAGAAACAAGCTGGACTAGCCATTCTAATATTTAATAAAATTGATTTTCAATCAAAAGTTATTTTACAAAAAGATAAGGGTGGACTCTTCAAACTCATGAAAGGAAAAAAAATCTACCAAGATGAATTCTCAATTCTGAACACCTATGCTCCAAATGCAAGGGCATCCACATTCATAAAAGAATCTTTACTAAAGCTCAAAGCACACATAGAACCTCACACAATAACTGAAGGATATTTTATCACTCCACTCTTACCAAAGGATAAGTAATGGAAACTCAAATTTAACACAGACAAAATAACACTAAAAGAAGTTATGAACCAAATGTACTTAATAATTATCTATAGAACATTTCACCACAAAGTAAAATAATATATCTTCTTAGCATGCCATAATACCTTCTACAAAATTGATATGATAGGACACACACACACACACACACACACACACACACACACACACACACACACGCATCAAGCAATACAAAAATATTTAAATAATCCCTTGTATCCTATTAGATCACCTCAAACGAATGCTGGTCTTCACTAACAGCAAAAACAATGGAAATTTCGCATATGCTTGGACACGTGCTCCACTATGTTCATAACATCTTATTTATAATTGCCAGAAGGTGGAAAGAACCGAGATGTCCTTCAACAGAAGAATGAATACAGAAAATATGGTACATTTACACAGTGGTGTACTACATATTTATTAAAAAGAATGATTTTAGTAAATTCTTAGGCAAATATATGGAACTAGAAAATATCTTCCTGGGTGAGGTAGCCCAGTCACAAGAAAACACACATGGTATGCTCTCACTGAAAAGTGGATAGTAGCCCAAAACCTCAGAATACTCAAGATACAATTCACATACTATAGGAAGCTCAAGAAGAAAGAAAACCAAAATGTAGAAGCTCAAGTCCTTCTTAGAAAGGAGAACAAACTACTTACAGGAGGAAGTACAGGAAGAAAGAGTGGAGCAGAGACTGAAAAAAGGGTCATCCAGAGACTGCCCCACCTGGAAATCCATCCCATGTGCAGCCACCAAATCTATTCTTTACTGTCAATGCTAAAATGCGCTTGCCGACAGGAGCCTGATTATCTCCTGAGAGGCTTTGCCAGAGCCAAACTGATCCACAAGAGGATGTTTGCAGCTAAACATCAGAGTGAGCATGTAGGATCCCAATGGAGGAGTTAGAGAAAGGACTGAAGAAGCTTATGTTTTTGGCAACCCCATCAGAAGGACAACAATATCCAACAACTAGACCTCTCTGATCTCCCAGGGATTAAACCAGCAACCAAACAGTGCACATAGAGGTACCATGACTCTTGCTATATATGTAGCAGAGGATGGCATTGTCAGGCATCAGTAGGAGTAGAAGTCCTAGTCCTATGAAGGTTCATTTCCCCTGTGTAGGGGAATGCTAGAATGTTTAGGTGGGAGTGGGTGGGTTGGAGGGGAAGCATACTCATAGAAGCAGGGGGGTGTATAGAAGAGGGTGAACCAGGAAAGGGGATTGCATTAGAAATGTAAATACATAAAATAGGTAAGAAAAAATAAAGAAAAAAAGAAAAATCCCAATTATAATTTCTTCTCCTACTCTTATGTGGTTCTCTGCCCCATCCCTCTGTCAGATTCTATTCCTGTTTCTTGCTAAATAGCAAAGAACAGTCTTCTAAAGCATAACAACCTACTACTACAACATAAAATGCAGTAACATGAAGCGGGAAGCAATAATTTAAAAATCAATGTTTCATGTGGCAACTCAAAAGTAAACAAGTCTCAGGTATAGACAAAAGTTTCCAAGACACTCTTGCTCTCATGGTCTAGTCCCATCAAAATACTTAGTTAAATAACTATTATATATACAAATAGGAGCTGGAGTTGATATATGTAGGTCCTGTGCTTCCTGCTTAAATCTCTGTGAGCTCATAGATGCCTTTCATTGTAAAGTTGAAGTGTTTTCTCCTGATGTCCTTTGCATTTTCTAGATCTTATAGTCTTTCTGTCTCCTGTTTTGCAAGTTCACCTAAGTTCTGAAGGGAGGTATTTGGTGGAGACCTCTGAACTAGACACACAGACACAAATCCATTCTCTGGGTGTGTCTGTCTGTCTCTGCTTCTCTCTCCTCTTTCTCTTTCCACCTCCTCTGCCACCTCCCACTCTCCCTCCTCCTTCTCTCTCTGCATACTATCCAGTTGTATATCTCTACAACTGGACCCATCATCTAGCAGAGTTAGTCTCTGTGATGATGACTAGTTAAGGCTC
This sequence comes from Micromys minutus, assembly GCF_963924665.1. Taxonomy (NCBI): domain Eukaryota; kingdom Metazoa; phylum Chordata; class Mammalia; order Rodentia; family Muridae; genus Micromys; species Micromys minutus. The sequence continues at coordinate 38,339,248 of NC_137975.1, forward strand.
AGATATATGAGTATAGAAGAATATAATTAAAAATCATTATAGAATGTGAGTGCCGGTGTTTGTGCATGCAGGAGTGTGTGCGTGTGCATGCATACCTGTGTCTGTTGTTTTGACCTGTCATGTTAGTTTTACCCTATGTCTTCTTGTTATCTAGTTTCTAGTTCTTGATTAGAAAACTAATGTTGGGTATGCAATCCTTTTGTTGGAATAAGTCTTAAGTAAAAATTGTCCTCTGAAGGCTACCGACAGAAACATGTACACGAACCTAGGCAGATGGGCAGAAAACAGTTGACCTACAATCTTTTCTCAGGTTTATGTAAAAAAAAATTACTGAAACCTTTCTGAATTTTGTACTTATTCAATTTTTGAAGCTGTTAATACACTTATAATAAGTGAAAATTTGCCATAGTTTTGACAGCAAATTGAGTAAATTATGGCTGCCTAAGGAAAGTATGCAATTTTATAAATTGTAGGATATATATGAAATCTGAGACGAGATGAACATGGGACAATTTTTATGGCTTCAAGAAAGCAGCCATTTAGCTCGACAATAACATTTCTCTTTCATAGCAAAGTGTATAACTATAAAATTCTGTTGCTTGGAATAACTTAAAAACATTATAAATGACATGTGTTAAAATATTAAAGAGCTTTTTGTTGAAGTAATTTTAATCTTTATAATTTTCTGGTAATAAAGTTAGCATAGCCATTGTAGAATAAAATGTAAAGAATGTATAAAAACTAGTGCCTTTCATTGCTATGTCTCCTCCCAATGTCCTTGTCGAATATAAAAAAATAATTTAACATAACATTAGGTTTTATGGTGTTATAAAAATTATATGAGAGGCTTGTTCCAGTTTTGTAAAAATTAGCTCATGTTGCGAATTTCTACAAGGGGCACTGATTATGTTCACCTTAGACTCCAAAAGACAAAATGCAGGTCTCTTTAGCTTACCTGCTGAATTCAGCATTTATACCTGGCTGGATTTCTAATTAGAAAAATAAATAAAACATGAAACATAAATAAGAAGGGTTAATGAAAACCACATACTGTGACTAATCTAAAAGACTATTTCAGAAATAACACTCCCAGGTTAACAAAAAAAAAAAATCTGAGGACTAAAGTGAGTAAAACTATACTTTAAGAATAAGTAATTTCCATGTAAAGCACAAACTTAATAATGCCACAGATTATATAATGTTATACTTTCTGTTCAACTTCATGGAATGTATCATTTTACAGTCTTGAATAAAAAGTAGAACAAAATCTTTTCTGGATTTTCCCCATTAGCTCTATAATGTCCTGTGTGTCATTCTTCAAGATAATTTTGAGTATACACTTGTGAATCATAAATTTCTTTCTTATATGTGAAATAGTAAACAGAATTTTGTACTAGTTTGATTTTTCTCATTCTTTTGACCAAATAACTAATAAAAACAAATTAACAAAAAATTAGTTTATTATGGATTAGTGTTCAGGGAGATATCATGGTCATGATGGTAAAGAAATTGTAGTGAGAATTCCAGGCGCTGGCTCACACTGTATAGACTCCCAGGAAAGAAGGAATGAATGAACCCACCTTGTTTTTTTTGTTTTTTTTGTTTTTTTTTTTTTTTTTTTTTTTTTTTTTTTTTTTTTTTCTCTAAACTCAAACTGGTATTCCATTCTAAGGGACTGTATTATGTACATTCTTTGAAGTTTTTGATTCTTTTGATGAACATCCCTGGCAAAAAAAAATTATATTGTATTCCTATAAACATGTGTATTTTCCTGGTTATTGTAAATCCAGCCATTTTGACATGATTAACTATCACAAGATCTAAGATATAAAGAGTAGTTTATACAAAGGCTATTTTTTACTTTATGGCTAATACCCACATATAAGTGAGTACATTATATGATTCTGAGACTGGATGACATCACTCAGGATGAAATTTTTTTTTTCCTTGCAACTTTATTTTTAAAAGACAGAATTACAAGTACAGATTATTGGTTTTGTTGATTCTTTGAATGGTTTTTTTTGTTTCTATTTGGTCAATTTCTGCCCAAAATTTGATTATTTCTTGCCATCTGTTCCTCTTGGTTGATTCTGCTTCCTTTTGTTCTAGAGCTTTCACCTGTGCTATCAAGTTGCTAGTGTATGGTCTCTCCAGGTTTTTTCTTTCTTTCTTTTTTTTTTTTTTTTTTTTTTGAAGCTCTCAGCGCTATGAGTTTTCCTCTCAGTACTGCTTTCATTGCATCCCATAGGTTTGGGTATGTAGTGTTTTCCTTTTCATTGAATTCTAGAAAATTCTTAATTTCTTTCTTTATTTCTTCTTTGAGCCTGCTATTGTTTAATAGAGCATTGTTTAGTTTCCATGTGTACAGGGGCTTTTTGTTGTCTTTGTTGTAATTCAAGACCAGCCTTAGACCATAGTGATGTGAAAGAATGCAGAGAAGTATTTCTATCATCTTATATCGATTGAGGCTTGTTCTGTGTCCAATTATGTGGTCAATGTTCAAGAAGGTGCCATGGGGTGCTGAGAAGAAGGTGTATTCTTTTGTTTTAGGATGATATGTTCTCCCCAGAAACAACTCACAGACTATGTGAAGTTCAAGAAAAAAAAAGAAAAAAAAAAAAGGAAAGAAAAGAAAAGAAAGGAAAAGAAAAACATTAAGTTTACTCCTTACACACCAAGAAAACATTGATTAATTCTAGGTTACATCCTGTTTTACATGTACTTTATGCTCATTGTAACTAGTAAGATCTTAATGTACACTATCTAACCTTTAAAAAAAAAAGCAAAACAATGACAAAAATGTATTCGTATACTTTTATGCAAAAATGCACAAAATTTGTACATTTATCTTTGCTTTTTAAAATAAAGTTCTTCAATAAAAAACAAGTACAGATTATTAAAAGCATTTAGCATAAATCTATATGAATATATATTATTTTTTAAATTATTTAAATTTTTAGTCTAAAATTAAAGGCTTTTATTTTGACATTTGATACATATCTTTTTATTTTATTCTTTTCTTTTTTTACAAATTTTTAAAAACAAAGACAAATATAAAGATTTTAAGCATTTTTGCATAAAAATATGTAAATACATTTTTGTCAGTACTTGATTTTTTTTAAAGGTTTGATAATATGCATTAAAATCTTACTAGTTACAATGAGTATAAAGTACCTGTAAAACAAACTGTAACCTGAAAATAGTCAAAGTTTTCTTGGTGTGTAGAGATTAAGCATAATAGTTTTTAATTTTCTTTTTTTTTCTTAAACTTCAAATCCTCTGTGAGTTGTTTCTGGGATGATGAGAGCTTTCTGGGGTTAGTGTCCAATTATCAATGACTACATATTATGACTGTTCTTTTGTGACTGGTTTACATCACTCAGGATGATATTCTCTAGATGCATCCATTTTCTTAAGAATTTCATAAAATCATTGTTTCTGATAGCTGAGTATTACTCCACTGTGTAAATATACCACAATGTATCCATTCACCTGCTGAAGGACATCTGGGTTCTTTCCAGTTTCTGACTATTATAAATAAGGCTGCTATGAACATTGTGGTGCATGTGATTTTCCTGTATGTTGGAGCTTCTCTGGGGTATATGCCCAGAAGTGCAATAACTGGGTCTTCAGGAAATACAATGTCCAATTTTCTGAAAATCACCAGACTGATTTCCAGAGTGGTCATACCAGTTAACAACCTGACCAACAGTGGAGAAGTATTCCTTTTTCTCCACATCCCCGCCAGCATCTGCTGTCATCTGACTTTTTGATCTTAGCCATTCTGGTTGGTGTGAGGTGGAATCTCAGGGTTTTTTGGATTTGCATTTTCCTGATGGATATTGATGTGCAGCACTTCCTTAGAGGCTTCTCAGCCATTCAATATTCCTCAATTGAAAACTTTTTGTTTAGCTCTGTACTCCATTTTTTAACAGGGTTGTTTGATTCTCTAGTGTATAACTTCTTAAGTTCTTTGTATACCTTTGATATTAGGCCTCTATCAGATGTGGGGTTGGTAAAGATCTTTTCCCAATATGTTGGCTGCCTTTTTGCTTCCTTGACAGTATCCTTAAGTTCCATTTTTCAATCTTTGACCTTAGAGCATGAGCCGTTGGTGTTCTGTTCAGGAAATTTTCTTTTGTGCCTATGTGTTCAAAGGTTTTCCCTACATTCTCTTATAATAATTTCAGTGTACATTGTTTAATGTGGAGCTCTTTCATCCACTTGCACTTGAAATTTTTACAAGGAGATAAGAAAGGGTCTATTTTCATTCGTCATCATGCTGAGTGCCTGTTGGACCAACACCATATGTTAAAGAGGCTGTCCTTTTTCCATTGAATGTTTGAAGCTCCTTTGTCAAAATCAGGTGACGATATACATGAGGGCTCAGTTATAGATCTTATACTCTACTTTATTGATTCACGTGCCTTTCTCTTTACCAGTACCATGCACTTTTAGAATAATTGCCTGGTAATATAGCTTGAGGTCAGGGATAGTGATTCCCGCAGATGTTTTCTTATTGAGGAAGGATTTCACTCTTTTAGGTCTGTTGTTATTTCAGATGAAATTGCACATTGCTCTTGCCAACTCTTTGAAGAATTGGGTTGGAATTTAGATGGGGATTGCATTGAATCTGTAGATTGCTTTTGGTAAGATGGGCATTTTTACAATGTTGATCCTTTTGGTAGGATGGCAATATTTAAAATATTGATCCTTCCAATCCATGAGCATGGGAGATCTTTCCATTTTCTGATAACTTCCTCAATTTGCTTCTTTAGAGGTTTGAATTCCTTGTCATACAGGTCCTTCACTTGCTTAGTGAGAGTCATACCAAGGTATTTCATATTGTTTGTGGCTATTGTGAAGGGTATCTTTTCCATAATTTCATTCTCCACAAGTTTTTCCTTTGAGTAGAGGAAGGCTACTGATTTGTTTGAATTAATTTTATATATGGCCACTTTGCTGAACTTGTTTATCAACTGTAGGAGTTTTTTGGTGGAATTTGTGTGGTCACTTAAGTACACTATCATGTCATCTGCAAATAGTGATGTTCTTACTTCTTCCTTTCCAATTTGTATCCCTTTGATTTCCTTTTACTGTCTAATTGCTCTGGCCAGGACTTCCAGTACTATGTTGAATAGGTAGGGGGAGAGTGTGCAACCTTGTTGAGTCCCTGGTTTTAGTGGGATTGCTTCAAGTTTAACATCATTAAGTTTGATGTTGGCTGTTGGTTTGCTGGATATTGCTTTTATTATGTTCCGGTAAGGGCCTTTGGTTCCTGTTCTTTCCAGGACTTTTAACATGAAAGGGTGTTGAATTTTGTCAAATGCTTTCTCAACATCTAGTGAGATATCCATGTGTTTTTTTTAATATGGTGGATTTCATTGACAGATTTCCATGTATTAAACCATCCCTAAATCCCAGGGGTGAAGCCTACTTGACCATGTTAAATGATTGTTTTGATGTATTTTTTGATTTAGAATGTAAAAATATTGTTGAGTTATTTTGCATAAATGTTCATAAGTGAGATTGGTCTGAAGTTCTCTTTTCATGTAGGGTCTTTGTGTGGTTTAGTTTAGAGGGGTATTGTGGCCTAAAAAATGAGTTAGGTAGTGTTTCATCTGACTCTATTTTGAGAAATAGTTTAGATAGTATTGGTATTAGGTCATCAATAAATGTCTGATAAAATTCTGCACTGAACCCATCTGGACCTGGGCTTATTTTGGTTGGGAGGCTTTTGATGACTGCTTCTATTTCTTTAGGTGTTTTGGGATTATTTGAATGCTTTACCTGTTCCTGGTTTAACTTTAGTAACTTGTATCTGTCTAGCAATTCATTCATTTCCTCCAGATTTTCCAGCTTTGTTGAGGATAGGCTTTTGTAGTTAGACCTCGTGAATTCTTGAATTTCTTCAGTTTCAGATGTCATGGCTCCAGTTTTATTTCAGATTTTGTTAATTTGGATACTCTCCCTTTGCCCTCTAGTTATTCTGGCTAAGGGTATATCAATCTTGTTAATATTCTCAAAGAACCAGCTCTTGGTTTTGTTGATTCTTTGAATGGTTTTTTTGTTTCTATTTGGTCAATTTCTACTCTGAGATTGATTTTTTTCTTTCCATCTACTCCTCTTGGGTGTATCTGCTTCTTTTTGTTCTAGAGCTTTCAACTGTGCTGTCAAGTTGCCAGTGTATGCTCCCTCCATTTTCTTTTTGGAAGCATTCAGAGCTAAGAGTTTTCCTCTCAGTACTGCTTTCATTGGATCCCATAGGTTTGGGTATGTGGTGTTTTAATTTTCATTAAATTCTAGAAAATCCTTAATTCATTTCTTTATTTCTTCTTTGACCATGCTATTGTTTAATAGAGCATTGTTTAGTTTCCATGTGTATATGGGCTTTTTGTTGTCTTTGTTGTTATTTAAGACCATCATTAGACCATGGTGGTCTGTTAGGATGCATGGGAGTATTTCAATCTTCTTATAGTTATTGAGGCTTATTATGTGACCGATTATATGGTCAATTTTGGAGAAGGTGCCGAGAGGTGCTGAGAAGAAGGTGAATGCTTTTGTTTTGGGATTATGTGTTCTGTAGATGTCTATTAATTCTAATTGGTTCATAACCTCTGCTAGTTTCACTGTGTCTTTGTTCAGTTTCTGTTTCCATGATCAGTCCATTGATGAGAGTAGGGTGTTGAGGTCTCTATTATTGTGTGGGATGCAATGTATTTTTTGAGCTTTAGTAGGGTTTCTTTTTGACTATGGGTGCTCTTGTATTTGGATTACATATGTTAAGGATTGAGAGTTCCTCCTGACAAATTTACCCTGTTATTAGTAAAAGACCTTATCTCTTTTGATAACTGTTGGTTGAAAATCTGCTTTATTTGATATTAGAAAGGCCATCCAGCTTTCCTCTTGGGGATGATTTCTTGGAAGGTTTTTTCCCAACCTTTTACTCTGAGATAGTGTCTGTCTATGTCTCTGAGATGAATTTCCTGTATGCAGCAAAATGCTTGGTTTTGTTTATATATCCAATCTGATAGCCCATAACTTTTTATTGGGGAATTGATTCCATTTATGTTAACTTATGATATTAAGGAATACTGGTTGCTGTTTCCTCCTGTTTTTGCTTTTGGAGGTAGATTTGTGCCTGTGTGTCTTTCTTCTTTTGGTTTTCTTGCTTAGGTACTTCCTTGTTTCTACCAAGATGTAGTTTCCCTCCTTGTATTGGTTTTTCTACCTACAATTGGTTGTAGTGCTGATTTTGTGGACAGATATTGCGTAAATTAATTTTGTTTTGGAATATCTTGGTCTCTTCATCTATGGTGATTAGGAGTTTTGCTGGGTATAGCAGCTTGGACTGACACTTGTGTTCTCTTAAGGGTCTGCATGATTTCTGTCCAAGGTCTTCTAGCTTTCTTGGTCTCTGCTGAGAAGTTGGGCATGATTCTGATTTGTCTGCCTTTATATGTTACATGACCTTTTTCCCTTACTACTTTTAGTATTCTTTCTTTGCTTTGGGCAGTTGGCATTTTGACTATTATGTGTAGGGAGAAATTTCTTTTCTGGTCCACTCTATTTGGAACTCTGTAGGCTTCTTTCATGCTCATGGTCATCTCATTCTTAAGGGTAGGAAAGTTTTCCTCTACAATTTTGTTGAAGGTATTTACTGTGTCTCTTAGTTGACATTCTTCGCCCTCTTTTATTCCTATTACTGTTAGGTTTGGTTTCTCATTGTGTCCTGTATCTCCTGAACTTTTTGTCTTAGGAGCTTTTTGGCTTTTTCATCTTCTCTGTTTTGTCTATGTTTCCAATGTCGGTCCCCGAGATTCTTTCTTCCATCTCTTGTAGTCTGTTGGAGATGCTTGTATCTGTAACTCCTGATTTCTTTTTTAGGATTTTTACTTCTAGGGTTGTCTCTTTTATTGTTTTCTTTATTGTTTCCATCTCCATTTTAAATTCCTTCTTCCATTCCTTCATCTCTTTGGTTCTGTTTTCCTCTAGTTCTTTGATTTTTTTTTTTTTTTTTTAGTTTTTTCTTGTTTCCTCTTTAAAAGCTTCTGATTCTTTATGCTTTTTCTCCTGTTCTTGTTTAATGATCTCTATCATCAACTTGAGGTATGATTACAGGTCTGATTATTCTTTTTCTGGAGTGTTTGGCATTCTTCTGTTTGCTGTGATGGGAGAGTTGTGTTCTGGTATTGCCAGGTTGTCTCAGTTTCCCTGGGGTATGTTCTTTTGCTTTCCTCTTGCCATGTTGTTGTCTTTGATTACATGTGGTCTTGTTGTCAGTAATTGGTTCCTGTGTCTTCAGTGTACCTGGATATCCTCTGGCCCTGGTGGCAAATGGTCTGAGTGCCTGTTCTTTAATTTCCATCCATGTTCACCTCCACAGACACAAAGATCCTATGTAGCAATGAGAGCTCAAGGAAAGAAACTTGAACCTCACTGAGAAGGGGAAATCCATTAGGCCATGTGGTTGGGTGGGATGGGGGGGACTGGATAGGGGAGAGGATGGGAATAGGAACAGGGAAATCAGGTTTGGGGAGGATGAAGGAGAGAGTATACAGAGAAACAACTGGATTGGTGGCATTTATAGTATAATCTAAAAGGTCTTAAAGCAATGGAGATGCATAGGAATCAGTGAGGGTGATCTTAGCTAAGCCTCTAAGAATAAAGTATATGGAGGCCAAAACAGCTATCTCTTTTAGCCTCACAGGACTTTTTTTTGGGAGAAGGGGCATGGATGAGATGTGTCAATTTAATACTTGATCAATTTAATACATCACATTAAGTTGGTAAATAAATCCAACTTTAAAATATTTTAGGTTTCATTGCTTTTGTAATTAAAGAACTTTATTTAAAATGACAGAGATTCATGTACAGATTTTAAAGGCATTTTTGCATAAATCTATATTAATATATTTTTGTCAATACAAAATTTTGATTTTTTTAAAGGTTTGATAATATGTATTGAAAACATACTAGTTATAATAAGCATAAAGTATGTATAATTCAGAAGGTATAAAACATGGAAATAGTTTAAGTTTTCTTGGTATGTAAAGATTAAACAAATGATTTTTAAACACCAAGGATTTCCCCAAGGTTATCCTCTTAGCTCTTGAATTATTAATGATTTAAGGTATAGGTGTACCTATCAAACTCTGAGAGGGTGCTGTACACCCTCTTATTTTTTTCTAAGAAGAACTGAGGCTTCCATGTTTTGGCCTTCCTTCTTTTTAAGCTTCATATAGTCTGTAAGTTGTTTCTTGGGTATTCAGAGATTTCTGGGACTAGTATCCAATTTCCAGTGACTGCATATTATTTCTGTTTACAAAATTCCTTGGCATCAAGTGGATGGAACTAGAGAATATCATCCTGAGTAAGGTAAGGCAGTCACAATGAACAGACATAATATGCAAGCACACAGGACTTTTAATGAACAGTTTGGTTCACCAGCCTAGGCAAAAAACATTCACCCTACAATTTTTCCTGACTATAAGATGTAAGGGGTGGCGGTAATGGATCAGAAATTAAGGGATAGAACAAGCAGTCACTAGTCTAGCTTGAGACCCATGTATTGAGAGAAAACCTGCACATCACATTGTTAATGATACTCAGCTGTGCTTGTAGACATGAGCCTAGCATATCCATCACCAGAGAGACTTCACCCAGCAACAGGTGGAATCATATTTAGAGACCCACAGCCAAAAAAAGAAAAAAGAGCTTGAGAAATCTAAGATGGGGAGAAAGATTTGTTAGAGTCAAGGAGGTAAATGAAAGCACAAGAAAATCAACTCAATTGACTAACAGCAGCCCAAAGGGGCTCACAGAGACTGAACTGCCAACCAGAGAGCATGCTTGGAATTGACTTAGGCCCTCAGCACATATCTAACAGTTGTGTAGCTTATACTTCATATAGGAATCTTAACAGTAGGGACGAGGCTATCTCTGATCTCTGTTGCCTGCTGTTGGTATGATTTCTCCTACGTGGGCGGCTGAGTCTAACCCCAATAATAGAAGATAAAGCCAGTATAACAGCAACTTGATAAGACAGTGATGTTTATATCCAGAAGAGGTTTCCCCTTTTATGAAGAGAGAGAAGCAGTGAATTTGGGAAAGGGGGAGGGGCAAGTGGAAAATGTGATTAAAGAGAAGGGCAATGGATCAAGTTCAGAATGCAAAGTAAAGTAAGTAAATTAATTAAATAAAACAATGCTTTCAGATTGTGTGATTAATAAAAGCAGTCATATTAATGCTTTTTACAAAACTAAAAAGTGATGGTGGATTCTACTTTGTAAATCATTTGCAACAAATGAAAGCCTGGCGCTTTATGAAATTAATGTGTGCATGTTTGTAAGTGTTGTAAACATCATTTTAAATTTTTTTGCATATTCTCTGTATTTACATTTCAAATGTTATACCCTCCTCCCACTCCCCTCCCTCCTCTACCTCCACTTGGTTCCATGAATGTGCTCCCTCTCCCAAATACCCTCTCTACCTTATTGCCTTAGGTAATGATGATGTTGTCCTTCCCATGAGGGTGCAAATATTTCAGCTATTTCAGTCCTTTCTTTAACTTTTTATCATTGGGGTCCCCATATTAAGTCAATGTTTAGCTGCAAGCATCCACATCTGTATCTGTATGATTATGAAAGAGCCTCTAAGGAGACATCTATGTCTCGTTGTTGCCAGTAAACACTTCTTGGTCCAATAGTGCTTAGGTTTGGTGGCTGCATATGTGGTGGTTCTTCAGGTGAGGCGGCAGTCTCTTTAGATCTTTCTTTCAACTTTCAACCCCTGCTCCTCTATTTGAGCTTGCATTTCTTCCCTTTTTTGTTCTCCCTTCTAAGAAGGAGTAAGGTATCCACATTCTGCTCTTCCTTCTTTTTGAGCTTTCTAAGTTCTGTGGATGGTTTCTTGGGTATTGCGAGCTCTTTTTTATTGGGGGAGGGGTCTAGTATCCACTTATAAGTGGATACCATGAGTTTTCTTTTTTGACTGGGTTACCTCGTTCAGGATGATTGCTTCAAGTTCTATTCATATGTCTAGGAATATCATGAATGTGTTGTTTTTAATAGTTGTGTCTGTGTACCACAATTTCTGAATCCATTCATCTGTAGGGACATCTGGGTTCTTTCCAGGTTCTGTCTATTATGAATAAGGTTGCTATGAACATTGTTGAGCATGTGTTCTTGTAGCTAATTTTGGGTGTATACCCAGGAGTTGTATAGCTGGGTCCTCAGGTGGCACTATGTCCAATTTCTGAGGATCTGCCAGACTGATTTCCAGAGTGGTTGCACGAGTTTACAACCCCACCAACAGTGGAGGATTTTCCATAAAATTTATTGAAAGTTCTTTAGTAATAGTCTCTCATCTACTTTGCTCTCATAACCATAACATCTGTGAGTTAGCACATTCATTTTCTATTTATTGACAAAATTTCATAACGTTTCCTAAGGACTTAACATTATATACATAGATTGGTATAAACTCTCCCTAGCAAATGTTTTTGTGCACCATATGGTGATTATATGGAGACCTATTATTTCTGAACAAGGTCCAAAGAAATATAGGCTACAGCACTCTATGTAAAATATTTTTATCCCATACCATTTTTTCAAGACTTGGCGAGTGTTTCACAATGGGAAATAAAGAGATTGTAAAGGGCATAGGTCATGGCAGACAAAAAGAAAAACCCATTTTTCAGACAAATATCTATTTTACATATCAATGCACAGTAGTGTACATCATTCACAAGACTCATGCAGTCACAGATCATAATTAAAAATATAATAATAATGTGCATAATGTTCTACCTCTAATCCAGAAAAACTGGTTAGTGATTGATGTTCAGAAGGAAGATAAGATTTCTTTAACTATGTGGCACCTGGTGTACTGCCTATACTCCAGTGGAAGGTAACAGATTCAAGTATGTATTGGAATTGATTTTAACATCAAGAAAAGACATAGAACATAAGGTAAGGTAAGAAAAGGAGAAAGATCTAGGCTTATTGCGATTAGGTACATTTTGATCGAAGTACATACAATAATTTATCTACTTATATTTAAAATATTATATGCTGCTTTCTATTTCTAGAACATGTATATAAGGAAATAAGCTGCAATTATGATTATATATATATATATATATATACAGAGAAAGAGAGTAACATTCTATAATTTTTACATTCAAGTTAAACAAATATATATCAATACATCTGTCTCTTTGTATCATACTGTATATACACTTTAATCATTTAAATGAACATGTCTATCATTTATTGATTAACATTTTAATATAAACATAGTGTTTTAATTTTTAGTCTTTGTACTGCTTTATGCATGAACTTAAAGTCGACTTACTTTAGCAGATAGACTTAATTCAAATGTCGTGTAATTAATAAATTTTGAATGATCTTACATAAATATACTATTTTAAAATGATTTTGTTATCAAAATTTTCAGATTTTTTCATTATATTTCTGTATTGTACTATATTATTGATGCTATTTTTTTGTATTTTTCTAACAATGTAATAGTTATGAAGCTAGAAAACTTCAGGCAATGTCATGATTATTTAATTTTAAATATTGTAAAATTATGCATGCACAGTTATAAATCAAAATATGCATCACAAAAGAAAAAAATTATCCAGGCTTGATTTTCTGATATATATATAAAATTCTTGCTTGCAATTGTTAATGTTTTAGTATGCATTGAAAATCAATCTGACAAAAATTTTGAACTTCTTGATTTAGCAGCCTAAGTAAAGATACAAAGTTTTCAAATAACCACACACCAATATATTGTATATTTTTAATATTTTGATTATTACAATAGCTACTCATTATATAAAGTTGAAATTAAAAAGTATTTGCTCCAACTGAAACCTAACTGTGAGACTTTTCAGTACAATATGGAGATATTTTCATGACCTGTTTATATATTAGGCTTGTGTTGTTAGATTTTGCTCATATACATTGTAAAATGCTCATTAAATAGACTTATTCTCACAAAATTCAAACTACTCTTGTAATTTTCAGCAAAAATGATTTGTAGAAAATGTAATCAAATATTGCATGTAAATGAAGAAAACTTGTGGTTTATATCATAGCCTTAAAATGGATAATTCTGCTTTTCTGTGTTTTATGGACTTTTTAGATTTAGAATGAAATTTCATCTTCCTATCTTCCCAGAATATTATGAGAAAGAAAGTGAAATCTACTAAAATAACAAGGCTTTAATAATGTAGCTGTATATTTTCAATTCTAATATAAAATTTATCTTTTGTACAGACTGTTTTTACTTTCTTTTGCTTATAACTTGATAAGTATAAAATAATGAATAAATTAAACTTTGATTTGGAACTATGATCCTGATTGTACAAAGCCAAACAAGCAATACTGTGTGTGTGTGTGTGTGTGTGTGTGTGTGTGTGTGTGTGTGTGTGTGTGTTTTCTTTTGGATCTATGTATTCTACTTTTCTGTGACTTCTGTAAAAAATTTCTAAAAACACAGTTTCTTATAATAACAGAGATCTATCAGTTTATACTTCGACATATTCAAATTATACTACAAGTATCACTGAACTCAAATCTAGGTTTCTACAAGACCTTTAAAATTCCTTTAGGAGACAATCTTTTACTTTTTTTTCTACAGGATGTAAAGTTTTCTATATCTATAGGCTCATTATCCTGCACCAGTATATTCCCATTGTCACTTTTTAAAACCCTTTTATTTATTGGATGTTCTCCACATTTACATTTCAGATGTTATCCCTTTCTCACAATACCAACCCCTCTCCCCCTTCCATTGCCTGCATGAAGGTGCTCCATCCGCCAACCTCCCTCTCCCACTTCAGCACCTCCGCTGTCCCCTGCATTAGGAAAACCAGCCTTCACTTTACCAAAGGCCTCTCCTCCCATTGATGACAGAATATGCTACCCTCTGCTGAATATGTACTTCAGACCATGGGTCTTTCCATGGAATTCATTGGTTGGTGTTTTAGTCCCTGGAAGCTGTGGTGGGTTTGCTTAGTTGAAAATTTTGTTCTTCCCATGGGGTTCCAGACCCTTTCAGCTTCTTCAGTCCTTTCTTTAGGTCCTTCATTGGGGTCCTCATGTTCAGTCTGATGGTTAGCTGCAAGTATCTTCCTCTGTATTAGTATGGCTCTGGCAGAGCCTCTGAGGAGACGTCCATATCAGGTTCTTGCCAGTAAGCACTACTTGGCATCAGCAATAGTGCTTGGGTTTATTGAGTTCATGTGGTGTGTATTCCCAGGTTGGACATTCTCTGAATGATCTTTTCTCCAACCCCTGCTCTTTTATTTGTCTATTTACTCCCAGGAATGTTTTATTCTTCCTTATAAGAAAGACTGAAGCATCCACTTTCTGGCCCTCCTTTTCTTTGAGCTACATAAATTCTGTGAATGGTTTCTTGGGAATTCCGAGATTGTCACTGGTTTCTAACTCTCTTTGTTTTGAAAAACCTATGTGGTGTAATTGGTTCGATAGAAATTCCAAGAAGGTACTTGCATCTGTGTGATTTCTCTGCATCACACTGCCAAGATTCTATATAACACATTCAGGAGCATAAAACAAGTAGAAACTAACACACAAAAATACATAACTTCATTATTGCATCTATAGCTGTCGTTGAAAAAAGAAGCCATGAGCAGAAATGACATAAATAGATCTACATATGGGCAGGTGTGAGGCGATGGTGAAATAATACTCCACTGTTGAAAATTTTGGAAAGATTATCTGTCATTAAAAACATTCGATCTAGAGGTTCCATAGCATAGGTTATTTAGAGTATTGAAAAACAATAAAAAATAATATTTCAAAAAGTCTTATAAAATATGACAAAAACTCAGTAAGGTAGGAGTAGCAGCAATGGTGGGAAAAGTAAAAAGGTGGTGTTGGGCTGTAAACAGGAATGAAGTAGTTTTATGTCTTTTATAAAGACACTACTGTCATTCATGTGACTTTTGAATTTGGGATGGTCTATAAATGTTCATTCTCTATCACTGAGCTACTGAGGACAAGTAGAAATTGGTCACCTATAAACTCAGAGATATTTCCTTCATAGCAATGCAGATATTTTAACTTGATTAATAGACCAGAACCAGGGAACTGAATTCAACTTGGAGACAGTTGGCCTATGCTATGACCATTCATAAAAGTTCTGACAGAAACAAATGTTATTTACAACAGGGACGTTAGCAAAGTGTGTAGAAGTTCATTATATTGTGTGAAACAGATAAACAGATTCTCACTCACTGCACACAACCTGAGCTGAAGGCTGAGACTCTGTTACCTGAACAAATTTTATTTTTTACCTTAAGGGTAAGCTGGCATTTTTAATGCCAACTGATAGAAGAAATGATTAGTAAATTTTCCCCTGAAAGATACTAGTGCCAATTCTTTATCAATTACTTGTTATGCACGGTTCTCATTTGTTGATGTTAATGATAAATATGATTCCACACATAATATTTACCAAATCTGCAGATCTTGAGAGAAATTACTCACTGTCTCTAAGCCTTTGTGATTCTTCTATTAAGAATTAATAATAATCCCTTCGCTAAAGGATAATGACAAAGATTAAAACAATTCATATAAAAATCATTTATCAACTTCCTGACCACATGATGCATGTAGCTATTAAATGCCACTGTTATGTCACTTGTTGGTTCATTATTTGATCCTCCCGGTAGCAAGGTATTTTTATTTTCTGTAAATTTGACAATGAATGACAAATCTGAATATGAGGACAGATTTTGAAGTGCAGAAGACCTCTTTTCTCTCTTTTTTTGAGAAGAGTTAGCTAATATCTATTGACTGACATGCTGTGAAATTATATTTTCAAGAACATGTATTGCTACATTTAAAATTCCTACTTTAAGTATGACATAAACAATTGGCAGAGAAAAGAATATAGACCAACTTCTGTCATGGCCATAGATGCAAAACACTCAGTTAAGTGCTTGCAAACAAGAACACATAAAAAAAAATACCCTCTACAAGGAGCAAGTAGGTTTCATTGCAGAGATTGAGAGATGGTTCAATATATGAAACTTTGTCAATGCAAGAACCACATAAGCATTTCATTAGGCAGAAAAAAGAACTTTGTTAAAATTTAATACCACTTTAATGAAGAGATTAGTGTCATACCTAAACATAATAAAGACAATTTACAGTAAGCCTATAGCCAACATCAAAGTAAATGGAGAGAAACAAAAGCAAGCCTATATTAAAATTAAAACAGGAAAGTATGTGCACTTTCTTCATAACTATTAAATATAGTGTTTGAAGTTTTAGCTAAAGTAATCAAATAACTGATGGAGAGAACAGTGATACAAATTGGAAATAAAAAAGTCAAAGTATTCTTCCTTGCACATGATAGGATAATATGTAAGTGACCATTAAGTTCTAACAGTGAGCTCCTGCAGCTCTTAACACCTTCACCATGTATTATTAACTAACAAAAGAAAACAAAAACAATAGTAGCAACAACAAAAGGAGCCGTAATATGTACAAATGACATACCACAGACTGACAGAGAAAACAGGGAAATGCAGTAGTCTCACATATTATAAAATATCTTAGAGAATCTCCAGCCAAATGGGTGAAATGTTTGTATAATAAACACCTCAAGCTGTTGAAGACACAAATTAAAAAAAGATATCAGAAGAGAGAAAGATTTTCCATGCTCATGAATAGAAATTTTAACAGAAAAATTGGCTATCCTACCATAGCTGACTTTTGATACCTTGAGGATCTTCCTTTTTTCCAATCTTTTTCTGCCACTTTTTTAACCCCATAACTAGATAACACACAAAAAAGAATAGAGAGGATGGGATGAAAGCATCATCCTTGAATGAAGTCAGGGGTGAAAAGGGGGTAATGACATTATGAGACTACTATCTGCTGATTAGAGACATCACGTTTCTTGTGGCAAGTTTGATTTTACAATCAGGATATATACTTTTTCTTTGTTGTTTCTCCTCTGCACACAACTACTTAACAAAACCATGATCACCAGCAACCAACAATGCAACATGCCCCTGAAGCCATAGCATTAATGTACACTCTAAAAGGTCCATAGAATTCCAAATGTCACACAATCACAGAAACCAGCTGCAGCAGGAAAAATCACAACATGATTTTGTTCACAAGGCAAATCATATTTTTGCTGCTTTGGAAAATTTGGAGACACATATCCCACTCCTGAGTTTAAAACAAAAATATATTATCATAATTTCTTACTAATTCCTACCAAAAGCAAGCTAAAGATTAAATACAAACGCCACCATAATTCCAACCCAATGTTTATAGACCTAGAAACAACAATTATATGTTCATAATTCTCAATTCTCAAGTCAAATGTAAATAACACATGAATGCTAATACCATAAACACAGATATTGGAATTGAACTGAGGATACAGACATAAATTTAAGGATCAAAAATTAAGATTACAGCAGATGCTGGAGAGGATGCGGAGAGAGAGGAACACTTCTCCACTGTTGGTGGGGTTGTAAACTGGTATAACCACTCTGGAAATCAGTCTGGCGATTCCTCAGTAAATTGTACATAGTACTACCTGAAGACCCGGTTATTCCACTTCTGGGCATATACGCCAAAGAAGCTCCAACATACAACAAAGACACATGTACCACAATGTTCATAGCAGCCCTATTTCTAATAGCCAGAAACTGGAAGGAAACTCAGATATCTTTCAGTAGATGAATAGATACAAAAATTGTGGTATATGTACCCAATGGAGTATATATTAGCATCTAAAGAGAGGTGGATCTACCATCCTACAAAGATGTCATATTTGATTGTATCAAAAATATCAAAATAAAACCATATACACTAAACCTGATAAGGAGAATAGCCTTGTAGAAAAACCTTGAATGAACTGGCACATCAGACAACAACATTTTTTTAAAAGAACACTATTGGCACAGGAACTAAGTATCAACATAAATAAATGGGACCTCATGAATCCCAATGGCTTTTGTAAGACAAAGTACATTATCAGTTGAACAAAGTGGAACCCTACAGAATGAGATTCTTTTTTTTACCTACTTAACATCTGATAGAGGACTAATATCCAAAATACATAAAGAACTCAAGAAATTATATATAAACAAAATGAAATAAACAAATTTAAAAAGAAAGAGTAATGCATCTAAAGAGAATTCTCAATAGAGGAATCTCAAGTGGCGGAGAAACACTTAAAGAAATTTTAGGAATTCTCTATCCATTAGGAAAATATAAACCAAATCTGCTTTGAAATCATGTCTTATACCTGTCACAAGTTATTGACTTCATGCTGTAGTGGTTGAAAATGAGATTACTACTTCATTCTTGGTGGAAATGGAAATTTATACAGCCAGAATTGACATCAATATGGTGGTTGTTCAGAAAGTTGAGAATTGATCTACTTGAAAACCCATAATATTCCTACCCATATACCAAAGTGTGGTCTATCCTACTACAAAGATACTTGCTAACCATGTTCCTTGCAGCTTTACTCAGAATAGCTAGAAGCTGAAAACAAACTCGATGTCCCTTATCAGAAGAATTGATTAAAATAATAAAAAAACAATGTGGTACATATACACAATGTATATTGCTCAGGTGTTTATCAAAAATCACATCATGAAACTTTCAGGAAAATATATGGAACTAGACATTACCATTCTTAGTGAAGTTACACAGACACAGAAAGATAAATTACATGCATATTCACTTATAAGGGGATTTAGATGTTACGTAAATGATAGCCATGCCACTATATGTAAACCTACAAAGGTTAGGTAAAGAAATCAGGCAGGTATCTCCATGTAAGGGAGATTATACAGAAGATTTGGCATATGTAATGTAGGCAGCAGGAAATCCAAGCAAGGAAATTAGGTGGGACCAATGATGGGGTAGAAGAAGAGTGGGGGAGAGAGAGTTGTGATTAGGGAAGATTTTGTGGTAGTATTGAAACTTTCTGGAAACTGCCAATGTGATTTAAAGAAGACTCTTCAAAATGGGGGAGACAGAGCCTCAACTGGATATGCCTTATACATTTAGTTAAGTTGTAGGCCAAGAGGCTTTGCATAGAAATTATAAAATAATCCATCCTGTATGCAAAGATAACTTCTGCATAGAGGAGGACAAGATCAACACAATTCATTGAGCACTTTGAAGTCCAGAAAGTCCTCATGCCTAAATACTAGTCTCTTTGGTGCAAAAGGATAGATAGAAAACTTTGGGCACAAATGCAGCCACAGAACCTTTGATTTAGAATCTGTTCTCTTACAAAAAAATATGACAGTTAAATGGTGACACAGATTTTAATACATGTGTGTTGCCAACCAATGTCCACTACAAGGTCCAGTACACACCTATACACACACACACACACACACACACACACACACACACACACACACACACACAAAACCAACACTACTTAAGATAACCAAGAGCCAGAGAATAGATAGCAGAAAAAATTGGGGTAAAACAATCGCAACTTTGTAACAAAAGAACTTGATAAATTAACCTAACTACAGTCTGCCTTACTCAAATACCAGTGTTGTGTGCAGTCATGGGAACAGATGGAGATACCCACAGCCAGATGTTACATGGTGAGAACATATAAATTGGAGGTCATCATCACATTTTTTCCCTAGACCTCAAGGAATCCCATGGAAGAAGACACAGAAAACTTGTAAGAGGATAGAAGATACCAAGAGTACAAGTGCTTCTAAATCAACTAAACAAGATGCATATGAGCTTATAGAGAATGAAGCAACAAACACAGGCCTCATATGTGTCTCTGTCAGGTCCTCTATATATCATATGTACATAAATTCATATATCTATATGCATATATACACAAACATATTCATATATATATATGTGTGTGTGTGTGTGTGTGTGTGTGTGTGTGTGTGTGTTTTTCCTCGTGAGATATAGATTACAATCTTGGTCTAGATATGCTGCCTAGGATAAACACAAAAATTTTTACATTCTGGAGAAACTATTATTGTGTATTTGCATGAGATTGTCACTGATGACAGTGATGTATGTTTTGCTTAAGGCACGTGCAGAGTAAAAACTGGGTTAAGTTTACAAATTCAACTTAGAACAGGCAAAATTCAGATGTAGTCAAAATTCTGTGTTAATTGTTTTAGAAATTTAGGGTTATGTGCTCAGTTGAGCAGCCACCTCATATGACCCATGCCCAGTACTCGTGAATGATGAAAAGTGGACCACCCTGCATATTAGGTATGCATGTTTGTACTTAAGAAGGAAAGAAAATCACTATAACAAGAGGGCTGAACCACTCTTTCCAGGGCAAAACCACAGCTTTTCGAATCACTTGGAAATAGAAGTTTAAAGGCATATATTAATCTAGGTACTGAGCTTACCATTTGGTTTAGAACCAGATTGGATCAGGAATATTGTAATCTCTAGGACTCGGTTGCCTACTGTACTCTCGTAGATGTTATTCTTGTCTTTTTATAGCTTTATGAAGTTAGAATTGGGAACTAGAGTGTACAATTTGAATTTCTTATATGGCTGTGAAATAATCACCGCAATCAAGGTAATTGACAGCTTGTCACTTCACATCGTTATTACGCCACTTTATTGTTCTTTTTATGGTTCTGGAGACGTGTCTTACAATATCAAATGCAGCTCAATGTTGTTAATTACAGTTACATTGCTATACATTGATGTTCTGATTTTATTTGTCTTTATAGTGAAATCCATGTATCGCTTGACCAAAATTTCTTGTTCCCCTTGATTCTGGTTCTACTACTGTTCACTTCTGAGACTAGATAATGTTCAGTCCACATACAAGACAGATAACTATGATTTGTCTGAGTCTCATTTAACTCTTCCTGTGTATTGTTCTCCATGTTCTCCTTGCTGTACCATACCAGGGAATTTCCTCCTTGTATGAGTCTGAATGGGATTCTCTTATTTGGTCAACAGCATATGCTTTATACACCTCTGTGATTCTTAGACACATTCTAAATCCTGGCAACTGAAAATAATGCTGTACTGAACTGGAAAGACAGACATCTTTCTAAGATGTTGATTTCATTTTCTTTAGATCATACCCAGGAGGGCATCATGATGTTTTCATCACAAATGGGGGAACACAGTCCACATTGCCTGCTATGTTCCCCATATCATTAGATTTTCTCCCTGGGAGCATAGAAGGTTCTTCTTCCATTTCATCCTCAACAAAGCATAAAAACTTGGTCATTTTTATGCTTGTGACTTTATAGGAACAAGGTGATATTGCATTAAATTTTTAATTTGCATTTTCTTGAAAATTAATGATATTTAGTTGTTGTATTAATATGTGTGTTAGGGAAATTTCTTTGAGCTTTTATATCTTAAATTGTGGTTTATCAACTTCAGAGTGTGTGAACTTTTGTTATAACTTTGTATTACTAATCTTTATCACATACAGCTGCAGAGATACTCTCTGCCACTCTGCCACAAAGTACACATTTCTTCTTCCTGTTGATTATGTGCTTTGCAGAAGAGCCTGGTAATTTAAAGTGATACAGATCATTCATTTTGTCCTTAACTTCATTGGTTTTGAAGTTATCCTTTCCACAGAACTTTGCCAAATGCTCAACCATTAAGCTTGCTTTGGTTACATACTTTAACACTCTAAGTCATGCATTCAAGTAGTCAACATGTATTTAGTTATCTTACATTGAATTTTTAAGGTCAATTCTTCTCCATGTAAATATTCAATTTATGTAATTTTATTCATCAAAAAGATTATCTTCCTCACATATTTAATCCTGAATACACTAAGTACCCAAATCATCAGATGACTTCGCTTTGAACTTCCTGTTCTGTTCTTTAATGTTTTAATCATAATAGATCTGCAGCATATATTGCATCCTGAGATATAACAATAGCTTTGTTCCTATTTTTCAATATTAATTTGCCTATTATGATCATACACTAACACACACACACACACACACACACGTGTGTGTGTGTGTGTTATTTATTTATAATATGGAAATTAAATTTTAAACATTTGTAAATCTTTTCAGACAGCCTTCATGGTTAATTATTGTTACTTATTATATGATACATAATCAATATTATCATTTGTCTCTGTGCTTGGTTTGTTTCACTAATATACATGTTTCAGTGCAGCAGTCATTTGCCATTAGGTAATGCTATACCTGTAGATTTCATCATTGTGTATACTATAAAGAGGACTTTAAAAAAATTGTTTTATGGTCTATTTTACTGTTTACAATAAAAAGGAAACCAATTAATGGGGTTATAACCTTAAAATTTACTCATTTTATTTAATAGCTCCAAAACTACTGTTTTGCTTCTTTATTTTCTGATGTGTAACAGATCACATGAAAAAGGATAGAAGTGTATATTTGTGCTTATTAGTAATTTTTAGAGTGTTTTGGCTATGTTTTCAGATACAGTGTCAAAAATGTGAAGAATTGACATTCATGTTTGTTTTATTCTGAACATTTGATATTAAAGAGGCAATAGGTTTGTACACATATATTACTGATTAGACAATCATGTATATGTATATGTGTGTGTGTGTGTGTGTGTGTGTGTGTGTGTGTGTGTGTGTGTGTATGCTGCTTCATTGTGAATAGTTTTACTCAAAATGCAATGATTCAAAAAAAAAAAACTGATTACCTTTATGTTATCATTAAGCTACATAAGTTTTCAATTTTATTGTTAAGAGTGAACAAAATCCCTAAAGTAACTTGTGGATTCAAATCTCTTAAATGAAATAATTTTCAAGTGTTGTAATAATTTCCAAGATTTATATATTAAAATGTGTGTCTTTTTAATGCATGTTTTATTTATATAAAACAGTGTATTCACAATGCTGTGGGGATAGGTCAGAGAGTCAAAGCACTTGCTTTTAGTGCAGAGTACATGGGTCTGGTTTCTAATATGTATAGAGTAGCTCAAAAGTACTAAGATCTAATTTTAAGTGTTACAGTATGTGCTGATCTACCAAACATGCACATAGTGGACATAAAGTAGATTAATGACAACAATTTAAAATGATTTATTACCTCAGATATTTTAGTAAAAATGAATAAAATCCTTTGATCCCATGCAGTTGTTTATTAGATTTTCTTATTGTATATCCATTTTATCATCCTTTTATTGTGTCCTTCCTTTTCTAATATGTTTCTGTGTCTTCTTTCATATTTTAATCTATATGTCACACATGAAATAAAATGTAATATTTCTGTCTTTTATGTCACATTTTTCTTTTTTTCCCATTTTTTTAAAAAAAGATTTATTTATTTTTTGTATGTGAGTACACTGTAGCTATCTTCAGACAAACCAGAGGAGGGCATTAGATTCCATTACAGATGGTTGTGAGCCACCATGTGGTTGCTGGAAATTGAACTCAGGACCTCTGAAAGAGCAGCCAGTGCTCTTAACCACTGAGCTATCTCTCCAGCCGGACCATTTCCATTTTAAGCATAAAATTTTAATGTCTCTCCTTTGAGGCAGGCAAAGTCACCTTTTACAGTTCCCCAAAGGTTACCTGACACCTTTGTACACAAGGATCTGATTCAATATTGTGCTGGCTTAGGATACAAAAAGGCACATAAAGTTGAGGCTTAGACTACCCTGGGCTGGACTTGGACAGAGGGGGAGCAGGGAGTGGTTTGGGGAGATGGGAACCATGTGGGCTTGAGCTCTTGTTGACAGAGGTAGTTGGTCATGGGTAGGTCCTGAAGTGCAGAAGGCACGGCAAACCCTCAGGCAGGGTAGCAGCTGCTGTGGTGACCACCGTCTGCCCAGTTCAACAGTTCGTTACTCTGAAACCATAGCTCGATCTCCCTCTGGGCTCCGTCCACAGAATGGATGGATGACATTCCTGCTGATGTGAACACTGAAGTCACCCCTGATTGTACCAGGGGCTGCCTCTGTTGAGTCGGTATGTCTTATCATGGCCCTTGAGATGTGGACCACATTGTGGCCTTCCCAGACCATGGCCACCACAGGCCCGGAGCTCATGTAGCTGATAAGGGTTGGGTAGAATGGCTTCTTCTGTAGGTCTCGGTAATGCTCAGCAAGGATGTTCTCTGGTGCCTGCAACATCTTCATCCCCACCAGCTTGAAGCCCCGCCTCTCAAAGAGCTGAATCACAGTTCCTACTAGTCTCCACTGTACCCCATCTGGCTTCACAGCAACCAGGGTTCGCTCTTGGGGCCAGGGGGGCCCTCCGGAACTGGAGCACACCAGCAGGCACTGAAAGCGTGGCCAGCACAACAGCACCCGCAGCGCGGCGCGCCCGAACAGGCAGCCACATTTTTCTGATTATAAACTTCGGATCCATCTACTTTGCTACATAACAGACACTTATTTCTAAGGCTATGATATGTTTTCTAGATGCAGCACAGACACTAATATTTTTGCCATTTATCCATTGATAATGGCCACCTTCTGTGAGCACACCACAACCTCAGTAAAAGGACTTGGGGCCTACCCTTGAGATGGCTCCCACTTTGTCCCAGTTGCTGGACCTTCTTTTCCTCAGGCCCTTCTTCATTTCTATCCATGCAGTTCCATCAGACACGAGTGATTACAGGTCAGACGTTTGACTGTGGAAGAGCAACCCCATACCTCACTTGATGCCCTGTCTTTCGGCTGGAGATGGGCTCTACAAGTTCTTTCTTCCACTTAGGGCATTTCATGTAGAGACCTTCCCTTTGAGCCCCTCCCCCCACTCAGTTTCCCTTTTCTTACAGGTCCTTCCCTCTCTCCCCCTTTGTGGTTGCTTTTTTCTCCTACACAGGTAGGACAAAGGTGTGCTCACTTGAGCCTTTCAGCTTCTTCACCTTTTTGATTTTGTGGACTGTATCTTGGATATTCTACACTTTTTTTTTTCATTTTTATTTTTTGGCTAATATGTACTTGTTAGTGAGTATATACAGTGCATGTCCTTTGGAATCTAAATTACCTCACTCGGGATATTTTCTAGTTCCATCCATTTGCCTGTAAAACTCAAGAGTTCCTCATTCTTAATAGCTGAGTAGTATTCCATTATGTAAGTGAACCACATTTTCAGTATTCATTCTTCTGTTGTGGGACACCTGGGTTGTTTTACAACAACTAAGGCCACTATGAATATAGTGAAACAATTGCCCCTGTGGTACAGTAGAACATATTTTGTCTATATTCCCAAGAGTCGTGTTGCTGAGTTTTCAAGTAGATCTGTTTTTTGATTTTCTGAGGAACTTCCAAACTGATGTCCAGAGTGGTTGTACCAGTTTGCATTCCCACCAGCATTGGTGGAGCGTTCCTTTTTCTTCGTATCTTTGCCAACATGTGCTGTCTCCTGAGGTGTTGGTATTAGCCATTCTGATTGGTGTAAGATGGAATCTCAAGGTTGTTTTGACTTGCATTTCTCTGATCACCAGGGACTTTGAACATTTCTTTAGGTGCTTCTCAGCCCTTTGAGATTCCTTTGTTTTAAATTCTCAGTTTAATTCTATACCACATTTTTTGATTGGGTTCTTAGTTTTATTTTTGGTGGTTACCTTCTTGAATAACTTTATATTTTGGATATTAGCCTTCTATCCAATGTGATCTTAGTAAAGACTTTTTCCCAGTCTAGAGGCTTCCAATTTGTCTTATTAACCATGTCTTTTTCCTGGGCTGGCATGGCTGGCATTTGTGTTCTCTTAGACTCTGCATGACCTCTTATCAGGTTCTTCTGGCTTTCATAGTCTCAGGAGAGATGTCTGGTGTAATTCTGATAGGTGTAACTTGTATGTTACTTCGCCCTTTTCCCTTGTAGCTTTTAATATTCTTATCATTTTAACTATGACATGATGTGTAGAGATTATTTTCTGATCAAATGTATTTTCCTTATGTGTGGTATGCATATCTTTTTCAAGATATGTTTTTCTTTTTTTTAATTTTATTTTTTTTCAGTCCAGACATTATTTCCCTTCTGGTCCATGCTCTGTTCTACATCCCACACCTCCTCCCTTCCCCTGCTGACCACCATGACGATGTCTCCCCACCCCCACCACAGCACTGAAATCCCTATGGCTTCTAGTCTCTTGAGGGTTAGGTGCATCTTCTCTAATTGAGCCCAGACGCAGTAATTCTCTACTATATATATTCAGATCCTCATATCAGCTGGTAAATGTTGCCGGTTACGTGGCTCAGGGTCTGAGAGATCTTGTGGGTCCAGATTAGCTTTGAAGGCTGGTCATTTTATATGTTTGGCTTTCTTCTCAGCTTCTTCCTATGTTTCCCTAATTCCACCACGGGAGTCAGCAGCTTCTGTTCATTGTTTGGGTACAAATATCAGCTAAAATTTCATTGAAAAATTATTTTACTTTTGCATTGAATTTATACTTCTACTTAATGAAGTTGCAGATTTGCTCTTTCAATCAGTTCAGAGACTTCCTCACAGCTATAGTAATATTGCTTTCCATATTGATACCTAAATATAATTACTCAATGATTTTTCCATCACTAATTTTCTTTCTTCTAGTGGATCTATTTGAATATGTATATAAGTGCTATTTTTTATTTATTGTGCATTTAATTTCCAATAGTTCTTATTTTCCCATTCCTAAACCCTTTGTGAACTCCTCATCTGTAATGTTAAATCTCTTTCAGATTTTTAATTAGATTCATACCTTATTTATTTGTTTAAATCTTATTAAAAGCAGTGGTACATTAAAATTCCAGTCAGTACAATTATTTTTCTTGCATTACAGCCATATTTCTTGCATTTTTTACTTAAAGATTTTTTACTTAAGGGGGATGTAGATTTGTGATGTAGTTATTGTTTTGGATAGATTTTTTTTTTCAACACAGTGAATGAATGTTGTGTTGGAAAGATTAAGATACCTAATAGTCAAAGTTTCTTTACTGCTAAGGATAACCGTATTTTTTTATTTAAAATCCCTCAGAGGATAGAAAGCATTTTATTCAAAACTATTAATTATACATTTTTCGGGTATTGTTGCCTAGATTTATTTTTTTCTTTCGTTTTTACTTATTTTATTATAAGATAAATACTGGCTTCATGGTAGTTTTGAAGTGATTCTTTTAGTGCTTTGAATACTTTAAGGATGATATACTATAGATCTTCTTTGAAGTCTGGTAGAATTATGCTGTGAGTCCATATGGTTCTGTTCTCTTTATTTAGCAAGATTTTTGTTACTGTTTCAATCCCCTCATCAATCATGAGTCTGTTTAGATTGATGATCTTTTCTTGGTTTAGCTCTGGTTGTTTGAATGAATCAAGAAATTGAATCATTACTTTTAGATTTTCAACATAATAGAGAAGAGGTTCCTTATGCTATTCGGACTCTCTTTGGTGTGTCTGCTTCACTGTTTCCCTATTCATTTTTGTTTCAGCTATTAAGCCAAGAAACTGTCAATCTTATTTATCTTCTCAAACAATGCTAATTTGATTCTGTGTTTTGTTTTTATTTCATTAATTTCTTCTCTAATTTTGTTAATTAAAGAATTAGATTCCATAATACTGAGATAATAGAGGACCACTTCCAAAAAACTACAATAATATGTATATTAATAAAATATGGTAATTTGTTAAAAATGACTATTTGGGTCAATGTGAAGAATGAGCAACTTAGTGAAAAATTAGCAACTTTGATCTATAAGCATGAATAAGAACAAGCCAGATAGATCTTGAAGCAGTTATGGAAAGACCTTGTGTCACTCAAAAGCATGGAATTAGTGAAGAGGTTACAAAATGTAATAAACTTAGAAACACATTGTTTGAAAGACCTTGTAGAGAGAATTTCTCATGCACTGTTAATAAAAATCTGACAGCTCTTTAGTCTTCTTTAGCTCCTCCATTGTGGTCCTCATGCTCAGTCCAATGGTTAGCTGCAAGCATCTTCATCTGTATCAATATAGCTCTGGCAGAACCTCTCAGGAGACATCCATACAGGTTCCTGTCAGCAAGCACTTCTTGGTGGATGGCATTGTCGGGACAGGTATGTGTATTACACAGAGAAACCCTGTCATGAAATAAACAACTAATAATACAATACAGTAAAATTAAGGTATACTATTTTTGGTAATAATAATGCTAGGACCTGTATGCTCTCTAACAATTTCCCATAATCCCAGTACCATGGTTGAAAAATCTCCTGTCACATAGTTGATGAGAGAAACATTACCAGCTCTCTAAACAGTATAGGATAATGCCATTGCCTTTGTTTGCCTTCCAGACCTAGAACCTAAGTCCCTATTATATTATATTATTTATGACACACTTCAAATACAGCTGTCATACCTATAAACCACTACCTATAATGACCACCATTAACCTGAAGCATTTAGTACATAAAATAGAAACAACATTTTCAAAGTTGAAGGACAAATATACAGACCAAACCCAGACACTATTGCAGATGCCAAGAAGTGCTAGCTGAGAATAGTCAGCTATAACTGTCTCCTGAGAGGCTCTGTCAGAGCATGGCAGATACAGAACAACAATATCAACCTACCAAACTCTCCCAGAGCTCCCAGGCACTAAAGCACCTGCATGGCTCCAGCTGCATATGTAGCAGAGGATGGTCTTCTTTGACATCAATGAGAGGAGAAGCCCTTGGTCTTGTGAAGGCTTGCTTACCCAGTGTAGGGGAATGCCATGGTGATGAGGTGGGAGTGGGTGAATGGGTGGATGAGCAACCTCATATAAGAAGAGGTAGGTCTTATTGGATGGGGGTTTGTGGAGGGGAAATCAGGAAAGTGGATAACATTTTAAATGTAAATAAATAAATTATCCAATTAAAAAAAGATGTGTGTGTGTGTGTGTGTGTGTGTGTGTGTGTGTGTGAAAATATTGAAACACATATATAAAGGTCATGGGTGCTTTGGAAAGAATTTAAAACAAACAAACTAAAGAATAAATACAACCAGATGTTTCTGGAAGAGATGTAGGGCAGACTCTAGAAAGAAAAGCAGCAGGGGAAGTCTGTGGAGCTGCAGTCAATCAGTCTTATGTTTTTGCTTCTCTGTGATAGATGTTCAAAGGCACATTTTCTTAAAAGTATCAGTGATAAC
Organism: Micromys minutus; assembly: GCF_963924665.1. Classification (NCBI taxonomy): domain Eukaryota; kingdom Metazoa; phylum Chordata; class Mammalia; order Rodentia; family Muridae; genus Micromys; species Micromys minutus. The sequence continues at coordinate 38,368,359 of NC_137975.1, forward strand.
CAGTATGAGTTTATTTGCAAATGTTAGCTTGTTTGCTCATCCTCTTACTATGTCATGGCCATGGCAGCAAATCTTTTATACATACAAATAGGCATTTTTCTTCATACTCCATGCTTCATTAAATAGAAAGAATCAGTGTTAGAATGAAATGTCAAAAAAAAAAAAAAAATCATTCACTGTCTTATGATAAACATGTAAAAGGTAAGACCATCAAGCTTATGGTAGCAAACTGAATGTTGCATTCTTATGCAAATATAAGAAATAATAAGCAACCAAACATAGACTTCCATTCTAAGAATGTGTGAGACAAATGAACAGAATGTGACACAAACTAGGGCTGTGCTTCTAGGAGATAAGGAGTGAACATCCTTTGATAAAAGTAAAATATGTTAGAAATAATACGAAAAATGAAAGGATGTCATATAAATTGTACCAAATTCTATCTGTGAAACTAGGCAAATTACATTATTCTTTATAGCATTCTTCTCGTTCCTTCACAATTCATTCCATTCTTCAGGGTTTAGTGTCAGAACTTATTTCATATTTACTTCTGGCCAAAGTTCTGGAAAAAATCTCTTGCTTGGGTGGAGTTACTCTTTTTAAACACACACAGAATCATAATTAAATCAAATGACACGGCAATGTATCAACACTGATATCAGAATATAGATTCAAGTTAGCTATTGAATTCAAAAGGAAACACAAATGGCTGGAGGGTACAGAGGGCCATGAAGGAGGAAGGACAAGGACTTTCAGAACTCAAGGAATGCAGCCCAAAGGTTAGTCCAAATCAAAGAGGGGGCCTTTCAGTTGAGGTAAGATCATGAGAATTATATGCCCTGAGGACTTCCTGTTGTTATGGAGTTGTGTTCTGGTTGTGGCCCTCAGTCTCCTCTTAATCCAAGTACTATAGGAAAACTCAAGGGGACTCCGAGCAGTATCTCTGACACTCAAACTAGTAGTGATTGATCTCTTTCACGCATTGCTGCTGGGGCAGATTTATGATTCAACCACCACCTTAAGAAGAATTTAGAGATATAGATTATCATCAATGACCATCACGCTTAGAAAGCATTTAAAAAATTTAGATTGTTAATGAAACTAGGTTAAGGTGGTCTTGCTACTGGCACTGAGGTAGAACATCTTAGGCAAAGATTTTAAATGCCAACCTCAGTAAATTAAGCTTCATTTCCTCAGAGTAAAGTCTGCTCAGTAACTTCCATAATTGCTGGCTAAGACTCTTCCCTGACCCCCATCAGTTACTCTCAGCAAGGAACCCTACCAACTGCATGACATTGTTTATCCACTCCTCTGGATGTCCAGCTGGGAATTTGCAGGAAGAATTGCTCAACAGTTAAGAGCAGCAACTCTTCTTTCTGACCCAAGCTCAGCTCACAGCAGCCACTTTAATTTGCAACTGCTATTCCAGAGAATACTGGAACCTCTTCTTACTACTGGTCTGAAGTCACAAACACAGTTTGAAATACGAAGGAGTGAATGAATGAGTAGACTGATTTTTGTTCCTTCTTGATTGCAACAGCTTCCATTCAGTTCATCCACTAGAACATAGTGCCCCATACTCTATTACCTGTTCTTGAATCATGGATTGTCTTTCATCAATTTTAACAATTCTATCCATTTCACCTATGTGGGTAGGATTGGACTGTGCAATCTTTACTGTGACTAATACAACAGGTGACAGAGAAGGTTACCTCTATGTAAATTACACTTTGTGGTAACTGTTAGAACAGCTGTTTGAAGCCCTCCATCCACATACCTGTTCTCCATTCAGATCTCTCAAGCTTTTATCAAATATCATACTGCTATTGTCCAGTACTCTCTGGTAAAAACAGGGTCCCCATAATGATGAGTGGTCTCCCCATTGTCTTATTTACCTCCCAGTTCTCTCATCTTCCTCTCTAGGGTGAGTCTGAGGGTGCTTGTGTCTTGCATCTGTTTCTCTTCTGCTTTGAGTGCTATGTATACAATGGTATTCCTTCAGCTCTACCATTGAGTCTTCACTTGTGTTGGTTAGGTTTTGAATCACAGCCTGTCATCTCAAGCACCTGCATGTTTTTTGTTTTTTTACTTTGATTAATACAAAACTCATCCCTAAGTTGTTTCCTTTGTTTCAGAATTTTTGCTTCTAATAATTCTGGATGGCAGATGCAGAGCAATGTAACTGATACTCCTCCATATTTGCATAGTCCCATTTTCACTAGCATTTAAATTATTTGGACTGACTGATAAACTTGAACTTTATTTGTATACATGTATCTATTTCCAGGATTGAACTACTTGGATAGTCAATAAGCAGACCAGTTCGTGTGAAATACTGATTCTTCCTCTCTCAGCAGTCTTTAACTTTCTGTTGCTGTTCATCCATGGCTTGTGTCACCTGCTTTTGTCATTGTTCCAATCCTGTTCAGGCAGACATATTGCTGAGCTTGCATGGAGGTAGCTTCTGTGACACATTAAGGAGACACCACTTCACAACAGATTCTCTTGTCCTCTGACTTTTCTAATCTTTCTCTCCTTTTTTCATGACAATCTTTCTGCACCTGCTTGAGTGATGTTCTCTGAGTCTCAGATATAGATGTATGTAGATGTTTCAGCTGGGGATAGGCTCCCCATATCTGCAGCTATTGTTTATAAATCTTCTAGATGGGAAGACCTGATGTCTGTGAATCCAGCAATGGAGCAAAAGAGGTGCATGAGTGAAAGTCAGTCTGGAATAAATTAGAAGATTCTTTCTGGTCACTGCTACTATTACTACTATTAGTACTACTAATACTGGTAATGATAATAATAAATTTACAAAACATAAAATGGCATAAATCATAAAACTGAAAGAAAATATAGGAGTAACAACAATAGGACTTCAGTATACATTAGCTTACCACTATTTAAAGAATTGCACTGAAAGAGACTATCCCATTCATATGACACTGTAGTAATAATGTTATTTAAATATAGTCACTAATTTAAATTTAACATATTTAAATAACATGTAAGAAAGTAAATAGATGATAGAAACACATTTATGTCACAGTATTTGTGAATGAGTACATTCATAAACTAAGTCTGAAATGTTACTTTTATAATGCTCAGTCTTCTGTGTTTTCCATAACCTGAGAATGATTTTTCTTTATTTGTTGAATCACTGCCTTTTGCATCTAATTTGTGCTATGGAACAAAATTCATGTAACAATAATGTTAATTAGCATTTAAAACACAACTAAGGCTAAGACAAGTGTTTCAAAGGTAGCCAAGGCTAAGCTTTGCTTGCCAATAGTAATCACGTACATACAGACATTTAAATACCATAAAACAAAGATCTGTGTTCATGTTTTCCTTTGAGAAAAGTGTGGATTAAAGTGACTCACTGCTTCTCTTTTGTGATTTCACCCTGTTAATGATCTTCTCAGTCCCACACAGAAACCAAGTACAATGGAGAGAAAAGCTACATTGCTGTGTTTAGAAAACTCATGACATGTTTCTTTTATTGAGGTCACAGTCAAGAGTAAATGTAGCTGTCATTCAGAGTCATGTAGGTGTTTACATTCAGTTTTATTTAGGTCTTCATGACCTAATCTCCACAGTAACGTAAGTGACAAGCTGACATCTTATTGTAATAATAAATAATACCATAACAAGTATGTGGAGTGTAATTCATTACTAATTAAGTATAGGTTTGTTAAATGGACTTTTGACCATTAGTATTTATAATCAGAGCAATGGCTTTTATATTAATTGGCAGTTAAATTTTTCTTAAATAAAAGTCATTTACAAGTGTTTTGAAAGTTTAAACTACTAAGCTTATTGTGATAAAAGATATAGTTTGTAAGTTAGACATATTATAAGTGGTTAAGGCAAATTTCTTTTATTTCTTAAAATGAAGAAATATGTCACACTCCTAACCTTCTCTAATGCTGCAGAAATGCAGCATTTTAAAACAGCAGTATAGCCTTTGGGTAATACAATTGCTCAGGAGAATTTACCTCCATCTCCGTGAGCAGCTATCCAATTGGATTACTGTATGTCATATTAAAATTTAAGAGCATTTAATGCCTCAAAACAGAATTATTTGTCATTTTAACTGATAATAAATAAATCTCAGTTCATTGAATTATGCCTAATAAAAGCAATATTACACATAAATAGCAGTCTCTGTTCTACACATTTGCATCTCTTTGCAATCTGAAAAACAACTGGCATAAAATAAATCTTCATCAATTGAATTATTTGTGATAAAAGCAATATTGCATAAACACCAGTGTCTGTATGATGAGATCTCTTAATGCAAACCTGACTTTGGAAATTAGTTCAACATGAAAGGAAAAAAACATCAAAACTATATTGAGGTAGCATGTCTTATACATTTACAAGAAAGTAAATCAGGCATTACTGGGTAAAGAAGACCTTTGGGCAGCTTGAAAGATGTCTTTAAAAAATAAGATGAAGCCACAGAGCTAAATAACAAATTAGAAATAAGATGAAAGTAGTGATCTTTATTTTTATCTTGCTTATAGTTATTTCCACTAAAATACACACACACACACACACACACACACACACACACACACACACACACATACCACATGCACTATCTCTTTGTTTCTTACATTCACACACATAAAAGTTTGGAATACCAAAGTCTCAAATTTAAACTTTAAACTTTGAAAAATAGAAAGTATAAATTGTTTTCCTTGGATAACAATTGGATACAAATAAAATTACCATAAGTTACATTTTTATTTTTAAAAAATATATGTGTTTTTAATGGTACATTTAGTATTTTGATGATGGTCTGCTATTTCACAGTTGGGTTTGTCTATGGACAACCTTTATGAACAGAGAACTGATGTATATTCTGAAAGCTTGACAAACCACTAACCAGTTATCTAGCTTTTCAGTAACAAGAGGCAGAAAGAAAAATGTCAGTGCTCTCAATCTTGTCCCTTGTAAGACTTGTGTGAAAAAAAATTGCAAATAATTTATTGCTTTCTTCTACATTTTCTGGCACCTGCATCATGATAAAAATGTATGGGAATTTCTACTCTTTTATTCAAAGTCATTTGTGAAAACTGATTTGTAATATACAGTTAACAATGAAACACAACTCTTCAATGTGCTTTAAAATCCAGCAGAACAGTTTGTTTATCAGAAATTTCTAGGTTTTGAAACTCTGCCCATCATCTATATCCCATACCATGTGGGAATAAATTAACATTTTTATAATGTTTAGAAAGAACTTTCTGCTGCATAATGTTCAATTCCCCCCCAAAAAGAGAATAATATTATTTACCTTCTCTAAATACACTTTTCTTACTGTTAATTTTTGATTATCTTTAATCTTTTTTTATACTGCAGTTGTTATTCACCCTCCTGTTCTGCCTTCTAACAGTGCCTCATCCCATTCCTCCTCTTACCCAAGTCTCATGAGGATGCCCCTGTGAGGCCTCCCCACTCCCTGGGGCCTCAAGTCTCCCACTGAGGCTAGACCAAGGAACCCTCTGATGTTTATGTGTCAGGGGCCTCTAACTAGAGCCTTTATACTGCCTTGTTGGTGGCTCAGTGTCTGAGGGATCTTGGAAGTCCTGGTTAGTTGAAACTGCAGTCTTCCTGTGGATTCTCCCTCCTCCTCAACTTATTCCAGTCTTTCCCTAATTCAACCACAGGGGACCTCGAATTCAGTCCTTTGGCTGGGTATGTAAGTAACAGCATCTATCTTGGTCAACTGTTTATCTGGCCTATTGAAAGGCAGTCATGTCAGCTAATGTCAGACTTTTGTCTGTAAGCACACCATAGCATTGGTAATAGTCTCAGGCCTTGGAGCCACCCTTTGAAATGGGTCACAATTTGGACTGATCACTGGAGCTCCTTTCCCTCAGTCACTTCTCCATGTTTGTCCCTACAGTTATTTTAGACAGGAACAATTCTGGGACAGAGTTTTTGACTGTGGGATGGCAACCCCATCCCTCCACTTGATGACCTATCTACTATAGGTGGATTCTACAAGTTCCCTCTCCCCATCCTTGGATATTTTATCTAAGCCCCCCCCTGCCTTTGAGTCCTGAGAGTATCACCTCCCAGGTCCCTGGTAAATTTTAGATGCCCCCCCCACCTCTCACCTCCTGAGGTTGTATATTTCCATTCATTCTGCTGGCCCTCAGGACTCCACTCCTGCCACCCCCCCCCACACCTGATCATGTTTTTAATAGAACAAAGTTAATATTTGAATACCTTAATTCTTTTAAATCTATGAAATAATAATATAAAATTAGGTGTACACTACAGGTAGATTTTAGAAAATACATATTGTCACATGAAACAGTTTCACTTATGAAATATTTGATAACAAAATAGTTCTATATGCATCATAATTGAAAACATTTTCATATTTTATTTGAAGTTTATATTCAGCATAATATATTGTTACCCAAATAATCAACTTATAATTTTTCTTCTTTTTTGAAAAGTTATTTTTCCATTTAAGTGTGTGTGTGTGTGTGTGTGTGTGTGTGTGTGTGTTTGTATGCCAGTGTATGTATGTGCCTGTGTGATGTGAGTGTATGTGTATGCATGTAACCATATTGGATAATGGTTCTTGTTAGTGCCTGCAACCAGAGGCAAGAATCAGTCAAGAAATATGCTGGACCTAGTGATTATGAACTGCCCTATTTGAGTGTGAGGAAACAAATTGTGGTTCTATAGAAGAGAAGTAGTTGTTGACAATAACTGGGACATTCCTCCAGGATATCTTCAAATTCTTTCCATAAATTTACCTTTTATTATTTTACATCATTTATTGAAACTGGCATATTTCTATTTTTTTCTTTAACTTGTTTATGTAACAAAAGATTTTGATGTACTAAGTAGTGTTCACTGATTCACTATGTCACAGATAATCTGTAATGCTGACTTTATCAGTACTTAATATCAGATACATGATTTTGTTGTGGCAAGTACAAAAATTTTCAGAATGACAACTTGTTTTCAGGTTCTCTGTGATAGTTATTTGTTCAGAACAATTGAATAGCTGGTGAAATGATTTTTGGTCATAGTAACTTCAACAGTAATTCTGATGAACAATGCCGACATTGATGTTTTGAGTGAATTTATATCTAGATGAAATAAAGTTGCCTGTCTAAATTATTTCCTTTAGAAATAATTATACTCTTTTTAAAGCCCCATCATAGAAGCCTTGGATACTAAGCTTTATTTTCTACCAGCACCAGTCAACTATCTCTAAGTCTCAGACCTCTAATCATTAGCGATTCCTCTGTAACATCATTTTAGAAATGGTTTCCAAGAGTGAGATTGCAGATTGCTCCTGTTAATCAGTGGAAGAACAGGAAGAACAGGTGATAACAACAACCACTGTGCAGAGTGGAGGCTCCCACAAGTAAATGGCTGCAAGTAAGGGCACAGAAAACACAACCCCGAGGCAGTGCTGGCAGACAAAAATGATTCTTAGCATAGGATATTGGCTCTAATGTTTGGGTCAATGCCAAAGAACTTGGAAACAATGTTCAGAATAAAAACCCACTTAATCAACCTACAGCAGGACCTGTAGATTAAGAGCTGCCAGAAATGGGAAATTGGACTGGGAACTGTGCGCACCACCCTTCCCTTCTGTTTCTGCTTGAAAATAGAATCTGGAAACGTTGCCAGGTGGAAGTAGAATTCAAGGTCAGGCCCCTCATGCATCCTATTAAGGCATGAACTATACATCCTTCCATGATGAGGAAGAATGTGGAAAAGAAGCAGTAACTGTTTTCTCTAAGGAAAAAAGAACCAAAGTTGGGAAACTTAGAACTGGCATACTTAGTTTGTTGCCAGTACTACATAAAAGAAATAGGAGCAGACAGGAGAACATGAAAAGATGGCCTCTCCATGTACTATTCTCTGTACGGAAGGATTCAAAGAAAAGAAGACACAAATGTTAAAAAAAAAGACACATAGTGAATCCAAAGGTAAATCTTAACAAACCAGATCTAATATTGCTAATAGTCAAATGAATTGTATTATTTAAAAAAAACATGCAAAAAACCAAATACTTTCCTGAATATTTTAAAATTTACCATGCCACTTGCTACTACGTTTGACAAAAAACTATAGAGTATTATAATTGAAAATTTTTGAGATATCCCTAGTTGTTAAAATCATTTAAAAATATCCAAACTTAAAAATCAAATGCAATTTAAGAATATGAAAAAACTTAATCTTCATGTGTCTATGACAAATGTGGGCCCAAAGAAAACTTCAATTTTAAATACAATAGCATAAAACCATAAAATTATTAGCTAGGTTATTGATTATAGACACTCATATGTTTAAACAACTCTACATATGCATGTATGAATAACCTATGCAAGAAACCTCATTTTAATTTCTAAAAATACACCTTAAGATGATAGTGTCATAATTATATTTTAAATTATCTTTTGAACTTTACATTGTTTAATTTCATTCTTTTCAATGCCTTTACTTTCTCCCAGAGCCTTGCAAAAGCTAAACTTTTTTTGACTAATAAGCATTTATAATGAGATTTAAGTCAGTCTACAATATATAAATATATAGTTTGCATAGAAGATTTAAAATAATCAATAGTCCTGGACTTACATAGTTCAAACATACTTTACAACTGTATTATCAGTATAATGCAAGATATATAAATACAATATAAAAAAGTACATTGGGCTTCTGTAGAATCAATAGTCATTTAAAAAAGCAACAGTATTTTTAAACCTCAACTATAAAACAGACATTCTCAAGGAAATAAATGTTAGAGCTGAATTCAAGCTGAATAAATTCTAATACAAAAACCATTAATGATTCTTCATAGATATTTTGGTAAATGCCTTAGTTACTCTTCTGTTGCTCTAAAAAGGCAATTATAACACAAGAAAGTATTAGTGATTACTTACCATTAGAGGATTAATCCATTGTTATCAAGACAGGAAGCATTGTGACAGACTGGCCTAAGACTAACAGCTTGATCCACAGGCTGTGAACAGGCACACACACACACACACACACACACACACAGAGAGAGAGAGAGAGAGAGAGAGAGAGAGAGAGAGAGAGAGAGAGAGAGAGAGAGAGAGAGGAGAAAGAGAGAAGAAAGGGAGAAGGAAGGGATGGAGTGGGGGAAGGATAGAAATGGGGAAGGGAAAGCAAAAAAGAGAGAGACCTTGAACAATATCTTACCTCTTATTCCTTTCCAAACAATATTAATTCCAGTTATTGAGGACCAAACATTCAAACCTTTGACCCAGCTGTGGGGTATTCTCATTCAAACAACAATATTCTACTATCTGGGTCTATAAGCCTAAGGCATAGAAAAATGCCAAATGTTTTTAGTCCAGTTTCAAAATTCCCCATGGTCTCTTCCATCTTTGACAGACTCAAGGCAGTTTAAAAATCAAAAATGTTTTCTGAGACTTAAGGCAATCTTATAACTTCAACGCAAATATAAAACTTTCTATGTATAATATCAATTATCCAAAATACACATTACTATTTCTACGGGGAAGAAAAAAGTTATCAAGAGGAAATACTGAGCTGAAACAACAACAAAACCCAGAAAGAAAAACTATAAAATCTGCTGCCTTCATATCAAGATGTAAAACTCTCAACTACTGCTCCAGTGCTAAGTCCATGTGGTTCTAAAACTGTCAACAAGACTCTGATTAAATGTCTTTTACATTGTTGTTGATGTTTTGGTTTGTTTTTGGTAGTAGTTGCTTTGGTCATGTTATCCCTTCAGAACAGATTTGCCTTAGTCATGGTATCCCCTTACAATAGAGCAATTACTACAACAAAAGGTGATATCAGAGAATTGCATACTTCTGTGACAGGTGTGATTGTAGTGTTGTTTGAAGGACAAAGGAGATCTGGGGGATTTTGCACTTGAAGAGCAGTTGAAATCTTTTAACTGATCTTAATGCTTAATGGGTCATCCAAGTAGGAGCCTCCAGGACCATTGTGCTTTGAATGATCTGGAATGATCTAGATTTCAAAAGGCAGGTTGAACTGGTTTCAGAGGTAAACATAATAAAAATTCTCCTGCATCCTCTTGCTATTTCGATGGCAAAAAAAAAAAAAAAAAAAAAAAAAAAAAAAAAAAAAAAGCTTTGATGCTTGCCCTAAAAGTATGCCTAGATGTGAGAGTTGGCCTACTACTGATTACTTAACAAGTTACTCTTATGCTAAAGTACAATGAAATGAAAAAAAATTATGCCAAGAGGAATACAAAATGTACATTTTGAGGAGGAAAGAAAGAAGCAACAGAAGAACTAAGCCTTGTGTTCAATGAGTTAATAAAGTTTAAAAGAAATGCTAGTTCAAAACAGAATGAAGGATAAGGATCTCTCAAAGCAAAACCACATTCAGCTAAGCCTCAGGCTTATGAAAAGGAATTAAAGGAAAGCTTAAGCAACAAAGAAAAACATGAACAACTGAAAGTTTGTGCAAATGGAACTCAAGGATTAACCCAGGTTCCACATATAATAGGAAGAACTCAGAGCTTTGGACATGTGATTATGGATTAGGAGTCAAGTAGGATATCCATGAATTATCAAATATGCCTTTATGTTTCTGGCAATGATGATTTTTAGAGTATGTTTCTGAAACAGTAAACAAGTTCCAAATTAAATAGTTTCTTCTTTAAGTGTTGCCCTAGTCATGGAGATTTCTCACAGCAATAGAACAATTAAGGCAATCAGTAATTAACTAACAAAAATTATCTATCTACAGAGGAGCAATGTGATAATAAAAAAAAAATGGAGCTAACTGGAAAATATATGTTCTATTCTTCAAATTGGATTAAGCCAGTCGCAAATTGGTATATAAAAAGTAAAACAATTTTCAAGTGTTATTTTACACCTTATTTTGAGCAATTTCTGTATTCCTAATTGAGTCCAATACTCAGAAATAACTTGTCAAATTTAAATATACTGTTGGCTACATTAAAGTGAATTGAACTATATAAACTTAAAATGAATGTAACAGTTGGGTCAAGAACTAGAAATCTGTGAAAACCAAAACATTTCCAAAGTTAAGAGATAATGAGGTGGTTAAATACAATTGCCCAGCAAGGGATATCTTTAGGAGTCAAGGAGGAATGGCAGAAACTTTCACATACATGGTATCTTAGCCAGGGTTTCTATTCCTACTGAAAACCTCATGACAAAGAAGCAAGTTGAGGAGGAAAGCGTTTATCCAGCTTACACTTCAATAATGCCCTTCATCACCAAAGGAAGTCAGGTTTGGAACCCAAGCAGGTCAGGAAGCAGGAGCTGATGCAGAAGCCATAGAGGGATGTTGCTTACTGGCTTGCTTCCCCTGGTTTTCTCAACCTGCTTCCTTATAGAACCCAGGACTTCTAGAGCTGCTTCCTTATAGAGCCCAGGGATAGCACCACCCACAATGGGCTGGGCCCTCCCTCCTTGATCACTAGTTGAAAAAATGCCTTACAGCTGGATCTCATGGAGGCATTTCCTCAACTGAGGCTCCTTTCTCTGTGATAAATCCAGCCTGTGTTAAGTTGACACAAAACCAGCCAATGCACATGGTGTCACTCTTCTGATTCCAATGGGCTATATAGTGCAGTTAAATTAATATTAGAGAGTTTTTCTTTTTCTTTTTTATTTTTTTAATCTCTCAGTCTGAAATTCAAGTCTAGGCTTTAGGATACCCCCCACACCTTTATTATTTATAAGTAATAAATTTTGTTCTAAGACCAGTTGTTGCTTTAAAAGTCACTCACAGAGTCCAGAACATCTGCCCTGCCCCAAAAGTATTTTTTTCCAACTGACAAATTATTTAGCCTGGTCTATGTTACATTTTAATCTTTGAAATTAAGCAATGATTTCATTATTTCCCCATTCCCTGTGCTCCTTCCTACTTTCATGAATACCTACCCTGGCGCTAGCTCAATCCCTTGTACTGTATCCTATGTTATACAGAATCTGTGTTTGAAATGTATTCCTCCTTGTTCAGGTTAGAAATCTCAGCAATTTATAAATAAAGCCTTCTTACTTGACTGCAAGTAACAAGTTCTCACAGTTGACAGGTGACAAAATGCAGGTACTGTTATACTTATATTAAACCCTGTCAGATCTTTACCCACCCACACTCAAAAAGAATGTCAGAGTGACAGAAGTGACAGCAAGAAAAGGCAAATCAGGTGACCAGGCCACTGGGAGTGACATTTGCCATGTCCCAGTGGGTGCCAGTTGGTTTGGCATCTAGGGCTGCCAGGTCCCATAAGGATCATCATTGCCTTGTGAATGCCAGATGATGAAGTTCCTAGGTCATTAGGAAGGAATACTGTCACTGAAGGCAATGCCCAGAGAGGACCTTAGCACATAAAGTCCTTTTTAAGAGGTTAAAGTTTAATTTTTATTAGCATCTACTCTCTGATTCTAGAAGTATTAACGTATTAGAAATATAAGCTTGGATTGTAATCACAAAGAGTGTATAATTATGTCTAAAGATACAATGGAAATGAATGAGATCCTGGAAAGTAAAATTGGTTTTGTACATGCAAGAGTTAGGAGAGGCCAGTGAAATTTAATTAGCAAAATTCTGTGCTTCTCAGAGTAAAAATGCTATCTAAAGATTCCAGGATCAAATCTTCAGACTGAAATCAACTGAAAAGTATATATGAAAAAATCCTCATAAGAGGTAATAAAAAAAGAGGTAATATAAACTGTTAGATGAATAACAATAAACTATTAAAAATTACATATTTTAGCATAACAACATAACATAGGCAAATGGTGAGATATATATCAAATTCATTTTGTACATAAGAATGGCCCTTTGCTATTAAATTCACCCAATTATTCAGTAAAATCTTTAAAAATTCCAGAGTATATTCATTTTGTGTGAAAAGTATAAATGGCTGAGTAGTACTCCATTGTGTAAATGTACTACAAATTTGTATCCATTCATCTACTGAAGGACATCTGGGATCTTTCCCGCTTCAGGCTATTATAAATAGGGCTACAATGAACATTGTGGTACATGTATCTTTGTTGTATGTTGGAACATCTCTGGGGTAAATGCCCAGAAGTGGAATAACTGGGTCTTCAGGTAGTACTATGTCCATTTTTCTGAGGAACTGCCAGATTGATTTCCAGAGTGGTTGTATCAGGTTACAACCCCACCAGCAGTGAAGAAGTGTTCCTCTTTCTCCACATCCTCTCCAGCTAGTTAATCCATAGGGGTCAGCAGCTTCTGTCCATTGGTTGGGTGCAACCTTGACCTATTTTTAGTAGCTGAATTTTTTATTAAATTTTAATAAAATAGATTTTGATTATAATTGCATTTCTGATTTAAGTTTTACTTTTTTTGCTTAAGTTTGCTTATTTTAGAGAAAGAGGAAGAGAGAATGTAAAGTTGTCTGTAGGCTTTTGATGGAAGTGATGAGGTCTGACAGAAGGTGTAAAGAGAAGAAGAGAATGAAAGTAGACAAAACAAACAATGTTCTGCCTCTTCTCTTTCCTGAACCTACTTTCTACATTCTCCCCATCTCTCTTCAACCCTCTCTGTGGAATTTTGTGTTGTCCTCCTGAGATCTCAAAGTGTATTTATTTAGTATGACCTTTAAGAGGTTCTACCGTGCTAACTAGCATTTGCTTCCTCATCCCTCTTCTCTCCAAGACACTTGTAAATATGCTCCCTCTCTGCACAAGTGCACTTGGGTCTGTTTGACTTTTAAAATCATTTCTCTAGCTGTTTATCTTTTCTCACCACAACTGAATATTTTAATATAGACCTTATACATGGTCCTATTTTAAAAGGCTCTGAAAATGAGTTTCTCAGCTTTTCTATCATCAGTCCCTGGGCTAGGGAGTATTCTACACAGTTTTCATATACATACATACATACATACATACATACATACATACATACATACATATATGTGCATGTGTGTGTGTGTGTGTGTGTGTGTGTGTGTGTGTGTGTTGTGCTATTATTCTAATCCACAAGTTTTTTTGCCCTTAAAACTTAGGACATTTTTAGGAGTTAGCCATTTAACCATGGAATTATGACTGGAAATAACAACAGCTTAAATGATCATATCAGTTGACAAGCCATTTTGACATGTAAAAGGAGTTGTTCTGACTAAAATATTTTCAGTTTTCCACTATGGATAATCAGAGTATCATAAAATAATGTCTGTTTTTCTTCCATCTTATATTTTCCTCATTTCTAGCTATAAGGGCAATTTATCAAATGATTATTTACTCATTTCCTTACTTTCGTCTTGGATTTTTATATTTTTCTCTCAAAAGATGATTTTACTAATTATAAAATGTGTAGGTTTTGAATCTGATTAATTGCAATATTCCAACACTAAAATCACATGTACATTGATATCTAAAGATATTATTCGGTATCAGCACAAACTGTCATTGACCTATTTTTTTAGCATTATTTTTTTGCATGTAGAAATAATCAAAATTAGCTTAATGAAACATGAGTTTCAGCTTCTGGTTTTGATTCTTTCAGGAAATATAAGAAAATTCACTAATCCACAAGGTACAAACAAATTTCTGTCTACAGTTTTTAATTCTGTAACTAATTTGCACCTATTTTAATTATGTGGCAATTTACATTTTTACACAATATTTTAAGCTATTTTCATTTTTTACAATGTCATTATACTTAAGCTCATCTCAGTGGTTGTTAGACATGATGCTTCTGGAGGACATATTCCTTAAACTATTGCTGTGACACCATGTAGGATAACATAATTGAAAGTGGGGCTAGTGAACATTTTGCAAGAAATATTTAGTTTGCAACAGTCAGTAGTTAATCGAAATCAAACATGTAATGCATATGAATTGCTTCTGGCAGAACTGAGAAGTCTTGCAATATGGGACTTGATTGTAACTTCAATGCACACAGCAAGGACACTGTGCACCTTTGTGCTGCACATTGTTGCCCATAATATACAATGCCACCTAAGGTTATCAAAGCACCACAACTAAGATTGAGACTGTTGCATCCTAAGGCTTACAGTATTTTAATGTACAAAAGGAGCTACTGTGTTCAATAAAAAGAATGCTGGTTATGGACAGTGCAAATAGAAACATTTAAAAAAACCTCTATAAAGAAGGAAAGAGAAAGCAGCAGAAGATGAACTGATAGCAAGGTGTATAAAGGCACATCCGTTGGGAGAGAGCACTGAACCAGGTACTTTTGTGCCAGGAAACATTCATGAACCCCAAAAACACTCCAAGGAGCTGATTCCTATGAGGTCACATTTAGATCCCTTTATTCAAACTCCAGCTTGGGCCGCACACTGTCTTTGATGCACAAGAATGTGAGGGGGTCCCGAGCCCAGTTTCAGGCAAGTGTTATAGAGGCAAGAAGGAGATATCTAGACTGGCACATATCTGATTGGGAGTCTATTAGGGCCTTTAAAATTATTAATTGGTTGATTCTTGGACCTAAACCATATCTTACTTCTGTTTTCCTCCTGATCTGCAGTTGTTAGGAAGTGAACTATTAGGGGTAGGCTTGTAACCTGGAGGTGAAGAGTTGTTGGGGAATAACCTGGAAAACTGGTGCTAGACTCAGGTCTAATTAGGAGGTAATCTGGAAACAGGTTTTAGGAGCTAGTTTGTTAGTTAACCGAAGTTCAACCTTATCTCAAGTTCTCTAAAATGGAGTCTGAACCCAAACATTCTAGTCTCTTCATAACAGAAAACTTTGTCTTTTGAGGATGAGTTGGTGTGGAAAGTGTTCTTGGATGGCATCATCCTTTGGCCTGAAATATGTAGTAGGAAAAAACAAGTGGAAAGGGAAGAATAATTGTTGACATCTGGTTACTTCTGATAAATTCCATAGTGAATAAAAGCCATTCTTCAAGCCTCAGAAATTCGTGTATGTGCATTAGCTAGGTGAGAATGTTAAAACACATTTATTTGGTCTCAGATCCATAAATTAGCATACCTGCCCCTTAGATTCACCATAAACCTTACCCTACCTTTCCAAAAACGTTCCTGTTGCATTTCTAACTAGCAGTGGAAAGCAAGATAAAGGTTGCTTTTTGAATGTTTTGTGTTTGAAGACTTTTTCAGGCTCTTCATGAATCTATCCCGTCTTTTAAATCTCTGAGTTCTTGTCTACTTTATCATTTCTCTCAGTCCTTGACACGGATCATTTATTTTTGATCTCTAGAAGTATATATGGCCTGACATTTTTTTCACATCGAATCAAATAAACACAAACAATAATGTAATATTTTCAAAGTTTATAAGTTAAAACTTCAATCCCTTTTAGTGAAAGGCTAATGAAAATTATATGCATATGCAAATTCTATCAATGTTTCAGAAAATACATATTATTTCAAGTTTAAGGACCAAAAGTAAAGATACTATGAAAACTCACTCTAAAACTCACATTTAATTTGTGTGTGTATGTGTGTGTGTGTGTGTGTGTGTTTGTGTGTGTGTGTGTGTATGTGTGTGTGTGTGTGTGTGTGTGTGTGTGCATGTGCAGTGGAACTTTATTGCTGGTATTCAGGAGAGTAGGAAGGCCATTAGGTCCACTACCATGTTGTTCTAGCCATATTCATTGTCATCCTAGGAAATGAGTTTTGCAAAGTTGTCATTGAAAGCAACGCCAGCTTCGGCATCAAAGGTGGGAGTTGATGTTGAAGTTGCAAGAGACAACCTGGTCCTCAGTGTAGCCCATGATGCCCTTTAGTGGGCCCTCAGCTGCCTGCTTCACCACCTTCTTGATGTCATCATACTTGGCAGATTTCTCCAGGCAGCATGCTGGATCCATAACATATAAACTGGGGGTAGGAACATGAAAGGCCATGCCAGTGAGCTTCCCATTCAGCTCTGGGATTACATTGCCACAGGCTTGCCAGCACCTTTGCATGCAGGCATGATGTTCTGCACCCCGCACCCACAGCTTTCCAGCTAGGCCATCCTCAGTCTTCTGAGTGGAAGTGATGGCATGGACTGTGGTCATGAGCCCTTCCACAATGCCAAAGTTGCCATGGATAACCTTAGCCAGGAGGGCTAAGCAGTTGGTGATGCAGGACGCATTGTTGACAATCTTGAGGGAGTTGTCATATTTCTAGTGGTTCACACCCATCACAAACATAGGTGAAGATGATGACTCTTTTGGCTCCACACTTCAAGTGGGCCCTGACCTTCCTCATGGTGGAGAAGATGACTCCATGACATACTTAGCACCAGCATCACCCCATTTGATGTCAGTGGGATCTCGCTCCTGGAAGGTGGTAATGGGATTCCCATTGATGACAAGCTTTCCATTCTCAGCATTGACTGTGCCCTTGAATTTGCCATGGGTAGAGTCACACTGGAACTTGCAGAACATGTATTTGAGGTCAATAAAGGAGTCATTGATGGCAACAATCTCAGCTTTGCCAGATGCAGAGCTGAAGGCAGCCCTGATAACCAGGTGTCCAATTTGACAACATCTATCTACACTGACCTTCACCATCTTGTCTAAGGGATGAGGCTGACACTGAACAAGAAGATGCTGCCGTCTTTGGAACAGGGAGGAACAAAGCACTTACTGCATACTTTCTGTGGTTTATAGTTTTAATTTTCTTTCTATATACACTTAGCAGGAAAACTGCACCCTCATGTTTTGAGTGTTTGAAGTTCAGAGTTCAGAATTTTAACATAGTTCAGAATTTTAATATAGACTTTTAAAATATTTGCTTTACCTTTTCACTCTAAAGAAAGCACATATAAAAGAAACCAAGTAGACAGAGCTCTGTTGTCTGTCTCTGGTTTGCTTTACTAACTTAGTTGGTTTCTGGTAGATCCTCTTCACGAAGCTTTCTTTCATTATGCACTGTTTTGTATGGAGCATGTGTGTTTCTTTGCCATTAACTTTTCCCTTCAGGTGACACAAATGTTTCTTAGAGTGGCATTATGAGACATGGTAGACTAGTTATTAGCCTAGAAAAGGAGGTTGGGTCTTCAGGAGCCCTCTAGATGGATAAGCACATCCTTCCTAGTATGGTCAGGTGGTTCACATAAGTGGGAATTATTGCATTGGAGCAGGTCCAAGTCTTCAACACATCCCAGTTTCCTATCAAGTGAGAGCCTTCTGTAGGCATACAGGAGCATCACATCCCTTAGATCTTTCTTTAAAGTGTTGGTTAGATTATTTTTTCTGTCAACTACAATCCATCGCTTCAGTAAGCATACACCTGCAATGGTCAAAATGTCTGTGTTTGGTTCCATTAATAAAGACTATTTGCATTCAGAAAGTGCCAAGTCTTAAAATTAAGGATGTTTTCCAAATATAGTCTTCTGGGAAAGACCAAGCAATATAATAATGGAAAACCTTGAGGACCGAGGCTGTGAAGGAACCCTTCCTTTAGCTTGTAAACCTCTCTCTACTGACAGCCTGAAGGATTTTTGCCAAGATTCTCAATGCCTTGTTTGCAATGAAATCATAGTTCTTAAGAGGGGCTTGGAAATATATACGCTTAAACTGTATGAAATCCACCAGCAAATATGACTTTCAGACTTTTTCTTAAAGAAATATATTTAGGTTTGCTGAAAAACATTCGTACATAATAATTCTGAAAATTCATATTTGGTTTTTACTTCTTTGTTTTGAATTTTCATGTTGCATTCTTTGCGAATGAAGGGATTATCAGGGATTCTTTTCTGAAGTGCTGATAGTATCAGGACACATGCTTTTGAAGTGTCATTCGATTACGCCTTTTTCTATTACTTTTTTTTCTACCTTTGCCTGGCAATATAATTGCTAATATAGATCTGCCTATGTATTTATCTTACACATAAGATTATACAATACTTTACTTATAATATGCTTGCCATTTATCATACTTTTTCTTTTAAAATTATGCTTTATATTGTTTTTATTTTTAGGGAAGAAAAGTTTTTCAGTTTACAACACAGGTGATATTTTCCTGTAAATTTGTGAATTAAACTGTATAGTTTCAAGATACACAGTATTTTATTCTAATTGTTATGGATGTAAAATTTGATTTTTATTTTATCTTGGTGAGGATTATTTGAAGGTTATTTTGAATAACTTTAACAAAGAGAATGCTGTATTAGGTAATGTAGAAAATGTCATATACTTGGCAGAAAGTGAAAAATTTTTAAGTTCTGAAACTAAGTAGAAATCAATATAGAGAAACTACAAAGAAAGAATCACATTAGAACCAGGTAACATGTTCAGTTACAGAGAATATGTTCTTTTCCTCACCCTGTGACACATTTCCTATTGTTATTTTGTTGCTTGTGGACTTTCATTGTGTATGACAAGTTTGTCATTATAATATGAATATTTTTATTTTAGTACACTAACCTATTTCTGCTTTTCTAAATGCTCTACATGGTTATTATATTTTAAAAGCTTATTAATTTGAATGAATAGTTAGTTGTTATTTTTTCTTTCCGTCCTAGTTATTTTA
Source organism: Micromys minutus (assembly GCF_963924665.1). Taxonomy (NCBI): domain Eukaryota; kingdom Metazoa; phylum Chordata; class Mammalia; order Rodentia; family Muridae; genus Micromys; species Micromys minutus. The sequence continues at coordinate 38,387,827 of NC_137975.1, forward strand.
AACACCATAAAATATGTAATATGTATCAACATCAGTATCTCAGTTTCTGTAGGCTCAAAGCAATAAAGCCAAGGCACCAGCATATGGAATATGGAAAAGGATATGGAATAAAGAACTCCTTTCTTCTATGCTAGAGTTAAATTCCTCATATTTACTAATAGCTCATGTATGTCATTTTAAGAAGCCTTTGTTTCTGATCACAATCAGGACCCCTTTCCTCAATCTGTTTTTACCTCAAAAAATGCTTTGCTATTTGATTGACTCAAGGTTTTTGTCTTTCCTCTTTTAGTGTGGATGGCAATCGTGGTTTGGTTGTATGTATTTCAAAAAGACAACTGTGAAGGAGAAAGAGATGGAATTTGATACTTAGCTCCAAGGTCAAAATGCTCCATAGCTCCCTATAATTACAACTTCAAATGACCCAGTATCCTGTTATGGCCTCTAAAGAAAAGCATAAGGTGTACCAATGCACTCTTTTCCCCTCTCCAATTACAAATATATTTATTTGTTCAAGGATTATAACAATTTTTAAAATATGACTTTTTTATACCGTATGTTGGTCCAATGTTCTTCTCATCAAATTTTTAACAGTTTTGACTCAATGACTCACATCTGTAAAACAACAACAAAATTTATAAAAAGAAACACAAAACAATATTTTATTCTTTTCTTTTATTATAGATAAGTTTCTTTCCATTTAAAGCAATCTTTGTGGTTTTAAATGAGACAAATATCTGTGGTATTTTATGTTAAAGATGGTGGCAAGACTAAGTGTATTGTTTGTATTCCTGTATTATAGAACTAGTTTTTTAGGCTATGTTCAACCCTTAGCAACTTTTATAAACCCCCAAATAGTCAGATGTGGTTATATGGGAAAGAAACCATGTATAAAACACAGTCTAAGCTTAAATGTTGAAATGAGCATTGTCGTATGAGACTCCTTTAAGTACTCTCTCTGTGATTCCTTAATAGCTTCTGTGAGATTTTAGGCAGTGTTTGGTAATTTGGTCATGGAGCACTGGAGTTGCTGTTGTCCTAGTGGCGAATACGGTAGGTACTATCATACAGCCTGTGTTTAAGAGGAAGATTCAGTTGCAGTTCATGACTTTCTGTATTTAAGCTCATTTATTAAGTTATTGTTAAACTTTGAAATGTATCTGGAGGGTAAGGATCTCTGTGTATCTTGTTCACAGTGCGAGGTGAGTGAGGAGGAGTTGTCCGCCACTCCTGGGATGATCATTTAGCTGGGGTCTGAGTTCAGCACATTTCAGATATCTTTCAGTCTACTTTCAGCTATGTGAGTCCTGCTGTGCTCCCACTACTGAGCCCCCAGGTTCATGTTCTACTTATTTTAGAGGCACAGTAGAGACAGCCTGATACCACACACATTCAAGAGAGGCTGAGCTCCAATGAGACTCTAGAGGAAGGAGGCTCTGAATGCAATCTATGGTCTTGTGTGTTCTTTTTCAGGATCCTTCTCATTAGGATTCAGTACTGTTAAAGATACAATGTGTATTCTCAGATTAATGTGCATACATTTATGCTGATACTCTTCATAATTTTAATTAGTTTTTTTAATTTAATTACATTTAAATGTTATCCCCATTCCCAGTTTCTCCACTGCAATATCCCTATCCTCTCTCCCCTTATCTTGCTTCTATGAGGATGCTCCCTTTCCCACCCACTAGAGCAACCTAGTCATCATGAACTATAAAGAATCCGAGAACTGAGCTAACATTTACTTTTTCTTCACTTACAAGAGAAATTGAATTCCGGCTACCTGAGGTCTTCCTGTAAACCAGGCTGCTTTGGGCTCAACCAGTAACAGGTAGTTCTTCTATCTACTTTTGTATCTCCTTCCCTACTTTAATTCTAATTCATTCATTTTTTAAAACTATGACAAAATTATTTAACTCACCATATGGTTGATAAGAAGATTTAAATAGTTAATCATAGAGTCATAGGAAATCGAAGACCATTGATAAATCTTTTATGCAAATGAAAAGATCAAGGAATTTTACAAAATAACATTAATTACAAAATTTGGACTCAATTTATAACACTGCAAAAAAGAATAGCTCTAATTTTTTTAACTATTAGAATTCATCGAACTCAATCTTTATCTATACGAGCTATATTACATGGTTGCAAAAAATTTTTTTAAAGTGTTATTGTTCTTAAGTATTTACCCAAGCATTATATAATTTATTATAATTATTATTTTATATGTCTGCTATACTGAAACTGACTCTGACCTTTCATTGAAAATGTCATAGAATATTATAAAGCAAACTTCATGTAAATTGTCCACCATCATTATTTAAATTCTCTTGCTTAAACCAAATTAGTTATCCTATATAGAAAAATAACTCTCGAAATCTTTCTCATAAGTCCTATCACAGTTTATATATTGCTTCTCCCTTCTTTTTAGAGAGAATTTAGGACTCTATTACTCTTTTATGAAGAGTGATTATTAGCATGTTATTATTGCTTGTTGGTGTTTACTGTGCAAGTGCCTTTAAACCAAAGGGCTACAAAGACACACTGCTTTTGTAGCACATACTTGGTGCTGCTGACAGGCAGTCAGCCCACAGCTACTACTAAGTAGACATCACTAGGATGTCTCTAGAGGAACCTCTTCTCTTTTGTATGGAACAAAGCTATTTCAGTGACATTCATTACAATATCAGATTCAATGTCAAGTTTCAATTAAATACCTTGCCTCCGGGACTGTCATATGACTCAATTCTACCATAGGTAATTTTAAAGATGTTACATGAGGGAATGGGGAGGAAAATTCTTCACTTTCCTCACTATTCAGCCACAATGTTTTCTCTTCCCTCTGGGCTATATACTTTTAGATGATAATAGCTTCCAAAAAGGTTCTATGAAGGAACTGCGGGTTTGGACAATGAGAGGAAAATAATTATGTATCTACTGATAATTATCATTACTAGAAGAGTTAATATTTGGATTATCTTTCATTTTTCTGTTTCTTGAAAATAAATTTATTGTGAATAGATTTAATTTTATATTTTTATGATTTATAGATACAATGTTCTATTAAATAACAAGTAAAATGCTTTTGATTTAGTACTTACAAATTCAATGGTGAATGATATAAGAATCTTACATATATAAATGTTTGTACAATGGTAGTCTGCTTCTGTAACCATAAAGATTTTTATTATCATCTCTTCCTAGCTTGACATACATTAGCTCAATTTTAAAGTTGATGTATTAATAAAAAGTAGCGAAGTACATTGAATTTTTATTGAACTTTATGGTCAAATATATATTTTGAGAAATTTGGTAAGGAGTACCTAGGAAAGCTCTGGCTCAGAACTTTTAGGGTATGAAGATGAAGAGAAGTGAGCAGAAGCAAATGGACAATGAAGGCATTGAAATGCTTCACCGAGAATGGATACATTGTAACAAAAATACATTATTTTCTACAATCAGAGATACATTGTAACAAAATGCCTTACTTTGTACAATCAATAGATACAAGAAAAGAAAAAGATAAAACATGGGCAAATTCACTATGTCAATTCCTTTGACATGCTAAGGAAAATGATATAGAGAATATTTAGAGGAATTGTTATTGTTTTACTTTTACTTAATGATGATTTTGACTCACTGAACAGGCAAGCCAAAGAGGCAGGCAATGGCATAAGGATTAGAGTGTGAGTTTCCTATTACAGGGAACTGAGAAAACTCAGAAAATTAGTATTAGAGGGAATTACATATGTTTGTGTATCATTAATGTCAAAATACTTTAATAACAGTTAAATTATGTAGGAGATAACACATAGTAGTCTTTCTTAGATTAAATTATATAGTATGCATACTAATACTTTTACTGTAATAGATTGAATTAAGTATGAAATCTGTTTTTTTTTATTTAACATGGTTCTTGTATGAAATGCACTCATAATAAATTTAATGCATTTAATCCACAATAAAATGCTTCTATATACAAAGAGCCTTTTCTTTTATAATAGTGCTGATGTCACCTTCCCATGAGCACAGTAGTGATATTTATGTGAGACAAATTGAGAATTTTCTCATTAGATATTTCAGCAGATTAATCTCCATATCATCACTGACAAAACAGAAGTCTCATTAGAACTGCGAAAACAAAACTGTTAGTTATAAAGAAGACTTGGGCCACACACTGACATCGAGCTGAGCCTATTTGCCATTTACTGCGCTTAGCAATGGTCAGTCGAACACTATGTGGCTATTCAAGGTGTTTTGAATCTCGGTTGTGTCCCTTACTGCCGCAGAGAGTGCACATTTCCATTAAGTTATTCTCAGTCACTCAAGCGACATTCCAGAGACTAGATGTTAATTATCTGTTTCTGCAGTTTGGCTCATAGCAACTTTTGACAAGAATGAGAATACCATCCAAGTATGAGAAGCTAATTATCACAGTCAATATCCTGTGGGTAAATCAGATGAAAACAAGTATATGTAATGCCACAGTAAAGTTGCAACCTCTTTCATTACAGTGAGCTAGTCTGGTAGTACAGATATTTATTAATTAAAGATATCTCTATAAAAATCTGCAGAGCTTAAAAGGAAAGGAATCTAATTTCCCTTTAAGTCACTCACCAGAATAAAGATGGAACATGATTCTGAAAGATAACTGTATTCCCAAAGTAAAATTATATCTAAACATGTTCTAAATATTTGTTGTATTTTTCTCATATATTTTATCAACGATATATAAAATTTAAACATACATTTTTATGATAATTTTATCAACATATTTAAAGCTATACATAAGCACTGATAGAGTGACTATGTTTGTAATATGTGGGGACATATCATATTACCTTACATGTTCTAAACTGTAGGTAAAAATATTTTGTATCTTTTAGTTCTTAATGACTTTCACAAAATTTGGACTTATTTATTCTGTATTGGATATATGATGGTACAGACACAAGTAAATATATAAAAATGTGTTTGAATCTCTGGTTCCCTACACTATACACATATGCTCACACATATTCATGTACATTTATATACACATACAACACTTACATAAAATGATACTGTCATTTTTATTCAAAATCATGAAAACAAACAATTTTATTGGAAATTATGTCAGGCAGGCAAAAAAAAACCAATAATATGCTAATTAATGAGGACTGATGGAATAAATAATTTTAACAATGAAAATTATATTATTTCATAAGAGAGTACTTTTGAACTGTTTTAAGGAAAAGAAAATCATTCTAATTTAGAGTTAATACAAGTGCTCATATGGTGAAAAATAAGTCATAGAACTGAGTGCATTTTTATAATCACACATGGAAATATTATTGAGTTTAAAATATAAGCCGGTAACCTTATAGCATTCCACATGCTTTGTCCTTTAAATATCCACAGCAAGATCAAGAATAATAGTAAAACAATAATAACATGTGCCTTTTGAGGCATAACCTGATGTCTAGCTCCTACTGCTCATTAGAAAATACAAAATTATCAAGAGATATTTTTACTTTCACTCAACCCCACAAGTCAAGTTTGGAAGCACATGATTATAAGAATATTTTCTATTTTTCAACTGCTATCATAGCCTTTGTTGGAATATAAATTCTTCATCAAGAATTTAAGTTTAGGATTTAGGTTCTTTTCTTAATTTTTTTTTTCTGTTTTCGTTTCTGTTGCTGTGATAAAGCACTAGTACCAAAATCAACTTAGATATTTAGCTTCCAGATCCAGGTCACTGTTACCACTGAGGGAAATGAAGACAGAAATTCAGCTCAGGAACTCAAAGGCAGATCCACATGCTACTCCACTCAGCATGAGCTCTAAAGGAAATCTCATTTCCCAGGTAAAGATAGAACACAGGAAGCGTGAAGGATGCTGATTGCTGCTGGCTCATGAAGGCTTGTCTTTAGCTAGTTTTCCTTTGTAACCCAAGACCATTGTGGAGGGAAATTTTGCTGCCTATAGAAGACTGGTTCCTTTTATGACAGTTACAAAATAAGGCAATTCTTCCACAGACATTCCAGACATGAATCTGATCTTGCCTGTTCTTCAGTGGAGGGTTTCTTCTCAAATTAGTTTTTGGCTGTGTGAAGTTGAGATCTAAAGTGTATGCCTAGGAGCTGTACAGCTGGGTCCAGTTTTCTCAGAAACCTCCACTCTGTATCAGCTTGAAACCCCACCAATAATGGAGGACCATTTCTTTTTGTCTACATCCTTACTAGCATCAGCTGTCACTTGAATTTTTGATCTTAGCCATTCTGACTGGTGTAAGGTGGTTTCTCAGGGTTGTTTTGATTTGCATTTCTTTGAAGGTTAAGGATGTTGAACATTTCTTTCGGTGCTTCTCAGCCATTCAAGTGTCCTCAGTTGAGAATTCTTTATTTAGCTCTGCACCCCGTTTTTAATAAGGTTATTTGGTTTGCTGGATGATAACTTTGTTCAAAGAAGAAATAAAGAAATACATTTTCAACTCTTTGACTTTAGTTATAATTACAATTTTAGCAACAAATCTAATTAATAGCTATCTCCTCGTTATAAATACAAATACATCTTTGGAACAGGACTCTCAAATTGAGATTATTTACATTGATACATATGTGTGTGTGTGTGTGTGTGTGTGTGTGTGTGTGTGTGTGTAATTAGTTTATAATTTTGTACTTTTGATTATAGCACTCAAGAGAAAGTATATCACTATGAGTTCCAGGTCAGGAAGGTCTCCAGAGTGACACTTTTTAAAAATATATGTTATTTAAATTACAAAATTATGACTATACTTTACCCAAACTTTTAAAAAAGCTTCTCATTTCAGTGGAGAACTGTTTAAGGCCTTTGTAAAGTGACTGTCTTTGTTAAATAACTTTTAAAACTATTCTAGGATCATAGCTGTTAATTTTTATAGTGTTACTTATTGAGTTCTTTAATTCAATATATATATATATATATATATATATATATATATATATATATATATATATATATAATTTTATATGAATACCATAATACAGCAATTCTTGCAAGTTTTTGTTGGCTATACTCTGTGCTTTATTTCAGAATTCTTAAATATTTTGGGAGTACTGCTTAATTTATGCTGTTAGTATGCACACACATGCTTCTAAGGGTGCAAATCAATATGCATGTATTTACATCAAGGTCAGAGACCAACTCTGTGGATCAGTTTCAGGAGGCCTTCCTATCTCCTTATGAATAGCAGCTCCAGTTACCCTGGAGACCGCCAGCTGGGTGAGACTGGATGGGCTGCACACTCCAAGGATTTTCCTGTGTTTGCTTTACCAGTGCTATGACTCTAAATATATACCATCCTTCAGTTTTAAAATGTGGGTTCTTAGTGTTGAATTTAAGGTCTTTTTAAATTGTAGGTTACATGCGTTTTACAGGAGTCATTCTCCCAAATGTGTAATGGTCCTTATAATTTATTATAATGTTTAAACATTACTTATTGTTTTTATAATCTAAATTTTTCTTGTTAAAAATTATAAATCTAACCATTACTAATACTAACTAACATATAAGAAGTTATAATTTTATACAATGTATATGTAATGATCATTTATGTTTCCTTAAGGTCGAGCTGATTGATTTTCCTTTTTTTTTTTTTTTGTTTGTTTTTGTTATGTTTTGTTTAGAATCAACAGGTAATTCAATCGCTTGGTACAGCAACTATCATCCTAATTTTGTAAGCTTTACTAAATACAACTCCTCTGGTGGTGAATCCTGGAAGGTCCGCTATCTAAACCGGGGATAAATTGTTAGCTACATTTTGTCATTCAAGTTCTCCCTGTTCAAAAACCAAGTTCTTTTCCCTGCCTCTTCATTTCACCTCTCAATCCCGGATGGCCTCACTCAGTGATTGGTTCCTAGAAATTTTTATTCATTAGGGGAAGGTTCACAGGAAATCAACTATGTATGTCCTAGGCTTGCCCTCTTGGAAAAACAGAATTAGTATCAAAGTACAAACAGCACCAGGGCTATCACAACATGCCCCTCTCCCTTTTGGTGCAGTTAGCAGGTTATTTTCTCATAATATAAATTGAGAATAGTTACTACCATTTTGTAATTTGAAATACAAAATACACCTAACACCCAGTCCATCATTTTAATCAATTTAATAGAATACTCTCTTATTGATCTTAACTTAAAGAAGGCTTAAAAATCTATGTTGTGTCCTGGTTAGCTTGTATACTATCTGAAAACCAACCTCTTAATATATTGTTTCAATGCTAAATAGCTTGGGTTGGCTATGAGACTATAACTAGTCTTTCAACCTTGTCAGATATCCAAGAATGACCAATATTATCTGAAAATACAGGAAGCCTATGTAACACAGTTTCCAGAATTGAGACAAATTGTAGTGACAGCTGCCTACCTATATTGCCTCAGTATGTCAGATAGTTAGAGCATCAGTCTTCAACCTTCTTGTCCAGGATATCTGACAGGCCTTGAAAAACAGGAATTATTAATGACTAACTTATTCTGTCACGGCAGAACTAAGCTGTCCTAACCTCTAACCTGTGTTCTCTCAAGAATGGTACAGATCTATGGGAGAAATAGGCAATTACTGTCCAGTGGCCACTAGCCATAAGATACAACCTCAGTAAGAGGTCCAAATGCTCAGCTGTTTCTCTGAGACAATGAATTGGGAGCTGTTCAGAGCAGATGTGTCTGAACAACATTTGAATATATAACATTAAATGTCACATTATGTGGATTTCTGATGTTTTAGAAAACTATATGTAAAGTGATCTGAACTGTTGTCTGTTAACTCACTCAGATATTTATAAATATATCTTGCAAACACTTTAACAATTACCTCGAGCTTAAAAAACAACACGTATATAAAGAGAGGCCTAGGTTTAGATGGTGGATCTGCCAGAATTAACCACCAGAGAAGTTATATTTAGTATAGCTTGCAAAATTAAGATACTAGTTACTGTGACTAGTGGTTGAGTTACCTGTTGATTCTAAACTAAGTGGTATATTCCTTCATACAGTGACTCAAAATGAGTTCCAGAGAAGGGAACTTTCAGCCTGATCCAGTCAGAGCAGATATCAGAGAGAAAAACTATTATTGGTTTGGCCATTTTAAGGCCAAACATCTCCCTCACTTTCCCTACCTCCCCCAAAGATCCATCAATGCCCATATACAAATGGAAGTTGTTATAACAAATCATTGCCCCATTCCCTGAGCTTGGGGGTTTGCAGGTAGTTATTCTAAGTTTTCTTTCTAGGGAATTTAGAAATGGGCATAATTTGAAAAAGGAAGAAGTAGCTAGAATTGTTTGTGTAGAGATAATCTCATTTGATAAAAATCTCTATAACAGTTACTAAGTTGAAGTCATCATTTCTTATTTTGGTACAGAATTTATTTTGATGCAAATTTAAGGTTTTTATTGGTATAAATTTTGTATTGATGTACATTGGGATTGATATTCTTACTCTCATGTAACATTGTGCTTATATAACACATTTAGGAATACAAGGCTTAGACTCAGTCCTTCTATAACTATTATTACAAACTATTTTTAAATGATTAAAAAATATGTGTTAAGGGCCAAACAAATTCTTGGCTTTGGGTTAATTGCTAGGGTGCTTGATTTGTTTTTCTGCATGAAAAGACCATTTTTAGGTTGAATGTTTTAATAAAAAAAAACCCTGAATTTGAATATATATACATATAGATATATACACATATATACATACATATATCTTCTAGATATATTTTATCATTAAGCTGTCTAATGGTTACTATTATAAAGCTATTTTTATCTGAGTTAATTGAAATTCCAATTAGGTATCTAATTTCTGTAGAGCAGGTCCTATAGGAGCCAGGTTACTATTCCAAATACATCTGCTGAGATATGCGCACATGGTTGTTTTATATAACCATCCTAGATTTTCAGTTTTCTTACGTGTTCAAAATATGCTTTGAATTAAGAAGCAAATTATGTAAAAAGTATTACTAATAAATTCATTGATAATTTATTAATTTTTATTAAACTTATTTCACTCTGTTTTTATTAAACTTGAAGGCTGTGACCTCTCTGTAAATTCTACTTCCATTAAGTTAATTAAAGAATGGAAATAGCAAAGGTGAAGGTGGAATGCATGTAAATTGCTTATTGTATGTTAAATAAGTGGGTAATGTTAGAAGTGCCCACATTGTTAAAAATTAATGCAGATCTGTCCTTTGCCCATAAAAAGTCATAATTATCAGATTTTTAGGAAGTCTGTATTTTAAAATTTAATGATAATTTTAATACAGCCCATTCTTTTGGACTTGTATAATGAGTTAGTTTTACATATGACTATATGTTATAAGTTATATTGTTTTCCACCAATAACTAAGAAATTCTTTACTTGGGCATCTAGTCAAAAAATGATTAAAGAAAACTTCCAGCTGTTATATTACTGTGCCCATACGCATCCTATTCTACCTTGCCTAGGTTTTTTGTTTGTTTGTTTGTTTATTTGTGTTTTTTAACATGGGCATGCACACATTTTCATAATTTTTTAAACAAGGGAACATAACAGATATTTACAAAGCATTTATGTGTTTTTAAAGAAATAATAAAAGCATCAGTGTAAGAATTATATTTTGTATAATATACAGATACTAAGCTATTTTATAAAGAAGCCTAAGCATCCTTGGATTTGAGTGTCTTTGAGGGTCCACCCCATCATTTCTCTGTGAAAACAAAGGGGAGAGATTTTGTTAAACAGTTTTTGCCTTTATACTAATAGAAATCACTCATTTTGATGTTTCACAATAACTTTTTCATTATTAATACATATGTATGCTTAAAATACTTGTTTCACATAAAAGCACAACTTCCTTTATATACAAACATGCTATATAAAGGTGTTCTGTCCTACTTAGAAGAGGGAACAAAATAATCAAGGAAAGTAGAGGGCAGGAGGGACTTTGGAGGAAGAGAGGACAGGGAGGGGAAAAAGAGGGGTGGAATCAGATATATGAGGAATTGAAGAAGATGTCAGGAAACTGAACAGAGGTGTATAGCAATGGATGATGGGGAACTGGGGATAGCAACCAGAAAGTCTCAGATGCCAGGAAAGCAGGAGCATCCCAGGACTCCAGGGGGAATGTCATTAGCTAAAATATCTCACAAAGGGGAGGGAGAACCTGTCAAGATCATATCTGGAGGTTAGCCATATTCTTGGTTAAAGGATGGGGCCATTCACCCATCTCCAAAATTTTAACTCAGAATTGCTCTTGTCTAAAGGAAATACAGAGGCAAAGAATGGAACAGGCATTGAAAGAAAGGCCATCTAGAGACTTCCCCACCTGGTGATACATCTCATATGCAGATAGATACCAAACCCAGACACTATTGCTGATGCCAAGAAGCGCTTGCTGACAAGAGTCTTTTATAGATGTCTTTTAAGAGCTTTTGCCAGAGCCTGACAAACACAGATGAAAATTCAAGCATCAGCCATCTGATTGAGCAGCTGCATCGGTAGCAGAGGATTGCCTTATCTGGTGTCAATGAGAGGGGAGGCCCTGGGTCCTGTGAATGCTTGATGCCCCAGTGTAGAGAAATGCTAGGACAGGGAGACAGGAGTGAGTGGGGAATACCCTCATAGAAGCAGGGTAAGGGGGTTGGAGATACGGGGTTTGCAGTGGGGCAACCAGAATGGGGATAACTGTCAAGAGCTATAATAGGGCAAGCTAATAGCTATCAGGTGATCATCCTGAGATGGCTGGCCTCAGATTATTATATAATCTGTGTCAGTTGAGCCCTTAATCAGCAAGGCTATAAGGAGAGTCATTTTAGGAAAGATTCCCGCTATCAATCTGCCTTTCCTGTTATTATTAATCGTTTATAATGCTCACTAAGTAGTAAGCACACCCATTTGGAGCAGATCTACGAGAAGATGCACTGCCTTGTAGCTATGCTGTAGGGACAACAGGTGACATCCTCAGTCTTAACGATGATTCTCTAAGAAGTCCTAAAATTATAACTGATCTTTTGTAGTGAGACTGCCAGTAGGTCATTTCTGATAGTCAGAACTGCAGTGAGAACTCTGCCAGTCTCCCAAGTGTCAGCAGTTAATTGCTCTTAGATAGTAACCAGACCTTCTCCTAGTCAGAGCACATTCCAAGAGATTGCGAAACAATTAACCAAAGGGAATAAAAAGGAACTATGTAACGATTTATTGTAAGTGCTAGGGGAGAAGAAGAAGAATTGATTGGGTTCATCTATATGGAATGACACTAATAACTTAGTTATGATTTTAGACCTACAGGGAACCTGTGGAGCTGAGACAGGTGATGGATGTTTAGCCAGATAATTACTCCTAATGGATATGCATATAAAATTTCCCTGTTGTAAACTTCTATTACAATTCATGATTTGGTTTTTTTGTGTGAACTTGTAATGAGCTTTTTAACATGTGACTATGCATTCTGAAAGACATATAAGTACTAAGGACTAAGAGAAAAGTATACTTATTCCATTGCTAGAATTCTTGCTTATCCCCACTTAAAGGAAGTTTTCCCTTTCTCGGCTTAGGATCTTTCTGTTTTTAGCATTAGATAGCTCTCATAGGAAACATTTTATAACATATTAAAAATAATATAATCACATTTTAAAAATGATTTTATTTGATATTACGTATTTACATTTCAAATGTTATCTTTTCCTCCTCCACCATTTTTTTCCTCCCTATCCTTTAGTTTTATGAAGATGCTCTTACTCCCAACCACTCACTCCTACCTCATTACCCTGGCATTCCCCTACACTGAACCAAAGGCTTCTCCTCCTAATGTTGCCAGTCAATGCCATCCTCTGGACATATGTGGCTGGAGCCATGGGTCTTTCCATGTGTACTCTTTGGTTAGTGTTTTAGTCCCAGGGAGCTGTGGCGGGTTTGGTTGGTTAATATTGTTCTTCCCATGGGGTTGCCAACCTTTTCAGTTCCTTCAGACCTTTTTGAAGCTCCTCCATTGGAATTCCTGTACTCACTCTAATGATTATCTACGACCACCATCACCTGTATCAGTGTGGCTCTGGCAGACCCTCTGAGGGAGACATCAATATTAGGCACCGATTAGCAAACACTTTTTGCCATCAGCAATAGTGACTGGGTTTGGTGGCTGCATATGGGTTGAATTCCCAGGTGAGGCAGTCTTTGGCTGACCTTTCCTTCAGTCCCTGATCCATTCTTTGTCCTTGTATTTCTACCCATGAGTATTTTTTTTTCCTCTCTAAGAAAGACTGAAGCACCCACATTTTGGTCTTCTTTTGTTTTGAACTTTATATGGTCTGTGAATTGTTTCTTGGTTATTTCCAGTTTGGGGGCTAGTATCTGCTTATCAGTGAATGCATACCTTGTGTGTGATTTTGTGACTGGGTTACCTCACTCAGGATGATATTTTATAGCTTCATCCATTTTCTTAAGGCAAATGGGACCTCATAAAATTGCAAAGCTTTGGTAAGGCAAAGAACACTGTCAACAGGACAAAACAGCATCCAACAGATTGGAAAAGATTTTTGCCAATCCTACATCACATAGAGAGCTAATATCCAATATATATATAAAGAATTCCAAATGTTAGACTTCAGAGAATCAAATAATCCTATTTAAAAATGGGTAAGTAACTAAATAAAGAATTCTCAACTGATGAATATTGAATGGCTGAGAAGCACCTAGAAATGCTCAAAATTCCTTAGTGATCAGAGAAATGCAAATCAAAACAACCAGAGATTCTACCTCATACAACTGAGAAAGGCTAAGATAAAAAAACTCAGGTGACAGCCGGTACTGGTAAAGAGGTAAAGAAAGAACACTCCTTCATTACTGGTGGGATTTCAAGATGATAGAACCACTCTGGAAATCAGTCTGGGAGTTCCTCAGAAAATCGACATAATATTAACTGAGGACCAAGCTACACAGCTCCTGGGCATACAACCAAAAAATGCTCCAACATAAAACAAGGACATATGCTCCATCATGTTCATAGCCACCTATTTATAATAGTTAGAAGCTGGAAAGAGCCCAGATGTCCTTCAACAGAGGAATGTATACAGAAAATGTGGTAAATTTGCAAAATAGAGTACTACTCAGCTATTAAAAGCAATGACTACATGAAATTCTTATAATCACTGTTCTAAGTGTCCCTTTTTTCTTCCTGAGACTTCTGACTAGCAGGCTGAAGGTAAGAGCCCAGGAGTTCCTGCTGAAAGTTTGTTAGGGTGCCGGTGTCAGTCCCCTAAACCAGCCGCTTTTTATCCTCAGAAAGTGCAAGAAAGGTTTTAGTACTTTTGAGAAGTAACCATCAGCTTTTCGGAGCAGTTAGAGAGCTAGGATACCCTGAAACCCTCAGACTTTTAAGCCATCCCCAGAATTCTACTCTGTGCTCTCAACCACTCCCCTCCCTGGGCCTGGGGTCTCTCAGCAGATACCATTTGAAATGTAAATAAGTAAATTATCCAATTAAAAAAAAGAAAGTTAGATTAAAAAGTTAGCTTAAAAGTATACTAAAATCTGATGTCTAACTAAAAGTTACAATTATTTAAAATATATAGTTGCCAAATGGACTAGATATAAACATTAATTTTAGAGCTAAATTCTGTTCTGATGTTACCTCCAATGTTTACATCTTCAGGTACATCCATGTACACAAGTTGAATACATTTTAATAGACTGTATTTTCAGTGTTAATAGCATTAGACCACAAATTTCTATTATTTCAGCTTTTTTCTCATTCAAATTAAAATGTAATTTTTTTACCCATTGTCATTTTTATGATAACCATGGAAAGAATATCAGGCATTATGAAACCTTCAGTAATCCCCCTTCTGGATTGTAACTTACTTTCAACTGGTCTCTAAATAGTGCACAATTTTCAAACCTCTCTTTCCAAGCAATCAGCTGAGTTATATTTCAATGTTGTGATCTACACTAGCCAAACAGTCCAAAACTGATCGTACATTTGGACTAAATTAGCACTATTCCCTATGGGTTTCAGTTGTATATGGTCAGACACTTTCTGAAAACTCTAAAGGAGTATTTCCAGAAACATATTCCTTATATTGTGTAATTCTGTATCCTTCTTATACAGCTTAATGAAACTACATGTCATGCCATTTCTTCCTGTTGGGAACAAGTCAATACCTCTCAGCACATCCATATGGTTTGCACTGTCTTCCATAGTGACTTGGTAGCCCTTCAAGGAAAGCTGATTTTACTTAAGAGTTCTGCCAAAATACCAATATAAATGTGATAGTGAGTTAAATATGCTACAGTGAATCACACAGGACTTCTTTGATCAAATGTCGAAATTATCTCAGGAAAAAATTAAAAAAAAATAGCAGAGTGAGTTTGCTTATATTTGAAGTAAAACTAAGCAACTATACGGAATCAAAACTTATATGTCAACACAATGCAATATAATATTACAGTTTTATCTATTTTGCTTTTAATCTGTCATGGACCCTGTCTAATTGATTTATTTATTATAGGATATGTACAAGATAAATATTCACAGTATTGGGTATACCCTGGTAGTGGGGAATCATTGAAATGTATTCTCTCAGAAAAATAGGTTTATGGCTTAGATTAGTGTGTTCACCTTTTAACATAGAGAAAATCAAAATGATATATTTACATGAAAATATTTGTTTATAATTTATGTTCACTTCTGTCACCTAATTTTGAATGTTTGTGATTACCTGAAACTGTACAATGTTTCAATGAAATTCATTGAAATGTTATTTTTATTGCTGTGGATGAATTATTTGAGATATTTTGGGGTGATTCTTTATTTACTGTTGAATTTTCAGGGTTTTTTGTGGATTCCTCAATAATTATGAACAACTATAGAATTCTTCTAGTAGTCATTATTTGTAATTCTTTGTTTATAAATCAGACCCTGCCAATTTTTCTTCCACCATGTTGCCATGTCCGATATATTCCCATTGTCCTACTCATTAAATGCATCCATTTCTGAGTAAAGCTCTTTTACATCAGATTGCTTGATATCCTGAGGATTATATTACAATGGATTCAGGAGATTTTATGCTACTATAGCTTGTGTTGAGCTTACCATGTGCCATTTAACACTGAACTGTGTCTAGTTGTGCTCTCTCTCTCTCTCTCTCTCTCTCTCTCTCTCTCTCTCTCTCTCTCTCTCTCTCTTTGTGTGTGTGTGTGTGTGTGTGTGTGTGTGTGTGTGTGTGTGCGTTTTCTATAAAGAAGGGCTTTTCCTGAGAACTGATAGGAATACTTATGTGTGATATAAAGTTAATATTTATACTGTTATAAGGAATGAGGCTGGACTAGCAATATGACAATAATAGTTTCTTTTCCAATGCCTATGATTTCAGTACTCACAGGAAGCTGGCTACTTTTCCATAATGAGATAACATTTCCTTCATGTTTAAAGGGCAGTCTATGTAGTTAAAACAGTCACTGACCACCCCTGATGTATGAAAAGCTATTAGCTTCCATAAGAAACAAGTTCCTTTATTATCTGCCCAATGAAGAGAAGTCAGTCTTGGAACCATATACACACCAGCAAAAATTGACTCAGCACACACACACACACACACACACACACACACACACATACACACCCACATAAACACACAATCATTATTAATAATCATAAAAATGAAGCTGTCAAGTTGAAATTGAATAGCATGGACAGGGTTCAAGAAAACGGATATAAAGTGTGTGGACACAGAAATGAGAAAGGAAAATTATGTAGCTCTACTTCAAACAAAAGCATCGTAAAAATGAATCAACTCTTATAATAAAGGTTTAAGGACACCAAAGGCCTCTTCTCCCATTGATGCCAGACAATGCTATTCTCTGCTACATATGCAACTGGAGCCATAGGTCTCTTCATGTGTGCTCAATGGTTGGTTGATCCAGTGAAGGCACATTTTGCCTGTGTAGGGGAATGCCAAGGCACTGAAGAGGTGAGGGTAGTTGGAAGAGAGAGCACGTTCATGAAAACAAGTGGAGGGTAAGGGGAGATGAGAGCAGGGGGAGGAGAGATAGGTGCAGGGGGAGGAAAGAGGCTAACATTTGAAATATAAATACAAAGAATTTCAAATAAAGTAAAAGTCAAAAATAAAATAAAAGATGTAAGGACACTTTTCTCTCATTTGTGAAAGAAGATATATTTTATTCATTTACATTTCAAATTATATTTCCCTTCTAGGTTACCTTTCCACCAACCACCCCATCCAATTCTGCCTCCTCCTTGCTTGGTCTCTATGAGAGTGCTCTTCCCATTATTTACCCACTCCCTCCTCACCCCTCTATCTTGGGGCATCCTTCTCCATGGATGTCAGATCAGGCCATTCTCTGGGGTATCTGCATGTGGAGTCCAGGCTCCCTCCATGCATACTCTCTGGTTGATGGCTTAGTCACTGGGAATTTTGGGTAGTCTAGTTAGTTGATATTGTTCTACCTATGGGGGTGCATTTCCCTTCAGCTCCTTCAGTCCTTGCACTAGCTCTTCCACTGAGGTGCCTGGGCTCAGTTGGATGCTTGGCTGTAATTTTTATCGATATGCTTAAGAACGTAGGTCTCTTCCTTCTACAGAAGACATTTCAGCACAGATACTATTTTAACTGTTTCAAGGACTATATCTGTCTATCTATATCACTTTTTTTAAACAACTTTATTTTAAAGAGCAAAGATAAATGTACAGATGTTAAGAATTTTTTGCATAAAAGTATATAACACATTTTTTCCAGTACTTGTTTTTTTTTTTTTTTTTTTTAAAAGGTCTGATAGTGTGATGAATATCCCACCAGTTACAATGAGCAAAAAGCACATGCAAAACAAGATGCAACCTGGAAATAGTCAAAGTTTTCTTGGTGTGTAAAGATATTTTCTTTTTAACAATGAGCAGACAGTACATGTAATTCAGGGTACAACCCAGATTTTGTCAATGTATTCTTGGTGGGTTAGGATTGAGCATGACTATTTTTTTTTGTTTTGTTTTCTTTTTTTCTTGGATTTCATACAGTCTGTGAGTTGTTTCTGGGGAAGTGCGAGCCTCTGGGGTTAGCTTCCCACTATCAGTGACTGCATATTATGTCTGTTCTTTTGTCACTGGGTTATCTCACTCAGGATGATATTCTCTAGATGCAGCCATTTTCTTAAGAATTTGGTCAAGTCATTGTTTCTGGTGGCTGAGTAGTATTCCATTGTGTAAATGTACCACAATTTTGTATCCATTCATCTTCTGAAGGACATCTGGGTTCTTTCCAGCTTCTGACTATTATAAATAGAGCTGCTATGAACATTGTGGTGCATATATCTTTGTTGTGTATTAAAGTGTCTCTGGGGTATATGCCCAGAAGTGGAATAGCTGAGTCTTCATGTAGTACTATATCCAGTTTTCTGAGGTATCGCCAGACTGATTTCCAGAGTGGTTGTATTAGTTTGCAAAGCCACCAACAGTGGAGAAGTGTTCCTCTTTCTCCACAACCTCGCCAGCATCTGTTGTCATCTGAGTTTTGGATCTTGGCCAATCTGACTGGTGTGAGGTGGAATCTCAGGGTTGTTTTGATTTGCATTTCCCTGATGGCTAAGGATGTCAAGCACTTCCTCAGATGTTTCTCAGCCATTCGATATTCCTCAGCTTAGAATGTTTTGTTTAGCTCTGTACCCCATTTTTAATGGGGTTGTTTGATTCTCTGTTGTCTAGCTTTTTGAGTTCTTTGTATACCTTAGATATTAGGCCTCTATCTGATGTGGAGTTGGTAAAGATCTTTTTCCATTCTGTTGGCTGCTGTTTTATTTTCTTGACAATGTCCTTAGCCTTACAGAAACTTTGCAATCTATATCACTTTTTATTTCAATTATTGTTACTGTCTTTTCATGAAACGATATTTTATTTTAATGCTATAGAAACTCAGAGTTCTCTGAAGTTATTTTTTTTCCTAATTGGAACTGAAACAATCAGTTACATACATAAACACATAAACATCTTAGATCACAACATAAACAAAATACAGGAGTTTAATCCTTTGTCCTTATTTTCCCCTAAGCATATTCTTTCCTGCAGTGAATGTGAACTTCAGAGACACAAGCTTCTCAGTAAAGTCTTGCTCATCACAAAACACATATTTTATACATGATAATAATTAATAACCATGTGGTAGTTTTAAATAGGTATAATCTCATTTGACTCATATGCTTAAAATCATTGGAACATAGGGAGCATTTCTACTAGAATATGTGGCCTTTTTGGAGTAGGTGAGGCTTGTCAGAGTAAGTGGGTCACTGGTAGGGCCTTGGTGTCTTATATGCTCAAGCTCTGCTCAGGGAGACACACAGTCTCTTTGTGGTGTTTCAGATCAAGATGTAGGACTCTCAGGTTTCTACAGCACCATATTTTCCTGCACACTGCCATGCTCCCATTATGATGATGATGGACTAAACCTCTGAAGCTGTAAGCCAGCCCCAATTAATCCCCTCCCCCCCTTTTTTTAAATAGTAAGAGTTGCCTTGGTCATGGTGTCTCAGCAATAAAACTAAGATAAATCCTATCTCTTGTTTTTTCTACAAAATTTAATTAAATATGTTTAATTATTGAGTACTGATTTCACAGTTTTTTTTACTATAAACATTTTATTGGAAGATACAAATTATATTTATATATGTATCTCTCGATCAGTGAGATGAAAGATATACTGAAATTGAAAATTATTTTTTATTTCTCCCTTTCTGCCTCTGCCTCTTTCTTCATCTCTATCTCTCCCTCTACTCCCAGTCTCTCTCTCTGTATAAGCAATGTGTATATATATATATATATACACAAGTGTATCTAGGTACAGTTATGCATGCTTACATGGACCAGATAAAGGTGCCAGGCACTCATCTCATTTGTTTGACACTTAATTCCTTTAAAATAGATTCTTTCACTGAATCTGGAGTTAGGTTGGTCAAGTAGAAGTACCAGCACTTTTCCTGGCTTTGTGTTTCAGAGATCTGGGGTAACAAATGCAAACTTCAATACACTTGCCCTTTAATATGGCTTCTGGGTTTGAACGGAGATCTCCTGCTTCTGCAAACAGTGCTCTTATCTGTTGAGTCACCACCCATTTCTCCCCATATTCTCCGAGATCTTTATAAGAATCTGAAGCTTATATTCAAATAGCAAAGGGTATGAATGAAATATATCACGATCAATATTTAACAATACATGTTACGAGAAAAACGTTTACAGACTGTGTGAAGTTCAAGAAAAAAAAAATAAAAGAAAAAACCATTATGTTTACTCCTTACACACCAAGGAAACCTTGACTAATTTCAGGTTACATCCTGTTTTACATGTACTTTATGCTCATTGTAACTATTAAGATCTTAATGCACTCTATCAAACCTTATTAAAAAAAAAAACAAAAAACCCAAGCAATGACAAAAATGTATTTGTATACTTTTATGCAAAAATGTTTAAAATTTGTATATTTATCTTTGTTCTTTAAAAAAAATTCTTCAATTAAAAAAAGAAAAAACCATTATTTTTCGGGTGAGGTATCATATACTTTGCTAGGTGATTAAAACTGCATTTGGCAACTCTTAAAAGCACCTGGGAAAAACACCTAAAAATAGAAAGCAGTCACACTTCACACTTTCCATCTCAATTTGGAAAAATGAATTTGAATGTAATGTTGAAATGAAGCAGAAGACACATTTCTCCTTGCTACACAGAGGATAAGTAAAAATATAAATGGCTGAACCTCAGGCGTGCAATACATTTCAAATTAAATGCATGCTTGCATGGTGAAGAAGGAATGGACTTGACGCACTATCCCTTTAAGCTTGCTTTAACACTAACTAAAAGTTCACACATCTTACAATATAAAAAAACAACAATTCTATCTATGGTTTGCATTTTGAAATTCTATTACCTCAGTTACTGACTTTACATTTTATTCATTGGGAAAAAAGTACAGATTTTTATAAACAAATATTTACTTTATACAAACAAGCCTTTAAGGTTTTTTTTTTTTTAATTTTTATTGCCAACCGTCTACATTTGGAGTCCCCTGCCCACTCTATCCAAAAGATTCATTCTAATTCATGTTTTTTCCTCTCAGTAACTGAACTTCACTGCCTCAAACATTTTTCCTCTCTTACAATTTTATTTTATTTCTTTTTAAAAACAGGATACATTTACAGATTTTTAAAGGCATTATGGCATAACACTATATGAATATTTTTGTCAGTACATATATCCTTTAGAAGTTTTATAGCATACATTGAAATCCCTCTACATGCCTTTAAGATTCTTTTTTTAATTGAACAACTTTATTTTAAAAAACAAAGATACCCTCGTACCTAAACCACACAAAGACCCTACAAGGAAAGAGAACTTCAGACCAATCTCACTTATGAACATTGATGTAAAAATACTCAACAAAATACTTGCAAACCGAATCCAAGAACACATCAAAACAATCATTCATCATGACCAAGTAGGCTTCATCCCTGGGATGCAGGGATGGTTTAACATAAGGAAATCCATCAACGTAATCCACCATATAAATAAACTCAAAGACCAAAATCACATGGTCATCTCACTAGATGCTGAGAAAGAATTTGACAAAATCCAACACCCCTTTATGTTAAAAGTCCTGGAAAGAACAGGAATCCAAGGCCCATGCTTAAACATAATAAAAGCAATATACAGCAAACCAACAGCCAACATCAAACTTAATGGCGAGAAACTTGAAGCAATCCCACTAAATCAGGGACTCGACAAGGCTGCCCACTCTCCCCCTACCTATTTAACATAGTACTGGAAGTCCTGGCTGGAGCAATTAGACAGCAAAAAGAGATCAAGGAGATACAAATCGGAAAGGAAGAGATAAAAACATCACTCTTTGCAGATGACATGATAGTGTACTTGAGTGACCCCAAAAATTCAACCAGAGAACTCCTACAGCTGATAAACAAGTTCAGCACAGTGGCAGGATACAAAATTAACTCAAACAAATCAGTAGCCTTCTTATACTCAAAGGACAAACATGTGGAGAAAGAAATTAGGGAAAAGGTACCCTTCACAATTGTCACAAAAACTATGAAATACCTTGGTGTGACTCTAACTAAGCAAATGAAGGACCTGTATGACAAGAACTTCAAACCTCTAAAGAAAGAAATTGAGGAGGATCTCAGAAAATGAAAAGATCTCCCATGCTCATGGATTGGAAAAATCAACATCTTAAAAATGGCCATCCTACCAAAAGCAATCTATAGATTCAATGCAATACCCATCAAAATTCCAACCCAGTTCTTCATGGAATTGGAAAGATCAATGAGCAATTCCATATGGAATAACAAAAGACCTAGAATAGCAAAATCCATCCTCAACAACAAAAAAAAATCTGCGGGAATCACTATCCCTGACCTCAAGCTATATTACAAGAAATTGTGCTGAAAACTGCATGGTACTGGTACAGAAATAGGCATGTGGATCAATGGAATAAAATAGAAGATCGAGAAATGAGCCCTCATATATATGGTCACCTGATTTATGACAAAGGAGCAGTAAACATTCAATGGAAAAAGGACAGCCTGTTCAACAAATGGTGCTGGTCCAACTGGCACTCAGCATGCAAAAGAATGAAAATAGACCCTTTCTTATTTCCTTGTACAAAGCTCAAGTGTAAGTGGATCAAAGATCTCCACATTAAACCAGATACACTGAAACAATTAGATGAGAAAGTAGGGAAAACCTTAGAACACATAGGCACAGGAGAAAATTTCCTGAACAAAACAACAATGGCTCAAGCTCTAAGGTCAAAGATTAACAAATGGGACTTAATGAAATTACAAAGTTTCTGTAAGGCTAAGGACATCATCAAGAAAACAAAACGGCAACCAACAGAATGGGAAAAGATCTTTACCAACACCACATCAGATAGAGGCCTAATATCCAAGGTGGACAAGGAACTCAAAAAGCTAGACACCAGAGAATCAAATAACCCTATTAAAAAATGGGGTACAAAACTAAACAAAACATTTTCAGTTGAGGAACACCAAATGGCCGAGAAACATCTGAGGAAGTGCTCCACATCCTTAGCCATCAGGGAAATGCAAATCAAAACAACCCTGAGATTCCACCTCACACCAGACAGATTGGCCAAGATCCAAAACTCAGATGACAGCAGATGCTGGCGAGGCTGCGGAGAAAGAGGAACACTTCTCCACTGTTGGTGGGGTTGCAAGCTTATACAAACACTCTGGAAATCTGTCTGGCGATACCTCAGAAAATTGGATATAGTACTACCTGAAGACCAAGCTATTCCACTTCTGGGCATATACCCCAGAGACACTTTAATACACAACAAAGATATATGCACCACAATGTTCATAGCGGTTCTATTTATAATAGCCAGAAGCTGGAAGGAACCCAGATGTCCTTCAGAAGATGAATGGATACAAAAATTGTGGTACACATACACAATGGAATACTACTTAGCCACCAGAAACAATGACTTAACCAAATTCTTAAGAAAATGGCTCTATCTAGAGAATATCATCCTGAGTGAGTTAACCCAGTCACAAAAGAACAGACATAATATGCAGTCACTGATAGTGGGATGCTAACCCCAGAGGCTTGCACTCCCCCAGAAAAAACTCACAGACTGTATGAAGTCCAAGAAATAAAGAAAACAAAACAAAACAAAAAAAAAATATTTACAAAACAAGAAAACTTTAACTATTTCCACGTTACATTTTGTTTTACATGTAGTTTAGCTCATTGTAACTCTTAAGTGTTCAAGGCATACAACCAAACCTTGAAAAAATCAAGTACTGACTAAAATATATATTCATATAGTTTTATATAAAACTTATGTTAAAATCTGAAAAAAAGTACTGACAAAAAATGTATAATTTTAAGCAAAAAATGTTTAAATTCTGTACATTTATCTTTGTTTTGTAAAATAAAGTTGTTTTAAAAAAATAAAAAAATAAAATGCTATTCCTAGGTTTAAAAAAAAAAACAAAAAAACAAAGATATATGTACAGATTTTAAAGGCATTTTTGTATAAAATTATATGAATACTTTTTTGTCAGTACTTGATTTTTTTAAAGGTTTGATAGTATGTATTAAAATCTCACTAGTTACAATGAGCCTAAAGTACAAGTAAATCAAAATGTAACCTGGAAATAGTCAAAGTTTTTTTGGTGTATAAAGATTAAGCATAATGGTTTTTAATTTTTTTTTTTTTGGCCTTAGTTTTTTCTTGACATTCATATACTCTGTGAGTTGTTTCTGGGGTTTTCAGAACTTTCTGGGGTTAGTATCTAATTATCAGTGACTGCACATTATATCTATTCTTTCGTGACGGGGTTATCTCACTCAGGATGATATTCTCTAGATGCATCCATTTTCTTAAGAATTTCATAAAGTCAGTGTTTCTGATAGATGAATAGTACCCCACTGTGTAAATATACCATAATTTTTGTATCTATTCATCTACTGAAGGACATCTGGGTAATTTCCAGCTTCTGGCTATGATAAATAGAGCTGATATGAACACTGTAGTGCATATGACTTTGATGTATATTGGAGTGGAATAGCTGGATCTTCAGGTAGTACTATGTCCAATTTTCTGAGGAATTGCCAGACTGATTTCCAGAAAGGTTGTACCAGTTTACAACCCCACCAACAATGGAGAAGTGTTCCTCTTTCTCTGCATCCTAGCCAGCATCTGGCTGTCATCTGAATATTTGATCTTAGCCATTCTGACTGGTGTGAGGTTGAATCTCAGGACTGTTTCCATGTGCATTTCCCTGATGACTAAGGATGTCGAGCACTTCCTTAGATTCTTCTCAGCCATTTGATATTCCTCAATTAAGAACATTTTGTTTAGCTCTGTGCCTCATTTTTAATGGGATTGTTTGATTCTCTGGTGTCTACCTTTTGAGTTCTTTGTATACCTTTGATATTAGGCCTCTATCTGATGTGGGGTTGGTAAAGAACTTTTCCCAATCTGTTAGCTATTTTCTTGACAGTGTCCTTCACCTTACATAAACTTTGCATTCTCATTAAGTCTCATTTGTCAATCTTTGACCTTAGAGCATGAGCCATTGGTGTTCTGTTCAGGAAATTTTCTTTTGTGCCTATGTGTTCTAAGGTATTCCCTACTTTCTCATCTAATAGTTTCAGTGTACCTGTTTTAATGTGGAGATCTTTGATCCACTTGCACTTGAACTTTGTACAAGGACATAAGAAAGGGTCTATTTTCATTCTTATGCATGCTGAGCGCCAGTTGGACCAACACCATTTGTTGAATAAAGCCATTTGCCTTTAAGATTCTTTATTCTTCAAAATTTATTTTAGAATTTTTATCTGTTAGCTACACCTGATGGCAGTTACATAACTAACCTTTGTTTGTCCAAATCTTTTTACTGTGCCTTTATTTTATGTTTTAATTAGGTGATTTGTGGTTTCCAGAACATTGGTACTGTACTTTTCTATCACATGATATTTACAAAGATAAGCAGTCATTACCCAATGGGAGCTATTAAAATTATTGCATCAACAGCAGGTTTTATGTGACTACATCATTTGCACGTATTTAAGGGATAGTGCAGAGAAAGAACAAGTTTTTGCACCATTCTTTTGCAGAGACTGAATTAAAAAAAAAAAAGAAAAGACTTTTTGTAAAATGTTTAAGGCACCATATTCTAGTCAACAAAAACAGGAACAATACACTATATTTTCCTTATCATTGTTGTATCTATAGCACGTTTTGCATGAATAAGTGAAAGATAAATCAGCTGATGGTATTGGAAACACAGAATACAGAGAAAGCTGTGAGATGGAGAAATTAGGTTAAAATGAGTGAAGATAATCTATAAAATCTACTATGTAAAACAATACGACTTTGAAATTTAACATTTGTCAAAAAGCTATGTACCAAATTAATTTGTTGATTCTTATTCCATACTTCCAATATTACTAAAGATTTTCAAGGGGATTTCTTCCGAGTTAAGAAATGCACAGTAAGCCAATAACATGTTATTCTTAATATTTATGCATGAGTATACAAGCAATGGGCTAAGCCAGAAAGATGGTTGAGCTCTTGATACTTCTGTTGCCCAGGATTTCTGCACAAATGGCACAACACAAACTCTCCATAATTGCCAGAGCATCAGCAGGCACTTACTCAAGGGATTGCTATAAAGAGTTTGATGTCTCAGCTTTTCTCCCCTCTGCAGAGAGACCTATGCTTGAATTAAAGCTGGCTAAACAGATAAAGCTTGAACTTTTCAACTGCAAGGTAGGTACAGGAATTGCTCCTTTTTCTACTGAGACAGGCATTAAAATTTTACTACATACCACCAATTGAGTTTTTCAGTACTAAATAGCAGGAAGGCCATTGTGCAACTGTCTGCAGTATCAATGAAAATGAGAGAGATAAATAGTCATCCAAAATGGCTCACACAAAAAATCTTCTATCAAGTGGTAAAGTACTTGTTTTGCTTTGGTGAGGTTTCTGACCCTTTGTTATTTCCACCACCCTGGAACAGAAGTGCCTTACGTTAAAGAAGGAGAATAAAAGTCTTGAATGGAAATTACACAAGTAAAACTCTGAGTCTACATGGCTAGGCCAGATGTGCATACTTATTATATTTATCTCAATAGTAGAATTTTATGGAAAATGGTAAAAGTGTATTAAAGAATGCAGATAGGTCACTTCACATTAACATCAAAACCTATGTATGTTACACTGAGACTGTGACAGGGTGTATGCAGAAGTAGTTTTGTTGTAAGCTTTATTTTTATTTCTTTACTTTTTTTGTTCATGAAGTTAATGGTGCTGATAAATGGAATTGAAGCCCTGACACTAAGTGACAGGCTGCTTCTGTTAAATCTGCTCTCTTATCCTCGGTACCTTGAATCCCTAATGTGCACAGATATTCTAATAGTCGGCTTTGGTGATTTTATGTGATTCCGAAAGCATAATAAAGGAAATGCCACTTCTGCTCAAACAAAGAAATATAAAACGCACTAGGAAAATAGATACTTTTTTTTCTTAACAAACTTTACCACAAGAAGTTTAATATGATCAATTTCTTTCAAAACAAAAACCAGTAAAAAGAACAGTGCTGTTCAATAAAGGTATTTGTTTCTTTTTAAAGAACTGATTTGGAATATCAAGGTATTATATTTTTGTTCAATCATACTTGTTTCCAGGGAAGAGCACCAAGCACAGGTGTCTGTACATTACCAGGAAGCATCGTGGAGATTTTCTATGTACTTTCTAATTCAAATTAACAATATCTATAATATACATGGCTCAAATTTGTCTGTTATATGTTAAAGAACCATTAGCAACACAACTTGATCAAGGCTGCTTATGACATTTTCCTATTAGCTTTACATGTGGGGATAACAATATTTACACCTCATTTCCCAAACATTTTATTGGGTGATAATAAATATATGGAATTAAGCAGATAATGATTTAAAGCTATCATTTCAATCCAATTTCGTCTCCATAATTTTTATTTGGAAAACTACTGTAAACTTTGTTAACTTCACATCTCCGTTGCAGCTTTTAATTAAAACATTTATTTAATTAAACACGTTCTTAGGTAACTATACATATATATGACAAGCATCCTGATTGCTCCCACCCCTACAGGCTCATCACATTGTCTCTCCCATCTACAAATCATTTGTAAGCATTCAAATTTATTTGTTTTGTTTTATGAGCAACTGGGTTTAACCAAATTATATGTGAACATTAGTTTGGAGCTATCCATTGGTCCTAGTGTGCTAAGTAGTGGGCCCACAAATGTATACATATGTATTTCATTCCCTGCAACCTAAAAATAACCAGCATTCCAAAAGGCAGGATAGGCCAGTTCCTCTTCAATCTTTGATATGTGAGGGGTAGGGCCCAGAGCATGTAACCACATTTGCTATAGGTTGACAGATGCAGTGGTGGTGTGTAGTCCCTAGAGTGGCATTTTGTCCTACCTTATGCTATCTTCTAAATTTTATATAATTCCCACCCCTTTATCTGTAATGTTCTGTGAGATTTTTAGGCATGAAAGAAACACCAGTTTTAGGACTAACCCCACAACCTTTTGCCCATTATGTACCTTGGGCAGTTGTGAGTCTCTGAATTCATTATCATTCATTGTATGAAGAGACTTCCCAGATGAAGGTTGGGAACTTCTTTTATGAGCGTGAATATTTAGAATGTAATTTATCACTATGTCACATTAGTTAAAAACATGAATAAAATGTATCCTGCCTGGATCTAACAACCTCCTTAGAACAGGGTTGTTACCTGAGGTTATAGAGTTATCCCCTTGCTGGACAAATTCTATGCTGTCCTTTCTCTCTGATCAAACACATTATAGGGGTACAAA
Source organism: Micromys minutus (assembly GCF_963924665.1). Lineage (NCBI taxonomy): Eukaryota > Metazoa > Chordata > Mammalia > Rodentia > Muridae > Micromys > Micromys minutus. The sequence goes on from NC_137975.1 coordinate 38,416,237, forward strand.
TGGAGAACATCCCTGGCTCAATTTGAGCCTTCATTGACTCTATCCTATATAACCAAGGATGTGCTGTGTTCTGCAATATAATCTTATTCTCTCTGTCTTAAGGGCTGCCTTATGCTTTAATACCAATGCCAGTTTTAGATTTTTTTTAACGAGAGTAATAAGGATGATGGAGTTTGTTGAATTTTATATTAATATTTAAAAAACGAGATTAATGCCATGTAGGAGTGCGAGAGTGGGTGCATTTTATCTGCTGATTCAAGAATTAAAAAGACAGAAAAATTCATTGCAAGAAATCGTGTTGGGTCATAACATAGACAACAGAAAATTCTAGGGGACCTTGTAAAGCTTAGTCTTGTTATTAAGGAACGGTAAGAGTAGTCCTCAAGTGGAAGCTGAGAATTATATTTTAGAGTTTGAAAAAAAAATTTCAGTACGGATAAGCTGTCAGTTTTACAGTTTCCCAGGGAGGGACAAGGAAGAACATAGGCTGGCATGGAGATCAGGGCCATGAAGGGAATAGGACCTTAATAAAGGAACAAGGTGGCTCAAGGGGTTAGTTAGGAAGTTTAAAACATACTTAGAGTATGGTCAGCATCGGAAATAAAAATGCATTAAAAAATACTTTCACACTTCAGGGTCCTTACTGAAATGATGGGCCAATCGTTTCTGACCTCTTAGGAAGTCCACTAAGCAACAGAGAACCTGGGAGAAAAAGTGATTATCTTTGGGACAACTCAATTTGCAGGGGGTGGTTGTTTATCCTGGTGCTTGACATGCCCCACTGGATTAACCCCCTAAAGTGTGAAGGGTTTAAAGTCTTTACAATATCGCCCCCTCAACTAATGCTGGCTTTATTTCAAATACAGATGATTATGGTGGAGCGGTGTATGCTTCAGAAAGGGGTAGCAGACTTCAAACCTGCTTCTGAATGTGGCCTTTGAACTTAGGCCAGGATTTTGCTGCCCACGTTTTTTCATTTATCTCAACCAAAAACCTGGAAAGTGATTGGAACATCCACATTTTTAAAGAGAACCTTATTATTTTGAAAAATGGCAAAAGATACAATTTCCAGGGTCACCAACACTGTCATGTTTGCATAAAATATCCCTCTAAGAAGGGAATCCTTTATGATATTTCAATACATCTTTGAATAACAGTTTTATAAGCATTGTGAATGATTTTAAAAACCATGCAAACCAGGCATGAAGGCACCTGCCTGTAATCCCAGTACAAGTTAGAAATTATAACAATTAGTAAAAAATCAGGCCATAAATTTGAGGAAGAATGGGGAGAGGCCTATGGGAGTGTCTGGAAGGAAGAGTGTGAAGGAAGAAGCTTCGTAATTATAATCACACACTCACACTCACACACATATACACACACACTCACACACTCACACTCACACACATACACACACACTCTCACACACTCACACTCACACACACACACTCACACACTCACACTCACACACATACACACACTCTCACACACTCACACTCACTCACACATACACACACACACATGCATACACACACAAACAAATTTAACAAAGAATAATATGTGCCTTAAAAAGAGGCAGAAATGCAAATTATTTTATTTTCATATTCAAATTACATTTTTGTAAGAATTATGTCTTAGTGCAATATATGTTATACTCTGATAAAATTAAAAATTTTCCTTTGCCATGAAACTTTTAAATATCAAATATTATATGTGCATAATTAATAATTAATAAAAATATTTTTATATTTTGAAATATATTGTTAATTGTAAGGACATACAGTTTCACTGGAATGGACTTTTAAGAAAGAAGGGTTCAGACAGGTGTGGAAGTCAATACCTTTTTTTTACAATTTTATTGGATATTCTCTGTATTTACATTTCAAATGTTATGCCCTTCCCACCCCCACTCCCCTCCCTTCTCCCCCTCAACTTCATTCCATGAAAGTGATCCCTCACCCAATCACCCTCTCCACCTCAGTGCCTTGGCTGGGTGATGGTGTTCCAGTGTGCAGGATGCCGAGGCAGGCATATCTCTGAGAATTTGAAATTAGCTGATCTATAAAGGCATTTCCAGGGTAGCCTTGGCTGCAGAGTTCACAAAAAGGAAGAAAAGAAGAAAGAAAGAACAAAGAAAGGAAAGACAAAAGAAGGAATGAAAACAAAAATGAAAGGAAAAAGAGAAGTAAAGCTGAGAGGTCTCTTTATTCAATATAACTGATTGCCAAGGCAACACTGAGTGTGACACCAGTTCTTTCTCAACTCTGTGTTTGCATAGCATTCTGTGGCTTTCATAACTTCTAATAACAAGCAGCTTAGCCCAAGAAAATGAGTCACTAGAAATAAAAAGTCATTTGTTACACAACTGCCATTCTGTTTTTTCAACTCTGTTATGAGCTACACAAATTAATGTTGTATGCCAGCATCTCTACTGCTTGCTTTCAACAAAATTTAGGAATGCCAACTAATTATTCAGTCGATTAATATACCACCAGATTGAAAACAATATTTTACATTTAGAAAGTTCAAGTTCTTAAAAATAAGACAATAAATTAATATGTAAAGGGAAAAGGAACTCAAGAATGTCCCTGACAAAAATTATCTACAAAGACCTGTATTGACCATACCAAGACACCAGTGAAAAAATAAAAAATCTAATCCTTATCCAGATAAAGAAGAATTGAAAGCATTCATCTCAAGTGTTATAGCTGCTAGTGAGTAGGATACATTGTCATAAACATTTTATAACACTGCATTAAATAAACAATAGCTACTGTTGGCAAAGTTAATCAATAAGTAAATGTGTAAGTCAAATTGACTAACGACATAATAGCCTGTTTTCAAAGGATGTTTTAAATTAACTGTAATTCATGGTGGTACAATTAGCTAACAAAAACAGATGACTTAACAAGTTAGCAGGATCGATCAGCTATGAGGAATGCAGACATGCTGAATTTGGTTGTATTGCTCTCCTCTGGCTTTAATAGCACCCTTCTGTGTGTGCTACCTAGTTGCCATCTTATAAACACTGAGATGATATTTGTTGTTTTGTTCAAATAGTCATCTGTTAATTGAGACTCAATATGAGTCTTTATAGATTGTTTTAGACCTTCTATGGCTGTGAAGACATACAATAGACACAGAAACTTTGAAAGAGGGAAGTATAAAAGTGATAATAACTTACAGCACAGAGGATTCATCCATTGTCATCATGGTGGGAAGCATGGTTGCATGTGGATAGGCATGGTCTGGGAGAATTAGCTAAGATTTCTATATCTGGGTTTCTAGGCAGCATCCAAAAAGAGCAGTGATACACCTCCTCCATCAAGGTCATACCTACTAGAAGGCTGTGCCTTCTAATGCCACTCCTTAAATATTTAATTACAATTGCCAGAGTGCTTTGGGGACATTATTAGGGCTATTCAAGTTACCATATTGATTAACTATCATTTTAACCCTGTATTTTTATTATATATTATTCTATAACAGAAAAGTCATTGAGTTATTATATAACAACTGGCTCCTGTTTTTTGTTACAATTAATTAGTAGGAACTAAAGTCAGCTGGACTCCTGCTAGGTGTTCCTGGTTCATGATGATGGACAGGCAGGGCTGAAATCTCTGTCTTATTAAGAAAACTAATGTAACATGCTTCATTGTATTATCTCAGATTTTAGAATGTAAACTCACATGGAAATACGTCTCTTCCACGGAATAAATATGTTAGAATAGACATTTATTAATCCATTAATAAATGATGGGGTTGTAAACTGGTACAACCACTCTGGAAATCAGTCTGGCAGTTCCTCAGAAAATTGGATATAGTAATACCTGAAGATCCAGTTATTCCACTTCTGGGCATATACCCCAGAGATGCTCCAACATACAATAAAGACACATGCACCACAATGTTCATAGCAGACCTATTTATAATAGCCAGAAGCTGGAAAGAACCTAGATGTTCTTCAGTAGATGAATGGATACAAAAATTGTGGTATATTTACACAATGTAGTTAATACTACTCAGCTATCAGAAACATTGACTTCATGAAATTCTTAAGAAAATGGATACATCTAGAGAATATCATCCTGAGTGAGGTCCCCCAGTCATAAAAGAACACACATAATATGCAGTCACTGATACTTAGATACTAACCCCAGAAAGCTCTGAACACCCCAGAAACAACTCACAGACTATATGAAGCTCAAGAAAAACAAAGCCCCCCCCCAAAAAAAATATTAAAGCCTCAGTCCTTCTTAGGAAAAAAATAAATGTATAGTAACTTCTCAGAGTGTGGTACACCTGGACCTTAAATCACTAATAATGCAAGAGGTAAGATAATAGCCTTGTGGCAATTTTTGGTAACCACAGATGATACTGCTTTCTCTATACTCAACAAGAAATCTGTTTCCATGTTATGTTCTGTCCTAAATGTACTTCATGCTTAATGCTAACTAATGGGATTTCAATGCATGCTATCAAATCTATAAAAGAATTAAGTACTGACAAAAATATTCATATAATATTATGCCAAAATACCTTTAAAATATGTATATGTTTCCCTCATTTTTAAAAATAAAGTGGTAAGAAAAATCCATCAAGAAAAAAGAGACTATGAATTTGAAATAGGACAAGGAGAAGAACATGGAAACACTGAGGTGAATAAGGGGTTAGGGAAGCTAAGTAACTAGATAGATAATAGATAGATCAATTGATCAATCAATTGATCGATAGATAGACAGATATATGATAGATAGATGATAAATAGATAGATGATAAATAGATGATAGATATATACATAGATGATAGAAGAATAGATAACAGATGATAGATTATAGATAGGTAGATATATTGATTAATTGATCAATCGATAGATTGATGGATCAAACTATTAATAGATAGATATGTGATAGATAGATAGGTAGATAGATTGATCAATCAAAAAATTGATAAATTGATCGATCAATTGGTATATACATGATAGATAATAGATAGATGATAGATAGATAGATGATTGATAGATAAATAAATAGATAATAGGCAGATAAGTAGATAGATAGATAAATAAATAAATAGATATTTAGATAGATAGAGATATTGTTAGGATGAAGCCATATTCTGCATTATTAATATTTAATTGTATTAATGATTGTATTTGCTACAGAATCTCAAAGCTATATGGTTAGAAAAGATAAGTCAAGTTTAATGGAACTAAGTCTCATATTGGGGCATCTCAGTCAAAGAATGATTAAGTTATAGTCAACAATATCACAACAGGTAAACAAATAATCACAGAATATAAAGTTTTGGTGGACACTATAAACAGAATATTAAAAATAATTTTCTTATTTTCATTTTTAATTGACTGAGTGTACCAGGACAAACTTGAGAAAAATGTTTTGAAATTTCTTTAGAAATAAAGATTATTCAAAATAATTCTAAATAAGTTATGTATCTTTAATTAAGAGCTCACAATACTTTTGAGATGCCAAGTTGAAAAGAGGTATCCATTAGATAAAGAACAACCTATAGGGTGATGATTTTACAAATAGCCCAGAAAGTAGTGAGGAACAGAACTTCCGGAGCAGTACGGGGAAGTTGGGTGCTGGATTCTGGAGTCACTTTTATGTATATGCACATATGCACACAGAGATAAATGTTCATACACTTAAATAAAAATATAATTTTAAAATAAATGCATATTAAACATACATTTTCACTGAAGAAAGCACTTTATACTGGATGCATGTATTTTTTTTAACATGGCAAAAGTTGTATTCGCTCTTATTTGGGTGGTGTTATGTATGTATCGCTGCTTTATTTTCTGTTGAATCTTTCCTCAGTATTGGATTCTATTAGGCCTTGATATGTAAGTTCACATTTCCTATGCATCTTTATTAGGTGTTCTGCAGGTCATGTGAGAGTGCTAGGATTAAAGTGATATGCTACCCTCCTGGATATCATAGTTCATTATTTTTTCAACTGGACACAAAGCTAAACACATGTAGGAAGAAGTAATCTAGTTGATAGAATATCTCCCATCATTGCCTTAAGGCAAGTCTTTAAGACATTCTGTTGATTTCTGATTGATGTGGGAGCACAAAGTCCACTATGGGCACTTAGGTAGGTGATTCTGGAGTTTTAAAAATATGTAAATTGAAGAGTCCATGGGCACATATATGCTTCATAGTTTCAATTTCTGCCTAGCGTTTCTACCTTAATTACTCTCAGTTATGGAGTTTGGCCTAAGAATCATCAAATGAAATGAAACCTTTCCTCATCAAGTGGCTTGTCTTCCTTTTTTTTTTTTGTTTGTTTGTTTATTTATTAATTAAGTCACTTATTTATATTTAGATTGCAGCTTCTTCCTTGTCTTCTCTAAGTCCCTCCCTGTCTCCTCCCCCCCTACCCACTACTCACTTCCTTCTCTGAAAAGGGAGGCCTCCCATGGATATCAGTTTGCCCTGGCAGACCAAGTTGCAGTATGTCTCCATGCATCTTCTCCTAGTGAGGCTAGAGTATTCAGCCCATTTAGGAGGAAGATCCAAATGCAGGCAACACAGGCAGAGATAGCCTTTGCTCCCACTTTAGGAGTCACAAAGTAAAATCTCTTACATATTGGCAGAGGGCCAATTCTTTCTCATATATGCTATCTGGTTGACAGTTGGCCTCTTTGAACCACTGTGAACTCAGGTTAGTTATTTCAGTAAATTTTTTTGTAATATTCTTTATGATATGATCATATAAGTGCATTTCTTTGAGGGCCAGCTGTGTGCAAGCCTGTTTAGGACCATGTTCTTCCTCTTTCCATTTTTCCCCTCAGGGTATTCAAACACCCTGCATACCAGGGTGGAAGGATAAAACAGAGTCCAAACAGGTGAGGTCTGCAGGATCTTCCCAGCTCATCCCTCTTGTTCCAGTTCCCACCTTCTCCCCAAACCAGTTCCCTCCCTTCATTCACTCCAGACACCTAATCTATTTGCAATTATCAGTGAGATTTAAGTTTCTTCTCCTTAGTGCTTCCCTGTTACTTAGCTTTTTTGGGTCTGTGGTTATCTTGTACTTTTTATGATTAATATACATTTTCTAGTTACAACAATGTGCCTGCAAATTTCATGATGCCAATGTTATTAATGGCTGAGTGGCACTCTTGTGTAAACTTACCAAATTTTTTATTATCTATTATTCAGTCAAGGTAAATCTAGGTTGTTTTTAGTTTGGAGCAATTACAAATAAAGCTGCTATAAACATAGTCAAGCAACTGCCTTTGTGGTATGGTAGAACATCCCAGTGGTGGTATGAAATATTGAGGTAGAACTATTCCAACTTTTCTGAGAAACTAGCAAAGTGGTTTCCAAAGTGATTGTATAAGTTTGTATTCCAACCACATAGAAGTGTTCACCTTGTTCCACATACTCTACTCACCAGTAGGAGCTGGTGTTAGTTTTTGATGAGAGTTATTGTGATTAGTATAAGATGGAATCTCTGGGTCGATTTGATTTGCATTTCCTGATAACTAAGAATGTTCAACACTTCTTTAAGTGCCTCTCAGTCATTAGAAATCTCTCAGTTGAGAATTCTGTTTAAATCTGTATCTCATTGTTTAATTGGGTTTTTCTGTTTGTTGATGTCTAGTTTATTGAGACTTAAATATTTTGGATATCAGTTCTGTGTCAGATGTGGAATTGGTGACAATCTTCTCCCATTCTGTAGACTGCCATTTTGTCCTTATGGTGGTATATTTTGCCTTACAGAAGTTTTCAGTTTCATGGGGTGGGTCCCATTTAATATAATGGTCATATGACTTTTTATTGTATTGCTGTTATATAAATTTGTATAATGGATAGCAATAGTATTAGATATAAAGCATGTGTTTTTATATTTTTAATATTTTAGTATCACTGATGAAGATATTGATGTTGGTGTTTTACATTACCAATTAACATATTGTAGAAGTGATATGTATTAAATGGACTTTAGGTTATTTTTATATCTGTTATTTGCAAACAGGAAGTACACCTAAATAACAAATATTACTGTTGAGGGCCAAAGGCTGCGCCCTTACAAGATGGTGCTGGTTTCAGGTGCTATGAATCAGCTAAAGTGTGGTAAATAACCAAGGGGAACATGTGCAAAGAGTGGTGCGAGCCAAGTCACCGCCCATCTCGGGGCATCACGATCAGACCACTGGGGGGCAGCCAATCACACAGCGACACACCACCCTTGGGGGTATAAATTAGGGTGCCTTTTACAGCCCGGTGTCTTCCTCTTCAACATACAATAAAGGTTGTTCACAGAAGAATCCTGTTGTTGCACGCCTTTTCCTGCTGGCGGGAAGTGGGGCGCGCGACAAGTGGTGCCAAAACCCGGGAGTGCCGAGGGGACCCTTCAGTTCGCTGAAGTGGATTCAGAACTACGAAAAGATAAATGGTAAGCACCGAGAGACATGTCTATCTCTGCAATTTACGGGGTGCCAAAAGAACGTGCCAAAAACTTAGGCATGTCTCTTCTTGGATTTTCTCCGGAAATATAAGGGTTATTAATTGCATTTATGGTAACTGTCGTAACATTACTGTTGTGGAAGTTATCTAGACAAAAAGTTATCACGCAGCACCAACAGGGTGGGTCAGAAATGGAGCGTAATGAAAGAGGGAGTGCGCAAGAAAAAATTAAAAGAGGTAGGCTCAGAGAGACATGTTCAAAACAAGTCAGAAACGGAGAGATGGAAGAAAAAATTAAAAGAGGTAGTCTCCGAGAGACTACTTCAAAACAAGTCAGAAATGGAGAGATGGTGGAAAAACTGCCGAGAAAAGAAGGGAGCACACCAGAAAAAACTATAAGTAGTAGTCTCTGAGAGACATGTTCAAAACAAGTCAGAAACAGAGAAATGGCGGAAAAACAACTGAGAGAAGAGAGGATTTCCTCTGGGGAAACAGAGTACAAGTTTCCCGGAGAGGATACTTTGTATCCGCTAAAAGAGCAAAAAGCTTTAGAGCTCACAGAAGAAAAATTAGAGGATGAATTGTTTGAATCTGTGGAGGAAGATTTAGAGGAGGAAGCAACAGAATGTGAGGCGGAGCGGTTTCAGCCCGGACTGAGGACTCCTGTTGCACAACCGGAAGCTCTTAAAGCAGCCACCGCCTCTGTTCCTCCGCCTCACTCAGAGAGGAAGTGTGAGTTCTTTTGTACGCCAGAGACATGCCATACCATCAGGCAAGTGTTTCCCATGTGCGAGGATGATCACTCTGAACACAAGCAAGTTAAAGAGTTGGCAGAGTCAGTCAGAGTTTATAGAGTCATTGCTAATTATATAAAAAACCTGGATAGGCTAATGCCAACTGGATTGCCGGTTGCTGGCCTATTTCCCAGCCAAAGAGTAATTTGTTTATTCCAGCCCAACCTAAGTGGTCACATTTTTGTATAAGAAAAAGAGATTCAGCCCTGCATCCTTAGACTGGCTGTCAATCTCGGGAAGTACGTTGGGCAGTTAATGGCCTCTTTAATTTTTCTCCTAATATAAAAACTGTTTATTCCTGTTCCAGTGGATGCCCCCAGTAGCTTAAGTTTGTTTAGGGAAAGGAGAGATTTCGAGATTTCTGCCGTCATTGTCGGCTTGATTGTCAAAGTTGCGGTGGCTGTCTTGGTTACAGCCTCGGCTCTTGCACTCTCAACATCAGTACAAACGGTGCAAACTATCAATGAGCTTTACCAGGCACAGCCTTAAATCAATTGTCAGCCACAGAGGCAGATGCTGTTGATTTTCATACCTCTGCTAGTGCCCAGTTAAAGGGCAGATTAATGATTGTTAATTAACGCCTCGACCTGGTAGAGGAAAGATTAGATTTTCTCTTTCAATTGGGCCAATTGGGACGTGAGAGAAAATTGGGGGCGCTTTGCATTACCAGCGTAAAATATGAAAATTTTACCCAAGCAGCTAATCTGTCTAGATTGTACCTTGCAGAAAATTGGTCAGCAGGATTTGAGGAGACTCTCGAGGCTTTGAGGGCAGCAGTGTTGGCTATCAACTCAAGTGGACCTGTCTTTGACAGAAGGCCTCTCCACCTGGATCTCTTCGATTTTCTCCTATATTAAGGAATGGGTGGGGGTGGGTCTTTTTTGTGCAATATTTTGCTGTGGGTTGGTGTTCCTGCTGTGGTTGGTTTGCAGACTCCAGTCTCAACAGAAACGTGACAAGGTTGTTATCACTCAAGCACTTGTGGCCATTGAACAAGGGCCCTCCCCTAAAATTTGGTTATCTATGCTCAAGAATTAGTCGGCTTCTGAGTTCTCTGCTCTTGCACCCCACGGATTTATGGATCCATTGCACTGGGACGAAAGAGACTCAGCGGTCATTGATCAGCCCTTGCACATCGCTGAGGTTTCCTCATTGCATGCGATAGGGTGATCATGACTTCCCCACTAATTCATTTTTTGGCTGGCTGGCATGCACCCCACTTCCCGCCGGTAGGAAAAGGCATGCAACCACAGGATTCTTCTTCGAACAACCTTTATTGTACAATACTCTGAGCAGGGGATATCCCTGAGCAGGGGAATTCTCCTTTGAGTAGGGGACTTCTCATCCTGGGAGAGAAAAGCATTGCTTATATATGCCCAGGAGACTCGTGTCGCTACCTGATTGGTGCGCCCTCCAGTAACTCAATAGTATGCCCCGAAAGTGGGCTATGAGGTACGTGGCACATGCACATTAAGTCTCTTGGCTGGGCAACAGCTGTTTGCTGAGTTCTCGGCGGGAAGCCGGCGCCATGTTTGGGTGTGGCACAAATGGCTCCCTACAGCTGGCCTCTTTTGTAGAGTTCGCCCTAGGCCATTTAGCAGTTGTTGTCGCACAGCACTGTGGTATCCAGAGATGGGCAACTTTCCTCATGCACAGACCAATCTAAGACATAAGGTCACCCTATGACGGATAAGGCTGCAACATTGGAGGAATGACCTAAGACAGGAGCCACAGCAGATAGACATAACTACAGAGGCCTAGACCAGCCTTGTTCTAGTAAAACAAAAAGGGGGAAATGTTGAGGGCCAAAGGCTGTGCCCTTACAAGATGGTGCTGGTTTCAGGTGCCAAGAATCAGCTAAAGTGTGGTAAATAACCACTGGGCACATGTGCAAAGAGTGGTGCGAGCCAAGTCACCACCCATCTCGTGGTGCCATGATCAGACCACTGGCGGGCAGTCAATCACACAGCGACATACCACCCTTGGGGGCTATAAATTAGGGTGCCTTTTCCTGCCCGGTGTCTTCCTCTTCAACATAAAATAAAGGTTGTTCACAGAAGAATCCCGCTGTTGCACGCCTTTTCCTGCTGGCGGGAAGTGGGGCGCGAAACATATTACTAAAAATAACTAAGAGGAGGAAGATAAAAAGCCATTTATTACAAAGTAAACTATGATGCCATTTTTGTTTTTAGTAACTGTAATGTGTTAATTGTGTCTGTTTGCAAGTGACTCTTTCTAAGAAGCCTGGATTCACTTGGTGCTGCTCTTTGCCCCCAGCTGGCATTTTGCCTTACTTTGTGAACAAAGAGGTCCCAGGACTTACTTGTATTCAAATGTCTTTATCAATAATTTTTTTTCTCAGAAAATAATCTAGATTGATATTATTTGGCTAACACTGGACTGAGACTTCAGTTATATGTCTGAAAAATTACACCACTTGGGATATAAGTTCTCTTAGCTTCATGTAGCTGTAACACAAAATCTAAATTAGTTGACCTAAATGGGGAAAGAAAATTTTGATCTACAGCTTTGGTGTTTCATTCCTTGTCTGATTTATTTTATTTTTTATTTGTCACACAGCTGCACATAATGCTAGCAGCATGTAGAAGAATAAAGTTACTTAACCTTTTTTAAAGAAGAAGAGAAAGATAGACAGAAATCCCACAATGCCTTGTGAAGGCCTTTCAAAATCTATATTATTATGTGCAGGGCCTGAACTTCAGTGATCAACACTAACAATGCAACAAGAAAGATCATTTAAAGTATTAATTTATAAATGTCTGAAGGATCAATGAACCTAAAAAAAAAAATCCTATAAGAATCTATAATCTTGTGCTATACATATTGTATTGGGGTTTAGAGAAAATATGGTTGAAAAGGAAATGTTTGAATAAACCAAATTGAGAATCAGCTACTGAAACATCATCCTGAATGTGATGATCAGAACAGCATCCATATTATCTAGGAAAGCACACATCTGATAAAGATGAAAGTAAGTTTACCATAAGCAATTTGAATTTTAATATATGTACAATAGTAAACCACGGAGGATGTTCATATCTTCATAGTTTACTATCTAGGTTTTTTTTTGTTTGTCTATAGAAATTTATAATTCTGAACAACATAGCATTTCATAATGCTTGACAAAGCAGCTTACATTATTTACTCTGAGTTATATACTTGTTAAATAATCTCTAAGAAAAAGCATGCCATTTATTGACATTTTCAAACTAAAAGCATACGCTTTTGAATTCCGTATAAGTTTATGTCCTTTTATGGTTAGAGAATTTTCTAAATGTGAAAGTTAGGTTTCTTAATGCATATCTGTAATGTTAACGTCTTGAGTAGTGTGAGAGACATACTTAACTATGTATATTCGGAGAGGTCTTTAGAATGCAGTTAAGAATTATGATTGTTTGGTAAATTTTAGAATTGGGTTCTTCTCTATGTCCTAGACCTCTTAAATCATGGTTTTAACTAGTTTACCATTACCAGAAATTAGTTCTCATTTATTGAGAGGACCTAAAGTCCAATTTAGATGGCTAATCATTTTCCATAGGACATGAATGTAAATGCCAATTTTATTTCCTCAATGAAATGATGCAATGGTCGCTAAACCCAAGCTGTGTGAATACATCATTCAGGTGAACCCAGAGTAGTTCTTTCTTTGTTATCACTATTTCTGTTCCTAGACTTGGAACACTCTAACCCCTGTACAATCTAATCTCCTAAACCAAGTGATTCAATAAGGCTTCTTTCAGCTTCTGACTGAATTGCTCTGCCTGACCTCATACTAACTTTCTTCTGATATGCTGGAAATACTCTGTTTTTCTGTTTTATCCTGTCTTCACCTGTGACTAGCTTGTGGCCTCTGCAAACTGTGTATAAAACTGCCATATAGACATGTTGTGTCAGATATATACTTCTAGCTGTAGCCCCATGTCTCAGCCTTCTGGTATGGTTCCACCCCATCCACTTTCTACAGATAATGATGTATATACCTGGGTAGAAAGATGAAGGGGAATCAGGAATTGTTGGAATTTACAGGTTCCAGGGAGTGGACAGAAATAGGGGAAAACTTTTCTGAGTCTCTTAGTGCTACATTACCTTCTGATGATCTTCGGTAAAACTGCCCTCTTAAAGGATTTTATCTTGTGCACATACCTTTATTCGGGTTGGGTATGTATGTATACACGCTATGGGCAATGTAAAGGGGCTATATATAAAATTTGGAGAACAGGAAGGAGTTTTCAGATTTTTCAGGGTTAATGAAATCATTGACTAGAGTTTTAAGTACTGATTGCCACATTTGTATGGAGAGGCATTTCAGAAATTCCAGGTACTTGCTGATCTAGTTCTTAATGGGAAAGAGAACAGGTAGATTTGAAAAGGCCTATATGACCATCCTCAAGTAGAGTGTGTCGGGAGCAGGAAAAGTTCTGCTAGATAAAGGAGACTTCCATTTTGTGATAATCTCAGAGGAGATATGAGGACATGGTAGACTGTGATCTTAATGATCAGGGGTTTCCACACACATACACCACCACTTTCTCTTTCTTGCTGCTATTAATTAGCCCCTCTTTCCTTTCCTGTTCTAGAGTGAGTTCTACATATCCTATCTCTGACTCATTTGGTCAAATCATTCTCTGATTTGTCACTTTCTCCTTAGTCAATTATAGGTTACCATGTCTGCTTCTTTAGCTAAACTAACTTTACTTTCATCATTTGTGGTTAAAGTTGTGTACTAAGGGTATGTCTGTATCCCAGCCATAGGGATTAAAGGTATCTTTATATTCCAGCTGGATCCCACAGAACTAGATGGTTCTTGGAAGTTATCCTCTGCCAGAACAGCCATGTTATTGCATTAAAATTTCTCTGCACATAAATGCTACTATATACCCTTGGTTATATTTTGCTGTTGCATATAAGAATATAAAACTTTCCTCCACTGTACCTTGGCCATGTAAGTGTCCATAGCTCCATTAGCTGGAGTTCAAACCTTTATCTCAAAAGTCTTTGTTACTGAACCACTAAATCAAATTACACCATATAAAACCCTAGGTTTTTAAAAGTCTATGTCCTTGTCAATTTGTAAACACAGTTGCATCATTCAGTTCATCCCAAATTCTCCTTAATATTTTAACTGCTAAAACATTGTTGGTGAGATTGCAAGCTGGTATAACCACTCTGGAAATCAGTCTGGCAGTTTCTCAGAAATTTGAACATAGTACTAATTGAGGACCACCAACTATAACAATTCATTCTTCAAAGCCACAATTATGCTTATACCTAGTCCACACAAACACCCTACAAAGAATGAGAACTCCAGACCAATTTTCTTCATGCACATTGATGCAGAAATACTAAATAAAATTCTTGCAAACCAACTCTAAGAACACATCAAAATGATCATTCAACATGATCAAGTAGGCTTTACCCCAGGGATGCAGGGATAGTTCAATATAGAGAAATTCATCAATGTAATCTACTATATAAACAAACTAAAAGACAAACACACACATAAACATGATCATCTCATTAGATGCTGAGAAAGCATTTGGTAAAATTCAGTACAACACCCCTTCATATTTAAAGTCTTAAATGATCAGGAATTCAAGGCTCATACCTAAACCCAGTAAAAGCAATATATACATCAAGCCAGTAGCCAACATCAAACTAAATGGTGAGAAACTTGAACTAACCCCACTAAAGTTAGGGACTAGATAAATCTGCCCACTCTCTCCCTACCTATTCAGTATAGCACTAAAATATTAGAGTAATAAAGAGCAAAACTAAGTCAAAGGGATACAAGTCAGAAAGGAAAAAGAATCAAATATCACTATTTGCAGATGAAATGATAGTAGTATAATTAAGTGACCCTTAAAACTTTACCAGAGAACTACAGTTGATAAATGACTTTAGCAAAGTGGCTGGATATAAAATTAACTCAAACAAATCAGTAGCCTTCCTTTACCCAAAGGATAAACAGGCTAAGAAAGAAATTAGAGAAAAGACAACCTTCACAATAGTTCCAAACAATATGAAGTACATTAGTGTGACTGTAACAGAGCAAGTGAAATATCTATATGACAAGAACTCCATGTCTCTGAAGAAGAAAATTGAAGAATATCTCAGAAGGAAGAAAGATCTCCCATGGTCATGGATTAGAAGGATCAACATTGTAAAAATGGCCATCTTGCCAAAATCTATCTACAAATTCAGTGAAACCCCCATCAAAATTCCAACTCATTTCTTCAAAGAGTTAGAAAGAGCAATATGAAAATTCATTTAGAATAACAACAAAATAAAACAGAATAGCAGAAACAATTCTTTGTTAAGCTCTTAAATGTTTTCATTTTTATTCTTTTTATTGGATATTCTTGGTATTTACAATTGAGGTGTTATCCCCTTTTTACAAAGCCCCCCTCTCCTTCCATTGACTCCATGAAGGTGCTCCCTCTCCCAAACTCCCTCTTCTACCTCAGTGACTTAGCATTCCCCTACAATAAAAAAACCTCCAGGGGAATCACAATCCCTAACCTCAAGCTATAGTACAGATTGTTCTTGATAAAAACCACATGGTATTGGAACAGAGACAGGCAGGTAGATCAATGGAACAAAATTAAAGACCCAGAAATGAATCCATACACCTTTGAGCACTTAATCTTTGACAAAGGAGCTAAACCCATTCAATAAAAAAAGGACAGCATCTTCAACTGCTGGTTTAACTGTCAGTCAGCATGCTGAAGAATGCAAATCAATCTGTTCTATCTCTGTTTAAGAAGCTCAAGTCCAAATGGATAAGAGATCTGCACATGAAACCAGGAACATTGAAACTATTAGAAGAAAAAATGGGAAAGAGCTTAGGACACATAGGCAAAGGGGAAAATTTCCTGAACAGAACACCAATGACTTATGCTCTAAGATCAAGAATCGGCAAATGGGACCTCATGAAATGTTTAGGTAAGGGTAAAGACACTGTTAAAAGGAAAAAAGGCAGCCAACAGATTGGAAAAGGAGCTTTACCAATCCTGGGTCTGATAGAGGGCTAATATACAAATCAGGAAGGTATACTTCAGAGAACCAAATAATCTGATTTAAAAATGGGGTACAGAGTTTAACAAAGAATTATAAACTGATGAATACAGAATGTCTGAGAAAACCTAAAGAGAAACTCAGAATTTCTAGTCATCAGGGAAATGAAAAGCAAAACAGCATTGAGATTCTACCTCACACCTGACATAATGGCTAAGATTAAAACATCTGGTAATAGATGCTGGCGAGTATGCAGAGAAACAGGAACACTCCTCCACTGTTGGTGCAGTTTTAAGTTGGTACAACCACTCTCAAAATCAGTCTCGCAGTTTCTCAGGAAATTGGACATAGAACCACCTGAAGACCCAATTTTTCCACTCCTGGGCATATATCCTAGGAAAATAGATGGAACTGGAAGCTTTTGTCCTGAGGGAGGTAACCAGTCCAAAAAAAAAAAAAAAAAAAATCATGGTATGCACTCAAGGAGAAGCGGATACTAGCCCCAAAAGCTCAGAATCCCCAAAAAATAATTCACAGACCTCTTAAAGTTCAAAACTAAGGATGTCCAGAATATAGATGCCCCCATCTGTCTTAGAAGCGAGAACAAAAATAATTATGGTAGGAAATACTGGGACAAATAGAGGATCAGGAAACGGAGAAAAGATCATCCAGAGACTGATTTATCTGGGGATCCATCCAATATGCAGCCATCAAATAAATGCACTATGGCTGATGCCAAGAAGTGCTTACTGATAGGAGCCTGATGTGGATGCCTTCTCAGAGACTCTGTCAGAGCCATACCTATACAGAGGAGGATGCTTGCAGCTAACCATCTGACTGAACCCATTAAAGGAACTAGAGAAAAGACTGAAGGAGCTGAAAGGGTCTGCAACCCCACAGGATAAACAAAATGTTCAACTAAAAAAAAAAAAAAAAAAAAAAAAAAAACTCAACACTACTCCCAGAGACTAAAATACTAACCAATGAGTTCTATGGTGCGACCCATGGCTGCAGGTACATATCACTTTCTGGCATCAATGGGAGGAGATTTTTTTGGTCCAGTGAAGCCTTGTTTTTCCAGGGTAGGGGAGTGCTAAGGTGCTGAGATAGGAGTGGGTGGTTGGACATAGGAGCACCTTCATGGAAGCAAAGGGAGGGGTAGAGGATGGTATTAGGGGAAAAAGGGATAACATTTGAAATGTAAATACAGAGAATATACAATAAAAATTTTAATTAAAGAAGAGGAACATTTCCATTTTGAAAATAGAAGAAAAGCAAAACAATGTAGCATCATAGCTGTTCTTTGTGGAACTTGGCTAAAAAAAATTGGAAACCAAAGCTTGAGTTGTTTTGTGTGTATGCCTTTCTACGGGCAGCTCTTTAGACACTCTCAATGGGCAGCTATGCTGTCTGCTTACGTCTTACTCTGGAAGCCATTCATGTGTGTACCCGGGGGCTCTACTATTGCTCTGGCTTATTTATATAATATCACAACTCTCTCAAGCTTGCTTATGAGATTCTATTGCTGTTAAATCTTTCTGACTGCCAAATGAATTCACTAAACAATTCCATAGGTGGTAATGCCTGAAAAGGGAATGAGTGACCCAAGGACCTTTCATTGTAGGATAACTTTGGATCTTTAACTTTCTATGTAGGTTGACATTTGGTTGATACCTGAGGTGTCTTAAAGTCACCTATTGTGGTGTAAATGAATTGGGTTTATTTCAACAGTGCCAATCTCCATAGTAATCATACTTTCCTTGGACTCAACATTAAGCCTTCTTATCTTCTGGATAAACTTCAAGTTTTTCAAATTATTCTGCTTAGCTTTCCTTTTCAAAATACCTCAAGATATCCAATAAAAATCCATACAATTGTTTGAATTCTGTGTTGCCTTGAAGTTTTCTCAGTCTGATTAATAAATACAGCACAGTTAAATTAAGCCTCCTATTGAGAGATTCTAACTCACTCCACTGTGGAACAGGAAGCCAAGTTAGGCTATAAGTTACAATTTTTCAGATAGATAGTCCAGCCTTCCAAAACAAAAGAAAACAAACAAACAATAACAACAAAACGGCAAATGTGCAACCAATCTGCAGCTGCCCAAATGTCTGGACAGGGGCATAGAGCAGGTAATCTAACTTTAATCCCAGGAAACGGCAGGATGCAAGGATACAACTTACACTAATAAGTTGTACTCTGATTTCCACATGGAGCCATTTTATATGCAAACACACACACACACACACCAGTAAGTAAGTAAGCTAGAAAATACAAGTAAATAAATAAAAGAGGAGATTTTCTCAGCTTTGCCTAGATTGCCTTTCATCTTAACAGATAACCAATGAAGGTTTCCTTTGCTGTTCACAATTCATTCAGAATTTTTATCTTTTAGGTTAGCACAAAAACTATTAATTAATCTTTGATCAAAATATTATATTATTTCCATAGCCAATTACTATAAGCTTTTCTACTCCCTAAAATGAATTTCAAAGAGATTTAAGCAACTAATTTTTTTTTGCTAGTGCACTTATATGTCTGTTAGGAAATACCCACAAAAAAACTAACTCCAGAGGCAGGGTAGAAATGTGCCTTTCCAAGTTACATTTTGTTTTACACGTACTTTATGCTCATTGTAATTATTAAGTTTTCAATGCATACTATCAAACCTTTAAAAAAATCAAGTACTGACTAAAAAATATATTCATACAGTTTTATGTAAAAATTATTTTAAAATCTGAAAAAAAAAGTACTGACAAAAATGTATAATTTTATGCAAACAATGCTTAAAATCTGTACATTTATCTTTGTTTTGTAAAATAAAGTTGTTAAAAAAAAAAAGAAATGTGCCTTTCACCTAGTGAGTAGATGTGTTTTTACAAGTGTGCAGGTGTTAATCCAGAACAACATGACACTCTGGAGGGAATAGAATTTCAGAAAAGCTCACCAAAGCATTGCTTCTCTTAAGGTAAGATGGAGAACAAGAGTGGGAACTTAAAGAAGAGTACAAGCAAGAGGAGGGGGTGGAAGAGGGAGTGGGAGAGGGAGAGGGAGAAGAGAAGAGAGCTTGGTGATGGGGAGAAATGAACCCATCTATGGAGAGTTCAACCAGTTCCCTGCAAGATGATCTACTGGGTGACATTTCTTTATAATATGTATTTTGGGGTTACACTAAACATCAAAACAAAAGCAAATAAATACCCAATATCTTGTCATAATGTATTTGATATATAGATATATCTTAACAGGTAGATATGTAGATTGATATATATATATATATAACTTTTTCAAAGATTCTTGAGAGTTTTTCAAATAAGGACTATTTTTCTCTAGCTCCTGGGAATCATCTCTCACATGCCAAACAGTCACAAAAGATACCACCCTGTAAGGCAGGTTATTATGGAAATTGGGGTTACAGATTGACCCAACCCTCCTTTTCAAAGACTTGAAGTTAGTTTTAGTAAATTCACTGCTGCCCATGCTATATTCTCTTTCTGCTATTGGATTATTCCTAAATAAATGTGTTACCTGTTTACTTTTCCTGCTGCACCTTTTAATGTCATTAATTCACAAAATTATGTTCACAAATTACCACTTCTACTTCAAGATTTTGACAAGACTGTTAATATAGAAAATACCAATAAATAATATCAGAGAAAAACTGTGTTAGAACAGTCACTTCTTGTTTTCATTAATATGTCCTGAAGTGGGTGTTCATATTCATATATACTCCAGACCTGATTATAATAATTTTTAATATTTTAGAATGATAGGAAATATTTATTTCAGTAGCAGTGGCCTGTGATGACTGTGTTCATTTTATCCTTCTGTTTTACTCATAATTGTTTAAATTTGCCATGAATATAAAGCAAATACCTTGCAATGAAGATCAATAATAACAACATTGAGAATCACATTCTATTGATACGATTCTGCTTTCAGAAGCAGACTTAGCCCACAATTTGAAACTCTAAAGTAGAATGAAAACAGTTCACAATTACTGTAATTTAGAATTTAACTCACATTCAGTTTTAGAATGGGTAGAAAAATAGACGCCTGCATGAAATTGACCTCACTGCATGTGTTTGGAAGTATCTTTTAAAATGTAAAATCAACATTGCTATTCTAGTCACAGCAAAGCATTTTCTAAAATGTCATATTAGACTCATTACCTGCAGAATGACAAGGCTCTCAAATGTGATTGTTTTTTTTTCCCTCATAAGAAAGGCAAAAATTACCAGTGCTTGTGAGCTTAAAATAAGATATGATTGGAGTGAGATAAATTAGTTCTGATGAATATGCATTATGCATATATATATATATATATATATATATATATATATATATATATATATATATCAAGAATGCTTTATCTCCATTTTAACCGTTATTTAGCAGAATAAATTTTAATTTTGAACATACTTATATTAACTATATTTATACACGAATGTTGTTACTAAATTATAATTTAAGGAAACTGTTAACACCATTTAATAAAGATAAAAATTCTCCCTCCTCCTACTAGCTATTTGCTTTAGTTATGCTCATAATTTTGTCAAAGTTTTATCCCAGTTTTGTGATAATTTCCATGAGAACACAATTAAACTTTTCATATCTGGTCTATATTTCCCTGGGTTATCATTCAGTATGGTGCTGTCTTTGCATTTAGTTTCCCAATTCAATTCAGAGTTAATAGAAAGGAAGAATGGTGACCACTGGAACTGCATTTTTAAAAAGAATTTAAAATGAAGCTTTACATTTCGAAGGAATTCTTTTTTTAAAATTTTACTTTTTATTAATTGTTTGTCTTTTTAACTCAATATTCTCTGTATTTACATTTCAAACGTTATCCCGTTCCCACCACTTCCATCCTTGCCCCTTCCACTTGCCTCCAGGAAGATGTTTCCTCTCCCAACCACCCTCTTCTACCTCAGTGCCCTGGCATTCCCCTACACTAGAAAAACAAGCCTTCAGTGGAACAAAGGCCTCTCCCCCCATTGATGACAGATAATGCTATCCTCTGCTGCAATGTAACAAGCCACGCTCTGTCTGCAGCACACATTCCCCACCATCTGTAGGCTGTCTAAGCTATTGCTGTCTTTGGGTTATGCTAACAAGATTTTTCTAGCCCATGAAACTACTGGTGCACAGCAGAATGCTTAGGCAAGTTACAGAAAACATTTTCAAATCAGCTAAATATTTAAAGAAAATAGAAACACTTTATTTGAAGTGATTATGTTTTCAAAGTAAGAATATTACAAGGTTTGATTCACCTTCAACGGCTGAATGAATAATTGCCCACTTTCATTACCTCCAATCTGTTTTGAAATTATTTCACATTTTGCCTCTTTTTCCCACCATAAGAGTTTACATGGACTTGATCACCTGTTCCTTCAGATTTCTATATTGTTTATCCTTCGTTTTGTGTTGCTTCTTTACCTGTTGCAAAGTACTTGCCCAATTTCCTATCCTTAAAAATGTATGTTTTTATTAATTTTTCATAAAATATATTTTGATCATATTTTCCCTTTATAACTCATCCAAGATTTTTCCCTTTTCCCCATTTACCACAAATCTTTCTGCTTTATTTTCTTTAGAAAATAGTCAAACAAACAAAACCAATGAAAAATGACAATGAAATAACAACATCACAAATACACAGCAAACTTACACACTCATAATAAACATCTGTAACAGAAACCACAAAAATAAAATTAAAAGATCAATGGCACCAATAATTGACTTAGTAACTATTATCCACATACATGTATATATATATATATATATATATATATATATATATATATATATATATATACACAAATTTTCCATTCTAGGTCTGTGCTATTCCACTCAAGGTAATTATTTTCTAGTTCAAACAGTTTATCTGTGGATATTATTTTTGGATTGATTGATTTCCACTTTTAGGTATTGCACTACTTTACTAATTTTTCCACTTCTTTTTGTATTTTCGTGTATATCTTTAATGAATTAATTTATTTCCTCTTCAACTATCTCTAACATATTTATTAAAGGCCATTTTGAAGCTTCCCTCTTGAGATGTATTTATGTTTCATTTGTTAGGGTCTAAAGAAGTAGAGTTCCTCGACATGCTTTCCTAGCTGTTGTTGATTGTACTTTTACTCTAGATTTGGATAATTGTTTCTAGGCACTGAATTCTAGAGCATAGAGTTCTCATGAAGCTGTGATGGCTATATGTTGCCTCATAAGAAATTCTTCTTGGATCCTGTTAGTTGAGGCCACTGAGTGTTCTTAGAAGAATTTCTAATTATTGGGAGCTGACATTTTAAGAATATGACTTGCTTAGAAAGGGGAGGAGCTCAGGATTACATAGTGTGGAAGGGGGTAAATTTGCTAGATATTTCTCATCATTTTACTAATAGTGATGAATTGCTTGGAAGACTAAAAGAAACAATCTGTGTACTGTGCTTTCAACTAACGTTCTCTGAGCTCTGGGAAAACACACAATACTATAGGATGCCTATGTTGTATACCTCTCACGAGTATCGAAGAAGAATGGGTATTCCAGCATGATCTGCTTAGTCCCTGGGGAATAAAGGCAGAGACTGAGGCAATCAGCTCATAACAGGTAGTCTTCAAGTCAGTGAGGATGGAAGTAATGAATTACATTTTGAAAAGAGGAGGAATGCTGTTTTTTAAAACGTTATTTAATCTTTTATTTACACACCAGATTTTATCCCCCTTCCAGTCCATCTCTGACTGTTCCACGCCAATGCCTCCTCCCCATGCCCTGTCTCCAAGAGGCTTCTACCCCCTCACTTTCTCCCATACCCCCATGCCACCAGACCTTCCCACTCCCTGGGGCATTCAGTCTCTTGAGGGGTAGGTGCATTTTCTCTATCTGAACCCAGACACAGCAGTCCTCTACTATATATGTGTTAGGTGCCACATAACATCTGGTGTATGCTGCCTGGTTGATGGCCCAGTGTCTGAGATCTCCATGTCCAGATTAATTGAGACTCCTGGTGCTCTTACAGGATGGCCCTACTTTTTCAAGCTTTTCCCTAATTCAACGACAGGGATCAGCAGCTTCTGTCCATTGGTTGGATGTGAATATCTGCATCTGACTTCTTCAGCTGCTTGTTAGGTAATTCAGAGGGCAGTCTTGAGAGGTTCCGTTTTCTGAGCACTTCATAGCCTCAAAAATAGTCTGAGGTCTTGGGGCTTCCCCTTGAGCTGCATCCCACTTTGAGCCTGTCACTGGACCGTCTTTTCCTTAGGCTCTTCTCCATTTCCATCCCTGCCTTTCTTTCAGACAGGAACAATTATGGGTCAGAGTTTTGACAGTGGGATGGCAACCCTATCTCTCACTGCTCTACAAGTTCCCTCTCCCCACTGTAGGGAATTTCAACTAAGGTCCCTCCTTTTGTGTCCTAAGAGACTCTCACATCCCAGGTTTCTGGTATATTCAGTAGGATCCCTCCACCTCCTATATCTTGCAGGTTGCCTGTTTCCATTCTTTTTGTTAGCCCTCGGGGCTTTAGTCCTTTTCCCCCACCCAATACCTGACCATGTTCTCCGGATCCCTTCCTTGTCCCTTTTCCCACTTAGGTTCCTCCCTCATTCCTACCTCCTGTGATGGCTTAGTCCCTTCCAAGTCAGACTGAGGCTTTCTCACTTGGGCCCCTCAGCTTGTTAAACCTTTTGAGTTCTGTGGAATGTATATTGGATATTCTGTACTTTTTTGACTAATATTCACTTAATAGTGAGTACAGACCTGTACTTTTTTGCAGGTCTACGTTAACTCACTCAAGATGATTCAAAACATAAAAGACTCCTTCATCTAGGAAATCTAGGACATAATTATAGACAAAATCTAAGAATAATTGAAATAGAGAAATGTTGTTTTTTATTATTTATTTAAAAGAAACTGACTTTATGAATTTTTTTAGAAATCTTGTATCAGCTGTTTTAAAATCAAAAATCCTAACTGTTCAATTTTACCACTAAAGACTCAGAAGCCAAATTGCTAGGGTGAAAACCTGCTCACTCAGAGAGGCAGAGACAGCACCCAAGTGACAAATGCCCTAAAGGAAATGGCCCTTTCTCTTCTACAGTATTCTAAATACCCTTCAACTCAAATATCTTCCTTTCTATTTCCAGTGTTTTCTTATGTTCACTTCCTGACTCTCTGTCAACTACTTTCTTGCTCTGCCTCTTGCCTTTTTATTGACTTTATTTAGTTTGTGCTTACAGAAAGTGAAAGGTATGTGCTAGGCTGGATCCACACTACATCTCCATGTTTACAGTAAGCAGAGAGCTCTCGGGTTAAAGGGCTGCTAGGGCTGAACCACAGGAAAAGAAGCTATTGACAGTTCACAAGCTTGGCTTTCACAATGTGATCAAGTGTTCTGTAACAAGGGAGAATGCGGATCTGAAGGTCTCTTACCTGTTTTGCTGGTTTACTTGCTTCTCCACCGGCTTGGCAATTAGCTGGCTGAAAATTATAAGGAACTAAATGCAACTTTTAGACTATTACAAACAGAAATGTGTTTGTTCTATTAAATACATGCAATAAGTTAATTTATTGAAACAACAGAATGAATAAATCTGTAAATTATACAGTGATAATAACCCCAAAATACAGGATCTCACCCATGGGATTAACACAACACAGTATGCAGTGTATTTGACACTGAGACTAGAAGATGTGGATTGAAAACATGTGACAGTATTTTTCTCTGTTAGTGTTCTAAGCAATTCATCATTTTTCTTAAAATGAGGAGAAATATCCAATTTATATTTGTAAGTATTATTCTTTTTCTTCATTTAAATCTCCTTTACCCATTTAAATCTCCTTTACCTAATTACAAGTCATTCAAAATCACATATAATTTTCATTCTGTTAAAGTTTTGGGTAAATTTTCTTTCTATTTCCAGATTTCAGGGGTAATTCCAGGTAAACAAATTATTGTCAGTTTTACAGATTTTAATCAATCACAGAGCTATTCTCTCTTTTATACTTTTTAGTTATACAACATAACTTTTCTATAGATATAAATGAACTACATTATAAATTATCTACTTACATTATTATACTTGAAAAATACAGTCATAATGTCAACCTGTTTAGGTACAGGTGCCTTCACCGCTTTGACATAGCTTCTGCAATGTCATTTAAAAGTGTGAACTATGAATCATTGATAATCACATGCACATATTTTAGTCAGCACTTGCTTAAGTATGTTAAATGTTGAATGACTAGATAAAAGAAGGTTAAAATAAAAAGTCATTCCAATTAAATTCTGTAGCACCTTCAAAAGTAGAGTTGAAAACTTTTATATTTCAAACAGGGATATTTGCATATTTAAACAGGGTATTTAAAGATGAATGTTAGTAGCTTTTCTCTAAAAATTTGCTTTTCCATGTGGAACAAAGAGACCGGAAATAATTGAATTATATTATATAATATTCAGATCTCCCATCCAGAAAGCCAAGAAAACTATCCTTGAGACCTATGCCAGAGGATGCATAAGCTATGCCACATGCTAATAGGCATAATATTAACGTGGCAACCTCAGTACAAAGCATATTTAATGAGTGACCATGTGAGTTGTTTTGATACAGTAAATGCTTAAGATAATAATCTTTTTTGAAAGGGTTGCTATAATTTTGATTTTTAAGAAAAATTTGCATATTTTAACATAACATGTCTTTAAAAATAAATAATAATTAGATCTTATTAATTAATTCTAGATATGCAAGATCCTACTTTTATACAAGTTAGATAATACAATTTTATATTCACTTTATAGATGTAGAAATTTGGGAATTAAACTTTTCCTCAAAAAATATAGAGTTAGTAAGCAATAAATTTCAGATCTAAAAATAGAAAGTTTTTGAACCACTTTTTCTGTGATACATGTAGCCACTGCCTCTCACCTAATTAGCTTCTTTTTGCAAAAGAAAAAAAAAGAGAAAAAAACAAAAAAAATGAACATCAACACAGGACACAGTGGAACAAAATGCAGAGAACAACAGCTCTTGGGGACCCTTGCTCCAATGGTTATAGCTACATCATATATATTTGCCATTTTGTCTGAAATAAAATTGCAGAAAACGGAGTAGAAAGCCTGGCAGAGCAAGATTATTAAAAAGTCTTCTGTGAAAGTCTTCCATGTATAATAGAACTGGAACTATATCAACATTAATGGATATGTTGATGTAGAAGAGGAAATTTTTCATGGAATTCTATTTCTATACCAAGAGCTACAGGCACCTACTGAGTAAAGAAAGAACAATTAGCCTCTCCCAGGAATGAGCCTCTTTAACAGCTGCTTAGTTCAGAGATATTGATGTTGAACCAATAAACATGCAAACAACAGAAATGGACTTAGCAATCTACATGTTTGTGAATATGTACAACAAATATGAGTAATAAATATAATCAAAGAGAAAGAGTCTTTCAGTGTGAGATTAGAATGTGGAAGGGTTTGAGGACAGTTACTGTGAGGAGATGAAGGGAAGAGTAGAGAAAACATGATATAATTCTGTATCATAACATGAACAAAAGGAAATAACAACAAGGTTAATTTTACAAATTGTAGACTTCAACAAAGAGAAAATGATTTTAAATAGTTTACAATTAAGTGGAAAATAAAATATAACTGAGTGATAATTAATATTAAATTAAAACATAATAAAAATTCAAAATTATATGCAGTATTCACACACATTTTCATTACTGTGCTTTTATATTCACTGTAGTCATAGAATAAATGGAGAATTATCATTTTGAAATAATGTATCATTATTGAATATATTAAATAATATAAAGTTCTGTTTAAGTAATAAACTCTAGATCTAAAAATAGGGCCAGGAGCTATTTGAATCATCCTTTTGTGATAAATGTAGCTACTGCCCCTCAGCTAGTAAGCTTCTTTTTGCAATAAAATGGAGATCATCACAGAACACAAGTGGATAAAATGCAGAGACCATCAGCTCTTTGGGACTTTGCTCCAATGGCTATAGCTACACTGTATGGATTTCCCATATCATGTCTTCCCTCCATTTCCTTCTTTAATCTCCTCACAGCAACCTCTCTAAATTATCATATAAAAGTAAAATTCTAAGTTGATACCAAATATTTGTGTATGATCAAGAGATGAAGAAGTGTGGAGAGAAATAGGTTGAAGTAACTTGATTTTCTTTTTACTCTTATAAAGACAATTTGTTATAAACTTGTTATGATCACTTTCAACCCTCAATATTTTGTATATCTGTATATCTGCATCACATGCCTGCTGATCACCTTTTTATTCAGACAAATCAGACAAATATTTCTCTGTCTTTAACCTCTAACACACACACTCTCTCTCTCTCTCTCTCTCTCTCTGTCTGTCTGTCTCTCTCTCTGTGTGTGTGTGTGAGAGAGAGAGAGAGAGTATGTGTGTGTGTGTGTGTGTGTGTGTGTCAATTTAGGTCTTGTGTAGAAAATAGCAACTTACATTTTACTGTGGGTAATGATTGGGGCAAGGACTTAGAACTATTCAAAGTTCTAAGAGTAAGTGACTTGTGTATTATGAACTCTAAATGCAAATCTATATTACCTACTCCAAGACTCAGGGACTATTATGGAAGAAGGACAGAAATATTGAAA
Organism: Micromys minutus; assembly: GCF_963924665.1. Taxonomy (NCBI): domain Eukaryota; kingdom Metazoa; phylum Chordata; class Mammalia; order Rodentia; family Muridae; genus Micromys; species Micromys minutus. The sequence continues at coordinate 38,444,148 of NC_137975.1, forward strand.
ACGAAGTCAAGTTTATGAAAAAATGTCATTTCATGTAGGAGAAAAACTAGTAAAACTATCAAAATATGAAGAAGCAAGATTGTCAGTCTTGCAGCAGAGCTGTTCAGACATGGAGCCAGCAATGTATAGGAAAGCAAAAGATATTAAGGTATAATTGAAACAAAAGGAAAAATACAAACATGTATCCAGTTGGATAAATGGTTGTGAACCTTCTAACTTCAGACACTTAGATAAGAAGAAGGGTATGAAGAAAACTGAAAAACACTATTAAGGATATAGACAACTTTTTAATGAATAAACAAGGTTGTTCAAAAAAAAGAAAGAATGTAGCATGAAGACATTGAATCAAGAATAACTGAATATTATACTTCATAATAATCATATTTATGGTATCAATTTCCAAGTATAAGTCAGTAAGTTTATATTTATGTTTTGAAACTATTTTAATTCATGAATATAGTTTATATATATTTGTTGGGTAAAAAATACATTAAATAAAACTAATATTAAATCACTTTACATGCTTGCAAATATATGAACCTAAAGTATTTAAAATCTATTACACTGTTTTTAACTATGAATCTCTAAACAGTTTAACCACAATGTTATATTTTATTTTAATTATTAGATTTATATGATGAAAATGCCAAAGATATTAAGTATTTATCCATATTCATAGTATAGGGAACATTTCACATTGTTAACTATGTAATAAAGTCATTAGGTTAAACAATATGGAATTTCTTATATGTTAAAATAGAATGATCATATATCACACATTGACACTCCTGAGTTTTTATGAAAAAACAGTAAATTAATATATAAACCCATACCTGCACTTGATTTTTTACTCAATACAAGGTATACAATATACTTAATTATTCATTAATGAATAAATTGATGATTGCAAAACGGTTGTGTGAACAATACAGTATTATTCTTTCTTCAAAATGAAAAAAAAAAAAAAAAAAACTACCACCATACTAAAGCAATAGGATGAAGAATGTAATTTTTTACTAGTTGAAATAAGCTAGAGAAATAATAGAAATAAATAAGATCAAGTTACTTATAAAATACAAAGTAATAAAGTTAAATAGAGATCGAATGATGGTTCATATAGTCTGGGTAGCAGTAAGACACAGACATATACTGAATAAATGTTGAAATTGTTAGACTGACTTAGCCCTGGATAGGAATGATTAGATTGGTTTATTTAAAGTTAAGATATTCATTCTAAATATGGGCAGGAGCATCCTATGGGCTTCCAGTGATAAAAAGAGAAGAGAAAAACTAAACACAAGCCTTTATGTTATTCTGTTTCTTTATGGCAGAGCTATTTAGGATCATCATCCTTTCTCAAAAAGATATACTATATTTTCAAATTTGAACCAAGATGAAATGTTTTCCTTAACATTTTTTTCAGGTATTGTATCATAACAATAACAAATCAAATTGATTTAAAATGATATTAAAGCACTTAACACTATAAACTCTTAGCATAGGTTTCATTGGGTCTCAGGTTTCATAAGTTTGGGTATGTTGTACATTTATTTTCATTGAATTTTAAGAAGTCCATTATTATTTTTTCTTTATTCTACCTCGGTTTGGTAATCATTTAGTAGAAAGTTTTTCAGTTTCTATATGTTTGTAGGGTTTTTTGTTTGTTTTGTTTTGTTAATTTTGATGTCTCCTCAGAGGATCTCCCAGAGTCATGCAGGCAGAGATGAGGATGCTTGCAGGTAAACATCAGACTGAGCACAGGGACTGCAATGAAAAAGCTAGAGAAAGGAGCAAAATAACTGAAAGATTTGCACCCTCATGGAAAGAACAACATCATCATTAGCAAAGGCACTGAGGTGGAAAGGATGATTGGGAGAGAGAGCACCTTCATGGAAACAAGTTGAGGGGGAAGAGGAAAGGGAAGGTGGAAGGGTATAACATTTGAAATGTAAATACAGAGAATATCAAATTAAATTAAAAAATGTTGTTGAAAGAAAACTTTATTTTGCATTTTGTGATTGTTTGATAGGATGCAGGGAGTTCTTGTAATTTTCTTGTATCTTTGTGAACTGATATATGGTCAGCTAGGACAAATTTCTGCAAGATGCTAAGAATAACGTATATTTACTCGAGTTTGGGTAAAACTTCTGCAGATATCTATTAGGTTATTTTGTGATATAACATTATTAGATTTTGCTATTGCTTTGTTTATTGTGCCTGGAAGACCTGTCTTTGGTGAGTGTAGTGTATTGCCTCTCCCATTATTAATGTATGAGGTGCAATGTGTTACTTAAACTTTAGTACTTATTATTTTGGAAATGTGTGTGCTCTTTGGTTTGGAGGATATCTATACATAATTAAGGTACAGGCATGGTAGTTTTCTTTTATGAAGATAAATGCCATTTTGCATCTCTTTGGATTATTTTCTAGATATATAAATAGCACATCAACTTCCTTCTTACAACCATTTACTTTAAGAAACCCATTTGAGAGAAATCAACAATATAGAAATGACCTTATCCAAACTGACTAAAAGCTACAGGAAGGATAATAGCACAGGAACACAGTGAAAGAGCTAGAGAAAGGACTGAAGGAGCTGACAGAGTTGGAAAACCCATGGGAAGAACACCATTATCAACTAACTAAGCCCACCACAGCTCCCAGAGACTAAAGCACCAACCAATGAGTTCACATGGAAAGATCCATGGCCTCAGGTGCATATGCAGCTGAGGTTAACATTCTCTGGCATCAATGGGAGAGGAGGCCTTTGTTCAGTGAAGGCTCATTTTCCCAGTGTAGGGGAATGCCAAGGTACTGAGGTGAGAGAGGGTAGTTGGAAGAGAGAACATCTTCATGGATGCAACGGGAGGGGGAGGGGGGTGTAATTGGGGGAAGAGAATAACATCTGAAATGCAAATGTAGAGAATATCTGATAAAAATATACAGAAAGAATATACAAATTAGCAAAATCAGAAATTAAAAAGAGACACACACAAAGGAAGTCAAAGAATAATTATGTTATACTTTAAAAAAATCTGTATTCCATAGTATTGGAAAATCTAGTAGAAATTAACAATTTTCACAGTAGATAACAACACTTAACAAAGTCAAGTCAGGATCAGAGAACTTAATTAAACTTATAAGTCCCAAGGAAATAGAAGCAGCTGTTTCAAGATGTTTGAGCAAACTGTAAACAATACGATTAAGATTGTATACTGGAAAATCTTGCCTGTAGTTGTGTTGTGCCTCAGCTCTATCACACACCTATAATCTAAGAATATCAAATTCATCTTCAGATTGTGTACTAGGAAAACCTGTTTCCAGCTGTAGTGTGGCCCAGCCCTAGTTTGTATCTTTATTTCAAGAAATTTGTCTTTACTTTAAATCAGTTTAAAGAAGTCATTCATAGGTCAAGAAGTGGAGCAAGCAACCAGTTTACAGGAGAATGAAATAGAAAAACACATAGAGTGAGAGGGATTTAGAAGGACAGATTGAAAGCTTTACAGGAAGTATAACCAAGGGACATTCAATTGGAGGTACTTTTAAAGTAGTGTGGACAAGAAGAATGGGCTTCTTCCTTCTGGGATGTGAGTTAGGGAGGAAGGTCAAGATCATGTGTTCTTTGCCATATCTTAGATAGTGTGCTTTCACCCCATCATCTGTTTCTTGAGTCTTAATTTTGTAAAATAGAGTCTTTGGATTTTATCTAAAAAAATAAAAGCAGTCATTGAAAGATTCTCAAGAGATAAAAGGCCAGGGCCAAATTGTTTTAGCACAAAATTCTACCAGATTTTTAAAGAAGAGCTAATACCAATACTTCTGGAGTATTCCACAAAATGGACACAGAGGGAACATTGCCAAATTATTTTTTTTACTCCACAGTAACACTAATACCCAAACAATAAAAAGATACAAACAGATATAGAATTATTGACCAATTTCCTACATGAATATTAATGCAAATACTCAAAAAATACTGACAAACTGAAACCAAGGATGGGTAAGGTTAGCGTAGTAAAAGAAAAAAAAAAGACCATCCTATAAAATAATCTACAAATGCCTACAATGCAACCCCCATCACAATCCCCAGCAAAATCCCCACCCAACATTTTATAGATGTTGAAAAGACAATAATTAACTTTATATTTAAAAAATACAGTAACAACTTATACAATCTCCTATAATAAAAGAACTTGCAGAGATATTACATCCAGATTTCAAGCTATACTACAAAGCTGTGTTAATAAAAACTGCATGGTACTTGCATGAGAACAGCAGTTGATAGATGATATCATATCAAAGACTCAGACACACATCCACACATTTATAGACATCTGTTTTTGATAGAGAAGCCAGAAATATACAATTGAAAAGAAGAAAAAAATCTTCAACAAATGATAGTGGTCTAACCGAGTGTAGGCATGTAGTAGTATGCTGGTAGGTCTATATCTATCATATTGTAGAAATTTCAAGTCCCAATAAACCCAAGTCCCCAATATAAAAGCAAAGACACTGAAACTGATAGAAGAGGAAGTGGGGAATAATCTTGAACACAGAAGTCAACTTCCTCAACAGAACACCAATAACATAAGCACCAAAATAAAACTGATGAATGGTACCTCATCAAAGTGAAAAGATGCTATGAGGCAATAGACACCATCTATAGAACAAAATGGCAGCCTACAAAATTGGAAATATATTTTTTATCAACTCCACATGTGACAGGGGATAAATACAATTATATAAAGAAGTCAATATACTATATATCAACAAATCAAGTATCATGAATTTGCAGGTTAATGAATGGACCTAGAAATCATCACGTGAGGATCCTGTTCATATACTTGTTTTTCTCCTACTTCCTTGATGTTGTAGAAAAAAAATGAAAAAAGAAGTCCAAGAAATAAAGAAAACAAAACCAAACAAAACAAAAATATTTACAAAACAAGAAAACTTTAACTATTTCCATGTTACATTTTGTTTTACATGTACTTTAGCTCATTGTAACTATTAAGTTTTCAAGGCATACTATCAAACCTTGAAAAAAATCAAGTACTGACTAAAGATATATTCATATAGTTTTATGTAAAAATTATGTTAAAATCTGGAAAAATAGTACTGACAAAAATGTATAATTTTAAGCAAAAAATGTTTAAAATCTGTACATTTATCTTTGTTTAGTAAAATAAAGTTGTTTTTAAAAAAATGAAAGAAGAATATAACATTTTCATGTTTGGGATGATTAAATAATTAGTTAGTAATAGAGACCATCAAACTACTATAAGATTTCTAAACTAGCCTTCAGATTTTATAAAAATACATAACCGACAGAAAAGTGTATTAGTTAGCTCTCGTTACAGGTCTTCTGTCCTAAGTAAAATTAAACTGATTATCATATTTCTCAACAGAGACAGAAAATAATATTTAAATATATTATTAGATAATTGCTTATATTTGAAATTATCTAACTTTTAAAGAGAGTTATTATGATGCTAATGGCATGAATACAGTGATCAATATTCTGAAGGGTGAGTGTACCAAAGACAAGTATCTGGAATCAAAGACAAGAAAATAAAAGGATATTGCTGTTCCATTTCTATTACTGGTGTTAGATTGAAGACAGAAAGAAAAGAAAAGAACACAGAAGCACTCTGTATGCCTTCAATAAAATATTTCTCAAGAGAGATGTTGTCAATTAGATGCAGTGCTGAAAGAAATAGAGATGGTTAATGATATAATGCAATTTAATTATATCTATGGCTGTTATGTGAAAATTTAGAAGTGTCTGTGATTAGATAAGAATATGTGCAGAACCACTTAGAAATTGGTTTTGCAGACTACGTGAGTATTGAGATTTCTAGAGATTATAGAACAGCTATTGGAGTGGTAATCCACACTCTCTGGATAGTTTCCTATTCCAGTTGAGATATTTAGGGATAGATGTTTGTGCCTATAGGTCATTAGAAAGATGTGAATAGTTCTTACTATTTCTCTGTACTTTCTTGCTTGAGGGAAAGAAGTATAGTGAAAGATGAATAGTTCTCCACATTTTAGGGGGGCAGTGATGGTAAAAAGACAGCTGTATCTAGAATTGTCATGAATCCTGGAAATGATTTTTGTACCTCCTCAGACTCTAAGCAGAATGATGTCAGTTGTGCCTAGCAAATAATAAATAAGGTATTCAATATACTTGTACATTTATTTTGATAATAATGTACTAATTTTTGGTATATTTATTTTTCTATCTATTGAGACATGGATTACTTATTACTAATGCTGCCCTGGACTTTTCTGTGACCAAGGACTGTCTTGCTATTTTAAAGCTGATTAAACTTACTCAGTATCTGACAATACAAGCTTGAGCCAACATACACAGCTTTAAGTCTAATATTAAGAAAATTATTATATAATTAATGCCTGTGCTTATTAACAGAGGTAATATAATTTTATTTAAAAGGAAAATTATGTTTATTATTATATCTGTATTCTCACATCACTGTTTTCCATAAATTTTTATTTCATATTTATTTCTTTTTTTAATTTTTTAAATTTTTAAATTTTTTAATTGAACAAGTTTATTTTAAAAAAACAAAGATAAATGTACAGATTTTAAGCATTTTTGCATAAAGGTATACAAATACATTTTTGTCAGTACTTGATTATTTTTAAAGGTTTGATAGTGTGCATTAAAATCTTACTCGTTACAGTGAGCATAAAGTACATGTGAAACAAGATGTAACCTGGAATTATTCAAAGTTTTCTTGGTGTGTAAAGATTAAGCATAACGGTTTTTCATTTTCTTTTTTTTTTTTTTTTTTTTGGCCTTTGTTTTTTCTTGAACGTCATATGGTCTGTGAGTTGTTTCTGGGGTGTTCAGAGCTTTCTGGGGTTGGTATCCAATTATCAGTGACTGCATATTATGTCTGTTCTTTGTGACTGGGTTATCTCTCTCAGGATGATATTCTCTAGATGCATCCATTTTCTTAAGAATTCCATAAAATCATTGTTTCTGATAGCTGAGTAGTACTCCATTGTGTGAATATGCCACAATTATTGTATCCATTCATCTACTGAAGGACATCTGGGTTCTTTCCAGCTTCTGGCTAATATAAATAGGTCTGCTATGAACATTGTGGTGCTTGTGTCTTTATTGTATGTTGGAGCTTCTGTGGGGTATATGCCCAGAAGTGAAATAACTGGGTCTTCAGGTAGTACTATATCCAATTTTCTGAAAATCACCAGATTGATTTCTAGAGTGGTTTTACCAGTATACAACCCCACCAGCAGTGGAGAAGTATTCCCCTTTCTCTGCATCCTCTCCAACATCTGTTGTCATCTGAATTTTTGATCTTAGCCTTTCTGGTTGGTGTGAGGTGGAATCTCAGGGTTGTTTTGATTTGCATTTCCCTGATGGCTAATGATGTTGAGCACTTTCTTAGATATTTCTCAGCCTTTCGATATTCCTCAGTTGAGAACTTTTTGTTTAGTTCTGTACCCCATTTCTTAATAAGGTTGTTTGATTCTGTGTTGTTTAACTTCTTGAGGTTTTTGTATACCTTGAATATTAGGCCTCTATCAGATGTGGGGGTGGTAAAGATCTTTTTCTAATCTGTTGGCCACCGTTTTGTTTTTGGATGGTGTCCTCTCCTTACAGAAACTTTGCAATCTCATTTGTCGATATTTGACCTTATAGCACAAGCCATAATGGTTCTTTGTGAATTTCACATCAAATACCCCAATACTACTCTTCTCCCATTCACTTCATACTCACCCTATACCATTTCAAACCTCTCCCTAACAGAGAAAAATAGATCTTGATGCTGTAATGTTACAGTGTGTCCTGAAGTATATCTTTCTGTTTACACTTCGTTGCTTGCAAATGTTCATAGTCAGGTATGAGGTCGCAGGCTTCTGTTACCCCAGCAACAGTGGAGCCTCTTTGGGAGTACCCTTTTGATATTCTACTGTTGTCCTGTGTTGTGCAAAGCCTGCGATTTTTGATCTGGAGGCTGGTTCCTTCATGTGCACTCTAAGTTTATCAATGGTGTAGATGTCTGCGTGGCTGACTTCACTGACGGCACTGGAGATGTATCTGAACTGGTCTGCCCATTGACTCTCTTTCTCCCACACCCTCAGAGCTGTGACTTCTAGACACCAGAGACAGATCTACCCTGAAACAAGTCCCACTCTGCAGAGTGTTGTAGCAAGTGAGGGATAAGGCAAGTTCTCCTATTTCCATGGAATAAGGGACAGATCTCTTGCCTTCCATTGGTGGCAAGGGAAAAGGGTGGAATTATCCCTCCCTCGCCAATTTTGCCCCATGCCAGACAATTTGCAGGACAAGCTATTCCGTGTTTGTGCCCTCCAGACCTGCTCACTCGCAGACCCACCATGCCACCAGAGTCAGCTACACTTTGCATTTTCTGGCTGGCTCACGGTCCTGACAGCCATGAAACCTTTCAGAATCCAGTCTCCTGCGTGCTTCAGGTGGTAGAGGGCAGGATCCACTCTTCTACTCTCCCGTCCGCAGGGCCAGATCTCCTACCTGCTGCATGTGGTGAGTTGCTCCGGGAAGGAAAGGTATCTCTCTTTTACCCCATGTTACCTCACAAGAGATGAGTAGTAGGGCCCGGTCTCCCAAGCTCTTACCTCAGGCATTGGCTTTCCCACACTGCCATAAAGAGGAGTAGCAGAGCAAGCTAAGTACAGAGTAAACTCTCCTGCATTCATGCTCCCAAGGACATCGCTCCCATGATGCACTGCTGAGGGGTGGGGCTGGTTCACCATAGCCTTCAGGCATCAACATTCCTGGTTGGTAACCTTTGATGGTAATGTAGTTTGCCTCTACATACCAAGATGTGGTCCCTGGTGACAGCACAGGACAGAACGATGGCCCTAGGTGACATTGCTGGTTACTCACATTATGCTGTTCTCATTACTTTTGAGTCTCTACTTGTGTCTTTCTTCACTGTGCCCACATCCTTCTGTTTCTCTTTCTTTTTCTTTCCCCACCACTTGCTTGCTACTCTCAGAGGCACCCCTGGTCCTAGAGTGTCTAGGTTCATCTCAGGAGTGGTCTGAAGAGTGTTATGGCCCACACATGCTGCAGTACGGCATCTGAAAGGTGTCAACTCTGACTTGGTCTACTCCCCAAGGTCTTTGCAGTGTCCAGTACAATTGAAAGTCACGTCAGCCTAGCACCTCACTTAGCCCGCTTCAGTAGTCTCATGCACGTGTTGTTGGTGTCCAGGTCCCACAGGAGAATCTTGGTTCCCGGTATGGTTCTACTAGTCTCTGGCTGGCTCAAGGTCCTGGAAGTTGTAAGAGCGTTTGCAACCTAAGACTGATAGTCTTCTCAAGCTTGCTTTCTTCCGGTAATGCTAGACTAGATGTTCATAGGACAGAACACTTTTTAGACATTAGCGTCCCTCCTCTCTGCTACCCACTGATGCCTATGTGACACAATAGCCAACTTGTAATGCTTCTAAGGACAAGTTTATGAATTTTAATTATTATTTTCTCCATTATTCCTCTCCTCCTAAAGCCTCCCTTTTTTCTTTTTCTCTTTGATTTCAAATTAAAACGTTTCTTAGTTAAATAATTTTATACCTCAAAATGACTCAATAATTATTACTAATAACAGTAATAATAATAATAATAATAATAGTTATGATAAAATGAGTAAGACTAATTTACACAGAAGAAACTAAGAACTATTTTGTACATAAGAAAGACAGCAATAGAAGCTGAGTTTTGATCATCAAATTCATATATTATCATTTAACTATCTGCTTTAAAAATAGCCAACTAGTATCTTACTTTTAGCAAAAACAAAAGAAGTAAAGAAAAATCAAAAGGAAAGACAGGGGAAAAAAAGAATAAAAACTGTTGTTCTGAATCCTAATACGTCTAAGAATTCAAGATGAGTCTCTAATAACGTTTTTATACATAAAATATTCTACATAATAAAGTTTAAATAAATTATATCTTACCAATTAATTTATGTTCTTCAGTGTTCCAACATGGAAATACATAAATAAATAAATAGAAATTTTTAAAACATAATTATTGTCCCTTCCTACTGTGGAAAGCAATTCTCATTTTCTATTCTGTAAATATGTGTAAGGAAAAATAAGATGCAGCTCCACTAAAAGCAAATGTTCAGCAGAGGGAGGAAAAAACATAAAGTGAATATTTTAGTTGAACCTAACTGACAGTGACTTATACAGCTCATGATTCACCGACGCATTTTAGAAAATTGTAGCTGCTTTTTCAGAATACCCTAGAAGGTTGATGTTAGTAGAGAGAGAGCATTTTGTTTATTGCGTTGCAATTTTAATCGTTGTATTCTCCCTGCGTGATGCTGCCCATAGCAGGTGCTATGCCACAATTAATGCAACTAATAATGACCTTTAAGTAAGGCTTTGGTAGGCACAGGCACTTTACATGTATAATCTAATTTAATTTAATCACCACATCAAGCTACTTTTATTAGAACTGCATAAGTAATGAGGAAAAGAGCTGTATCTGAATACCAGGGACTTTGCCCCCACAAGCTGTTTGGCATCAGGCTCTCCAGTTCTGGCATCATTAGGGTCAGAAAGAGGTCAGAGAATGTTCTAAACTTGATAGAGTATATTCTATTGTGCTTTTTGCCTTCTTGTTTCATAGCATTTTACATTTTATTATCTTAGTTCCCAAAGCTACATTACTGTTGAACTTCATAGGACATTTCATTATGATAATATTCCATGATTAATAAAATGAATTAGATATGTATATGTCCAACATTTTTTTCACATAATTGTGTTTCATTATTTGGGTAGATAAAAATATATGTACATAAATATATTTAACACCATTTAAAGAGAACAAGGCTAAAACATCGAAAAGAGCAAGAGGAAGATGTTTAGGGCAGGATTTGAAAAGAAAAAAGGGAGACAATGATGTAATTAAATTATTATCTCAAAAATGTTTTAAAGAGTATTTTAATATAACTTGTTTTGGAAGAAAATGACAGTAAACCCAGTGTTTAAGAAGTGAAGACAAATCTGGAGGTCAAGGTTAAACTCCAATATGCAGAACTGTAAAATCAAACTGGTATATCTGAGAAAATTCCAAAGCAAAAAAAAAAAAAAAAAAAATGAAAAAAATGATTAAACACGTAAAAACTTAACAATATTTAAATTACTATTTTTAATTTTTATATATTCATATTTAAGAAAAGCAAAGAACGGTGGTCACAATATGTAACTCCTAAAGTTTCATTTGTTACATGTATTTAGTTTGCTCAAGTGGGCAGCAGTAAGTTTTACCTGTTGGGCAATCTCACAGACCTCCAATTAAAAACCCATATGCTACAGCAAGCTCATCTAAGGTAAATTCACTACATTCTCTTTAATAATATAGTTGAAATTCCAAAAAACTAATACAAATTATATGATTCCATGTAAATATGGGAGCAGTCACATTATTGTTAGACTGTGAAGGGTCAACACAAAGGCGGTTATTCTTTAAGACTTTCTTGTGGAAATAAATTGTTCTATAAAGTACTGGGCTGCGTGTAGTGTAGATTATTTACTACTTAAATGATTTTTAAAGGTCCCTTTGATTAACTAAACATAGTGCAATGTTTACTGTGTATTGATATATATGTATATATATGTATATATGCATATATATATATATATATATATATATATATATATATATATATATACACTTAATATGAAGGAGGGCATTTTTATGTAACTACATAATGGAAGACGTTTAAGGAGAAGTAAACAGCAAAGCAAAGTAAACAATGTAACAAAGAGGGAGTGACTGTAACAGTCTAAACTTTTGGTAGAATTATTACTAGCATCAAAACCCTATAATATATTTTATTATTAGCAATTGTTTTCTCTTCTTAGGTTAATTAATTCATCTTATTAATTAACTATACTTTCTTCAGCAATTAGCATCTTATTGGAAAGAAGTATGTTCCCATTATTGTCTCTAGGGGTAACTTTTATGTGCCTGAAGTAATTGTAGTCTCAGACGATGACTGTCTCCCTCTGCTAGCTTAGGCCTGGTCTTGAAAACTTCTAGCCTTAATGTCATCTTATCAAGGCAGATAATATTTTCAGCCACTGAGACTTACTGTTGGATGAGATCACCCTTCTGTTTCTTTTTGAACTATGGCTGGCTGGTTCAACTCAGCTGTTTTGCTCTAACTCTTCTCCAAGCTGATTCAATCTGGCTTCTCTTAGCTTCTTACACAATTGCTCTGATTGGCCTCAACGGAACTCTAGCAGTTTTTTAAATCTTCTGGCTCCTTCTCATTCTCTTCAACTGCCTTTGTTGACCTGCACTGAACAGCATGAACTCACAGAGAAACTCAACTCTTCTGTACTGTCCCCACTGCTTTGACTTCCAACTCACTGAACAGAACCCACTGAGAACAACCCACTGATTATCCCTGCACTGCCCTTAGTTTCCCTTGCAATGTGCTGTTTTCATGAGAGCTGAGCATATCCTAGCTCTGACATGTTTTATCAAATCTTTCTCTGATTCATCACTTTGTCAGCCCCTCAATCAGACATCTGAAATGTAAATACAGCGAATATCCAATAAAAAAGAAAGAAAAGTTATTTTAATGAAAACTTGTTTCAGTAAAATGGAGAGCCACTGAGAATAATTCCCAACATCTTTCCTAGACCTTCATATGCAAATGAACCTCTGTGCATATATAACCTCACAGACCTCTTGTGTAGGACACGTGAGCATGCGCACACACACACACCATATATATATATATATATATATATATATATATAGAGAGAGAGAGAGAGAGAGAGAGAGAGAGAGAGAGAAAGTTAAATATTTATCACATGCAAGCATGATCTCTCTGTTGGGCCATCTCCAAGTGAAGAATATAGATGATTAAGTAAATATTTATGTATTCTGATTTTACATTTGTATCAATTTCTGTTAGTTGAAAGCCATACCAAACTCAGCCATAAAACCTGTGATCCACAATCTTTTTAGCCTTTTTAAAAACACCACTTCTGTGGCAATGGTGCTTCAAATCTCTTTATTCTTTCCTATAAAATTTCACAAGCAAAGCCTCCATTTTCTGCACTCTTTTCAATATTATCTTCCAAGCTTCTAAAGACATCCCACAGAGCTCTTAACATCCCAATTGCCCTTCTAGCTTAAAGTTCCAAAGTTTTTCCACAGTCTTTCTCAAAACATGGTCGGGTTGCCACAGGAATACCCCACTATGCTGGCAGCAATTTGTCTTAGTCAGGGTTTTTATTCCTTCACAAAACATGACCAAGAAGCAAGTTGGGGAGGAAATGGATCATTCAGCCTACACATCCTACAGTGATGTTTATCACCAAAGGAAATCAGGACTGGAATCCAAGCAGGTCAAGAAGCAGGAGCTGATGCAAAAGCCATGAAAGGATGTTATTTACAGGCTGGATTCCCATGGCTTGCTCAGCTTGCTTTCTTATAGAATCAGATATATCAGCCCAGGGATGGTACCACTTACAATGGGCTGGGCCCTCCCCCCTTGATCACTAGTCGAGAAAATGCTTTACAGCTGGATCCCATGGAGGCATCTCCTCAACTGAGTCTCCTTTCTCTGTGATAACTCCAACTTGTATCAAGTTGACACACACACAAAAAAAAAAAAGCCAGTACACCTCTAGAATGTACTTGAGACCTGGGAGGTGAGAGACTCTCAGGACTCAAAGGGAAGGACCATAGATAAAATGTCCTACAGTGGGGAGAGGGAACTTGTAGTGTCTACCTCCAGCAGAAAGACAGGACATCAAGTAGAGAGATAGGATTGTCATTCCATGGTTCAATACGCCTACCCAGAATTGTTCCTGTTTTTAAAAAAAAGCTTCAGGGACAAAAATGGAGAAGAGATTGAGGAAAATGAGTTGAAATGACAGGTCCAAATTGGGATCCAGCTCAAGAGGAGGCTCCAAGGCCTGACACACTTATTCATGTTATGGTGTGTTTGCAGACAGGAACATAGCTTATACGCCGTCCAAGAGGACCAAGAAGCAACTGAAAGAGATAGGTGCAGATATGTATACCTAACCAATGAACAGAATCCAAGTACCCCTATGATTGAATTAACGGAAATCTGGATGAAGTTAAGGAAGAGGGTGACCACGTAGGAAGATTAGCAATCTCAACTAACCTGCATGCCTGAGATCTTTCAGACACTGAACCACCAACCAGACAACATATACCAACTGATATGAGGTCTTGCACACATACAGCAGAGGACTTCCTGGTCTGGACTCAGTGAGAGAAGATGTGCTAAACCCTTGAGAATCTGAGGCCACAAGAAGTGGGTAGGTAGGTTTAGTGGAGGTGGGACAATCTCTTGTAGACAGAGGAAGAGGTATGGGATGATGAACAGTCAGAGGGCAGGCCAGGAAGGCATAACTTGGACAGTAAAAAAGGATTAAATAATAATAATAATAATAATAATAATAATAATAATAATAAACTGTTAACTATGAGATATGAATAAATATGTAATGGAACCAACAAACCAGTTCTTACCCATTTTAAGTATTATAAAACAGAAAAAAGAATGCCAATTACATCAGGGTATTTTTAAAATTATTTTATTAGATATTCTCTATACATTTCAAATGTTTTCCCCTCCCCTCTTATCCTACTTCCTCTCCACATGCTTGCATGAAGGTGCTACTCTCCCAGTAACCCTCTCCACCTCAGTGCTTTGGCATTCTACTACATGGGAAAATGTGCCTTCACCTGACCAAAGGCCTCTTCTCCCATTGATGCCAGACAATGCTGTCCTCTGCTACATATGCAATTAGAGCCATGGGTCTTTCAATGTGTACACATTGATTGGAGTTTTAGTCCATGGGAATTCTAGATGATTTGGTTGGTTGATAATGTTGTTCTTCTCATGAGGTTGCAAAATCATTCAGGTTCTTCAGTCCTTTCTCTAGCTCTTTTATTGGTGTCCTCATGTTCAGTCCAGTGGTTAGCTACAAGCATCCTCAACAGTATCTATATGACTCTGGCAAAGTCTCTGAGGAGGCATTTATGTATGGTCCCTGCCAGTAAGCACTTCTTGACATCAGCAATAGTGCTTGGGTTTGGTGGCTGCACATGGGGTAGATCGACAGGTAAGACAGTCTCTGAATGATCTTTTTTTTTCTTACCTGTTATAAGTATTAAAAAACAGATGAAAAATGCCAATTACATCAGTGTACTTTAATATTTCCCCATCATATAAGCTGTAATTTTATTTAATAACATTCAGAGTTCAACATTAAACGATTCTATTGTTGCTCTTTACCGATCAGATACATTGGTCCTCAGAGGTAAATGATCTGTATACAGCATTACAGTGGAAGTCAGTGAGCAGATAAGAAAGTTAAAGCCAATTATAACACTAGTCATTTCAGAAATATTGAGATTTGGAATTGTGTAGTGTCAGAATATGAACCAGTAATTACGTGTTGGTAATGCTGAAAGCCTTGAAACTCAGCCAATTTTAGTTTAGTGATATTTAGTAATACTTTTATGCCAGTATTCACAAAATATTTCTAAAGATTTTCTTAATATTTCTGACAAGCAAATTTAATAAATATGCTTTTTTTAGATTCCAGGATATTTATTTTCAGAAGTGTATTTGCTGGCATATACTTTCTGTTTTTTTCTTTATATAAATTTTTATATAAAATAAATCTGCTTTTTACTGACTAAAAATTTCTTTGGATTATCTTCCATTGCTATACAGCAATGTTTTCTATTATAATATGAGATAGTTTATTATTTGTCTATAATTTTACAACACAAAAGTAAGTTATTGGTTACTGTTGGCAATTACATGAATAAATGAGTGATTATGTTCAATGAAGATGATGCATGTTACATAGTTCTTTCAAAATATATCATATTAATAGAAATTGCATATTCAAGGAAACTTTATAAACTTAAAGGCTTATTAATGTGTAGTCAAAGGTTTGTTTGTTTCAATGATATTAATTTTCATTAAATGTAAAATGAATCTTAGATATAATTCTAGGCTAAATATAACTTATTTGACTATTAATATAAAATATTTTCTAAAAACACTGAATATATAGTTATTTATTCATGAATATTTCACATACAATTGTGAACACATGATTTTAAATAAATGACATTAAATAAATAAATATGACCTAGAACTATGTAAGTTTCATGTTAACAGATTTGTACCATTTCACAAAACCCCTAAAGACTACTAATGAAACATGTTTCTAAAGGACTATATTCATGTATATATACTACAATTTTACAACTGGTGAAATAATCTAAGTTGGACAAATATCCAAGTATACATGTATTATATAATGGAAATATCTCTAAGGGGAGAAATGAAAAACAATTTATTTCATTTTTTAAATATCATAAAGTAAATTTACAATTTTTTTCTTTTCTTCCTCCAAACAATCTTATATACTTCTTGCTTCCTTTCAAGTGAATGACCTTTTTGGTCATTAACATTTTATGACACATACATGTATATACATACATATGTTTAATAATATGTATACTTACATAAGGTTATGTGTGCATGTACATATGTGTATGCATACATTCCTAAATACATAAATATCCCTTACTTGGTATGTATATCATTATAGCTGATCATCTGGTATTGAACAACCAATTGACGTGTTCCTCCTCCACTATTTCTCCTTCTCCGAGGATTCCTTAGACATGTATATTTGGTTTGTGTAGGCTTGTCACTTTGCAGGCTTTCCCCCAACACTCTCATTTTTGTAACTATTTTCTGCCTTATGACAGATAAGTGATGTTGTTATTCTTCTAGTTTTAATAATAAAAAATGTTGAGTTTCAGAAAAGCTGTGTTTTATCCAAAGTTATGAAATAATTATATTTAAAAATGTATATATATATATATATATATATATATATCTTACTCTAACAAAAGTACACTGTATTCTCTCCCTCACTTCACTTCTTTACCATTGGAGCACATGTAAAATCCTGAACATGATAAAGCTCTCAGCACAAATAAATGGTCCCTATTTTCACTCAGTCCTATGAAATTGACCCACCAGTGTGATGAATACTTATGACTGACAGAACAGAACTGAATCCAGCAAGCAGTCTTTTAAGGATCATCTACTGAGATCTTTTCTACACTGTTACTCATGTCAGAACTATCTTAATGTTGAAGAAGCACTGGAAATAAGCATCCCAGTTTTAAAGTATCGTATGTTCCCGAGAACACAGAAGGAAACACAACTCAGACAAAGGAGTCAACACTCATAGAGGAAATGATCCTACCAAAGAGTACATATGGAAGGACCCCTGGCTCCAACCACATATCAGTCAGAGGATAGCTTTGTAGGGCATCAGTGGCGCTTGGTCCTGTTTATCCCCAAGTGTAGGGGAATTCCAGAGCCAAGAGGCAGAAGGGAGTGGGTGGGGGGCAAACACCCTCATCGAGCAAGAGGATAGGGGGTGATATAAGGGGTTTCTGGAGGAAAAACCAGGAAAGGGGATAATATTTGAAATGTAAATAACAATAATATCTAATAAAGAAAAAGGAAAAAGAGAAAGATTCTGACAGATTCAATGAGGGTGAGATAAAGAAAAGGCTTCCCTACATAGAGTTTGTCTTATTGAAATGTCTTCATGCTTAATTCTAAAAGATGAGTTTTGTCATGTCTTATTCTGTGAATATTAAGAAAATTATGTGAAAGACTAACAACATTTTGTCTGGTTTTGGATTTTTGAAACAAATCATTGAAACTTTAAGAAGATGTGAAAAATCTTGTAATTGCTTGTGGGCATTTAAATTTATTCTTTTAATCTTCAAGTTGCCATGAGAAAAAAAATCAGAATCATTAGAAAATTACCTCATTTGTCCAAGGATGTGACTGACTTATATTCAAGAAGACATGGCAACATGATGGAATCACTTCAATCCTTATAAACGGTTACTGTCTTACAGAACACTGCATTCTCTTATGGATACTTTTGGAATTTTTGGTGAGCATCTATAAATATGCTTATATCTTTGTAATTTTGTTGATTATATAAAATACATGTCATCATTTTCCAAAGAAATACATAACATTGTAAAAATTAAGAATTTACGATTATAATGAAATTAAGACTTAAAAAAATAGTATTGAGAATTATTCTTCCAAATAATCTAATTTAAAAAGTAGATGTTTGCTTCCTAAGTATCATTAACTTGTTAAAATAGCTGTATCTTTCTAATAAGTGTATATAAATATATAGAAGTAGACAAAAGCAAGTATGACTAATAGATAATTGTTTCTGTGGGGTTACTTTATATGGACAAGTAAAGGTTATCAATATGATAGTTTCAAATGAGTATACAAAGTCATTTACCACTTCCCAAATATTATCCAGGTCTTTTGCCCCCTTCCTCATCATTCTGTTGATTTTTTCTTTAGTTTTAGTCTTCACACGTTTTGAGCCTGCCTCATATTAACATATTTATAGTTTATGCTATTTTATATCAAGCAAGATGATATTAGTCTTCTTAATAATAATGTTGGCCAAGCACCATGTTTGTGGTTTTGTTAAGATTTTTTTTAAATATAATTCCATAGTATAATTTAATGTGGGAATATTTCATAGTCCTTATGCTTTTGTGTTTTTGTTGTTGTTCTTTACATATTTGCTGTTTTAATTATTGTAACTGCTTGAGATAACTAGGTAGCTTGTGTTCTTTCTGTACTTTCATATCAATTATAGGATGATAATTTCCAATTCTGTAAAGAAAATTATTGGTAGCTTTTACAGCTGTGTGTTTCTATATAGCATTTTCAAAGAGTTTCCAGGTAATCCTTCATTTTAATTCTTCTTTTATCCTGATCTCTAATCACCAGCACAATGTAACCCACTCTTTACCATAAATATCATTTATAAAATCACTCTATTCTGGACATAGATCTTCAACCAACACCTATTCTAGATGGGAGCCAAGTGTTCTACTATTGAGCTGTGGCTCCATTTATTGTTATACTTTGCTGTATATATATATATATATACATATATATATATATATATATATATATACATATATATATATATATATATATATATATATATATATATATAATTTCAGAAACAGTCTTACTAAGTTGGCTATTTAGCTCTCAAATTCAGTGTTTTGCCCAATAAACCTTTGAGTCTGCAATCTTCCTGAAAGACGCTTGAATGATGAGCACATAACTCAGGCCATATTTCTGTTTTTTTTTTTTTTTCTTGTTTTTGAAAATATGAACATGTATGCCTTCATAATCTTTCAACTTTCAGTGACTGCATTTGAAAAATTCTGAATTCTATGTTAAAATCATTTCAAGTTTCTTTCTGCTTTCTTCAGTACCACACACACCTTCAAAAGTTAGTTACTCCCTAGTTGACAACATTCCAGTAGAAAGGTATCCGAATAGTGACAACCATAGTTGATGATTTTACAAAAAAAAATAATAATAAGACAACTAGCTGTTGCAAGGGATAGGTTCACGAAGAGCCTACTTTCTGAGATGGGCTGGCCAATCCTGCTACTATCTGAGTACTGAGTCGACTAACCAAACATTCACACCATCTAAAACCTGCTTGACCTTGAATAGGAGCCAATGTTGTAGAAATATCTGGGAAAATGCCATTGCCACAAAAGAAGAAAACCTGAAGAATGGCTGTGAGCAAAGGAGTCTCAGGTTTAGGCTGGTATTTATGGTGCTTCAAGAGCAGAGGCCTTGAGCCAATGACTCTAGGCAATGAGTATTTGCTTTGTGGGTAAAAAAAAAAAAAAGAGCAAAATCAGACATACTGAGAGTAATACATTGCAGTTTTCAGGGCAGTAATGGAGTGATAGGAAGGACAAATGATGGATAAGTGCTTGTGCTGTAAAGTGAGACTGAGTTATGACTAAGACCAGAGGCTGCTCATAGAGGTCATGCTGACATCTGCCTGAAGCCATGTTAGTATCTGTGCCCTATGCTGTTGTTGTAGACGATTTCTGGATTCATTCTTCTGTTTAATGAATGCAAGGAACCTGTGTTACCACCAGAGCACGTGCAGATGTCCATGATCTATGCCACCAAATAAGGACAGGTTGATGCCCAAGGACTGTGATGACACCTAGGTAGATCAAGATGTGAATAGTCTGCACTTCCACCTGAGGATATGGTAATGTTCATAGTCCATGCCACCACTAGAGGTCATTTTGTAACCTATTCTTCAACCTCATCCAGGGTGTGTAATGATGCTGGTGGCCGATGTCTCATCTAGAAGAGCAGTGCTGAGAAAGTTACGGAAGATAGTTGAATAAGTCTGTGGGAAGTATATGGAGTTCTCAGTGATTATGTATTGATGACATAGACAGAGTCTCAAAAATGACTGTCATGACAAAAACATCTGTTGCTTAGAAATATGGAAAAAGAAAAGCCTTTCTTTAGCCCAAGTTCACAAATTTATGAGTGATTGACTTTTTGTATAGAAACTGTATGCTGGAATCTCCCCCTGCTAAGTGTTTATAGACTAAAATTTCTCCCCAAGAAAAATCTCACACTTTGACTAGTTAACTCCTACTCCTTACATTACAGATAAAATACATACATAAATATTTATATGTGTGTTTCTCCTTTCCTTAGTGTCTATATGTTAGGAATGATTCCCATTGCTATGAAGAGACAACAGGACAAAGGCAACTCTTATAAAGGATAACATTTTTTTAAACTTTATTTTAAAAAACAAAGATAAAAGAAAAAAAATTAAATATTTTTGCATAAATGTATACAAATACATTTTTGTCAGTGCTTGGCTTTTTATTTTTTTAAGGTTTGATACTCTGCATTAAGGTCATACTAGTTACAATGAGCAAATGTACATGTAAAACAGGATGTAACCCAGAATTAGTTAACGTTTTCTTGGTGTATACAGATTGAGCAAGACTGTTTTTTTTTTTTTTTTTTTTGTTTTGTTTTGTTTGTTTGTTTTCTTTTTTTCTTGAACTTCACACAGTCTGTTAGTTGTTTCTGGGGCAGTCCGAGCCTCTGGAGTTAGCATCCCACTATCAGTGACTGCATATTATGTCTGTTCTTTTGTGACTGGGTTATCTCACTCAGGATGATATTCTCTACATACAATCATTTTCTTACAAATTTGGTTAAGTCATTGTTTCTGATAGCTGAGTAGTACTCCATTGTGTAAATGTACCACAATTTTTGTATCCATTCATCTACTGAAGGACATCTAGGTTCTTTCCAGCTTCTGGCTATTATAAATAGAGCTGCTATGAACATTGTGGTGTATGTATCTTTGTTGTATATTGGAGTGTCTCTGGGGTATATGCCCAGAAGTGGAATAGCTGGATCTTCAGGTAGTACTATGTCCAATTTTGTGAGGAATCGCCAGACTGATTTCCAAGAGATTTTATCAGTTTACAACCCCAGTAAAAGTGAAGAAGTGTTCCTCTTTCTTCACAACCTCACCAGCATCTTCTGTCATCCGAGTTTTGGATCTAAGCCAATCTGACTGGTGTGAGGTGGAATCTCAGGGTTGTTTTGATTTGCATTTCCCTGATGGCTAAGAATGTGGAGCACTTCCTTAGATGTTTCTCAGCCATTCAATATTCCTCAATTGAGAACCTTGTGTTTAGCTCTGTACCCCATTTTTAAATAGGGTTGTTTGATTATCTGGTGTCTAGCTTTTTGAGTTCTTTGTATACCTTGGATATTAGGCCTCTATCTGATGTGGAGTTGGTAAAGATCTTTTCCCATTCTGTTGGCTGCCGTTTTGTTTTCTTGACAATGTCCTTAGTCTTACAGAAACATTGCAATCTCATTAAGTCCCATTTGTTAATCTTTGACCTTAGAGCTTGAGCCATTGGTGTTTTGTTCAGAAAATTTTCTCCTGTGCCTATGTGTTTTCCCTACTTTCTCATCTAATAGTTTCAGTGTATCTGGTTTAATGTGGAAATCTTTGATCAACTTACACTTGAGCTTTGTACAAGTGGATAAGAAAGGGCCTATTTTCATTCTTCTGCATGCTGAGTGCCAGTTGGACCAACACCGTTTGTTGAACAGGCTGAAAGGACAACATTTAATTGGGGCTAGCTCACAGGTTTAGAGGTTCAGGCTATTATTATGGCAGGAAACATGGCAGTGTCCAGGCAGGCATGGCACTGGAGGATCTGAGACTTCCACACCTTGTTCCAAACTAAAACAGGAGAAGAGTGACTTCTAGGCAGCAAGGAGAATCTCTCGAAGCCCCATCCCACAAGGACACACTTGTTCTAATAAGGCTAGGCCAACACCAAGAAGACACTTTCCTGAGAGTGCCACTTCACGGGCAAGCATATTAAAACCTTCTTCATTTCTACATCACCACAGTCACATCATGTAGGGTATAGCATAAGACATGAAAAGTAAGCTAGGAAAAAATGTTCTTCATGGCTTCTGCTTAAGTTCCTGCATTCAGGTCCCTGCCTTCAGTTCCTGCCCCAACTTCCTTCCGTGACTGATTATAACCTAGCTGTTTCTCTTATAAAGTAACTGCTTTCTCAATAGCTTGGGATTTGTCCGTGTTTTATCACATCAAAAGGAATCTTACAAAGACAATATCCATCTAAAACAAAGAATATATTGTAATATTTAACTTCATTATTGGTAATGTTTCATAAGTCTAAAAATGCTATTTATCTTGGAGAAAACTCCGTGCACTGTTGAGAAGAACTGTAACTTTTTTATTGGATATTCTATAGATGTTTAGTAAGTCCATTTGATCTATATTGCATTGAATTCTCAAGTATCTTTGTTTTAAGTAGAAGAGAAAATAAGAAAAGATGGAAGGTATAGATATCATAAGTATATAAATAAAATAAAAACATAAATAAGAAAAGATCCAACAACATTAGATTTGAGTCTGGGTTCAACCCACCCCTTAGCCCCCAATTTTTCATTGTATCTTGGTGACTGCATGGCTCCTAGAGGGCATTCTTTATGGACCAAGTTCTCTGTGGCCACAACTGGCTTGTCTACTTGCTTGTCAAAATGAGTTGGGTAGTCTGAAAATATTCTGGTGCTTTGCCCTATTCTCTGACACTTTGAAATATTTGATGTATGGAGGCAGAAAGTTGTGGACCATAAAAAGAAAGCAAATATAATACAAATCATTGGTGGCTTCATAAAACATAGATCCCCCTGAAATTCAACATATATCTCAGAACTCTAAAACAGATTTATTGATTCAAGGCTCCAATTAAGGCATTTCCTCTGTTTCATGCTAAATTGCTTACAGAATTAGCTCCGGGTTCCTGTACATCTCTCACCCTGTCCTTTGTTAATTGTTTGCTTCCTTTGCTTTCTTTGGTGGTACAAATCTAGAGCACAAGGCATGGGTAAATATACTGTGAATATTTGCAAAGGTATGCTAATGGGATCTCTTTTTCTAAAGATGTAGACTCAAGAGCTGCTCAGAATGGTATTGCTACAGTTTCTAAAGACTAAATGTTGAAAAAGACAAAAATTTCAAATGGAAATATTCATTGTATTCTACAGAACCATGCATGATGGGTACGGAGACCAGTACTAATTGTATTATTGTATTTTCTGGATCTCTTACCCATTTTTTTTTTTTTTTTTTTTTTTTGAGCTCTACTTCAACATTCTACAATCTACAATGTCACTTCAGTAAGTTTCAAAAGTGGAAGTTATTCCCAGTCCATTTGACCCTTTGAATTACAATAAATAATTCTCTTCTCCACTTAATTTCACCCCCATTATCTGCTTTTATGAGTGGAAGGAAGTAATCATTAAATATTATTGAGTAAAATCTTAATACTCAAAAATTTTTAACTGAGACCTAAAAGTTTTCTAATATTCTATAATTTGCAAAAAAGATGCCTTTGATCCAACCAAAGTTATCATCATTTTGTTTCTAATACTCAAACTCTAATTAAATCATGTCCATTTTAGTACATCGTGGCATAGTTGAATGATATCTTCAATGTGATGCAATTGTAACACAAACATTCTCATCATGAGTACTGTTAAATATAAATTATTATTATTCTTCTGAAAAATAAATAAGACAATAAGTGATCAGGAATCAGTACTTTTCTAGGATGTTGAATGTTTTAAGAGTTAAAAAGAACCTAGTTGTCCTTCAGTAGATAAATGGATACAAAAATTGTGGTATATTTATACAATGGAAAACTACACAGCTATCAGAAACAATGACTTTTGGAAATTCCTAAGAAAATGGATGCATCTAGAGAATATCATCCTGAGTGAGGTAACCCAGTCACAAAAGAACAGTCATAATATGCAGTCACTGATAATTGAATAGTAACCCCAGAAAGATTTGATCACCACAGAAACAACTCACAGGCCATATGAAGCTCAAGAAAAACAAAGGGCAAAAAACGAAAGCCTCAGTCATTCTTAGGGGAAAAAAATGTATAGCACCCTCTCAGTGTGGTACACATGGACCTTAAATCACTGATAATCCAAGAGATAGGAATATAGCCTTGTGGCAGTGTTTGGTATTCAAAGATCAATATGCTTAATCTATACTCACCAAGGAAACTGTCTTCATGTTACCATCTGTCCTACATGTACTTTATGCTTATGGTAACTAGTGGGATTTTAATGCATTATATCAAACCTCTAAAAGAATTAAGTACTGACAAAAGATATTCATATAGTGTTATGCCTAGATGCCTTTAAAAATCTGTATATGTATCCCTGTTTTTAAAAATAAAGTGGTAAGAGAGAAAAAAAAATCTCACATGTGGGAAAATTTACATGGACACCACCTCAAAAAAAGGGGGGGTACAGAGCTAAACAAAACGTTCTCAATTGAGGAATATTAAATGGCTGAGAAACATCTAAGGAAGTGCTTAACATCCTTAGCCATCAGAGAAATGCAAATCAAAACAACCCTGAGATTCCACCTCACACCAGTCAGATTGGCCAAGATCCAAAACTCAGATGACAGCAGATGCTGGCAAGGTTGCAGAGAAAGAGGAACACTTCTACACTGATAGTGGGGTTGTAAACTGATACAGCCGCTCTGAAAATCAGTCTGGGGATTCCTCAGAAAATTGGACATAGTACTACCTGAAGATCCAGCTATTCTACTTCTGGGCATATACCCCAGAGACACTCCAATATACAACAAAGATACATACACCACAATGTTCATAGCAGCTCTATTTATAATAGCCAGAAGCTGGAAAGAACCCAGATGTCCTTCAGTAGATGAACGGATATAAAAATTGTGGTAAATTTACACAATGGAGTACTACTCAGCCATTAGAAACAATGACTTAACCAAATTCTTAAGAAAATGGTTGCATCTAAAGAATATCATCCTGAGTGAGATAACCCAGTCTCAAAAGAACAGACATAATATGCAGTCACTGATAGTGGGATGCTAACCCCAGAAGCTCGAACTGCCCCAGAAAAAACTCACAGACTGTGTGAAGTTCAAGAAAAAAAGAAAAGAAAACAAACAAACAAACAAAAAAAAACTGTCATGCTCAATCCTTACACACCAAGAGAACGTTGACTAATTCTGGGTTACATCCTGTTTTACATGTACTTTTTGCTCATTGTAACTAGTAAGACCTTAATGCAGAGGATCAAACCTTTAAAAAAAAAAAAGGGAAAAAAAAAAGCCAATCACTGACACAATTGTATTTGTATACATTTATGCAAAAATGTTTAAAATTTTTTCTTTCATCTTTGTTTTTTAAAATACAGTTTAAAAATAAATAAATAAAGAAGGAAAGAAAGAAAAAAAATATTCGTATCTACCTATCACCAATTAAGTCCACCCGGATTCAGATCGTTTTTCACCAGCTTTATCTCGATTCTCTGCATCTTCTCTCTGCCTCCTGCCTTTACTTTGGCTCCTCGATGTTTCCCTCCATCTCTCTCCTGTACACTTATGTAGTGCCTTAACATAAATCTACATTCTTTTGTCTTGGATTAAAAATATAAAGACTTTAATTTCTCTGCACCATTAAGGAATTTATATTTTGTCCTTTCATTTGTCTGTTTTCCTACCTTTCTTTAAATGATTTATTCATTTCTTCTTGAAGAACCTCTATTATCTTCATGTAATTAGTTTTAAAGCTTGTTTTTGTGCTTAAGGCTTGGAATATTCGAGAACATCTATGGTAAGTTGGCTGAGTTATAGCAGAGATGCATTGACCTGACTGTTACTGATTTTGTCCTAATGCTGACAAGTAGGTATCCAGATTTAAGATAATTATAAATGTAGGTGCTATTTTTGTGTTTGCCTTTGTTGGGTAGTTATTTATTGTTTTTTGTTTCCCTTCTGGATTGTCAGATGAGTTCAGATAAGTTCAGATCAGTGCAGCTCAGTGCAGTTCCCTTTAAAGCAGTTAAGTTCAGTTGGGTTTCTGCAGTGACATTCAATTCTGTTCAGTTCTGCCATTTGTGCCATCAGTCCAGTTCAGTTTCTGGAATGAAGAAGCCATATGTCCAAGCAGAGTAATTCAGTAAGAAGATGAGGGAAGCCAGTTTGAATCAGTCAGGTTGCAGAGAACTTTTGACCAAAACAACTGATTTGAACCAGCCAACCAGAATTCAGTTATGACTACAAAGGGTGGGCTTATTCAGCAGTAACTTTCTGAAATAGCAATTACATCCAGTAAATAAAGGTTATTATAAAATGGATAAAAAAATTAACTTTGCCAATGACATTAAAGTTGCTACATTTTTTTAAACGATTTTATTTTACAAAACAAAGATAAATGTACAAATTTTAAACATTTTTTGCTTAAAATTATACATTTTTGTCAGTACGGTTTTTTCAGACATTGAAATAATTTTTATATAGAACCATGTGAATATATTTTTTTAGTCAGTACTTGATTGTTTTTAAGGGCTTGACAGTATGCATTGAAAACCTAATAGTTACAATAAGCATAGAGTACATGCAAAACAAAACACAACATGGAAATAGTCAAATTCTTCTTGTTTTGTAAATATATGTATATTTTTTTGTTTTCTTTATTTCTTGGACTTCATATAGTCTGTGAGTTGTTTCTGGGGGAGTACAAGCCTCTGGGGTTAGCATCCCACTATCAGTGACTGCATATTATGTCTGTTCTTTTGTGAATGTGTTATGTCACTCAGGATGATATTATCTAGATGCAGCCATTTTCTTAAGAATTTGGTTAAGTCATTGTTTCTGGTGGCTGAGTAGTATTCCATTGTGTATACGTACCACAATTTTTATATCCATTCATCTTCTGAAGGACATCTGGGTTCCTTCCAGCTTCTGGCTATTATAAATAGAGCCGCTATGAACATTGTGGTGCATATATCTTTGTTGTGTGTTAAAGTGTCTCTGGGGTATATGCTGAGAAGTGGAATAGGTGGGTCTTCAGGTAGTACTATATCCAATTTTCTGAGGAATCGCCAGACAGATTTCCAGAGTGGTTGTATTATCTTGCAAACCCACCAACAGTGGAGAAGTGTTCCTCTTTCTCCACAGCCTCGCCAGCATCTGCTGTCATCTGAGTTTTGGAACTTGGCCAATCTGACTGGTGTGAGGTGGAATCTCAGGGTTGTTTTGATTTGCATTTCCCTGATGGCTAAGGATGTAGAGCACTTCCTCAGGTGTTTCTCGGCCATTCGGTGTTCCTCAACTGAAAACGTTTTGTTTAACTCTGTACCCCATTTTTTAATAGGGTTATTTGATTCTCTGGTTTCTAGCTTTTTGAGTTCCTTGTACACCTTGGATATTAGGCCTCTATCAGATGTGGTGTTGGTAAAGATCTTTTCCCATTCTGTTGGTTGCCATTTTGTTTTCTTGACAATGTCTTTAGCCTTACAGAAACTTTGCAATCTCATTAAGTCCCATTTGTTAATCCTTGACCTTAGAGCTTGAGCCATTGGTGTTTTGTTCAGGAAATTTTCTCCTGTGCCTATGTGTTCTAAGGTTTTCCCTACTTTCTCATCTAATAGTTCCAGTGTATCTGGTTTAATGAGGAGATCTTTGATCCACGTACACTTGAGCTTTGTACAAGGAGATAAGACCGGGTCTATTTTCATTCTTTTGCATGCTGAGTGCCAGTTAGACCAGCACCATTTGTTGAATAGGCTGTCCTTTTTCCATTGAATGTTTACTGCTCCTTTGTCAAAAATCAGGTGACCATATACATGAGGGCTCATTTCTGGATCTTCTATTCTATTTCATTGATTCACATGCCTATTTCTGTACCAGTACCATGCAGTTTTCAGCACAATTGCCTTGTAATATAGCTTGAGGTCAGGGATAGTGATTCCCACAGATGTTTTTTTTTGTTGTTGTTGAGGATGGATTTCGCTATTCTAGGTCTTTTGTTATTCCATATGAAATTGCACATTGATCTTTCCAATTCCATGAAGAATTGGGTTGGAATTTTGATGGGGATTGCATTGAATCTGTAGATTGCTTTTGGTAGGATGGCCATTTTTAAGATGTTGATTTTTCCAATCCATGAGCATGGGAGATCTTTCCATTTTCTGAGATCCTCCTCAATTTCTTTCATTAGAGGTTTGAAGTTCTTGTCATACAGGTCCTTCACTTGCTTAGTTAGAGTCACACCAAGGTATTTCATAGTTTTTGTAACGATTGTGAAGGGTACGTTTTCCCTAATTTCTTTCTCCACATGTTTGTCCTTTGAGTACAGAAAGGCTACTGATTTGTTTGAGTTAATTTTGTATTCAGCCACTTTGATGAACTTGTTTATCAGCTGTAGGAATTCTCTGGTGGAATTTTTGGGGTCACTCAAGTACACTATCATGTCATCGGCAAAGAGTGATGTTTTTATCTCTTCCTTTCTGATTTGTATCCCTTTGATCTCCTTTTGCTGTCTAATTGCTCCAGCCAGGACTTTTAGTACTATGTTGAATAGGTAGGGGGAGAGTGGGCAGCCTTATGTAGTCCCTGATTTTAGTGGGATTGCTTCAAGTTTCTCGCCATTTGTTTGATGTTGGCTGTTGTTTTGCTGTATATTGCTTTTATTATGTTTAAGTATGGGCCTTGGATTCCTGTTCTTTCCAGGACTTTTAACATGAAGGGGTGTTGGATTTTGTCAAATGCTTTCTCAGTGTCTAGTGAGATGACCATGTGATTTTGGTCTTTGAGTTTGTTTATATGGTGGATTATGTTGATGGATTTCCTTATGTTAAACCGTCCCTGCATCCCAGGTATGAAGCCTACTTGGTCATGATAAATGATCGTTTTAATGTGTTCTTTGATTCGGTTTGCAAGGATTTTTTTTGAGTATTTTTGCATCGATGTTCATTAGTGAGATTGGTCTGAAGTTCTCTTTCCTTGTAGGGTCTTTGTGTGGTTTAGTTACGAGGGTTATTGTAGCCTCAAAAAATGAGTTGGGTAATATTCCATCTGATTCTATCTTTTGGAATAGTTTGGCAAGTATTGGTGTTATATCCTCAATAAAAGTCTGATAAAATTCTGCACTGAACCTCTCTGTACCTGGGCTTTTTTTGGTTGGGAGGCTTTTGATGACTTCTTCTATTTCTTTAGGTGTTATATGGTTCTTTAGATGGTTTACTTGGTCCTGGTTTAACTTTGGGACCTTGTATCTTTCTAGGAATTCATCCATTTCCTCCAGATTTTCCAATTTTGTGGAGTATAAATTTTTGTAGTATTATCTGATGATTTCTTGAATTTCCTCAGTTTCAGTTGTTATGTCCCCACTTTCCTTTCTGATTTTGTTAATTTGGATACTCTCTCTATGCCCTCTAATTAGTCTGGCTAGGGGTTTATCA
This sequence comes from Micromys minutus, assembly GCF_963924665.1. Lineage (NCBI taxonomy): Eukaryota > Metazoa > Chordata > Mammalia > Rodentia > Muridae > Micromys > Micromys minutus. The sequence continues at coordinate 38,474,008 of NC_137975.1, forward strand.
ATCTTGTTGATTTTCTCAAAGAACAAACTCTTGGTTTTGTTGATTTTTTCAATGGTTCTTTTTGTTTCTATTTGGTCTATTTCTTCCCTAATTTTGATTATTTCTTGCCGTCTACTCTTTTTGGGTATATCTGCTTCATTTTGTTCTAGGGCTTTTAGCTGTGCTGTCAGGTTGCTGATGTGAGCTTGCTCCAGTTTCTTTTTGGAAGCACTTAGGGCTATGAGTTTTCCTCTCAATACTGCTTTCATTGCATCCCATATGTTTGGGTATGTTGTGTATTCGTTTTCGTTGAATTCTAGAAAATTCTTAATTTCTTTCTTTATTTATTCTTTGACCCTGCTATTCTTTAACAGAGCACTGTTAATTTCCATGTGTATGTGGGCTTTTTGTTGTCTTTGTGGTTGTTAAAGACCAGCTGTAGACCATGGTGATCTGAGAGGATGCATGGGAGTATTTCAATCTTCTTATATTGATGGAGGCTCGTTCTATGTCCAATTATTTGGTCAATTTTCGAGAAGGTACCATGGGGTGGTGAGAAGAAGGGGTATTCTTTTACTTTGGGATAGTATGTTCTGTATATATCTATTAATTCTAGTTGGTTCAAAGTCCCTGCTAGTTTTGCAGTGTCCTTGTTCAGTTTCTGTTTCCTTGATCTGTCCATTGGTGAGAGTGGGGTATTCAAGTTTCCCACTATTATTGTGTGGGGTGAAATGTATTTTTTGAGCTTTAGTAGGGTTTCTTTTATGAATGTGGGTGATTTTTTATTTGGAGCATATATGTTAAGGATTGAGAGTTCCTCCTGACAGATTTCCCCGGTAATGAGTAAAAAGTGTCCTTCCTTATCTTTTTTGATAACTTTTGGTTGGAAATTTACTTTATTCGTTATTAAAATAGCCACTCCAACTTGCTCCTTGGAGCTGTTTGCTTGGAAGTTTTTTTCCCACCCTTTTACTCTGAGATAGTGTCTGTCTTTGTCTCTGAGATAAGTTTCCTATATGCAGCAAAAGGCTGGATTTTGTTTATGTATCCAGTCTGATAGTCTATGTCTCTTTATTGCAGAGTTGAGACCATTTATGTTAATAGATATCAAGGAATAGTTGTTTCTCTTTCCTGCTATTATTGCTTTTTTGGGTTGCGTTGTGTCTGTGTTTTTTTTTTTTTTTCTTCTTTTACTTTTCTTGTTTAGGAGTTTTCTTGTTCATACTAGGCTGTATTTTCTCTCATTGTATTGGGTTTTCCACCTATAATTCGTTGTAGTGCTGGGTTTGTGGTCAGATATTGTGTGAATTTTGATTTGTCTTAAAATATCTTTGTCTCTCCATCGATGGTGATTGATAGTTTTGCTGGGTATAGCAGCTTGGGCTGGCACTTGTGCTCTCTTAAGGAGTGCATGATGTCTGTCCAGACTCTTCTAGCTTTCATAGTCTCTGTTGAGAAATCGGGTGTGTGTCTGATTGGTCTGCTTCTATATGTTACCTGACCTTTTTCCCTTACTGCTTTTAGTATTCTTTCTTTACTTTGGGCGCTTGCTGTTTTTACTATTATGTGTCGGGAGGTATTTCTTTTCTGTTCCAACCTATTTGGAGTTCTGAAGGCTTCTTTTATGCTCGTGGTCATCTCATTCTTGAGAGTAGGGAAGTTTTCTTCTATGATTTTGTTGAAGATATTTACTGTGCCCCTTAGTTGATACTCTTCTCCCTCTTCTATTCCTATTATCCTTGGGTTCGGTCTTTTCATTGTGTCTTGGATTTCCTGGACATTTTGTGTTAGGAGCTTTTTGTTTTTTGCATCTTCTCTGGCTGTTTTGTCTATGTTTGCAATGTTGTCTTCTGCCCCCGAGATTCTCTCTTTGATCTCTTGTAATCTATTGGAAATGCTTGCTTCTGTGACTCCTGATTTCTTTTTTTGGTGTTCTGAATCTAGGGTTATCTCTTTTAGTGTTTTCTTTATTGTGTCTATCTCTGTTTTAATTTCCCTCTTCCATTCCTATATTTCTTTGTTTCTGTTTTCCTCTCGTTCTTTGAGTTCTTTGAGTGTTTTTCTTGTTTCTTTTTTAAAAGCTTCTGAATCTTTTTGCTTTTCCTCCCTTTCTTGTTTAATTAACTCTATCAGCATCTTGAGGCATGATTTCAGGTCTGTGTCTTCTTTTTCTGGAGTGTTTGGAGTTCCGATGTTTGCTGTTATGGGAGAGCTGGGCTCTGGTGTTGCTAGATTGTCTTGGTTCCCTTGGGATATACTCTTTCTCTTTCCTCTTGCCATTTTGTTGTCAGTGATATCTTCTTACCTTTCCCTTGTATCTGGTCTGTATCCCTGGTTCTCCACTTGTTGAGGTGTCAGATGGGTCAAGCCCTGTTTTATGCCTCAGAGTCGTCGGGTGTGAGCAGAAGTTCCAACGTTCTGTTTCTGTTTTCTGGTTCAGGCATAGTTGCTCAGCCTCTATGAGCCGCTGTTCCGCCTGGCAGGTAGGCCAGGCTCTGCTCTGCGTCCGGAAGTCGCCTCCGGGTGGAAACAGAAGTTCTAATTTTCTGTTCCCAATTGCAGTTGCAGAGCCTCTATGAGCCGCCGCTCCGCCTGGCAGGTAGGCCAGGCTCTCAAGTTGCTACATTTTATGGTTAATCTTAAGATGTTAACTTTGGTGAGCAATAATCCTTATTTTAATTCACCAATCTTGAGGCCTGATTGAAAAAAGTTTTACTAGAAAAGTAAGGTTTAAATCTACAGAAACCTGGGAAATGTATTGTTTTTTTCCACTTTACTATAATCCAAGGAGCTTAAGGCCTTCCCAGAACACAAAATTGACTGAAAATGAGGGAATGCTTTTGTACGGTGTTTTTCAGACAGAGCTGATTAGATATTTCTTAGTCCTTCAGACCACTGGCATGTCTTGCAGATTCATACTTGCCAACCTTCACATCATATGAGACAAAATTTATTGCCCTAAGCAATACATATCTTAATAATTATTCTCAGTGCTGATTTATCTACTTATCGGCCCAGTCTTCTCACTCTGAAGGTGCTTCTGAATATGGAGCCATGTGCACTGAGGCCAACTGCCTTGATCCTGGGTAGAATTATCACCCCGTGTGCTCTGTTACCACAACGCCCGACACAAACCTGACTCTAATGCCTGACAGCGTTTTTTACAGGTTCATATACACAATTTTCTTCTTAATTTTTTTATTTAAACAACTTTATTTTAAAAAGATAAATGTACAAATTTTTAAAATTATTTTTGCATAAATATGCTTATATTTTATCAGAACTTGATTTTTTTTAAAGGTTTGATAGTATGCATTGAAATCTTACTAGTTGCAATGAGCATAAAGTTCATGTAAAACAAAAAGTAACATGGAAATAGTCAAAGTTTTCTTGGTGTGTAAAGATTAAACATAATTATTTTTTAAATACCAAGAATTTCCACCAGGTAATATTCTTAGTTCTTAAATTATTAATGATTTAAGGGCTAGGTGTACCCTACTCTGAGAGGGTGCTATACAAATTTTTTTCGTATGAAGGACTGAGAATCCCACTTTTGGTCTTTCTTTCTTTTTCTTTCTTTCTTTCTTTCTTTCTTTCTTTCTTTCTTTGTCTTCTTTTTTTGGAGCTTCATATGTTCTGTAAGGTTTTTCTTAGGTATTCAGAGCTTTCTGGGGCTAGTAACTGCATAATATGTCTGTTCTTTTGAGATTGGGTTACCCTACTCACAATGATATTCTCTAGATTCATCCATTTACCTAGGAATTTCCTAAAGACATTGTTTCTAATAGCTGAGTAGTTCTCCATTACGTAAATGTACCATAATTTCTGTATCCATTCAACTACTGAAGGATATCTGGGTTCTTTCTGTACAATCAGATCACATCCAATGAAGAAAGATATAAACAGCCCCTCTATATAAGATAAAAACCTATAAAATCCTTAAAATATTCATAGCTAACTGTACAGAACAGGGCGCGGCCCATCCACCACACCGATCACCGGCATTTAAAGCTTTAAAGACTGGTGAGTGGAAGACCTGGGCAGCCAGGGAGCAAAGAAATCTCTGCAGAGTGCGCACTGTAAGCGCACCCCCAGGCTGGCCTGAAACAGGAACCAGGAACAGAACTCTGGAACTTCTGTTTCCCAGCGGCAGCGACTCCAGTGTGCAGAACAGGGCACAGCCCATCTGCCACAGAAATCAGTAGCGCCTAAAGCTTTAAAGACTGGTGAGTAGGAGACCTGGGCAGCCAGGGAGCAGAGAGATCTCTGCGGAGTGAGTACTGTAAGCGCACCCCCCGCCCAGCCTGATCCAGGGACCAGGAACAGAACTTTGAAACTTCTGTTTCCACCCGGCGACTCTGAGGCATAGAACAGGGCTCGGCCCATCAGCCACCTAGACCAGTGTAGACCCAGGGACACAGACCAGATACAAGGGAAAGGCGAGAACATATCACTGACAAAATGGCAAGAAGAAAGCGAAAGAGTATATCCCTAGGAAACCAAGACAACCTGGCAACTCCAGAACCCAGCTCTCCCACAACAGCAAACATCGGAACTCCAAACACTCCAGAAAAAGAAGATGCAGACCTGAAATCATACATCAAGATGCTGATAGAGATACTTAAACAAGAACAGGAGGAAAAGCAAAAAGATTCAGAAGCTTTTAAAGAGGAAGCAAGAAAAACACTCAAAGAACTAGTGGAAAACACAACCAAAGAGACAAAGGAATGGAAGAGGGAATTTAAAACGGAAATTGACACAATAAAGAAATCACTAAAAGAGATAACACTAGAGGTAGAACACCTAATGAAGGAATCAGGAATCACAGAAGCAAGCATTTCCAATAGATTACAAGAGATGGAAGAGAGAATCTCGGGGGCAGAAGATAACATTGTGAACATAGAAAAAACAGCCAGAGAAGATGCAAAAAACAAAAAGCTCCTAACCCAAAATGTCCAGGAATTCCAGGACACAATGAGAAGACCGAACCTAAGGATAATAATAATAAAAGAGGGAGAAGAGTATCAACTAAGAGGCACAGTAAATATCTTCAACAAAATCATAGAAGAAAACTTCCCTACCCTCAAGAATGAGATGACCACGAGCATAAAAGAAGCCTTCAGAACTCCAAATAGGTTTGATCAGAAAAGAAATACCTCCCAACACATAATAGTAAAAACATCAAGTGCCCAAAGCAAAGAAAGAATACTAAAAGCAGTAAGGGAAAAAGGTCAGGTAACATATAAAGGAAGGCCAATCAGACTCACACCCGATTTCTTAACAGAGACTATGAAAGCTAGAAGAGCCTGGACAGACATCATGCACACCCTAAGAGAGCAAAAGTGCCATCCCAAGCTGCTATACCCAGCAAAACTCTCAATCACCATAGATGGAGAGATGAAGATATTTCAAGACAAATCAAAATTTACACAATATCTAATCACAAACCCAGCACTACAAAGAATTATAGATGGAAAACCCAATACAATGAGGGAAAATACAGCCTAGTAAAAACAAGAAAACTCCTAAACAAGAATACTAAAAGAAGAAAAAGACACAGACACAACTCAACCCACAAAAGCAATAATGGCAGGAAACAGAAACAACTATTCCTTGATAACTATTAACATAAATGAACTCAACTCCCCAATAAAGAGACATAGGCTATCAGACTGGATACATAAACAAAATCAAGCATTTTGCTGCATACAGGAAACTCATCTCAGAGACAAAGACAGACACTAATACAGAGTAAATGGGTGAGAAAAAAACTTCCAAGCAAACAGCCCCAAGAAGCAAGCTGGAGTGGCTATTCTAATTTCGAATAAAGTAAATTTCCAACCAAAAGTTATCGAAAAATATAATGAAGGACACTTTTTACGCATTACTGTGGAAATATGTCGGGAGGAACTCTCAATCCTTAACATATATTCTCCAAATAAAAAAGCACCTACATTCATAAAAGAAACCCTACTAAAGATCAAAAAATACATTTCACCCCACACAAGATTAGTGGGAGACTTTAATACCCAGTCTCTCCAATGGACAGATAAGGGAAACAGAAACTGAACAAGGATACTGTAAAACTAGCAGAGACTATAAACCAACTGGAATTAATAGATATCCACAGAACATATCATCCTAAAGTAAAAGAATACAACTTCTTCTCAGCACCCCATGGCACCTTCTCAAGAACTGACCACATATTTGGACACAGAAATAACCTCAATTGATATAAGAAGATGGAAATACTCCCATGCATCCTCTCAGATCACCGTGGTCTACAACTGGTTTTTAACAACCACAAAGACAAAAAAACAGCCCACATACACATGGAAACTAAACAACGCTCTGTTAAATGATAGCCGGGTCAAAGAAGAAATAAAGAAAGAAATTAAGGATTTTCTAGAATTCAACGAAAATGAAAACAGAACATACCCAAACCTATGGGATGCAATGAAAGCAGTACTGAGAGGAAAACTCATAGCCCTAAGTGCTTCCAAAAAGAAACTGGAGCAGGCTTACATCAGCAACCTGACAGCACAGCTAAAAGCCCTAGAACAAAATGAAGCAGATATACCCAAGAAGAGTAGACGGCAAGAAATAATCAATTTGGGCAGAAATAGACCAAATAGAAACAAAAAGAACCATTGAAAAAATCAACAAAACCAAGAGTTGGTTCTTTGAGAAAATCAACAAGATTGATAAACCCCTAGCCAGACTAACTAGAGGGCAAAGAGAGAGTATACAAATTAACAAAATCAGAAAGGAAAGTGGAGACATAACAACTGAAACTAAGGAAATTCAAGAAATCATCAGATCCTACTACAAAAACTTATACTCCACAAAATTGGAAAATCTGAAGAAAATAGACAAATTCCTAGAAAGATACAAGATCCCAAAGATAAACCAGGACCAAGTAAACCATCTAAATAACCCTATAACACCTAAAGAAATAGAAGAAGTCATCAAAAGCCTCCCAACCAAAAAAAAAGCCCAGGTCCAGACAGGTTCAGTGCAGAATTTTATCAGACATTTATTGTGAACATAACACCAATACTCTCCAAACTATTCCAGAAGATAGAATCAGATGGAATACTACCTAACTCATTTTTTGAGGCTACAATAACCCTAGTACCTAAACCACACAAAGACCCTACAAGGAAAGAGGACTTCAGACCAATCTCACTTATGAACATTGATGCAATAATACTCAACAAAATACTTGCAAACCGAATCCAAGAACACATCAAAATGATCATTCATCAGGACCAAGTACGCTTCATCCCTGGGATGCAGGGATGGTTTAATATAAGGAAATCCATCAATTTAATCCACCATATAAACAAATTCAAAGAACAAAATCACATGGTCATCTCAGTAGATGCTGAGAAAGCATTTGACAAAATTCAAAACCACTTCATGTAAAAAGTCCTGGAAAGAACAGGAATCCAAGGGCATACTTAAACATAATAAAAGCAATATACAGCAAACCTATAGCCAACATCCAACTTAATGGTGGGAAACTTGAAGCAATCCCACTAAAATCAGGGACTGGAAAAGGCTGCCCACTTTCCCCCTACCTATTAAACATAGTACTGGAAGTCCTGGCTGGAGCAATTAGACAGCAAAAGGAGATCAAAGGGTTACAAATTGGAAAGGAAGAGATAAAAACACCACTCTTTGCCGATGACATGATAGTGTACTTAAGTGACCCCAAAAATTCCACCAGAGAACTCCTACAGCTGACAAACAAGTTCATCAAAGTGGCTGAATACAAAATTAACTCAAACAAATCAGTAGCCCTCCTATATTCAAAGGACAAACATGTGGAGAAAGAAATTAGGGAAAAGGTACCCTTCACAATCGTCACAAAAACTATGAAATACCTTGGTGTGACTCTAACTAAGCAAGTGAAAGACCTGTACGACAAGAACTTCAAACCTCTAAAGAAGGAAATTGAGGAGGATCTCAGAAAATGGAAAGATCTCCCTTGCTCATGAATTGGAAAGATCAACATTTAAAAAATGGCTATCCTACCAAAACCAATCTATAGATTCAACGCAATCCCCATCAAAATTCCATCACAGTTCTTCATGGAAATGGAAAGATCAATGTGTAATTTTATATGGAACAACAAAAGACCCAGAATAGCGAAATCCATCCTCAACAACAAGAAAACATCTGTGAGAATCACTATCCCTGACCTCAAGCTATATTACAAGGCAATTGTGCTCAAAACTGCATGGTACTGGTACAGAAATAGGCATGTGGATCAATGGAATAGAATAGAAGATCCAGAAATGAGCCCTCATGTATATGGTCATCTGATTTTGGACAAAGGAGACATAAACATTCAATGGAAAAAAGACAGCCTATTCAACAAATGGTGCTGGTCTAACTGGCACTCAGCATGCAAAAGAATGAAAATAGACCCTTTCTTATCTCCTTGTACAAAGCTCAAGTGTAAGTGGATCAAAGATCTCCACATTAAACTAGAATCACTGAAACTATTAGATGAGAAAGTAGGTAAAACCTTAGAACACATAGGCACAGGAGAAAATTTTCTGAACAAAACACCAATGACTCAAGCTCTAAGGTCAAAGATTAACAAATGGGACTTAATGAGATTGCAAAGTTTCTGTAAGACTAAGGACATTGTCAAGAAAACAAAAGGGCAACCAACAGAATCGGAAGAGTTATTTACTAACTCCACATCAGATAGAGGCCTAATATCTAAGGTATACAAAGAACTCAAAAAGCTAGACACCAAAGAATCAAATAACCCTATTAAAAAATGGGGTTCAGAACTAAACAAAACATTCTCAGTTGAGGAATATGGAATGGCTGAGAAATATCTGAGGAAGTGCTCAACATCCTTAGCCATCAGGGAAATGCAAATCAAAACAACCCTGAGATTCCACCTCACACCAGTCAGATTGGTCAAGATCCAAAACTCAGATGACAACAGATGCTGGTGAGGTTACAGAGAAAGAGGAACACTTTTCCACTCTTGGTTGGGTTGCAAACTAATACAACCACTCTGGAAATCAGTCTGGGGATACCTCAGAAAATTGGACATAATACTACCTGAAGACCCAGCTATTCCACATCTGGGCATATATCCCAGAGACACCTTAGTACACAACAAATATATATGCACCACAATGTTCATAGAAGCTCTATTTATAATAGCCAGAAGCTGGAAAGAACCCAGATGCCCTGCAGAAGATGAATGGATACAAAAATTGTGGTACTTTTACACAATGGAATATTACTCAGCCACCAGCAACAATGACTTGACCAAATTCTTAAGAAAATGGCTGCATCTAGAGAATATCATTCTGAGTGAGATAACCCAGTCACAAAAGAACAGACATAATATGCAGTCACTGATAGTGAGATGCTAACCCCCAGAGGCTTGCACTGCTCCAGAAACAACTCACAGACTTTAGAAAGTCCAAGAAATAAAGAAAACAAAACAAAAAAAAATCTTTGCACGACAAGAAAACTTTGACTATTTTCATGTTACATTTTGTTTTGCATGTACTTTGTGCTCATTGTAACTATTGGGTTTTCAATGCATATAGTCAAACCTTTAAAAAGATCAAGTACTGTCTATTCATATAGATTTATGTAAAAATTATTTTAAAATCTGGAAAAAAAGTTCTGACAAAAATGTATTGTATAATTTTGCGCAAATAATGCTTGAAATCTGTACATTTATCTTTGTTTGGTAAAATAAAGATGTTAAAAAAATGAGAAAACATGAATTAGAAAATTAGGAGAGAATAAACAGTGTTATCTGAGAAAAAAAATATTCATAGCTACCTATCACCAATTAAGTACATCTGGATCCAGCTCATCCTTCTCAAGTTCCATCTTGATCTCCTCTCTGTCCTCTTCTCTATCTCTTCTCCTCTGACCCTCTTTCTCTACCTTCCCCTCCCCTGCCCAATCACCAGCTGTCCATTTATTTTACAATTTAAAATGTGAAGAATGGTCTGATGGAGTCAGCTGAGTACTACGTGATTAGACAGCCCTTCTTGGAAAAGTGGAAATAACATCAACTTCCAAACACTTCCAGGACAATCCACAACACTGAGTTAGTCCATGAGAAATAAATAAATTATCACTTTTTGTTATTGTTTTTCTCGTGATGGTTATTGTTTATTTGTTTGCTTTTGTTTGTTTGTTTTTAAAGGACACATCACTAAGTTTTCTGGGTATGCTCAAATGATCTTTAGATATGTATGATGGAGTTAGGTCAAAAGAAAGTATCAAGATATAGTTTTAAAATATTCAGTCCATGCTAGGACCACCACCAGCAGTTAGACAGGTTTTAGCAGAGTTGATAAGGATTAGGTAGAGGAGAGTAATGAATGCATGATTCAAAGTCAGTGGCTGGGGGAATCTTGCATCTCTGACTGACTAACAACCAGGATATTTCATTATTTGTACAGATTCCACAAGAGAGGCAATGTTATGATTTAAAGAAAATACAGATCATATAATTTTCTCTCTGGACAGGTATTGCAAGTACAGAGAGTATAGGTATTATTGATGTTACATCATTTTAGATTATGTAAACATTTATTACATATGACATTCTTTTTTTTCCAAAAATTAAAAAATTAAGCAGAAAAATATGTATCATCAGTGTAGATGAGTTTCCATCCCTTTAACAATGCATTGTTGTTGAATTTCAGTTTGTGAATTAACCTAGCTTAAAGGCTTGAAAGCTTTATTAGGCTGAAAACTGGACTGTTCTAGTCATTTGTTTTCTTTCTATTTTATAGTTAAAATACCTCACTGTAACTTAATGTGATCTAGTTTCTGTGTGTTTAACAAATTTCCAAAGTTTTATATTAATTTTATATAATCTGGGTATATTGTTAAAGGTTGTGTTAGGCAAACTGACTATAAGTAATTAAAAAAAATTGGAACAATGTCCTGTAGACTACAGATTGGAGGAAGTCAATATCTGATCTGTTGGCAAATCTGTTGTTTCTGACTTTGCTTAGGCGGAAATGTGCAGAAAGAACTCTATAGGTCCAATTGTGAGGAGAGAATTCTGGAGCTGTCTTTTTTTTTTTTTTTTTTTTTTTTTGGTGCTTTTCACAATCATAAAAAGGAAGACTCTCATCTAAGCCCAGATACAATTACATTTTAGGAGCAGAAATAATCTTCTGGAAAAAGACATAAATGAATCATATGGCAAAAAGGGCCCCACAAGTGCAACATGTAGAGATCTGAAGCCCAAAGCAAAAGTCAGCAGGGTAGTAGGGCCAGCATTAGGCTCAGCGTTTCTGTGCTGTGTCAAGCAGCTGTGCAGGCTTGATGGCCCTCACTGCTTTGCACTCGTCAAGGCTGTGCAAAATCCACTCTTGCTGTGCTTTGAAACAAAAGAAGTCAAGAAAAGTAAAAGAATAAAGGAAACTCCCAGAGGTGAGCAAACACAAGGAAATAGACTTCTCCAAATGCCTTCTGCACAGACAGCAGTGCACTGCTGACACCTTCACGCTAGCCAATCAGATTCAAATTTGGTTTCCAATATACAGAACTGTAAAACGGACCATTTCCAGCAGGACAAACTACCACTGTTTTGACAATCCACTGAAGAATTTATGTATAAGAAAGAACCGGAGTCTTGCTTTCTTAAATGCAGGTTTAAAACTATATGACAAATGGCTTCTCTGATGAAGTACTGGTAAAAATTCTGAAAATAAAAGTGCTTTCAACTCAACATTTAAATGTTATCATTTAATTTATCACTGAAAAGTGATATCAGTGGCTGATTATAATTAAAAGAAAAAGACAATAGGCAGGGAGCAAAATATGACGTTTTCAGAATACTCTGTATCTGAAATAAAATCAGAAAATATTCAAATTCTAAAATAGATTTTATATCTGATACCCTCAGATTTCAATAGTTTCATATATAGTGGTAAACCAAAATGACCATAATTTTAGTGGTAATTGATTTTAACCTACCTTAAATCTTGAAAACATACAATTCTAAGATATAATCAATAAGTTTAAATTTAAGGGTCTACTTGCATAATTGTTTGTACAGTAATTTTTAGGGGAAATCAAAATAAAATGTTTCAGTGTTCTATTCATGTTCTATTTTCAATCCATATATTATGACAGAAATTATTATTTTAATAGCTTTTGTAATGACACATGATTTTTTCTCGTGTATTCCACTATCATAATAAATATATGCTAATGGTGACATGGGCTTAAACATAAGTTATATTGAATTGCTAATATGACATATTTACATTATTTTTGACTAATTCCAAGATCAGAACTCAGGAACAATAGACAGCGAACAAAGGGTATAAGTAAGCTCTTATTTTGAACAAAGACACTATCTTTGGTATATTAGTTATCAAACTGTCTTGATTTTTGGAGGCATCTGTTTCTTTAAATATTCCACAAACAGAATAAAAAAACTAAAAACTACCAAAACTTTAAAATCTCCATGGTGTCTTGAACTTTTTAATTCAGGACATGCTCTACAGAAGTACTGTAACTTCTAAATAGTTTTTTTTTTTTTTAACAGACTACTCAAAATAACTTGAGAAGTTACATTATGTTCAAGCCTAGTGAAAATGACAGTTGAATCTTGTTAGATAGTGATAAGAAAAATGTGAAATTGTGTGGAAGGTACAGTATCTATATAATGATTTTACTGTACATTCATTGCTACACTGGAGGCATTAAGAACTGTAAGTATGGCCAGGTTCTTTACCATTTTTAATAAGTCAATATAGTAAGACTTGGCAAACAGCACTTGGGTCTTTCCTCACTATCAAATCAGCATTTCAATTATCCTAATTTTTAAGATATACTGATTGTCTGTGGCTCTGCAAACTCATGCCATAGTATAAAAAGTGCAGTTAAGATCTGAATTCTACTTTGTTCATTATGGGATTCAGGGCTCTTTTGTCAAATATTTCACTAGAAAGAAATCAGACATGTGACAATTGTGGGAATATTTATCCCAAGAAAGAGTAGGCCTTATGAAAAGTTTCAACTCTAAAAGAAAATGTACAATATTCTACCTTGGAGATTAGTGAATAAATCAGAGAAATGGAAAGAGATGAAGCTAGAGAAATAAATAGGGTTTGACTAATGTACTAGTTTAATGAGTCTGGTCTATATCCAAGAATTTTAAAGGGGACATAAAGAGATAGATTTTTTTACCTAAGAGAGTTCACCTTACCTCAAAGCAAAAAATATTAGTGCAAGAAAGCCCTGGAGACAGAGGAGCCGTTGAAAGATTGCCACAATGATTAGTTCCAACTGAGAGACATAAGTATCCTAATAAGTTACAGTTATACTGAACCTGAGAGATGTCAATAAATTATATACATTCAAAAAACAGAAAGTAAGAAATATAGTTCTTGGCATGGCAAGATCATAAGCTAAGATCAATGACCTGGAAGAAAAGAGTTTGATGGAACCCAAAACAGGAGATTACAGAGGAATTTTTCAAATCCAGAAAAAGAGCAGTAGGCTGGGAATTAATTTTTTCACATTCAGAAAATGATAGAGACACCATCTTAGAAATGCATAGCCTATAAGGGATATAAGGAACTACAAAAAACAAAAATGACTCATGTGACCCATCAAGTATAAAGAGGAAGAAGTCTTATACATCTACAGAAGACAATAAAGGAAAATTAAATTCCTCATAAATATATTAAATTATTTTTTAAGAAGTGCTGAGAAATATTTAAACAACTTTATTTCCCATAGAAAGCTCTCGGGTTACAATATTTCACCAGTCCTATTTCTTATTGAGCTATTGAGAATTTTTTTTTTCTGGGAGAACAATTTTATAGCAACTGATTCTTTCTCAATTGTCAAAATGACATCTAAAAAAGGAAGTTAAGCAGAGCTAACAGTAACTTCCAGAATTAGTTGAGTCCCTGTAGGAAAACGTCAAGATGGGAGTGTGCACTGGGTTTCAGCAGATGCACTAGATAGATATGCAGTGCTGATGCAGATTTAAAGTTTTATGAGGCCATTTTTTTTTTACTTTATTACCACAACACTTCAGGTGAAGTACATGAAAAGCAGGGGTTTAGTTATAAAAATTTTAATACATATCCTAGTTGAGGCTTGCAGAAATATTGCAACCACACTTAAATTTTGTTTAATAAATGGAATTTGCTAGAACCAATTCATGGAATTATACTGACATTGACAGTTCAAATTTATAAATATATTATAGAAAAATAGTCATATTAGCCATAAAAGTTTTATTTTTATCAAGAGTATTCTGTGGACAGCAGTATTTTATGTCTTCACAGTTCCCAAGGACAGTGGATTCTAATGCAGTACAGCCATCATCAGTAGCTTCTACTGAGTGTCAGCAAATGCCAGTGGGTTCTACAGAAATCCTCTTAGGAAAGAATTCTTGCTTGGATATTATAAATTACTCACCATTTGTAAATGATGACACACTTGACCATACTTTTGATATTTAATTACAAACAAGAGAATAAAGAAATATGCATTATGGTAAATATCATATATATGCATCTAGCTTTGTTATATTTAGGTAACACAAGGTAAACAGAATGTTAAAACTAACCAATGAACTATCATAGAATATCATTCTTTTTTAAGATAGGAGAGTTGCTATGAAATTAATTATTATAATACCACCTTTTCAAAATAACGGTAAATATTTTACAAAGAAAAACACAATTTCTAACTTTTATGTATTAGTTCAAAATATGAATTTTAAACATTTGCTATTCATTTATCTGAAAGCCTGCTGGTATAATACCAAATTCAGTGTGAGCTAACCATCTAAGGAGGATTCTTTATATTATTAATGTGATACGAGCAAAGTATCAGTATAAACTTCACATTTAAATATACATTAGTGAGTCTCGCTTACAAGGCAAGAATACTTGCAACTTTCATGTGTAGCATACATACGCACACACACACACACACACACACACACACTGCAGTGGGTTCTGACACAGAGATAGAGATACTGAGAGAATATGCTCTAAAATTAAGCAACAAGGCCAATCTGATAGAGTAATTTTTTAGTCTTCCCAGATGTCTTTAGATTGTATCAAGGAACAGAAAACAAGAAAAAAGAAAAAGAAAAGAAAAGAAAGAGGAAATAGCATGGCCACCAACAAGCAGCTACTCCTGGTGAGGATGTGGATGAGAAAAAGCTCAGTTATAATCATGGTGACTGAATTCCTTGATACAAACTATTCACAAGAACATGCACAGAGTCCACTCAGTATTCTATATGGATACGAGTTTTTTTAGCCATCTATATGGTTTGTATATACTTGTCCTAAGCAGTGGCACTATTACAAGGCTTGGCCCTGTTGGAGTAGGTGTGTCACTGTGGTTGTGTTCTTAAAGACCCTCATCCTAGCTGCCTGGAAGCCAGTATTCTGCTAGGATCCATCAGATATTGACATAGAACTCTCAGCTCCTCCTGAGTCATGCCTGCCTGGTTGCTGCCATGTTCCCACCTTGATGATAGTGGACTTATCCTCTGAATTTGTAAGTGATCCCCATCTGAATGTTGTCTTTATAAGAGTTGCCTCCTTGTTCATGGTGTCTGTTCACAGCAATAAAACTCAAACTAAGGCACCTGTCTGAGTCAGGGTGTCTATTCCTGCACAGAATATCATGACCAAGTAAGTTGGGGAGGAAAGGGTTTATTCAGCTTACACTTTCTTTTTTTTTTTGTGAATATATTTTTTTAGTCAGTACTTGATTTTTTTTCAAGGGCTTGACAGTATGCATTGAAAACCTAATAGTTACAATAAGCGTAAAGTACATGCAAAACAAAACGCAACATGGAAATAGTCAAAGTCTTCTTGTTTTGTAAATATATGTATATTTTTTGTTTTCTTTATTTCTTGGACTTCATACAGTCTGTGAGTTGTTTCTGGGGGAGTGCAAGCCTCTGGGGTTAGCATCCCACTATCAGTGACTACATATTATGTCTGTTCTTTTGTGACTGGGTTATCTCACTCAGGATGATACTCTCTAGATGCAGCCATTTTCTTAAGAATTTGGTCAAGTCATTGTTTCTGGTGGCTGAGTAGTATTCCATTGTGTATATGTACCACAATTTTTGTATCCATTCATCTTCTGAAGGACATCTGGGTTCCTTCCAGCTTCTGGCTATTATAAATAGAGCCGCTATGAACATTGTGGTGCATATATCTTTGTTGTGTATTAAAGTGTCTCTGGGGTATATGCCCAGAAGTGGAATAGCTGGGTCTTCAGGTAGTACCATATCCAATTTTCTGAGGTATCGTCAGACAGATTTCCAGAGTGGTTGTATTAGCTTGCAACCCCACCAACAGTGGAGAAGTGTTCCTCTTTCTCCGCAGCCTCCCCAGCATCTGCTGTCATCTGAGTTTTGGATCTTGGCCAATCTGACTGGTGTGAGGTGGAATCTCAGGGTTGTTTTGATTTGCATTTCTCTGATGGCTAAGGATGTAGAGCACTTCCTCAGGTGTTTCTAGGCCATTCGGTGTTCCTCAACTGAAAACGTTTTGTTTAGCTCTGTACCCCATTTTTTAATAGGGTTATTTGATTCTCTGGTGTCTAGCTTTTTGAGTTCCTTGTACACCTTGGATATTAGGCCTCTATCTGATGTGGTGTTGGTAAAGATCTTTTCCCATTCTGTTGGTTGCCGTTTTGTTTTCTTGACAATGTCCTCAGTCTTACAGAAACTTTGCAATCTCATTAAGTCCCATTTGTTAATCTTTGACCTTAGAGCTTGAGCCATTGGTGTTTTGTTCAGGAAATTTTCTCCTATACCTATGTGTTCTAGCTGTTTATCACCAAAGAAATTCAAGACTGGAAGTCAAGCAGGTCAGGAAGCAGGAGCTGATGCAGAGGCCATGGAGGGATGTTAAACTTACTGGCTTGCTTCCCCTGGCTTGTTCAGCCTGCTTTCTTATAGAACACAGTTCTACCAACCCAGAGATGTCACCACCCACAATGGGCTGGGCCAGCACTGCTTGATCACTAATTGAAAAAGTGCCTTACAGCTGGATCTCATGGAGGCATTTCCTTTCTCTGTGGTAACACCAGCTTGTGTTGACACACAAAATCAGCCAGTACCAAAACACAAAAGTTGATCATGATCATGAGGAAATAATGCATATTTATAAAATAATACAAAAAAATATTTTGGTTATGTAGCTCCCTCACTAAGTTCTGAAACTTTTACATATACTCTTCCTAGAATGGTTAGCAATGATAACAGTGATGACGAAAGGTTAAAAAGTAACATTTAACTTTTCCTACAAGGAGTAAATCACCCAGGTTAAGTGTAGACTATATTTGTGGATGATAGTAAGTATCCATACCCTACTAGGAGACTCCTGTATGGCAGAAAATTAGCATATATTCCTGTACCAGATCTCCCCTCTGATATCAACAATCAACTCTTTTCCGGCATGCAAAATCATCATCTTTCATCTAAAAACAGATTTATCTTAAGCATCTAAATTAGTTTTGGGTCTCAATATTGACACCTGCCAGTATGTAGGAGAATAAAAGAATAAAAGAGCCTTTTTTTCTACACACACACACACACACACACACACACACACACACACACACACACACACACACAAGCACACTACTTTGGAAAAGCTGACAAAGCTTAGCCATGCATGAAAGACTGAAGAAACTGAATTAATTAGAACAGAGTTATGGAAATCCTGTTGGGTATATTTCCAGATCCTTGACTGTGACTTTGTTTTTCTGCCTGAGAATCAGTCTCCATGGCTAGGATTTCCTGCTGTAATCCTGGCTCTGACTCCTTAGGTCCTGCTGTTCTAAAAGAGCTGTGTGAGGTTTTCAAATGAGTGACTGTCCCTGGATTCCTGTATAAATTACTTGTGAGATCCGCAAGCCTCTATACTTTTCCTTCTTTCTTTCTTTTTTTCTTTCTTTCTTTCTTTCTTTCTTTCTTTCTTTCTTTCTTTCTGTCTTTCTTCTTTCTTTCTTTCTTCTTTCTTTCTTTCTCCTTCTTTCTTCTCTCTTTCTTTCTTTCTTTCTTTCTTTCTTTCATCTCCCTTTTTGTAATCCTTACTTCCTTCTTTTTTTTTTTTTTAATTGATCTAGATTTCTAATCCATCATATCTGTGCTAGGTTGTTAGAATCAGCTAAGCTTGGAAATTATTTACAGATATGTTTCTTTTTTTATAATCTGAATTTAATAGACATTAATGATAAGCCATCCCTTCTACTGGACAGCTAGGAAGAATGTTCTGAGGATATCAGGGTGTCTTTGTAGGGGCTAAGGTTTGGTGTTGGAGGATTAGGAGTTATATTTTCTCTTAGACTGAGGAGATGGAAGATGGGCATGAAATGAAGGTGGGGGTTTCAAGGCAACTGACATCTTCCCTAATCTCCTAATTTGAGACAAAAGCATAAGGGCTTAAAACATAGGTCCACTGGTTGTTTCCTCTCCCGTCCCCTCATGCTACACATACCTTACCTCAAGGAATAGCTCTCTACAGGTGTAGGCCTGTGTACCTGAGACTATCTGCTGAGATCTCTGGCCTGGGTAGGAGGGTTCAAGCTAATAGGAAAGGGTGCTAGCAGGGAGGGAGAAATGCCTTCTCTGCCTTGGCTACTGCTGCAGCCTCCACTGCTGCTGTCACTGCTGCTGACACTGCTGATTCTCACACTGGCTATGGATGGAGTAGGGACCAATCATGGCCAACATGATTGATGACAACAAATCACTCCATGGTATGCAGGCTGCAGTAACAGGAGCCTGGTGTTGGGAGCAGGTGAAGCTCCTATCATCCCTTCAGGGTCTCCTGGGATTCTAGCCTTTGTTTGACCTTACAAGGATTCCTCTCATGATCTACCACCCTGCATCCAGGTTAAAGGGCAGAACCAGGACATGTTGACAGTTATGGGCCAATAGGCCATCTGGCCCCTATTCAATCTGACCACCTTTAAATTAGAAGGGAAAAATCACATCAGAGTCTTAAAAACTTCCAGCCCTCAAATGATTTGTGTGGCCTCAGTGGGAAAGGATGAACCTAATACTGCTGCAATTTAATGTGCCTGGACATGCTAGAACCATAGGCTTTTCCTTCCCTGTAGAAAAGAGGACCTGGTAAAGAAGAGAAGGAGTTTGTGAGGGTAGGCCTGTAATCAGGATGCAAAATAAATAAATTAATTAATTCGTGGGGGGGAACAAACAAAGGGGGGGATTGGATTTTTGGCCTCTCCTCAGCTTTGCCAAGCATCCTTTTCTTTTCATTTGGGGTTGTCACCCACAATGAGAGTCTTTTTCTATGGTTGCTTCTGTCTGCTCCTGTTTTCTGTGTTCAAGATTTACCTGATGCTACCTAGGTTTGTTGTTGTCATTTCTTTCTTTCTCTGCCATTTAATATTTTTTTAATTGGCAGCAAAATAAAAACAACCTCAGTCATATCCCTTTGTTGTAAAAATCTTTAAGAATATAATTACTTGGTGGCTTTTCTACATATGAAGAACACATGTAATTACCAATGCTTTGACCAGATTTTTTTAAAAGTTTTAATGGTCTTTCTCTTAATTTTTTAAACTGTTACACACAAATTGACAATAAGAGGGTACCGTGTGTGGTTGTACTATTCTATATGTTTGATCAAGATTGATCGAGGAGACCTGAAAATTAAAGAAAGAAGAGAGAAGAAAATGACTGCAACAGAAACAAAGAGTTCTTTAGTGTGCACAATGAGGACTCTGTTCTCTCTGTAGTAGATACTGTCTGAGAGCTGGTATTTAGGGCTATTAAGGGCAAAGAAGATTCATTACAGTATAATATTCTCCTCTACTCAGAAGGTTGATAAGTTGACCTTATGAAGAGTGGCAGATGTTCTCCCTGTAGGAAGAGAGATTTCTTATTTTTAGGAGGTCTGATATTTCTTTTTTTAATCATTTTATTGGATATTCTATGAATTTACATTTTATTTTATTTTTTATTTTATTTTTTTTATCTCACATATTCTATCCAAGTATTTAATGAGAAAATCTCAAACAGCACAGTGCTGGTAATAGGGTCAGGGCAGTGGCATGAAATTCTCCTATCACAGGCAAACACTGCAGCAGCTGACCATGGTGTGGAACCTGTAACAAATTGTGGTCTATGTTTTACACTCTAACGGTAGCCATGTATAATCGACACTGTTTCAATCTGAGTCATAAATGTTCCTCAGAGGTTTATACACTAAAAGGTTGGTGACTAGATGATGGGGCTTTGAAGAAGTATTTAGATTGTGTGGTGTCCTACTTCATCAATGGATTCATAATTTGATGACATAGTCAGGTGACCTTTGACATTTTCAAAGATGATTCACAATTGGAGGAAGTAGATGATGATGTGTTTGTGAGAACTATATCTTATCACAGATCCTTTTGTCATGGGTCCTTGTTCAGTGGGTCCTTCTCTCTGCTTTCTGCTGTCATGGAGTGACTTTCTATGTCACATTGCTCCATCTCCACCTTGATTATTTGACTCACCATAGGCCATCAGCAAAGGATCCAGAGAGCATGGACTTAAAAGTCTAAAAGTGGAACACAACAGTCTTTCTTCTTTAAATTGTTTTTATTGGACACTTGTCAAAATGATGAAAAGCTGTGGATTATAGCAAGAAACCGTTCACAACCTTTTCTTTGTATTAGAGCCTTCCAAAAGCTAAATTGCCCTATGAACAACCTGGGAGGGATCTTTTTAAAATTTGATGTGCTATTCAGTTTTCTACTGGTGTCTAGATGTGTTGAGAAGGATGAAGGGGAGACAAAAAGCTCAGTATAAGTGGGGCCAGGAGATAGTTCCTGGACTTTTTTTTTTTAATGTTGTCAGTATTTTAGTTTTTGAAGTTTTGATAGTATACATTGAAATCTTACTAGTTACAATGAGCATAAAGTACATGCAAAACAAAATGTAATTTTTAAATCCCTAAAATTGCCACAAAGCTATCTTCTTAGCTCTTTTTTTTTTTTATTTTTTAAAACGACTTTATTTTACAAAACAAAGATAAATGTACAGATTTTAAACATTTTTTGCTTAAAATTATACATTTTTGTCAGTACTGTTTTTTCAGACATTAAAATAATTTTTACATAAAACCATGTGAATATATTTTTTTAGTCAGTACTTGATTTTTTTCAAGGGCTTGACAGTATGCATTGAAAACCTAATAGTTACAATAAGCTTAAAGTACATGCAAAACAAAACGCAACATGGAAATAGTCAAAGTCTTCTTGTTTTGTAAATATATGTATATTTTTTTGTTTTCTTTATTTCTTGGACTTCATACAGTCTGTGAGTTGTTTCTGGGGGAGTGCAAGCCTCTGGGGTTAGCATCCCACTATCAGTGACTGCATATTATGTCTGTTCTTTTGTGATTGGGTTATCTCACTCAGGATGATATTCTCTAGATGCAGCCATTTTCTTAAGAATTTGGTTAAGTCATTGTTTCTGGTGGCTGAGTAGTATTCCATTGTGTATATGTACCACAATTTTTGTATCCATTCATCTTCTGAAGGACATCTGGGTTCCTTCCAGCTTCTGGCTATTATAAATAGAGCTGCTATGAACATTGTGGTGCATATATGAATTTACATTTTAAATGTTGCCCCCTTTCTTCCCATTCCTATCCCCTTCCTTTCATGAAGATGCTCCCACTTCCAACCACCCACTTCCATCTCAGCACCTTGCCATTGCCCTAAACTGGGAAAATGAGCCTTCACTGGACCAAAAGCCTCTCCTCCCATTGATGCCAGAGCATCCTATCCTCTGTAGCATATGAAACTGGGGCCATGGATCTCCCCATGTGTACTCTTTGTTTGGTAGTTCTGGTGAATTTGGTTGGTTGATATTGTTGTTCTTTCCATGGGGCTGCAAAGCCCTTCAGCTCCTTCAGTCCTTTCTCTAGCTCCTTCATTGTGGTCCCTGTGTTCAGTCTGATGCTTAGCTGCAAGCATCCTCCTCTGTAGCAGTATGGCCCTGGCGGAGACTCTGAGGAGGCATCCATATCAGGCTCATATTATTAAGCACTTCTTGGCATCAGAAATGGTGACTGGGTTTGATGGTTGCATATGGGATGGATCCCCAGTAAAGGAGTCTCTGGATGATCATTTCTTCAGTTCCCTGTTCCTCTATTTGTCCCTGTATTTCCTCCTGTGAGTGTTTTATTCTCCTTTCTAAGAAGGACTGAGGCAGATACTTCAATACTCTCTAATTAGGAGCTCTCTTGATTCTAGGAGCTTTCATATGTTAACTTTCAACATTTCTGTCCTGACACCCTAAGCCTGCCTTAGACTTTAAGGGAATTAGCCCTTAATATTTACACATAATAAATGTGCCTATTTCACCAATATTCTCCACAGAGAATGTACTTATAATCCTTTCTCTATCTTTTATAAATATTTCTATAGCAACTCCAGTGTGCAATATCACACACAAGTGTAGTATACATGTAGTATACTAAGTTAATTGCAAATAGTAACAATTGATTATATTTGCCTATTATGCCCCTTCCTCCACCAGTTTGATCTCTGAGAATACTAAAGGTATAAATATTGTTAACTTAGACCCCAAAAGTAAAAGGAAGGAAAAGTGGCTTAGGGAGCTCACATGTATTCCTTAAAAATGATCACTATGATAAAGGGAAATCTTCACATCCTTCCTTATTATCTCAAGACTCACCACAACTAAATAAGGGTATCTGAAACCCTTGTGTCTGTGGAGTGACAGATAAAAAATATTTTGGTAAATAAAATATATTAATGATATTCAGTCATAAAGATGAATTTCTGGCTTTTGGGATAGGATGGAGAAAACTGGAATGATTGTGTTTACTGAAATAAGGGAGACACTGCTATTAGTTCTTACCTGGAAATCCTGCACTATGACTTAATAAAAATGCAAAGTTTCAAGTAAATGAGACATTAATCTTTTGTGTATTAGATTCTATTTACAAATGAAAGCTATATTTTAGAGTGACCTCTGTTTTTCTTTGTCCCTCTTTCTCTATCTCTCCACCATCTCAGAGCATACAAACATGAATGAACTCAGACAGAAACTCAACCTTCAGCTCAGAAATACTCTATGCAGTTAAGTGGGCTCCTTTTTTATTTTCTGCATTTTTCTGGCTATATTTAAAATTATTATTCTTACTGAGGATTTACATTTTTGACTGATTTAAGTCTTTACAATGTTGGAAAGGCATTCTGTCCCACTATTTGGCATGTCCACTGGTAAAGCAAAACACTGGGAGCTTTACTGTGCTTATCTCACACCTCAGCCCTGTGGTGTGGAAGTTTAGGTGAGTCATGAGACACCACTCTGGGTGGGGCGAAATGCAGTCTAAGACACAGGGGGCTGAAGTGAAGGTCTTCTGACTCTGAGGCCTCCGGTCTCTGCTGGAGAAAAACTTAGAAAAGTTGAGAAGCACACAGACAAGTAAAGAATGAAATGTCCGGGATCGACAGGCCCACTGCAAGGCTGTTCTGGGCACCCCCAAACTCCTGGACATTCAGGTAACACTGAGTTGCATGGAGTTGGTATCAGAATCCAGGAACACAGGCTAATAACAGTATGTAGCTAGAGGCCAGGGGGAGATGGCAACTCTAGCTTAGCTACCAGCAACGGTAGTATGGTTGTCTGGAAGCAGGGTGATTCATCTCTATAGATGAAGGCCTTCTCCTTGCTCGCCATGGTGGGAGTATATGAAAGAGACAGTCCTGTTTTTTTTTTTTTTTTTGTTTGTTTGTTTGTTTGTTTGTTTTTTGGTTTTTGTTTTTTTTTTTTCCCATCGAGGAAAATAGACGTGTACCAGCTTTTTAGGGGGGACCTAAGATTAACTACCTTTTACAGGGAGAAATGTCTGGGAAGTGAAGTATATTGGTTAAATCCTCAGGGCCTCTACATACCTCATTGACATATGGGGAACTCTTTTTTGGGCCTACATGACCAAAGGTCACATTTCCTTATGTGAGAAGTATGACATATGTTTCAGGCCAGGAATCTGGCAGAAATCAAGAAGCTGCCTACAATCTCAGGTATGTGCTCAAGTTCCCAAGGACTCAGACATGTTCTACCTTACCAAGTTTCCTGGCAAGGTCGACTACTTTTGCACACAGAACCATCCTTCTTGGCCAGCATTTTATTTTTCTTTTCTGGTGAGGCCTATTCTGCTTTGGCTAACACTTTCCCAAGACCCCTGTACATCCATATCATATGATTTAAAACTCTTTCTCATTTACATTGTTTTCCCCAGCACCATCTTAGCTTTTGCAGGATTCAGATTCAATTATTCTGCATATTTAATAAATTTTGTGGCATAAAGTGTGACTTTGTTAGACTTACACATTAAATGGAAAGACAATGCAATAAAGCATGTATGATTCTCATGATATTGGCACCCTTTAAAATGTCCTGGAACACAATAACACTAGAAACAGCATGGTGTTGGCATTATAAAACAGGGAAACACGAGAGAGACTCTGAAAACGAACTATGTACCCACAGTCAAACAATATGTTGCCAAGACACCATGACACACATTTTGGAAAAAACTTTCTTCAATAATGGCTTTGCGCGATATTGATTCCATGTGCAGGGAAGAATTAGAGTAAATTGCCACCATTTCCCAGTTACTCAATCACTCAAACAAATTCAGATGAACTTCAAACCCAAAACAGTAAAACCTTCTAGCAGAAAATACAAGGAAACTAAAACAGTGATCTCAGGAAAGATATTTTGGATATAAAAATAGACTAATGATTTATGTTGAATTAAGGTGTGCCTACATAAAAAAGGAACGCTAAATGAAAATACTTCATTAATAAGAATAAATGCTGAGATGTTTGTGTCTGACATCACTGAGCAATTTAAAGAATTCATAAAAAAAGATCTCATTTCTGGTAACACAGATAGAACTAGGAATCTTTATAATAAGGAAATTATTAATGAGAGAAGCATAGAATGTCCCTGACTGATGTGGCCCAGAGACCAATAAAATAGAGCACTGAATACAGAGGGTGGGAATAATGTAGTGATCCAATCAGCTTCTATCACAGGAAAATCTGTCCTTCTACTGGAATTTACTTTCTTTGTTATTTTTAGGTGTATTTTGCTTCTATTCATGACTTCTTTATACTTTATGATAGCATGAAATTTGAAGAGGAGACCAAAGGTCTGTGTCCATACAGAGTTTTCTGAAGGGTCTTACTGTGTCCCCCAATCAGGAAGGTCACCAAGGCAAGCAATGCTGAAGTTTCCTGAGCAGCTGGCCTGTCAAACACAGTTACACCTCCACACCTTCCTGAACTTAACAACTAGCACTTTAATCAGCTCCCACTTAGACATGCACTGCCAAAATCCTAAGCATGTTCTTTGACTAGATAATATCTGCTTGTTGTTATTTGTCTGCACATCATAGTTCTTGTTGAACAAATGTGTTCACACATCCATCCTTCTCATATTACAAGGTAAGTTCCATTACAGTGAGTTGTTGATTCCATTGGACCAGTTCATTAAGTACCATTCACAAAGCAAGCCTGGAGTTTGGAACTAGAAATTCTTTGAATTTGACTGCAAACCCAAATCCAACCAAATGTGAAGCTCCTTTAGCCATGTGCTGTGTCTTTCAAGACTATATTCTCAGAACTCAAGTCTCTGACACAGGGGGCTGAAAATTTGATACCAGTTTTGTCCATTAGTAACTGTCAGAAGCAGAGATAAATGACTGCAGAGTTTCTATGATAGGATATCAAATGTCCTTGCCTAATCATCCCTCACAATGGCAAGAAAAGCTGTAAAATGTGTTATATTTCTCTGTTTTTTTAAAAATATTAATTTATCCCGTTCTTGAAAATATCGAGGTCTGAAACTTTATCCCAAATTCTTGGAGCAACTTAACACTTTCCCGAATACATTAATGGCATGAATCAGCTTGATGAAATTCAAAATCAACACAAGATAAATTTGAGAAGAAATTTAAGGTTTTGAATGAGTGCTATTTTATTCTCTAAATTCAGAAAGTCTGTGACTAGAGGAAAGACACCTGACAATAGTTCTATTAGAAAACTCAAAGTAATCATAGTGAACTTGGGGGATTCAATAATTTTTATATGAACATATGATTTCTTTGTCTGGTGATTTTATGAAATTCATTTTCTCAAACTCTAGCTACAGAAGAATAAACAACATTCTTACATACTCCAATTATTTCTACAATTCATGATGTTAATTGTGGCTTTTCAACTCATACCAAATTAAAATCAGCAAATTAGAGCAAATAGAAATATTTTCCAGGGTACGGCATAGATGTGATGAATTCTCAGAGGACATTTGAAGTGAGTTAGCATTTCATTAGCCTTTCATGCCAAAGAATGCAGGTACCACCCAGTATAACCACTGATAGCCACCACAACTGTTTATAATTTTAAGAAAGTTTCAACAAGTTCCAGTTTCTTTCTCTGGTCATACCAAACATACTATAACATCAATACTCCTCAAGGGACTTATCAAGCATTAAAATCATTGTGCTTAGTGTTTTAATTATTATGTGATGAGAAGATTTTCTTCTCTGGCCCAATATATTTGCTGCTCTATAAGCTTTTTATACATTTGTGGTCATCATGCACAACAGAGGACTGCCTGTTCTGGCCTCAGTGAGAGAAGATATACCTAAGCCTCAAGAGACTCGAGGCACCCAGGGAGTGGAGAGGTCTGGTGGGGAAGGAGTGGACACATTCTCTTCGAAATGAAGGAAAAGGAATGGGATGAGGAATTGTCAGAGGGTGTGAGGGGGATAAAGACTGGACTGTATAAAAAAAGTTTAAAGAATAATAAAAAATCATCAATGTACCTGACTGAGGCTTACTGCTTCAAAAATGATGGCTTAGAACGGGTTCAGGTATCTGAAATTATCATTGTTTGTTTTCACTGATAATAAAAAGAAAAGGTCAGTATACTATTGGTATAAATTTTAGTGTTTCAATATATGTACAAAATGTTTTCTGTTTAAGTCGATTTAAAGATGCCTATCCACCCCACTCTTGTCACTTCTGTTTTAATAGTGTGAACCATAAACTTTAACTATTATACATTTAACGATACATATACATATATAGATATAGATAAATAGATAAATAGGTAAATAAAATATTAATGGAAATTTATTTTTATTCTTTTTATTTAATTTTATTATAACAACAAAACATAACAAAATAAATTAAAAGTAGAGAAAACATCACAATGAAGGTGAAAAAGGCAAACCAACGGAGGGAAAAAGAGCCCAAGAAAAGGCATAAGAATCAGATCTGCACTCAATCACAAATTTAGGATTCCTATAACAATATTAACCTGATGGTTATAATATGTAGAGAGAGGACCTAATGCAGACTGGTGCAGGGTCATTGCTCGCCCTTTCAGTCCTGTGAGTTCATGTGATGTTAGCTCAGTTGATTTAGAGGGACTTTGTCCTCCTGGTGTCCTCCATTGTCTCAGGCTCCCATATGCCTGCCTCCTGTTCTATGAGGGCCCCAGAGACTTGACTGGAGAGATTTTATGAAGACATTTCCTTTAGCGATATGTGCACAAAGCGTCTCCCTCTGTTTGTAAGGTGCTGCAGAAAAAAACCTCTCTGATGATGGCTAAATCAGGCACCCATCACACTTAAATCCTTCCTAAGATTAGGCAACCTGGCACAGGATGATTTTTATAGTTTTATCCATTTGATGCAGAACTATTTTTGTCAACGTTTTAACAGTGGAATAATACTCCATTGTGTAAATGTACTGAATTTTTCTTTATCTAGTCTTCTGTTGAGGAATATCTAGGTTGTTTCGAGTTAATGGTTATGAACAGAGAAGCAATGAACATAGATGAGAAAGTGTCCCTAGAGTTTGATGGCTTGTCCATATCCATACACACACACACACACACACACACACACACACACACACACACACACACACATATACAGAAGATATTCATATAGTTGGTCTTGAGGAAGATGGAGGTAGGTTACCATCATTCTGAGGAACAGCCATATAGATTTCCACAATGGCTGTACAAGCTTGAACTTCCAGCAGCAGTGGATGACTGTTCTCCTTGCTGTACAGTCTTAAAAATGTGAGCTGTTACGTGTTATATTGATTTAACCATTCTAATACAAGAGAGATGGAATCCCAAAGTTCATTTGATTTGCACTTTGCTCACAGAAAGGAAGTTGAATATTAATTTATGTGTTTCTCAGCCATTCGAGATTTCTTTTTATTGAGAATTCTATTTAGATTGCACTCCATTTCTAAAGAAATTATTTGTTTTATGATACCTAGCTTCTTGAATTCTGTATATATTTTTGGATGTTAGGTCTATACCATATGTGAAGTTGTTAAATATATTTATTTTTTTTTATTCTGTAGGCTTCTGCTTAGTCTACAGGACAGCATCCTTTACCTTACAGAATTGTATGTTCATGAGATACCATTTATTAACTCTTACTCCTATGCTTGTGCTAGATTTTCAGTCTCAAAAAATCATATTTATTAATTGTCGACCATAGTGTCTGTGCTTACAGTGTTTTTCACACTTGGCAGAGAGGTTAAAAAAGATGTCCCATTTAGAACTGAACATTTATTCTCTTATTAACAACATTTGAATACTATCTGCCACAAAATAAATCACTATGTAAAAGTCAAAAATCAACACAGGCCTGTGGCTACAAATTTAAATATTTAGAATGCAATTTGACAGGAGACAATTTATCAAAATAGCAATAATAAAAGTATGACTTTTTTTCTAGAGGCTTTTACTCAATATTACAGTAAAAGGCACCATTTCTGTCCTGTAGAACATGCCTCAAATACAATCATAAGTGGTCAATTATCCTAGAGTAATCAGGCCATTATTGTACTGGTAAGAACATCTTGTGCATCAGTGAGTTTTGTAACATGCAGTGTCCAACACTAGATAATGTAACTGATTTTCAATTTGTTTTTGCTTTTGCTCCACTAACGTGGGAACAGTACCATTCACTATTATAAAAGATAGCTGTAATCATGCAAGACATGTTCTGATCACTCTGGCACTATACCTTGCATTCATATTATGTGTATTCTTCCTCATTGTGGCCTTACCATATAGCTATTAAAGATATTATGCATATATGTATATGCTCATACTTACATACATTATACTTAACTATGTGCACATATGTAAATAAATGTGTATGTATATGATATGGATATGAATATATGTGTGTAAGTATATGTATGTCTGTATTTGTTGGTAAATATTGTATCCAAATACACAGACATTTCACATATATACACATATATATATGTATATATATATGTATATATACTTGTGTATATATATATATATATATATATATTATTCAGTGTACTAAATTGGCATCTATTTAGCTATTAATGGTTTTTTTGGTGTGAGTGCATGTGTGTTTGTTCATGTATGCAATTTATATGTTCTAAACAAACTATTTGCTAACTTTTTTTTACTCTCAGTTCCTCTAACAGATTACATCTTGGATACATATATGAATTTATTCTGCTTTATTCTTAATTTTCTTACTACATTGAAGCCCTTGTTTTCATTTCCAAATGTTGCTTTAAGTTTATGACGTGATATTTTTTACTTTTTCAAGTTGGTTTCAACTTCACATATATCTGTCTTTATCTATAGTATTTTTCCTCACAGAATTCACAAAATTTCATAAATATTTAAATTTGTGATTGACTTAACAGACAGAAGATGAAAAGCGTTTTCATATATATCATCTAGACACCTTTCTTAAATTAACAGTTTGACTTTCAAAATGTTTGTTTTTCCTCTAAGAGTTGGCATTTTCATATTGGGTTCATAATTTGTAACTGTTTTTATTCTAATTCACATGTACAAAGTAAAGTAAATTTTCATTTCCAAAAAATAGAATAAATACACGCATGCTATTTTTATTCAATATACTTGTTTGGCACAGAAAACAGGTTATATTTCTGTCCCTGACACACTGGCATATGAAGTTCCAACCCTAGAATAAAAATTTTAATTCAAAAAAGAAAAGTATGACTTTCTTTTTGGAGGAAGAAATTGCCAAGAAAAGAAAAAAAATTTTTAGAGAATTAGGAGAAGATAGGCAGTTAATATCATCAAGAGAGGCTTTTTATTTTATTTTTTTTAAATAATCAATGTTTACTGCAAAGTATTGTGTCACATAAAGATATATAATGTTCATCAAGGAAAATGAATATTCAGCTGAATGATGGAAAAGAGAATAAAATGATGAGTGACAATAAAATGGGCAAAGTTTAACTCATGCACCCAGTTTGGCTCAGGTGGACATGGTGAGTATGTGAAAAAAATTGGTATTCCTATTAGGGGCGTGCAAGAAAGAACACAAAAGACTTGGAAACACTTATGGAAAAATAATATTCACCTCATTGTGAGGTGCCATCAACAAATAGCTGAGGTGTGAATCAATTGCAACTTTAGGGCCTTGGGTTCAATATTCTTTATAATCTAAGCAATTAGAATTATAGCAATCATACTTTGTGGGTTCTGTCTGAGTAATTTTGGTTACTGACTATCCCCACACAGAAATCTCTTGAAGTTCATCTTTTGTTATGATTAATGCATAAGTCTTCTCTTAGGAACCAATGGATAACAACTGAATTCAGAGCCATGTTTACTGTAGGTACAGGATTTCTCTCAGTCTGGTAGTTGGCTTTGGTATTTGCTTTACAAATCCTGATATGTGTGTGGGTTTGTTTGATTTTATTCTTGAATCAAGACTTTGAGAATACTGGAATCCTTGTCAACTTTCTGTGATAACATATTTTTGGCAAAGGCTTTAGACAAAGGAGCAAACACCTGACTCTCTGGAAGTGCAGTTACATTCATTAAATCTCAGTTGGTTAATTTTTTCCCTCAGCCTGAATGGAAAATTCTGAAGAAGTAATATCAGCCTTTCTGACTGGGATATCAGAGCATTTTGTATACCCATTTGGTATTTTATAGAGCTGGAAAACTCTAAATAAATAGAAGATGGTAGTTTAGGTGAGAAAATAAATGATCTGTTTAAAGCCTTGATAAGTACTACAAATTTAGCTAGATCATAAAAGCTACTTCAATTAACAGTATTTAAGTATTTGTAAATAGAATTCTCACAGGGAAATAAGATGTCCTGTTCATGTTGTTGTTTATCCAATTCCACTGAATAGAATATTTTTTATTTAAAAATATACTTTAAATATATGATTACATTGTAGTTGTCTTCAGACACAACAGAAGAGAGCATCAGATCTCATTGTAGATTGTTGTGAGCCACCATGTGGTTGCTGGGAATTGAACTCAGGACTTCTGGAAGAGCAGTTGATTAACCTCTGAGCCATCTCTCCAGCCCCTAAAACAAACTTAATAAGTGTGTTTAAACACACCCATCAGAAGTATTTGAAAGGAAAGGTTAATAGGGAAAAGGAGATGAATAGATACCCTAAAAATAATTCTTTGGAGTAATTCTCATCTTCCTTGTCAAGATATCAGCAGTTCACAGAAATCAGCAGCACAGATGCACTTGCAAACAAAATTCACAAATAAACAACAACAGTTTGATCTAGAAGTAATTGAGAGGCTCTGCAGTCTTTTCTAGTCCTCTGAAGATTCCACCAGAATATCACAAGTAGTTCTTTGGTACTTTTTCTGTCTGTAAAGTCATGACAAATGATGAATCATCCACTGTCTGTTGGGTAGCACCCTTTCCAAACATCAGGTGTCCTCTTAAGTGCCCACACCAGGAAAATAATACATGCCCTTCTTCAAGGCAGCTTCCAGGAAAACACCACATATTTTCTCTCAGCAAAACATCTCCCCATGTGTCTCTTTTACTGAAAACCTCTCATAAGCCAATTTCCAGCAAAAGGTAACAAGAAGCAACCAACTCTCCAATGAAACCAGAAATTTCCAACTCTGATACCCATGAAGAAGGGCAGATTGCAAAAATAAGGAGCACTGCAGCTCTGTGGAAGGCATTGATCAAAAAAGTTGTTATCTGTGTTTCCACTGAAAGTTAAAATACTTCATAGAAAAATATAAAGATAAATACCGAGCCAAAATAAAAGCCATATACATAGCAAGAAACATCAGCTCTTTAGATGCAGAATTATTAAAGTTTATAGCCACTGGTAATGTTTATATCAGTGGTAAAATGTAATGAGAAAACAATGGAGGTGTGAATAGAAATATTTAATTTTCTAAATGAAGAATTCTCAATTGAGGAATATCAAATGGCTGAAAAGCATCTAAAGCAATGTTCAACATCTCTAGTCATCAGGGAAATGTGAATCAAAGCAATGCTGAGATTCTACCTCACACGTCAGAATGGCTAAGATTAGAAACACAGATGACAGCAGATGCTGGAGAAGATGCATTGAAAGGGGAACATTTCTCTGGAAATCTGTCTGTCTGTTTTTCAGAAAACTGGACATAGTCCTATGTGAAGACGCAGTTATTCTACTTCTGGGCACATACCCCAAAGATGCTCCAACATACATTAAGGACACATGCTCCACCATGTTCATAACAGCCTTATTTATAATAGCCAGATGCTGGAAAGGACCCAAATGTCCTTCAGTAGATAAATGAATACAAAAATTGTGGTATATTAGCAAAATGGACTACTACTCAGCTACTAGAAACAAAGACTTTATGAAATTACTAGGAAAATGGATATATTTGGAGAATATCATCCTGAGTGAGGTAACCCAATGACAAGAGAGCAGACATAATATGCAGTCACTGATAATTGAATACTGGCCCCAGAAACTGAATACTCAAGAAACAATTCACAGATCACATGAGGCTCAAAAAAAAAAAAAAAAAAAAAAAAAAAAAAAAAAAAAAAAAAAAACAAAAAAGAAAGAAAGAAAGAAAAGAAAGAAAGAAAGGAAAGAAAAAAAGAAAGGCCAAAAAGTGAAAGTCTAAATCATTCTTAGAAAAAGAAAAAACACAACAACAAATCAACAATTATATAGCACCCACTCAGAGTGGAGTACACCTAGACTTAAATCATTGATAACTCAAGAGCTAAGAAGATAGCCTTGTGACAATTTTTGGTATTTAAACTCATTATGTTTAATCTATACACACCAAGAAAACTTTCACTATTTCCATGTTATGTTTTGTTTTACATGTACTTTATGCATATAGTAACTAGTAAGATTTCAATACATACTATAAAACCTTTAAAAAATCAAGTACTGACAAAACATATATATTCATATAGTTTCATGCCAAAATGCTTTTAAAAATTTGCACATGTATCTCTCTTTTTAAAGTAAAGTTGTAAGAAAAATATATATAAAAAGAAATGTTTAATATTAAGAATTAAATTTTGGTTATGACAAAAATACAAATTCTAATCTCTATGCCATAATGCTTCACATGCCATTAGATTTGTGACAGAGAAGTTGAAACTAAATGATTATTTGCAAGACTCTGAAGACTACTTTTATTCTTATTTATTCAATTAATTGTGTTTTCAGAATCTCTTATTATTTAGTCTGGCATCAAATTTCTTATCTTAGTTTTCATAGAACTGTTCACCATTGGAAGTCTGGGGAGACGGGGTTAAGGGAGTTTGAAACAGTAGTAAAGCTTCATTTCCTGGTGAGATTATTTCCAGAAAATTAAGTCTATAGTGACAAGGATTATTCTAATTAGGGCTACTATTGCTGTGATGAAACCAAAAACAACTCAGGGAAGAAAAGCTTTGTTTGTTTTATACTTCCACTGTTCTTCTTTAAAGGAAGTGGGTACAGGTATGCAAGAGGGAAAGAACCTGAACACAGTAATTAATGTTGAGGCCATTGAGGAGTGCTACCTTCTGACTTGTTCATCATGGCTTGCTCTGCCTGCACGTTTATTGCAAACAGGACCTTTAGCCCAGATATAGCACCATCCACAATGGGCTGGGCCCTTGCTCATCAATTACTTGCTTTCTTAAAAATGTTGTACAGGCTTACTTACAGTCCATATTATAAAGAAATGTTCCTAATAGCAATTCCTTCCGCTTATATGTCTTTAGCTCATGTCAAACTGACATCAAACAAGAGATATGAGGACTGTAGCATGGCTTAAATGGAAGACTTAGAGGGACTCAAATCGATCACGGTATACAAGAATGTCTCAGTTGCCCAGTTTAATTAGAAACCCCAACATCACTGGAAAACTGGAAAATTTTATCCATGTTAGTCAGCTGGCGGTTTATATGGAGACTTAAGGAACAATACCTTTGAGAAATTCAGGTTAAGACTGGCCACCACTTTGTCTTGCTTTAAACTTATTGCTTTGTAAGCTCTTTAACTCTAAAGGATAGTGGGTAATTTTACCTGATACCTCATGTCTCTTTGGAGCCGATGCTTGATATTAATATGGGATGTACTTTTTGTAGTAGAAATAATAGATTTATGAAGAATAAAAGAAGATAAATAACTCTCAAGAGTGGGAGAGTTTCCAAGAGTTTCAGTATTAGGTATCCTGCAAAAAATAAATTACGTGCTGTAAAATAAAGGATGTCAGATTCATATTAGCACAGGGTTGAATGGAAAGTATAGATCAGCTGCCTCACGTTTTTATTTAAATTCCCAACAAAGAAAACTGGATTGAATTACCCAGTAAAATAATTACTTAAGTTTTATTATCTTCTGTGCCATAATTTTATTTAAAATTTAGCATCTTTTAACACCAATATCTATAATAAATAAATACACAAATCCTGAAATATGTAGTTTTATTTTCCAGTGCAATTGTGACAGGGATTAAGAAATTTAAGTCTATAGAGGACATAGTTCTAGTGAGAGATACAGTCCAGTAATTATGGTTAAAATGAAATGATACCAAATGGTCATATAATTGAATGCTTAGTCCCTAATTGATATAACAATTTTGGGGAGGATTAGAGATGTGACCTTGTTGGAGGGGGTGTGATACTGTTGGTAAGCCTTGAGGTTTGCAAAGCCTACACCATTCCTTATTGTGTTTCCCTATCTGTTTCTGTCTCTCCATCTTTGTATCTCTATCTCTATCACTCTTTCTTCACACCTCTTTCCCTCCATCCTTCCCTCAATCCTTTTCTCAGTCCCTGCTCTCTCTACCTCCAACCTATGTGTCAGATTCGTAAGTTATCATTATGTTTTCAGCTGCCAGCTATTGCTTCAGGCCCGTGCCTTCTTACCTGCTGCCATGTTTCCCAACACAGTGGCCATAGACTCACTCTCTGAAACTGTAAGCAAAACAACTAATATCTTTCCTTAAGGTCTGTATAAATTTTCCTGACATCTAGGAAGTCAAAGCTCTCCATTCTCTGCTTACATCTATGCCTTTTCCTACGTTCTCTATCTTGACTAATAATATGCCAAGCACTAATTTATGCACTGATCAACCTGCTTCTTAGTAGACTTGCGCAGATCATAACTGAGGACTGCTTCTTCAATTTTCATTGTAATTTTTTGTTACATTTAATTTAAAATACAGTAGCATAATGAGTTCTGTCATAGTCGCTTTTGCTTAGCCATGGCTTTAACTCTACCACTGAAGAGATCTATATCCCTATTCCTCATATTTCATTTTGGCTCAACGTATGTATATGTACACAGTGCTTGTTTGCATGCACTTGCATCTTTGCAAATACGCATGAACATATATAGAGAAAATAGGTTGCCATTAATTAATGTTAGCTGAGTACCAAGTATTGTACTAAATAATATTTAAAGGTATTTTTATAAGGCTTGATGGTTTATATTGAAAATGAGGCTAGTTTAAATTCTGATCTGTTTTTACAACAGTGTTTTTGTTTAAAATGTTACATATCATCTATTATTTTCAAATTTAGCTACTTCAGATTTTCTAAACTATAATTAATTATCCATACTCTCATAGTTTCTAACTGCTATACTAACAAAACCCCATTGCCAGTCATGGAAAACCTCCCTTTGAGTTGTTGGTCAGAGAAGTTCAAGAGACTCACCAAAACTATAGGCACCACGTTTGTTATCATCACCCTCCTATAACTTGGAGGTAAGTCTGTATTGCTAAAGACACCACCTACTTCAACACAAGATTTACAGAAACCATACAGATTCTGAAATGCTAGGCTCCTCCCCAAAGCAGGTGATTTGCAAACTATGGAAGGAGAGCGTACATCAATGGTTATATTTAGCAATGATATGAGGAATGACAATGACGAGAATAATAAAATATTGCCGAGCATACTACAGTGACACATACACCCTCAAGATAGCAAACAGCCATCTAAATGAATGGAAGACCCTCTCATTAGGAGGAAAGTAAGCTTTTATATTGAAATACCAGCTTACAACTAATAGTGGATGAGGTCATAGATCCTAGAAGAGAACTCAATACTGCCATTTTTATAAGCCTATATAATATCATACTGTGACTTAAATATTTCTATTTATACTTACAGATAAGTTTATCTCTAACATACACACATAATTCACTGATTAATGCTTTTTTTTTTTTTTGCACCCAAAAACATTACCACAAAAGCCCAAATTGGTCAAAGCACAGACAAAAAAAATCAATCCTCCACCTGATCAGAATTTACAATTTAATTTTTAAAAGGGCGTGTATAACTATCTTCTTATATGTGTTTACAGAAAGTTCTTTCATAAAAATATAAACATACATTATAGAGCAAAGTTCTTTTCTCTCCCTAGGCAGATACAATTCTTTTAGTACTAAGTATTTTGCCTCTCTTCAGAAATATCAAGAATCTTTGTAAGCTACTTTTTGATCACTCTTTGCTTTTCTTGAATTTTCCTGACTCTCTTAGGTGAGTAAGGGCTACTTTTCTCTCCTTCAATCAGACATTGCTGTGTGAATTGATGTGTAAATAGATTTGTTATTCTAAAGTCTTAGATACATTACATAAAGTGACACTTCAGAGATATATCAAAATACACATTTTCTGATTATTTGTTTAAATAATTGTGATACAAAGCACTTTTTAAAACAGTCTTATATATCTTAATATTTAGTTATGATTTATGTACATATATTCATTTTATCACACATTTCAGTTTAAATTTGTTCAAATATCAAAACTTAATAATTCTAACAATCTGTTTATATTATTTTTAGTACCTTTAATAAAATAAACTTTTTATGGATGATATAAAACTATTTACTTCTTTTTAAATATTAATTTTATATACTTTTTAAAGTACCCTACATGTATTGTATTTTACCTCCATATAACTCCTTCAATATCTTCCTATGTCCTCTTACCAATCCCATGTCCATTTATTTTAACACAGAATCTAATTAGTACTGCTAGGTTGTGCATAGATATACTGCCATACACTGGAAAACAGGCAACGAAGTAGGAGTAGTATACCAAAGTAAATGTAAATACCGTCTTCTGCCAGCATCTGACACACTGACCTGTTCAAAATTTACATTTACTAAAGTGTAGAAATAATCTTTTAAAAAATGACAAACACAAATGTCTGTATTTTACATCATTTCAAAATAGTATATCTATCTATCTATATAAATAGATAGATAGATAGAGAGAGAGAAAGAGAGAGAGAGAGAGAGAGAGAGAGAGAGAGAGAGAGAGATTACAGTGGTAAATGGTTCTGTTGTTAGCAGCACCACAGTTTCACCCCACAGAAGCAGCTCTACTGCAGCGCTGGGCACCCAGATGCTATTACATGATCTGCAAGCCTTCCCCTCCACTGGGTTCACTTCCCAGGCTGTTCCCTCTGCCTGCCTTACTTATGTCCTGGTGGTCCAAGACTGCCCCAGCATGTTGTTTTCTGCTTTCACATACTATCTTCCATAGCGAGTAATTTCACGTTTCAATAATCAATAAGTTATCAAACAGGTTTATATGTTAAATTCTCAATCCCCAAACCTGCTACACAATAAACAATAAGGAATTGACAAATTTATAAACTGCCCACCTAAATAAGAAAAACTAAACCATAGAAACCCTTAGAAATGACCATCACAACCTTATCCATACAGAGATGAGCTGAGAGAAACATCCAAATCTGCTTCCATGTTGCCTCCTCCTGAATCTCCTTGCTTTTCCCTTCTCTTCTGATTTACCAGAACTTCGTGCCTGCCCACTACTATTGGATCATATATTGCTTTGACATCATCTTATAAAGAGATTAAAGACTTATTAATAAAATCTTTTTGTAAACCACATTTAAATCTGATCTTAGAAATTTTAAAATTTAAATAAAAGGAAAAATTCAATTACTGTTTTATAAATATATGAACCTTAATATTTAAAGAATACATTTTTTTTCTTTTTTTAAACATTTATTTATTTAATATATATATGAGTACATTGTTGCTGTCTTCAGACACACCAGAAGAGGGCATTAGATCTCATTACAGATAGTAGTGATCCACCATATGGTTGCTGGGATTTGAACTCATGACCTCTGGCAGGACAGGCAATGCTCTTTTTTGTAAAACTTTATTTTAAAAAAACAATGATAAAAGAAAAAAATTAAACATTTTTGCATAAATGTATACAAATACAATTGTGACAGTGCTTGGCTTTTTTTTTTCTTTTTTATAAGGTTTGATACTCTGCATTAAGGTCTTTCTAGTTACAAAGAGAAAAAAGTACATGTAAAACAGGATGTAACCTGGAAATAATCAACGTTTTCTTGGTGTGTAAGGATTGAGCATGACGGGTTTTTTTTGTTGTTGTTGTGTTGTTTTCTTTTCTATTCTTTTCTTTTTTTCTTGAACTTCACACAGTTTGTGAATTATTTCTGGGGCAGTCCAAGTCTCTGGAGTTAGCATCCGAATATCAGTGACTGCATATTATGTCTGTTCTTTTGTGACAGGGTTATCTCACTCAGGATGATATTCTCTAGATGCAACAATTTTCTTAAAAATTTGGTAAAGTCACCCTTCACAATCGTCACAAAAACTATGAAATACCTTGGTGTGACACTAACTAAGCAAGTGAAGGACCTGTATGACAAGAACTTCAAACCTCAAAGAAAGAAATTGAGGAGGATCTCAGAAAATGGAAGGATCTCCCATGCTCATGGATTGAAAAAATACACATCTTAAATATGGCCATCCTACCAAAAGCAATCTACAGATTCAATGCAATTCCCATCAAAATTCCAACCCAGTTCTTCATGGAATTGGAAAGATCAATGTGCAATTTCATATGGAATAACAAAAGACCTAGAATAGCAAAATCCATCCTCAACAACAAAAAACATCTGTGGGAATCACTATCCCTGACCTCAAGCAATATTACAAGGCAATTGTGCTGAAAACTGCATGGTACTGGTACAGAAATAGGCATGTGGATCAATGGAATAGAATAGAAGATCCAAAAATGAGCCCTCATGTATATGATCACCTGATTTTTGACCAAAGAGCAGTAAACATTGAATGGAAAAAGAAAAGCATATTCAACAAATGGTGCTGGTCCAACTGGTACTCAGCATGCAAAAGAATGAAAATAGACCCTTTGTTATCTCCTTGTACAAAGCTCAAGTGTAAGTGGATCAAAGATCTCCACATTAAACAGATACACTGAAACTATTAGATGAGAAAGTAGGGAAAACCTTAGAACACATAGGCACAGGAGAAAATTTCCTGAACAAAACACCAATGGCTCAAGCTCTAAAGTCAAAGATTAACAAATGGGACTTAATGAGATTGCAAAGTTTCTGTAAGGCTAAGGGCATCATCAAGATAACAAAATGGCAACCAACAGAATGGGAAAAGATCTTTACCAACACCACATCAGATAGAGGCCTAATATCCAAGGTGTACAAGGAACTCAAAAAGTTAGACACCAGAGAATCAAATAACCCTATCAAAAAATGGGGTACAGAGCTAAACAAAACGTTTTCAGTTGAGGAACACCGAATGGCCGAGAAACATCTGAGGAAGTGTTCGACATCCTTAGCCATCAGAGAAATGTAAATCAAAACAACCCTGAGATTCCACCTCACACCAGTCAGATTGGCCAAGATCCAAAACTCAGATGACAGCAGATGCTGGCGAGGCTGCGGAGAAAGAGGAAAACTTCTCCACTGTTGGTGGGGTTGCAAGCTAATACAACCACTCTGGAAATCTGTCTGGCAATACCTCAGAAAATTGGATATAATACTACCTGAAGACCCAGCTATTCCACTTCTGGGCATATACCCCAGAGACACTTTAATACACAACAAAGATATATGCACCACAATGTTCATAGCAGCTCTATTTATAATAGCCAGAAGCTGGAAGGAACCCAGATGTCCTTCAGAAGATGAATGGATACAAAAATTGTGGTACATATACACAATGGAATACTACTCAGCCACCAGAAACAATGACTTAACCAAATTCTTAAGAAAATGGCTGCATCTAGAGAATATGATCCTGAGTGAGATAACCCAGTCACAAAAGAACAGACATAATATGCAGTCACTGATAGTGGGATGCTAACCCCAGAAGCTTGCACTCCCCCAGAAACAACTCACAAACTGTATGAAGTCCAAGAAATAAAG
This sequence comes from Micromys minutus, assembly GCF_963924665.1. Lineage (NCBI taxonomy): Eukaryota > Metazoa > Chordata > Mammalia > Rodentia > Muridae > Micromys > Micromys minutus. The sequence continues at coordinate 38,514,619 of NC_137975.1, forward strand.
AAAACAAAACAAAACAAAACAAAAATATTTACAAAACAAGAAAACTTTAACTATTTCCATGTTACACTTTATTTTACATGTACTTTATGCTCATTGTCACTATTAAGTTTTCAAGGCATACTATCAAACCTTGAAAAAAATCAAGTACTGACTAAAAAATATATTCATATAGTTTTATGTAAACATTATGTTAAAATCTAAAAAATAAGTACTGACAAAAATGTATAATTTTAAGCAAAAAAATGTTTAAAATCTGTACACTTATCGTTGTTTTGTAAAATAAAGTTGTTTAAATAAAATAAAAAAAACAAAAAAAAAAACCCAAAATGTATAAGGAACATATTACATTTCTGTACAATGAAAAAAAAAATTTTGGTTAAGTCTTTGTTTCTGATTGCTGAGTAGTAGTCCATTACCTTCATTTTATTTCTCAGTGATTTTGTTACATTTTGTACAAGTATTTAATAATAACAATAGCAAACAAATTTAAATATGTTATCAATCTTTATTTATTCTACTACCCAACTGGTTATCAATCTTTAAACATTCCAAGACCAATATCATTTACGGATTTACATACAATTGTTTAGAGAGTGCATTGACATGTAGTTGATTTTTGTATCTTCGTTTTACATATTTGTAAAGAGGCTAATATTACAAAAATATATCTTTTGAAAGATCAAGCATAGGATATTCAAATAGAATCATTAATAATGACAACATGACTATTAAAGGAATATACAGATTATACTTATCATGAGAACAATGATTTATCAAAGCACCTATGTTTACCAAAAGAGGAAGAGAATCCTGAAAAAGAATACTGGGTTGCGTGCATCATCTCTTAGTTGAGCTAGAATCCTAGGACTGTGGAAACTACCAGAAATCATTGAGGGTAACCTGACATAAGACTTCTAGTGATGGGAGATATGAGGCCTTCTCATTTAACTAAGCAAGGCTTCTCATGGATATATTAAGATATCAATCTAATCACAAAATGTTACACCCAGAATGTGTTCTGTCAACAAGATGTGCAGTTATCAAGGATGAAGCACAATTTAAATGAAGGGCCAACGAATCACTTCAAACCCATCTTGAAACCCATGGCATGAGAGGAAGCCTGCCCCTGAAACTATTAATTATATTCTGTTATGCATGGAGACAGGAGACTAGCTCAACTGTTGTTAGGGTGGCTTTACACAGCAATTGAAGGAAGCAGGAGTAGAGACCCAGTGCCAAACATTAAATGGAGCTTGGGCAACTAATAGAATACAGAGAAGAAGAATTAGAGGCACCAAATGGATCAAGAACATCAAAAGAAAGCCTAGACTATCAAGTAACTTGGGTCCACAGGGGTTCATAGATACTGAATTGCGAACCAGAGAGAATGCATAGGCCCTCTGCACATATGTAGCAGTTGTGCATCTGGGTCTTTATGCAAGACTCCTAAAGCAGAAGGAGCTCTTTCTGACTAACCTGACTGCCTTTAGAGCCCTTGCTCCTAACTTGACTTGACTAACCTCAATAGAAGAATATGGACCTAGTCTTGATGCAACTTACCATGTCAAGGCAGCTTGATACCACTGAGACATGTCCAGTTTTCCAAAGATAAGCAGAGTCAAGGTGAATAAGAGTGGAAGAAGGGGAGGAAAAAGAAATGGAAGAAGAGAGAGGAGTAAGAAAAGTCAATAAATAAATTATAATAAAAAGATACTTGTTTTCTGTTTTTTGGTCTTCAGTGTTCATAATTCAGTAATCACATGTAAAGAAAGATCTTAACTTCCCAATGACATGTACTGAAAGTTGCATCATGAACCAAATGATCTAGAAAATGTGCTATATGAAGCCCATTTTTTGTTTTGTCTTCTGAAGTGTTTCCTGCTAAGAAAAGGGATAAATGTCTTTAGAACCACATAATAAACATAACTTTGTTTCCACTATATATTATATTTGTTATATCTCAAAAAATACTATAGGGTTAATAACTTGTATAATTAACTCTTGAAATCTCTAAATATAATGAATGTAGTACCAACATTAATAAATAACTAATATTCATTCTTGATAATTTTCTTCTCATTTTGAGAATTTTTTAAAGTTTGATTTATTAAACAATACAATATATAGTTCATCAGCTAATAATAAGTAATGTACTTCACGCTTTTTATTTTGCAAAATAAATACTGAGAAATTTCTATAAAATCAAGTTCATAACATGAAAGTATACTTTATTTTAACAATTTTGTCATCTTCTAATTGTATCTTATAATTAAGCAATGACTTTATATTTCTCTGACATCAAGTTGCACAAACTTTAACACACTTTATTTTAACAATTTCCTCGCATTGCAATATATCTTATAATTAAGCAATATCTTATAATTAACTTTATTTTTTCCAAAATACATTCATAGAGTGAATTATCTGTCTTTGGCTGTGCTATGACACTCGTGTGATGAGATGTGAAAAACAGACTGTGTACAAGGTGCTGAGAATATTCATGAAGTTCACAGTAATTGGAAATGTCCAGATATTTTCCTCCGACTTAATTAGCAAAATCAGCAAGAAGTCTAATGTCATTAATTAGTATTCCTGATAGATTTTTATACTATTTAATCTATTCTGCTGCAATTACCCTCAAAACAATCTAGAAAATAAAATTTCTACTTGAAATTGAACAAATCAAATATACAATTTCAATGAAAGATAGATTTATTGTCATTCCCATAATCAAGGTATATGACCTCCTCAAAACATAAGATTCATACCAGTCAGAGTTTCTGTAATTGAAACATAAACCACTTTTTTTTCTATTAAAATAATACATTTCTAAAGTGACAACTTGAGTATCAATTGATCTGTGAAATTAATTTCTTTAACAGAGTAAAACAATGTTCACTCAATAATATAATGCTGTATATACAGCAACATTTAATATATACCTTTGCATGACTAAGCACAAAAATCTAAAATGAAATAGGTCCTAATACTTAAGTACCCCCTAACCTAAGAGAATCAAAACAACAGCAAAGTCAGATTTCGAGATCCAGTGGCCTAAATTAAAATAAAATAACCTATATAACACCTAGTTTATAGCTATTATTTTATTAAAATATGGATAAGTTCAAACTTATGTTTTAATAGCTTTACTCAATAAAAATAATTTAAATAAGTATTATCTTTGAAGAATAATGCAAAAATATGTGCGTATGTTATTATATAAGCATTTTATATATTCATGTAAAAGCTGTTGTAGATAATCATGAAGAAAGTAAAAAAATACTAATTCTCAACTTTGAGTCACTTACTATAATGATTACAAGTAGTACTAGAAGTTGTTCAAAAGTGAAAGATTATTATTTTTTAAATAAGTAATATAAAAATTATGTGGTGATATTTAAAACTATAAATGTATGAGTTTAGATCAAATGAATTTTGATGTTAGCATAATAAAGTCATCATAAGAAGCAGTAGCCTTCCTATACTCAAAGGACAAACATGTGGAGAAAGAAATTAAGGAAAAGGTACCCTTCACAATTGTCACAAAAACTATGAAATACCTTGGTGTGACTCTAACTAAGCAAGTGAAAGACCTGTACAACAATAACTTCAAACCTCTAAAGAAGGAAATTGAGGAGGATCTCAGAAAATGAAAAGATCTCCCATGCTCATGGATTGGAAAGATCAACATTTTAAAAATGGCCATCCTACCAAAAGCAATCTACAGATTCAACACAATCTCCATCAAAATTCCAACCCAGTTCTTCATGGAATTGGAAAAAACAATGTGCAATTTCATATGGTACAACAAAAGACCTAGAATAGCGAAATGCATCCTCAACAACAAGAAAACATCTGCGGGAATCACTATCCTTGACCTCAAGCTATATTACAAGGCAATTGTGCTGAAAACTGCATGGTACTGGTACAGAAATAGGCATGTGGATCAATGGAATAGAAAAGAAGATCCAGAAATGAGCCCTCACATATATGGTCACCTGATTTTTGACAAAGGAGCCATAAACATTCAATGGAAAAAAAACAGCCTATTCAACAAATGGTGCTGGTCCAACTGGCACTCAACATGCAAAAGAATGAAAATAGACCCTTTCTTATCTTCTTGTACAAAGCTCAAGTGTAAGAGGATCAAAGATCTCCACATTAAAGCAGATACACTGAAAATATTAGATGAGAAAGTAGGGAAAACCTTAGAACATATAGGCACAGGAGAAAATTTCCTGAACAAAACACCAATGGTTCAAGCTCTAAGGTCAAAGATTAACAAATGGGACTTAATGAGATTGCAAAGTTTCTGTGAAGCTAAGGACATTGTCAAGAAAACAAAACGGCAGCCAACAGAATGGGAAAAGATCTTTACCAACTCCACATCAGATAGAGGCCTAATCTCTAAGGTATACAAAGAACTCAAAATGGTAGACAACAGAGAATCAAATAACCCTTTTAAAAAATGGGGTACAGAGCTAAACAAAACGTTTTCATTTGAGGAACACTGAATGGCTGAGAAACATCTGAGAAAGTGCTCGACATCCTTAGCCATCAGGGAAATGCAAATCAAAACAACCCTGAGATTCCACCTCACATCAGTCATATTGGCCAACATCCAAAACACAGATGACAACAGATGCTGGCAAGGTTGTGGAGAAAGAGGAATACTTCTCCACTGTTGGTGGGGTTGCAAACTAATACAACCACTCTGGTAATCAGTCTGGCGATACCTCAGAAAATTGGACATAATACTACCTGAAGACCCAGCTATTCCACTTCTGGGCATATACCCCAGAGACACTTTAATACACAACAAAGATATATGTACCACAATGTTCATAGCGGCTCTATTTATAATAGTCAGAAGCTAGAAAGAACCCAGATGTCCTTCAGAAGATTAATGGATACAAAAATTGTGGTACATATACACAAGGGAATACTACTCAGCCACCAGAAACATTGACTTAACCAAATTCTTAAGAAAATGGCTGTATCTAGAGAAGATCATCCTGAGTGAGATAACCCAGTCACAAAAGAACAGACATAATATGCAGTCACTGATATTGGGATGCTAACCCCATCGGCTTGCTCTCCCCCAGAAACAACTCACAAACTGTATGAAGTCTAGGAAATAAAGAAAACAAAATATATATATATATATTTACAAAACAAGAAGACTTTGACAATTTCCATGTTGAGTTTTGTTTTGCATGTACTTTACGCTCATTGTAACTATTAGGTTTTCAATGCATACTGTCAAGACCTTGAAAAAATCAAGTACTGACTAAAAAATATATTCACATAGTTTTATGTAAAAATTATTTTAATATCTGAAAAAACAGTACTCACAAAAATGTATAATTTTAAGCAAAATATGTTTAAAATCTTTACATTTATCTTTGTTTTGTAAAATAAAGTTGTTTAAAAAAAGTATTCTTACTGTATACTTAAACTACTTCTAAATTAACTGCTTTGAGAAACTGTAAGATTTGTCTATTTTATGTGTGTGTTAATTTTTTATTAAATATTTTTTAATTTATATTTCAAATATTATCTCCTTTCCTCTTTTTTCTTCTGAACTCTCCTATTGTATCCCCCTACTCTCTCCCTCTATGAGGGTGCTCCCCACCCACCCATTGCCTTCTGCCACCCTACTCTGGCATTCCCTTACACTCCATACCTTGTCTCTGTATTTCCTTCTATGAATAATTTTCCCCCTTCTAAGAAGGACAGAAGCTTCCACACACTTTGGTCATCTAACTCCTTGAGCTTCATGTGACCAATGATTTTATCTTGGGCATTAAGAGCTTTGGGGCTAGTATATATTTATCTGTAGATATTCCTGTGTTGAAATAAATCAATATAAATGGCATCCCTTCCAGTTTAACTGGCTTATATGAGTCATTAATAGCACTAAACCACCACTAACTAAAGACGCATTGATATTAGAAACTGGTTAGATTCAAATAACATATATATATCAGGATGCATGCCAGATTTACATAAATATATTAAAACAATCAAAAGGGTTAAATAAAATAAAATTAAAGCAGACATAGGACACATCTAATCTATGCAAAAGTTGTTTCAGACGGATTTGTGTTGGAATGGAGCTCATAGAAAATATATTAGTCCAGTTCCTAAAGGTTTAAGGACTGGTGAGAAGGAGATCTGGGCAGCCAGGGAGCAGAGAGATCTCTGCCTACTGCACAAAAAAAGCATGTCCATGCCCTGCCTGATCCAGCGACCAGGAACACAGCATTGGGACCTCTGTACCCAGTTGGCGGCTTTGGGGCGCAGAAAAGAGCTTGGCCCATCCATCATCTGAACCAGCAGTTCCCAAAGGCTTAAAAACTGGTGAGAAGGAGATCTGGGCAGCCAGGGAGCAGAGAGATCTCTTCCAATTGTGCACAGAAAGCGCACCCCTGCCCTGCCTGATCCAGGGACCAGGAACACAACATTGGGACCTCTGTTCCCACCAGCGGCTTTGGGGCTCAGAACAGGGCTTGGCACATCTGCCATCTGAAGCAGCAGTTCTCAAAGGTTTAAAGACTGGTGAGGAGGTGATCTGGGCAGCCAAGGAGCAGAGAGATCTCTGCTGAGTGCACATGGAAAGCACACGCCTACCCTGCCTGATCCAGGGATGAGGAACCCAGCATTGGGACTTCTGTTTTCACCAGGTGACTTTTGGGCGCAGAACAGAACTTGGACAATCTGCCACCTGGACCAGTGGAGATCCAGGGACACAGACCAGATACAAGGGAAAGGCAAGAACATATCCCTGACAACAAGATGGCAAGAAGAAAGAGAAAGAGTATATCCCAAGGAAACCAAGAAAACCTGGCAACACCAGTACCCAGCTCTCCCATAACAGCAAAGATTGGAATGCCAAACACTCCAGAAAAAGAAGACGCAGACCTAAAATAATATCTCAAGATGTTGATAGAGTTCCTTAAACAAGAATGGGAGAAAAAGCAAAAACAATCAGAAGCTTTTAAAGAAGAAACAAGAAAAACACTCAAAACCTCAAACAACTAGAGGAAAACAGAACAAAAGAGATGAAGGAATGGAAAAAGGAATTTAAAACGAAAATAGACACAATAAAGAAAACACTAAAAGAGATAACCCTAGAGGTAGAAAACCTAAAAAAAAGGAATCAGGAGTTACTGAAGCAAGCATTTTCAATAGACTACAAGAGATGGAAGAGAGAATCTCATGGGCAGAAGACAAAATTGTAAAAATAGACAAAACAGCCAGAGAAGATGCAAAAACCAAAAAGCTCCTAACCTAAAATGTCCAAGAGATCCAGGACACAATGATAAGACTGAACTTAAGGATAATAGAAATAGAAGAGGGAGAAGAATATCAACTAAGAGGCATACTAAATATCTTCAACAAAATTTTAGAAGAAAACTTCCCTACTCTTAAGAATGAGATAACCAGGAGGATAAAAGAAGCCTTCAGACCTACAAATAGGTTGGATCAGAAAAAAAATTCCTCCCGACACATAATAGTCAAAACACCAAGTGCCCAAAGCAAAGAAAAAATACGAAAAGCAGTAAGGGAAAAAAGTCAGGTAATATATAAAGGAAGACCAATCAGAATCACACCTGATTTCTCAACAGAGACTATGAAAGCAATAAGAGCCTGGACAGACATCATGCACACCCTCAGAGAGCACAAGTGCCAGCCCAAGCTGCTATACCCAGCAAAACTATCAATCACCATAGATGGACAGATGAAGATACTTCAAGACAAATCTAAATTTACACAATATCTGACCACAAACCTAGCACTACAACAAATTATAGGTGGAAAACCCAATACAATGAGGGGAACTATAACCTAGAAAAGAAAAAAAAAAAAGAAAACTCCTAAGCAAGAAAACCAAAAGAAGAAAGGCACACAGACACAACTCAACCTACAAAAGCAATAATAGCAGGAAACAGAAACCACTATTCCTTGATATCTATTAACATAAATGGACTCAACTCCCAAATAAAGAGACATAGGTGATCAGACTGGATACATAAACAAAACCCAGAATTTTGCTGCATGTAGGAAACTCATCACAGAGACAAAGACATATATTATCTCTGAGTAAAAGGGTGAGAAAAAAACTTCCAAGATAACAGCCCCAAGAAGCAAGCTGGAGTAGCAATTCTAATATCGAATAAAGTAAATTTCCAACCAAAAGTTATCAAAAAAGATGAGGAAGGACATGTTTTACTCGTTACCTAGGAGATCTGTCAGGAGGAACTCTCAATCCTTAACATATATGCTCCAAATACAAAAGCACCCACATTCATAAAAGAAAACCTACTAAATCTCAAAAAATACATTTTACCTCAGACAATAATAGTGGGAGACGTTAATATCCTACTCTTTCCAACGGACAGATCATAGAAACAGAAACTGTACGAGGACACTGTAAAACTAGAACAGAGTATGAACCAACTGCAATTAATAGATATCTACAGAACATAACATCCTAAAGTAAAAGAATACACCTTCTTCTCAGCACACCATCTCATCTTCTCAAAAATTGACCACATAATTAGACACTGAATGAGCCTAAATCGATATAAAAAGATTGAAATACTCCCATGCATCCTCTCAGATCACCATGGTCTAAGGCTGGTCTTTAACTACATCAAAGAAAACAAAAAGCCCCCAAAGATATGGAAACTAAACAACTCTCTGTTAAATGATAGCAGGGTCAGAAAGAAATAAAGAAAGAAATTAAGGACGTTCTAGAATTCAATGAAAAAGAAAACACAACTTACCCAAACCTATGGGATGCAATGAAAGCAGTACTGAGAGGAAAACTCATAGCCCTAAACACTTTCAAAAAGAAACTGAAGAGAGCATACATCAGCAACTTGACAGCACAGCTAAAAGCTCTAGAAGAAAAAGAAGCAGATACACCCAAGAAGAGTAGACAGCAAGAAATAATCAAATTGAGGGCAGACATAGACCAAATAGAAACAAAAATAACCATTGAAAAAATCAACAAAACAAAGAGCTGGTTCTTTGAAAAAATCAACAAGATTAATAAACGCCTAGCCAGACTAACTAGAGGGCAAAGAACAAGTATCCAGATTAACAAAATCAGAAAGGAAAGTGGAGACATAACCACTGAAACTGAGGAAATTTAAGAAATCATCAGATCTCACTTCAAAAACCTATACTCCACAAAGTTGAAAAATCTGGAAAAATGGACGAATTCCTAGACAGATAAAAGTTCCTAAAGTTAAACCAGGACCAGGTAAACCATCTAAATAATCTCATAACACCTAAACAAATAGAAGAAGTCATCAAAAGCCTTCCAAACACAAAAAGCCCAGGTCCAGATGGGTTCAGTGCAGAATTTTAACAGACATTTATTGCAGACATAACAACATCTCTCCAAACTATTCCACAAGATAGAATCAGATGGAATACTACCCAACTCATTTTTTGAGGCTACAATAACCCTTGTTCCTAAACCACACAAAGACCCTACAAGGAAAAAGAACTTCAGACCAATCTCACTTATGAACATTGATGCAAAAATACTCAACAAAATCCTTGCAAACCGAATCCAGGAACACATCAAAAGGATCATTAACTATGACCAATTACGCTCATCCCTGGAATGCAGGGATGGTTTAATGTAAGGAAATCCATCAATGTAATCCACCATATAAACAAACTTAAAGACCAAAATCACATGGTCATCTCACTAGATGCTGGGAAAGCATTTGACAAAATTCAATACCACTTCATGTTAAAGTTTTGGAAAGAACAAGAATCAAAGGTCCATACCTAAACATAATAAAAGCAATATACAGCAAACTAACAGCCAACATCAAACTTAATGTTGGGAAACTTGGAGCAATCCCACTAAAATCAGGGACTAGACAAGGCTGCCCACTCGCCCCCTACCTATTCAACATAGTATAGGAAGTCCTGGCTGGAGCAATTAGACAGCAAAAAAAAAAAAAAAAAAAAAAAAAAAAAAAAAAAAAAAAAAAAGAAAAAAGAAAAGAAAAGAAAAAGGGAATACAAATCGGAAAGGAAGAGGTAAAAACATCACTCTTTGCAGATGGCATGATAGTGTACTTAAATGTCCCCAAAAATACACCGGAGAACCCCTACAGCTGATGAACAAGTTCAACAAAGTGGCTGGATAGAAAATTAACTGAAATAAATTAGTAGCCTTCCTACATTCAAGGACAAACATATGGAGAAAGAAATTAGGGAAAATATACCCTTCACAATAGTTATAAAAAGTATGAAATACCTTCGACTGACTCTAACTAAACAAGTAAAGGACCTGTATGACAAGAACTTCAAACCTCTAAAGAAGGAAATCGAGGAAGATCTCAGAAAATGGAAAGTTGTTCCATGCTCATGGGTTAAAATGATCAACATTTTAAAAATTCCCATCCTACCAAAAGCAATCTACAGATTCAATGCAATCTCCATCAAAATTCCAACCCTGTTCTTCATTGAGTTGGAAAGATCAATGTGCAATTTCATATGGAATAACTAAAGACCTAGAATAGCGAAATCCATCCTCAGCAACAAGAATACATCTGCGGGAATCACTATCCTTGAGCTCAAGCTATATAACAAGGCAACTGTGCTGAAAATTGCATGGTACTGGTACAGAAATAGGCATGTGGATCAATGGAATAGAATAGAAGATCCAGAAATGAGCCCTCACATATATGGTCTCCTGGGTTTTTACAAAGGAGTCATAAACTTTCAACGGAAAAAGGACAGCCTATTCAACAAATCCTGCTCTTCCAACTGGCACTCAGCATGCAAAAGAATGAAAATAGACCATTTCTTATCTCCTTGTACAAAGCTCAAGTATAAGTGGATCAAAGATCTCCACATTAAAGCAGATACACTGAAACTATTAGATGAGAAAGTGAGGAAAAACTTAGAACACATAGGCACAGGAGAAAATTTTCTGAACAAAACACCAATGGCTCAATCTCTAAGGTCAAAGATTAACAAATGGGACTTAATGAGATTGCAAAGTTTCTGTAAGGCTACGGACATTGTCAAGAAAACAAAATGGCAGTCAACAGAATGGGAAAGATCTTTACCAACGCCCCATAAGATAGAGGCCTAATATCCAACTTATACAAAGAACTCAAAAAGCTAGATACCAGAGAATCAAACAACCCTATTAAAAATGGGGTACAGAGCTAAACAAAACGTTCTTACTTGAGGAATATCGAATGGCTTAGAAACATCTAAGGAAGTGCTTGACATCCTTAGCCATCAGGGAAATGGATATCAAAACAACCCTGAGATTCCACCTCACACCAGTCAGATTGGCCAAGATCCAAAACTCAGATTACAGCAGATGCTGGTGAGGTTGCAGAGAAAGAGGAACACTTCTCCACTGTTGGTGGGGTTGTAAAATGATAAAACCACTCTGGAAATCAGTCTGGCAATTCTTCAGAAAATTGGACATAGTACTACCTGAAGATCTAGCTATTCCACTTCTGGGCATATACCCCAGAGACACTTTAATATACAACAAAGATACATGCACCACAATGTTCATAGCAGCTCTATTTATAATAGCCAGAAGCTGGAAATAACCGAGAAGTCCTTCAGTAGATGAATGTATACAAAAGTTGTGGTACATTTACACAATTGAATACTACTCTGCCATCAGAAACAATGACTTAACCCAATTCTTAAGAAAATGGCTGCATCTAGAGAATATAATCCGAGTGAGATAATCCTGTCACAAAAGAACAGACATAATATGCAGTCACTGATAATGGGATGCTAACCCCAGAGGCTCGGACTGCCCCAGAAACAAGTCACAGACTCTGTGAAGTTCAAAAAACAAAACAAAACAAAACAAAACAAACAAATAAAATATAAGAAGTCATGCTATATCATTATACACCAAGAACACGTTGACTAATTCTGGGTTATACCTTGTTTTACATGTACTTTTTGCACTTTGTAAACAGTAAGACCTTAATGCAGAGTATCAAACCTAAAAAAAAAAAAAAAAAAAAAAAAAAAAAAAAAAAAAAAAAAAAAAAAATACCAAAAATGCTAAGCACTGTCACAATTGTATTTATACACATTTATGCAAAATGTTTAAATTTTTTTTCTTTTATCTTTGTTTTTTAAAATAAAGTTTAAAAAAAGAAAATATATTAGTCAAATTCAATGATTATTACCCTCTGAAAAACAAAGACTTAAGCAACAGTTTATAGAAGACTTAAGTAAATAGAGCAATTGAGATTCAAAATACTCTATTTGTGTGAGTAGGAAATTGTTTTTCTGAGAAAACACAGTGTGAGTATTTCACAAACATAACGAAAGATTTTGCAAGTGAAGTGGGTTTTTTTGTCATTGTTTTGTTTTGTTTTGTTTTTGTTTTTGTTGATTAATCTGACTTAGGACACTTCAGCAACCATGCCTTTCTTACCACTGGCAGAAACTAGTCCAGAATTTGCAAGACTTAGGGGAAGAATATCAATGCTTGGCATGAAAGGTAAGAAGAAGGACCAGCATCCAAGGTGAACATACTCAGCTGAATTGAGGTGGGGAGAGTATAGAGAGCATTTCTTTTCTTACATAGCCATTAGAAAGAGGTAGATTTCAACCTACCATTTAGTATGAGTTATAACCTGAAGTGACACATCAGAAGAAGCCTGAATCCCAAAACACTGCAGAAACTGATGAACTTCTAGGGCACAGAGCCACCAGCAGATCTGTTGCATATATCATGAGTTCATGGAAGTTGGCAAATAAAACAGGGTCAGTGAGAAGAAAAAAAAATCATTGCCAACAATGTGCCAATGACAAACAGAGTTTCTACATTACATGGAATAAAACATAGCTTATTCTGAGCTAATGCCCCATGGCTCATAGACATGATTCAGAATAGTTTATAAATATAAATTTCAAATGTTATCCCATTTTCCAGGTCCTCCTCTTCCATTACTCCTTCCCTTGTTTCTATGAGGATGCTCCTCCTCCCAACTACCCCCTCCCAGCTACCCACTCCCACCTAAACACCCTGGCATTCCCCTACCCTGGGGAATCTTGCCTTCACAGGGCTAAGGGCTATTGATGTCAAACAAGGCCATCCTCTGCTACATATGCAGCTGGACCAATGGGTACACCCACTTGAACCATTTGGTTAGTGGTTTAGTCTCTGGGATCTCTGGAAGGCTCTGGTTTATTGATATTGTTGTTCTTCCTATGAGGCTGCAAACTGCTTCATTTCCTTCAGTCTTTTATCTAACTCCTCCACTGGGATTCCAGTGCTTATTCTGATGGCTAGCTGCAAGCATCCTCATCAGTGTGACTCTGCCAGAGCCTCTTAGGAGACATCCATACTTAGCTCCTATCAGTAAGCACTTTTTGGCATCAGCAATTGTCACTGGGTTTGGTAACTGCATATAGGATGGATCCTCAGGTGGGACAGTCTCTGGATGGCCTTTCCTTCTGTCTCTGCTCCACTCTTTTTCCCTGTATTTCCTCCTGTGCCTATTTTGTTTGCCTTCTAAAAAGGACTAAAGCATACATATTTAGGTCATCTTTCTTCTTGAGCTTCATATGGTCTGTGAGTTGTATCTTGGGTGTTTTGATCTTTTGGGCTAATATCAACTTAACAGTGAGTGCATACCATGTGTGTTCTTTTGTGACTGGGTTACCTCACTCGGGATAATAGGTGAAGAAAATCTGGGTTCTTTTTAGCTTCTGGCTATTTTAAAAATTATTTTATTGTATACACTCTGTATTTACATTTCAAATGTTATCCCCTCCGCTCCATTCTAATCCTCCCTCCTCCTCATGTCCATGAAGGTGCTCCTTCTCCCAATCACCCTCTTCATCTCAGTGCCTTGGAATTTCCCTACATTGGGAAAATGAACCCTCATTATAAAAATGCTGCTATGAATATGGTGGAAAGTGTGTCCTTATTATACGTTGGCACATTTTTGGATATATTCCCAGGAGTGGTATAGCTGGGTCCTCAGGTAACACTATATCCAAATTTATGAGAAACTGCCAGACTGATTTCCAGTTGTACCAGCCTGCAATCCCACCATCCGCTGAGAAGTGATTCTATTTTTCTACATCCTTCCTAGAATTCAGCTGTCACCTCGAGTTTTTAATCTTAGTCACTCTATTTGAATAGGTTGTGGTTTTATTCTTAATTTATTCTATAATTTTATTAATTTTCTTGGTTTCTTTCAGTATAACCTTTCAGTTCATTTTATTGTGTTCAACCTATATGACTTTATTTATGTTCCATATTTTCTTGTTATTGAGGTATGCTTTCGTACACTCACATTTAATACAGTGTAATAGTTTATTTCCTTCCTATGACAGCAAGATTTGGAGTTTCCCCGCCAACAGTTTTATTGACCGTTTTACATATTTTTATTTGAAAATCTGTACTTTATTGTCGACATTCATAGAATTTTTCTTTTGATTATGTCTGATAGATCAGTGTGTTCTATTCTTGAATCCTTATTGTTTTATATGGTCACTGTCTGATTTATCAATCTTCTCATAATGTTCTACCTATCTAACTGAGAATCAAAATACTTTTAAAAAGCCTGGAAAGAGAAAGAAAAAAAAAAGGAAATCATAATGCCTCTGCTAGGATGGATGAAGTAGAAGACATTTTGCTAACTAATCATATCCACGGACACAAAAATAAATAATCTACTTCACATTGCTTATGTACAAAAGCCACATATATTGATCTCAGATAAATGCATAGTAAATCATTAGTCAAAAATTGGAAAAAATGAGCCAGGAAGACAAAGATAGAGGAAATTGAATAACGACTACAATAATGCAGCTCTAGAATAAATCCCAATGTCTTATTCTGCCATAGATAACATTCATACTCTTCTATTATTAAAACTACTCATGTGTTTATAATAAAAGTCATAGCACTTTATTTGTATTGGCTTAGGATACAGAAATTTACATATATTAATTATCAACTTAATAAATTTATTAAGTTTACCAACTTTCATTGTAGCAGATGATAATATAAAAGTGATTCAAAAAAAATATGAATCATTTAGGAACAACATTAAAATGTTGTTATAAAAATGTTAAAATTTGTATTAATATTTAGATGTGTAATTATAACATAAATCTTATAGTTATTTTATGTATTTTTAAATTTGTAGACTGTTTCAAGTTAAAAAGAACATAGTCAAATATATGGGTTTTCTTTTACTATGCTTCAAATTTCATTGATAAAGATGAATTTTATAATTTACTATATTCTGTTGATTTATCTTACTGTAAAAATCTCAACTACTCATTACATTTTATTGTCTAACTGCCTTAATGTAGCAATTAGAAGTCAATTAGAAATGTCCAGTAACTATAATACTTACAGATCAATTAGGAACCCATGCTGTTAGGAAGATTAAATATTTACTAAAATAACAAAAGCTTTGAAACTAATGGTTCCAACTTCATTACTTGAATACATTTTTTTGAGCTGCTATTTTCTGCCTCACTTCACTGTAATTGCAAAAAGCAATAGAAGCAGTAAACATTTCAGACTAACATGCATAAAAATGCACAAAGCTTTTAGGTCATAATGACACTTGTTTACATATTGTACAAAGAACCGCAAACCACTTTTGGTACAAGTATGTAAAAGTCTTAATTGAAAAGAAAACTTTGCAATTTTATTATTCAGCACTAATTATTTAATGTAACTGATGGAAACCAAAGTCACGAAGTTTATTCCTTATTAGATAAACAAAATTGAAATGTGTTTAATTGTACATTATGTCCTGGTAATTAACATGGTAACTGGTAATGATACAGAAAGAGTTGTGTGAAAATTAACTCAATCCTTTCCAAAGAAGTTATTTCCACATTTTCACATTTATAAATATTATGGTTATAAAAATAAGTTTATCTATAAAAATTTATATGCTATAAAGTTTGTATAAGAGCTTATGGTCTTTAATAAAAATTATGAGTTCTTAGTATGAAGGGCAGACTATAGATATTCTATGGTAACATTTCTGAGGAAAAGTTTTACCTTCATAAAGAAATGTCCATGGAGAGAAGAATTGTCAATTGGTCTTGTACAGAAACAAAGATCACCACAAGTTCACTTACCCAGGCTTATTGCTCAGATACTCTTAAAGTATCATAACAAAATAAATTTAAAATGAGATAATAAAAAAGGGAAGTATGGAGTAAAAGAGAGTGTGGGTGGGGGAGGGCAGCAAAGGGAAATGAGGAAACAAAGAGGACAAGAAAAAAATGAAGGAAGAGGGAAATAATGAGAGAAGAATAAAGCAATAGAAAAAGGAAAGGAAGAATAAAGGAGGGGTGACCACAGGGAGGGATGGGAGAAAGAAGGTAGGAAGGAAAGAAAAGAAGTTTGTAATGGGCAGTGATCACAAACATTGAATTTGACAGTCTTACTCTAATGATTCATGTAACAATGGTGTTGAACTCTTCCATTTATACCAAATTAAAGGTCAAAATTGAGATAAAAACAATAACATAAGAGAATACATTAAGTATGTTAAAACTCTTTAAGTGAAGAATTTTTTTTCTTGAAAATTAAAGAATGTATAACACAGTTATATGGCTTCTTTCCTTCTATGTACAAAATTACTTTAGAAGGAAGTGATGATAAAGAGCAAATACTTAATGATATGATAAGAAAAGAATGGGAAGAGACCATTGAGGACAGGAAGACCCTATTAACAGACCAACATAATGTATTATGTGTTTCCAAAGACTGGTTAGAATTACGATTGCAATATAAAATAAACAGAGAAGGTACATATAGGCAATGAGCATGCATAGCACACAGTATTGGATCAGGAATATTGCCCAAAAGCCAGAGTAATTGGGCAGCCTAGAGGAGGTATTGCATTTGATATACTCTACCATATAAAACAAGATCTGGGGTAAAACTTCTTCATTTTACTTTATGTCTCTGAAAAGGTGAGGTATGAAGTGTTAAGGGATTTTAAAGTTTAGCTAAATCTTTGGCTGGGTTTCAATTTAATGCCTGCTTGGGATACATGATACCTGTCTAGAAATATGTTAAAAAATACAAAAATATGGTATCCAGTATGCCTAACATCCACATTTTATATACCACTAAATATATATTTTTAAAAAAATGGCTTATATAAGTCCCCTCTGAAATATAAAAAATTTATTTCAGGCCTAATTAATATTTTTCATCATTTAGTGTTTTTGCCAGTAGTGTGTGTGTCTATGTGCATGTGTCTGTGTGTGTGTGTGAGAGAGAGAGAGAGAGGGGCGGGGTGGAGAGAGAGAGAGAGGGGGAGAGAGAGAGAAAGAGAGAGAGAGAGAGAGAGAGAGAGAGAGAGAGAGAGAGAGAGAGAGAGAGAGAGAGAGAGAGATCTAACTCAGGTTTCCAGATTTATGCAAGAATTGTGTGAATTTATTCAAAGTGGTCAGTTTAATTTATTAGACTTCGTAATTTCACAAAATATGATTTTGTGGATTTAAACAATTCACCAGCATACCTATTATCTTAAAGTCAAAACTATAAGTGACCACATGAAGCCCGCATCTCCTCATGGTAGTTTATCTACAGTGTGTGCTGATGCATCTGATTTATATCTTGGAGGTGACAGCATTTTACTGAACCATGTTCTGATTCCTAACATGCAACCATTCCAATAGTCTCAAATATAAAATTACGTATCCACACTTGCAGCTTGTTCTATTCTCTAGCAAAAACTGGCAGGACTATCTTGTTAAAATGTAAATTAGAGAAATCTAGAAGAAGTAAATTTGAGCACAAACCACATAACTATGTTAAGCACAGTAAAGGAACGTTTTTACTTCAGAGATATCTGTGTTTGAACAGTATGAATGAGTCTTTATAATATAAGTAGTTTGAATTCTAAAGATGAAAACTTGCTCTTATATATTTAGATATCAGATTCACTCGGGATCTATATTTTATTTTATTTCTTCCCAAGAATCAGAGTATTAAGCCACTCTTGGCAAGAAAAAGGATAAATTATGGGAAGCAATATTTAAGTTCTCCAAGTTTTTGTTATGAAAATAAAATGTTTGTATTTCAATAATAAGGTGGTTGTGTTGGCTTTACAGTAACAAGAGTGATATATTACAGTATAAATATTTAATTTGTCAATAAATTAATACATTTTGTCAATTACATGCTCATATTTTTATATTTACTATTTTGTAGGTCTATTTGCTTATTTATTCCTTTGATTTTTAATCAGAGAACTAATAAGTTATAAGTATAAATGACATAAGAGAAGCGCTCAGGTGTGTCTTGCGAAACAATCTACAAACACATTAAATGAGTGTACTTAAAGCAAGGGAAATTTTAAAAATTGGAAAAGTTGTTTTCAAAGCTTTAAAAATATATGTATTTTGTATGAAGTTGAGAAATGTTGTTTCTATCTCTGAAGCATTGAGTTAAAATTTTACTGGAGATTTCATCGAATCTCTGATCGCAAACAGTACCACTGAGAAATAGTGATAAAAACCATGTGGTATCTGCACACATACAGGCAGGTTAATCAATGGAATAGAATTTACAATCCAAAAATAAATCTACACATAAATGGTCACATCAGCTCTCTCAAAAAAGCCAAAACCGTACTGTAGAACATAGAAGCTTCAACAGATAGTGCTGAACTAACTAGTGGTATGCCTGTAGAAAAATGCAAATTAGTCTATTTTTATCTCCTTGTATAAAGCTCAATTCCAGGTGTATCAATATCTTCCACATAAAACTAAATACACTGAATCCTATAGAAGAGAAAGTTAAAAATTGACTCATACATATTGTTATAAAGGAAATTTCTCTACATAACACTAATGGCTCAGGCTCTAAGATCAACAATTGACAAATGGTACTTTTTGAAACTTAAGGCAAAGGGATAAAATAGGATAAAAGGACAACCTACAGATTGTGAAAAGATACTTACTAATATCCATCTGATAGAGGGCTAATATCCAAAATATACAAAGAACTCAAGTCTTCAAAAAACCAAATAAACCAATTAAAAATGGGTACAGCAGGGAAATGTAAATCAAAACAACCCTGAGTTTCCACATCAAAACAGTTAGAATGGCTAAGATTAAAAAACCTCAGGTGACAGCAGATGTTGGTGAGGATGTGGAGAAAGATGATCACTCCTTCACTATTGGTGGGTTTGTAAACTGGTAAAACCACTCTTGAAATCAGTCTGGCTGTTCCTCAGAAAATTTGCCATAGTACTTCCTGAAAACCCAGATATTCCACTCCTAGGCATATACCCCAAAGATGCTCCAACATATAACAAGGACACCTGCTTGACCGTGTTCATAGCAGCCTTATTTATAGTAGCCAGAAGCTGAAAAGAACCCAGATGTCCATCAACCGATGAATGGATACAGAAAGTGTGGTACATTTACACAATGGAGTACTACTCAGCTATTAGAAACAATGACTTCATGAAATTAATAGGCCAATGGATGAAACTAGAGACTATCCTCCTGAGTGAAGTAAACCAGCCACAAAGAAAACACATGGTATGCACTCACTGATATGTGGAAAAGCCCCAGAAAGCTCTGAATACCAATACCCAAGAAAACAATTCACTGACATTAAGAAGCATTAAAAAAAAAAAGAAGGCCAAAATGGGGATGCCTCAGTCCTTCTTAGGAAAAAGAACAAAACTCAAATGAGAGAAAATGCCAGGGCAATTAGAAGAACAGGAATTTATAAAAGATCACTCAGAAACCACCTCACCTGGGGACCAACCACATATGTGATCACCTAATCCAAGCACTATAGCTGATCCCAAAAAGTACTTACTGGCAGAAACCAGACAGAGATGCCCCTCCAGGGACTAAGCTAGAGTTATATAGATAGAGCTGAGGATGCTTGCAGCTAACCATTGGTCTGAATTTGAGGATTCCAATAAGGTTTCTAAAGAAAGGACCTAAGGAGCTGAAAGGGGTTGCAACCTCATGGGAAGATAACAACATTATCAATAAACCAAACCCCCCAAAACTCCCATGGAGTAAAATACCAACCTTTGTGTGTACTTTGAGAGACCTATTGATCCAGTTGTGTATTTAGATGAAGATAGAAGTGTGTGGCTTCAATGTGAGGAAAGATTTTTGTTCCAGAATGGGCAAATTTTCCCAATGTAGGGGAATACCAAGGCAATGAGGTGGAGAGGGAGATCAGAAGAGAGTGCATCTTTGTGAAGGCAAATGGAGGGGGAGGAGGGATTGGAGCAGGGGCACTGTAAAGGGATATCATCTCAAATGTAAATACAGTGTATATAATTTAAAAAAGAAAAAAATAAACATAAAAATATGTACTTCTAAAAAAATGTGGTATAGAGCAAAACAGAATTCTCAACTGATGAATCTCAAATGGCCAAAAATCACCTAAAAATATGTTCAGATTCCTTTCTCACCAAGGAAATGCAAATCAAAATTATAATAACTCTGAGATTCCACATAACACTAATTAGTTTGACAACGATAAAAAACAAAGAGATGCTGACAAGGGTGTGGAGAAAATGAACACTCCTCCACTGCTGATCCATTGTTGGTGGGACTGCAAACTGGTATAACCACTTTGGAAATCAATTTGGTGGTTTTTCAGAAAACTGAAAATCCTTGTACCAAAACACCCAGCTATATAACTTCTGGGCATATACACAAAAGATACTCAATCATATTACTATGACATGTGCTCCACTATGTTTATAGCAGGTTTATAATAGCCAGAAATTGAAAAGCACCCTGATATCTTATTAAAAAAATAAGAGCAGATATAGGGAATGTGCTTCATTTACACAATGGAATACTACTCAGCTATTAGAAATGATGTCATCAGCAAATCTGCAGGCAAGTAAATAAACTAGAAACTATAATCCTGAGTGAGGTAACCCAGACTCAAAAGAACATTTATGGTATGCACTCACTGATAAGTGAGTATTAACCAAACTCTCAGATACCCATAAAACAACTCACAATCCATATGAAGCTCAACCAGAAGAAAGGCCCAACTGAGGATGTGTCAACCATCTTAGAGGGGTGAACAAAATAATCCTGGGAGGCAGAAGGTGGGAGGTAACTGTGAGGGAGAGGGAAGGAGGAGAGAAAAAAAAGGTGACAAGAACAGGCATGAATGGAAAAGGGAGGGAAGCCCAGAGGGCCAGGAGAATAAATAGAAATATGGAGTAGTGTGGGTGGGGAGTGAGGTAAACCACTAGAAAGTCCCAGACACTAGGGATGTGAGAGACTCCTAGGATTCAATGGGCTGACATCAGTCTCCTATGACTCAGACTTTTAGGATTCTGTGGGCTGACATCAACTGAAATGCCTAACAGCAGAGAGACAGAACTGGTAGAGACCACCTTCAGTAAATACATATGACCTCCAGTTGAGGGATGGTACCACCCACCAATTTCAAAATATTTAATCTAGAATTGTCTGGCTAAAGTAAATGCAGGGACAAAAATATGAGCAGAGAGTGAAAGAAAGGTCATCCATAGACCATGCTACGTTGGAATCCATCCCATAAGCAGACACCAATGTCAAATCCTGATATTATTGCTGTTGCCCACATACTCTTGGAGACAGGAGCCTGGCATGACTGTCCTCTGAGAAATTCTGCCAGCACTTGACTTAGGCAGATGTAGATACAATATAAACTAATCAGACCTTTCAGAGCTCCAAGGGACTAAACCAACAACCAAAATGCACACATAGGTCAGGCCAAGACTCCTGTTACATAGGTACCAGGTATCTTATGTGCTCTCAGTAGGAGGTGGTGTGTTTGGTTCTGTGAAGGCTTGGTGTCCCAGAAACTAGAAATGCTTGAGGGGTGAGGTGGGAATAGGTAGGTACGGAAAAACTCTTTGAGAGGTTAAATAAAAGAGGAAATATGGAGGGACTACATTTAAAATATCATTAGTAAAATAAGTAATAGAAAGAAAAGCAATCTATTAAAAACACGATTATTGAAATTAATGTAAATGATAAACATAAACTCAAAAATGAGAAACAGTTCTACCCAAGAACCAGCTATACCACTCCTGGGTATATACCCAAAAGATGTTATAACATATAACAAGAACACCTGCTCCGCTATGTCCTTAACAGCCTTATTTATAATAGCCAGAAGCTGGAAAAAATTCAGATGTCCCTAAAGAGGAATGAATACAGCAAATGTGGAACATTTACATAATGGAACATTACTCACCTATTAAAAATAATGATTTTATGAAATTCACCGGCAAATGGATGGAAGTTGAAAATATCCTGAGTGAGGTAACACAGCCACAAAACAACACACATTGTATGTACTCAATAAGTGAATATTAGTCAAAAATAAGCTCAGAATACCCACAGTACAACTCACAGATCATATGAAACTCAAGAAGAAAGAAATTAATAGCAAAGTGTGGATGCTATAGTACAGTACAGTAGGGGGCAGAGAATAAAATCTGGGAATAATGGGAGAGAGGGATCAGAGATGAAGAGGAGAGGCAAGAAATGGGGGCAGTTCAGATAATGGGAGGATATGGAAGAGAAATATGGAGTATCAGGGATGTGAAAGTAGGTGTGTAGCAATGGGGCAGGGAGAACTTGGGTAGCGACTAAAATGTCTCAAATGCCAGGGCACCCAAGTGCTTCCCAGGACCCAATGGGAAGGACTTTAGCCAAAATACCCAACAAGGGAGAAATATTTAGAGACCATATCCAGTGGGTAGGCATGACCCCATTTGAGTGAAAAAGCCAGCCACCCACCTCAAAAATATTATCCAGAATTTCTCCTGTCAAAAAGAAATGAAGGAACAAAGACTATAACAGAAACTAATAAGAAAAGGCCATCCAGAGACTGCCCCACATAGAGATCCATCCCATCTGTTGGCACCAAACTCAGACACTATTGTTGATGCCACAATGTGCTTTCTGACAGTAGCCTGGTATAGCTATCCTCTGGGAGGCTCTACCAGTGCCAGACCAATACTGATGTGGATGTACACAACCAAACATTGAACTGAGCGTAGAGACCCCAATGGGGAAGTTAGGGCAAGGACTGTAGGAGTTAAAAGGGTTTACAACCTCATAGGAAGAACAAAAATATCAACCAATTATACCCCCCAATGATCCCTGGAACTAACTCACCAACAAAGAGCACACAAGGGTACCCATGGGTCCTGCTGGATATATAGCAAAGGATTACTTTATCTGGCACCACTGGGAGGGTTGTCCCTTGGTCCTGTGTAAGCTGGATGACCCAGGTTAGGGGAACACTAGGCTTCTGGGTCAGGAATGGGTAGACAGGTAGAAGACTGACACCCTTATAGAGGACTGAGGAGTGAGGAAAGGATAGGTGACCTGTGGAGAAGAAAGTGGAAAGTGGGATAACATTTGAAATGTAAATAAATGACATAGCCAATAAAAATTTTTAAAAAGAAAGCTGCAGAAATTAACATCATCTTCCATTTATAATTTACACTCATGAAAGTTTTTCTGACTAAGGTTACTCTTCAGCATGGAAACTATTTTTCATGGCCATTATGATGACATATTTTAGTTAGTGAATGAGAAGAAGAAGGTGGGTTACATGGATGCAACCACATAGTTGAACTTATAACAATAGACAGTTATATAAAATTTACTAGTAGTTTATTTTAAAAAATTTGAAAGTGAACAAAGCCACTCAACACTCTTTCCACTCAAGTGTAAATTACTACAAACAGAATTACAAGGGAACATTGATTCCTATTGTTCTATAAACGTTAGAGTAAATACATAATAATGAATCATGATGTTCATCTACAATATGATAATATCAATTACCACAACACAGCCATACCAATCAGATAATAAATGGTTAACTTCCTGTTATAAACAAACAAATCAAAAAAATAGTGATACATAGTAGGCAATTTAAAAATTATATATATTTTTTGTTCATTGTTTTTACACTTGTCATTATCCCCCTATGAGTCAATCCTCTGACTGTTCCTCTTCCCATAATCCACCCAACTTTGAAAAGATGTCTCCAAGTCCCCACCCCCATCATACTAGACCTCCTCATGCCCTGGGACCTCAAGTCTCTAAAGAGCTAGGTGCATTTTCTCTCACTGGGGCCAGACAGTCCTCTGTTGTATGTGTGCCAGGGGGCTCATATCAGCTGATGTATGCAATCTGGATGATGACATAGTGTCTGGGAACTCTCTGGAGTCCATGTAAGATGAGATTTTTGGTTTTCCTTTGGGGTCACCCTCCTCCTCAGCTTCTTCTACCTTTTCCCTAATTCTACCGGAGGAGTACCCAGCTTTTGTCTATAGGTTGGTAGTAGTATCAGCACCTGACTCTTTCAGCTTCTTGTTGGGCCTCTTGGAAGACAGCCTTGCTAGCCCCCTATCTGTAAGCACAACATAGCCTCAGTAATAGTGTCAGGCCTTGGAGCCTCCCCTTGAGCTGAATCCTCATTTGGGTCTTTCACTGGACCTCCTTTTCCTCATGTTCCTCTCTATTTTTATCCATGTTGTGCCTTCAGACAGAAACCCTTCTGGGTCAGAATTTTGTGACTGTGGGATGGCAAACACTCCATTTAAAAGTCGATAAATTTATAAATATTTATAATAGTAAATTTTAAACACCTCATTGAAATGAGTATTTTAAAAGCTACTTCCCAATATCAGTCAGCAGATCTTCCTTACCCACAAATCTTCCAAATACAAATATAGCAATTTTGTTAGAGAAAAAGACAGTGTATATAAATTCATACGTAAGAACATAAATAATTAAAGTAATACAGGTTAGAATCTTGGGTTTCTCTGAGAGAAAGTAAAAAGACCTTACATAACGAATCTCATTTTCTAAAACTATTTTTATAAGTTCTAAATTCTATGACATCTTTAAAATTTATGTAGTTGAACTTCATTTGTTCCACTCATATTGAGATCTGCAAAGACCAAATCAGACATTATAAGTCAATACATACAACTAGCCAGATACCTTTACTTAGATACAATGCCTCCAGTTACTTTGTATTGGAACATAGCCAACAGAACTGGCCAAAGTGAGAAAGTAACCTAAGCCCTACTGGCTTTCTTTTACCAAATACAGTGCATCAAGCCTTTTCTAGAGAACTGAGAAGGAAACTGAAAAGCATATGAATAGGAAAACAATATCACTTTTATCTGGAAATCATATGATTCTGTGTTAAAGACCTAAAGACTGAACCATCATATTGATAGCAACACCTACCATTCTAGGTCCAGAAATTAAAAGTACAAGCACAGTTCTTTTCTGATATTCAAATAAGAGTCATTTTCTTCAAATCATGAAAAAAAAACTTTATACAAACCCTCTCTGTTTGTTATTAGAAAACAAATAGCATCTTAGGACTAATAATAAAATAAAGATGAATAAAAAACAAAAATTGGAATATAACAAACAAAGGACCACTCATAGACATATACACAGAGATACCCACTGATACACACAGCAATACCATGAAACAATAAAACAAGAAGCCAAAATATATTTTAAATATCATGAAACAAATAACTTCAAAAGACACCTTTCTTTGAATTCATTTGTGTTGGCCATTTGTTACTGAGCTTAAGACCCATCTTTAAGAATTGTTTCCACAATGGGACTCCCTTGAATAAATGTAACTTTTTTTTTACTACTTATTTATTTATTTATTTATTTATTTTTTCTTAAATAACAATTTCTTTTTTAAAAAACAACTTTATTTTACAAAACAAAGATAAATGTACAGATTTTAAACATTTTTGCTTAAAATTACACATTTTTGTCAGTACTTTTTTCAGATTTTAACATAATTTTTACATAAAATTATATGAATATATTTTTTAGTCAGTACTTGATTTTTTTCAAGGTTTGATAGTATGCCTTGAAAACTTAATAGTTACAATGAGCTAAAGTACATGTAAAACAAAATGTAACATGGAAATAGTTAAAGTTTTCTTGTTTTGTAAATATTTTTTTATTTTGTTTTGTTTTCTTTATTTCTTGGACTTCATATAGTCTGTGAGTTGTTTCTGGGGGAGTGCAAGCCTCTGGGGTTAGCATCCCACTATCAGTGACTGCATATTATGGAATATTACCCAACTAATTTTTTGAGACTACAATAACCCTCATACCTAAACCACACAAAGACCCTACAAGTAAAGTGAACTTCAGACCAATCTCACTTATGAACATTGATGAAAAATACTAACAAAATCCTTGCAAACCGAATCCAAGAACACATCAAAACAATCATTCATCATGACCAAGTAGGCTTCATCCCTGGGATGCAGGGATGGTTTAACATAAGGAAATCCATCAATGTAATCCACCATATAAACAAACTCAAAGACCAAAATCACATGGTCATCTCACTAGACGCTGAGAAAGCATTCGACAAAATCCAACACCCCTTCATGTTAAAAGTCCTGGAAAGAACAGGAATCAAAGGCCCATACCTAAACATAATAAAAGCAATATACAGCAAACCAACAGCCAACATCAAACTTAATGGCGAGAAATTTGAAGCAATCCCACTAAAATCAGGGATTCGACAAGTCTGCCTACTCTCCCCCTACCTATTCAACATAGGACTGGAAGTCCTGGCTGGAGCAATTAGACAGCAAAAGGAGATCAAGGGGATACAAATCGGAAAGGAAGAGATAAAAACATCACTCTTTGCCGATGACATGATAGTGTACTTGAGTGACCCCAAAAATTCCACCAGAGAACTCCTACAGCTGATAAACAAGTTCAGCAAAGTGGCTGGATACAAAATTAACTCAAAAAAATCAGTAGCCTTCCTATACTCAAAGGACAAACATGTGGAGAAAGAAATTAAAGAAAAGGTACCCTTCACAATCGTCACAAAAACTATGAAATACTTTGGTGTGATTCTAACTAAGCAAGTGAAGGGCCTGTATGACAAGAACTTCAAACCTCTAAAGAAAGAAATTGAGGAGGATCTCAGAAAATGGAAAGATCTCCCATGCTCATGGATTGGAAAAATCAACATCTTAAAAATGGCTATCCTACCAAAAGCAATCTACAGATTCAGTGCAATCCCCATCAAAATTCCAACCCAGTTCTTCATGGAATTGGAAAGATCAATGTGCAATTTCATATGGAATAACTAAAGACCTAGAATAGTGAAATCCATCCTCAACAACAAAAATACATCTGCGGGAATCACTATCCCTGACCTCAAGCTATATTACAAGGCAATTGTGCTGAAAACTGCATGGTACTGGTACAGAAATAGGCATGTGGATCAATGGAATAGAATAGAAGATCCAGAAATGAGCCCCCATGTATATGGTCACCTGATTTTTGACAAAGGAGCAGTAAACATTCAATCGAAACAGACAGCCTATTGAACAAATGGTGTTGGTCCAACTGGCACTCAGCATGCAAAAGAATGAAAATAGATCCTTTCTTATCTCTGTGCACAAAGCTCAAGTGCAAGTGGATCAAAGATCTCCACATTAAACCAGATACACTGAAACTATTAGATGAGAAAGTAGGGAAAACCTTAGAACACATAGGCACAGGAGAAAATTTCCTGAACAAAACACCAATGGCTCAAGCTCTAAGGTCAAAGATTAACAAATGGGACTTAATGAGATTGCAAAGTTTCTGTAAGGCTAAAGACATTTTCAAGAAAACAAAACGGCAACCAACAGAATGGGTAAAGATCTTTACCAACACCACATCAGATAGAGGCCTAATATCCAAGGTTGTACAAGGAACTCAAAAAGCTTGACACCAGAGAATCAAATAACCCTGTTAAAAATGGGGTACAGAGCTAAACAAAACGTTTTCAGTTGAGGAACACCGAATGGCCGAGAAACATCTGAGGAAGTGCTCCACATCCTTAGCCATCAGGGAAATGCAAATCAAAACAACCCTGAGATTCCACCTCACACCAGTCAGATTGGCCAAGATCCAAAACTCAGATGACAGCAGATGCTGGCGAGGCTGCGGAGAAAGAGTAACACTTCTCCACTGTTGGTGGGGTTGCAAGCTAATACAACCACTCTGAAAATCTGTCTGACGATACCTCAGAAAATTGGATATAGTACTACCTGAAGACCCAGCTATTCCACTTCTGGGCATATACCCCAGAGACACTTTAATACACAACAAAGATATATGCACCACAATGTTTATAGCGGCTCTATTTATAATAGCCAGAAGCTGGAAGGACCCCAGATGTCCGTCAGAAGATGAATGGATACAAAAATTGTGGTACATATACACAATGAAATACTACTCAGCCACCAGAAACAATGACTTAACCAAATTCTTAAAATGGCTGCATCTAGAGAATATCATCCTGAGTGAGATAACCCAGTCACAAAAAAAATGTAACTTTTTGTTTGCAACTGTTCATCTGTTGGAGGTAGCTTCTAGAGAGGAATGGGTACATGTGTCTATTTTTGCTGTCAACTCTAGGACCTTATATAATAGAGACTCATACCTTTGACTTGCCCTCAACCTTGACTGGAAATGCTGCTTTTTGCACTGGAAATTAATTAATGTAGAGACTTGCAACTGATTAAATTGGAAAAAGTGAGTGGTCATATGTGCTCTGCAATAAATATGTGATCTACATCAACATCTTTTTATCCAGAGATCATGGAACATCTTGGAAGAACAACCTGATCTTTTTGACAAAACTGAAAAATAAAGAAGCTTCTGTAGATTGATTAATACACTTAAATGCCTATAAATGGACAAATGCACCATAATTCTGTGCTTTATCCTGTGTAACTATCAACTCATAATAAATGAAAGACCTTAGCATAACACTTGAAACTATAATATTTTTCATGCATTGCTGCTGTACATGTGAACTCAAGCATCTACTTTAAAATTCATTATAGTAAGTTCTCAAGTAAACTAAAAAACATGGTGTTGTTTTACCAATTTTTAGTATTTACATAGCAGACTCAAATCAACGTGTTATAGAGTTTTTAACAGTTATTTTCATTTTAACACTATCTACAATGTCTAGGATGCAGAACATCCCTAATAATCCATCAGCTGAGGAAGGAATATAGAAAAATGGTTATATGTATAATACAATTTTTCCCATCATAAAGACTGAAACTGCGTTATTTGGTACATACAATAGGAGACAGTATTAAACTAATTGTTTAAGTCTCTAAAAGATAACATAAAACATTTGGATTCCAAATAATATATAGATAGATAAAATGATAATATAAAGCCATACTTAAGTGTGTACCTAAATATTAATATATTACACAAAGAGAAAAAATTAAATTTTTATTGTAATTCTAAATTTTTCTCTAATTGGAGATTACAGACCTTAGAATTTTCATTTTTTTGGATGGGGGTGGTAATGTGAATGAGCACTGTTGTTGGCTCTGATGGTGTTTCCCTGGGATGTGGGGTGGTGATGTGAATGCACACTGTGGTTGGCTCTGATGGTGTTTTCCTGGGTTGTGGGTGGTGATGTGAATGTACACTGTGGTTGGCTCTGATGGTGTTTCTCTGTAGCTCTGCAATCAGGTGGCCAAGAAACTACAAAGGTCACTTTCAAATACTTAATGAGTTTGAGATTATTCTGTGTTAAATGAAATCCTTCTTAAAATTAAAATAGAGCAGAACCTAAAGTAAACATTCAAATTCCCACATCTTAAAATACTTTTCTTTTACAATCCCTCTGTGCTTCATCAATATCTGACAGGATATACAAATCATTCTTACAGGAAGATTTGGTATCAATTGCACATATCTTGCTAAAAAAGGAAACAAAACAAACAAACAGAAACCATTAGCAATGCAATGTAATTCCAATCCATTTGCCTTGCTTTCTTAGCTGGCTGAGTTTTCCTGTGACCAGATGACAGTTTTCAGGGACCTGAATCTGTGGTTTGGACATCATGGTCTGTGGTTCAGAAACATATATTCAAACTGTAGGTCTGCAGGCTCCAAAAGACCACACCCCCAACAAGGGAGGTAAATAGATTTTCATAGATAAAGATGAAATAATAAGGTTGACTTGGTATTAAAGATATCTCCAGAATTTAGGAAAAATAGGGAAGGAATCACTCTCTATAAAATTAGCATGAACTCAATAGGTAGTGGTCTTAATTCATTTTACAATCTAATACATATTTCAGTGACATTAACAATTTGAGGTGTGCTGTTAATAGCTGTTTATAATAAATTATAAATTTAATTATCTTTAATACGCATAACCTTAATTGAGTATACTTCTTTTGCTACCCATTAGTGATACTTTTATGACTTGCAACAATATGATAAATAGATGAAGATAGGTAGATGGCAGACAATAAATGCATATTTAAATTGATCGATGCATATATAGATCTATTGATTCATATGCATATATATGATATAAAAATAGATTATAGAGTATAAGTAGATAGATAGATAGATGGTAAATAAGTAATATATAATTTATCCATACATACATTAGCTTAATTTTATTTCAGATAATGCAAGAAGCCTATTGATATTTTTTATGCTAATTGGTTTGCTAAGTCACTATGGGTTGAATGTATAAGTTTCCCAAGGGGACATTTCTTTAAAGAAATGAATTTGATAAAAAAACATTGATTCTCCATCTGACTGAAACAGGACAATTTTATTTAATATATTCAATGAAAACATGCTTAGAAATTTAGTGGGAATACTAAAAATTGTGGTTGGCTTGTATTTATATTACAAGATGTGCTCCAAGACAGCAGAAATAAAGCAACATTTTTATGGACCATTATTATTTTGGGGTGCTGCAGAAGACTGCTCCTGTTGCCCCCGAGCTGTACCTCTCTGATTGTTAGGTCAGATTGTATTTCCAGAGAATAGTTTTCCTTTTACTTAAAGGTCTATATTAAGATAAAAAAATGTTGAACTTTATTTTATTAATACTTAATATTATATAAGAGCTATTTTGAATTTATAAACTTTGTTTTTTTATTTTATAAGTAAAATAATGCATTATTTCTGTTTTTCTTTATAAAACAAATTATATAATGTTTTAAATAATAACCACAAATATATTATATAAAGTATTGTGACCAGTTTGTGTATGGATATGCATGCAAATTTTATGAGAGTTCACTAGCATGACGCATGGATGTGTGTACAATCAAGATGTCTTGGTGTCTTTTTCAGAAGCTATGTGTCTGCCCAATTTTAGAGACAAGGTTTCTCACAGGGTTGGGATTGTCATGTAAGCTCGGCTAAAGGACCTGTAAGCTACAGGTATTTGCCTGACTCTACTTCCACATCACTAAAATTAAGAATGCATGCTACCACATTCTCTTCTTTTTAGCTAAGGTAACTGAATAGAACAAGTGGGCATGCCTGTGCAGGAACCGTTTTACTGATTAAGCTATATGTCTCATGAGACTTGATTTTTCTAACTTATATTTTAACTTAAATTTGTAGCTAGTTCTATATATTGTAACATTTCAAAGTTAATTAAGTTCATTCATTAATCAAGCTATATTATCTTTAAAACAACTTATATATGTAATATATTTATTCATGTTTAGCACCACTGAAGATGAAAAAAGTCTATCCATAAAACTAGGCAAAATACCAAATTTCATGAATTACTATACCCTTGTATAAAATATAATAAAAGAGAGGGATATAAATAAAAATAAGAACACTTAGAATAATACTTCATGAGATAATTATATTAATTTGATCAAACTAAGGTTCTATTTAGTCTTTTGATTAGCCTGGTTGTGCAGTTAAACTTTCAAATTTAAAGGAAATTGGATTGGAATGGTGAAAGGGAAAATACTTGGTTTATATGGTGATGTTTTAGTAACTATTCATGCTAATTGTGCACATCAAATACTGTTGCCATATTATAATCTTTCTACAGACATATATACAACAAGTGAGCTATAAGAAATGCTGAAAAAATTACCACTAACATATTATTTAATATAAACACTTTGTCTTTGAATTAATTTTTAATAACTTCAAAACCAATAACTATACATGCAGTTATATCTCTTGATGAGAAAACTTGCCATATATTAGGTACATATAAAAGACATCAACCTGCTCCAAAATAATGTTTATAGGATCAACATTTCTTCAAGATAACAATTATAACCCCTGTTCTGGAAAGTGTGTGTAATGTTTTCCTTATTTCTGACATATGGAACCAAATATGGAATATATGTATGTTAAAATTCTCTATACTTCATAAATAAACTTTCATTTTAAACTCATTTACTACAGACAATTTGCAATATTGAGATGGCTATTAAGGAACACTTTAGGTCAAAAAAATTATTACCTTTAAAAGAAAGGTTGTTAAGATGCTCTGATTTTTATAAAATTCAAAACCCGTCTGGGGAGATGTTTCAGCAAACACTTGCTGTGCATGAAGGAGAAAGAGTTTAGGCTTCCACAATCCATATAATGACAGGTGGGTTTGCCGTCACTTGAGAGGAAGAGACAAGGGAGTCCCGAGGCATGCTGTGGAAATAGATTAATTCAATGCATGAGCTCATGCTTCAGAAAAATTCCTACCTCAGTAAATAAAGTTAAGAGTGGTGGAGTTAGACCTCGTGCAAAAAATGTCTTGAAACCCATGTTTATTCATCCATATCCACATGCAACAATACATATACAAACACACAGTCCTATATGAATACATATATGAATAAATAAGAGATAGAGAATTGAGAGGCCATCTTTGTATCTTGTAAGCTGAACATTCATCATTTTTTTTTCTAAAAGGCATTCACACAAATACTGAGCATAATGTAGTCATAAACACTTAGAGATGAATTGCAATTGAAGATGATATACTCTGAAAACAGCTTGTTAATAGTAGGGGGGAAAAAAGATCGGTAAAATACATAGATCCTTTCTTGTGCTTTATGAGCTTAAAAGAACTTGACTCTCATGATGTTTAAATACCCGAGTCTTGAGGAATTGAAGTTAGAGGTCATACTGAAGTGACACTGTATCTATATGAATTTGTATTGATTTTTATCTCAAGATAGCTATGGGAGAGCATTTGATGAATTATAGGGTCCACAGTTCATTTACTTCATATACCTACTACGTTTTTAGTAAATGTCCAAAGTCTCTTCACTTTTTTATCTACACATCTGTAGCTGAATGAGAAAACACACATTTATCTGGCCAATGTAGTTTTATTTCAATACATTACAGACAATAGTTACACAAAATAAATTTAAGTAGTATGCATCCTAATCATTATGTATTTTTATTATCATCTCTTAAAATAGCATAAAATATATTTATTTATTTGAAATAGCATCATAATTTATCATGCTTTTTCTTAAAACATTGAGCTTCATAAATTTTTCTATTTATTGATAATATTGATTTGCATAAGGATGCTGTTAGTTGGTATGATAGTATCAAGTCTCTAAACATTTTCACTTATGAAAATGTCAGTTTATGTAGAATTCTAAACACAATTTTATTAAAATATATTTTATGAAAAAATTTCCCTATCTAGCAAGAGCTGAAGAATTGTGATTTACATCATTGTTACAAGAAAAGCATGGACTACAGTGTATGATAGTTGGAATAAATTATGTGATGTAGACATTGTTCGGGTTACTAAGAATTTAGATTGGCCAGGGACCTAAAAGACAAGAAAATAATGTAGCTCTACTTTGAAAATAAGGTAGCAAAGATAGTGATAATATCCCTCATAATGGCAGACTAGTAACAATCACCAGTGCCTTGCATCATTAGAAGGGTTTCCTACTGTAGCATATCAGAACATGTAGTAATCATTTTTTGACAATGCAAAATATGGCTTGTACATGCAGATTTTTATTATTTAACAAGATAGTTATTAGTATTCTAAAGTAACTTTCCACAGAAAAAAATGAGTTCCTGTTTATGGCTTAATCTACTCAGACTTTCTTACATTGTATGAATGTGCATTATCATTTATCATTGTAGTAAGTGAACCTTTGCTCTTAGTTGAGTAATTTTTTATCAGTTAATTAATTTATTTTACATTCTGTTTTTAGGTTCCTCTCCCTCCTTTTCTTGCAGTCTCTCCCTCTTATCTTTTCTCCTGCTATATCCCCTCCCTTCCTCCTCAAAAAATGGGAGGTCTCTCAGGTATGTCAATCAATTCGACAGATCAGTATTTCTAGATATAACTTCTTTTACTGAAGGTAGGACAAGGAAGCTCAGTTAGGAAACGGGATCCAAGCAGTGGAGTTAGAGACAGCCCCTACTTCAACTGTTAAGAATCCCACATGAAGACCCAGTTGTAAAATATTTACATGTATGTTGGGAGCCTAGGTCCATCCCATGTATCTTCTCTGGTTGGTGGTTCAGTCTCAGTGGTCTCCAATGTGTCAAGCTTAACTTATTTTGTAGGTTTTCTTGTGGTGTCCCTGAAGTCTCTGTTTCCTAACATGCTTCCTCAACCTCTTCTACAAGAATACCATGCTCTGCCCAATGTCTCTCCATCTGTTTCCATCAGCTGCAGGGTAAAGCAGCTCAGATGAAAGGAATGCTAGATTTCTTTCTGCAAGTAAACTGAATATCATTAACAGTGTCAATGGTGAGCTATCTTTTTTTCCTGGCATGGGCCACAAGTTGGGCCAGTCATTGATTGGACATTCCCTCAATTTCTGCTTCTTCTTCATTCCTTCACATCTTGTAGGCACGAAAAATTGTGGGTCTAAGGTTTTGAGGCTGGGTTTTAGTCCTCATCTTGCTATTGGTAGTCTTCTCTGGTTATAGGAAGGGGGTATTTCAGATTCTATATAAACTATTGTATGTTTTCTTAGCCTGAGTCACCCTCATAAATTTCTATGAGCTTTCATTGTCCTAGGTTTCTAGCTCTTTCACCCATCCTGAACCATTTCAGCTTTCTTTTCCAGTTGTCCCTCCATTTTCCTCATACTTGATAACTCCTGATACCCACCTCAATCTCTCTCCTATCCAGATCCTTCCCACATTCTACCTCCAATGTTTATTTTATTTCCTCTTCACAGTGACATTCTAGCATCATTTCTTAGGTCTTCTGTATCACTTAGCCACTTTAAGTTTGTAGATTTTAGCATGACTATTCTGCATTTTATGGATAATATCTCTAATAAGTGAGTACTGATAAAAAAAATGTTAGTGATGTCAACGACCTGCTTCAATATCCAGGGGTAAACTGAGGAGTCAGTGAGGTATGGAATTAGTGATTGAGGTCATTGGATGGGGTCAGAATTAAAAGAACTGATATGAGTCAATACACTGTCAGCCTCTGCTGCCTATGGAAGCCTGTGATTAGAGAATTACTCAGCAGAACTTGCTATCTGAGAACAAAGCTTGATTTATTGGGGCTGCCACTCCCTTTGGCCAGCAAAAAATTCTGAACTCTTTTAACTCTTAGGTGCCAGCTAGAAATAAATGAGTAAATATTCATACACACACACACACACACACACACACACACACACACACACACACACACATTGCATTAAATACTAAAAGGGTAGACACCTGTTATCCCAAACTAGTGCTTACTCCTGCAGGGCCACAAGGCAGTGCAGGGTATCTTTATTTTCGCAGCTCTATGCCACCACTAAGTATTTGACCCAGGTGGAGTCCAGTCCACTCACCTTTGCTTCTTCTGCCCTAGGAGGACACAACCACCCCAGCATGTTGCTTTCACACACTGTCTTCTGCCAGACAGTAAAACATGACTCCACTAACATTGATCTATCAAACAGGTTTATGTATTGAATTCTCATTCCACAATATATATATATATATATATATATATATATATATATATATATATATATATATATACTTTAAATTTACTCCAATTAAAAAAATATATAAACGTCCCACCAAAACAAGATAAAACCAGTCTGATCCACCTTGATCTGAACCATCTTCCTCTGCTGCCTCTATCTTGAATCTTTTCTTTTCTCCACCTTCTCTCTCTTTCTCAGAATCATATCTCTGGCCACTCTATGCAGTCTAATCATGTACCACCTTGCAATCAACCTACATGCATATATATGTATATGTATATAAATATAAGCATATATAATTATAGATACAGGTATGTGTATATTTACACAAAGAAATATATGTGCATATATATATGTATATATATATATACATATACCTGATGGTTGGATGAAACTCCAACAAAACTATTTTTTCCTTTATAGATTATATATCTCAGCAAAATTTTTCAACCAGTATAAAATTAAATGTAATAACAGTTTAGTTTTGTTATAGTGAATGACTATGAAAAAACAATATTCCCTAACAACTTTAAAAAGAACATTACATTCTGCAGGTAAAGAAAACAAATTATTTTTCAGAACCCAATACATTTGTAACTAAGCAACTAGTTATAGATTTACAAAGTGTGAGCAAGCAAGATAGATGTCTTAGCCAAGTTCTCTTGCTGGTAGGCAGCAATTCTCTATTACAAAGGATTAATTATTTTATTAATAATCTTTAAAGAATACCTAATAAAAATCTTAAAGGAATCACAAATCTAAACTTAACATTAAAATCAGTTATATCATATTACCAGAAGACTCAGATATACAACTCCTGGGAATATACCTAAGAAATACTCCAACAGGTAACAAGGACACATGCTACACCATGTTCACAGTAGCCTTATGTATAGAATCCAGAAGCTGGAAAGAACCCAGACATCTTTCAGCAGAGGAATAGATATAGAAATTGTAGTACATTTACACAGTGGCATACTATTCAGTTATTGAAAACAAAGAATTCATGAAATGCTTAGGCAATGGATTGAACTAGATACAAATGAGAATGCTTGGGGTAACCATCAGACTGAACATGGGGACCCCAATGAAGGAGCTAGAGGAAGAACTAAGGGAGCAGAAAGGGTCTGCAACCCATGGGAAGAGCAATATTATCAACCAACCAATTCCTTCAGAGCTCCCACGGACTAAAACACTGACCAATGAGTACACATAGGGAAACCTATGGCTCCAGTTGCATATGTAGCAGAGGATAGCACTTTGCTTTCTGAAAACCAACAATCAGAAGGAAAACAGAAGTTTATGGTTTAAGTCTGAGCCCCAGCCAATTTTTTATAGGGCAAAATATTTCATAAAAGGGCCAAAATGTGTAATTTTACTCTCCTCCTATTCATGTGCGGGACATAATGTATAATTTAAGCTATACTAATGCTTCCTTTATGTTGATCAGTCTTCATTTGGAGTTCAGCTATTCAGAATTGAGACTTAATGTTGGTGACTTTTTCTTTGGATGAGCATGAAATGCCCTTTGCTATTTCTTTTAATTACTTTTAGTTGGAAGCCTTTTTTTATTAGATATTAGAATGGCTACTCTGGCTTTCTGCTTATGTCTGTTTGCTTAGAAATTCTTTTCTTCAGCCCTTTATTCTGAGATACTGTTCATCTATGATGCCAAGATGTGTTTCTTGTATGTAGCAGAATGATGTACTCTGTTTTTACATTGATACTTTGAGTACAGGCATTTTTAAGGTTAATAATTTTCTTTTTATTTTCTTCTCCAATCAGGTTACTCTTGTCTCTAACCATGAAAATCAAATGATGTTTATACCCTATTCAAACAAACATCTGTATATTATCTATCCCATATGGATTTACCTAGGTAGCATAAAACACACGGCAAGATCAATCACTTGAATGCTTCAAATCTTCTAATCATTTTCACTTGTGCAGAAAAAAATGAGTTTTTATTACAAATCTCCTACATCTCTTACAAATTTGTCAACCTGAGATTTCTACCAAAGTCTTTCACATTTGTGGTTTTAGCAGAATAAATAAATAAATAAATAAATAAATAAATAAATAAATAAATAAATAATAAATGACTTGCAAGTGATTAAAAATTTATATAAAAACATGAGATACTTAACTGCAAATTTTCAAATATGTAATAATATGTTTTATTTTCTAAGAAAATCTATTTTACCTGGAATATTGTAATTTAGGTAGGTTTTAATTAGATGAGACCTAGTCCTAATCAAAATTTTTGCCACTTAAAATATTTCCTGAATTACAAATGCTACATAGTTTTGAAAGGCACTTTTCCTTATGCCACAAGTTCTAATTTTGCAGTTTTTTTATATGCAGATCGCAAAATTCCAGCAAATTGAAGCATATAAGAATAAATGGTAAAAAGTCATGTCTGGTTTTATATGAGGTACAGTGAAATAGTTTTATAAGAAGGGAATTAAAATATTTGATCATATTAAAAGAATATATGCTTATGTTATGTTTGTTTTTATTCACAAATTAGGAT
Organism: Micromys minutus; assembly: GCF_963924665.1. Taxonomy (NCBI): domain Eukaryota; kingdom Metazoa; phylum Chordata; class Mammalia; order Rodentia; family Muridae; genus Micromys; species Micromys minutus. Next base: position 38,553,004 of record NC_137975.1, read on the forward strand.
ATCATAAAGAAAATTCTTAGAAATAAGTAAGCCAACTGTAAGCAGAGGGAAAATTAATGCGTCCATTGTGGTAGGAAGAGTAATGGGGTCCTAAATATGACTATGTCCTCATATAGCAGAAGGGATTTGCTGGATATAAATAATTCATTTTATTGGAGTGACTATTATCCTATGATACAGGATGTCAGTGGTGATCATCATGGGCCTCTTACCTTACTAGAATTTGGAATGTTACTGGACCTTAGAGTATTTTTACAACTTTCAATAGCTGAATACAATGATTAGATACCAATACAAACAAAGGTCAAACTTTTCACTATAGTCTTTAGAAGGCACTTCAGTAGAAATTTTATTAATTTATGTCTTAACTATTTTCTTGTAACTACAAACTGTTTGTTTTCTAACCTTGAGGTTGGAAGAGAGGTTTTAACCATCAACATAGTTTTAAAATACTTAAAATTCAATATTTTGAGGGGTTTTAAGAAGGGAAATAAAATACATTCAATATTTTCTCTAAAGAAACCATATCAGTAGACTGCAGAAAATTCCTTTAGGTACTCCTTTGATAATATACATATTTTTTGTCTGTTCTGGAAAACTTGAGCATATAAAATTAATGTAGACTCCCTAGATGTATCCTCAGAAACAACAAAAAATATGGTTAAAGTCATGGTAAAATTATTATATAGAATATTCTAAAGGAAGCAGAACTACAGGAAGATATTATTTTTCTAATGTAAGAATTGCAAGTAAAGGGGTGTACCTGTGCATATGAGCACCATGGGAGGAGAAGGAGAAGAGAGGGGAAAGAATGAAATCAGACTGAATTGAAACTGAGAAGAGAGAGAATATTTCTCTCATTATTAAAATCAAGACTGTTCAGTATGCTTTGCTACTTAAGGATGAATAGACTGATAATTTTTTTCATAGACAGCCTACTGGATGAATTCAATATTATAATATCATTAACTATGTTCAATATGGCAATCGCATAGAGAGGGAGACAATTTTTATATCTCAAGGAAGCGCAGTCACATACTATTTACAGATATTATCAAAATTAGTCTAGTCCTGCTGAAAGTGTATTGTGATACCTATAATTATGAGTGCCCTATCAATAGAAAAGAAAGCAGTTATGCCAAGTAAGTTGTTATGTTACATCTCCCTTTCTTCAGGCCCAGAGCTACTAACTTGTTTAATTTTGGGGACAATTCCAAAGCAGCACATGTAAAACCTCAAAAAATCAATAGTATTCATCTCACTTCATCTTGTTTAAAGAAAAATTATATTTACTAATGTTCAAGTAAACAGTAGACTTCTCGACATTCATGTTTCTTTTCAATTATATTAAAATTAAAATCTGGTATAATTCATATACATTTATGCAACAATGCTTAAAATTGTTCTTTTATCTTTGTTTTTTTAAAAAATAAAGTTAAAAAAAATAAAAAAATAATTGGTATAAAAATAAAACTAAAACTCTTCAGAAACCTGTTGTTCTCCCCCAGTAATAAACTTGATGAATGTTATTTAATGATTGTCATTTGCCAAAGTACTGAACTTCTGGGAAATATTCTAACTACTTTTCTTTTTCAACATCTAATCCTTTTCTAGTCAAGCCCATCCTGTTCACTTTAATCTCACTACATATAAGCTCACCCTCAGGCTGGAGAGAGGGCTCAGCCGTTAAAGGATGGGCTCACAACCAAAAATATAAACTCACCCTCTCCTTTTTGACTCAGGGTAAGTCAGTATTTATTGGCCTTATAAACTTGGTCTTAACTTCTCATCGCTCAGAGGACTGGACACCCATAGACCATCTCAGTGCCTAACTAATTCCAACCATTGACCTAATAAAACAAAACTGCCTAAAGGTAATGCTCTTTCCTTTGGAGACCTCAGCTGCTCATTTGCTCTGAATAGCTTACAAATTATATTTACTTTCTCATTAATAGAGAGTTGATGTCTCCTCTCTGAAGCTTTTGCTCCTACAGGCAGAAACAAGTGCTCTATTACAAGCATTATCTTTCTATTGTGTCTCATTTATATCTAACACCAAAAGATTTACTTGGAAGCAGCAGAAAAAAGGACTAACTTCTATAGCTGACATATGTAGGTTTTACAGAAAGGTTTTCCACAAACAAATAAATTAATTAAAATAATATTTAATGACATCCAAGGTATCAAATAAGAGCAAAAACTTGAAGTCCGTCAGCAAGAGCCCAAGGCAAGACAAATGGAATGTAGTCAGCCATCTCATTTCAGGTTTCTGGAGAATGAAGAAGAAAACTAATCAAACTTCAGACTAACTTCTGTGAACATTTATAATGCTGATTTTGTGAAATAGAAAACAAAAATAGTAAATAGTAAATAAGTATAATAAAAGTACAAATTACAAAAAATACAAAGAATAAATGATTGCAGCATGCATTGTGATTAATTAAATAAAAACACATTTGGACACACAAAATTTACCACATACACAAAATAAAGGTATAGTATTTACATTCTGAAAATTGAATTCTAGAGCATATGAGAAGCACTGAAAGTTAGGAACAGGGCAAACTGAATGTATGAATAAAATGCAGCACAGAAGAGGTTAAATATAGAAGGAGCCTGCAGGTACCATCAACAGCCTTGTGCACAGAGTGAGAAGACTTAAAATGGGTTTACCATAGTATAGTCCAGGATCTGTAAGAGATGTAATACAGATCTCGGGCAATGTGTTATTGGAAATTGTAAAACCTAAGGATTCTGCAAAGCTACTGGAAGGAAACTGAACACAAATGGCTTGTCAGTTGGTGATGGATGTCCTTTCTGTATTTCCTGCGTGTACTCTAATAGTTGCAGGAATTTAAGTTTTTCAGGTCAGGCTTGGCTTTCCTTGACAATGTAATTCTCAACAATACAATCTGTAGCAGATATAAAACTGTTGTCTCTTTGTGTCAGGTCACTTCTTTATGAAGGTAACCACATATCTTTTCTGTGTGTAGTTGTTAAGCCAGAAGGCTTTGTTTTATTTGTTGCTCCCTGAACCCTATTCACTCTTCTCTCATCTTAAATGTTATTGTACCTGTGTGAAATATACAGCAGGGAGACAGTGATCTCTCTCCTTTGCTGACTCACTGTGATGTGGCTTCCACCACAAGACAGAAAACTGGCAGTGCAAAATGTGTCAAAAAGAATTTTCATCAAATATTCCTCTCACAATAAGTATACTTCTAGGTATTGGATTACAGAAGCTATACCATGTGATATGGACCCAAAATATCCCAATGAGCAAATACTCTGTAAAATTATATTGCAACAGCTTTTGTTAGTCAACTTAATTAACTATTGTTCATTGATTTAATTAAAATTTATTATTTTTAATTGAACAACTTTATTTTTAAAAAACAAAAATAAATGTACAGATTTCAAGCATTTTGCATAAAAGTATATGAATATATTTTTTGCCAGTACTTGGTTTTTTTTTAAAGATTTCATAGTGTGCATTAAGATCTTACTAGTTGCAATGAGCATAAAGTACATGTAAATCAAGATGTAATCTGGAATTAGTCAAAGTTTTCTTGGTGTGTAAAGATTAAGCATAATGGTTTTTCATTTTCATTTCTTTTCCCTTGAACCTTGAACTGCATAGAAAAATATCAAAACAGATTCAAACATGGAAGTGAAGATAGGCAAACATATACTTATAGTTTCAAATTATTTTTTAGAAAACTAAACAGTCTTATTGATTATTTTATAGTAAATCATGTAACGATGGATAGCTTGAGTCTGAGGATAAATGTTTGAGGTAGAGTCTTATGCGATGTCATCTAAACCTGACACTGTTCACTATTAATTGAACAAATATTATTGGGGATACAATGGAATGAAGCTGTTACATGGAAAGGTCAATGTGTAAATTATGTAATGATTGAAGGGTATTATGTAATTTTTTTCTGGAGAGAGGTGAACAAATATTATTCCCTAAAAGGCTACAAAGAAGAGACCTAAGAAATTATTCCACTCATGATAAACCTAGTAAGCTATTGCATTAGCATGCAAGGTATTACATAAGAGCATGAAGGCTAAAGGGCAGCTGTGTCATCATAAAAACCATGCCAGCATGTGGGACCCTCACACAAGATGTGTCCTATCAGGTCTTGTTGTACTTTATTAAAACCCTTATACTAATGGTATAAGCTCCCGATCTACCATGCAATCTTGTAACCTTCAGGAATGTACTGATTTTCATGACATGTTTCTTTTCTGCATTTATGTTTTGCTTACTTTCTGAGCCTGAGTGAGCATCTTTCCATGATAGACTGCTTCAATATGGAAGAGATTATTACCCAACGCTTCTTACTCGCTTCCAAGTTTCACTCTATATGCCATCTTCTTTTCAATATTCCCTGATTCATTGTGGTTGTAATTTATAGATTTCTGCTGACTTTGTCCTATGTGTGGATGGGTATTGGATCACTGTGCCACATAGTAACCTAGTTTGTGAACTACAACCGGAGATGAGTCTTTTCTGTACACTTCCCATTGCATGAAACGTTTCCTTCTATGACTAGTTAGGCTTACAAAAATAGTTAGCTACCAGTGTAGGCATGAATATTAGTAGTCAGTTCCATATTCACATAACAAAACAATAGCAGTGCCTATGTCACTGGGGAAAAATGAATCTTACCCCTAACTATTGACTTTAGCTTTAGTAATTATATTGCCAGGTGTTAGTTTTCTCCTAGAGAAGAAATCTGACCAGAAAACATGTGGATACAAGAATTCCAATTATACCACTTTAGCTTCTTTATTGTTAATTGTTTTATTGAAAATGAATTCTTCTTTTATACACTCTATCCTAAGCACTGATTTCCTTCCTTCCACTCCTCCAAAATCCCCCTACCACTTAACTAATATATTGGCACTTTTATGGACAGAGTCCATAGCCAAGCAGGACACATAATGGTAATTTTTTTCACCCTATGGAGCTTCCTGGTACTATTCCAGCTACTAGTATGTACGCTTTCCGAAGATGTCCCATTGACAAATTATACAATGTCTTTAGAAATAGAGAAATGATTTCTGGTTCTTTCATGAAATTAATATTATTAACAATGCTTTTGATGATTCATACTTGCTCAGGTATCATTTTTTTTCTTGTATACTGTCTTTATTTACATTTCGAGTGTTATTCCTTCCCAGGTTTCCCTCTAGAAACCCCTGTCTTATCTCCCCTCCCTGTGCTTCTATGGGGATGCTCTCCCACCCACTCACTCCCACCTTCTCACCCTGGCATTCCCCTACTGTGGGGCATCAAGCCTTCACAAGACCAAAGGCCTCTCCTCCTATTGATGCTAAATACGGCCATCCTTTGCTACATATACAGCTAGAGCCATGGGTCACTCTGTGTTGGTTCTTTAGGTCTCAGGTATTTTTATTCACAATAATTCTTGGGTGTGGAGAGCAGGTGTGGAGAGCAGGTGTGGCGGCAGTCCCAAGATGGTTCGGGGGCCTCCAGCCAAGTCTGTGACTAGCACCTGACTTCTTCCTGCCCCCGAGATTAGCCACTCCCACTGTGCAAGCTGTGCAGGTGCACCCATGACTTGAGATCAGGCCAGATGACACGGACCTATGAACTGCAGCCACGCAACATGGACTGAGATGGTGGAGTTGAGAGAGGATAAAAGGGACAGCGCTTGGGGGCAGAGGGAGAGAGACTAGAAGAGAGAGAAGGGGAGACAAAGATTTTAACTTGCATGCTGTAAGGTTCACTTTGCCAAGAATGCTGTGTTGTCGCTCCTTTTCTGCTGGACAGAGACAGTAGCGGTAGCGACACTTGGAAAGTTAACCACGCTTAGCATTGGTAAATTTATCCATCTCTATGACTTCTTGTATTGTTATATCACACACATATATGAGACCTCTTACTTAATCTCCTGTGAGGCTACTACTCTTTCATTCAATTAATCAAGTCCCAGTAGAGATATAAAATATGTGGATGTATAACTGAATTTGGTTTTTCTCAACCTATTCCTTCATTGCACTTTTCATAATGACTGCTCACGTAACTGTTAATTCTCTATGAAAACTGACTTAGGTGAGACACTTCCTGATGGATTTATCTACTGCCCCATGAATTGGAATGCTTGCATAGAGGCAAAAGGAGGTGTGAGGGGACTGGGGCTTGTGGAAGGAAAACTGGGAAGGGGATAACATTTGAAATGTAAATAAATAAAATAACCAATAAAATATGCACAAGACAAACAAAAACAAAGAAAAACAAAAACAATCCAAACAAACAAAAAAACAAAACAAGAAGGCTCGTGAGAGTCTACACATTGATGAAGCCACATGTGTGCAATTATTTTGATGAGCATACGCCTGTCTATTTCACCTGTCAATATCAAATTAGAAAAGGTGACTTATGTGGATTCAATAGGAACCTACTGGTCCTGGTCCATATCAGTTTGTTTAAAATGAATGATAAGATATTGAGTTTCGTGATGCACTAAAACCCAAGCATTTTACACATTATAACGGGATCAAGAAATCTACTATGCATCGTGAGGTTTCTAGTTACCATGCATGTATCCAATTTGTAGGGAACTTTTGTCACTAAGTTAGAGGAAAGACTTGGTAGCTCCTCATCTCAGGCATCTCTTTTCTCCACATCAGGAGGTTCATTGAGGGCTACCTGTAACCCTGTCTGGCTTCCTTTGCTTAGCTAAATGTTTGTCACAGTTTATAGACTTCCAAAGTCACTTAGCACAATGTCTTCTTCATTGGTTTCCCCCTAGAATCTCCAGCTTGACACAAATCTTGCCATATTTGCATTTGAATAAGCACAGATGAATCATAGCATCTGTTTCCTCAATTTCTAGTCTATTCTTCGGTGATTTAGTACTTTACAAAATTAATTTGTACTTTTTTATAAATTGTACTTGTCTTCCCAAACATCTCCTATGTTAAATTTAGTGGGTCCCATTATGAGACTCAGCAAAGCGTCTAAAGCTCCGTACCAGTCCCATCGTCCCCAGTAAATCAATTCCTTCCCTCTCTCCCTTGTAAACACAATCCTTGCTCATCTGTGGAAAATTGCCTTTCATACCCAGTTTCACAATACTGTCTCTTCTTCCTGTATCCTTTCCAACACATGATACTCATGGGAACCTTAGACAATAGTAGTTTTTAATAAAACCCAATGAACCAAAATGGGTTTTATTCACATTTCCTCGGGTTATACAGTCTTTTCCTTATGGAGATATGGGTAATTATATTACTGAGATTTTCTGCTTCCACATGGTCCTTGGCCCCTTGTGCCAAGCTGTGAATGGCTTTCGTAATTGTTTATTTATATTCACTCCACCAATGCAAACAGTTAGAGGATGAAATGAGTATTTTTTCAGTTAGCACATTTTTCTTTGTTCGTGTTTTATTTTTAACTAGATCTTCATTAATGCTTGCAAGTACACATTAAATTACAAATTTCCTCTTCTTCTCTATTAATAGTACCTGAAGATTATTTTCCTTTACATTTTATTAGATACTCTCTGTATTTACATTTTAAATGTTATCCTCTTCTCCACTCTCCCATCACCCTCCAACTCCACTTGTCTCCATGAAGATGCAGACTCTCCCAATCACCCTCTCTACCTCAGTGCCTCTACATTGGGAAAACATGCCTTCATTAAAGCACTTTTTCTCACTACTAAATTCTGTCCTTGGGTTCCAAGGTTTAAGCACACAATAAAAGACACTTTAGTTGAAGTATAATTTTAATCTTATTTTTGCATCCTTTCAACCATAAAAAATATCAAAACAAAAAAAAGGCCCATATCTTCCTCTCCTTTATGTACATTTTTTTTGTTGGCCAAAACATAGGTTATTGGATTGAACAGGATCTTCATTCATATTTTTTTCTCATTGTAGCTATTCCATTATGCAGATAAGTTCCTACCTCCCCCAAGAAAATAATTTAGTTACAATTATATGTCTTATTTCTCACAACAAAGGGTATATAATATATGTAATAATTTACTTATAATCTTATCCTATATATGTTACTTTCAATGAATGTGTTAACTTTTCTATTCAATTATTGGATTCAGAGACATCCTCATATTGGTGTGGTGGATCCCATTCATCAGTAAGGCATGCTATGCATAACAAGTACAAGAAAAGAGCCAGCCCAAGATTCTGAAGACACTCCATTCTTAGAAAATTTTGACTTGATTATATGTTTGATTACATGTTTGATTAATACTGCAAGGCCCATACAATCATGATTACAGATCATGGAGATGGGATGTATTTCTGTTTAAGAAAGAATGTACACCCTCATGACCACAGTACTATGTGTAGCATGCAGGAACCATACATTACTCTTATGAGTTATCATTGGTATTTTACTGTTTATGTCAAAATTGTGGTACGTAAACTCATGGAGGCAATGGGAGAGGGAGGGGAATGGGATTGGGGAGGGGCCTAACATCTGAAATGATAATGCAGAGAATATCCAATAAAAAATTTAAAAAAATAAATGACCATTTGAAAACCGATATATGTTACGGTAAATATTAAAAGAACAGTGGTTCCAGTGAGCCACTGCTCCCACAATGCTCCTTTAGGTCCCTCCTAGGTTAATTCTCGCACTGGTAGAGCACACAGAACCTCACTGCCTCTCTGTATCTCTGTCTCTCTTTCTCCCCCACCCTCTCTCCCTCTCTATAAATATCTTTGTGTCTCTCTGTGTGTCTCCCTGTGTCTCTCTAAATCTCTCTGTCTCTCTGTCTCTGTTTTTCTCTTTCCTTCCCTCCCTCCCTGTTTCTCTCTCTCTCTCTCTCTCTCTCTCTCTCTCTGTGTGTGTGTGTGTGTGTATGTGTGTGTGTGTGTCTCTGTCTCTGTCTCTCTCTTTCTCTCTATCTTGGCAGCTCGATACCACACTAGGCCCACACATCCCAGTTCTATGGTGGGTTTGGTGTGTCCTACCACTATACCTTCTCAATTGATTTGTTGCATGAGGGAAAACACCACACAAAAAAACTTTGATCCTATTGATTTGATATAATTTTCCCATCTACACAAGAAAAACCATCTATACAAATTCATCCCTTATAAAATATTACTAACAACCGGTCGTTATACAGAGACACAGCAGGTTATCTTCCTCTTCTTCTTGCTCCCTCCCTGTGGCTTTTTCTCTTTCTTTCTAAAATTCTGTTCCCACCTAGATAAAACAAACTGTCCTATCACAGGCCTTGTGCCAGCCCTCTTCGCATAACAAGACAACACAAAAACCTACAGGTGTGATTTTTTTGTTTAACAAAAACATAAATTTTAAACATTTTTCTATGATAAAACCACAACCCAAATTATAAAGAATGGCTTACCTATTTTTTAGTTCTCTCATAACGACTGTAAAATTGAGGTAGTTAGTGAGAGTTGGTGGGAGGAAGTAATGATAACACTTGGTCAAATAGAAATGTACACCTAGACCTTCAGTCATTAATAATTCAAGAGCTAAGAATGCAGCCTTGTGGCAATCCTTGGTATTTAAAAATCATCATGTTTAATCTTTACACACCATGAAACATTTGATTATTTCCATGTTACATTTTGTTTTTCATGTACTTTATGCTCATTGTAACTAGTAAGATTTCAATGTATACTCTCAGTTCTATTAAAAAAATCAAGTACTGTCAAAAATTTATTCATATAGTTTTATGCAAAAATTCTTTTTAAATCTGTATATTTATCTGTTTTAAAAATAAATTTGTTTAATTAAAAAAGAAAAATATATTTAAAAGAACTCCAGCAATAGTTTACATATGGATAATTTCACATAAGTGAAATGCGGATATGAGCAAACAAGACAATCTGCAGATAAGCCTTCCTAAATCAGAAAGCTCATGGTACAAGTTATATTTCATGTAAAGTCTCTAATTCTTCTAGATGATGAAAGCATACTTGCTGATGTAAAGAATTTTAGAGATTTAGGTGATTAAATAAAGGACTACTAGGAGATACTTTGACTACAGTTTAGGAGACTGAGAAAAATTGAGCCTGCTTTTTGTTTGGAAAAAAAAAAGTTCAATTAGATCAATGTTCTGGAACCTTTGGGGAAAGTCAACCACTCACTATATAGTGTTTGGATTCTATTTCAAAGTAGCTCAAAGTGTTATAAAAAGTGGTAATTAGGTTTATCAAACTGATTTGTATAGAATTTCTTCTCCAGCTAAGGCTATATTTGTTTCAATAAACTCAATGATAACAGGCTCAAATCTTTTTTATTTTGCTAAGGAAAGTCTCCAAACTATAATACAGTCTGACATGAATTGTAGCAAAATTCTCTGGCTTGATTTTTTTTTTTTTTAGTTCAAAGAGTAGAAATGTTCAGTGTGCAATTGGCATTACTGGCACAAGCCACTAATTCCAGCTCCTCAGGAGGCTGATACAAGAAGATGGCAAGCTCAGAGCTGCCCTGATCTATTGAATGAGTTCAAACACAGTCTGGGAAACTTAATGAGATCCTACCTTAGAAGGGACTAGGACATTTGTGAGTAATTTCTATTATAAATACATTGTAACAGAGTGCTAATTTGGTTTTACCTGGCCATATCTCTTATATAAGCAACAATTTAATGGAAGTTTTATATGTATTGGTGTTATCAAGAAAGTGAATAGCATACTAGATATTCATATAAGCTACTTGAGTTTAAGTCTTCTATTTTCTGAGCTGTTACAGTGTTAGTTTTGGAAGAAGAAGAATGCTGACTGGTGAGACAGAGATCTGGGCAGCCAGGGAGCAGAGAGATCTCTGCCAAGGGCACACGGAAAGCACACCCCTGCCTGGCCTAATCCAGGGACCAGGAACACAGCATTGGGAACTCTGTTCTCACTCGGCAACTTTGGGGCGCAGAACAGAGCTCGGCCCATCTGCCACTAGGACTATCAGTTCCCAAAGGTTTAAAGACTGGTGAGTAGGGGATCTGGGCAGTCGGGGAGCAGAGAGATCTCTGCCGAGTGCGCATAGAAAGCATGCTCCTGCCCTGCCTGATTCAGGGACGAAGAATCCAGCACTGGGACCTCTGTTTCCACCTGGCAGCTTTGGGGTGCAGAACGGGGATCGTACCATCCGCCACATGGACGAGTGGAGATCCAGGGACACAAACCAGATACATGGAAAGGCAAGAACATATCACTGACAACAAAATGGCAAGAGGAAAGCAAAAGAGCATATCCCAAAAAAACCAAGACAACCTGGCAACACCAGTACCCAGCTCTCCCATAACAGCAAACATTGGAATGCCAAACACTCTAGAAAAAGTAGACACAGACCTAAAACCGTACCTCAAGGGGCTGATAGAGATCCTTAAACAAGAATAAGAGAAAAAGAAAAAAGAATCAGAAGCTTTTAAAGAGGAAACAAGAAAAACACTCAAAGAACTCAAAGAACTAGAGGAAAACAGAAACAAAGAGATGAAGGAATGGAAGAAGGAATTTAAAACCAAAATTGACAAAATAAAGAAAACACTAAAAGGGATAACCCTAGAGATAGAACACCTATAAAAGAAATCAGGAGTCACAGAAGCAAGCATTTCCAATAGACTACAAGACATGAAAGAGAGAATCTCAGGGGCAGAAGACAACATTAAAAACATAAACAAAAGTGTCAGAGAAGATGCAAAAATCAAAAAGCTCCTAACCCAAAATGTCCAGGAGATCGAGGACACAAAGAAAAGACAAAACCAAGGATAATAGGAATAGAAGAGGAAGAAGAATATCAAATAAGAGACACAGTAAATGTCTTCAACAAAATTGTAGAAGGAAACTTCCCTACCCTTAAGAATGAGGTGACCAAGAGCACAAAAAAAAGCCTTTAGAACTCCAAATAGGTTGAACCAGAAAAGAAATTTCTCCCAACACATAATACTCAAAACACCAAGTGGCCAAAGCAAAAAAGAATACTAAAAGCAATAAGAGAAAAAGGTCAGGTAACATATAAAGGCAGGTCAATGAGAATCACACCCAATTTCTCAACAGAGACCATGAAAGCTAGAAGAGCCTGGGAAGACATCATGCAGACCCTAAGAGAGAACAAGTGCCAGCACAAGCTGATATACCCAGCAAAACTATCAATCACCATAGATGGAGAAATGAAGATATTTTAAGACAAATCAAAATTCACACAATATCTGACCACAAACCCAGCACTACAACGAATTATAGGTGGAAAACCCAATACAATGAGGGAAAATACAGCCTAGTAAAAACAAGAAAACTCTGAAACAAGAAAACTAAAAGAAGAAAAAGACACAGACACAACTCAACCCACAAAAGCAATAATGGCAGGAAACAGAAACAACTATTCCTTCATATCTATTAACATAAATGGGCTCAACTCCCCAATAAAGAGACATAGGCTATTAGACTGGATACATAAACAAAATCCAGCCTTTTGCTGCATATAGGAAACTCATCTCAGAGACAGAGACAGACACTATCTCAGAGTAAAAGGGTGGGAAAAAAACTTCCAAGCAAACAGCCCCAAGAAGCAAGCTGGAGTGGCTATTCTAATATTGAATAAAGTAAATTTCCAACCAAAAGTTATCAAAAAAGATAAGGAAGGACACTTTTTACTCATTACCGGGGAAATCTGTCAGGAGAAACTCTCAATTCTTAACATATATGCTCCAAATAAAAAAGCACCAACATTCATAAAAGAAACCCTACTAAAGCTCAAATAATACATTTTACCCCACACAATAATAGTGGGAGACTTTAATACCCCACTCTCACCAATGGACAGATCATGGAAATAGAAACTGAACAAGGACACTGCAAAACTAGCAGAGACTTTGAACCAACTAGAATTAATAGATATATAAAGAACATACTATCCTAAAGTAAAAGAATACACCTTCTTCTCAGCACCCCATGGCACCTTCTCGAAAATTGACCACATAATTGGACACAGAACGAGCCTCAATCGATATAAGAAGATTGAAATACTCCCATACATCCTCTCAGATCACCATGGTCTAAGGCTGGTTTTTAACAACAACAAAGACAACAAAAAGCCCACATACACATGGAAACTAAACAACGCTCTGTTAAATGATAGCAGGGTCAAAGAAGAAATAAAGAAAGAAATTAAGGATTTTCTAGAATTCAACAAAAACGAAAACACAACATACCCAAATCTATGGGATACAATAAAAGCAGTACTGAGAGGAAAACTCATAGCCCTAAGTGCTTCCAAAAAGAAACTGGAGAGAGCTCACATCAGCAACCTGACAGCACAGCTAAAAGCCCTAGAACAAAAGGAAGCAGATATACCCAAGAAGAGTAGACAGCAAGAAATAATCAAAATTAGGGCAGAAATAGACCAAATAGAAACAAAAAGAAACATTGAAAGAATCAACAAAACTAAGAGCTAGTTCATTGAGAAAATCAACAAGACTGATAAACCCCTAGCCAGACTAACTAAAGGGAAAAGAGCAAGTATCCAAATTAACAAAATCAGAAAGGAAAGTGGAGACTTAACAACTGAAACTGAGGAAATTCAATAAATCATCACATCCTACTACAAAAACATATACTCTACAAAGTTGGAAAATCTGGAGGAAATGGATGAATTCCTAGACAGATACAAGACCTTAAAGTTAAACCAGGACCAGGTAAACCATCTAAATAATCCCATAACACCTAAAGAAATAGAAGAATCATCAAAAGCCTCCCAACCTAAAAAATCCCAGGTCCAGAAGGGTTCAGTGCAGAATTTTATCAGACATTTATTGTGGACATAACACCAATACTCTCCAAACAATTCCACAAGATATTACCAGATGGAATACTACCTATCTCAGTTTTGGAGGCTACAATAACCCTCTTTCCTAAACCACACAAAAACCCTACAACGATAGAGAACTTCTTACCAATCTCAATTATGAATATTGATGCAAAAACACTCAACAAAATCCTTGCCAACTGAATCCAGGAAAACATCTAAACGATCATTCACAATGACCAAGTAGGCTTCATCCCTGGGATGCAGGGATAGTTTAATATAAAGTAATTCATCAATGTAATCAACCATATAAACAAACTCAAAGAACAAATCACATTGTCATCTCACTAGATGCTGAAAAAGCATTTGACAAAATTCAAAACCGCTTTATGACAAAAGTACTGGAAAGAACAGGAATCCAAGGTCCACACCTAAACATAATAAAAGCAATATACAGCAAAACAGCCAACATCAAACTTAAAGGTGGGATACTTGAAGCAATCCCACTAAAATCAGGGACTCGACAAGGCTGCCCACTCTCCCGCTACCTATTCAACATAGTACTGGAAGTCCTGGCTGGAGCAATTAGACAGCAATAGGCGATCAATGGGATACAAATAAAAAGGGAGAGATAAAAACATCACTCTTAGTCGATGACATGATAGTGTACTTAAGTGACCCCAAAATTCCACCAGAGAACACCTAGAGCTGATAAACAAGTTCAGCAAAGTGGTTGGATACAAAATTAACTCAAACAAATCATTAGCCTTCCTCTACTCAAAGGACAAACATGTGGAGAAAGAAATTAGGGAAAAGGTACCCTTCATAATTGTCACAAAACTATGAAATACCTTGGTGTGACTTTAACTAAGCAAGTGAAGGACTTGTATGACAAGAACTTCAAACCTCTAAAGAAGGAAATTGAGGAGGAGCTCAGAAAATGGAAAGATCTCCCATGCTCATGGATTGGAAAGATCAACATTTTAAAAATAGCCATCCTACCAAAAGCAATCTACACATTCAATGCAATCCCCATCAAAATTTTAACCCAGTTCTTCATGGAATTGGAAAGATCAATGTGCAATTTCATATGGAACAAAAAAAAGACCTATAATAGGGAAATCCATCCTCAACAACAAGAAAATATCTGCAGGAATCACTATCTCTGACCTCATGCTATATTACAAGGCAATTGTGCTGAAAACTGCATGGTACTGGTACCGAAATAGGCATGTGGATCAATGGAATAGAATGGAAGATCCAGAAATGAGCCCTCACATATATGGTCACCTGATTTTTAACAAAGGTGCTGTAAACATTCAATGGAAAAAGGACAGCCTATTTAACAAATGGTGCTGGTCCAACTGGCACTCAGCATGCAAAAGAATGAAAATAGACCATTTCTTATCTCCTTGTACAAAGCTCAAGTGTAAGAGAATCAAAGATCTCCACATTAAACCAGATACACTGAAACTATTAGATGAGAAATTAGGGAAAACCTTAGAACATATACGCACAGGAGAAAATTTCCTGAACAAAACACCAATGGCTCAAGCTCTAAGGTCAAAGATTAACAAATGGGACTTAATGAGATTGTAAAATTTCTGTTAGGCTAAGGTCATTGTCAAGAAAACAAAACAGTAGTCAACAGAATGGGAAAGATCTTTACCAACTCCACATCAGGTAGAGGCCTAATATCCAAGGTATACAAAGAAATCAAAAAGCTAGACACCAGAGAATCAAATAACCATATTAAAAAATGGGTAAAGAGCTAAACAAAATGTTCTCAATTGAGGAATATTGAATGGCTGAGAAACATCTAAGGAAGTGCTCAACATCCTTAGCCATCAGGGAAATGCTGAGATTTCACCTCACACCAGTCAGATTGGCCAAGATCCAAAACTCAGATGACAGCAGATGCTGGCGAGGCTGCGGAGAATGAGGAGCACTTCTCCACTGTTGGTGAGGTTGTAAACTGATACAACCACTCTGGAAATCAGACTGGTGATTCCTCAGAAAATTGGACATAGTACTACCTGAAGACCCAGCTATTCCACTTCCTCGCATATACCCCAGAGACACTTTAATTTACAACAATGGTACATGCACTACATTGTTCATACCAGCTCTATTTATAATAGCCAGACGCTGGAAAGAACCCAGATGTCCTTCAGTAGTTCAATGGATACAAAAATTGTGGTACATTTACACAATGGAATACTACTCAGCCACCAGAATATCATCCTGAGTGAGATAACCCAGTCACATAAGAACAGACATAATATGCAGTCACTGATAGGGGGATGTTAATCCCATAGGCTCGGACTGCCCAAGAAACAACTCACAGACTGTGTAAAGTTCAAGAAACAAAACAAAACAAAGAAAACGTCATGCTCAATCTTTTACATTTACTTATTGAACATTGTAAATAGTAGGACCTTAAGGCAGAGTATCAAACCTTAAAAAAAAAAAAAAAGCCAAGCACTGACATTTCCCATGCTACTGACTCACCAGAAAGAATGCATGCAAAACACCAGGATCCTTCTGCAGCAAAACCTTTATTGCATCTTTAAGAGGAAGAAACCGTGCAGGAAAACCTCCCTAATTTATACCCGAAAGGGTGGCGTGTCACTGTGTGATTGGCTGCCCACTAGTGGTCTGATTGTGATGCCCCGGGATGGGCGGTGACTTGGCTTGCACTACTCTTTGCACATGTGCCCAGTGGTTATTTACCACACTTTAGCTGATTCATGGCAACTGAAACCAGCACCATCTTATAAGGGCGCAGCCTTCGGCCCTCAACACTGACACAACTGTATTTGTATTCATTTATGCAAAAATGTTTAAATTATTTTCTTTTATCTTTGTTTTTTAAAATAAAGTTTAAAAAAAATCACGTACTGACAAAAATACATTCATACAGTTTTATGCAAAAATGATTTTGGAAATATCTCTGTTTTGTAAAAATAAAGTTGTAAAAATGAAAAATAAATGATGCTAGTTTAAAAAAAAGAAATTATATATTCTTTTTTCCTGATGCTATAAATAAAACGGTTTAATCCTGAAAAGTAAATAACATGGATAAATGAGACTAGAGAGGGGACATCATTATTTGCATTATTTCTTTTTATTTCCATTAATCCTTTGTGAGACTGAATGTGATATGTTACTATCAAGTTTATCTGAGGAATAGTTTTTTGAAAAACACTGAATTAATTGGAAAATGAACCTGTTAACATCATTATAATTATAATCTCAGAAATAAAATAAATAAAATCAATGTCATATATGTATACTTACAGCATGATTCCTGAATGTAAGACTCCGATGTCTTTATAAACAATATTGAGGGTGGGATTAGAAGGGCTAGAGGATAAGAAAGTTTGCTGTGTGATATGCCACTTACAAGTATCATAAGAAACCTCCCAAATATGGTTGCCAAAACAAGACCTGAAAAAACAATTATACAAATTGACTTGCTAATGTAGAAGAAAAGCTCAGGAGTCCTCAACCCTGGACAGAAAAATATAAATAACAATAAGTAATGCATTAAAGAGTACATAAGTTGCTTATCCAAGAACAAATGGTCATCAATGAAGACATGTATATTAAAGACATATTATACAGATTGAGCAGGTAGTATTCATATATTGTATTCATTTATCCATATATAATATATACATAAAATTTATACAGAAATAAGATGTAAATAATTAAAGAAAAGGAGCCATAGGTTTGGGAGAAAGAGGGGTTAGTGAACACATACTAGATGTTTGGGCAAGGAAAGGAAATGGGAAGTGCTGTACTTATACTAAAAGCTCAAAACTAAAAAAGGAATAGATACTTAAAAACAATGAACTCTTCCATCTTGAGTTGATGTTCACATCAATAGAAGAGTTTACAAATTAGCTATGAACAATATAGTAGTTGATGTAGAATCTTATTTGAGGCAATTTCCATTATTGAGAAATTAGTAACATTTATTAAATCATGCTTATCAATCTTTTACCACCCACTCCTGATAGCATGTAAAAAATATGTCCAAATTTGTGCTTTGGTTGCTCTGATCATGTACTATCCTACTCACGGACCCTCAGTGGTAAAATGGTTTCTAGAGGAAATGACCAAAGGCAAAAAACAAAACAAAACAAAACAAAACAAAAAAAAAAAAAAAAAAAAAAAAAAAAAGAAGTTGAACTTTACAGTCAACTGTTTGGGCATTTGTTTGAATTAAACATTGAAGTGTTACTAATTAAGCCATTAACCTTTATATTAAAAATTCCATTTCACACTGTGCTCTACACCAGAGTTCAGCTGTAGTTGTTTAATTAAATCTAAGGCTAAGATGGATTTTCATATGTTCCTTTATGTTTGTTACTAAGGAAACATAAGCATTGGAAACTATTTTAGTACATAATTTACTATTATTTTGTTATGAAATGAGTAATGCTCTCATTAGCACTTGTAGTATTAAGTTGATGAAAACTCATCCCTATCTATACTACTAACTAAACATAAAGCTGAGGTTTCCACATGTAAACACACTTAAAAGACTCTTTAGTCTTATTTATATTTTATATAAATTTTGTAATTTTATATCCTTCTATTCTTTCCATTAAATAAAATTCAAGAAAATAATTAAAATTGCATTTACATAAGGAAATATTTATAAATTGTTACCACATTGGTAATAATAATGTCTCCCCATGACACTGTACTTATATTGTTTCCAAAGGCAATTTTTATTGTTATAATTTAAAAATAGAAATATTTGAATCATGATGGGGTTTCATAGAGCAGACAGTACCTATTTCTGTTATCTCTTTTCCTAAATAGCTACTTATATTTTATATTCCTAATTCTAATTTTTCTTAGACTGTCTTTTCCCAAGTTCTGAACACGTATGCTGTTTTTACTGTGCTTTTATCATTTGTCCTGGTGGCAAAATCTGAAATCATTAAGAGTTTATTTCATTATGCAATTTACTCTTCTATATTTGTCATAAAATATTGGAAAAATGTTGGAGAAAATAAAAGATTTTCAGGAAATTAGCATGGAGTAGGACTTCCTAAAACTCAAGAAGCAGAGGCAAGAAGAACAACAAGCTGGAAAAAAACCCATATGTCCTTCAACTGAGGAAACAAAAACTTTGGTACATTTACACAATGGAATACTACTCAACTATTAGAAACAATGACTTCATGAAATTCTTAGACAAATGGATAGAACTAGATGCAATCATCCTGAGTGAGGTAACCCAGTCACGAAGAACACACACAGTATATACCCATTGATAAGCAGATGATAGCCCCAAAAGCTCTGAATACTCAAGAAGTTATTCCCAGATGTTATGAAGGTCAAAAAGAAAGAAGGCCAGAATGAGGATGCCTCAGTTCTTCTTAGAAAGGAGAACAAAACACTCATGGGTGAAAATACAGGGACAAATAGAGGAGCAGGAACTGAACGAAAGATCATTAGAGACTGCCTCACCTGCGTATCCATCCCATATGTAGCCACCAAACCCAAGCACTTTTGCTTGAACAAAGAAGCACTTACTGAAAAGAACCTGATATGGAAGCTCCTTCAAGGTTCTGCCAAGAGCCATACTGATACAGTTGAGGATGCTTGCAGCTAACCAACAGACTGAGAACTGAGACCCCAAGAAAGGAGTTAAAGAAAAGACTGAAGAAGCTGAAAGGTTTTGCAACCCAATGGAAAAAACCCATCAGAACTCCCAGGATCTACAACACCAACCAATGAGTGCACATAGAGAGACAGATGGCTCCCATTATACATGTAACAAAGGACAGCATTTTCTGGCATCAATGGGAGAAGAGGCCATTAGTCCAGGGAAGGTACCGAAGTGGAGAGTGTGGTTGGGAGAGGGAACACCTCCATAGAAGCAAGGGAAGGGAGGAGGGGGAGGGGAATGGGGGTAGTGTAAACTAGGAAGCATTTGAAATGTAATACAAAGAATATCCAATAAAAGTTTAAAAAGAAAAACCTTCAAAACAGGCTTAGCAACAACCATTTTACCATTATTCTCACAACGAATTGCTCTTACTCTCAGTCTTACTTTTGTTCATGAACTTGCTGTTTGGCTCTCTTGCTCATGCTCTCCCTTTGTGTGTGTGTGTGTGTGTGTGTGTGTGTGTGTGTGTGTGTGTGTGTATGTGTGTGTGTGTTTATGTGCATGTATGTGTGTGTGTGTGAATATATATGAATTATTTCTTTGACTTACATGTAGGGATATTTTACCATATATTTAAGAGAGAGATGATATATGTTGTTTGCCAGATGATGAAAACTTGAACATCAAATCCTCCCCTTAAGTAAAACAATTCAGTGAAATAATATTTACTAGTAGAATTAGACATAGAACTTTGTCTTTATATTTTAAAGCACATATGTAATAATCATTATTTGAATGAGCAAAAGTTTTTGTTGTTTTTAGAAGGATGAAAAGGAAAGACTGTCCCGAATTGATGCTAGCTCATTTTCTAAAAGTGTTTTTGCTGCAAAACCAAATGAAGAGAAAAGTAGCAGTGGAGCTGTAAGTGTTCATACCCTACCATCCTACCATTATAAAGGGATGTACATCTTCATAGAATCAGGGAGAGGTCAAAGGAGGGATGGGAGAGGGGGGAAAGAAGACAATATCTGATATATAAATACATAAAACATCTAATTAAAAATAGAGAGATGTATGTAATACAAATTCTTTTTTTTTCTAATCCTTAGTAATATTAGAACTAGGTTCTCGACTTGGCCAAAAAAAACTCGATGGTGGCACCATGCTATGTACTCATAAATTTTCTTTTTTGGAACTTTGGGTAAATTTTGGTTATAAAAGTGAAAAAGTGACACAAAGGATGAAACAGTTTTACATGCCCTGAGCATACTTGCGATGAAATGTCAAAATGCAACTTTGAGGCAATTCTCAAAACATAAGTTTAGCACACATACATACAAACACACACACACACACACACGCACACACACACACACACACATACACACAAATGACCAAAGAAACAATGAAGTCTATTAAAATGTAAATAAAAATATCTGTGGCCAATTTATATTTTTTGGCATTTCTGTTGAAACTTTCATTTATGAAGAGAGAAAAGAGATTAATCTAACTTAACAAAATGAGAAGTATGCTCGGTAATGAGAAGAATTGGGCATTCTTCAAATTTATTAGTGATTCTATATGTAAGAATCAATGTCATAGGCAACTCAGTATACCCTGCAGAATCTATGACACTAAGGTATGAACCTCCAGGTACCATCAGTCTATGCAGAATAGAAATGAAATTTTAAAGAAATCAAAGCCTAAAATAGATGACAGTGAGCTTTTTGCAAGCTCAGAGAGTGTTTTAGCCCTATATTAGAGAAAAAAAATCTGTTTCGTTGTCGCCAGACAAGAGAATAGTTCTTATTACTCCTTAGTTCAATTCAAAAGCTCCATTGATAGAACTCAGTGTATTTGTCTCATAGAAAACACCTTGATTCTCTGCTGGTTATAACAGGTGTTTCCACAACTACTCCAGCTGTGGTAACATGGCAAAGGTTGTTCAAAAGTAGAGCAGGAAATGATCAGTGAAATGTCATCATGGTGGGCAAAACATTGTTTTCCATTGAAGCTTCAAAGTGAAACAAGACTTTATATTATGTTTAAATGAATTGAAAAATATTATCACTTAATAGTTATACAATGTTTGAAAAGAATTTAGTAAAAGCACACACAGTTTCACACACACACACACACACACACACACACACACACACACAATTCTATGAGAACATTGTTTGAAAAAAATCATCAATGGTAGTATTTTGTAGAGTTATTGCCAAATGTTTTGAGACTGAAATAATTCAGAATGTATTTTTTGTCTCTACATTCTATGCCTAAGGCTCAGGGAATATCATAGAGAGAGATACAGAAAAATGTTAAGAGCCAAAAGTTCAGGATGACTGTTGTTAGACTGCATATTCTACATAAGAGAGGGAGGTTGCACCTATGAGATCTCAAGAATAGTTACCTAAGGAAATGCCACAAGTCAATAATCTGATGTAGGTGGGAAAATACCAGATGCTCACCCCAGGATGAATAGCTGCAGGCAGTCAATGGCTTTTGAAAGAAGACTTGATTTTTTACAAGGATTAGTTCCCTGATATGTTAACCAATATCTACCATGTGGTTATCAGCCCTGAGTCCATGTACATAACAACACTAAATGGGTTCTAGAGGTCAATATATACATGTGGTTGCATGCACACGCACACATACACACACACACACCATTCTATGAATATTAACAATAATAAAAAAAAAGATTTTGTCTGTACAGCAATAAGGATTTTGGTACTTTGACTCTTAGAATTATTCTGTCTCCTATGACATTCCCTGAGCCTTAGGTATAAAGGGAAGAGTAGAAAATGTGTCCTCAATTATTTCAGCTGCTTAAATAATTGGACAGTAAACAAGAGGCTTATAAATATAGTTAGAAAAGAAAAGGTAGGAAAATACTATAAAATAAAGTAATTGTATATGCATTTGTTTAAAAGTAAATATTGGTATTTTTGGAATTTTTTTATCATTCTGTTTTGAAAATTTTGACTCTGCTTTCATATTACCCAGACCCCTGCTTCACTCTATATGAACCCAAAGTACTTCCTATATACCAGTAAATGAAGGACAATCCTATATAAAGTGTTAGATCTACCAAAGTGTCACACTTTTAAATATATTTTTTTCTTCTCTAGACAACAGTCAATTATCAATAGCAATTCAACAAAGGGAGACTTTTTACCCTCCTTGCCTCTCCACTCTGAGATTCTGTCTAACAATAATTTGCGAATGGTTTTCATGCTGTTGCAGTCATGGTAAATGCATATAAGCAACTACTATATTTCTTCTGGAAAACACTGTTTACTTGTAATTATCTACCATTTCTGGTTCTCACTGTCTTTCAATTACCTCTTCTGCAAGGATCCATGAAATTTCGAAGGAGTCAGATATGTTAGAACATTACATTGAGGACTGGGCACTCTGGATCATTAATTTACTGTACTATGTTGAAAATCCCTTAGGTGCTTGTCAATTAATATGAAAAGAAGGCTACCTGGTGTCCTGACATTTTTCCCAGTTTATATTATTGGTTTTAGAGTTACTATAGTTTATATACAAAATCAGTAAACCTGGAACCAGTAAACATGGGAGAGAACATGAGGTGTCAGACTTCATAGGTCTTTGTAATATATTAATTTATATATTATTTTATAGTTTCATCTGTGTATTTGCAAATTTAAGGATTTTACTTTATCATCACCTGGAACATACACATACACATATACATATATATGTGTGTATGTATATATATACATATATATATATATATATACACATCAATATATATAATGTATACCAATTAAATCTTGGAAAGAGTAAAGGTAAAAAAAGAAACTATATTTTAATATACATGTATATTGGTATTCATTTTTTCTTGAACTTCATATACTCTATGAGTTGATTCTGGGGTGTTCAGAACTTTCTGGGGTTAGTATCCAATTATCAGTGACTTCATATTATGTCTGTTCTTTTGTGACTAGGTTATTTCACTCAGGATGATATTCTCTAGATGCATCCATTTTCTTGTGAATTTCATAAAGTCATTGTTTCTGATAACTGAGTAATACTCCATTGTATAAATATACCACAATTTTTGTATTGATTCATCTACTTAAGAACATCTGGGTTCTTTCCAGTTTCTGACTATTATAAATAGGACTGCTATGAACATTATGGTGCATGTGTCTTTGTTGTATATTGGACCTTCTCTGGGGTATATGCCCAGAAGTGGAATAGCTGGGTCTTCAGGTAGTACTCTGTACAATTTTTTGAGGAATTGCCAGACTGATTTCCAGAGTGATTGTTCCAGTATACAACCCCACCAACAGTGGACAAGTGTTCCTCTTTCTCCCCATCCTTGCCAGTATCTGCTGTCATCTGAATATTTGATCTTAGCCATTCTGGTTGGTTTGAGGTGAAATCTCAGGGTTGTTTTGATTTGCATTTCTCTTATGGCTAATGATGTCAAGCATATCCTTAGATGCTTCTCAGTCATTCGATATTTCTCAATTGAGAACTTTTTGTTTAGATCTGTACTCCACTTGTTAATAGGGTTGTTTGATTCTCTGGTGTCTTCTTGAATTCTTTGTATACTTGGATATAAGGCCTCTATCTGATGTGGGGTTGGTAAAGATCTTTTCCCAAGCTATGAGTTTTCCTCTCAGTACTACTTTTATTGCATCCCATAGGTTTGGGAATGTTGTGTTTTCATTTTTATTAAATTCTAGAAAATCTTTAATTTCTTTCTTTATTTCTTCTTTGACACTGCTATGGTTTAATAGAGCATTGTTTAGTTTCCATGTACATATGGGCTTTTTCGTGTCTTTGTTGTTAGTAAGACCTGCCTAAGACCATGGTGATCTGATAGGATGCATGGGAGTATTTCAATCTTCTTATATCTATTGATGCTTGTTTTGTGACCGATTATATGGTCAGTTTTGGACAAGATGACATGAGGTGCTAAGAAGAAGGTGTATTCTTTTGTTTTAGGATGTTATGTTTTGTAGCTATCTATTAATTCCAATTGGTTCATAACCTCTGCTAGATTTACTGTGTACTTGTTCAGTTTTGGTTTACATAGTCTATCCATTGATGAGAGTGGGGTGTTGAGGTCTCCCATTGTTATTATTTGGGGTGCAATGTATTTTTGAGCTTTAGTAGGGTTTCTTTTTAGAATATGGGTGCTCTTGTATTTAAAGCATATATGTTAAGGATTGAGAGTTCCCCCTGACAAATTTCCCCTGTAATGAGTAGAAAGTGTCCTTCCTTATCTTTTTTTGATAAATTTGGTTGAAAATCTACTTTATTCAATGTTAGAATGGCCACTCCAGCTTGCTTCTACAGGCTGTTTGATTGGAAGATTTTTTTTTAACCTTTTACTCTGAGATGGTGTCTGTCTTTGTCTCTGAGATGAGTTTCCTGTATGCAGCAAAATGCTGGGTTTCGTTTATGCATCTAGTCTGATTGCCTATATCTTTTTATTGGGGAATTGAGTCCATTTATGTTAAGAGATATTAAGGAATAGTGGTTGCCATTTCCTGTTATTTTTGCTTTTGAAGGTAGAATTGTACCTTTATGTCTTTCCTCTTTTGCTTTTCTTGCTTAGGCATTTGAATGTTTTTACTAGGATGTAGTTTCCCTCCTTGTATTGGGTTTTCCACGTATAATTCATTGTAGTGATGGGTTTCTGTTCAGATAGTGTATAAATTTAGTTTTATCTTGGAGTATCTTGGTCTTTCCATCTATGGTGATTGAGAGTTTTGCTGGGTATAGCAGCTTGGGATGACACTTGTGTTCTCTTAGGGTCTGCATGGTGTCTGTCCAGGATCTTCTAGCTATCATAGTCTCTGTTGAAAAATCAAGTGTGATTCTGATTGGTCTGCCTTTATGTGTTACATGACCTTTTTCCATCTTTGCTTTTAATATTTTTTCTTTGCTTTTGTCAATTGGCGTAATGATTATTATGTGTTGGAAGGAATTTATTTTCTGTTCCAACCTATTTGGAGTTAGGTAGGCTTGTTTTATACTCATGGTCATCTTATTCTTAAGGGTAGGTAAGTTTTCTTGAAGATATTTACTGTGCCTCCTAGTTGATATTCTTCGCCATCATCTATTCCTAGTATTCTTAAATTTGGTCTTCTCATTGTGTCCTGAACATCCTGGACATTTTGGGTTAGGAGCTTTTTGCCTTTTGCATCTTCTCTGACAGTTTTGTCTATGTTTTCAATGTTGTCTTTGGTCCCTGAGATTCTCTCTTCTATCTCTTGTATTCTGTTGGAGATGCTTGCATCAGTGACTCCTGATTTCTTTTTTTAAGCTTTCAACTCCAGGGTCGTCTCTTTTAGTGTTTTCTTTATTGTTATCATTTGCATTTTAAATTCCTTCTTCAATTCCTTCATCTTTGTGGCTCTATTTTCCTCTAGTTCTTTGATTTCTTTGAGTGTTTTTCTTGTTTCCTCTTTAAAAGCTTCTATTTCTTTTTGTTTTTTTTCCCTTTCTTGTTTAAGGATCTCTATCATCATCTTGAGGTATGATTACGGTTCTGAGTCTTCTTTTCCTGGAGTGTTTGCCATTCTGCTGTTTTCTGTGATGGGAGAGCTGGGTTCTGGTGTTGCCAGGTTGTCTTGGTTTCTGTTGGGTATGCTCTTTTGTTTTTCTCATGTCATCTTGTTGTCTATGATTATACATGGCCTTGTTGTCAGTGATTGGTTCCTGTCTCTCCCGTGTACCTTGCCTGTGTCCCTGAATCTCTGTTGTTCCCTGTGGCTAATGGCCTGAGCGTTTGTTCTGCACAAAGGGGCCCTCTCGTTGGAAATCAAGTCTGTATGGCAGAGTTCCTGCTCCCCTGAACCAATGGCGGTGTCGCTTTCCAGGTGCCTGTCCCAGACCTTTCTGGGCCCTGGATAATCAAAGTGCAATCTCACCAGACATGTGTCCCTGGATCTCATCTGTTCCTGATGGCAGATGGCCTGAGTGCCTCTCCTGCATGCATTGGCCTGCCTGGTGGAAACCAGGATCCTATGGAAGTGCTCCTGCTCCCCTGAACTAATGGGGGTACACTTTCCGGGTGCTTGGCCCAGACCTCTCTGTGCCCTGGCTACTCACAGCACAGTCTCAACAGGCCTGTGTCTCTGGATCTCCTATTTTAATAATATTAATCATTAAAAATGCATTATACATGCCAATATATATGATTTGTATTATATGTTACGTAGTTCTTATATACATCCATATATGTTTAATATATACATACATATATATGTGTGTATATATATATGTATATGTATATATATATATATCAACTAAAGCTTGGAGTAGAAAAAAACTAAAATGGTATAATTATGTATTAATTTTAGAAAATATTATAATAAAAACTAAACTGTAAAAGCAAATCATAAATCACTAAAATCATTGAATGATGGGATGTTTATTTGTGGTTTGTGAGTTTCATTAATGAATGGTATTATAAGAAGTCTATCTACAGGCTTTTGAATAACAAAACCCACAAACAGGTTTCAATTTTTGAAGGGGGCCTTAAACCCAATAACCGAATTTTTTTCTCACCATTATTTCACAAGTGGACAAATATTTCTAGATCTTCCTAGTTGCTCACAGAATTGGCAGCTGAATAAGACAATGTTCTTTTCCCCTATAGCAGTATGGACAATTTTTCCAGCACTGTAAAAACTGTTCAGAGTGATTGCAACAACACTTTTAACAGATGGTGCTGGTCAAACTGGATTACCTCATGTTGAAAAATGAAGCTAGATTTTTATCTCTCATTTCCATAAACCATAAATCCAAATAGATCAAGACCCTTCACAAGAGAATTGTTATTTTTATCTTAGTAAAGGATAACATAGGAATAAGGTTAAACCTTTGTGCTCAGCAAAGAGCATATGGAGGGGATCCTGGTAGCCCAGGTATTTATAACAAGCAAAAAAAATGGGACTGCATTAACCAAAAACCTTTCATATATATAGTGGTTTAAATACACTTGGCCCTAGAACAGAAGGAAGCAGATATACCCAAAAAGAGTAGATGGCAAGAAATAATCAAAATTAGGGCAGAAATAGACAAAATAAAATCAAAGAACCATTGAAAAAATCAACAAAACCAAGAGTTGGTTCTTTGAGAAAATCAACAAGATTGATAAACCCCTAGCAAGACTAACTAGAGGGCAAAGAGAGAGTATACAAATTAACAAAATCAGAAAAAAAAAGTGGAGACATAACAACTGAAACTGAGGAAATTCAAGAAATCATCAGATCCTACTACAAAAATTTATACTCCACAAAATTAGAAAATCTGGAGGAAATGGATGAATTCCTAGACAGATACAAGATCCCAAAGTTAAACCAGGACCACGTAAACCATCTAAATAATCCTATAACACCTAAAGAAATAGAAGAAGTCATCAAAAGTCTCCCATCCAAAAAAAGGCCCAGGTCCACACAGGTTCAGTGCAGAATTTTATTAGACATTTATTTGGGATATAACACCAATGCTCACCAAATTATTCCAAAAGATAGAATCAGATAGAATACTACCTGACTCATTTTTTGAGGCTACAATAACCCTTGTACCTAAACCACACAAAGACCCTACAAGGAAAGAGAACTTCAGACCAATCTCACTTATGAACATTGATGCAAAAATACACAACAAAATCCTTGCAAACCGATCCAAGAACACATTAAAGCAATCATTCATCATGACCAAGTAGGCTTCATCCCTGAGATGCAGGGATGGTTTACCATAAGGAAATCCATCAATATAATCCACCATATAAACAAACTCAAAGATCAAAATCATATGGTCATCTCACTAGATGCTGAGAAAGCACTTGACAAAATCAAAAAACCCTTCATGTTAAAAGTCCTAGACAAAACAGGAATCCAAGGTCCAACCTAAACATAATAAAAGCAATATACAGCAAACCAACAGCCAACATCAAACTTAATGGCGAGAAACTTGAAGCAATCCCACTAAAATCAGGGACTCGACAAGGCTGCCCACTCTCCCCCTACGTATTCTACATAGTACTGGTAGTCCTGGCTGGAGCAATTAGACAGCAAAAAGAGATCAAGGGGATACAAATCGGAAAGGAAGAGATAAAAACATCACTCTTTGCCAATGACATGATAGTGTACTTGAGTGACCCCAAATCTTCCACCAGAGAACTCCTACAGCTGATAAACAAGTTCAGCAAAGTGGCTGGATACAAAATTAACTCAAACAAATCATTAGCCTTCCTATACTCAAAGGACAACCATGTGGAGAAAGAAATTAGGGAAAAGGTACCCTTCACAATCGTCACAAAAACTATGAAATACCTTGGTGTGACTCTAACTAAGCAAGTGAAGGACCTGTAAGACAAGAACTTCAAACCTCTAAAGAAAGAAATTAAGGAGGAACTCAGAAAATGGAAAGTTCTCCCATGCTCATGGATTGGAAAGATCAACATCTTAAAAATGGCCATCCTACCAAAAGCAATCTACAGATTCAATGCAATCCCCATCAAAATTCCAACCCAGTTATTTAAGGAATTGGAAAGATCAATGTGCAATTTCATATGGAACAACAAAAGACCTAGAATAGCGAAATCCATGCTCACAAACAAAAAAACATCCTGGGGAATCACTATTCCTGACCTCAAGCTATATTATAAGGCAATTGTGTTGAATACTGCATGGTACTGGTACAGAAATAGGCATGTGGATCAATGGAATAGAATAGAAGATCCAGAAATGAGCCCTCATATATATGGTCACCTGATTTTTGACAAAAGAGCAGTAAACATTCAATGGAAGAAGGACAGCCTATTGCACAAATGGTGCTGGTCCAACTGGCACTCAGCATGCAAAAGAATGAAAATAGACCCTTTCTTATCTCCTTGTACAAAGCTCAAGTGTAAGTGGATCAAAGATCTCCACATTAAACCTGATACATTGAAATTATTAGAGGAAAAAGTAGGGAAAACCTTAGAACACATAGGCACAGGAGAAAATTTCCTGAACAAAACACCAATGGCTCAAGCTCTAAGGTCAAAGATTAACAAATGGGACTTAATGAGATTGCAAAGTTTCTGTAAGACTAAGAACATTTTCAAGAAAACAAAATGGCAACCAACAGAATGGAAAAAGATCTTTACCAACACCACATCAGATAGAGGCTTAATACCCAAGGTATACAAGGAACTCAAAAAGGTAGACACCAGAAAATCAAATAACCCTATTAAAAAATGGAGTACAGAGCTGAGATTCCACCTCACACCAGTCAGATTGGCCAAGATCCAAAACTAGGATGACAGCAGATGCTGGCGAGGCTGCAGAGAAAGAGGAACACTTCTCCACTGTTGGTGGGGTTGCAAACTAATACAACCACTCTGGAAATCAGTCTGGCAATACCTCAGAAAATTGGATATAGAACTGCCTGAAGACCCAGCTATTCCACTTCTGGGCATATACCCCAGAGACAGTTTAATACACAACAAAGATATATGCACCACAATGTTCAGAGCAGCTCTATTTATAATAGCCAGAAGCTGGAAGGAACCCAGATGTCCTTCAGAGGATGAATGGATACAAAAATTGTGGTACATATACACAATGGAATACTACTTAGCCACCAGAAACAATGGCTTAACCAAATTCTTAAGAAAATGGCTGCATCTAGAGAATATCATCCTGAGTGAGATAATCCAGTCACAAAAGAACAGACATAATATGCAGTCACTGATATTGGGATGCTAACCCCAGAGGCTTGCACTCCCCCAGAAACAACTCACAGACTGTATGAAGTCCAAGAAATAAAGAAAACATATATATATATATATATACATATATATATATATATATATATATATATATATATATATATATATTTACAAAACAAGATGACTTTGACTATTTCCATGTTGCATTTTGTTTTGCATGTACTTTAAGCTCATTGTAACTATTGTAACTATTAGGTTTTCAATGCATACTCTCAAGCCCTTGAAAAAATCAAGTACTGACTAAAAAATATATTCACATAGTTTTATGTAAAAATTATTTTAATATCTGAAAAAACAGTACTGACAAAAATGTATAATTTTAAGCAAAAAATGTTTAAAATTCGTACATTTATTTTTATTTAGTAAAATAAAGTCATTTAAAAAAAAAAAAAAACCAAGATGTAGAATATTGGGTCCTCAAGCCCCATGCCTGCCTGGACTTTGCCATTCTTAACTCCCCCTGATGATAATAACAGATCTTAAGAACCAATAGGCCAGAAGCAATTAAATATTGTCCTCTATAAGAATTCCCTTGGTCTTGGTGTCTCTTCTTCGCAATGGAAAGCTCAATTTAGACCATAGAAGAAAATCTATAATAAGAGAAAAATCAGCTTACATTTTTCCTGTTACATATCTGACAAAAGGATTTGATCTATGAAAATACTGTTTATAAGTTGAAATTTCATAAAAAGTTATGTACCCCGTAGATGTAGAATAAGGTTTCCTATGTAGATAATCTACTAATTCACACATAATATTGGTTTCTCTGGATTTCAGTAAAATCATAGCCATGGTAAAGTATTCTATAGGAATAAAATATATTTTTCTATAGCTTGAATTAAATGTTAGTGTATTTTCAATATTTTACTTCTAAATAAACGTAACAATGTAATACAGTACAAGTAATATATTAATATTTCATTAAAGTTTTTTTTTTTTATTTCACTGAACATTTTTTAGAGGAATACCATGGTGGTTAGATGGGGTTGTTAAGTTGGTTGGATCTTAATGAACAAGGATACATTTGTTTCCCCCAGTGAGGAAATTTCCAGGAGACTTAACAAGATCAGAACGACCCTCCTTCAAAGTAGGAGGCATTTTCTAGTAGCAACTCATAGCAAAGACACTCTAAACCAAAGCAATGCTGTTTGTTTATATGCCTTTGCTTCTTGCTATTGAGTACATCTACCCCAATACCATTATTATTCATATGGCTGCTGCTATGTCTGCCACATTTGGAGCTGCTATTGTTTCCCTTCACTAAGGGTAAAACCTAGCAATTCTGCCTTGAGTTTGGAATATTCTCCAGAAATCCTCCAAGTCTTCAGCATGATATTAGGACTGCTGAGGTACTAGGTACATGGACAGATTTGTTACCAGGTTAGCAGATGTTCAACTATACTGATAGCTATTGATGAACTACTCAGCCTGTTCTGTGTGATCCAACCACTTATATCTCCTATTGTAATACATAATATTCTGTTAGAGATGATTATTTACAGAACCCTCATTTATACTTATTCTTAGACTATGAACCCATCAATATTATGACCCGAATCTTTTTATGACTCTGATTTGATGCTTGTACTTTGGAAAAGTAGAGTAACTAATATAAATTCATGATGCATGAATAAATGAGCATTTTATACTGATACTACTTAATTATTTACATTAGATATTTAAAAATATATGGTAAAACTTATATTTCCATTTTAACAGATAACTTTGTGTAGTTTGTTGTCTCTAGAATTCGAGGACATGACTTTTTATGAATAAAAGATCAATATCTAAAAAAAATAAGAGAGAAAAAACATGGATTTCTATAATCATTATGGAAAAAATAAATTTGCTGTGATCTATGGTATTAAAACCATTTGGTTGTTAATCATTAACAGGTTCCCATTCTTTCTTCAATGATGTTTTATTAATTAGTGAAAGCCAGGTGTCAAGCTGAAGTTGGAATTTTTTAAAGTAATTACAGTAATTAGATTTTTCATGTGCACAACAGCCATGCGTATTAGTGATAACTCTTATGATACACATCACCAAGTGGATTCATAACTAGATTCCAAATTCTTTTCTCTTTTCAATCAACTGTGTTCTGATGTTGTTATTGAAATCAAAAGGTTTTGCTTCACTTACGTTTTATACTTGTATTATTTTAAGTATCACTTTTCAGACATTCTGTTTTCTGTTTAACAATTCATCATCTGAGTTCATTCAGATTTTGGAACTTCTTAGGTCTCCTGTTACTTACTTTGGTGTGAGTTCAGACTTTTATAGATTTTTCTAAATCCAAGGCAGTGTTAGATCATTTTTACATCTTAGGCCATCCATTTCATCTTTCGGAGCTGCACACACATATGTCTGAAAACAGGAAAATGTTGATGCCATGAACTTAATGATATATAGCCTTCTGAAAACAAACAAATCCTCATTACCTTTGTCCAGAATGTCAGCATTATTACTAAAATGCTGTTCATCTCATTATCTCAAAGGAGACACATTTCATTTTTTTGTGATTTTTTTTCTCTTGTTTGAGAGAGTTATTAATGGTTAAAAACAGTTAGTTGAATGGTTTAAGGCTCCCATTACTGGAGCCTTGAAGACTACAGAAATCTTATAAATATGATTATTGTTTTCACACTGACATCAGAAGACTTGTGTTTGATATTCATTTTTTAAGAAGGATTTTTAACAAATTTGAAGCTGTCATAAAAGTTAAAACCAAGTAACAGTGAAGATGTACAAATTTCCTTTTTATTATATTACCATAATTTTCTCTACAGCAACATTTATTTTTGAATCTGGAAGTTTTATTTATAATAACTGTGTTCATGAACAATCATATTAACAAAATAGTGGTTTTAGTCTATTTTCCATAGTATGTATATGCATTCGGTTGTAATTATTTAGATGAATTTGACAACTTAGTATAAATTTTTGTGATGTTTAATGATTTGATTTTTATAAAAATTGTCGTGAGTTTCAGAAATTACTGTTTTATTTCATGCTTCTCCCTTAGTGATTGAATGGATTTGTTTGATTTCATGATAACCACTCATTGATCATGGTTCAAATACAGTTACCTGTGAGTACAGAACAGTGCAATGAAGTCATTACCCATTTAAAAACATTTATAATCAGTCATATAATTGCTTAGTTGTAGCTTTGTTGGTCTCAGAATTAATTTGCTCAACTCTATTTCCAATAACTTTTATACACCCTGGAGCTTACAATAATAGTACTAGTGAATTTTATGTCTTCAGTTCTAAAAACTGAGTGAAACTAGCTATATCAGGCAAACATTTCTGTGGCTGCCTTCCTATTTGGTATGTTCTTTAATCAACTAGTTTTTATTTGAAATTCAATAAAGTGAATATATTTGCCCATTTCTGGGTACTTTTTTCCATTTAACTAATTTCTGAACATGTTTTTTTTTAATGCCTATATGATCTTAATTAGGAAAGCCTTAATATAAATACTAAAATTGTGTGAGAATCATGCAGTTGCTTTTTTAAAAAACTTTATTTTATAAAACAATGATAAAAGAAAAAAATTTAAACATTTTTGTATAAATATATACAAATACAATTGTGTCAGTGCTTGGCCTTTTTTGTTCTTTTTTTTTTTAAGGTTTGATACTCTGCATTAAGGTCTTACTAGTTACAATGAGCAAAAAGTACATGTAAAACAGTGGTAACCCAGAATTAGTCAATGTTTTCTTGCTGTGTAAGGATTGAGCATAACGTTTTGTTTTTGTTTTTGTTTTTGTTTTTGTTTTTTTGTTTTGTTTGTTTTTTGTTTTGTTTTGTTTTGTTTTGTTCTTTTCTTGAACTTCACACATTATGTGAGTTGTTTCTGGGGCAGTCCGAATCTCTGGGCTTAGCATCCCACTATCAGTGACTGCATATTATGTCTCTTCTTTTTGTGACTGGGTTATCTCACTCAGGATGATATTCTCTAGATGCCACCATTTTCTTAAGAATTTCATTGTCATTGTTTCTGATGGCTGAGTAGTACTCCATTGTGTAAATGTACCACAATTTTTGTATCCATTCATCTACTGAAGGACATCTGGGTTCTTTCCAGCTTCTGGCTATTATAAATAGAGCTGCTATGAACATTATGGTGCATGTATCTTTGTTGTATATTGGAGTGTCTCTGGGGTATATGCCCAGAGGTGGAATAGCTGTATCTTCAGGTAGTACTATGTACAATTCTCTGAGGAATCGCCAGACTTATTTCCAGAGTGGTTGTATCAGTTTACAACCCCACCAACAGTGGAGAAGTGTTCCTCTTTCTCCACAACCTCGCCAGTATCTGCTGCCATCTGAGTTTTAGATCTTGGCCAATCTGACTGGTGTGAGGTGGAATCTCAGGTTTGTTTTCATTTGCATTTCCCTGATGGCTAAGGATGTCTAGCACTTCCTTAGATGTTTCTCAGCCATTCGATATTCCTCAATTGAGAAAAGTTGCTTTTTTATCTTCTATTTTCCTATTAATTTATTAATTCACTTTACATCCTGATCCTACTTCCCTTGTCTTCTCCCAGTCCCCTCCTCACATATCATGTCTCCCTATCCCCTCTCCCATTACTCTCTGTGAAGGAGGAAGCTCCCTATTTGAACTAACTCATGATGGCACAACAAGGCAGTGACATAATGCAATTGACTTTAAAAACTTTTTTTTTTTTTTTTTTCTGGATTTCCATGTGTCTTTTAAAGTTGGCTTTTGGATGACTAAGAAGAACTGGAAAGTACTCTGATGAGAGTTGCATACCTAAATGTGGATAGGTTTAATAATTCAATTAACTTGATTTCCAAAGTCTGTGAACACATTACCTTTTCTACTTATGGCTTTACTTATTCCACAAAATTTTATAACATTTTGCATAAATTTATGTATATGTTCTGTGT
This sequence comes from Micromys minutus, assembly GCF_963924665.1. Lineage (NCBI taxonomy): Eukaryota > Metazoa > Chordata > Mammalia > Rodentia > Muridae > Micromys > Micromys minutus. The sequence goes on from NC_137975.1 coordinate 38,588,115, forward strand.
GATTCATAAAGCAAAATTGTAGTTTTATACTATTGAAGTTAGATATTTTTGTTTAAAATTTTATTATTTTAGAAATATTTCTATGAGTACTTTAATAGCTATTCTTAGTTGTCAATTTGACTATATCTGGAGCTAATTAGAAAGCAAATATTGTAGGCACTATGATGAAGGATTTTTGCTTATTAGGAGTAGGGAGACATGCCTTTAACCCAAATCTAATTAGTACTATGCCTTCTGTTGAGAGTCTATACAATGACATGGAAGATGAAAACGTTTGCTCTTGCCTACTTGCTCTCACACTGCTATAAAGACCAACACTTTACTGGCACTAACATCTACATATTTGGGAGCACAGCATATACTGAAGATGACAAAATATCAATTTTGAGACTCTGAACTAGAAAAGCATTTGAACTTTTATAAGTGGCACTTACGGGGTCATTCTAGTAGGAGCGTAAAACCTGGTGCTGCCTAGAGCAATGCAGAATATAAAGGCAAGAATTAACAGGTTCTAGAAGAGAAGAATATTAGTTAGAAAACCATTTTTGTCATTATTTGTTGAAGGATGAGGCTGCTTTCTGCCCTTTTCCAAAAACTTTTTTTTTTCTTAAGACTAAATTAAAAAGTTTTGAATTAGTGGTCTTGACAGAGGAGTTTTCAAGGATAGCTAAGTACTGAATATATTATGTAGCTATTAGTGGTCACTTCTACGCATATCCACAATAAAACGGATCAAGCTGAACAAGGGAAAATACAAAATGGGTGAGAAAATGAGCACCAGAAAGTATAATAAACCTAAGTCAGGTGTTCAGGAAGACTAAAAGTTTAAAGAAAACCCTGAAGATAAATGAGGAAAAAAGCAGTGGTGACCTTGGGTCAAGAACTTGAATGTTTAAACTTCTAACCCATGAGAATCAAGTAAAGAAAAGCTTAAACAGTAAAGTATGCCATTATAAACAGATAGCTAATGAAAATGTATTTGAACAAGGGGGCTGTATTCTAGCCCGAACAAGCAAGAGATTTTGGTGGGTCCATCCAAGTGGTTCAGACTTATAGTTGAGAATATAAAACAGGGGGTTTTATAAATATTGCCTCATATCTAATCAAATCTACTGTGAAATGTTTCAATGTTATCCTTGCATGTACATGCAGAAAGGCCATTAAATAATGCTACAAGGTGATACCTAGATTCCAGTAGAGATCCCAAGGTGTTCAAGTTTCCAAAGCCCTAGAATAATTGCCAAGAAGAGATACAACTATGTTTTATAACCAGCTCAAGGGACATAATTGTGTTTCAATCAAAGAAGTTGAAAGGGGTTTTAGATGTGAAAAGTGCTTTGACGTTTGAAATATTGACACATAATTCAGAGTTTCCCCTGCTAGGTTTCATTCTTGTTTTGGTCCATTATGTCCTCACTATCCTCCATGTCTTAGGTTGCATTTCATTTTGGTGAAGAGACACCATGACCATGCCAACTCTATAATGGACAAAATTTAATTGGGGCTGACATTTCAGAAGTCTAGTCTATTATCATCATGGAGGGAAACATGGCAGTATCCAGGCAAACATGGTGCTGGAGAAGGAGCTGAGAGTTCTACATCTTGTTCTGAAAGAATAAAAAGAAAGACTGGCCTGGTCTTTCATAGGCAGGGAGGATGAGGCTCTCAAAGCCTACCCCAAAAATGACACACTGCCTCCAACATGACCACACCTATTACAGAAAGGCTACACATCCTAATAGAATCATTTCCCCTAGCCACACACATTTAAAACACTATACTCCTTTTCCTATCTTTTTAAATAGTTATGCATAATCTGTGCCATTGTATGTATAGAGTATGTGATCTAGTTTTTTAATTTTGATTTTATAAGGTGGTACACGTTGATTGCTATAGTCTCAGAGAAAGCTCTGTACTTTAAACTATTTTTATGCATTGTTTTATTTTTAAAAGAATGTGTAATAATTTATTGCTTCACTTCTGTGACCCTATATTTCCATGTGTAAAATGGAGATAAATAATATTAGTTCATGTAAGGTTGAGGTAAATTAATCTCATGTATATAAAAGGATATATAAAGGCTAAAGGGATTGCTCCATTAATAAATGTTTGTCCTACTAGCTTGAGGATCCAGGTTTGGATCTTTATTAACCATGTAAAATGCCAGGTCATGGCAGTACACATTTGTAATTCTAGTGGTAGAGAGGCAATGAGAGGCAATCTTTCAGACTCACTGGCCAACTAAGCTAGTCAAGCTAGTGAGCTCTGTGGTCAGTGAGAGGCCCTGTTTCAACAATTAAAGTGCAGAGCCATTGAAGTAAAACCTGTCCTGAAACTGGAAGGAAATTACATTCTAGGACTAAGAACATTGTAAAACAAGTCCAGGCATGCCCAGCTAAGCCCATTGTTAAAAACATCCCTGAGGCTAGGTCAGCTGACCTTAAAGATAAGATAGGAATGCAGAATGTGGCCCAGGCTATCTTTTACAATTAAGTTGCCAGTCAAATGTAAACTAGATGTTAACCACAGGTTTCCTGACTTAGATAAGCATCTGCCCCATCAATCTCCTAACTTCTTAACTGTACTTCCAAACTGTTGGCTATGGGTATTGGGTAAATTTTGTAAACTTTGTACTTCCCAGCCCCCAACCCTCTCTCCCAACCTTCTCCCTATAAAACCCCCCAGCTTTCAAGCCTCATGGTCGGGACCTCTATCTCCTTCGTGAGATACTTATCGACCCGAGTGGGGGTCCCTGAATGGGGGCCTACAAAACCTCTGGCTTCCCCATTCCACTGTAGACACATATTCTTCACCATCCCCAATGAACATACTGAAATGGTAAGGTTCAGACCAACAGATAGGAGTGTAGATAACATATAAGGGCACATGGAATTGGTATCTAACTGAAGCAAATTAAGAAAGGGGGTATAGATGTTCAGACTGAAATTTCATCTTGGTAGATGTTTTCTTTGATGTATATAAGGTCCCATTCCCTATTTCATTTGATTACTTTAGGGTGAATGTCTATTTTAATGGAATTAGATGTATTCCCCACTTGTTTCTAGGGATTTGTTTGGAAAAAGCTTTTTCCAGTTTTTTCCTCTGAGGTAGTGCCTGTCTTTGTCATTGAGAATTAATTCCTGAATTGAGGAAAATTCTGGATCTTACTTGGTTATACAGTCTCTTATTTTATTTTATTTTATTTTATTTTATTTTATTTTATTTTATTTTATTTTATTCTTTGGTGAATTTTATCCATTGATGTTGAGATATACTAAAGACATTGAAGAGTAAAAGGTTGTCAAAGGACACTGATTCCTTGCCCTAGGGATTTCCTCTGCCGCTCCCAGGAAATCCCACCCAGGAAATCCCACTTTCTTGAGATTTGAGTTCCCAAAATACCACAGAAGGTCCGGATGACCTCTGTGGAATGTCCCAACGCCCTAGGTGTGCCTGGGGGTGTACTGATAAAAAAAATGTATGATTCTTCCCCTTTGAATTTCCTCATTCCACCTGTCCTCCCCCTCCTTTGTAATTTTTGCCTTTATAAGCCTGTTACAAGTTCAGGCCGGGTTCGAACTCCTCTACCCCTGCGTGGTGTATGAGTCTCGACCCCAGCATGCTGGCCTGAGATCTCACTCTTTTACTTTCAATAAACTTCCTCATGCGATTGCAGCAAGTCTGGTCTCGGTGCCTCGCTGGGTGCGCGCCTCTCCTGAGATTTGAGTGAGGGTCTCCCTTCGGAGGTCTTTCATTTGGGGGCTCGTCCTGGATTTGCGCGACCACCCAGGGGTCCTAGACCTACTTGGAGGTAAGGATTTTCTTTCCTTTCTTTCCTTGTTGTCCTGTTGTGACTCTGTGTTTGTGGATTGTCCAGATTGTGATTCTGTGTTTGTGGATTGTCCAGATTGTGATTCTGTGTTTGTGATTTGTTCAGAGGTCTGGTGTGATCGCAGTTCGGTATTCGCAAACGCTCTAACTGAGTCTGCTCTTCCAAGGGAGGAGTGGAGTGGACGGGGATAGACGTGTCCAGGGTCCACCGTTTGCTCACCCTGGGAGACGTTCCAGGAGGACAGGGGGAGGACCAGGGATGCCTGGTGGACCCCCACGGGAAAAGTCAGGAGATCAGTTTTTCTCCTTGACGATCTGTGTCAGAGGGCCAATTGTGGGCCATCTGGCTCTTTTCGGGATTTCGGGTCGACTCGTGGTCGGCGACTGACTTTGTCTCTCTGTTTTGTAGTATCTGTGAGTGTTTTGTGTGTGTGTGTCAGAACTAGAAATGGGCCAGACTGTGACAACCCCACTAACACTGACTTTGAACCATTGGACGGACGTTAAGACAAGGGCCCATAATCTTTCTGTTGAAGTCAGGAAAGGACCTTGGCAAACTTTCTGCTCCTACGAATGGCCGAGTTTTGGCGTAGGATGGCCTTCGGAGGAAACTTTTAATCTATCTCTCATCTCCGCTGTTAAGCGAATTGTTTTTCAGGCTTCAGGGGGATACCCCGATCAGGTTCCATACATCATCGTGTGGGAGGACCTGGTCCAAAACCCGACATCCTGGGTGAGACCCTGGACAGCGGGGGCAGAAACGGCAACGGTGGCCGTGGCCTCGAACAAGCTGGCACCTGCTCCATCGGCCCCCACGCAGATCTATCCTGAAATTGATGATGGTTTTCTTCTCCTCGACAACCCTCCACCCCCATACCCTCAACTGGCTTCTCATGCAAGTCCCCCACAGGCGCCAACTCCCACTGACTCCCAGACGGCCTCTGAAACAGGACCAGCGGCCAGGACCCGAAGCCCCCGGGTTCGAAGCCCAGGGGGAAATGGCGCGGGGCTTGGCTCTGCTATTGCCCTACCATTACAGGCTTATGGACCAGCCCCAGCTCCGGGAGAAGTAGTCCTGCTACAGTATTGGCCGTTTTCATCAGCCGATATGTATAACTGGAAAAATAACCACCCCTCTTTTTCAGAGGACCCCTCGGGCCTGACGGGACTCCTTGAGTCCCTGATGTTTTCTCATCAGCCCACTTGGGACAACTGCCAGCAGCTTTTGCAGGTCCTCTTTACTACGGAAGAGAGGGAGAGGATCCTCCTGGAAGCTAGAAAAAATGTTCCAGGACCAGATGGGACCCCCACCAATCTCCCTAATCTTATAGATGCAGCTTTTCCCTTGATCCGCTCTGACTAGGATTACAACTCTGCAGAAGGTAAGGAGCGTCTCAAGGTCTACCGCCGGGCTCTAGTGGCAGGTCTCAAGGGAGCCGCAAGGCGACCCACGAATTTGGCTAAGGTAAGAGAGGTTCTTCAGGGACCTGTTGAGCCGCCGTCTGTGTTTCTTGACAGGGGTTATACCTTGACCCAACCTCTGAGGGTCAGCAGGCAGAGGTGGCTATGGCCTTTATACAGCAGTCAGCATCAGATATTAAGAAAAAGTTACAATGGCTAGAGAGGTTCCAAAACTATACCTTGCAGGATTTGGTGAAGGAATCAGAGAAAGTGTTTCATAAGGAGGAGACTGAGGAAGAGAAGCGAGAAAGAGAGAAGCAGAAGGCAGAGGAAAGAGAGGACCGGAGGGTAGTAGACAAAAAAGGAATTTGTAGGATTTTGGCCACAGTAGTGAAGGGCCAGGGAGTTAGGAATCAAGTCTGGCACTAGGAGGGAGCCTCTTGGCAAAGGTCAATGTGCTTACTATAAAGAAGAAGGCCACTGAGACAAAAAATTGCCCCAACAAGAAAAAAAGGGGACACCAGCAACAGAAGCCCCGGACATGTGGCTCCAAAGTTTTAAATATTTATGGACTACCCGAAGATCTGTGGATCTCGGAGTGGGCCGGGTATCCCACTTATTAATTGTAATGCCAGACTGTCCCTGCACCCCGTTGGGGAGAGACCTCATGACTAAGATGGGGCACAGATTCACTTCCACTCTGATGGACCACAGGTTAGAGGTCCAGAAGGGGAGCCTGTGCAGGTTCTAACCATCCAGTTGGAGGACGAGTACCAACTCTAAACAGTCTGCCTCAGATCAGACGGACTGGTGGCTGCAGGCATATCCACAGGCCTGAGCGGAGACTGCAGGAATGAGAGAGGCTAAGAACCAGCCCCTGCCCATATGGAGCTGAAAGTCCAGGCTAGTGGTACGTTAGTACCCCATATTAAAGGAGGCATGAGACGGGATCAAGACACTCATCATTCGGTTACTCCAACAACTTCGTATGTGTCCATCATCCTGAGGTATGCCTCTCCTACTGGTGCGGAAACATGGAACCAATGACTGCTGGACAGCTCAAGATCTCTGGGAGGTAAACAAATTGGTGGCAGAACTCCAACTCACAGTACTTAACCCCTATAACCTGTTGAGCTCATTGCCCTATCCAGGACCTGGTGTACAGCACTGGACTTGAAGAAAATGCATCAATGGACTCATCTAGAGGTAGACAAACTTGTAAAGACTGTCTTGAGGTCAAATTCTTTTGTGCCAGATTTGACTAGATAACTGTGTGCCATGTTAGAAAGCAAATGTATGTAGAAGGCTGGGAGGAGAGAAGATAGACCTGAGGTTTACTGAGAAGTGGATTTTACAGAACTGAGCCAAGAAGATATAGATATATAAGTATCTATTAGTCTTTATAGATACATTTTCTGGGTGGGTAAAAGCCTCCCCACAAAGAGAGAAATGGCAGCAGCGGTCATAGCTAAGAAGATTCCAGAAGAGATCTTCCCTAGGTTTGGCACCCCTAAGGTAATTGGATCAGACAATGGGCCATCTGTGTTGCCCAGGTAAGTTAGATATTAGCTTGTTTATTGGGGACTAATTGGAAATTACATTGTGCTTACAGACCCCAGAGCTCAGGACAGGTAGAAAGAATGAATAGAACTCTAAAAGAGACCCTTACTAAATTAGCTATTGAGACCGGCGGTAAAGACTGGGTGACCCTCCTCCCCTTTGCGCTTCTTAGAGTCCGAAACTCGCCGGGGCGTTTCGGCCTTACCCCTTATGAAATCCTACATGGGGGACTGCCCCCCTTAACGGAGTCGTGCGGGATATTGGATCCTGGCACTAACTCCCCCTCCTCCTCTGCTCTATTTGCCCACTTAAAGGCCTTAGAAGTTATTAAAACACAGATCTGGAGTCGAATCAAAGAAGCCTACACTCCAGGAACCACCGCGGTGCCCCACAGGTTCCAGGTCGGAGACTCAGTCCTGGTCAGACGACATCGCGCTGGCATGCTTGAGCCCCGGTGGAAGGGACACTACCTGGTGCTGTTGACTATCCCCTCGGCAGTCAAGGTCAACGAGATTGCTGCTTGGGTACAGTGGCAGCTGGTGACAATTCTCTTAAGCTGCACCTTCGTCGTAGCCCCAACCTTGGGTAATAACCCCCATGCCCCTCAAAAATTAACCTGGGAAGTGCTTAATGAAGTGGGCGACAAGGTGGCCTGATCTTGCACCCGATGTCTGTAAGTTAGCAGCCGGCTCTATGGCCTAGGATCTTTCCAGTTATACCAATTTAGAAAAGCCACCCCCAGAAGAACAGTGTGTCCCTCATGGCATAGGGATCACATTGGGGTGTTCAGGACAGTTTTACTGAGCCAACCTTCAGGCAGCAGACTTCTATGTCTGCCCCGGACAGGGACACACCAGGGAAATGAAGAGAGGGGCCTCAGACTATTTTTGTAGTAAATGGGGATGTGAGACCATGGGAAAAGCCTACTGGAACCCTTCCTCTGCTTGGGATCTAATTATAGTTAAAAAGGGTTGTAGGCCAGGGGAGCCAGAGAAAGGGGAAAGAGATCCATCCAAATACCTGGCTTATAGGACTGGGTGTGCCTCTGAAAGCTCCGGTAGCCCTCAGGGACCGTGCAAAGACAGTTATTGTAACCCTCTAAATATCAGCTTCACCCCATAGGGAAAAAAAGATCGTCAGTGGGTAAGAGGAAACCGTTGGGGATGGAGAGTCTATACTGGCAGAGGGGACCCTAGATTCATTTTTTGTTATTAAGATAAAGATAGAGAGTCCACCCACATGACCCGTAGGCCCCAATTCGGTGCTTGATAACCCTGCACCCAGGCCTGAGAGTCCTCCTTGTCTCACTCTGTCACCAAAGGAGGACTCGTATCCCCTTTTGACCACACCCTCCTATCTCCCTATGAGAACTGAGGACCGCCTGTTCAATCTGCTTGATAGTGCATTTGTTGTTTTAAACCGCCACTACTTTGACCTTAGCTGTCTTGTTAGGACTTGGAGTGGCAGCAGGAATTGGAACAGGGGCAGCTGCCCTCATCCAACAACCTTACTACTATAATGAACTCAGAGCAGCTATGGACATGGACCTGGGAGCATTAGAACAGTCCATAACCAAACTAGAAGAGTCATTGACTTCATTATCAGACGTAGTGCTACAAAACAGGAGGGGATTAGATCTGCTTTTTCTAAAGGAAGGAGGGCTCTGTGCTGCCCTAAAAGAAGAATGTTGCTTTTACGTAGATCATTCTGGTGTCATAAGAGATTCTATGGCAAAGCTTAGAGAAAGACTAGAAAACAGAAAAAAAGAAAGAGAAACATACCAAGGATGGTATGAAAATTGGTTTAACCGGTCACCCTGGTTCTCTACCCTAGTCTCTGCTTTAGTCGGGCCTTTACTCATTTTAATGCTAATCCTAACCTTTGGGCCATGCATCCTCAATAGACTGGTGACTTTTATAAAAGAAAGGGTGAGTGCTGTACAGGTAATGGTCCTAAGACAACAATACCAGATATTACAAGAAGCTGAGGGATCGCTCTAAGATTAGAGCTTTTTACAAAAAGAAAAACGGGGGAATGAAGAGTAAAAGGTTGTCAAAGGACACTGATTCCTTGCCCTAGGGATTTCCTCTGCCGCTCCCAGGAAATCCCACCCAGGAAATCCCACTTTCTTGAGATTTGAGTTCCCAAAATACCACAGAAGGTCCGGATGACCTCTGTGGAATGTCCCAACGCCCTAGGTGTGCCTGGGGGTGTACTGATAAAAAAAATGTATGATTCTTCCCCTTTGAATTTCCTCATTCCACCTGTCCTCCCCCTCCTTTGTAATTTTTGCCTTTATAAGCCTGTTACAAGTTCAGGCCGGGTTCGAACTCCTCTACCCCTGCGTGGTGTATGAGTCTCGACCCCAGCATGCTGGCCTGAGATCTCACTCTTTTACTTTCAATAAACTTCCTCATGCGATTGCAGCAAGTCTGGTCTCGGTGCCTCGCTGGGTGCGCGCCTCTCCTGAGATTTGAGTGAGGGTCTCCCTTCGGAGGTCTTTCAATTCCACTCTGCATTTTCTATTCTCGCTCTCTCCTCCAGCTCTGACATCACAATAATGCTTTTATTTTTAATGCCTTTTCTCCAAATATTATGCCTATACTTCTAAATTATTTTTGAATTCAGTTCTGTCTAAAATGTGCTTTATCTAAAGCCTTCTCAGATCACTTTCTCTGATTTTTCTCTTTTGTCCTACATGCTTATATTTCTTTTCAGAATATATGATCAAATGGTAAAAGTTCATCACAAATTCACATACAAATTCAAATCATAAATGAAAGAGAATTTTACAACAGAGAATGTTTACATGCATATATGTTAAGAAAAATTATCTGGCTAAACATCCATCACTTGTAACAAATATGGAGGTTCACTGAAAGTTGAAAACAATAACTAAGTTATTAGTAACGTTTAGTATAGGTAAACACAGTCAAAAATTTATCTTTTATCCTAGAATTTATAATAAATCTTTAGTTCCCTTTTTATGATATTTGATATTTAGCTGATTGTTTTATAATCTCTGGGAATGTGCAATCAGTAGTAGGAAGTCTGGTTACTACCTAGTTGCATTATCTAATTACCTATCAGAGATTGACAGGTCTCTCATTGCAGTTTTGACTATCAGAAAAGGATCTTATAGAAGACCCACTATAATAAAGCTGATATAATTACTGGCTTAATTTTAAGAATTTTTACAGGGTTATCATTATGACTTAAAAAGTCATTTATCTGTCTATATATCATCATTAAATGGCAGCATAGCTTTTTAGATCTGCAAAAAGAAATTTGCTCAAAATTGTGGACTAATACCTAGTGAAAGTTATATAATGTATAATACAAAGCAGACCATCTTCTGCTCCCCCTGACCCATCCTTCTCTCTCTCTCTCTCTCTCTCTCTCTCTCTCTCTCTCTCTCTCTCTCTCTCTCTCTCTCTCTCTCTCTCTCTCTCTCTCTCTCTCTCTCTCTGTGTGTGTGTGTGTGTCTATGTGTGTTTGTTTGGCTGTCTCTGTCTATCTGTCTCTGTCTTTCTGTCTGTCTGTCTGTCTGTCTGTCTCTCTGTCTCGATATATATACATCACACACACACACAATTCCACCTCCAAAAACAAATAATACAGTCACTAAACAATCATATGTTGAAAGACCTCCGAAGGGAGACCCTCACTCAAATCTCAGGAGAGGCGCGCACCCAGCGAGGCACCGAGACCAGACTTGCTGCAATCGCATGAGGAAGTTTATTGAAAGTAAAAGAGTGAGATCTCAGGCCAGCATGCTGGGGTCGAGACTCATACACCACGCAGGGGTAGAGGAGTTCGAACCCGGCCTGAACTTGTAACAGGCTTATAAAGGCAAAAATTACAAAGGAGGGGGAGGACAGGTGGAATGAGGAAATTCAAAGGGGAAGAATCATACATTTTTTTTATCAGTACACCCCCAGGCACACCTAGGGCGTTGGGACATTCCACAGAGGTCATCCGGACCTTCTGTGGTATTTTGGGAACTCAAATCTCAAGAAAGTGGGATTTCCTGGGTGGGATTTCCTGGGAGCGGCAGAGGAAATCCCTAGGGCAAGGAATCAGTGTCCTTTGACAACCTTTTACTCTTCAGAATAACTTAGAAATTATAGGTAACATAAAAAACTAAGAACACAATGTGCAGAATGAGGAGATAAAGAGGAAAAAAGAAGAAGCTGAAGAGAGAAAAAGCAGGCCAGCTTCTTGTTACCATGGAACAGAACAGATTTTTTCTTAATAACAAGGCAGGCTTAGTCTTGTATAGGAACAAAGCTTTCTTCTTACAAACTTGGGGTTATTCATTTATCGTTAAGAGGATAGAAGATATTTTCTTTGCTATGCAATAAAGATTGGAGTTCATTTATCATCCAGAAGGAATGAATTCTTTCTTCTCTGGTGCTTGGTGATTTGTTCCATATGCATATATAAGTATGAATGTGTGTGTAGGAACAGCTATGTAATTGTGAGAATACAAGCATGTATGTGTAAGTATGTAATTGTTTGAATTCATAAAAGTTGAGCTCAATTGGTTTGGATGGAAATGTATAAATGCACATGTGTGACCCTGTGAATTTATGTGTTTGTGAATATTTACTTACTTAACACTTTTTCCTTCTGTGAGCATTACTCTCTTCTTCCAGCTTAATCCCCCCTGGACTGCCAAGCAAGAGACATCTGGAGAAGAGGAAAAAAATCCCCAACAATTAATCTTTTACTTAATCTCCTGCTGTTTTAGGATGAGGTGCTAAGTGCCAGAGACTGCAGTTTCTGGCCTCAGAGGAACACAGGAGTTCAGCTACAGTAGCAAAGTAACTTAAGTAAGTAAACATTTTATTATTACTATACAGCAACCTTAAAAAGCCTTACCCTATGCTGACACTCTTTACCATCCACTGCATCAAGGAGAACTGACAAGAAAGAAGACCCTGATAGGGGTGTGTCTCCCCACCACCACACAGTCCAAATGCTGGCCACCTTCTGTTTTTCCCCTCTGCAAACCCTCTGTCCTATTTCCCACTCCCGCTTCTATGAGGGTTTTGCCCCACCACCCACATATTTCTGCCTCATTGCCCAAGCATTCCTTACACTGGAACAATTAAGCCTTCAGAGGACCAAGGGCCTACCCTCTTATTGATACCAGATAAGACAATTTTCTGCTGTATATGTGACAGGAGCCATGGATCATTCCATATGCACTCTCTGGTTTGAGCTTTGAAATGTTTTTAAGCTTCACTTTCTTTTTTTTTTTTTAACAACTTAATTTTACAAAACAAAGATAAATGTACAGATTTTAAGCATTTTCACATAAAAATTATACAATACATTTTTGTCAGTACTTTTTTTTTTAAGTTTGATATACCAACACTCTCCAAACTTTTCCATAAAATAGAGTCAGATGGAACACTACCTAATTCATTTTTTTTCGAGGCAACAATAACCCTATTTCCTAAACCACACAAAGACCCTATAGAGAAAGAGGACGTCAGACCAATCTCACTTACATACATCGATGCAAAAATACTCAAAAGAGAAAGCATTTGACAAATTCAACATCCCTTTATGTTAAAAGTCACAAAAACCAAACTTCAGACAACAGATTGTGAAAAGATCTTCACCAACCCCACATCTGCTAGAGGCCTAATATCCAAGGTATACAAAGAACTCAAGAAGCTAGACACCAGAGAATCAAACAACCCCATAAAAATGGGGAACAGTGCTAAACAAAAAGTTTCCAATTGAGGAATATCGAATGGCTGAGAAGCATCTAAGGAAATGCTTGACATCATTAGCCATCAGGGAAATGCAAGTCAAAACAACCCTGAGATTTCACCTCACATCAACCAGAATGGCTAAATTCATAAATTCAGATGACAGTAGATGCTGGCAAGGATGTGGAGAAAGAGGAACACTTCTCCATTGTTGGTGGGGTTGTAAACTGGTACAACCACTCTGGAAATCAGTCTGGTGATTCCTCAAATGTTGGACATAGTACTACTTGAAGACCCAGTTATTCCACTTCTGGGAATATGCGCCAGATTATCTCTAACATACAACAAAGACAATGTTTATAATATCCATAAACTGGAAAGAGCCCAGATGTCCTTAAGTAGATGAATGGATACAAAATTTGTGGTATATTTAGACAATGGAGTACTACTCAGCTCTCAGAAACAATGACTTTATGAAATTCTTTAGAAAATAAATGCATCTAGAGCATATCATCCTGAATGAGGTAACCCAGTCACAAAAGAACAGACATAAAATAAAGTCACGGATAATGGATACTAACCCCAGGAAGCTCTGAACACAGCAGAAATAACTCACAGAATATATGAAGTTCAAGAACAAACAAAGGCCAAAAAAAAGAAGAAAATTAAAAAACATTTTGCTAAATCTTTACACACTAAGAAAACTGACAATTTCCAGGTTACATCTTATTTTACATGTACTTTATGCTCATTGTAACTAGTAAGATTTTAATGCATACTATCAAACATTTAAAAAAATCAGGTACTGACAAAAATATATTCATATACTGTCATGCAAAAATGCTTAAAATCTTTATATTCATCTTTGCTTTTTAAAATAAAGTTGTTCAATTTCAAAAAATTGGAATGGAAGAGTTAAAGTTCAACTTTTAGAAGTAGAGCGCTCATTTATGCTAAGCTTCAGGTCACAACACTGAACATCAGTATTGTGAATAAAGTCTCATATATAAAAAAATGATAGTTAAAAAATGTGCGCATATTTTGTTTTATGCTTTTTTGTCATTGAGTATTTCTGCAATAACTACTATATAATCAATTTTGTTATGTTTCTGTATTTGTTTGTATCAAACTTTATTGTTTAACATGAATTTATTAATGTATTGTGGATAATCTCTGAATAATATAATAAATATTTAACAGATGGCAATGTTACTGTAAATATTGCCAACTACAATTGTTCATTATGATAAATACTCCACCAACTACATTTAAAATAAGAGTTTCAAGTGCCATTCATTCTAATTTTGCAATTTAATTAATTCAATATATCTTCCAATTAAAAGTCATTATAGCAGAATATACACATTATATTTATTGATTCATTTATTTAAATCCCTTGTTTTTTTATTCAAATACTGCCTTGAAGTAAATAGAGGTCTGTATTGCTTAAGCATTTAACAATCTGTCTTAGGTGTCTTAGGGCAAAATGGCAGAGTTGATGGTAAAAACACATAAGTAAGTAAAATCTTTTTAGTACATTTTAGGTTTTTAAATATAACTTATCGATTATTAACAATTTATTGGAATGGTTTGAATATGGTCCTCTGGAAATACTGAAGCTTGTTAGTATTTACTTTTGTGATCTGGCAATACTAAAGGGATATAGGAAAACAGTACAATGGAAGTTATTTACTTATGTTTGAAGAGTAAATGATATAACTCTACAAAATTGCCTGTATTTGCTTATCTGTACTAAATAAAAAACTATAATGGACATGTAAGGACAGAAAAATGGACTGACCATAATTTGAAAAATCCCTATCCATCTATCACAAACCAACACTAATATTTAAATGGTAGAACTGGGCAAATAGTTATGCTATAAAAAGCTCCAGAGGAAGCTGTACAGCTAAAGTGAAATTTGCATTCATTTTTGAAACAGAATTCTGACAAATGATCTGAACTTATCTCTTAACTCAAGAAGACACTCAAAAGCTGACAAAATAATCATGATATAACCATGGAAGACCTTTTTGCATCTCAGGGATCAGCTGCCTATCCAGCATAAAACTGGTATATAGCCATGTTACATTTATAAATTTCAACTGAATCTTTTCCTGGTTTTAATACCTCTTTTCTAAATAACTTACACATTAAAAATTATAGACGTAATAAAGCCATGAATAACTTATCTCTTCTAATGTCACACTTGTAAATTTGAAATGCACTGCCTATATATATGAGGAAATCATTATTGTAGCTTTGTCTGTATTTTCTGAGATAAATCTTGTGGAAAATTTAATTTACTCTCATTAGATTTTGAAAATGTGTCACAATATCTTGAATGACTCAGAAATAATAATTGGAAGATTTTTCTTTGTACTTCTATCACCTGAATTTAGAAGTCAGTAGCAAAAAAAATTAAAAATACTTAACTACTGTTTTGGCTAGCTTAATTCTAACTATTAGACACACCAATATTCGTATAGAAAGTGTTGACTTAACCAAATTCTTAAGAAAATGGCTGCATCTAGAGAATATCATCCTGAGTGAGATAACCCAGTCACAAAAGAATAGACATAATATGCAGTCACTGATAGTGGGATGCTAATCCCAGAGGCTCGCACTGCCCCAGAAATAACTCACAGACTGTATGAAGTCCAAGAAATAAAGAAAACAAAACAACAAAAAAATAGTCATGCTCAATCCTTACCCACCAAGAACACATTGACAAATTCCGGGTTGTACCCTGTATTACATGTACTGTCTGCACATTGTAAAATAAAAAAAAAAAAAAAAGAAGTCAAGCCCAGACTATCTGCCTCCATAGGAGATAAATGGAGAATCTCCTGGAGATGGAAGTAAAATATTGTCATGAATAACTGCCTTCACAGCAGTGCTGAAGCTTTTAATTTTCAGCATTGTGGTCTGCAGGTATGTGCAGTGATTAAGAGTCAATAGAAATTTAACTCTACAGTACTTCATGTTAGTGCAGAACACTGTTTTAAATGACTAGTCTCTGCCCTTATCTTCTCTTCCATTTTCAACTCTCATGTTTCTAGCTTTATTCTTCCCTTCAAAGAATATAGATGGGATGATGTTAGTGTGTCCTGAAGACAAAAGCAAAGATATGTTCACTCCAAGTTAGGGTAACAACAATAGAAATAAAGGAACGATTCCACCCCAAAAAAATTTGTAATACCAATCATTTGAGTACTGCAAAATCTTTTATTAAAGATAAAAAGGAGGTTATATGTATTTTATTAACTGGAGTATATGTTCAATCCACATGATTAAAATTCTCATTACTAACTCAAAAAAATTTTTTCTTCTTCTTCTTCTTCTTCTTCTTCTTCTTCTTCTTCTTCTTCTTCTTCTTCTTCTTCTTCTTCTTCTTCTTCTTTTTTTTTTTTTGAATTTCACACAGTTTGTGAGTTGTTTCTGGGGTGTTCAGAGCTTTCTAGGGTTAGTATCCAATTATCAGTGACAGCATATTATGTCTGTTCATTTGGACTGGGTTATCTCTATCAGGATGATGTTCTCTAGATGCATTCACTTTCTTAAAAATTTCATAAGGTCATTATTTTTTCTGATAGCTGAGTAGTACTCCATTCTGAAAATGTAACACAATTTTTGTATCTATTCGTCTACTTAAGGACATCTGGGATTTTTTCGGCTTCTGGTTATTATAACTAAACCTGCTATGAACATTGTGGTGCATGTGTCTTTGTTGTATGTTGGAGCATCTCTGGAATAAACGCCCAGAAGTGGAATAACTAGGTATTCAGGTAGTACTATGTCCAAATTTCTGAGGAATCACCAGATAATTTCCAGAGTGGTTGTATCAGTTTACAGCCCCACTAACAGTGGAGAAGTGTTCTTCTTTCTCCACATCCTCACCACCATTTGCTGTCATCTGAGTTTTAAATTTTGGCCAATCAGACTGGTTTCAGGTGGAATCTCTGGGTTGTTTTGATTTGCATTTCCCTGATGGCTAAGGATGTCGAGCACTTCCTTAGATGTTTCTCAGCCATTCGATATTCCTCAATTGAGAACTTTTTCTTTAGCTCTGTACCCCATTTTTTAATAGGGTTGTTTGAATCTCTGGTGTCTAGCTTCTTGAGTATCATTAATATCTTGGATATTAAATCTCTATTTGATGTGGAGTTGGTAAAGATCTTTTCCCATTCTGTTTGCTGACATTTTGTTTTCTTGACAGTTTTCTTAGCCTTACATAAACTTTGCAATCTCATTAAGTCCCATTTGTCAATCTTTTACCTTAGAGCACTAGCCATTGGTGTTCTGTTCAGGAAATTTTCTCCTGTGCCTATGTGCTCTAAGGTTTTCCCTACTTTCTCATCTAATAGTTTCAGTGTATCTGGTTTAATGTGGAGATCTTTGTTCCACTTGAGCTTTGTACAAGGAGATAAGAAAGGGTCTATTTTCATTCTTTTGCATGCTGTCTGCCATTTGGACCAACACCATTTGTTGAATAGTCTGTCCTTTTTTCATTGAATGTTTACAACTCCTTTGTCAAAAATCAGGTGACCATATACCTGCGGGCTCATTTCTGGATCTTCTATTCTATTCCATTGATCCATGTTCCTATTTCTTTACCAGTACCATGTAGTTTTCAGCACAATTGCCTTGTAATATAGCATGAGGTCAGGGATAGTGATTTCTGCAGATATTTTCTTGTTGTTGAGGATGGATTTCTCTATTCTAGGTCTTTTGTTATTCCAGATGAAATTACACATTGCTCTTTCCCAATCAATGAAGAATTGGGTTGTTATTTTGATGGTGATTGCATTGAATCTGTAGATTGCTTTTGGAAAGATGGCCATTTTTACAATGTTGATCCTTCCAATCCATGAGCATTGGTGATCTTTTCATTTTCTGAGATCATCCTTGATTTCCTTCTTGAGAGATTTGAAGTTCTTGTCATAGAGGTCATTTACTTGCTTAGTTAGAGTCACACCAATGTATATCGTATATTTTGTGACTATTCTGAAGGGTATCTTTTCTATAATTTCTTTCTCCACTCGTTTGTCCTTTGAATAAAGGAAGGCTACTGATTTGTTTCAGTGAATTTTGTATCCACCCACTTTGCAGAAGTTGTTTATCAGCTGTAGGATTTCTCTGGTGAAATGCATGGGTCAATTAAGTACACTACCATGTCATATGCATATAGTGATGTTTTTATTTCTTCCTTTCCAATTTGTCCATTTTATTTTCATTTGCTCTCTAATTGCTCCTTGCAGGATTTTCTGTAGTATGTTGATTAGGTAGGGGGAGATTGGGCAGCCTGGTCCAGTCAATGATTTTAGTGGGATTGCTTCAAGTTTCACACCATTAAGTTTGATGTTGGCTGTTGGTTTTCTGTGTATTGCTTTTATTATTTTTAGGAATGGGCCTTGGATTCCTGTTCTTTCCAAGGCTTTTAATATGATGGGTTATTGAATTTGGTCAAATGCTTTCTCAGCATCTAGTGAGAGGAATATGTGTGTGTTTTTTTTTTCTTTGAGTTTGTTTATATGGTGGATTACATTGATGGATTTCCTTATATTAAACCATCCCTGCATCCCAATGATGAAGCCTACTTGTTCATGGTGAATGATTGTTTTGATGTGTTCTTGGATTTGGTTTGCAAGGATTTTGTTGAGTATTTTTTGCATAAATGTTCATAAGTGAGGTTGGTCTGAAGTTCTCTTTCCTTGTAGGGTCTTTGTGTGGTTTAGGAATGAGGGTTTGTAGCCACAAATAAATGAGTTAGGTTCTATCTTATTCTATTTTCTGGTATAGTTTGGAGAGTATTGGTATTATGTCATCAATATATGTCTGATAAAATTCTGCACTGAACCCATCTGGACCTTGGCTTTTTTTGATTGGGAGGCTTGTGATGACTGCTTCTATTTCTTTAGGTGTTATGGGATTATTTAGATCATGTACCTGGTCCTGATTTAACTTTAGTATCTTGTATCTGTCTAGGAATTCATCCATTTTCTCCAGATTTGCCAGCTTTGTTGAGTATAGGCTTTTGTAGTAGGATCTAATGATTTCTTGAATTTCTTCAATTTCAGTCATTATTTCTCCACTTTCATTTCTAATTTTGTTAATTTGGATACTCTCTCTTTGCCCTCTAGTTAGTCTGGCAATGGGTTTATCAATCTTGTTAACTTTCTCAAAGAACCAGCCCTTGCTTTTTTTGATTCTTTGAATGGTTATTTTTGTTTCTATTTGGTCTATTTCTGCCCTAAGTTTGATTATTTCTTGCCTTCTACTCCTTCTGTGTGTATCTGTTTCGTTTTGTTCTAGAGCTTTCAGTTGTGCTTTCAAGTTGCTGGTGTATGCTTTCTCTACTTTCTTTTGGAAGCACTCAACCTTAAAAGTTTCCTCTCAGTACTGCTTTCATTGCATCCCATAGGTTTAGGTATGTTGTGTTTTCATTTTCATTACATTTTAGAAAAGCCTTAATTTCTTTCTTTATTTCTTCTTTCACCCTGCTAGAGCATTGCTTAGTTTCCATATGTATATGGGCTTTTTGTTGTCTTTGTTGTTATTAAAGACCAGTCTTAAACCATAGTGATCTGAAAGGATGCACAGGAGTTTTTCAATCTTCTTATATCTATTGAGGCTAGTTTTGTGACCAATTATGTGGTCAATTTTTGAGAAGGTGCCTTGATGTGCTGAGAAGTTGTATTCTTTTGTTTTAGGATTATATGTTCTGTAGATACCTATTAATTCCAGTTGGTGCATAACTTCTGCTAGTTTAACAGTGTCCTTGTTCAGTTTTAGGTTCCATGTTCTGTCCATTGGTGAGAGTGGGGTATTGAAGTCTCACACTATTATTGTGTGGGGTATAATGAATTATTTTGAGCTTTAGTATTGTTTCTTTTATGGTAATTGGTGCATTTGTATTTGGAGCATATATGTTAAGGATTGACAGTTTCTCCTGACAAATTTCCCCTATAATGAGTAAAAAGTGTCCTTCCTTATCTTTTTTGATATCTTTTGGTTGAAAATCTACTTCTTCTATATTAGAATGGACACTCTACCTTGCTTCTCGGGGCCATTCCCTTGGAAGGATTTTTTCCCAAACTTTTACTCTGAGATAGTGTCTGTCTTTGTCTCTGAGATCAGTTTTCTGTATGCAGCAAAATCCAGGGTTTTGTTTGTTTATCTAGTCTAATAGCCTATATATTTTTATTGGGAAATTGAATCCATTTATGTTAACAGGTATCAAGGAATAGTGGTTGCTGTTTTCTGCTATTTTTGCTTTTGGAGGTTGAATTGTGCCTATATGTTTTTCTTTTTTTGGTTTTCTTGCTTAGGAGTTTTCTTGTTTCTATTAGGATGTAGTTCCCTTGTTTTATTGGGTTTTCCACCTATAATTTATTGTAGTGTTGGGTTTGTTGTTAGACATTGTGTAAATTTAGTTTTGTCTTTGAATATCTTAGTCTATCCATCTATGGTGATTGAGAGTTTTGAGGGTATAGCAGGTTTGGCTGGCACCTGTGCTCACTTAGGGTCCTCATGATGTCTGTCCAGGCTCTTCTATCTTTCATAGTCTCTGTTGAGAAGTCTAGTGTGATTCTGATTGGTCTGCTTTTATATGTTACATGGCCTTTTTTGCTTTTTGCTTTTAACATTTTTCTTTGCTTTGGGCACTTGGTGTTTTGACTATTATGTGTTGGGAGGAATTTCTTTCTTGTCTAACCTATATGGAGTTATGTAGGCTTGTTTTATGCTCATGGTCATCTCATTCTTAAAGTTTGGGAAGTTTTCTTCTACAATTTTGTTGAAGATATTTATTGTGCCTCTTAGTTGATATTCATTGCCCTCTTCTATTCCTATTATCTTTAGTTTTGTCTTCTCATTTGTATCCTGGATCTCCTAGACATTTTGGGTTAGGAGCTTATTGTTTTTTGCATCTTCTCTGACTGTTTTGTCTATGTTTTCACTGTTTTCTTAGTCTCGCAGGATTCTCTCTTCCATCTCTTGTAGTCTGTTTAAAATGCTTGCATCTGTGACTCCTGATTTCTCTTTTAGGTTTTCTACCTCTAGGGTTGTCTCTTAGTGTTTTCTTTATTGTGTCCATTTCGTTTGAATCTCCATCTTCCATTTCTTCATTTCTTTGGTTCTGTTTTCCTTTAGTTCTTTGACTTCTTTGAGTGTTTTTCTTGTTTCCGATTTAAAAGTCTCTATTTCTTTATGCTTTTCCTCCCATTCTTGTTTAAGGATCTCTATCATCATCTTAGAGGTATGATTTCAGGTCTGAATCTTCTTTTTCTGGAGTGTTTGGCATTCTGCTGTTTGCTGTGATGGGAGAGCTGGGTTCTGGTGTTGCCAGGTTGTCTTGGTTTCCCTGGGGTATGTTCTTTTGCTTTCTTCTTGCCATCTTGTTTTCTGTGATTATATGCGGTCTTGTCAGTGATTGGTTCTTGCCTCTCCTTTGTACATTGCCTGTGTCCCTGGATCTCATGCTCCCTGGCTACTGCAAATGCTTTCTCACCAGGCCTATGTCACTGGATCTCTGCTGTTCCTGGTGTCAGATGGTCTGCACGCCTATTCTGCCATTTCTTTCCATTTCTTTGTGGTCCAACATAAACGTGTTATGCTGCTGTTCAGGATATTTGTCAAGTGTTATATCTGTTTTGCACCATAGTTGTAATACTTTGGATCTGTAAGCCCCAATGAGATTCTGTTATTCTGAAACTTGCCTTGATCAAGGTTCATCATCATAGCAATAGTAAAAGTACCTAATCTTCTGATAGAATAAGATACATAATATCAGGGAGAATGGTACAACCAGCATTTTCTGAATAGGCTATGTGGTAGAATTAGGAATACTCAAAGCCAAGTGGACAGATCACCATTGTTCTTTCCACTGATTGCCATGGCCTGAAAGTTAGTGTACTTTGTGTTCACTTTGGATTAGAAATGGCCAATGTAAAAAAGTAACTCCATATGAATAGTTATACCTTTCATATGATACATCTCTATCAAACACCATGTTGAAGTGAATGAATAAATGGATTTGATTTTCACAGTGATGTCTTTGGATGTGGTATCTTCAATAGAAAATTAGGTCCATTAGAATGAAATAACACCATTTTTATGAGAGTGAGATCTTGCTCTTGGGAACTGGTATACTCACTATATGTGAGGCGACCCACCTGCCTCCAGTCTTTCCCATGGTTTCCCTCCCACACTGGCATTCTGACATAAACTTGAAAAATAAAATATCTCCCAGGCATTGAAAAAGTTGTATATCTAAGTTGCAGAACTGTGATGGGTCAAGTATGCATCTTTTATAAACCACAAATCTAAAGTATTCATATTTTTAGCTCAATATGGCCATTTTAAGATACTATGAAATGAAGCGAAATAGATTTCTACTATTGAAAACCTCCTCTGCCTCATATTAGTCAGGAATAAAGCCATTTAAATTTGAAATAGTTTCTCTGTAATTTCACTAGAAGTGAAATTATTTATGAAAAATTGGCTAAAGTAAATAGATGTAATTTACATTGTGAATTACTTGATTTAATAGTTATTTTAATAATTTGTATATTAATAATTTTGAATCCATCTAAAGTTTATGCCTAATTTAAGCCATGAGAAATGTGGCCAAGTTGGTATAAAACCCACTTAATTAAAATTTATAGAAATTGTAAGGAATAGATATAACTAAAAAATTTATAAAACTATTCCCATCTCCACTTTCTGATAATAAAACCTATATTAATTTTCAATTTTCTTAAAATCATGTATGTTTGAAAATTGTCCTGCCTTGTCTCCATTGGTTGAGTTAAGGTCTTAGGTAGCAAGTGAATTCTCCTACTTGTTTAATGTTTGGTTTTTCTCCTGAACTTTTCATTTTACACTGAACCCTAGCTTTCATAGCTCCCATATGTCTACTCTCTTGTGTGAAACTCATTTTAGTTGGAGTATTTTCACCATTTTACATATCCTGTCTAAGGACAGATGACTTTTTGTTTTTTAATGTGATCCATCATCTTAGAAAGGTCTTTCAAATATTCACCTTTCTTTTTGCTTTGCCAAATTTTTAAGTCTTTTGAAAAGTTTACCATTATCTAGGGAGTGAAGAAATAGCACTGGCCACCTTTTAAAGAATTATCAGCTTAAAATGCAGTGTTCCTGCTCATCAATTTGCTTTTTCCACACTGATCTCTGACTTGAAATTTTCAGGCTATCTTGAAGGTCAGGGAACAAAATAGCACAATTCATTATAGGGAACATCACTCCTGCCCTTTACTTTGCAGGACCCTGCTGTTCCTGCAAAGGTATGGCATCAAGGGGAGGGGCAGGAAGGATCTATCTGGCCCTGACCTTTGTAAGCTTCATTGCAGTGGAAACAAAGATTAATGTAGAAAAAAAAAAAAAAAAAAAAAAACTCTATACTTTTGAAAACATCTTGTTAAAATTTTCCATCTCAAAAAGGTGTTC
The DNA here is from genome assembly GCF_963924665.1 of Micromys minutus. Classification (NCBI taxonomy): domain Eukaryota; kingdom Metazoa; phylum Chordata; class Mammalia; order Rodentia; family Muridae; genus Micromys; species Micromys minutus. Next base: position 38,611,103 of record NC_137975.1, read on the forward strand.
ATATGACCCATCTATTTTAAGAAATCTAAATACAAAGAAAGAAAGAAAGAAAGAAAGGAAGGAAGGAAGGAAAGAAGGAAGGAAGGAAGAATTACATGTCCAGAATGGTAACAATATAAAACTTCTCTCAAGGGAAAGCTTTGTTAGTATTTAAATTGCCCTTTTACATTCTAATCTTAAGCTACCATATACCTTTGGGCAAATTGCAGTTATAGCCTCTGTCCATTTTTTATAGATGTACTAATTGTATTTCAAAACTCCTAAAGGCCAATTATTTGAAAAATTCCTTTCACCATTACTGTCTTTGGTATTGCTCAGTGTGGTGACAACTAATGTACTTCATACATCATCAACATTTGACCTACATAAACCTGACCTAAACTGATATACGACCATAGACATGACTGTAAAGGTACCAAGATATAACATTTTATTTTATGGGAATCATTATGGATTTTTACATTCTTTCGTGAGAATAGCCTCCTCGTGATTTAATTCATGCCTGAAATTTGGGTTAGTAAAATGTCTTAAATGCAAAAATGGAAGCATTTATTTTTCAAATATAGAAATAATCTGCTTAAAATGTTCGTGATTTTGCAATTAAATTATAATAGCTGAAAATTCATATTACAAGATAATTTTGCTAATTTAATATTAGAAAATTGTACTCACAATAATCTATTAATATGCAAACTGCATTAATTTGCATGAACAATTTGCTGTAATATGTGTCATAAAAAGAATAGATAAATCAGCTTAATCTTCAACATTCATTTCTATGCATCTATTTTCTATCTGCTCATATTCTCTGTAAGTTTTGCCTTCTTTGATGTGATAGAGTATTATACTTTAAATTTAGAAATTTTGTCTTGTTAACTTTCTCCAAAATTGTTTTTGACCCAGACTTTTCAAAAAGCTCTGCATTTTCTAACTGTTAACATATATTCATCTTCTAATAAATTTCAAGTTTGTCACAATATCTTGAGCATTATTGACCCAAACTTTTTAAATATCACTGATACTGTCATCTGTCTGTTTCACATCATTCAGTTCTTCCAGATTATTCTAATGCACAGAAATTGACACAAATGCCATCTTGAAACACTGCTCATTTTGAAATATTTTTAATTAAACTACTTTATTTTTTAAAAAAAAGAGATAAATGTACAGATTCCCAAAGCATTTTTGCATAAAACTATATGAATATATTTTTTCAGTACTTGATTTTTTAAACATTTGATAGTATGCATTGAAAATTCACTAGTTACAATGAACGTAAATCTTAAATCATTAATAATTCAAGAGCTAAGAATGCAGCCTTGTGGCAATTCTTGGTACTTAAAAATCATTAAGTTTAATCTTTACATGCCAAGAAAACTTCGACTATTTCCATGTTGTGTTTGGAAATAGATTTTAACTCTTTAATATAATTTTATTTTCATCTGTTAAGCATTTGCCCAATTGCAAAATGCCCCATGTTTAATCTCCTGCCCCTAGATGCCTTATGAGATATTCAATGTGGTATATGTATAAAGGAAATTTAATATTGGCTCTCTTTTTTTTCTCAAAGCATAGCACATAAACATTTGACAGTTTGATTTTCACTGTGTAATAAGCATTTATATATTTAGAATATAGCTTCATTATTTAATCAAGAAAAGAAACTGAGACATTAAAAATAAAGAATTCTATATGTAACAATTAAATTATTATTAAAAACATTTAGCTCTTCTCATATTTTTGTATTTTTATTGAAGAAGATTGCCTAAAAGTTATATTTAAAATACAAATTTATACTATTCTGATATCGCACTCATATCTTATTTGGTAAAAAAAAAAAAAATATCCAGATGATTAGAAGAATGAAAGTAAGATATTGGATGTAAACATTCAAAGTTGAATGTTGAAGATATCAAGCAAAATACAAATTATATGAATAATCATCTGCATGTATATATTATCATGAATAAATGAATGGTGCTTTGCATAATTTTTATTTACAAACCACCACTTTTTTTCTGAACTGTAAGAGATATTATGACTGGATTTCTTCTTTCTAAAAGCTGCAGACTGAAAGCTAAAAGCAGAAAAATTGATGCTGAAAACATCAGAGGCAACAGAGAAAGATGGAAAATGACAGACAAGAGAAAATAAGTGTATTGAGTATAAGGAATGGTGAACTAGGATGTATCCCCAAATATTGTGATTTAGAAAAAAATGAAGAAAATACTAAAACCTTTGTTTTATACATGAATCAATATCATACATTCTCATGATGGCCTCTTGAGGTTTGATCTGTTAGGAAATAAAAACTTATTTTATAAAAATAAGTGTGGGTTCCCAAGTCCTGGTTGACACAGGCCAAGAAATTTCACACCTAAACACAAATGGAACTATGCAACCTAGCCTCCAAGTTATTCCTGATTGATAAATAAAAATGCCTACAGCCAATAGCTGAGCCAAAGAGAAATAGGCAAGGAAGAGAAATTTTGGGTCCAAGGAGACCAGGAGAGACTGAAGAGAGAGAGAAAATGAAGCCATGGGTTAGGAGTAAAGAAAAGTATGGCAATAAAGGCTGGCCAGTTGGAGGTAAGAGCAACCCAGATGAAATATAGTAAGTAATAGCTTGGGGTTTTCAATAGAAAATATATTTTAACAGCATGGTAGAAAGATATATGCCTAGCATCAATGCTAATAAAGGTTTGTTATAAGTATAAAAGTCTCTCTCTCTCTCTCTCTCTCTCTCTCTCTCTCTCTCTCTCTCTCTCTCTCTCTCTCTCTCTCTCTCTCTCTGTGTGTGTGTGTGTTTTATCTGGGAGATAAATGGTCAAACTTGTATACAAGCCCTGGATTGAGATTTAATAATTATACAATGACTTTACATACATTTTGACATACATGAATACAGATAAGCATACAGGCAGACAGACAGACAGATAGATAAATAGATAGATAGATAGTTATAGATATATATTCAAATATATTTTAATTGTAGGACAATGGATAGATAAAATGTTAATGTTAGTCAGTGTGCTGTATAAGACATTAACACATGCTGAGACCATGCTTAGATCATTCCCCAGCTCTTCCCAGCTCCTCCAACCTGCCCAACTCCAAGATGTTGCTCTTTCTCTTATTCAAAAACCAAAACAAAAATAAGAAACATATACACAGGGACAAACACAAAAACCAGAACACAATATGGAAACCAAAACGTATTAAGAAAAAACTAACAAAACAATATCTATGTATCTATATCATATATCTCTATCTATCTATATGCAAAGCAAAATGAGGTAAAAAACGTACATGAAAGCCATTTAAATTAATTTAGTGTTGTCCAATTACACATGGCAAGAACATATATTCAGTGAGATTCCACTGGAAACAATGCTTCTCATTTTATCCAAAAAATTAAATAATTAAACATTTTAAAGTATATAAATCTGAAATTGGAAAAGGACATATTAATATATGTGGACACATAGAAATAATAAAGTAAATAATATAAGGAATAAATTTAAGCAGAACTGGGTCAAAGGTAGAAGCAGGGCGAGAGTGTGAGGGAGCAGAATATAATAAAAGGGGACTGATGATGTATAAGATGTGATAAAAGCCATTATTTTGCCTCATTAAGATATGCCAATGCAATGAAAATGTAGAATAATATAGCTTTTGATAATTTTTTGCACTGAGTTTCTAAGTAACTTTTTCTTACTGTGCTAGCACATATGATTTCATACTCATTATTTTTAGCATTATTCTTAAATTTATCTTTAGCTTTAAAAATAATTTAGCTTTGGGATTATAATTACAGCATTTCCCTTTCCCTTTATTGCATCAAAACCTTCTATAAAATACTTTACTCACTTTAAAATCTATAGCCTCTGGTTTCAGCACCTGTTGTTTTATATACATAAATACATATACATACATACATACATACATACATACATGTGTGTACATGTATTTCTAAATATAAAAATACAATCTACTCAGGCTTTATTTTTTACTTGCATTCATGTTTTCAAGTTTCAATTTGTTTATTAGATAATCTATCAATGTGTTCTTCCCTGATGAATACTACTTCTCATAATGTCTGCATTACTTAGCTTCCCATAGCTCTTTGGGTAGATTTTATGTCTCCTAGGATTTCTCCAGTATACTTTAGCATCTCGACTATTACATATGTTCAGTTCCTATTTAGCCAGTTATGTTATGGTGAGATTTCAGAGATGTACCTTCCTTACTAGGAGACATAATTTCACAATGCTTCTTCCAAGAGCCAAAAAAAAAATCTAAAAAGATTAATACAGTCTTATGGAACTAGATGTCAAAACCTTCATTTGAGTTGTTGTTCAGGGATGTGGAAGAGATTTTTAAAACATTATAGGTAGTTGGTATTAGCCTTGATTGCCTGCTAGGGTAATAGGTTAAGTCCCAATTGCTGAAGACACCATGCATTTCATTAGCAGGGCCCAGAGGCACTTGGAGAAAACTAGCCCGAATGCCTCCTTGGCTGAGGACTAGTTTTCACGGTATGATGTAATTCCAAGCAAGCTTCCAAAGGATAGAAACACCCACTAGCCCTATCTTGATCTGATGCCTATGAGTATAGATAATGAGCCTGGCATCATAACCCCAATGATAGAGTAATGGCATGCATTCCCAGAGAATTACCAACAGCTGTCTAGGTTCACTTAAGGCCCAATTCAATAAGAAATAAACCATGCCTGGAACTAGAAACCTGGCCTACTATCCAGCTCTAATGAGTCATGAATCTTGCAGTAGAACCTACAAACCTGCAAAATTTCATAATCCTTCACTACATTGCCAATATTTGTTCTCATATCCACAGATTGCACTCCTCATCAAGAAAGCTTTTCTCTTTTGTGTTACAGAGACCTATCCACCCTTTCTTCCTGGTGAATTTGAACTTCCATAGCTTGAGAATGAAAGCTTTAAGGAGCTCCACTGTGACTACTTTCTAGTAGAGGAAAGCAGAGCATCTGCTAGATTATATCTGTCATGAATTTATGAATTTAATGTTTCCTAAAAGGCATCCATCGAGCCAGCTGCCCCTTGTCTTTTTGAAATTCTTCCTCACTCTATGGCATTTGTTGAAACAAATGTCCATGGGGTATAACAAACCCATAGCTTATAACAAAAATGTATTTTTAATTTATAGATGTCTGTTTTCATTTGAATATCCCCTGGAAAGCAATGTAAAAGGAAGGGAAAATGAAAATTTAAAAAAAAATTAAAGTCAATTTTAATTTTATCAAGTCTCTGAAGTCCTAAATAAAAGCAAGTTGAGTAGTTCAAATACTCAATCTAATGATGTATCTTCCAGCATGACGTTGAAGACAATCTTAAGGAAACGCATGTATCACATTTGCTCACTAGCATAGCTGACATATAAGCTACCATTATGTCCAAACTTCATGATTGCAAACCAGGGTGAGGATGATGGTTCACTATGTAAAAGTACTTGCCCAAGCTTTAGAACCTGGGATAGATCGGCCATTCCCACATAAATTCAGACTACCATAGCTGGCAGGTATCATATCAGCATGTCTATAAGAAAATGAAAAGATAAACAGAAGAATTACCTAATAGTTTGCCACTCAGATAACCAGGCATATTTATCTGCTAAACTTAAAAATGACCTGACTGGAAAACAAGGTAAGAAAGCCAGAACTAACTCCTGAAATTATCACCTGACTGCCATATAAGACATGGCACAGCATGCTTGTCCTTGTTCCTCTCTCTCCATTCCTGCCCACCTATCTCTGTCTCTCTGTCTCTGTGTGTGTTTGTGTGTGTATATGTGTGTGTGTGAGAGAGAGAGAGAGAGGGCGCGTTTGTGTGTGTGTGTTTTGGAAAAGGAATGGTCTTAAGTAACTGGGCAGACTGAATATAGTAAGTCAACTAAATTTCAAATTTCATATTTATGAACAAAAGAATTACTTTTCTTCTATGATGTGAAAAACACATTCTGATCTCTAGCTTGTTCACTGAAATAATGAAGGTTATAATGATGTTGGAAAATGACCTATACAATCAATTTTCATGGAATGAAATGTGTAATGTAATAAATGCATAACAACCTGGGTTACTAAGGAGGCATGACACAGCTGTGAGGAATGTCACCTATGGTTTATGAAAACAAAATTCATCTGAACTTGAAGTGAAGATGTTTAGAAGTAGGTCTCAGAAGGTGCATGCTATCACCCAAAGAAAAATGCCAAATTAATAAGCAGATGACATTGAATTATTGATATTTTCATAGGTAAGGCATTTGGTGATTGCATAGATATACCACACTTGTAGTTCAGACATATCATATTTATCATTAGAAATAAAAGAAATAAATATAAATTATAGAGGCAATTTCCAAACCTTTAATATATATATATATATATATATTTATATATGTATATATATAATTAAGTGATCATTTCAGTCTACCTGTTTAGAAACAGAAAGCACAGCCATAACAGCAAATTAATGGGTCTGGAAAGTGAGAAATAAAGTTGAAATTGTAACAGATAGAGGAAATGCAAAATATGCTTTCATCATATAAGGTATTAGACCTTTCAAAATTTAAATTGCATATAAATATCACCTATTCTAAAGAGAGAAAATGTGAAGGAAACAAATTAATTTGTGGATTGATTATACACAACTGATTTTTTTAACTAAACACATAAAAATTTCAGAGTGTGAAAATTCTTCTTTAAGTTTTCTAATCATAATTATGGTGTGTTTGTACACAAAATCACTGTATGCCTTACCAAAAGGCCTTTGGTCCAGGGAGGGCACGTTTTTCCAAAGTAGGGGAATGCCAAGGCACTGAGGTGTAGAGAGTGATTGGGAGGGACTTTGCACCTTTATGAAGACAAGGGGGGATGGGAGCAGGGTGGGCAAAGGTGATAACATTTTAAATGTAAATACAGCGAATATCTAATAAAAAATTTAAAATTGTTAATCACTAGATTAAAAACAGGATCCATCTTCACTGAATCCAAGCTGAGGCCTCACTAAGCCATCTCAGAGATGGAGTTTAAGCACAGCACTTGTGGTATTCTCCCCCCCTCCACTAGGCAAGGAATGATAATTACTTTTTAATGGAATCTTTATTTTTTATGGGATATTGTTTTACTTACATTTCAAATGTTGTCCCTTTTCCTGGATTCCCCTCTACCACTGCATTTCTTCACTATATGCTTATCCCCAATTATTCTGAGTTCTATAAATCCTGAATGCAGTTGGTTGAATGAGAAATCTATCCTATAAATTCAAGCATTTGAACACTTGCCAACTGCCCAGAGATGCTGGTAGTGCTTTGAGAAATTCACATGTGGCCTAGGGAGAAGGAGTAGTCACTGTTGGTAAGTTTTGAGTATTCATATCCCTTCACTCTTTTCAGTGCTTGTTAAAGATGTGATCACTTTGCCTTCTGCTCCTGCCTCGATGCCTGTCTCCTGCTTTCATGACTGCTTCTTACTATACAAGACGTTTATCTTTGTGGAACCCTAGGTGGAACTAAAAGTTGCCTTTGGCCATGACTATTTATCACAGCAATAGAAAAGTAACTTATGTACTGACTTACCCAAGAGGTATATAAAGCAACTTTACTGTGTAGTTATCAATACACACAGAGAGACAAAATAGGTCTTGAACTAGTCTGAACCTCTTCTCTCTTTTTATTCTCTCTTATTTTATTAGATGTTCTATATTTACATTGGAGATGTTATCATTTACCCTTCCCTGTTCCCATCCCCCTCTCCCTCCAGGAGGCAAGATCTAGTATTGGCTATTTTTGCCCAATTATCCCTTTCTAGATTGTATACCACAGTGTCACTTGGTTCACTAGGCAAAGTAATTTCTGAATGACAGATTAAAAATGGCTAGGCTATCATAGTCAGTTGTCTGTAAACCAAGATGTTTGACTTACTACGAAAGACGGGCCAATGATATAGCTTTAAAGGCTGTTTCGCCCAACCTCATCCTATGCTGTGTAGTGCTCATTATATTTACTGAGCATCACAAGTGAAGGAAATTAGATTAGTTTAAAGTTAATAGGGATCAATTCTGACAGAATTCCATTTAATCAATTGGGCCTATGTAATTCCTAATTCAAGAGTATCATAACAAATACAATTGTTTGGCTAAAAAAAAAAATCTTTAAATGATTATGAAGTTGTGGTTCACAAAGTCAGTGAAAGGTTTGTTTGAAGTTAATGTGATAGGATACAAACAAAACTTATTAATAATATGATCTGAGTTAATGAAGGTATTTCAATAAGTACACTTTGAATTAAATCAGTATTTGATGTCACCTGTCTATTGATCATTTATTTATATAAGTAGATATCTAAAAATTAAATTGATATTTATATGTTGATATAGACACATTTATTATATATTTAACATTACTATCTGTCATGTTAAAATGTAATGTATATATAGATATAAGTACATAAGAATTTTAGGTCCCTTTTACTGTTCTTAAAATCCCTTCAATATCTGGCTTGGAGTCTCACATTTCAATAACCTATGTATTTGTTTGGTCATTTTTATCTGCTATTTACAACTCTTCAAACTACATTAATACATTTCTAATTTTATGTTTTCTTAAGGTATATTGTGGTACTATGGGCCTTGTGGTTTCTTAATGAATCATGTTATTCAGAATGATACTTTTTCATAAGTAAAATAAAATAAATTCCCTACAAAATTGTAAATTCTAGCTGCTTCCAGAATATTTATGAGAAAATGTGTTTGGGTTTTCATTTGTGTTGTCTTATTTTGCTTGTAAGTTGGCACATCAACCACATTTGCATTTTGTGAGTTGTCAGTATGGAAGTTGTTTCTAGAAAACCAGTGCAATTGCATTGTTTTAATTGCACACTAGTAACATAAATTGGAATTCTATTTCATAAAATCAACTTTATTTTATTAATACACCAAATCTGATGTTACCACATAATAAATAACAGTGAAATTATATTATTTTTTCAAAAATTCAAAGTAAAATATCATAATATGCATTAAAATGTATCCCTTCATTACTTACTATATGAAGCTGGCTTTTAAAAGTGTGAATGTTCTCAACTGTCAATCAAAAATAACTACTTTTATTCCTGGTGATTTTCTAATAATTTTAGCTATTATCTTCATTGTGTGAATGCAAAATTAAAGCCATCAATCTTGAAATTGTCCTGTCAATATAATTCAGCTCAATAATTAGTAGTCTATTAATAATTTGTTGTAGGTTCATAGAAATCAGCTTCTCAACTATTTGAAAAGCCTTTGTTTAATCAGCAAGGACCAGTTAGGCTTTATTTAAAGTACTACTTTTCATTAAAATGATATGAAAAGGTCATATTTTCTGAAACACATGATATGTTTACTCACCTGTATTTTTCGGCTTATTGTGTTTTCCATTAAGCATATTATTACTATTTTACTTAATTATAGATGTAGCAGTAAATCAATAAAAATTAAAATTCATAAACACTTGATATTTAGGGTAAAATAAATATAGACTTTGGAAAATTTTACTGAATCTAATATCATTAGAAAATTTCTTTTCATTTTGTTTTGATTAAAGATTCTGAAATGTAAACACACTTGCCTAAATCATGTTTAAATGATCTACCTCGGTAAATCAAGATCTTCTACTAGTAAAGCACCAGTTATTAGACTGTTAAATTAAGCTTCATATTAAAATTTAAATATTTTTGTAGCATATCTTATCATAGTCAATATATATATATATATATATAGATAACTTCTTTACTCACTTGAATATCACAAAAATCCAAAAAATTAAATTAGAAAATGAATTTAAAAAATATCCTTAGGTTTATTAAACATGAAAAACATTTAGCATCACTAATTGAACTTAATGGGTTATTACTAGACTTGGGAGAAGAAACAGTTGTGAAGTTAGAAAAAGAGTGGAAGAAAAAAATAGATATTAAGAACATTCTTTACTAAATACATAATGAAAAATTTTAAAGATAAAAAAATTGAAACTTGTATTCTATGACTATTTTTTTATTTTATATTATTCCAATCTATTTCTGTTCGTGTAAAAATGTACTTTATCAGGTGATATATAAAATTGTTTTATATAATATATATTAATTAACATACAATGAAATATAACTGAAAAAATATTGTATTCAAAATTTTAACCAACTATTTGTAAATCTGAAAGGTCAAAGAGGACTATTGAGGCATTATTAATACAGAAATTGCTGAAAGAAACTGCCATTCAACACAGGATAATAAAAAAGTATTAATATTTTTAGTGGCATACAATATGAAGAACAGTCACTTCTCGTGCTCTATACAGACTCTTAAGTAGAGGAGGCTGTGATCAGCATGTATGTGTGAGAGGGATGGCAGATCTAGGTCAGGTGCAGCCAACATGCATGCCAGACAGATCGCATCGGCTATAATTAACTGTTCCTAGCAGAATGGATAACCATGACTGTGTTGGGAGGACACTGAGAGGAACAGAAAACAAATGCAAAGAGTATGCCATTTCTTTAATGTTCTATTGTTCTTCAGAACCCCCAGCTGCTTTCCCTAAGAAGAAGCGAAAGAAAGAAAGAAAGAAAGGAAGGAAGGAAGGAAGGAAGGAAGGAAGGAAGGAAGGAAGGAAGGAAGGAAAAAAGAAAAAAGAAAAGAAAATATATGAAAGTGTAGGAAGTTATGAGTGTTCTTTTGTGACTGGGTTACCTCACTCAGGATGATAGCTTCAAGTTCCATCCATTTGCCTAGGAATTTCATGAAGTCATTGTTTTCGATAGCTGAGTAATTACTCCATTGTGTATATTTACCACATTTTCTGTATCCATTCCTCTGTTGAAGTACATCTTGGTTCTTTCCAGCTTCTGGCTATTGAAGATAGCATTTTCTGACATCAATAGGAACAGAGGCCTTTAGTCCAGCAATGGCTTGTTTTTCCAGTGTAGGGGAATTCCAAGGTTCTGAGATGGGAGAGGGTAGTTGGGAGAGGGAGCACATTCATGTAAGCAATGTGAGGGGGAGAAGGAAAAGGGACTGTGAGAAAGGAATGAGATCTGAAATGCAAAGAATTTCCAATAAAAATGTTTTGGAGAAAAAAAAGAAAATATGAGAATGGGAAGAAATCAACTTGAGATTCAAACTGCTCTAGAAATTTCAAGTGGGAGTTTGAAATGTAAATAGTCATACTATTTTTACTCATATTAGCAAAAATGCAAAGATGTATACAAATCTCCAACCAAGGGAAGGATATAACTGTAATCTTGTACAATGTCTTCAGCTGACTCTAACCAACAAAAGGTTTCTATCTTCCCTCAGTCACCTAAACAATTCAGAGAGAATTCTATCAGAGAACTGGTAAGGCATATAACCACACATGGAAAAATCAGAAGTTACAGAAATGGTGTAAACGCACACTTCTTATGGATGTTCGTAAAATATTGGCTCAAACAAAAAAAAAAATAATATGGAATTCTGGAAAGGAGTTTCAAAAAACAAATATCAATGATGATTTATATTAAGGCATGTGAAATGGTTCAAGTTAAAGAAATACAGTTGGGCTGCTAGTGAAAGAAACCAAAGCCATCAGATTCTCAACAAAGACAATTGTGAGCATCTATTCCAAAGGAATGAAACTTTATATCAAAAATATCTCATAACCAAACTTGTAGCAACTTTAAAAAATATTACAAACTGGAGTCAGCCCAGAAATACTTCAAAAGTTGGATACATAAATAAACTCATTTTATAACCTTATTATGAATGAAAATTCAATTTATTATTATTATTATGACCATTAGATGAATCTTAAACTCTTATGCAGTGAAGAAAACAATTGGAAATAGCTACATGTCCTATATTTCCTGTAACAGTAATTTTATATATAATTATATAGAAGAAAAATAATTAGAGTATATCAGTAGTTTAAGACCACTGATATATCAGATGTTGGTTGATAGGAAAAAGATGAAGAAAGTTGGAGAATATGGTCTATGGAGGGGAGACAAGGCACAGGGACAAGGGGGATGCCTCTGGTGCTCCAATGTTGGGAATCCCTTCCCCCTGAGGGACAAGCCACACAACAGTATAGTATAGAATAGAGTTTATTCAGAGCATGAGGAAGGGTATTAAGAGGGTAGTAGAGGCAGAGAGAGAAGAGAGAGAGGAGGAGTAGAGAAGTAGAGGTGGGCATGAGCATGCGGAGAGAGAGGGGAAAGGGAAGAGAAAGAGGAGGGACAAAGGAGGGAGAGAGTGAAAGGCCAAGAGAGAGAGGAAGGGGCAAGCACCCGCCTTTATAGTGTCAGGTAACTGGGGCAGAGCATACCTGGCTATTGCCAGGTAACTGTGTGGTGAGAATTCCAACACTGGTAATAGGATATGATTATAAAGTAGTAACAAAGTGTAACAGTGCTTTCCAGTCTCTTCAGTATCTCTGTTTTCATTGGGCTAATAAAACTAAAACAGTAAATCATGTAAAACATATATACATATACACATATACATATATACACTTATAAACATATACATGTATACATATACATATACATCATGTACATATACATCCTATACATATACACATATATAAACTTTATATCTGGAGAAACTTGAGTATGATTGGTGATTGTAAGAATTCTAACATCTTGTTAAGATATAGGAGAAACTGTAGTAAGAGAGAAAGTAATCACAAAGTCAAATGTACATGTTGTGTGTCTGCTATCAAATGGTGTTGAATCAATTGTGAATGTTAGTCAAGACACTTTACAGGGACAAGGCATGAACTAGTAAACAGTGATAAATTAGGAATAAAAAATAATAGGAAGATAGGAAGAAAACTTCATCTACAAAGAAGTTCACAGACTCTTTCATGATCTAGTGACTAAAGCTATCTTTACTGTGAAAGAGTCAAGTGTATACTGTGAGTTCTGAATTACTTTCTGACAAGTTAATCCATTGATACTTAAATCCTTGTCCTTTTTTCTTGGTATGGTTCACTTTATTATTATTATTATTATTATTATTATTATTATTATTATCATTATTATTATTAGTATTTATTCTCAAGCTGACCTATAACTCTTTGCTCCCCTCCTCTGCCTTCAACTAATCTAGGTCACCTTGGATTGTGTCAAGATGACAATGATATCATAATATTTATTTAATTTATATTAGAATTATAATAATAAAGCATCTCTTCCTCATGAAGACAAGGGAAAACTGGAGATTACCGAGATCACTTACAGACATGAAAATCTGACATTACTAACTGTCTTAGCGCTGCTGAAACATGGTGCCATTTTCCAGTGAGGACAGTGACTGAAGCCCAAAAGACAATCCCTATGAGAATGCAGGATGCTAAGGGCCGAAGTGCTGCTCTGTGTTAATGAAAGAGCCAGGACTGCATGAACACATAAATGTAAAGCAGCCATGTGTTGTGTCCAGGTTATTTCTGGTAAGTGCATTTCAGGTCAGCCCACTGTTCTAAGGGAACATGAGGTGTCTGCTTGTCAGAGCGCTTTCTGTCTACTTTAGAAAAGCTTGAGAGGGTGAGACTCAAAGAACCTACTGCTGTTTTCTTGTTTATATTTTTCAGTTTTTATGATACTTTACATCTCTAAGGGCTACCCTATATTGATATTGTGATTGGGTTAATAAAATGCAATCTATATGGAAAACAGTTCCCCATCTGTCAATGATTTGGTTTCTAAAGATAATGAGATAATGACATATATGAAATACCCGGTAAATCATTCAGCACTTTGTAATATCTTTGTTTGTTTGTTTGTTTGTTGTTTGTTCGGCAGGGCATAAAAGGTAGGGGAAGAGCTGGGGAGGAAATAGAACATCAAGAGAATGCTTCTAAGAATACATTTTGTAGTGGCCTCCTCAGATATTTCCTTGTTCTCAGCTTCCAAATTTTTATAATCTCAGCTCAATGGATTGAACTCTTTGAAACTGATTGCAATATCATTCCTTCTTCCTTTGAAGTTGCTGTCAGGTATGTTTCTAAGTCTTGGGAAGCAAGGTGTATAAGTCAACTTATACACCCCAGAATGTCATTTTTCTTTCAAAACCTTGATAAAATATGAGATGCATTAAGGTAATATTTTAAATATTTTTCTTTTTCTTCTTTTATTTTTTTAATTGATCACTCCATTTGTTTACATCTCAAATGATACCCCCCTTCCCAGTTACCTCTCCACACCCCCTTCCTATCTGTCCTTTTCCCTTCTACTTTCCCTTTTTGAGGGTGCTCCCCCACTTTCTCACCCAACTCCTGTCCTACAGCTCTAGTATCCCCCTATTCAGGAGCATCAAACCTTCACAAGACCAAAGGATCCCCCACCATTGATAGCAGACAGGGCTCTCCTCTGCTACATATGCAACTGGAGCCATGGATCCCACCCTGTAGACACTTTGGTTGGTGTTCTATTTCCTGGAAGCTCTGTGTGGTCCTGCCAGGAGACATTTTCCCTATGGGGTTGCAATCTCCCTCAGCTTCTCCAGTTCTTAGCCAAGCACAACCACCAGGGTTCATGAGCTTAGTCTGATGGTTGGCTGCAAACATCCCCATCAGTATTGTTCAGGCTCTGGCAGAGCTTCTGAGAAGACAGCTATAACAGGCTCCTGTCAACAAGTGCCTCTTTGTAACAGCAATAGAGTAGAGGTCTGATGTCTGCAATCAGGTTGTATCTCCAAGTGGGACAGTCCCCTATGGCCCTACCTTCAGTCTGTTCCATTTTTGCCCTGTCTTTCCTTTGAAGGACAGAAACACTTCCGGGTTAATAACTTTGAAATGGGTGTGTGGCTCTTTGAGATAGAACCAATACTTTGGTCTGGAGATGGAATTCATCTAGACAGGTAACCAGGATGTACAGAATTTGAATTTGAACCATACTCTGACTGACATAAATTCTCTGAATTTGTAGGCAGTGGGGCCAAGATTTCAAAATCATTCTTCCAGTTCCTAAAATATTAGACATAATACTAACTTAAGACCCAGTTATTCCACTTCTGAACATGTACCCAAGAGATGCTCCAACATATAACAAGAACACATGTTCCACTATGTTGATAGCTAGTGTGGGGCAGTAGGAGTGGGTGGGAGGTTGGTGGAGCACTCTTATAGAAGCACAAGGGGGGGGGGAGTATGGGATAGGGTGGTCTCTGGAGGGAAAACAAGAAAAGGTGATAACATTTGAAATGTAAATAAATAAAATACCTAATAAAATATATCAGAAAAAAACAAACAAACAAAAACCCAAAAATCATTCTTCCTGGGTATATTTTGCTTTTGGGCAAGACAGAAACATATTAGACTAATTTCTCAAATAAATGCATACTAGTAAAACTATTAAAAACAACTCATGCTGACTGAAATGGATAATCAACTGTCAGTTCAACTGGATCTTAAATCCACTGGGATAGAAATAGGTGAACAATGCTCTGCAGCTTTATTTATCAGAGATTTTGAAATAAGAAAACCTATGTTAAATGTGAGTAACTATTTGTGGAGGCAGTTAAGATTAAGAGAAGTATAAAGAATGTGGGGAGTTTTGCTTTTTACCTGCTTATTTTCACTCTTGCTGCAAAGTTTCATCCTATTGCTGCTGTTGAACATTGTTGGTGACACTGGAACACCTACTTTGAACTCACAAGGTAGGCTGAAGAGACCAGGAGCTTGTCTGTCATCCTCTAAGCATAGTGAGACTGGTTATTGATCCAGTTCTCTGGAGGAATTGCAGGCTTCCTATGTGAGGCAGCCATTGTTGAACCACCCAAAATATGCTGTGTGAGTCAATCTCATAGTTCCTCTTAGGTTGTATTAATATCAATTTTATCATTGTGTTCCTTTAGAGAATCCCGGTATATATACTATTTAATATCTGGGTGTCACATGAAAATTCAAAAGAAAAACTATAGTATGAAGTAAATATATATGATAGGTGTAATATAGTACATATACTGCAGTAGTACCACATCAAATGATATCTTATCCCCTCAAATTAAATGCAATATGCATACAAATTTATAAATATGGACACCAGCTCATGGATATTTACATCTATGGGTAAAGAATATTCCACATATTCATCTGTCCCAAAAGCATAGAATTTAAACAATAGGATGATATTTAAACTGAATATAAATGCAGCAAGAGAGAGTTCACTGACTGCGAATTCAGTGATCTGCTATTTCAGTTCCTATAACATCAGTGCATGATGATGCTATTTAGAGAGACCTACAAACTGTAATGGCTGTGATTAGCGCTCCATTTGCATAATTCATAAGGACAAGTTGCAAACATTTCTGGTGCATGAAGCAACTCTACTTTTTATTTGCATTTCTTTCAATGACTGTCTTGAAAGGGGTTTTAATTTTGTTTGTCTGAGGCTGGAAAAGAATCAAATTTTGTATTTACAAATCATTAACCATATGCAATACCTATTGAAGTGATGCATTCTTTTAAATGCACTATAGACTAAGAAGACCAATGAGCCACTTATAATTATTACTCATTTTAAAGTGTGTAGAATGCATCAAAAAGGCAACTATTTGGAAATTCAAAAAGGCCAATTTTGATATGCACAAGTTAACTTTAAGTGTTTAAATGTGTTTTTATTTCTTTTATTTTTCAGGGAAACTATTCATGAGTCAGAAGTAATAAAGCTACCTGCCAGATGATCTATCAGACTAAGTATTTCTCTTGTAATATTTATATAACTATGACATTGAGTGTGTTAAAAGATCACGGTTTATAAATTCAAAAAAACTATAGGACTGATTTACATCAATATTCAAATATTAATTGGCTTTTACAAATGCACTCTGGAGAACATTCTCCTCTTATGCTTCTTTTTTATTTTATTTCATTTGTTAACATTCTGGGATATGAATGACAGTTTCAGCTACATGCACATATGTGTACCATATGCATGCATGTAAGTGTACCATATGCATGCATCTATGTGTACCATATGCATGCATGTATGTATACCATATGCATGACTATTTTATAGCTGAAACTGAAGTTACAAATAGCCTGATATTCAAAGTCATTTTTTTTCTGTGTAATTTTTATTCTAATTTGGCTTATATAGTTTTCTCATTTTCTATATTTTGGAAGTTACAATTTAGCCACAATACTTTTCCTGTCAATTTACCTTCTCCAAATGTTCCTATATTTCACTATTCATTTCCTTCTTTTTATTTCACTACTTACTATTTGCACTCCTTTGTGTGTGTGTGTGTGTGTGTTTGTGTGCATTCAGCATGTGAGTAATTAACACTAAATTGAGTTCTCTGCAGAATAAGCAAATACTCTGAACTTCTGAACTATCTCTCCAGCCTCCCAAACCAAACAATACTTTTGTACATAAAATAAAGCAATTTTTGTGTTTATGTTTGCTGAATGTAGGCCTGTTGCCATGGGTTGGATTTATTATTCCACAACTCAGTGTTGTCCTGGATCCCTGCATATATTTTTAAAGTGTGGTTCTAAGTAGTTTTAAGGTATTCAGAATCTCCAAGTGTGCTATTTTCAAAGACAGGAATAAAAAAATAGAATAAAATAATTAAAATTTTAATGAAAAGATGATAATTCAGAGGTGAATTTTGAGGTACAGTGATATACCCAAATTGGGATCCAGCTCAAAGGAGTCTCTAAGGCCTGACAGAATTATGGATGCTATGATATGCTTATAGATAGGAGCCTAGCATAGCTGTTCTCTGAGAGGCCCAACAAGTAGCTGGAAAAGTCAGATGCAGATACTTACACCCAACCAATTGCCAGAAGCTGGGAACCCCTGTAGGTGAATTATATAAAAGCTGGAAGAAGTTGAGGAGGAGGGCAACCCTATTTAGGAAGACCAGCACACCCCTGAGATCTCTTAGACAGAGAGCCATCAACCAGGCAGCATGCACTAGCTGATATGAGACCGCTGACACATATGCAGCAGAGGACTACCAGGTCTGAACTCAGAGAAGATTACCACACACTAAAGAGACTTGAGGCCCCAGGGAGTGGGGATGTCTGGTAGGGTTGGGCTAGGGAGTCAGGGAGAGGAGGTATAGGAGGCAGAAGAGTTAGAGGGCAGACCAGAAGGGGGATAATGGCTGGAGTATAAAAAAATAAAAAGATTAATTTAGAGAAAAGAATTTCAAAATAAACTAGTTACATGCTACATTTTTCTGGAGTTATATTTTTCTACTTTTCATACCTTTAAAAATACCCTTGCTAATTTTATCCATAGAATGAAGACTAAATAACATATCTACATTAGAACATCTTTAAAATGTTCCATATTTTTTAATATAAGAAATGTAATTTCACGGCTATCTTGTACATTAAGATGCAGCAAATTTTCAGTACTTACAGTTTAAAAGTTTTTTTTATTTTTGTATTTTAACATTACAAAGATTATGGAGATAAAATTAAAGGCACGTATTGATTTGCCATGACAAATCAAATATAAAATATGTGGGCATTCCTGTGAGTTAAAATTAGGCAATATTTCTGAAAATATGCTTTAAGTAGGATTGTTCAATTTATATATATATATATATAATAGTGCATTTGTCTTAACTAACTCAATAATTTATATGAAATTATGTGCATGTGAATGTGTTTGAAATTAATTTATGATGTTACCACCTTCAAGTTTTATTTAGAGAGGATTTTCACCAAATTTCATTTTTTCTTTGCCAAGGGCACCTTCCTGGAATGACAAGTACTGAAGAGGGACACAGAGTTGGACCAACGCCAAAGACTGGTCTATGATCTATGGGCTCATAACTCCTTACTGTTCTGTGGGTTACACGCTGGTGACCTCTGGAACTTAGCTCTTTCTTACTGTTCTGTGCTAATGCATACTGGTTTCTTTTCTCTGTAAACACCTCTTACTAGTTTTGTTTTTTTTTTTTTTTTTTTTTTTTTTTTTTTTGTGTGTGTGTGTGTTAGTTAATACATTTTTTTTCTCTATTGCTTAAGGCAATGTGAAATGTGACAATATGAAAGTCTTAGGTTGAACTCCTTAAGAGAAGAAAATAAACAAAATCTTTTACATAGACACACAGACAATCTGATCTGGCCTGACCACCTGTCTCATCAGATCCACAAGTGTTCGTATGTCATACATACTTACATACTTCCACAAATACCTTCAGATGTATGTATATTCATACATATAGAAAGAGAGAAATATGACAGGAGACAACATCTTTGTAATTCAGAGTTTACCCCATGTAGCTTTGCAAAGATGCGGCCCATTTCCAGAAAACAGACATATTTGTCTTTAGCTTTTCCTAAGTGGTTCCTGACACTACCTAAGGTAGTCAAACTTATTTCACAATATGTATGGATTCCACATAAATATATTTGAATTTAATAATAAGTAACATTGCTTTTACTTTGTTAATAGTCAGTATAATTTATAAAAACATGAATTTCAGCATAAAGCATGTCTTATGTAATGTTTCATTATTGGTATTTATTACCATTCTGATTATATATTTCTCCACCTTTTATATATAAGTGAGTTTTATATATAGTTGAAAATAAAAACTTTACATGAAAGATTTGAAATACATTCAATCAAATTTTTTACAGTAATTTTAGTAATCTTCTATGTGTCAGAAAACTCTTAGCACCTTTTGCAAGATCAAAAACAGATGTCCTATGTGTGCAATGTTTAATAGACAATCAGTACCATATAGCAAGAGTTAATATAAAAGTTAATATTTATGACTTATCTATCATTTGTAATATTATTGTGAGGTTTTCCATAAAATGGTATATTTTAAAAACTAAGTTCATCCTAAAATTCCACTATACTTTTAGAATTTCAGTGACTAACATTTAATACTATTTTAATAACTTACAAGTATCTATCATTATAGAATATTGTATCAATGTAACAAATATATGAAAAGAGGATTGCATTAATATAGGAAATTCTATAAATATTATACTAATGAAACATATGTTGTAGGAAAAAAAGTAAATATGGAGAGGACGCAGAGCGGAGCCTGGCCTATCTGCCACCCAGAACGGCGGCTCATAGAGGCTGAGCAACTGGTGGGTGGGAGACTTGGGCTGCCGGGTAGCAGAGAGATCTCTGCATATTGCACACGGAAAGTGCACCCCCTGCCTTGCCCTGCCCTGCCTTGCCCGATCCAGCTACTGGGAACAGAAAATTAGAACTTCTGTTTCCACCCAGAGGTGACTTCAGGACGCAGAGCAGAGCCCAGCCCATCTGCTACCCTGAACAGCAGTTCGTAAAGGCTGAACAACTGGTGAGTGGGAGACCTAGGCTGCAGGGGAGCAGAGAGATCTCTGCGGAGTGCACACGGAAAGTGCACCCCCTGCCTTGCCCTGCCCTGCCGTGGCTGATCCAGCGACAAGAAACAGAACTTTGGAACTTCTGTTCCCACCCGACGATTCTGAGGCATAGAACAGAGCTCGGCCTATCTGACATCTGTACCAGTGGAGATCCAGAGACACAGACAAAGATACAAGGGAAAAGCAAGAACATATCACTGACAACAAAATGGCAAGAGGAAAGCAAAAGAGTATATCCCAAGGAAACCAAGACAATCTAGCAACACCAGAACCCAGCTCTCTCATAACAGCAAACATCGGAATTCCAAACACTCCAGAAAAAGAAGACACAGACCTGAAATCATGCCTCAAGAAGCTGACAGAGTTACTTAAACAAGAAAGGGAGGAAAAGCAAAAAGATTCAGAAGCTTTTAAAGAAGAAACAAGAAAAACACTCAAAGAACTCAAAGAACTAGAGGAAAACAGAACCAAAGAAATAAAGGAATGGAAGAGGGAATTAAAACAGAAATTAACACAATAAAGAAAATGCTAAAAGAGATAACCCTAGAGTCAGAACACCAAAAAAAGAAATCAGGAGTCACAGAAGTAAGCATTTCCAATAGATTAGAAGAGATTGAAGAGAGAATCTCGGGGGCAGAAGACAACATTGCAAACATAGACAAAACAGCCAGAGCAGAAGCAAAAAACAAAAAGCTCCTAACCCAAAATGTCCAGGAAATCCAAGACACAATGAGAAGACTGAACCTAAGGATAATAGGAATAGAAGAGTATAAACTAAGAGGCACAGTAAATATCCTCAACAAAATCGTAGAAGAAAACTTCCTAACCTCAAGAATGAGATGACCACGAGCATATAGGAAGCCTTCAGAACTTCAAATAGGTTGGACCAGAAAAGAAATACCTCCCGACACATAATAGTAAAAAATCCAAGTGCCCAAAGCAAAGAAAGAATAATAAAAGCAGTAAGGGAATGAGGTCAGGTAACATATAAAGGCAGGCCAATCAGAATCACACCCGATTTCTCAACAGAGACTATGAAAGCTAGAAGAGCCTGGACAGATATCATGTACTCCTTAAGAGAGCACAAGTGCCAGCCCAAGTAGCTCTACCCAGCAAAACTATCAATCACCATCGATGGAGAGACGAAGTTATTTAAAGACAAATCAAAATTCACACAATATCTGACCACAAACCCAGCACTTGAACGAATTATAGGTGGAAAACCCAATACAATGAGGGAAAATACAGCCTAGTGAAAACAAGAAAACTCCTAAAAAAGAAAACTAAAAGAAGAAAAAACACAAACACAACTCAACCCAAAGAGCAATAATGGCAGGAAAAAGAAACAACTATTCCTTGATATCTATTAACATAAATGGTTTCAACTCCCCAATAAAGAGACACAGACTATCAGACTGGATACATAAACAAAATCCAGCCTTTTGCTACATACAGGAAACTCATCTCAGAGACAAAGACAGACACTATCTCAGAGTAAAAGGGTGGGAAAAAAACTTCCAAGCAAACAGCTCCAAGAAGCAAGCTGGAGTGGCTATTCTAATATCGAATTAAGTAAATTTCCAACCAAAAGTTATTAAAAAAGATAAGGAAGGACACTTTTTACTCATTATCGGAGAAATCTGCCAGGAGGAACTCTCAATCCTTAACATATATGCTCCAAATAAAAAAGCACCCACATTCATAAAAGAAACCCTACTAAAGCTCAAAAAATACATCTTACCCCACACAATAATAGTGGGACACTTTAATACCTCACTCTCACATATGGACAAATCATGGAAACAGAAACTGAACAAGGACACTGCAAAACTAGCAGAGACTTTGAACCAACTAGAATTAAGAGATATTCACAGAACATATTATCCTAAAGTAAAAGAATACACCTTCTTCTCACCACCCCATAGCACCTTCTCGAAAATTGACCACTTAATTGGAAACAGAACGAGCCACCATTGATATAAGGAGATTGAAATACTCCCATGAAACCTAACAGATCACCACGGTCTATGACTGGTCTTTAACAACAACAAAGAAAACTAAAAACCCACATATACATGGAAAGTAAACAACGCTCTGTTAAACGATAGCAGGGTCAAAGAAGAAATAAAAAATAAATTAAGGATTTTCTATTATTCAACGAAAACGAAAACACAACATACCCAAACCTATGGGATGCAATGAAAGAAGTACTGAGAGGAAAACTCATAGCCATAAGTGCTTCCAAAAAGAAACTAGAGAGAGCCTACATCAGCAACCTGACAGCACAGCAAAAAGCCCTAGAACAAAAGGAAGCAAATATACCCCAAAAGAGTAGACAGCAAAAAATAATCAAAATTAGGGCAGAAATAGTCGAAATAGAAACAAAAAGAACCATTAAAAAAAATAAACAAAAACAAAAGTTGGTTCTTTGAGAAAATCAACAAGATTGATAAACCCCTAGCCAGACTAAATAGAGGGCAAAGAGAGACTATCCAAATTAACAAAATCTGAAAGGAAAGTAGCAACATATCAACTGAAACTGAGGAAATTCAAGAAATCATCAGATCCTACTACAAAAACTTATACTCCACAAAATTGGAAAATCTGGAAGAAATGGACGAATTCCTAGACAGATACAAGATCCCAAAGTTAAACCAGGACCAAGTAAACCATCTAAATAACCATATAACACCTAAAGAAATAGAAGAAGTCATCAAAAGCCTCCCAACCAAAAAAAGCCCAGGTCCAGACAGGTTCAGTGCAGAATTTTATCATACATTTATTGGGGATATAACACAAATACTCTCCAAACTATTCCAATAGATAGAATCAGATGGATTATTACCCAACTCATTTTTTGAGGCTACAATAACCCTCATACCTAAACCACACAAAGACCCTACAAGGAAAGAGAACTTCAGACCAATCTCACTTATGAACATTGATGCAAAAATACTCAACAAAATCCTTGCTAACCGAATCCAAGAACACATCAAAACGATCATTCATCATGACAAAGTAGGCTTCATACCTGGGATGCAGGGATGCTTTAACATAAGGAAGTCCATCAACGTAATCCACCATATAAACAAACTCAAAGATCAAAATCACATGGCCATCTCACTAGATGCTGAGAAAGCATTTGACAAAATCCAACACCCCTTCATGTTAAAAGTCCTGGAAAGAAATGGAATCCAAGGACCATAATTAAACATAATAAAAGCAATATACAGTAAACCAACAGCCAACATCAAACTTAATGGCGGGAAACTTGAAACAATCCCACTAAAATCAAGGACTCAACAAGGCTGCCCACTCTCCCCCTACCTATTAAACACAGTACTGGAATTCCTGGCTGGAGCAAATAGACTGCAAAAGGAGATCAAGGGGATACAATTCGGAAAGGAAGAGATAAAAACATCACTCTTTGCCAATGACATGATAGTGTACTTGAGTGACCCCAAAAATTCCACCAGAGAACTCCTACAGCTGATAAACAAGTTCAGCAAAGTGGCTGGATACAAAATTAACTCAAACAAATCAGTAGCCTTTCTATACTCAAAGGACAAACATGTAGAGAAAGAACTTAGGGAAAATTTACCCTTCACAATCGTCACAAAAACTATGAAATAAGTTGCTGTGACTCTAACTAAGCAAGTAAAGGACCTGTAAGACAAGAACTTCAAACCTCTTAATAAAGAAATTGAGGAGGATCTCAGAAAATGGAAAGATCTCCCATGCTCATGGATTGGAAAAATCAACATCTTAAAAATGGCCATCCTACCAAAAGCAATCTACAGATTTAATGCAATCCCCATCAAAATTCCAACCCAGTTCTTCATGGAATTGGAAAGATCAATGTGCAATTTCATATGGAATAACAAAAGACCTAGAATAGCGAAATCCATGCTCAACAACAAAAGAACATCTGCGGGAATCACTATCCCTGAGCTCAAGCTATATTACAAGGTAATTGTACTGAAAACTGCATGGTACTGGTACAGAAATAGGCATGTGGATCAATGGAATAGAATAGAAGATCCTGAAATGACCCCTCATGTATATGGTCACCTGATTTCTGACAAAGTAGCAGTAAACATTCAATGGAAAAAGGACAGCCTATTCAACAAATGGTGCTGCTCCAACTGGCACTCAGCATGCAAAAGAATGAAAATAGACCCTTTCTTATCTCCTTGTACAAAGCTCAAGTGCAAGTGGATCATAGTTCTCCACATTAAACCAGATACACTGAAACTATTAGATGAGATAGTAGGGAAAACCTTAGAACACATAGGCACAGGAAAAAATTTCCTGAACAAAACACCAATGGCTCAAGCTCTAATGTCAAAAATTAACAAATGGGACTTAATGAGATTGCAAATTTCTGAAATGCTAAGGACATAGTCAAGAAAACAAAATGGCAACCAACAGAATGGGAAAAGATCTTTACCAACACAACATCAGGTAGAGGCCTAATATCCAAGGTATACAAAGAACTCAAAAAGCTAGACACCAGAGAATCAAATAACCCTATTAAAAAATGGGGTCAGAGCTAAACAAAACTTTTTCAGTTGAGGAACACCTAATGGCTGAGAAACATCTGAGGAAGTGCTCCAAGTCCTTAGCCATCAGGGAAATGCAAATCAAAACAACCCTGAGATTCCACCTCACACCAGTCAGATTGGCCAAGATCCAAAACTCAGATGACAGCAGATGCTGGCCAGGCTGCATAGAAGGAGGAATACTTCTCCACTGTTGGTGGGGTTGCAAGCTAATACAACCACTCTGGAAATCTGTCTGGCGATACCTCAAAAAATGGTATATAGTACTATCTGAAGATCCAGCTATCCCACTGCTGGGCATATACCCCAGAGACACTTTAATACACAACAAAGATATATGCGACACAATGTTCATAACGGCTCTATTTATAATAGCCAAAAGCTGGAAGGAATGCATATGTCCTTCAGAAGATGAATGGATACAAAAATTTTGGTACATATACACAATGGAATACTACTCAGCCACCAGAAACAATGACTTAACCAAATTCTTAAAAAAATGGCTGCATCTAGAGAATATCATCCTGAGTGAGATAACCCAGTCACAAAAGAACAGACATAATATGCAGTCACTGAGAGTGAGATGCTAACCCCAGAGGCTTGCACTCCCCCAGAAACAACTCACAGACTGTATGAAGTCCAAGAAATAAAGAAAACAAAACAAAACAAAACAAAAAAAATTTACAAAACAAGAAAACTTTAACTATTTCCATGTTACACTTTATTTTACATGTACTTTATGCTCATTGTAACTATTAAGTTTTCAAGGCATACTATCAAACCTTAAAAAAAATCGAGTACTGACTAAAAAATATATTCATATAGTTTTATGTAAAAATTATGTTAAAATCTGAAAAATAAGTACTGACAAAAATGTATAATTTTAAGCAAAAAATGTTTAAAATCTGTACATTTATCTTTGTATTGTAAAATAAAGTTGTTTAAAAAAAATAAAATACCAAATCTATGAAAAAAAAAGTAAATATGGATTGTTTGAAAGGATAGAATAAGGAATCAGGAAGAGTCCAGTATTATCACCACTACTTATTTTTCTCACAATTTATCTTACATAAATAAATAAACCAGAGAAAGTGGACAAATGATCACAAACATGAAATACACAATAACGTTAGTTTAGTAAATTCATTCAATATTTTACGTTTTCTTACATTTTTACAGTATATTATTTATATTATACACTGTGTACTTTACATTTGTTAATAACCTCATCTTTACACATAATATATATTATATATATATATATCATACATGTATAAACACAATATATATTATTATATATAACATGTACATTTCACAAATATATCATGTAATACACATATGCTTCATATCACACACATATATGTACATATATATGTATATGTGTGTATATATGTATATATATGTATATGTAAACTAAAAAGAAATTCATGATTTTGAGAGAGAGCAAAGGCATATTTTGCAGGAATTAATAAGCTAATAGGAAGTGAATACAATGTTTTTATAATTTAATTGAAATAATAACAATCAAATATAGCAAAATCTGCACTGAGCAAAATAACTGTTTCTTCTTTGTAAGCTGTTTCCATCATGTATTTTGTCACAATGACACCAATGATTAGCACAAACTAAGACACATTACATTTAGAATAAGTAGCAATATGAGCATATTCTTTGACAATTGTATACATGTGGTTATACTATAAATGACTCCATGAGAGTATGTTTTCCTTTTTTGTGAATTAAATTACTCTTTAATCAATAATTAGTGAAGAAATTGTGCCACTTTTTAAACGTGTATGTGTGTGTGCACATACACTAGTGTGCACACACCAATGTCATGTCAAGGTCAAAAGATGAGTGTTGATAGTAGGTATGCTTTCTCCTTCTACAAGGGATTCTGGACATAGAACTCTGGAAGTCTGACCACTGTGGCAGCTGATCAAGTTCTTTATCAATATCCTAGGTGTGTCTGTACCAAACCAATGATAAAATTAATAATGTTACAGGACTTGGTCACATGTTTACTCCATAAAGCTTTGTGACCTTCACTTCACCCCAAGAACTTAGAAAGGTGATGTGCCCTGCAATCCTAGAGGAGGAAGCAGAGACTGGTAGATGCCTAGAGCTCACTGAGCAGTCAGCCTACCTTATTCAGTGAGCTGATTTCTCCTACAGTAAAAGATACTGTCTCATGTGCCTGGAAAACAACACCTTGATGTATTTTGTGGTCTCCATGTTCAGGTTCACACATTTATACATGTGGTATTACATGTGTGTGCAAACACATCAACAAACACAGTTGCTCTCTTACCAACTTAGGATAATAAAATCATTGGTGTCTTTACTTCCTCGTACATAATTTCTCTCTTACCTTTCATATCTCAGCAGCAATTTTGTTTCCAATGTTATTAGGCTTTTTGTGTTCACTTTTTCATCATTTTCTATGATACACATTTCTATTTCATATTAATTGTCATGAAGTTCACTGCATTTACAGAATAAAACGCATCACATTTGAACTACAATTGAAAAGTTGGAATCGTTTTCCTTGAATGTATCCTACAATGTTTGCACAACTCCTCCATGTTTTGAAAGACACACACACACACACACACACACACACACACACACACACACACACATATGATTTAATCACTGTATAAAACCAAACTAACTTTTCAGGGTAATTATGTATGTCAGGATATGCAAGGAGGTATTTCTGCTTGAATGGCACTTATTCTCTGTTGCAAAATGTCCTTGTTTCCAAGTCAATGCAAGCATTCCAGAATAAAATGCATTAGTATTAAAGAGCATCCTCCTATCATGATGGCAACAATTGAAACCATTAACTATTTGAAGCATTTATACGTCAGTCAATTTATCTACAATCTAAATCTAATGATGTATCCTTAAAATAACAGAAGAGAACATGACACTAGACAGGTGCTGCCGAGACTCCTACAGTCTGGTTGGTATGTTTTCTTCACAAAGAAAGGATGGATTTATATGGTTCAATAGAAAGCATCTGTTCAGTGTCATGCTGTGTACTTTTGTAAGTAATTTCACACCAGCAAGCTACTCAGCCTTGTCTTTTCAAAAGCTGATGCAGTAGCAGGTGAAAATCACAGATATAGACATCTAGGGGAAGATTCGCTGGACTTAATCATCTACCCAAGTATTTCAGCATAAAAGACAAGAACTAACAAAGCAATAGTGATCATGTAGTTGATGCAAAGTTAACAGAGTACAGAAAGATCTTCTTGCTTTAAGTGAGTAAAGTCGTCTTGAAACTGAATAACATTCTTAAAGCTTTAAGGCTGAATAATCTTGTGAAAAGAAAAGGATGAATAAATCTACGATTTCAGAAAGACGTTAGGGGAAACTTCCTAGTAACTATAGAAAAACATAGCAGGGAGAAGCATGAGAGATATAAAAAGAGAATTCATTCTTGGTAACTCTGAATGGAGAGAATTATGGGAAATGAAATAGTTTCCTACAGGGACTGAAAAATGCACAATTTTGAATCCTTGCTGTTTTTATGATATTAAAACTAAATATAGTTCATTTTCTCCATGACATCAGAGATAATATATCCCAGTGTGAAGGAGGAGGATGATTGTGTGTATTCAGCTGTTTTGTTCTGGATTCTCCATGTTGCTATTCCTTTACATTTTTCCATTATCTTAGAGCAGAAAGTTGTGCTTTTAAGGAACTAGGTTGTTCTTTTAAATAGCAGTGTAGGTGACCCAATAATAAAATAAAATGAAAAGTTACATATTGGAAACTTGTTTTCTAACTCAGATTGATTATTTTGTAGAACAAAATACTCCAAGGGTGGATATTACAAGGCCTGAGGTGAGGTCCAAATCTATCATCTACCATTTAAGGCATATGTAATGGCTCTGTACAACTGAACAGAAAATGGTTGCGCAGATCCATAGTTGGAGGTAAAGCAATGCTAGCTGGAAGGCAGAGAAGTAACACAGTCTCAGCATACCGGCAAAAGGAGGAAAAACAAAGTGATGTGAATCTACTAGCCTGATATTTCAAAAGCCATGCTCCTTCCCAGTGAAATTATTTTTAAGTTTTTACATACTCATATTTTAGGTGTACAAAAATTTGGTGTGCATGTATGTCTATGCTGTTTGTTTACCTTATGGCCAGAAAAAAAGTTTACAACCCTTGGAATTGGAGGTATATATTACATATGGTTGTGAATGCTATGGGTACTGAAAACTGAACCTCAGTCCTCTTTAAGAGCAGAAAGTGCACTTAACTACTTGAAGAGCCATAGTGAGGGGGTACACCCACCTGCTCAGAGGAGAAGGGGAGAATAATGGGAGGAGGATCATGGATTGAGTGGGATGTAATGGGATGTAACCTCCGTGCCTTTGACACATCCTCTAAAAACTGTTTCTAAACAAATATTTCTTTTCTTCTGTAACATTCAAAATGGGAAAATCACAGAATTTTCTCTATGGCACCTCACTAAGGAAGATAAATATAACCAAATGTGATTGGGATAACCAATTCAGTTTTAACTAAAAGGAATGTATAAGCTGTAATTTAATGATATAATCGCAATAACTTTCAGATGGACAGTTGGTAGCTGCAGTGTTCTTACTCTAGCATACGTCCAAGGCAGGGAATTTAAATCTCCATGATGGTAGATGGACTATTATTATTAATGTGTTTTTCTTTTCTGGTCTCTTCCCTGAAATAGAATTCAAGGCTCACGCTGCGACGCTGAGGAATATTGTTCCCTGCAAGAAATGATTTTGTTCTGCCTCAGAGGCAATATGTTTTTCTGCTTAATTTTGCCCTGGGTAACCACATTGCTTGTTGATGTCCTTAAAATGTCTTTTAGTAAAATTGATTTCCATGAATCATCAATAAATCTTGCTTCTTCTAGGGTTTAATTCTTTCAGTTACAAACTAAAGGGAAATTCATATTTTTTTTTACTCAATGGCATGCTCATTACTTGTGATTAAACAGTAGCATTTAAATACATGAGAAGAATATACAAATCACAATTTTCATATGCAACAATGAATTTAATCATATTATACCGTTTACAGTTCTATCACTGGCTTCAGATCAGTTTCATGCAAAAGTAATTAAATAGTTTATATTTACACTGCAACAGTGTCAAGCAAGTAAATTGTGACTTCTTCAAAAAACAAAGCAGGGCTCCTAAGAGAGCAATCCATGTTTCGGCAGGTGGAAAGACAAGGAACATAGCCAGTGCCCACCCTTGAATGTCTCCATACATTTGAGATGCACTTCCATAGTTCACACTGTAAGGCAATATAAAGGAACTGCTGTATATTTCTGAGTAACAGAGGATATTTTCAAAAATCATACTTTAGAGATAAATATATTAGGTCAGGTAGTGTTTTGAACTAAAGCTTCAGATGTTTAAGTAGAACAGATTATCATGTATTAATCTTTGCTTAAAAAGATGATGAGATTAAATATCATAAAGTTTCCTTTTACTTTGAAATTAAATATATAATTTAAATAAATAAATATTACAATATTTTACTAGAAGAAAAGGGGAATTTAAACATTTCTTTCTCTACCCTGACAAAACCTGAAATTGATAATAACTGAATAAGAAGTTTTTTTTTTTCTAAAGCAGAAGCTTTAAACTTGACTTTCACCCTGACAAACAAATGATTAGTAGACAGAAGGCTTAACCTTGAAGTTTAACATTCAACGATGTCTCCCTCCATGTCTTGAACTATTATGTTATGCAGGTTACTTGATGAAAGGTTCTAATTGAGAAAGGAAAGCTTGGTCTAACATGTTTGAATACACTGATAGCTTTGAGGAAATAAAGATGATTCAGTTTGTCATGTTACTCTTCCCATACTTTCTTAACAATTGATCCCATAAACTTGGTGTAGCCAACAATGCATTGTTTCTTATTAAAACAGTTTTGGAGATCAATATACTTTCTTTCATTTGAGAAATTGTAGAGTTGCTTTAGTATAGAATCAATTGCAGGAAAAGAAATTATGATGTTTTTCCCATTGGACTCATTAATCAATAAGAAGCATTAAACTCAGAAACACTGCTTTCTCTAGAAATAACATACATTACATATGAGTATGCTATTGAAATTTGTACAAGTTTTACTGTGCATAATGAATTTGGGTGTGCATGTTCATCTTGTAAGTATAGTTCCAGTCACTAGAGGGTAATCATGATTATGTGACCCCCAGGTATTTATGACTCTACTACCAGAAGAACAAGCAATGTTTCCCTAATGGAGACTATTATGAAAATTACTTAATCTCAAACCAGAATTTCTACCTCACCTATGATGATTTATTTCCTGGTTAAAAGACACACCATCTTTATATTTGCAATAAACCTTAAATAGCACAATTAAACATCACAAGAGCTGGTCAGATATCTATCTGCTATGCTCTTAAAATGTACTTTTCATATCCCCAAGTTAGTACTTGTTAGGTTTCATCTGGGCTGCTCTTTTCTCCAGTTGACCAATCCTCCAGGCCATGTTTTCTTTTCTTTTTTATTTTTTTAAACAACTTTATTTTACAAAACAAAGATAAATGTACAGATTTTAAACATTTTTTTACTTAAAATTATACATTTTTTGTCAGTACTTTTTTTCAGATTTTAACATAATTTTTACATAAAACTATATGAATATATTTTTTAGTCAGTACTTGACTTTTTTCAAGGATTGATTGTATGCCTTGAAAACTTAATAGTTACAATGAGCTAAAGTACATGTAAAACAAAATGTAACATCGAGATAGTTAAAGTTTTCTTGTTTTGTAAATATTTTTTTTGTTTTTTGTTTTCTTTATTTCTTGGACTTCATACAGTCTGTGAGTTGTTTCTGGGGGAGTGCAAGCCTCTGGGGTTAGCATCGCACTATCAGTGACTGCATATTATGTCTGTTCTTTTGTGACTGGGTTATCTCACTCAGGATGATATTCTCTAGATGCAGCCATTTTCTTAAGAATTTGGTTAAGTCCTTGTTTCTGATAGCTGAGTAGTATTCCATTGTGTATATGTACCACAATTTTTGTATCCATTCATCTTCTGAAAGACATCTGTGTTCCTTCCAGCTTCTGGCTATTTTAAATAGAGCCGCTATGAACATTGTGGTGCATATATCTTTGTTGTGTATTAAAGTGTCTCTGGGGTATATGCCCAGAAGTGGAATAGCTGGGTCTTCAGGTAGTACTATATCCAATTTTCTGAGGTATCGCCAGACAGATTTCCAGTACATCTAATGGAATTTAAGTTTTGACTTGTGAAAAATCTAAGTATTCAGCATAATAAAAGAGTAGGGACCATTTTTGGTGCCGAGGGCATAAAAGATTAAAGATTATGATAAAAGGCGGAAAGTCCCAGCAAGAAAAGAGACAATAATTTGTGTCTTTCTCCTGGTATCATGGGAAGCTCCCAGGGTTAAAAGCAATGCCTAAATATTTATTTTAAGGTTCTTTGTTGTATTAGAAAATTAGGCTAAGGGTAGAAAAATGACTTTATTGCTCTAAGTTCTACTGCATATGAAGCTTAGTTGGTTTCTGACGCAGACTAGGAAATTCTGTTGTGTTGACTCTGTTCATTGGTCTTCCGAGAAGTCCAGGGTAGAAGAAAATGCCTACAATTTAATTTCCTACTCTCTGATGTGAAATCATACTCCCTATGTATGCCTCCATTAGCTATATTGTTATATAATTCATTGTTCACAAGTTAAATGGGCATTCCAGCAGGTATATAGGACCACAGTTCAAGTTTGGTTAGATCCTAGCTATCCAAAAACACTAGTCCATATTACACATATAATTTTGTTGTCTTAATAACATACTATTTTAATAGAATTTATATAAATAATTATATATTTATTATATATAATATATATTATATATATAATTATATATTATATATTATTTATTATATATAATATCTATAAATAATATACTATATATAGATACATATTTATATAATATAAACAAAGTATATTGTATAATTTTTATATAACATAATAAATATGTAATATATATTTATATATAAATATATAAAATATAATATTTTTATAATTAAAAAGTGAAGAGAAGCAATAGCTGAAAGAACAAGCTCTAAGGTAAATTCTGCCTCACGGGGCATAAAGTCCAGTAGCCATCACTAAATAGTGTCAAAGCATGTATAATTATTTTAAGTATCTACAATGCAATATATTTCTATATTAAATTTAATTTATTATTATGGGATATAAGTTTTTATGTGTACCATACAAATGGCAGGCAAGGAACAACTTCCAAGATTTGTATTTCTACTTCCGTCGTCTAAATTCTGGGGAATTAACTCAAGTCATCAGCTTGGTGGGCTAGAGGTTTTGTTATATTTTACAGGATAACGTGTTAATAATTTGAGGCCACTCGGAGAACCGTCTCACTAGGCCTGTGCCCCTGGATCTCCACTGTTCCTGGTGGCAGATGGCCTGTGTGCCTGTTCTGCACCTAAGGGCCGCCAGCTGGAAACAGACAGCCCAATGTAGGGTTCCTGGTTCCCTGAACCAAGCGGGGGGGGGGGGGGGGGTAAGTCACTTTTTCTGCACGCTCGGCTGAAATCTCTCTTCTCCCAGACTATATGAAGTTCAAAAAAAGAAAAAGAAAAGAAAAGATAAAATCATTATGCTTAATCCTTACACACCAAGAAAACTTTGACTAATTCTAGGTTACATCCTGTTTTACATGTACTTTAAGCTCCTTGTAACTAGTAAGATCTTAATGCACAATATCAATCCTTTAAAAAAAAAAACAAGCACTGACAAAAATGTATTCACATACTTGTATGCAAAAAAGCTTAAAATTTGTACATTTATCTTTGTTCTTGAAAATAAAATTGTTCAATAACAAAAGAAAAAAACAAAAAAACAAAAGAAAAAATAAAAAAAGTAAAATAAAATAAATTAAAAAAATAAAAAATAAAAAAGTAATTTGAGGCCATTCGCATATACAGACACTGATTTTTGAGGAGAAAAAAATTTAAATGAGCTATTACTAAATAGAACTCAAAAGTACTAAGACATATTAGACTTATTTGTTATTAACACATCTGTCAAATGGGCCTCTAGGAAAGATACCTTATGAAATGTTATACCTGTGAATTTAGACAAAGGAGTCTTGACTGTTTAGCTTTAATTTTCATAAACCACTAAATAAGAAGACTAATATTACCTTTTCTGAATATATCATTTATAATCATATACACATGTAGACACACTTACTTACAGCATATAAGTAAGTAGTATATAGTATATAGGTACACATATTATATATGCATATTCATATTTGGATTTGTTGTTTTCTTCATTGAGAATCACTCTAATTATATATATATATATATATAGATATAGATATAGATATAGATAGATAGATAGATAGATAGAGATAGAAATAGAGATAGAGATGATAGAGATAGAGATAGAGATAGAGATAGAGATGATAGAGATAGAGATAGATAGAGATAGAGATAGAGGTAGAGATAGAGATAGAGATAGAGATAGAGATAGAGATAGAGATAGATATTGTTGTTTAACAAGTTGGGATTTGGTTTACTTCTGTTTTTGTTTTCTTTGAGTTCTGAAGATGGAAGCTTGGGCTATTATAGTTATTATAGTTAGGGTTTTACTACTGTGAAGAGACACCAAGACCAAGGAAATTCTGGTAAGGACAGCTTTTAATTGCGATTGGCTTACAGGTCCCGAATTACAGTCCATTATCATCAAGGCAGGAACATGGTAGCATCCAGGCAGCCATGGTACAGGAGGAGCTGAGGTTCTACATCTTCATTTGAAGGCTGCTAGTGGAAGACTGACTTCCAGGTCCTTAAGTCCATGCCCACAGTGACACACCTACTACAAGTGCCAGTCCTAACAGTGCAACTCCCTGAGCCAAGCATATACAAACCATCACAGTGAGATTGCTATTAATGAGATACATATATAAAGACTCTTTTCTCTTTCCACATGGAGACAAAGTCTCATGTGTATGTTAAGCATGAGCTTGCTCTCTATGCTGGGTAGATTTTGAAATTACAATTCCCTTTCCTTAACTTCTTGGTAGTTGTATTACCCATTTCTCAATGTTCAGCTATTATACACTAAATACTCATTTGCTAAGCTTTCTACAAGAACCCAAGAGAGCTAGTCAAGGGACTGCATCAATTACAGGAGACAAGAAAGTCTATGGGATAATCACTCTATCTTTCATTCTTTAATATTTTTTTCATCATAAATCCAATATTTATAATGAGTTTTCGATTTGTGTGGTAGTTTTTTTTGTGTGTTTGTTGTTTGCTTTCTGTTTATTTTCTCTGGAAATATTTATAATATTTAGTAACATCCAGTGGCATCTTTTTCAGGCATGGTGTGCATGTGTTTAGTATTTGTCCTAGTTAGGTTTTTACTGCTGTGAACCAACATCAAGACCAAGGCAATTCTTACAAGAACAACATTTAATTGGAGCTGGTTTACAGGTTCAGAGGTTCAGATCATTATCATCATGGTGCAAACATAGCAGCATCCAGGCAGGTATGGTGCAGGAGGAGCTGAGAGTTCTACATATTCATCTGGAGGTTGCTAGGAGAAATTTGACTTCCAGGCAGCTGGTAGAAGGATATTGAAGGCCAAGCCCACAGTGGTAAACCTACTCCAACAATGCCACACCTCCAAATAGACCAACTTCCTGGGCCAAGCATATACAAACAGTCCCAGTAATGTTATGTCCAGTAAACAGTGACTATGAACACTTGGAATTAAAGTTTACACCTTCCAAATCTGATGTGTTACGATTTAAATATGAATTCTCCCATAATCTAATGCTTCAGGTGCTGATTCCAAAGTTGGTTCCTTGGTTTGTGGGAGTGATGAAGCCTTCAGTAGGAGAGAGGTAGTGATCCAAGTTGGGTTTCTGGGAACCAAAATTCTCACTTTGATTCTCACAAGACAGTTAGCTACGTAATCTACTAGTAATTACTAGCTGCCTCACACTTATGCCACTGGAGATTGTGTCACAGCCTCATGTAACATGACTGCCTCAAACCATTTTAAAACCAAGCTATAGCTTTTCTTATTCATGAAGGAATATTTCACAATACAGTTCCTGTACCTCTAACTCTTAAGCCAGGGCTTTATGGCCAAAGCTTCTAAGATTATCAACTTGCTGGGGATAGAACTTTCACCACTCCTTTGTAATATATTTACATAAACACAAAGAAAATCATCACATATTGATGAGTGATGATTTTCTTTGCTACTTATACATTTAAAAATTCATTTTCATTAATTGCAAACACAGTTTCTATGTTGGTTTGACTAGAATTGGCCCCCATACCCCATAGGCTCATAAGTAGTGGCACACTATAATGAGGTAGGGCTTTATTAGAGAAGGTGTAGCCTTGTTGGAAGAAGTATATCACTGGGATGGGGCTTTGACATTTCAAATGTTTCGGTCAGGCCCAATGACATTATCTCTTGCTACTGACTACATATCTAGAACAAGAATTACCTAGTCCTTCTGCAGCACCACGTCTGCCCACATGTCACCATGCTTCTCACAGTGGCAATAATAAACTAAAAGTATGAACCTGTTAGCCAGCCAAAATGAAATAATTTTTCCCTGTGATCATTGCCATGGTCATTGTGTCTCTTCACAGCAATAGGACACTAACTAAAACATCTGGGTCGAGTCTTTCCCTTTATTCCATTTATCATCAAATTTTTAAAACATAATATCCTCTTGAATATAGTGCACTTGGTTCCAGCATCACCTGTTCTGATGCTCTTTTCCTCCTCAAACTGTAATTTTGTCTTTCTCCTTACCTTAACTGCTCCTTTTTATTATAGCTTTGCATGATGTGACAAAATCAATAAGGGGCTGTTGTGAAATCTCCTCTGGCAAGGTCATTAACCCACAACTCTTAAATTTAATATCCAGAAAAATTTAAAAACAAGGGCAAAAAGCAGACACATTCTTTGCTAAACTATAAAAAGACTAGTCTCTAGGTTACTTACAAATGTCATTCCCTCTAAAATCCCTTGAGCTGTATTCCTAACAGTCCAAATACTCTCAGCACCAGTCTTTCCTGCTTCTACTAAGATGACCTCATAAGGCTTGCCTTAATTATTCAAATCCTTTTCTAGTCCAGCAACCCAGAGTCTTCCATATTCCTCCACCATACAGCATGACCAGGTCTGTCACAACAATAGTCCATTACTGGTACAAACTTCTGTCTTTAAAATGCCATAAAAAGACATCATGATCAAAGCAATTCATATGAATAAAAACATTAGCTTGAGCTTCTGTTACCCTTTCAGGGTCTTAGTCCTATAGCTTCATGACCTACAGTATGTCAGCATACCAGCAGGCATAGTGCTAGAGAAGTAGCAAGAACTTTGCATCCTGATCCTCAGCAGGCAGGGAGAGTGATATAGGGCCTATCTACTATGGGCTTTTGAAAGCCCAAATCCCACCACCAGTGTCACACTTCCTCCAAATAGAACATTAGTATTTCCATAAGGTCATTAACTTTTAACCCTTAGCAACAATCCACCAGCCAAAAAATAAAATAAAATAAAATAAAATAAAATATATGGGCCTATGGGTGAGCTTTTATCATTCAAACCAAGAAATACACACAGACACACAGACACACACACACACACACACACACACACACACACGAGATAGATATATAGAGACAGAGAGAACTCTGTTTATTCCTCCCTATTTTGTCTATCTCTATTATAGTTGGTGTGGATGAATGGATTGATTGGTTTTCCTTCTTTGTAGACTATGTCTCATTTTTAAGGTCAGGCATAGAGATTATTGGCATGAGCTTCTATGACCAGAGATGTTTGAATTTGTAGTGAAAATAATATATGAATAGAGTAGAACATATTAGAAAACACAGCTGATTGGGCAACAATCATATTATTCTCTTTAGGACATTATGCTACTATAAGCAAATGCATCTATTTTCTTAGAGAAACCTGATTATGAAACACTAATTATGTTGTGGTAACTATAAAAATAGTTCTGTTGTTATTGGCACTGTGGTCTCACTCTGAGGACACTGCTCTAGTGCATAGCAGAGTGTAGCTGGCAGTTCACTCAACCATTTCTAGCTGCTTCTGTCCAGGGTTGACCAAGACTTCCCCATGGCATGTTGCTTTCACACACTGTCTTCTACCATCTGGTAAAAAAAAATGACTCTACAATCAGTAACTTATCAAGCAGATTTATATGTTTGATTCTCAAACCACAATCCCTCTACAAAATAAGCTTACAACCAGTTGATAAAGATATAAACTGCCCACTTAGATAAGACAAATTGACCAATACAACCCCTTAGAAATAATCATAACAACAGTATCCATCTAGAGATGTTCCAAGAGAAACATCAACATCTACTTCCATGTTGCCTCCTTTCAAATTTTCCTATTCTTCCTTCTGTCTCCTCTTTCCAAGACTTTTCCCCACCTATCTTTCCTTCTCATCCAATGATAGACTGGGCCCATCCTGTTGTATAATGACATCATTTCACAGAATTATTTCTTAAATCTTCCTTATTTGAAGTTAAAAATACAAGATACTTTTTTTTATTAGTTACTTTGGCAATGTTGTAATAAAATCTGAAATAAAGGGAATACCTTGAGTCCTGAGGAAGCAGATTTGTCTCTGCTGGTCCTGAGGCAGTGCAACCAGATGGAGACTCCTATGTAAACAATAATGGTACCAAAGTGCTTCGAATTTGCTAACTCTTTATGCTAGAGCCTTCTTGAATTAGCAAGTAGTTTCTTCAGATAACTTCTGTTATAAAGACCCAATAATACTGACATTCTTATGGATATATACCAGCAAAAACAATCCCTAGAACCCCTCCCTCTGTCTTTAGTGTCTGCTTTAGTGTTTATCATTGCTACCTAGTTCTGCCCAAGGCTCCTGTTCCAACCTGCAAGGAGCCTTGCTACTAAGACTGTTGAAGTCTCTAGGTCAGTGCTCCAGGTAACTGCTTTTAGACCAAGCAGGTCTGGAATTACTCTTTAGTGTTACTGCTCAAGGTATTTGGAAATTGTTCTGAGCTTACGAAAATTGGACTGTCAGTTGTTCATGGTGATGTACACAAATACATTTCATTCCAGGAACTACAGACCTGTCAGTGTTCAAATCTTTGCTTATAAATTGGGTACCTGGTGATTTTGTATCTAACCCTAGTTTTGTGAAGACAAGAAGTGTTCCCAGTGCTCAGCCGGTAGCACTAGCTCTACCTGCAATGCTTTAACTACCTCCCATAGCTCCACCCAGAGGATCTTGCAGCTGTATAGGAATACTGGCTCTACATTTTCCTAGTTCTCCAGTGTAGGCCTTCTTGCTCCTAGTCATGGTAGAGGCCAGCAAGGAATTCAGAAGCAGAAATGTGGCACAACTCAAATTCTTCATCTCTATAGGTACTTTAACAGCCCTATGGAGAAAAAATTTAGAGATGCAATGAAATTATTAGCAACAGGATTTCTGTCCCCCACCTCATTTCATTCCCCAAATCAGAGAGCTCTAGTCAAGTAAATGGATGATTTCACTGTTGGTTCAATAAGCTAGAAAGCCATATTCTTGTTTTTTTATTTCATCAATGAAAACTATTTCAATAAGAAGAAAGCTTTGTTAGTTTCAGTCAACAAACTCTTCAAGGACAAGACCCATGGTACTGCTACATCAAACCAAGAAATGTCATATACCACTCAGTCTCATCATAATTCGATTCTGCCTGCTGTAGGACTTTCTTTGCCATAAATTTACTCAGCCATGACCACAGCCTGTTATAGCATTAACTTCACCTTGATACCCAACATTACAAATCTAACTTTCCTGTCTTTGTCCTTAGTACAGAACCCGAGACCTCTGTGGCTAAGTAGATAATTCAAACCCTGAGGTTTTTAATTGAAAAAAATATGCTGTCTTGTACCTCTTGTGTACCCATTTCTGAACTTAATTAAGTATCTGCTATAGAAAGCCTCTGACCATTCCAGTTCAAATACAAAGCAACAACAGCAAAAGTACCCAATCATCAACTAAGCAGAAAATGTTAGCCTGGACACTCTCACTTTATGAGAAAGTATGAAATGCACAGGAAAAAAGTAAAAATAAAGAAAAAAAACATGAGCACATGATGTGTTCTGACTTCTGCTCTTTCCTGAGTGCATAGGTTAATGCCCCACTTCATCAATCCTGAAGCAAGAGGGTGGAGGTGGGGTGATCCCTGGATGAAAGAGAATTTTGATTCCCCAGAGTGTTCTCTCTGGGCTGGCAGCCTTTTAAATGATGCACCATTGAAGAATCAGCTGTCTGGCCAGCATGTAATACCAGTCTGCATTGTCAGTGAGCCAGATCCAGAAGACTTATACTGTCAGCCTGGCACTACCAATATGCTACTACATAAAATCCAACACTTATTTTAAATTCCATCCAAAGAGAAAGATGTCAAAGAATGTAAGGGACCTCTTGGAACCTTGGTATGTGTTACATAGGACTTGGAGAAACAGTTAACACCTTTAGCTCTAAGGAACTCAACTGTTGGCAAATGTTCATTGGGATGAATTAGGCTAAACATGTGGCCTGAGTAAGTAGCTGATTCCATATGCCAAATGCTTTTGAGGGTACAGCAGGTGGCACAGGGTTTGGATGTGATTGCATCTAAGTATAAATCACAGAAGCAGAAGAATCATTTAATTTTGATTTGAGCCAGCTCCCTACCAGGTGTGCATATTCTAAGATTCTGAGTGCATTATGGGTCAGGACACTAACTCTGGGGCACTTTGTCAGTTGTGATGGAACTGGGACTTCCTAGGCCAGATAGTAGGCTTCCTGAATCTAAAATAAAATTTTAGTTCAAGTTTGAAGTCATTTTTGCATATGTCACAGAAAATAGATGTGTCACATCATGTTATGCAAATAAACAAATCACAACCCCTCCCCCAAAAAAAAGTTTACAGGGAAAAATTTTTATCTGTTTTGTAAGTTTTAGCAGATTCAGTTCATTATCACTTGACATGTTTGGGTAGAACATCATGATGGGAAGTCTGTTCTGACCATAATAAAACTTCAACAACAAAGAAACAATATTGGAAGTTAAAGAGAGCAGAAGCATCTACTCATTATATCCAAGGAATTGTAAAACAGCATGAACATCTAGTGCAGAAATTCTCAACCTATCAACCTATCACACAACTCATGTTGTGTTGTGGTGACCTCAAAAAGTCATTTGTATAGTAGAAACATTTCTATAGTGAAAACATTTGTCTTTTTTTTTTCCCCCTCATGGTCTTAGATGACCCTGGTGAAAGGGTCACTGATAACAATGGAGTCATGACCCATTGCTTGAAGACCACTGATTTTGTGACTTATCAGAACCCATGGAAGCAGGAAGGATCTGGACATAACCATCCAGGTAATGAATGATGAAGACTTGCCACCAGCAAGTCTGTGCACAGCACTATTCTTCCAATGGGAAAAGGAAGGGACTATTTCATGAAGAAGAACAAAAACAAACAAACAAAATAAAAACAAAACAAAACACATACACACACAAAATAAAAAAAAAAACACAGCTGAAGTACAAATTACAGAAATAATTGTGGAATACATAATAGATCTGTGGATATTAACTTTTGCTACATGTTAAAATGCAAAAATAATTTTAACAATAATGTTGCAAGCCTGCCTGCCCCGGGCCCCATCATCTCCAGTTCATCTGCCTCCCTTGTTTCTATTTACAAACATAGGAGGGGAGATTCTACCACCTGATTCTAGGGATCAAAATTGTAGATGCATGGGTTAAAGTGCTGAAAAAACTGGAGTTAGCATCTAAAATTTAATTTCATGTGCTAAGAACTTGATATTTTTTGCTTGCTATCAAACTTGGAGAAGAAGACACACACCATATGTACATTTTCTCAAGATGACAATATTTTCTCAAGAAGGGTAGGCTTAACATCTTGTCTGAATCTATGTGAATGCACAAATTATGCACAGGGAATATGTCTGTAAGGGAGACCAGGCAGGGGGAAATTGTGCGTGGTTTTAGAAAAGCTCAGATTATATTTTTAATCAACTGAGAACTTGTATGAAATATGTGAAGGAAAACTTTTAATTTACATAAATATTATACTAAAATAACCAAAGAATGAGAAATTAGAGAATAACTAGGGAATGCCATAATTGTTAATGAAAAAATGTAGAAACTCACAATTGATGAGTTTATCTTTCCAAGTATCTCACAACTTAAAATTTTCCACAATAAACAATGAAGGCCTTAAAATAGGTAAAGTCAGATTTTATGTTTTTACTGTGTAGCATTAACCATCCTCCTGTACCTAGTTGACACACACATTATAAAAGTGATTTTAGTGAGTGATAATACTGCCCTTAACTGTTTCCCATTTTCACACTTTTTAAAATCAGTCATATGTTAGAAATAGTTATATTTCTTATAATTAGGATAGAGTAAGTGGATCCAATTCAAAAATCTAAAACAAATGTTAATAGGACAGTGTCTTTTTAATATTTACTGCAATTTTAATCTAGCAATATCGTTGCTCTGGCAAAGGATCACATCCAAAGACCTTCTTGGTCTGTATAAACCAGCAGGAATGACCCTCCTTTAATTCTTCTGGGTGGAATATAGACACATCTTTTGTATACACCTTTAATCTATGACAAGGAAGTTAAAATTTGTTTGTAGAAGGAAACAGCCATGTTTGAAGGTGACATCTAATTGAGGGCTAGACAAAGTGATGAATCACAGAAAGTTTGGAAAGAATGAGTCAGAGATAGAGTACTCCCAACTCCTTCAAGAGTAGCAAAGGAAAGATAGTTTATTTACAGCAGTCTAAGGTGAAAGAGTCAATTGTTTGGGAGTCAATGCAATTTAGTGGAGCTGGGTGTGTTTGAGAGTTCATGCAGTTTAGTTCAGGAGAAGAGAGGCTATTGAAGCCAGAGAATAAGGAGCCAGAATATAAGAACAAATTGCTAAATTTAGTTTTAGGCCAAGCACAGCAATTCAGTCAGAGCTGAGAGAGGCCAAGTTGAATCAGTTAGTTTGGAGAAGTATTTGAAGCAGAATATCTCAGTTAAAACAATCAGCCAGAGGTCAGAAAGAGCTGGAAAAGGTGATCTTATTCAACAGTAAGCTCCTGATATGACAATTACATCTGGTCAATAAAGGTTTTATATGATGTGAGCCTTTCTGAAAATGCTTTTAAGTAAAAATTTTCATATAATGTCTAAAATAAATACCCTTTGAAAAAAATCAATAATAATGGAAAATATTTGAAAATATTTTTCATACCTATTTCCAAAGTAATTTGTGCCTTCTAATACTTCTTCCTTACACATTGTGTTTAAAATTTATGACAGTGATCACATCAACAGCACAAATACTGAAACTATATACCCCTGTGCAAGGATGACATGTAAAATCATAAAGGGTCCCATAATTTTTTAGCAGATATGCACCTTGGTCTTCATATGGGTCATAAGGAACTGAAAGGGGGCTATCCCAATAGCTGTTGCTTGTATATGGGATATATTCTTCTATCTGGGCTCTCTTATATGGCTTCAATGAGAGAGGAAGTACT
The DNA here is from genome assembly GCF_963924665.1 of Micromys minutus. Lineage (NCBI taxonomy): Eukaryota > Metazoa > Chordata > Mammalia > Rodentia > Muridae > Micromys > Micromys minutus. Next base: position 38,654,731 of record NC_137975.1, read on the forward strand.
AATATCACAAAGACTTGACTCGCCATGGTTGGGGGATACCCAGTGCAGCCCTATCCACTCAGAGAAGAAGATAGAAGAGGTTGAAGGATTGTCTCTCACACTATGGACATTGTCAATTGTGAGGTTTTTGTTAACTCTCATCTACTACAATGAACCATTTCTCAGGTTAGTGCTGTTCTATGGGTATCACAGTATTTCCTTAAAAGTTGTTTATATATTAATTTAGCTGCATAATGATAGTAAATTTCCCCTTAATGCTCATGACATACTGAGTCTAATGGTTTTACCCTTATTATTTGTATAGGTATAAGTTTTCTCTATTATCTATTAAACCCAATAAATATCTGGTTGTTTAACCTCATAAAATGTTGCCACTGTTGATGCAGTAGGCATATCTTGCAGGGAAGGCTGCACTGTAGCCCATAGTGTTCAGATCTGCATGCGAATGATGATTACCCTTTTTTTTTCCTGCTGAGTTCAAAGTGCTTTACTGTACTATGAACACTAGTCAGTAATGAGGAGCCTGAAAAATGAGCAGCATTTTGATATCTTCATGTTAGAAGACATAAGTTCATGGTATCTCCTCCAATGGTGTTTTAGCATCAAGGTTTGGAAAAATAACGAATAGTATTAGCCTTAGCCTGTGATTTTGCTGTGGAAGGATTGATGCCAACACTTTGACTAATGACTCTAAATATTTCTTGTACTACATATTTTATTTGGTAAAAAAAAAATTGTGGCTAAATGGGATGTAGCTTCTTTCATTTAATAGACTGAAGCAGTGAATTAAATAATGTTTTCACTCCTGGATGGTCACATATGCATCATCTGCCCCAAAATATTCTTGATTCACTAATGAAAGACACATGTGTGCCAGATAATTTTGAAATAGCTTGACGAGTTCAAGGACTAGGCATTTCCACTCCTCACCACAGCTAGCATACATTTCCCTCTAGCATTCCTGGCTTAACACCTTCTAAATCTATGTTTTAATCTTTGCAGCCTTGGGGACCCTCCCTCGTGGACCTTCTGGGACCCTCCTCTTTCCATACAGATGCTTTGCTTTTTCACTCATACTGCATGATGATTTTGCTTCTGCAGCTCTTATATCTGATCCTTCTTTCTATGAGTCATGATTCTCTCCCTCCTTCTCTCTTTCCCTCCCTCCCTCCCTCCTTCCCTCCCTCCCTCCCTTCCTCCCTCCCTTCCTCTCTTTCTCTCTCTCTCTCCCTCTCTCTCTCTCTATCTATCTATATCTATCTCTCTCTTTCTCTTGACTGCTTAATCTAAAAGCCCCCCCAAACTGCTCACCCCCCCCACTTACTACCCCTGGCTTTCTGCACAGTCATTTGCTGTGTGGCAATTCTTCAGTGGAAGCCAGCAGGGGGTGGAGACCCTGAAGTCTAGAAGCATGGCTTTGAGAGCCAAATTAAGACAAAGTGTTAGAACCAATTCCCAACCACAGCCCTTTATAAATGTCTGTATTTTAGGGATCTATGTGGGTAGTTGAATTCTACTTGCTTTTCAAAAGGCCTTTATTGTTAGTTGTCCCTCCCCAAACTACCTGTTTTCGCTGGTTTTGTGTCAACTGGTATAAACTGGAGTTATCACAAAGAAAGGAGCCTCAGTTGAGAAAATGCCTCCATGAGATCCAGCTCTAAGGCATTTTCTCAATTAGTGATCAAGAGGTAGGGCTGAGTTCGTTGTGGGTGGTGCCATCCCTGGGTTTGTAGACCTGGGTTCTATAAGAAAGCAAGCTGAGCAAACCAAGGGAAGCAAGCCAGTAAGCAACATCCCTCCATGGCCTCTGCATCAGCTCCTGCTTCCTGACCTGCTTGAGTCCCAGTCCTGACTTCCTTTGGTGATAAACAGCAATGTGGAAGTGTAAGCTGAATAAACCCTTTCCTCCCCAACTTGCTTCTTGGTCAAGATATTTGTGCAGGAATAGAAATCCTGATTAAGACATTCTTTTACCCTGTGCTTTTCTTCTTCTTCCTTTAAACATACCATTCTACTATTTTTTGACCATTTATTAATATAATATTCTATTTCTCCTTTCTTGGATGATTCTCTGTTCCCTACTCATCTTAATCACTACCTAAACTTTGTGGATATTTGAAATGAAACAACTATATCTGAAGCTTAAGAACTAACATGCACATATAATAGGACACATGCAATATTTGCTTTTCGGTGTCTGAGTTATGTTACTCAGAGTTAGTTTCTAGTTCTATCCATTTACCTGTAAAGTTCATTATTTCATTTTTTATTAACACTTGAATACTATTCCATGGTTTTACTACACTAAATTTTCATTATCCATTCATCACTTATTCTAGAACACTTTCAATTTCTGCCCTTTATGAGTAAAGTTGCTACAAATATAAATGAGCAAGTGTATCTGCAGCAGGATATAAAGTACTTTTGGTAAATCCTCAGGAATAATATATGTGGATATTGAAGTAAATCAGTTTTCAGCATTGGGGAAACCTCTATGCTTATTTCCATAACGGTTTATTTCACTGATGGTCTCAATGCCTGTACTATTGTTGTCAGTTTAGAAAGTCCCTTTCTGTGTCAGTGAGTTTAATCCCATTGCCTACATTCTGTTTCATTAGATTTAGGTCATCAGATCACGTGTAAATGTCCTTGACCCATTTGTATTTACTTTTTGTGCAGTTGACTGAAACATTATTTTGACCTCCAGGTGCTCCCTTCTCTTTAGATTTATTATCTTTGATGCCTCATCTCACAGACTACACAGCCACTGATATCCCAACCCCTAGCCTCTGGTTCCTCAGCTTTGTGGAAACATACATTCCTGAGACTTTTGCTGTGAGTTGTGGGATGATTGTATAATTATCAAACATCAGTCTTGAAGTCTTTGTTGGATATTGCCATTGTGCAGTGAACATAGACTTGTACTGTCTTTTCCTTGCTACTTGAAAGCAAATGTCTCTCTTGTGGTTTTTTTATGGTGGTGAACCTGATTCTGTACCTGTTACTGCATTCTCACTACTTTATATAATCAGTTGTGACTCTCCTTACAATCTGAATACATTAGTTTAAATTACCCAAATGTGATGTTAGTTACTCACTGAATTGATCCCATGTGAAATTTTTAGCATAAATGAATTGTTTTTTTCATGGTTTATATCAAAACATATATTATGATGTGTTTTTGGAAGAACTCTTTGAGCAATTTATAAAATTCTTAATATTCCTGACAATTCTGTAATGTTTCAAATTTGAAGCTAACCCTACTCAATAAGAAGGATAAGAAAAATTGGATTATTTGAACACCCTAAGGTTGAAATTGTACAGTGACAGAAATAACAGCAAATGGAAAAACTCATCTAAAGAAGTAGAGCATTCAACTGGAGGCAATGATTAGGTAATACATAGCTAATTGGAAGAGGATGAAGTGAAGTAGTTGTAGGTACATTAAAGTAGCAGCAGAGGACTCTAGGGTCTGCATTCAGTCCAAGAAGATGCACCTAACCCTCAGGAGACTGGAGACTCCAGGGAGTTTAGAAGTCTTAAGGGTCGATACGGTGGGTACATATTCAGGTTGGATAGGGACATGGAGACAGGGGGCAGGGGGGATGTATAGGATGTGGCACAGTCGGAGGGTGTACTGGTAGGGGAATAAAATCTTGAGTGTAAAGAAAAGGCTTACAAAGAGACAGAGAAAAGAATAAAGCATTTTCCTAACAAATCCATTCTCCCTCTTCTTCTTCAGTTTTTAGAGTGATATAATAGCTTATGTATTATAGAGAAAGCTGATACCATGTCTTCCTTATTACCTAGTAAACTCTAAAGCTATGTGGTTTGTTTAGATGAATCAGTTGTTTCATGGAGCAAGTGATGCTGCCCTATTAGAATAAGTCTCAGCTATCTAATAAAAAGGGCTAAAACTTTTAAGGAAAAAGACTGACACATTAAAGGGGTACGTGTTCTTGAACAGGACAGAACTACAGAATCTAGTCTTTTGGAAGATTCTCATAGAACAAACTCCTCATCACAACATCAAGAAACTAGATAATATTACCTCTTTCAAAATATAAAATAAGTAAACAAATAATCTCAAATTCTACTCTCTAGAAAGAGAGAGTAAATAAGCAATTTTAATTTAATTTTTATGGATTGGGAACTTTAATTTAACTGTGCTTACTTTTATCTAACTATTTTTATCAGCACTTTGAAAATGTTACTGAATTTGATTTATATCCACCCTCCATCACTTCCCTCCATATATACTAGTACGAAAACTATTTTATTCTATGTATATGGGCATTTTTTTCTGCATGTGCTTGCTTAGCTCCAGTGGGGGCCAATAGAAAATGTTAGATATCTTGGGAATGGAGTTAAACAAAGATATGAGGTGCCCTGGGGTCCCTCAGAATAGAACCAAATTCTGAAAAGGAAGTCACTACTCTTCACTGCTGAGCCTCCCTATTATGTCTTCTGATTTTTGTAGGTTATTAACATGTCTTTAGCCCAACCAGTATTGCCCACATATACACAGGATGGGGGCCATCTATTATGACATAATACAAATAGCCAGCAACCAGGAGTTGCTAGTGAATCCCCTTCCAGGAATATAACATATATGGTTCCTCCTTTATTTGTGCTGCAATTTTGACTTGCTTGAGCTTGTGCTGGTCTTGGGCAATTAATCATTGGAGATGAGCTGATGTGTTTAGCAGCTATGTCATGTCATGTCAAGAAGGTTGTATGTCATAATTCTCTTCCCTATCTGATGATTTTTATATTTTATTTGTATGTGTTTACTTTAAACACACACAGACATACACACACATAGATATTCCTAGGTTTTGACTAAAAATATTTTTTACAAGTTATTATGTTTGTGAATTTCAGAAACCCACATTTAGATACAAGAAAACATGTAACTTTTGTTATTAGTTTAGATAGATTTTGAAATTTGAAGTATATATTTTATATATAAAATTAGAATCAGCAACTCATAAAAATATTAATAATCCTAAATATAATCAACTAAAAAATTATTACTTAAGTTGTTAAATATCTGAGGCAGAGAGGAAAACGATAAAATATAAAAATATAGGTGGTTAGCTATATAAACATTTATCAATATTTAGCTATTATAGGAACATACTATGTTGAATATTAATATAACATTAAGTAGTTAAGACATTATTCAGCCACTTGAGAAATCCTGACATCCCACAACTAATTTAAAGTGAAAACATAACCAATTTCTGGATTCCTATTTCTAAGCTAAAGTTGTAGTCTCAAAGTGCATTCTAGTAATTTTTGCAGGGTGTTTAAAAATTAAAGCTTTGAAATTTTTATGAAATGCTATTTATATATTAAATACCTCTATAGTTGACGTGATTAAACCAGAGAGTCTACAAATTAATCACATTGGAAGATATTATTTGAACATCTGTGAAATTCTTTTCCAATTATTTTTAATTTTACTTAAAATTGCATCAAAGCATCTTGTGACTGCCCATTCACTCTCCTGTAGGCTTCCTGTCGCCATCTCAGTCTGCAAGTCCCTCTCATATCGAGATGTCAGGATCGGTTAAAATCAACTCATGTCTGCAAGCCAAAATCAATTTTCACATGGAAGGGCAAACTGCTCGTTGAGATAGAATGTATGGTTCTTGTAATTATAAAAACTCAAATATATTTCACATAGAAATCATCATTATGTTTTTTTATGTATTGCTTTTTAAAGTACATAAAAGCCTGCACATATTGTGAGTACATGTATGTTCACATTCTTTTCAATTCATCTGCTGGTCTGAGTATCCAAAATCTCCAATGATGTTAAAGCTTCCAGCAACTGTTTGGCTTTCTTTTCAATAGTTAACAGGTTTGCTACCTACCTAAGTAATCACCTACCTATTTACCTACCTACCTACCTAACTAACTAACTAACTAACTAACTAACTAACTAACTAACTAACTAACTAACTCTCTCTCTCTCTCTCTCTCTCTCTCTCTCTACATATATATATATATAAATATAATGTAAAGATATGAAAATTAAAATGCCTCATATATTATTAAATTTTTCAAGATTACAAATTTGATTTCTGATGTCTTATGTATAATTCAAGATATACTAATTAGAAGAAAGTGAGACTTTCCAACAAATTAAACTGTTTAAGGATATGCAAATATGTGTTCCACTGGTTTAATAATATTGATAGTATATAATTTAAATTATCATGCTCTTTTTAAAGACAAATACTATGTATTAATTAAATATTTGTTAAAAAATACAAAGCAAAAATCTCTTCATGAGGTGAAAAATATAAAAAATATATACAATAGTCTATTAGGAGACATTGTAGTTAAAAGAAATAGTTATCCTTAAAGAAGACAGGAGTCATTTCTCGATATAACTGCTACTTCTGTTTGTTGATGGTGATTATTAATGGTACAAGCTTAGTAAACATTTTAGAACATACAATTTAATAGAACAAAGTACTTAAAAAGAACTTTACTGATAAGTTATCTTTTCATAAGCTTCTTTATGTATTGGAACTATGAAATAAAGTAGACAAGCCATTGTATATTTTTAAATTATTTATTTGAAGACATCTATAAAATTTTAATTTCAAAAAGTAGGAAATGTTCCTCATACCAATGTTCAGGAAGCTGTACTTTCAATCCTGACTTTTATATGGTGTTACAATCAAAGACATGCTAGTCCTCTAAGATGTCCATGTCTTACAATGACAGAGGATGAAACCACTGGAACACAAAGCTTGAAGTTTTATTTGGTCAATAACCAATGGACCCGATTAAAACACATTTGAAATATGGTATAAATGTGCTTATATACATATTTCTTCAATTTATGGACTTTAAATTATGTCAGGTTTTCTTTATTTTTCTTTTCTTTTTTTTTTTGTAAATATATGTATATATATATTTTGTTTTCTTTATTTCTTGGACTTCATACAGTCTGTGAGTTGTTTCTGGGGGAGTGCAAGCCTCTGGGGTTAGCATCCCACTATCAGTGACTGCATATTATGTCTGTTCTTTTGTGACTGGGTTATCTAACTCACGATGATATTCTCTAGAAGCAGCCATTTTCTTAAGAATTTGGTTAAGTCATTGTTTCTGGTGGCTGAGTAGTATTCCATTGTGTATATGTACCACAATTTTTGTATCCATTCATCTTCTGAAGGACATCTGGGTTCCTTCCAGCTTCTGGCTATTATAAATAGAGCCGCTATAAACATTGTGATGCATATATCTTTGTTGTGTATTAAAGTGTCTCTGGGGTAAATGCCCAGAAGTGGAATAGCTGGGTCTTCAGGTAGTACTATATCCAATTTTCTGAGGTATCGCCAGACAGATTTCCAGAATGGTTGTATTAACTTGCAACCCCACCAACAGTGGAGAAGTGTTCCTCTTTCTCCGCAGCCTCGCCAGCATCTCCTGTCATCTGAGTTTTGGATCTTGGCCAATCTGACTGGTGTGAGGTGGAATCTCAGTGTTGTTTTAATTTGCATTTCCCTGATGGCTAAGGATGTGGAGCACTTCCTCAGATGTTTATCGGCCATTCGGTGTTCCTCAACTGAAAACGTTTTGTTTAGCTCTGTACCCCATTTTTTAATAGGGTTATTTGACTCTGGTGTCTAGTTTTTTGAGTTCCTTGTACACCTTGGATATTAGGCCTCTATCTGATGTGGTGTTGGTAAAGATCTTTTCCCATTCTGTTGGTTGCCATTTTGTTTTCTTGACGATGTCTTTAGCCTTACAGAAACTTTGCAATCTCATTAAGTCCCATTTGTTAATGTTTGACCTTAGAGCTTGAGCCATTGGTGTTTTGTTCAGGAAATTTTCTCCTGTGCCTATGTGTTCTAAGGTTTTCCCTACTTTCTCATCTAATAGTTTCAGTGTATCTGGTTTAATGTGGAGATCTTTGATCCACTTACACTTGAGCTTTGTACAAGGAGATAAGAAAGGGTCTATTTTCATTCTTTTGCATGCTGAGTGCCAGTTGGACCAGCACCATTTGTTGAATAGGCTGTCCTTTTTCCATTGAATGTTTACTGCTCCTTTGTCAAAAATCAGGTGACCATATACATGAGGGCTCATTTCTGGATCTTCTATTCTATTCCATTGATCCACGTGCCTATTTCTGTACCAGTACCATGCAGTTTTCAGCACAATTGCCTTGTAATATAGCTTGAGGTCAGGGATAGTGATTCCCACAGATGTTTTTTGTAGTTGAGGATGGATTTCGCTATTCTAGGTCTTTTGTTATTACATATGAAATTGCACATTGATCTTTCCAATTCCATGAAGAACTGGGTTGGAATTTTGATGGGGATTGCATTGAATCTGTAGATTGCTTTTGGTAGGATGGCCATTTTTAAGATGTTGATCTTTCCAATCCATGAGCATGGGAGATCTTTCCATTTTCTGAGATCCTCCTCAATTTCTTTCTTTAGAGGTTTGAAGTTCTTGTCATACAGGTCCTTCACTTGCTTAGTTAAAGTCACACCAAGGTATTTCATAGTTTTTGTAACAATTGTGAAGGGTACGTTTTCCATAATTTCTTTCTCCACATGTTTGTCCTTTGAGTACAGGAAGGCTACTAATTTGTTTGAGTTAATTTTGTATCCAGCCACTTTGCTGAACTTGTTTATCAGCTGTAGGAGTTCTCTGGTGGAATTTCTGGGGTCACTCAAGTACATAATCATGTCATCGGCAAAGAGTGATGTTTTTATCTCTTCCTTTCCGATTTGTATCCCCTTAATCTCCTTTTGCTGTCTCATTGCTCCAGCCAGGACTTCCAGTACTATGTTGAATAGGTAGGGGGAGAGTGGGCAGCCTTGTAGAGTCCCTGATTTTAGTGGGATTGCTTCAAGTTTCTCGCCATTAATTTTGATGTTGGCTGTTGGTTTGCTGTATATTGCTTTTATTATGTTTAAATATGGGCCTTGGATTTCTGTTCTTTCCAGGACTTTTAACATGAAGGGGTGTTGGACTTTGTCGAATGCTTTCTCAGCATCTAGTGAGATGACCATGTGATTTTGGTCTTTGAGTTTGTTTATATGGTGGATTATGTTGATGGATATCCTTATGTTAAACCATCCCTGCATCCCAGGGATGAAGCCTACTTGGTCATGATGAATGATTGTTTTGATGTGTTCTTGGATTCGGTTTGCGAGGATTTTGTTGAGTATTTTTGCATCAATGTTCATAAGTGAGATTGGTAATGAAGTTCTCTTTCCTTGTAGGGTCTTGGTGTGGTGTAGGTATGAGGGTTATTGTAGCCTCAAAAAATGAGTTGGGTAATATTCCATCTGATGCTATCTTTTGGAATAGTTTGGCGAGTATTGGTGTTATATCCTCAATAAAGTCTGATAAAATTCTGCAATGAACCCGTCTGGACCTGGGCTTTTTTTGGTTGGGAGGCTTTTGATGACTTCTTCTATTTCTTTAGGTGTTATAGGGTTATTTAGATGGTTTGCTTGGTCCTGGTTTAACTTTGGGACCTTGTTTCTGTATAAGAATTCATCCATTTCCTCCAGATTTTCCAATTTTGTGGAGTATAAGTTTTTGTAGTAGTATCTGATGATTTCTTAAATTTCCTCAGTTTCAGTTGTTATGTCCCCACTTTCCTTTCTGATTTTGTTAATTTGGATACTCTCTCTTTACCCACTAGTTAGTCTGGCTAGGGGTTTATCAATCTTGTTGATTTTCTCAAAGAACCACTCTTGGTTTTGTTGATTTTTTCAATGGTTCTTTTTGTTTCTATTTGGTCTATTTTTGTCCTAATTTTGATTATTTCTTGCCGTCTACTCCTCTTATGTGTATCTGCTTCCTTTTGTTCTAGAGCTTTTAGCTGTGTTGTAAAGTTGATGATGTATGGTCTCTTCAGTTTCTTTTTTGAAGCGCTCTGGGCTACGAGTTTTCCTCTCATTAATGCCTTCATTACATCCCATATTTTGATATGTTGTGTTTTCGTTTTCATTGAATTCATGAAAATCCTTTAATTTCTTTCTTTATATCTTTTTGACCCTGCTATTGTTTAATAAAGCATTGTTTAGTTTCCATGTGAATGTGGGCTTTTTGTTCTTTGTTGTTGTTAAAGACCAGCCATAGACCATGGTGATCTGAGAGGATGCATGGGAGTATTTCAATCTTCTTATATCGATGGAGGCTCGTTCTGTGTCCAATTATGTGGACAATTTTCGAGAAGGCGCCAAGGGGTGGTGAGAAGAAGGTGTATTCTTTTACTTTGGAATAGTATGTTCTGTATATATCTATTAATTCTAGTTGGTTCAAAGTCTCTGCTAGTTTTGCAGTGTCCTTGTTCAGTTTCTGTTTCCCTGATCTGTCCATTGGTGAGAGTGGGGTATTAAAGTCTCCCACGATTATTGTGTGGGGTGAAATGTATTTTTTGATCTTTAGTAGGGTTTCTTTTATGAATGTGGGTGATTTTTTATTTGGAGCATATATGTTAAGGATTGAGAGTTCCTCCTGACAGATTTCCCCGGTAATGAGTAAAAAGTGTCCTTCCTTATCTTTTTTGATAACTTTTGGTTGGAAATTTACTTTATTCGATATTAGAATAGCCACTCCAGCTTGCTTTTTGGAGCTGTTTGCTTGGAAGCTTTTTTCCCACCCTTTTACTCTGAGATAGTGTCTGTCTTTGTCTCTGATGTGAGTTTTCTATATGCAGCAAAAGGCTGGATTTTGTTTATGTATCCAGTCTGATAGTCTATGTCTCTTTATTGGGGAGTTGAGACCATTTATGTTAATAGATATCAAGGAATAGTTGTTTCTGTTTCCTGCCATTATTGCTTTTTTGGGTTGAGTTGTGTCTGTGTTTTTTTTTCTTCTTTTAGTTTTCTTGTTTAGGAGTTTTCTTGTTCTTACTAGGCTGTATTTTCCCTCATTGTATTGGGTATTTTTCTTTCAAAATATCGTTTGGCATAATATTCTTGTTAATATACCTTCACATAAATCAATAATATAAATGCATTTATATAGCAACATATTCTATAGCCATACTAAGAAATAAAATATGCTAATACACAAAGAACTGCACCATAAAATCTGAGGTAAAAATGTGTAATAGATAATGTGACTGACAAGCTTATATTACTATATGACTTATAGTTTTGAGCATGCTGTAGCGCATTTCTATCCTTTCTTAAGTCAGTGTGGCTTCCTATTGCTTTCTAAAGGTTTTTCATCAACATGGAATAGTTATATGTAATAATGGTTTTCACTGTGTCATTTTGAATGCCTTACATGATGCATTTGGGGAACAATTATTCCCTAAACATTATCTGGTCTTTATCCTGCTCTTACAGACCCCTTCCTCCCCTCACATGCCCTCCTTGCACATTCGTGCCTCATTGATACTTCTTACTCTCCATTTGTTTTTTATCATTTGTTTTAATGTCCACTGCTTAATTTATTATTAGAATTTATAGAAATTTTGTTTTCTTTGCAGGAATGACCTTCATTATACTGCTTTACTTGGTCATAAGACATTTTATTTTTCCTAATGTATTGGAATGTGTTTACTTAAATAAAAATCCTTTTCTGAGTTACAGCCAAGAATGTAAAGATCTTTTTGAAATCTATATTAACTGCACTGTTATGGAGATAAAATTGTAAAAATATTAGAACAAAAACTAATTACTCAAATGCCAAGAAATATGCACAGCCGAGAAAAATGTCTTTAGGTTGGACTCTTGGTTTTCTTATTAAATTTTATCATACACCATAAATATTAGAATTATTAAAACCAAATTAATTATAAAATTGTGTTTTCAATGTGGTGATTAAAGATGAGGATTTAAGGCATGATAGTTGGTAAATATTGAGTCACAATACACTTCAATCTTTCTGTTTCAAATTATGTAGAAGAAAGTTTGAAATCTATATTATAAACAAACATGGCTAATATGTGTGTGAAATTAGAGTCATTCTCTCCTGAGTGCTTCACACATAATTTAAGTAGAGTGTTTGCAATAATGTAAAATAACTTGTGAAGCATCATCTGCTGCTCTGTGCCTTTGGTAAGACTGATACCAAAGTTTAATTACAGATGCAACAGCATCTTTTACTTTAAAATTCTACATTCTAGACACATTTATATGCAAAACTATAGATTAAAACTGTGCCTTCTTGCATTTTTGCCTAATAAACTTCCTTTTCCATGCCAGTTAGCAAATAACAGAATTCTCTAAATATAATGAATATTTTATAGACTCCATGTATCGCTTTTCCTTCTTCCTGCTCACAATTTTCTCTGAGTAGAACATACATCAGGTGTTTTTGAGAAAACAATGGAACACATAGTAGTTGGATAAGTAAAATAGTACAGATTTTCACTTTTCATATTTATGCAGTGTTCCTTTATTATTTGACATGTTTTTATTGATATGATAAAACACCATGACCAAACTTGACTAGGAAAGGGTTTATTTTAGGTTACAAGTCCACCTTAGAGTCCATCAGTGAGAAATATTAGAGCAGAAACTCAAATAGAGCAGCGACCTGTAACTAATGCAGAAGCTATGGTGGAGTAATGCTTATTACATTTACCCAATGGCTTGCTTAGCCTACTTTCTTATAGTACCCACGACAAAATGACTTGTATCACTCAGAGTGAGCTGGACCCTCTCACATAAATTATCTGTGATGAAAATGTGCTACAGGTTTGTCTTCAGGACAATCTGGTGAAGAAATTTTCCCAATTGAGGTATCCTTTTAAAGAAAAAGACTCATGTTTGTATAAAGGTGACAAAAAACTATGCAGGTTAACTGTCGTATAATTTGCTTATGGTTTAAATTATGTTTTGTCTGGGAATTTATGAACATTTTCCATCACATGATTTAAAATATATGATAGTTTCGAACTTTTATAGAAGTAGTTTTATTTTTTCATGTCGAAGCACCCTTTGGAAGGGATACATGAACATACTTGTATGATCACATTATTTCAGAGACTGGCATATCTTAGGCTAGTTACTGACTCCAGATTCTTGAGAATCTTAATGATTAATCCTGATATAGACGAGTGAAAGATGAAGAATTTAGACTTGTGAATTCTTTCATGACTTACATTCTTTAAAATATTAGTGAAAAAAGCATTTAGTGAATAAATGAATAATTATTATTGCATGTTGTAGTTTGAATAGGTTTGCTCCCCAGAGAGTTAAGTGTTTGAAGCTTGGCCCACAGGGAATGACACCATAAGGAGAGATGTTCTTGTACAGATAGATGTGACCTTGTTGGATGAAGTATGTCACTGTTGGCTTGGGCTTTGAGGACCTACACTCAAACTCTACCAATTGCAGAAGAGAGCCTCCCTCCTGCTGTCTGTGAAAGAAAGTATTTCTTGGTTGCCTTTCCATCTAGATGCAGAAGTCTTGTCTCCTCCAGCACCTGTGTGTCTGCATGATGCCATGCTTCTCACCATGAGAATAATGGACTGAACTTCTGAAACTATAATAGCCATAAATAAATGTTTTTCTATATTAGAATTTCCTTGGCCATGGTGTCTCTTCTTTAGAAAAGGTAGAGGAAACTCTTCCTAAAATATTGTACTTTAAATAATATTTACACAGTAATTTTATATTTTAAGATTTATTAATTTTTTGTTTGGATGTTTTGCCTGCACAAGGGTACTAGGTACCATGTATGTATAATAGTATAATAGTACATATATGTCATAGAGAACAGAAATAAGCTTTGGATTCTATGGAATTATAGGTACAATGCTTATGTATGTTGATGATTGTGTGCTGGGACTAAACTTGTGTCCTCTGCAAATTCAGCAAATGCTCTAAACTGTTCAGATATGCCTCTATCCTTCATCCTGTTTTGAATATAAATAATTCTATACTTAATCACATTAAAATTATTTTTATATTAATACTTTAACCATAGCTTTCAGATAGCTTGTTAACTTGAAATATAATATCAACTGAGTAAACTTTTGTTTCCAAGAAATTTAAGGATATATTTTTCTTTATAAAATTTGTTGGTTTTTAAATTTGCTTTAAGCATATTTCATCAAAATCATCTTTCTCAAATATAGCTAACAATTTAGAGAAATAAAAATTGTTAATAGTCGTAGGTTTTGTCCATGATTAAATCAAGAAATAATAACTAGAGACATTATTTTCTTACAGTAAAATGTGTATCAAATCAATTTTCCATTTGACTTGCATCACTCTGTATTTGTATAGACATTGTAAGGTACAGAATTTAAATAAAAATATGTAGTAACAAAAGATGGTTCTGTTGCTCTATGTCTGCTATTGCTTTCTTCAGATTGAAATGTAATAAAATTAACACCAACAGTGTTATCTATACGTAACTTTTATAGCAGTCACTACTAAATCACTTGATTACAGAAATTTGACATCAGATAAAATAAAATATGTGGCAGAAAATTATCTACAAAAATATCTCAGGTATTTCACTATGATATAAAAATTAAGAATTTGGTCTGATTCCATTTTGAAATTTTAAGTAACATTTTTCATGGTGTCTCAAATATTCTTTAATACTGTTGACTTGAAAATTTTTAATAAAATACTAGAGTTTAACATTATTTGAAATTCATTCTAAGTCAGTCACTATTACATCAGTGTGAAGCTACCTCAAGAAGCAAAATTTAATTCTATCATTAGATCAGCTATACTACTTTTGGGCATATATTCAAAAGACTCTGTGGTTTACTGTTTGGTTCTGGACTCCTGGAAAAGAAATTGAGGTGAATATTTTACATATTAAAGCAGACCCTAGAAAAGACTAAAGGAGCTGAGTTTTCAAGCCCAATGGGAAGAACAACATTATCAACTAACTAAAACCACCACAGTTCCCAGGGACTAAAACACCAACCAAGAGTTCCATGGCTGCATATGTAGCAGAGGATAGTATTTTCTGGCATCAAAGAGAAGAGAGGGCTTTGGTCCAGTGAAGGCTTGTTTCCCCCAGTGTAGGGGATCATCAAGGTAATGAGGTGGAGAGGGTAGTTGGGAAAGGGAGCACCTTCATGAAGGAAATGGGAGAAGGAAGGGGTATGGGAGTGGGAGGAAAGGGAATGACATTTAAAATGTAAATATAGAGAATAACCAATAAAAAAAAAAGAAGACAGAACTTTACATTTTAAAAAATGTAGACCCAGCCTATAGGTTCTCCCAAAATCCCTCAGTCCCTAACAGTCCCTTCCCTTCCAAAAAAATAGAATTTTTCATTCATGTCCACTGGTATTCTTGTTGTAATAACCAGGGAGTGGACCTGCCAGCACAGGACTGAGCCCACAGTAAAGCCTTGCAAGTACTCACCCACCTAAGCCCCACGGTAAGCCTGCCAGATACCCTCATCGGCTATCTGCTGAGAGAACACTTGATGATCTCCTGAGCAGATAGGGAGGTAAACTGTGGGATCAGGCCCATTCTGGACTAGTAAGAGGGAATGGAGACCGCCATTTAGACTCAGGACCCATCTGCAAATGGCTGAGCTCAAAGGGCTGTTCTACCTGAGCCAACAGGAGCTTGTCACATACCCTGAAGGCTGCCCCCATGAGTGTAGCCTGGAGGCCTTGTAGACCAGTGCTTGCAGCACTCTGGGATCTGGCCCTCTACAGCCCTGTGAGGATCTGGCAATTGCAATCAAGACTCAGGACCCACCTGCTGAGTCCCCAGAAAAGTCTTGCAAGAGCTCTCCCATCTGAGCCCACAGAGACAGAACAGCGTTACTGTAGTCAGAATTCACTACCTTCCCGCAAAGAGACAAACATCCAGAAGCAATATCCTTCCTGAGCCTACAGGCCCTCAGATCCACAGGAGAGACAGGCTCCAGTCAGAGACAACAAGACCACCTGTAATCACAGACAACAAGATGGTAAGAGGAAAGCAAAGGAACCTACACAATGGAAACAAAGACAACTTGGCAACATCAGAACACAGTTCTCCCATCACACAAAGTAGTGGACTGCCAAATACAGCAGAAAAACAAGTCAGACTTGAAATCATATTTCATGATGATGATGGAGATCTTGGAGAAGCACATGAATAACTCCCTTAAACAATTACGGGAGAAACAGGAAAAAAATCACTCAAAGAACTACAGGAAAACACAAACAAACAGATAAGGGAATTGAAAACAGAAATAGAAACAATAAAGAAAACACAAAAAGAGACATCTCTGAAGATGGAAATCACACCCCCCCCCCCAAAAAAAAAAGAAATCAGGAGTCTTAGATGCAAGCATCACCAACAGAGACTACAAGAGATGGAAGAGAGAATCTCAAGGCCTGAAGACAACATAGAAAACATAGACAAAACAGTCAGAGAACATGAAAAACTAAAATGCTCATAACCCAAAATGTCCAGGAGATCCAGGACACAATGAGAAGACCAAAGCTAAGGATAGTAGGTGTAGAAGAGGGCTAAGAATATTACTAAAAGGCAGAGTAAATATCTTCAACAAAATCATAGAAAAAAACTTCCCTGCCCTTAAGAATGAGATGAACATGAACATACAGGAAGCCTACAGAACTCCAAATAAATTGGACCAGAAAAGAAACTCCTCCCAACACATAATAGTCAAAACACTGAATAATCAAAACAAAGAATCCTAAAAGCTGTAAGGGAAAAATGACAAGTAACATATAAAGGTAGACAAATTAGAGTTACACCAGACTTCTCAACAGAGATTAGGAAAACCAGAAAATCCTGGCGAGACATCATGCAGACACTAAAATAACACAAATGCCAGCCCAGGTTACTATATCCAGCAAAATTCTCAATCATCATAGATGGAAAAACCATGGTATTCCAGGACAAAACCAAATTACACAATACGTGTACATAAATAAAGCCCTACAAAGGATGATAAATGGAGAAATTCAACACAAGGAATGAAACTACACCCAAGAAAAAGAAAAAAAAATCATTCAAGGAAAACTAAAGAAGTAAAGCATGCAAATATAAATCTACCTCTAACAACTAAAACAACAGGAAACAAAAATTACTATTTCATAATTTCTCTTAATGTCCATGGATTCAATTCCCAATAAAGAGATATAGACTATCAGACTGGATACGTAAACAGGATCCAGCATTTCTTTGTCAAACATCAATTGGGCATAAGAATGTTGTTTTATTTCTGGGTGTCCAATCGGGATCCCAGATGTAATGTCCTACAGTGGGGAAAAGAGGACTTGTAGAATTGACCTAGGCATTCAGTAAGGGGTTGCTATGCCTCAGTGAAAAACCTGATCAATAATTGTTTCTGCTAGAAAAAAACTGAAGGAACAGATATGGAGAAGAGTCTGAGGAAAAGAAGGCATAGGAAAAGGCCAAAAATGAGTTCTGGGGTTTGATACCATCACTGAGGTTATGAAGCACTCATTAAAAGCGACCTATCATTACAGCCCTCTGAAAAACTCAGCAAGCATCTAAATGAGTCAGATGCAGATATTTACACCCAACCAACCAACAGATGCTGCTGATCCCTGTGTTTGAATTAGGAAAAGCTAGAGGAAGCTGAGGAGGAGGGTAAATCTGTAAGAGGACCAGCAGTCTCAATTAACCTAGACCCCCCAAGATCTGTCAGACACTGGATAACCAACTAGTCAGCAAACACCAGCTGATGCAAAGATACTGGAGGTCCCAGGGAGTGTAGAAGTCTGGCGGGGTCAGTGGGGTGGAGACAGCTTTGTGGAGACATGGTGGGAGAGGTATAGAATGTGGAATAGTAGGAGGGTGGACTAGGAGGGGAATAAAATTTGGAATGTAAAAATAAAATTAAAGTAAAGAAAAAAAGAGGGAAAAAAGGAACTTATTTTAAAAAGTAAAACTAATTGATGAGTTTGCCATTAACTTACCAAAATAATTAGACTTTTGTAATCATAACCTGAATCTTTCAAATATTTTGTATTAGTGGCCAATCAACACAGTAGACTGCATTTTATACTCTGTATAATGAACATAATTGTGAACAAGAATTAAGTTACTTATTTGAGATCTCAGTTTTCTGTTTTTGTAGGTATTTCATAATATGAACTCTTAGGGCTGTTTTAAGGTATCCTAAATATTTTGGTGTATTGGGTTTATATTTTGTTTTACTTCTAGGAACTTTTACCACCCTTCCCCATCCCTGGTTGTCAGTGGAATCCAGTTACTCCATGCATGCCTTCCATTGTTTTAAATTTCCTCTCCCACACCCCACTTCCCACACCTGATCCACATCTCATTCTCTTCTTTACTCCCACTTTTATCCAATTCCCTCTCTCCATCCACCTCTGATGAATATTTTATTTCCCCTTCTGAGTGAGATTCAAGCATTCTTGCTTGGGTCTTCCTTGTTTCTTAGGCTCTTTGGGTCAGTGGATAGTATCAAAGTTATCCTGTACTTTATGTCTAATGTCCAATTTTAAAGGAGTACATAACCTGTTTGTCTTTCTGAGTTTGAGTGTTTACCTGACTCAGGATGATCTTTGCTCATTCCATACATTTGCTTGCAAATTTCATGACTTCCTTGGTTTTAATAGCTTAATAATTTTCTGTTGTATAAATGAAGCACTTTTCTTTAAATTAATTCTTAAGTTGTGGGACATTGGGTTTATTTTCAGTTTCTGACTATCATGGATAAAGCTGCTATGAACATAGTTGAGCAATTGTTCTTTGGTTATGGTGCAGCTTCTTTAATGTGTACCCAGGACTGGTAATGTTGGGTCTTTGGGAAGAAATGGTCCCAAATTTCAGATAAACCACCAAATTGATTTCCAAAGTATAAATTTCCTTTCCCCCCAGCAATGAAATTACCCTTGCTTCATATCCTTGCCAGCATAAGCTGTCACTTGAGGGTTTGTTTGTTGTTGTTTTGTTTTCTGTTCTTTTTTTTTGGGTGTGGTTATTTTTATTTGCATTTTAAATGTCCCTCTTCTCAGTTTTTCCTTTGAACCACCCATACCATCCCCTCTCCCCATACTTCTATGAGGATGCTCCCTTACACCCCTACCCACTCCTGCCTCACTCCCTAGCATCCATGTACACTGAGACACTGAGCCTTCACAGGACCAAGGGCCTCCCCTCTGACTGATGCCAGATGAAGTACAACTGAAACCATGTGTCCCTTCATGTGTACTCTTCGGTTAATGGTTTAGTCCCTGGGAGCTTTGAGGGATCTGGTTGGTTAATAATGTTTTTCCTTTGGGGTTGTAAATACCTTTAGCTCCTTCAATCCTTTCCCTACCTCCTCCATTGGGTCCCCAAGATCAGTCTAATGGTTGAGATGGTCAAGCATCTGCATCTGTATTAGGCTCTGGCAGAGCCTCTCAGGGTTTCACAATCCTGATGGGTATAAGATGGATTCTCAGAGTAACTTTGATTCACATGTCCCTGGTGACTTAAGGATCTTAAACATTTCTTGAAGTGCTTCGCAGTCATCAGAGATCCATTAGTCAGAAATTCTCTGTTTAATTATGTACCTTATTTTTGAATTGAGTTATTTGGTTTGTTGGTGTACAATTTCCTGAGTTCTTAAAATTTATGGATATCAACTTTCTGTAGGATGTAGGGTTGATAACGATATTTTCCCATTCAGGAAGCTGCTGTTTTGTCCTGTTGATGATGTCTTTTGCCACAATTATTGACCTTGATATCTGAGTTATTTTTTTTCTGATCTGAAAATCATTCCTTTGTAAATGTATTCAAGATAGTTCCCCAATTTCTCTTCTGTAAGATTTAGTGTGTCTGGCTTTATGTTGAGGTCTTTAATCCACATGGACTTTGAGTTTTGGACAGAGTGATAAATATGTTTCTACTTGCATTCTTCTGCATTAAAACATCCAGTTAGACTAACACCATTAGTTGGAGATTCTTTCTTACATATGCTTCTGGCTTCTTTTTCAAAAGTCCAGTGTCTGTATATGTGCGGATGTATTTCTAGGTCTTCAGTTTTATTCCACTGATCAACCTGTCTGTTTTTATGTCAATAACATGTGGTTTTTATATTTTAAAATTATTGTTATTTATTCTTTCTTACAATATAGTCATTATCCTTCTACTGGTCAGCCCTTCAAAAATCACTTATCTCACTCATCCTCCCCAGTCTCCAAGAGAATAAAGCTTGAGATCAGGCAAAGAAATATCTCCAGAAGGTATTCTTTATTATCCAGAATTGATTTAACTCTCATGGGGTTTTTGTTTTCCCTGTGACATTGAGAATGGCTCCTTCAAGGTTTGTAAAAAAAAAAAAAAAAAAAAAAAAAAGTTGGCATTTTTATGGAAATTGCATTGAATTTGTAAATTGCTTTTACAAATTGTAAATAGTAGAATGACCATTTTAATTATGTTAATACTACAAACATATGAGCATAGAAGTTCTCTTCATATTTTTTAAAACAACTTTATTTTACAAAACAAAGATAAATGTACAGACTTTAAACATTTTTTGCTTAAAATTATACATTTTTGTCAGTACTGTTTTTTCAGACATTGAAATAATTTTTACATAAAACCATGTGAATATATTTTTTAGTCGGTACTTGAATTTTTTCAAGGTTTGATTGTATGCCTTGAAAACTTAATAGTTTCAATGAGCTAAAGTACATGTAAAACAAAATGTAACATGGAAATAGTTAAAGTTTTCTTGTTTTGTTAATATTTTTTTTGTTTTGTTTTGTTTTCTTTATTTCTTGGACTTCTTACAGTCTGTAAGTTGTTTCTGGGGGAGTGCAAGCCTCTGGGGTTAGCATCCCACTATCAGTGACTGCATATTATGTCTGTTCTTTTGTGACTGGGTTATCTCACTCATTATGATATTCTCTAGATTCAGCCATTTTCTTAAGAATTTGGTTAAGTCATTGTTTCTGGTGGCTGAGTAGTTTCCATTGTGTATATGTACCACAATTTTTGTATCCATTCATCTTCTGAAGGACATCTGGGTTCCTTCCAGCTTCTGGCTATTATAAATAGAGCCCCTATGAACATTGTGGTGCATATATCTTTGTTGTGTATTAAAGTGTCTCTGGGGTATATGCCCAGAAGTGGAATAGCTGGGTCTTCAGGTAGTACTATATCCAATTTTCTGAGGTATCGCCAGACAGATTTCCAGAGTGGTTGTATTAGCTTGCAACCCCACCAACAGTGGAGAAGTGTTCTTCTTTCTCCACAGCCTCGCCAGCATCTTCTGTCATCTGAGTTTTGAATCTTGGCCAATCTGACTGGTGTGAGATGGAATCTCAGGGTTGTTTTGATTTGCATTTCCCTGATGGCTAAGGATGTGGAGCACTTCCTCAGATGTTTCTCGGCCATTCGGTGTTCCTCAACTGAAAACGTTTTGTTTAGCTCTGTACTCCATTTTTAATAGGGTTATTTGATTCTCTGGTGTCTAGCGAAATTCATCCTCAACAACAAAAAAACATCTGCGGGAATCACTATCCCTGACATCAAGCTATATTACGAGGCAATTGTGTTGAAAACTGCATGGTACTGGTACAGAAAGAGGTATGTGGATCAATGGAATAGAATAGAAGATCCAGAAATGAGCCCTCATATATATGGTCACCTGATTTTTGACAAAGGAGCAATAAACATTCAATGAAAAAAGGACAGCCTATTCAACAAATGGTGCTGGTCCAACTGGCACTCAGCATGCAAAAGAATGAAAATAGACCCTTTCTTATCTCCTTGTACAAAGCTCAAGTGTAAGTGGATCAAAGATCTCCACATTAAACCAGATACACTGAAACTATTAGGTGAGAAAGTAGGGAAAACCTTAGAACACATAGGCACAGGAGAAAATTTCCTGAACAAAACACCAATGGCTCAAGCTCTAAGGTCAAAGATTAACAAATGGGACTTAATGAGATTGCAAAGTTTCTGTAAGGCTAAAGACATCGTCAAGAAAACAAAATGGCAACCAACAGAATGGGAAAAGATCTTTACCAACACCACATCAGATAGAGGCCTAATATCCAAGGTGTACAAGGATCTCTTCATATTCTTATGCCTTCTGCAATTTCATTTTTCCAAGATTTAAAGTTATTGTCCTACAGTTCCTTAGCTTATTTTACATTTGAATGAAGGCTACTGCTATCTTTTTTTTTTTTTTTGAGTTAATTTTGTATTCACCTTCTTTGCTGAAGGTGTATATCAGCTGTATGAGTACTCTAGTAGAATCTTAGGGGTCACTTTTGTGTACTATCATAACGTCTGCAATAACAATACTTTGACTTCTTCCTTTCCAATTTTTATCCTGTTGATCTCCTTTAGTTGTCTAATGGCTCAATCTGGAACTTCAAGTACTACATAGAATAGATAGAGAAAGAGTAGCCCAATTTGATTTGTCCCTAATTTTAGTGGAATTGCTTTAAGATTCTCTCCATTTAATTTGATGATGGCTATTGGCTCCCTGCATATTGCCTATATTGCGTGTAGGTATGTGACTTATAACCCTGATCTTTCCAATACTTTTAACATGAAAGGGTGTTGGATTTTTTAACAGGGCTCTTCAGCATCTAATAAGATGTTCATGTGGATGGATTTTGTTGTCGTTTTGTTTTTTGATTTTGTTTGTTTATATGGTGGATTACTTTCTTGAATTTTCATATATTGAAATCATCTAATGCATCACTGGGATGATGTTTTTTTATCTGTTCTTGGATTTTCTTTATATGTTTCCATTAATGTTCATAAGAAAAATTGGTCTGAAATTCTCCTTTCTGTTTGTTGAGTTTTTGTGTGGTTTAGCTATTATGTGGCTGTGGCCTTATAAAATGAGTTTGGCAGTGTTTCTTCAGTTTCTAATCTGTGGAATTGTTTGAGGACAATTTGTATTAGTTTTTCATTGGTAGTTTAGTAAAATTCTGTTCTAAAACTATCATCTGGCCCTAGGGATTTTATGGTTGGGAGATTTTAATGTCTACTTCTATGTCCTTAGTAGTTATAGGCTTATTTAAATTCTTTAACTGATGTTGATTGAACTTTGGAAAGTGGTATCTATCAAGAAAATTGTCCATTTCATTTAAACTTTGCAATATTCCAGCTTTTGAAATAAATCTAATGAATCTTTAGATTTCTTTATTGTCTGTTTTTGTTTGACTTCCCATTGTATTTCAGATTTGGTTGATTTGGATGCTGTCTGTCTGTCTGATTAATATTTTATTTATCTTGTTGATTTTCTCAAAGAACTAGCTCCTGGTTTCACTGATTCCTTATATTGTTCTCATTTCAAATTTATTTTTTTAATATTTTATTGGATATTTTCTGTATTTACATTTCAAATGTTATTCTCCCCACCCCACTGCTCCCATCCCCCTCTCCCTCCACTTGTTTTCATGAAGGTGCTCCCTCTCTTGATCACCTTCTCCACCTCAATGCTTTGGCATTCCCATACACTGGGAAAATGAGCCTTCACTGGACCAAAGGCCTCTCCTCCCACTGATGTCAAAAAATGCCATCCTCTGCTACATATGCAATTGGAGCCATGGGTCTCTCCATGTGTACTCAATGGTTGGTGTTTTAGTACGTCCTGCCAAACCCTCCAGATTCCCATGGACTAAAATTTATTGATTTCAATCCTGAGTTTGATTATTTCCTGGCTTCTATCCTTGGGTATATTTGTCTCCTTTCTTTCTTTCTTTCTTTCTTTCTTTCTTTCTTTCTTTCTTTCTTTCTTTCTTTCTTTCTTTTTTCTTCCTTCCTTCCTTCCTTCCTTTCTTTTTTCCTTTCTTGCTTTCTTCCTTTCTTCCTTCTTTCCTGCCTCCCTCGCTTCCTCCCTCCCTCCCTCCCTCCCACCCTTCCTTCCTTCCTTCCTTTCTTCCTTCCTTCCTTCTTTTCGTTAATTTTTCCCAGAGTTTTCATGTGATTTCTAAATTGATAGTATGACAACATTCCAATTTCTCTATGGGGACACTATGTGCTGTGAACTCTCTCTCCCATTAGCACTGTTTTCATTGCGTCGCATAAGTTGGGTATGTTGTGCCTTCATTTTCATTGAATTTGAACTTTGGGTTTTTCCTCTCACCCAGTGGTCATTTACTAGAAATTTCTTGAGTTTCCATGAGTTTGTAGGCTTTCTGTTGTCTCTGTGGCTGCTGAATTCCAACTTTCATCAATAGTGGTCTAATAAGATACAAGAGGTTATCTCAAATTTGGTGTATCTGTTGAGACTTGCTTTGTAACCAAAGTCAGTTTTGGAGAAAGTTCTGTGAAGTGCTGAGAAGAAGGTTTATTCTTTAGTGTTGGGTGAAATGTTCAGTAGTTATTTGTTAGGTCATTTATTGTTCTAAAATTTATTTCTTAAGACTTCTTGCATATTTTTCACTTCTTAAAATAAGACTGTACCTTCTACTTTTTGTAGAGCTGGATTGATAGAAATTGCTTAAGTTAGGTTATACTGTAGAGTGGTTTTCATTAGCCATCAATTATGACTGAAAGTTTTGCTGAGTATTCTATTTTGAGCTGGTGTCTGTGGTCTTTCATGTTTGGTTTATTTTGTTTTTCAGAGTCTCAACTGAAAAAGCTAATGGGCTTGCATTAATACATTTTTTGTTCTTTGTCCTTGCTAGATTTTTATTTATTTTTTCAATTAATTAAGTATTTTAATTATTATGCATTACAGATAATTTGTGTTCTTGGCCTATTTGGTATTCTGCATGAGTTTTGTATAATGATAGAAACCTGTTTCTTTATAGGGGGGGCAATTTCCATCTATCATTTTGTTAAAAATATGTTCTCTGTCTTTGAACTGAGGTTTTGCAACTTTCTCTATGCATTTTATTCATTGTGTCCAAGGTTTTCTGGATGGTTTATGCTGGACTTACTATTTAAGACTTAACATTTTTAAAATGTACTTTCGTCACCTCAGATTCTTTTTCTATGTCCTCTAATTGTTGCTGAAACACTTACCTCTGAAGGTTATACTTTTTGACATCTTATATTTTTGTTTTCTTTTCTATGTTGGTGAAAGAAGAATCTCAAAGTTGTTTTAATTTGCATTTCCCTGATGACTAGGGATGTTGAGCATTTCTTTAGGTACTTTTCATCCATTCGGTATTCCTCAGTTGAGAATTCCATTTTTTAATAAGATTGTTTGATTCTCTCGAGTCTAACTTCTTGAGTTCTTTGTATATATTGGATATTAGACCTCTATCAGATGTGAGATTGGAAAAAATTTAGTATGTTGGCTGCTGTTTTGTTTCTTGACAGTGTCTTTAGCCTTACAGAAACTGTGCAATCTAATATCTAATGAGGTCCCATTTATTAATTCTGGATCTTAGAGTATAAGCCATTGATGTTCTGTTCAAGAAAATTTCCTCTGTGCTTATGTATTCTAAGTTTTCCTCTACTTTCTCTTCTAAAAGTTTCAGAGTACCTGGTTTTATGTGGAGATTTTTGATCCACTTGCACTTGAGCTTTATACAAGTAGATGAGGATGGATCAATTTGCATTCTTTTGCATGCTGACTGCCAGTTGAGCCAACACCTTTTGTTTAAGAGGCTGTTTTTTTTTTCCTTGAATGTTTTCAGCTCATTTGTCAAAGGTCAAGTGAACATAGGTGTTTGGGCTCATTTCTGGATCTTCTAATCTATTCCATTGATCAACCTGCTTATCTCTGTTTCACTTCCATGCAATTTTTAGCACAATTGCTTTGTAATATGGCTTGAGATCAGGGATGGTGATTCTTCAGAAGCTTTCTGGTTGTTGAGAATAGATTTGATATGCAGTCACTGACAATTGGATACTAGCCTTAGTAAGCTCTGAATACCCAAAAACAACTCTTAGACAATATGAAGCTCAAAAAGAAGGAGGGCCAAAATGTCGAAGCCTCGGCATTTCTCAGAAAAAGAAAAAGGACAAAAAAATGTTTATTCATCATATAATATTATGTAACACATTTTGTGAGGTATAGTAATATTTTATAAAATAAATGAATTAATAAAAAAAGAAAAAAATGAGTTGAACTTGGAGGAGTAGCTTCTGCAAGTAGGCTGCTATCAGATGGCAAAGAGGCCTGGAAATCTAATCATTAAAAACAAAAATAATAGCAAAAGTAGCCTACCTAATTTGAAACCCATTGTGAGCACTAAAGGTCCCTGTTTCCACAGATTAGTTGCTGACACAAAGCTATGAAGATGAGCTAAGAGAAAGCTCAGAGGGATGGTAGGAAAGAGCTGAAAGGTGGATATGTATCAAGAGACAGTGTCCTTTGGAAGAAATTTGCTTTGTATGTGTATTCTCTCCACTAAGAAATGAAGTTCTCATGGTCATATAATATCTCAGTATTATATGCTATGCCATTATGATTCTTTTCTGTATGAAAACAGTACACCACTTAATGCACCATCCATATTTCTAAGTCCGAATTCTGACTCTTGTTATTCTACACTTCAGTGTAAATCATGAACATTTCATCAACACTTAAATATTATGACTTTATTTATTATAATAAAAAGACTACGGGGTTTGTGTATTTTAAGTATCTATGTACAAATTGAAACCTCACAATCATCTTTAACTCCATTTCCAGTAAACTAATGCTACCTTCTTGCTTCTGAGGTCACCAGACATATAAGTGATATATAGACTTACATGTAAGCAAAACAACAAAAAACAAACAAACAAAAAAAAACCAAAAAAACAAACAAACAAAAAAAACAAGCACATTAAATTAAAAAAAATAAAATTAACCAGTGTAAATTATCTATTTTTTTTTTTAAGTAATGTAGATGGCCAAAATAATTTCTGTTGTTTCCAAGTTAAACAAACATACATTTCACATACAAAGTACCACCAACAAACCCAATATCAAAAGCAACTGAGAACATAAAGAATTAACAGGAGATATTATGCTATTTTACCTAAGAATATATTGTAATGCTATCAATCAAAATAGCATTTTCTTTGAAGAAAACTGCATACATGAAATAAAGAATAATAACAGAGAGCCTAGAATTCATGTTCTTATATCCACAGCCATTGATTTTTACCAAAAGTGCTAAGAGTAATCACTGGGGAAAAAAAGTTTCAATACTCAGTCTTAGGAAAACTAAATATCCACACAGAGAAAGTAGCAGTATCACTGTTGCTCAACATTAAAAAGTACATTTTCAGGAAATAGAAAGGGAGGGGGAATGAGAGTGGGGGGAATGGAGGTAACATTTGAAATGCAAATACAGAGAATATCTAATTAAATAAAAGTTACAATGAATTAGATTTGAAGACAAACGTTAAACTATGGTGACGGAAGGCCCAATAGCGAATATTTGAGAACTCTTGAAATAAGTCTCCAAAATAGAAGAAACAAACAAACAAACAAACAAAAAAAGCTGAAATCATTTATATTGATTGCAATAAAGCATACAAAGAAAAGAAAATAATGCACTACCTGAAGGAAATATTTGCCAAATCTATAGGTGATCAGAGTTATCAGGAAATATAAAGAAGTGAAATAATCTATGTATTTTCAAAGATTTCTGTGTTATTTTAGCAACTATACTATATAACTTATATCTGATTTATTTTTACATTTTAATGTTTATGAAAAATAATAGGGAAAACGTTGCATTTATTTTGATTACATTTGGTGTCCT
This sequence comes from Micromys minutus, assembly GCF_963924665.1. Taxonomy (NCBI): domain Eukaryota; kingdom Metazoa; phylum Chordata; class Mammalia; order Rodentia; family Muridae; genus Micromys; species Micromys minutus. The sequence continues at coordinate 38,682,332 of NC_137975.1, forward strand.
ACCATTTTTTTAAACGACTTTATTTTGCAAAACAAAGATAAATGTAAAGATTTTAAACATTTTTTGCTTAAAATTATACATTTTTGTCAGTACTGTTTTTTCAGACATTAAAATAAATTTTACATAAAACCATGTGAATATGTTTTTTAGTCAGTACTTGATTTTTTTCAAGGGCTCCTGTGTAGCCAGATTAAGAAGAAAGACAAAAACCCAATGATCCTCACTCCACACCAAATTCAGTGTTGGAACAAAAGAGATGCACATAACTAAGTAGCCTGGCCAAGTGAAGTCCACTTGCCTGTCACTGTGCCAACTCCTGTCATTGTTTCAAGGCAGCCAGACAAACTGTCAATCTTTTTTTATGAAACAAGTCCTTTCTCTGGCTATATGTTACTCCTATGGCTTTCCATAGGGTTTCTGGTTTTCTCCTGACACATGATTCCTGTGAGAACTCTAATTATTGTGGTCCTATATATTTTTTTAATTTATCTATACTCTGATAGCCACATGGAGTGGCAGAAAGTAGGTTGTTTCTATTTCACTACTTTTAGTTTTCTCACCTCAATCTTGAGGTGAAACTTTTTTTGCTGTGCCTGGCACAAACACCATTAATAGAATATAAGTAGGGACAAAGTTCAGAACCATTGTCAACAGTGCCAGCTAATAGTACATAAGAACCACTCTGGGTTACCTCTTGGCTTTTAGCTAGTTCGGAAGGGCTGGTTTTAACAATTCCATCTTACTTCATTGAGTCAAAGACTCACCAATAATTTCAGGAGCCATGGATTCTGAAAAAAAAAAAATAAAACCACAAAAGAGTTAAGTGGATTTTATATTCTATGCCATTAATGAGTTTAGGAAATAGGTAAGAAAGAAAAATACATAAATCCATGAATCCTTATTATGATCTAGAGTTCTGAAAATTACATGAAGAAAAAAAAAAAAACACTCTTAGATTTGAGGTATAATTTCACCAAAGACTATAAAGGAAACATTCATTTTCACTATGTATAAATAGGTCATATTCACACATTTGTGTGAAACAATACATCTTCTTTGTGGAAAGTTCTTTAGAAACTTAGTAATTGATACTGCTGCTATATTATGTACACAGAAACATATAACTAATTCTATTAATTTTTAAATTACTTGTGTACATGTACTTAATTTTTCTTTGTAATGAATGTCTGTGTTCTGTTCAACATTAGTATTTTTAAATATAAACTTGCAATGTGATAGATGCTGTGGGGAAAAAATAACTGGGTCATAAAAGTTGAAATTAATACAAATTGAATTAATTATGCCATCAATGATGCCAAATTTGCTTGTTCACTCTCTTTTAATCATATGGCCAGGCAGAAACATTAGAGTATATGCTCAATTGCAAATAAATAAGCAACATTTTAAATGAGCCAGAAACTGTCAGCAGATACACAGATCTATAAATGGCTGGAAAGGCTACTCAGCAACAGCTTGTCTGTATGCTATGTTCAAAGGCATTGCTTTTAATTCCATACTTACAAGGAAAGAAAACTTTTTTTTAAATTGATGATTGTTACTTTTTAATGTCAAATTGATACTATCTAGAATCACCTGGGAATAAAGTCATGAGGATTTGTGGGCATTAGATTGACCTACAGAAATGGGGAGAGAAAGAGGTGGCTGGGGAGAAACAGAGAGACAGAAACAGAGAAACAGAGACAGACAGAGTCATACAGAATCAGAGAGTTAGAGGGATACAGAAGCAAAGACAGAGAGAGATACAAAGAAACAGTGAAAGAGACAGAGGTAGAGACAGATTATAAGTATGCAAACATTTGCATTTTCACTTCCTTTACTGGATGCAACAAGACTTTGGTTTTTTGTTTGTTTGTTTGTTTGTTTTTGATGTTCCTACTTTGATTTGCCCACAATGATGAACTATAACCTATAATTTTAACCTAAATTTAAGCATTTTTCTATGAACTTGCTTATGATCAGGGCATTTTTTTAACACAAGTGAAAACACAACAGGAAACTAATATATTTTCAAGAATCTTTTCAGTACTCAAAATTTCAAATTAAGAAGCATATCTGATCCCTCCTCCCATTTCTTTCTACTGGCCTCTTTCTCTTTCTTTAGAACAGTTCTCAGATTATCTACCCTCTCAGGTTTTGGTAATATATTTCTATTTTGTAAAAGGGTTTCTTGTACCAGGATTTGCATCTTCACTGAATCTGACTGACTTCTATTTTCCTTCCCAAAACCAGGTTTTTGTTCTCGGTCCTCTCTCTCCCCGTCATGTCCAGTCACTGTTTTGGTTTTGGCACCATCGATATCAAATAAATGGTTCTCGCTGACATACCAGGTACATCCTATGTTCAGATGAGTTCCAATAAAAATTTTTTTTCAAAAAAATAGAAGCATATCAGAATGGTTAAACAATACATGTTTATATTATGCTTAAATTATAAATATAAAAGCACTAATCATGTTCAAAATACAATTAAAAAGCACCTAGAGGCTATATATTAAAACCAGATAAGCTGATAACTTAAGCCAATACACCTTCTCAGTTTTAGATTTTAAATAAGTATAAAAGTATTTTATTATTGGTTTGATTAATGACACAAGAATGACTTCCATTATTCACACTACATGGAATTATTGCAAAGTTCCTCAGGATTATATTTGTGGCAACCTTCTTGTCATGACATCAGTTATTTTAGATTCTTGTGTTAATTATTAGTATTTAATTAATTCAGTAACATTGCCAGTCAAACTCATAATCCTACTGTTTGATGATATTTGGCACCGATGTGAGTCAACATGAATCTTCAGTGTGTAATATGTGCTGATCCTTGTACTTCTCACCTAAACCAGACTGGATATTCAGCTGCAGTCACAGCCTGAATTTTTCTAGGAGTCGTTCAGGATAGGAGCCACGGTACTGGAGATATATCTGAATCATAAATATGAATTCAGCCAACTCTTTCTAAATGAAAATTCCCGAGGCCGCTGTCTTTTCATGTGAGTATCCACAATCCCTCATGCACCTGAATACACCATATGTGATTTAACCCATACTTTGTTTTCTCTCCTTATTTATATCATGAATTGTGTGTTTATGCAGCTCTGATTTTCTTCTATGTATCACCCTTTTGAATATACTACATAATTATGGCCAATACATTGTTATTCAAAAGTTTTTGACAGAAGCAGTAATAGCACATTATATAAGAAATGGCTGATGGATTGGAAGTAAACCTATTTGATTTTTTAAGTCACCCATTACTATATAGACTTTTCTAAGGTTTAGTGAGATATAATTGTCTATTATAGTCTAAATATAACATCAAGGCTTATTGCATGCATACTGATGCATGTTTTCAGGAGCACAAAAAAATCAGCCTAAGTTGGGAATGAAAAAATATATAGTTTACTAATTGTATTATGATTGTATTTTTCCTAGATAAAAGTAAAACATACTCAATAAGAGTATATGTATCAACAAAAATTGACTATGTGATTCTCATAAAATTCAAACCCAAGACAAAAAAAAACTATTGAATGCAAGTGATGTGGTGGGGAGCAACTCTTACCATTTAGACCCCTTTCTCAGCTCAATGGAAGAGAAACGAAAGCATAAACATGTTCAGGTAATTTAAATAGAGATTGTAGTATAGACCAATTCTGCTTGCTGCACTAAACAGTGTCTAACTTGGTTGTAGGAAGGGGAAAAAAAGAGTAGTATGCTAGGTTTTAAATAAAGTCTTCTACAAATAAAATTACTATGGGCATAGGTAGTGATTTAAAAGTCCAAGTAATTCTATTCAAACTATTCGTCTATTTATGGCAAAGAAGTACAGGGAGACCTCATTTGAAAGCCTATTGGAGGAAGCTTATAGCTTTCCCTAATATTGTGAATGGACATGTTCCCACTTCTCAAACATTAGAAGGAAAATGTCAAGAAGGTGGGAATCACCACACCTTCACCATGGTAACTTCTGAACCCTTTCAATTGGAAAATGTACGTTGTAATATTGTACCCTCCAGCAGCAGCAGATGGGTGGTTATAAATAAAAAAATCAATTGATTATAAAGTTTTACATTGCTCTGTTTATGAATTCTTATATTTCACTTTGGAGAAGAAAATTATTGAGTACAGAACATAAACTATAAAATCAGAAATACTCTGCTTCGTTTATGATATGCTCGGGATTTTATCAAATGAGTTTTTTTATTTCTCTTAAAAACATAGCTGTTTTGCTACATCAAAATTCATTATCACAAAATATACTATTTAGCAAGTGTTTTTCCAAAAGCACGTGCACAGAGTAATCTATTTATGCACATAATCCAAGAACTAAACTCATGTTGATATACTTTAAGACATTTTATAAAGGAATTATCTATTTGTTATTTTTTTTCTGTATGAGTCACACAGATGCAGTTGAGGATGCTTTCAGCTAACCATTGAATTGAACATGGGGAGACCAACGAAGGAGCGAGGGAAAGGACTGAAGGAGCTGAAATGGTTTGCAACCCCATGGGAAGAACAACATTATCAACCAACCAAACCCTCCAGAACTCCAAGGTACTAAACCATCAACCAATGAGCACACATGGAGAGACCCATGGCTCTAGTTCCATATGTAGCAGAGGATGGCATTGTCTGGCATCAATGGGAGAAGATAAAGTGAAGGTTTATTTTTCCAGTTTAGGGGAATGCCACGGCACTGAGGTAGGGAGGATGATTTGGAGAGGGATTCATGGAACCAAGATAAGGGAAGGGGGAATGGGAGCAGGGTGGAGAGGGAGAAGGGAATAACACTTGAAATGTAAATACAGATAATTTTCAATAAAATTTTTTAAAAAAATATCTAACTTGATCATTTTGTAATGTTTGCTATAAGTTATCAACTAGATTGTCTGCAATCATCTGACCATTGACTTCTTGTGGGAGAGGGAACTGTGTCAAGACATTTTATAAGGCTGTAAGGGTTCAGAGAATCTAGCACATATACACCACCTGGGACTTCAGGTATCTTCCTGCTTCCTACTAGATTCCTGGTCAGGAACACATGCCACACCCACCACATAGACCAGAACAGAGTTCTTTATGCTAATGAGGTATCTAGAGGTTGAAAGGGTTTAGCCAGTAAGAGAGGGTTTAGCCAATTAGCTTTCCTTCCTTGACATTACTTTCTGTAAAAGGCTTTGAATTAAAATCTTTTAATGTGATCCATCCTAAAGAGCTGGTAGCATGGAGTTTTCATGATGAACAGTCAATAAAGTGTATGCACAAGCTTCATTGTCACTTTCACCAAGACTGCCATGATCCTGTTCTCTTACTCTTTTGTCCCTTTGTCCTTTCTCTTCCCCTCCTCCTCCCTCTTTCCTTCCTCACCCTCCTCCCCAACCCACTCTCTCCCTCTCCCTCTCCATCTGCAGACCATTAACCACCTGAGTCTCCCGCTGAAGGCACCTCTGTGCTCCCAGGCCTCCACCACCACAGCTGAGCTAAGTTGGAGTTCCCCACTTCTCTGGACCTGGGCTCAGCCTGTAAACAGAACTCTTTTCCCAACTCCCCTTGAACCAGAAGTGTCTGCATGTCCAGGAGTTTGGGACCCACCAGCCCATGAATCTCACTGCAGGCCCCAAGACCCTAGATCCTCTATTCCTGACTCTTCTGCACAGTTTCCAAGGACAACTGGAACCCACCTTTAGTCTCCCATATCTTAAATTGCATTTTCCAATCCCCGTGTAGTGTATGAGTGCTTTGGAGCCTGGCACTGCATGTTGGCACAGGGAGAATGCAGTCTAGCACCTCACGTTGTTTATGCTGCCCAGTGGAATTCCTACACCTCATCAGCAGGACAAAGCAGGAAAACACAGTTTCTGAGGACACATATAGGAGTTTTCCTGATTATATTGGTTGATGTAAAGTACTCAACTTAAAGGTGAATGTATATGTATATGTAAGAACGGAAGCCAGGCAAAGCACACATGAAAACAATTCACCTTTCTACAGATAGTGGGTATATTGTGACCAGATAATTTAATTTCTTAACACCTAGCATTTCCCTCCGAAGAGACTACAGTCTGGAGCTGTGGGCTAAAATACATCCTTTCTTACCTGGGTTGCTTCTCTTGGAGAATTTTAATACAATAATAGATATAAACTAGCATATATGTTCAAGTTGTACAGAGAAACATCTAAAAAGTCCATTTCATATTCTAAAAGTAGGTTTTTGCTATTGGGTTTGCTACTTACATATAATTTGACTTTCTGACTTTAGAAAATACTCTTTCAATTCTTACTGCAGAGAATTTTATCTTCTTACTGTTCAGAATTTGTTTGTCTATGTCAACACATTCAGATTGAAATGTTGCAGATATTAAATAACAGTCTAACTGTAGATTTATAACTAAGTCAATGGAAACCACAGGATTTGCAGATTCTGCTATGCTCACTAATAATCACTACTGTGCACACATCAAATAATCACACATAAAAGAGGATTGTTTGGTAAAATTAAAAGATGATATATGTCTCAGGATCAGGTGTTGCTATATTACAACACACTGCGTTGCCTACTTCATGTTCACAACCTGTCTATGATAGAGACATTTTTAAAAACTTTTTCTCAAGAAAGAAATTAACACCTCCACTAAATTCATACCTCTATGTATGTCTTATATTTTTCTTCCTCTGCTTTTTGAAACATATAAAAATTATTAAAAATTTTAAGAAATCAAAGCAAATGTTGCAAGTATATCATAGAAAGTGAGCTTCAGAATATGCAACTTCTATATATACTTAATCCTGTAAAGTAAAGATTGTTTTGTAGAAAATATTCCTTTGTTGACAAATATTCATGACATGCTGAGACCTATATTTTATGTTTATTTTTTTAACTTAGCTTTTTAGGGATTTTCTACTTAAATGCTTGAAATTATTTACATAGACAGTTATCTTGCACATAGAGAAATAAAGTCTGTCTTTCTAATATGTTTTTTATTCATTTTTAATTTTACAATAATAATAAAAATTTTGGAGTGCTTTGTAAACCAATCCTCTCCATTTAAAAAGAAAGTATCTTGGCTTTCTATCAGTAAATGGAAATTAAGAGGCACTTTGTTGCTTTGGTCTATGACCTTCTATACATAATCAGTTGAGAAAATTCCTCTTTTTTAATCAACAGTGTTAATAAAATACTATTATTTATATAAAGATGTTCTGTTACTGGTTTTTCTACTTTGTGTGGTAGAGGAAATGTTATCCCATCACATCCAAAGACCCTCTAGGACTCTGTAATTTAATTGGAATGGCACACCTTTCATTCCTCTGACTGAAATACAAAGATTCCTAGTACATGCCTGCAATCTGAAACAACGACATTTAACTGAAGGGCAGAGAAAGTGACAAATCAAAGAAAGATTTGACAGAACGAGTGAGAGTTAGGATATGCCCAAGTCAAGTCATGTTAAGAACAGATTAAGAAAAGAGGCTGTTTCAGAGCACTTCAGGGTGAGTGCGGGGGAGTTGAGGGTTGTGAAGTTCATTGAGCGCAGCTGAGTACAGGGGAGTTTGTGCACATGTGCTGGTTAATTCTGTTCCTGTAGGCAGTGCGGTTCTGTTCATGGAGTTCAGAGGCAGACACAGTTTTCCCAAGCAAAGCAATTCAATCAGAAGCCAAGAAAAGCCAACTTGAGTCAGTAGGCTGGGAGAGGAGTTTGCACCAGAACCGCTGATTTGAACCAGTCATCCACAGTTCAGAAAGAACTAGAAAAGGTTCCTTTACCCAACAGTAAGCCTCAGCGGCTAAAACATTCTAGGTGAGCAGACAGAGGCTGAAAGCTGAGGCCTTCAGGATCCAGGTTTTCATAGGATTAGACTGCACTGAGATAGAAACATCCAGGTCTAGGCCTAGAGCTAGTTAAAAAGAAACGTTCTGGGCTCAGCCCAAAACACGTATACTTTTTTTTTAAAAAACTAGTTTCTTATAAGATATTCTCTGTATTTACATTTGAAATGTAATCCTCTTTCCTTATACCCTTTGTTCCCATCCCCCCCCACTTGTCTTCACAAAGATGCACTCCCCCTAATCATCCTGAGCATGCTTGCAGCTAACAGTCAGACTGAACAAGAAGACCCCCAATAGAGGTGCTAAAGAAGGAACTGAAGGATCTGAAGGGGTTTGCAACCTCATGGGAAGAACAACATCATTATCAACCAACCAACCAAACGCTCCAAAACTCCCATGGACTAAAACACCAACCATTGATCAAACACTGAGAGACCCATGGCTCCCGGTACAAATGTAGTTGAAGATAGCATTCTCTGGCATCAATGGAAGAAGAGGTCTTTGGTCCAGGGAGGGTGTGTTTTCCCAGTGTAGGGGAATGCCAATGGCGTGGAGAGGGTGATTAGGAGCTAATGCACCTTCATGAAGACAAGTGGAGGGGTAAAGGGATGAGAGCAGGGTGGGGGAAGGGGGAGAACATTTCAAATGTCAATACAGAGAGTACCTAAGGAAAAAGAAAAAGAAAGAAAAACCCACAGAAATACTTTTCTAAAGCAAAATAGTAATGTTCTCAGCTAAACACAATTCAAACTCGAATCAGTGGAACAATCTCACAAACAGAAAAACAGAATTCTTCAGGCAGAAGCAAGTGGTGCCAGGGAAAATGAAAGGGTCAGAGAAATGGAAAGGACATAGCAACCTCAGCATCCAGATTCATCTTAAAGCCGGGGTGGAGCTCTCATCTCAGCCCTTCCTCTGAGGAAATAAAACCAACACTGTCACTTTAAACCACCTCATTTAAATGTTCATGTGTTCAGGCAGTAATGACAATATACGTTGAATGTTACTCAATTACATTTAATCTCTGTTGCTTCAGTTTCATCTATCTTTTAAGAAACAAGCGAATCAGGTTTCGATGCTGCTGACCTTCTCTTATTTTCTTGTTTTAATCATATTTATTTTTCCCTAGCTTTTTTTTTTTTTTTAACACAATTTGCCTTTCACTAGTTACTTGGGAACAGTTAACTAATTTAAATTTATATTCTTTGCAAACACACACACACAAAAAAACACACACGAAGCTACAAACTTATTTAATTGCTATTTTCAGTGAATCACACAGAATATAATAGCATATGACATTTTCACCTTGCTCAAAATCCTATTTTTTTTTTTTTTTGAAATTTCCCCTTTGGTCTGAAATATTATGAAATGTACTGTCTGTATTTTAAGTATTTAGTCAACTTCCCTTGAATTATACAATTACAGAGTTTATTTGGTACTAATTTAATCCCATTGTTTACATAAAAACAAAATATACATCCATTTTTAAATTTGTTATAAAGTGGTTTATTCCCCTTATATTCATCTTTGTCGGGAAATAACTTATTTAGTTTGAACAAGATGTGCTTTTGCTGTTGTCAAACAGAATATTCTCTAAGTGTCTGTGTATCATTTTGACTGATAGAGCACTAAGGTCAAACACTTCCTTACTGATTTTCTGCCTCCATGATCTATCAATTAATGAAAGAGGTGCTATAACTGTCACCTTGTATAAAGGATTTCTCTGTTCTTTACATCTGAAGGTTTTCAGTTATGTTTCAGGTTTAGGCTCTCTGGTTTGCATGAATACAATTATAGAGTTATTGTGTCCCTGAACAAACTGCCTATTTTTAATTTTGCTTTCTGTTCCTTTACTGAGATGTGCATTGACATCAATAACTTGGATACTTAGAAATGTAATTATAAATTGTTTTCAAAAAGTTATCCTGTATAAATAAAAACCAGCATCCAACTCACTTCTTAAAATAAGAAAACCACAAATAAATAAATAAATAATAAAATTGATCTGTAACAGAAGTATTCACTGCATTTCATACTCTAAACACAAAAATATCTCAAAATTTATGCTCAGGAATTTTTTATTCCTTCTAAAACTGAAATTTCCCATGTATGGTGGAACTCATTTAAAATAGAAAATGATACAGTATAAAAGAGAGCTTAAAAAGTACAGAAATAATTATCTGATAGTAGGCATAGTTGTTTCATAAATATTCAGCTTTTTAACATTTTAATTTTTATTATATTAAGACACTTTTCAAAGAAATATATTTTCTTTTACTTTTTTTATATTTAAATAAGAGGTCAATGTTAACATTTGTCCATAACTATAACATTAATGTGTGATATGAATTTACATAATGACCAAATAGGAATTAAAAATAACTATATAATATCATTATGTTGTAACAATTTTAACTTTATAAATTATAATTTTTTCTACAAAAAGAATGATTTGTAAAGATTAAATGAAATTAAATTTTGTGATTACGAGCTCAATTTATGTAATGAATTACATCAACAATGTTATAGTAACATAAAACAAAATTTTTTGGTCCATAGCAAACAGCACACACATAGACCCTATCTGCACAAAAGTAAAAGAACAAAATAATTTTAAAAGTCCAAGAAATTATGGAGAGATATATAAAATAAAAATAAATCAAATATTAAATATTTAGTCAATACTACTAGAATAAAATCTTATATATAAGCTGACTCAAATATTATACTATATCCTCAAAATTTGTATACAATTTATAAATATAACTTTTTAAAAAGTTAAGCAAATCAAACTAAACACCATGAGAGAAAGTCTAGTAGGAGGTAATTTAGCTATGTGATCTTATACTCTATGAAAATTAATACAAATATATTGTATGTTGTTCAGAAAATATAAACCAATGTAGATGAAATTACTCTAAATAAAAATCTTGTCCAATAATTACTCTATCAACAGATTTTGACACTTGGCAAAGTAATGTTGAAAGAATGGACTTTTGTTTTCATAGATCTCTTTGGTTATGAGCCTAATATTTAATGTCTGAAATATTTCTGCACCCAAAAATTTACTTTATTTTAAACAGTGTGTATATTTCATCTTTGTGCAATATGTATAAGTTCGGGAAACTGTAGAGGCAAGAAGAGGGTATTAAATCCCTTGCAGCTAGAGTTACACTTAGTGAGTCATCTGATAAGGATGATGAGAATCCAGTCTTCTGTCAGAGCAGCCAGATTGTTAGCCACTCATCCTTTAATAATAAATTAGAAAACATTTTACGATGAATTAATTGTGCCTAACAAACAAACAAGGATATAAGTAAAAAAAAAAAAAATGAATCTTAGAGTTTTCATATAATTCTACTAGAGAACTCCCAAACCTTACAGAAAATTTTAGCAAAGTGGATGGATATAAAATTAACTAAAACAAATCAGTAGCCTTCTACTCAAAGGCTGAGAAAAAAATTAGGAAAATGACACTGTCATAATAGTAAAAAAAAAAAAAAATATATATATATATATATATAATACCTTGGTGTGACATCAGCCAAACCAGTGAAAGATCTGTATGACAAGAATTTTAAGTCTCTGAAGAAAAAAAAACAGGAAGATCTCAGAAGCTGGGAAGATACTCCATGGTCATGGATTAGCAGGATTTATGTAGTAAAAGTGGCGATTTTGCCAAAAGCAATCTACAGAATCAAATCGGTTCCCATACATATTCCAACTCATATTCTCATAAAGATAGAAATAGCAGTTTTCACATTCATTTGGAATAACAACAAATACAGAATAGCAAAAACATATTCTCAATAATAAGAGAACTTCTGGGAGAATCACCATCCCTGACCTCAAGGTGTACTACAGAGCACTAATGAAAAAGGAGGGGAAAATCCTGGAACACATGGACATGGGAAAATATGTTCTAAGCAGAACATCAATGTCTTATGGTATAAGATCAACAATCGACAAATTGCACATAATAAAATTGCAAAGCATCTGTAAGGCAAAGGATTCTGTCAATAGGATATAATGGCCACCAACAGATTAGAAAAAGATCTTTTCAAATTCTACATTCAATAGAGCACTAATAGCTAATAGAGTCAAAGAACTCAAAAAGTTAAAGATTCCAGACAAACAAATAATTCTATTTTTAAAGAGGGGGGATAAAGAGCTAACAAATAATTCTCAAGTGAGGATTATCAAAAGGCTGAGAAACACCTAAAGAAATGCTTAATATCCCTAGTCATCAGCAAATGCAAATCAAAACAACCCCGAGATTATACCTCACACCAGTCAGAATGACTAAGAAAAAAAAAATAAAACTCTGGTGACACAGATGCTGGTGAGGATATAAAAAAAGAGAAATACTCTTCCATTGTTGGTAGGATTGCAAGCTGGTACAACTACTCTGGATATCGTGGAGAAAGAAAAACAGACAGACAAAATGAAGAACCAGTTAAAAGTATTTCTATGGTTAGAAGTGGAACTTAATCTACAAAGTAGAAGAGCATTACATTACAATCCATATCATAAATCAATAAAATACTCTATTCCCATTCATACAAGTATTTTAATATATTAACAAGTCTGAGAGTGTAGAGAAATTTTAATCCAGCAACATGGCTACTCTGGCTGGAATCCAAACATGCCTTTAATCCAAGGAAACACAGCCAAGAAGATCTTTGAGTTCAAAGCCAGCCTGTGACAAAGCAAATTCCAGGATCAGAAAAACTCAGGTCCAGGATTGGTGGTGGTGCATTCCTTTAACTGTAGGACATAGGAGAAAAGGCAGTTCATTTGTGTTCAAACAATGCTGTTCGTCTGAATTTGTGAAGTCAGGGTAGTCAGTTGATTCAGTTCAGTGAGGTCAACAGAGGCAGTAGAAGCCATAAAATAAGAAAGAGCCAGAAGATTAGATCAGATTATCTGAGTTAGTTTGAGACCATGGCCATTCATTCAGTCAAAATTGAAAGATGCCAGATTAGTTATGCCATCTTGGAGGAATTTGAACCAGAAGAGCTGAGTTGACCCAGACAGACACAATTTAAAAATAACTAGAAATAATGAGTTTACTCAGCAGTAAGCCTCTGAAATGACAATTACACCTGGTGATTAAAAGTTACTTTTACTTGTGAGAGTATAAGTCTTATGCATAATTCAAAAAATATTTGGTTATGTCTTTCTGCATAACAAGGGGACAGAGTCTCAGTCCTTAATTGGAAACTTTACATGGTGCTATTCTATTCTACTCTAAAGGCTTGATGCCCAAGTGTAGGGGAATGCCAGAGAGGGGGTGGGTCAGTGGGAGAGCACTATCATAGAAGCAAGGGGGAAGAGAATGGGACAAAGGGTTCCTGGATGGGAAACCAGGAAAGGGGATTACATTTGAGTTATGAAGAAAGAAAATATCCAATAGAAGAAAAGAATAAATAGAGTAGAACCTAATTTACAGGTGAGCAGTCTTATCAAGATACTACATAGTCAACTGATGAGTTCAGCTGATGAATGTTAAAATTATCCCTAAGTCATGTTTATGTTAATATTATGGTATGTTTATGTTATATCAACTAAAATAGTTATCATGAAAAATTAATGTAATGCAATAACTCCATCATCAACCTTATCTTTGAAACACATACTCTGTTCTAATTACAGAATTCAACCATATAAATATAAATTAATCCAGCACACCTAATAAATTATTTTCAATTTTCTCAAGAAGAAAAGAATAAGAAATCACTATGCAAAAGCACCATGAAATGAGAATATATTATGGTGTAACTTAACTAAATACATATATTAAACTAGGAAATAGGCATAGAATATGAACTTCAGTTAAGGATCAATTTTTTTCCATATGACAATATGAGTAGTCCATATGAAGCATTTGGAATATCTTCACAAATTTCTTATAAATTTAAAGCAGCTCGAAAATAAATGTACATTTGAAGTAAAATCTTCAAATAACATCTTTCCTGGCCAAGTGCTCATCATTTTTAAAAATTTAAACACGAATTTCCTTGACCTTCGGCTTTTCGATTTTCAACAAGGATTAAATTCATGTTGAAAGCTTTCATTCTCCCAAAGTGCATTTTTATACTGAGAACTTATTCTTACACTAGTTTAATCTTTCAATAGTTGTTATTTTAAATAGAAGAGATTTGGCCATGTTCACGAAGCTTCACTTACTAAGCAGTTTAAATGGATTTGTGAATAATAAAAATGTAAATCAATGAGTGTTTTAAACTAGAAGTTTGTTGACTAATGTCCATTTTTTTTGATCACCCAGAACTTAATAAAATGTCATGAATGACAAGGATGGTTGAATCAGCACTTCAACTATTTATTCAGTTCAGTATCTATTATGAATCTCTTTAATAGTTACACTGGAGCACATCTTAAAATTCAAAACAGTAGAATTAAAGAGTGTTTTATATGAGCCAGACTAAAAGCAGTCTCTGAGATATTTCAATCTGGGTTTTCCCTGTTTTAAGTTATGCTCACTGAGGTTTGTGTTTTTGTTTATTTTTAATACATGCTGTTGGGAAACCCAGGAAAGCAATTTACATTGAGATAAACAATGATCTGACTACAAGGTGTATTTCTTGAGCAACTTTCATGAAGCCCTCAATTGCAAACCTAGATTTCCACGTATTCAGTTGGAAATTGTACAACATAATAATATCTTTATACTGTTTTATGTTCAGTTTCCCTTCTGTTCTACTATACATACTATAATGTGCAAAACACAAATTTTGGACTTTGATTTTCTCGAAAAGGAAGTTTTGTAACTTGCAATACTGTTTCAGCTATAACTAAAGATATGAAATGTGGATAATGGTGAGAAAAGCAATCATTACTTTATGACTTTTTATGTACTATTCAGGTATTCAATAGTAAAAGTTATGATTTACTATTTGGCATTTAAGTTAACATGAATTATCTTTCTTAATTTTTCTTTTTATTATTATAATTAGTACTGGTAGAAGTAGCATTAAAATTATTAGTATTTATTTATTTATTTATTTATTTATTTATTTATTTATTTATTTATTTATTTACAATCCAGCCATTGAACCTACCTCTCAGACTCCCTCCTACAATCCTCACTCCATTCCTACTCTTCCCTGTCTCAGAGAGGATTCCTTCACACCATCAGGGCTCCCCGCTCCCTGGGGCCTCAAGTCTCTTGAGGATGAGGCTCATCTTCTCCCACTGATGCCAGACTAGGCAGTCTTCTGCTACATATGTCTTGGGGACATCTGACCAGCTCCTGTATGCTGCCTGGTTGGTAGTTCAGTGTCTGGGAGATCCCAGGTGTCTGGGTCAGTTGAAACTGCTGGTTTTCCTATGAGGTTACCCTCCTCTTCAGCTTCTTCCATCCTTCCCCTAATTTATCCATCCGTGTCCCCAACTTTAGTCCAATGGTTGGGTATAAGTATCTGCATCTGTCTCAGTCAGCTGCTTGTTGGGCCTCTGACATGACAGTCATACTAGGCTCCTGTCTATAAGTATATCATAGCATCAGTGATAGTGTCAGCCCTGGATCTTCCCCTTGAGATGAATTTCAATTAAGGCCGGTCACTGGAACTCCTTTCCCTCTGTCTCTTCTCCGCTTTTATCTCTATAGTGCTTTTAGACAGGAACAATTCTGGATCAGAAATTTTCACTGTAACTTGACAATCCCATCCCTCCACTTGGGGCCCTGTGTATCTACTAGAGGGAGACTCTTCAAGTTTCCTTTACTCACTGTCAGATATTTCATCGAAGGTCACTCATTATTTTTCTGTCTTGTTTATTAGTTGTATTACATATTCTTGTTATTTTTTGAAAGAGGTGAGTCGTTAACTCTTTTTATTCTCAGAATGAAATTCTGTAAGTGTTCCTTGAACAAGGAGAAGTTTTTTTAATGTTATTGTTATGAAGAAAAATATTAATAGTATTGAGAATTAAGTTCACTCTTTCTACCAACACATGTCTTTCAGGATCATTTTACTTGTTTCCTTGTTTGTTTGTTTATTTGTGTGTCCTAGAATCCCTAAGGAGACAAGGCTGGTCTGCATCTGTCTCCTGGGGGTGGGCTTCAAGGCATGTGCCAGTCTTTCTGTCAGCACTATTATCTACCACATGAATTTTGTGTGGTGCAGCTAAAATCAATACACTATGCAGAAGTAATTTCTCTTTGAAATAATGTGATAAATGAAATGAAATAATTAAAACATGTCCTTCCTCTAGCTGCAAAAGACGACAACAGTATTTACTGAGATGGGATGCACCTGGAACAAACTTCCCTTGCCAGATTTCTGAACAATGGGGTCTGTGTCTATAATGTTCCTACTATTTATAGGGAAGACAAGAAAAGGACGGAGAGACAGCTAAATGCTTATTGGAAAACAGGGAGGGAAAGGGATATGCTTACTGAGGACTCTGTGTGTTCTTCAGGAAAACTGACCAAGGTGGACTGAATCAGTCATAATCAGTGACCTAAGAGGCACAATAAAGAGCTGAAGCTCCTTGATTTGTCTGGGCATTTTGTCAGGGAAGATGAATCTTCCTTTTTGGTCATAAAATTGGATACAACTACAAGGGATTTTATTGATCTAATAAAATTTGAAATCTTTTCTGATTTATTCAATCCCAATTCAAAAGTTACTATAAAATCATCAGGACAATTTGAATTTTCTAGATCTTTTTTCTCAGTTGTCTATTTCATATTGACATTTATGAGTTTCAAATGCAATGGCTGATTTTATTATCTCAAAGCATGAATATATATATATATATATATATATATATATATATATATATATATATATATATATATATATATATATATATATATATACATATATATATATGTGTGTGTGTGTGTGTGTGTGTGTGTGTGTGTGTGTAATTTAGCAGAGAACTTTGGTACATTATCAAAATACTTAATTCAGTGAAAAGTATAGTGATTTCTATAACATACAAAAAATTGGTTTAAAACAACAAAACACATTTAAGTCTAACAGAGCACATCAGTAGTCCCAGTATGTTAAATTCAAAGTCAGAAGGATCACATAGTCAATGTCAACTATTTAAAAAGTCTCTATATTAGGAATCTCACTATTAGTGATTGGAAAAAGGATGATTTGCAATGCTTCTAAAGAGTTCAGGCAAAGTAACTTTGAGTGAAAATAAAGATGTTACTTGGCTGGGAAGATAGCTCAACAGGTAAAGGTCTTTTCTACATAAACCCGATGAAGCAAATTCAATCTACAGGGCCCACATAAAAACTGTGGTCTAGGTAGTGTGCCCTAGAATAGCAGTATTCACATGGTAAGATGTGGACAGGTGACTGGAGAATCCCTTTAAAGGTCTTGGTCCAGCCGTCCTAAGTAAGCAGCACAGTGTCACAAAGAGCAAGGCCCTGTTTCATGCAAGTGCAGGAGTGGGGGTTAAAGTGGGGACAGAGAGTGGGTAATGTGGAGAGTCTTCAACAAAGCTGTCCGCTGGTCTCCACACATGAGCTATGTCACAAATAAACACACAACACACATGGTTGCATACACATACGGAATAATTAATGCAAAATAGTATTTGTTTGTTTGTTTGTTTTTCTTGACACTAGGGGACACTTTACTTCCATAACTTCAGGTATTGGAAAGACAGCTTATGTTCCTTGGTTCAAAGCGCACTTTGTCCTTCTAAAAGAGCAGAAGATTATGTCTCTGGGACATTTTCAGTAATCACATGTCTCTGGTAACACCTTACCACCTTTAAATGATCAATGTGATCAATATGAATACTTTGTTACCACAAACATTTTTTCATTATTTTCTGCATATAGGATATATCATTTTAATGTTTGTAAAGTTTATTTTGTAAAATAAAGTAACGTGTTCATAATTTGAGGGACTTTGAAGATGGACACTTTTGGATTTCCTTTACCTACTGTGTACCTGAGCTTTGGGTAAGCTCTATATTTACTATTCTACTGACTTCACTCTATTTTCATATGACATCATAGAGATTTGCATTATTCTTCCTGACTAAACATTTGTATCTCAGATTTATCCTTGATGCAAATGAGCAGATTTCATCCCTCATAGAAATAAGGGTTTCGTTGTTTATATATACCCAATTTCATTTTTATTCATAAATTTATAGATATTTTGCTTGATTTTCAACTTATTATTACCAAGGCTGTGATAAAACGAGAATTCAATAAATTGATATATATGTATTCATGATAGAAATATAAGTATTACATAATATATTCATAATATAATAATGTAATGTATGTGTATTTGTTAAAAATTTTCCACAGTTTTCTATAATTTCTGTACTAATTTACATTTTTATTGGATATTCTCTGTATTTACATTTCAGCTGTTATCTCCTCTACCCCAATCCCATGCCCCCCTTCCCATTGTCTCCATGAAGGCGCTCCCTCACCCAACTACCCTCTTCCACCTTAGTGCCTTTTCTCCATTCCCTGCTCCTCTATTTGCCCCATTATTTCCTCCCATGAATATTTTGTTCTCTCTTCTAAGCAGGACTGAGGCACCCACCTTCTTGCCTCCTTTCTCTTTGAGCTTCATGCTTTCTGTGAATTGTTTCTTTGGTATTCTGACCCTTTTGGGCTAGTATCCACATATCAGTGAGTACTTACCATGAGTGTTCATTTGTGACTGGGTTACCTCACTCACACTAGAAGGATATTTACTAGTTCCATCCATTTGCCTAAGAATTTAATAAAGTCATTGTTTCTAATAGCTGAGTAGTACTTCATTGTGTAATGTATCACAATTTCTGTATTCATTTCTCTGTTGAAGGACATCTGGGTTCTTTCCAGCTTCTGGCTATTATAAATAAGGCTGCTATAAACATGGTGGAACATGCGTCCTTGTTAGATGTTGGAGCTTCTTTTGGGTATATTCCCATCTTTGTTGCAGTTTGAACTTTTGTGCTTTGTAAATAATAGCGTTTTTTACTGGAATGGAGATAACTCATTGCTCATTTGATTGAATTCCCACAGAAATCAGTGCTATTAAGCCACTTTTCCATATACCAGGATTCAATTTGTACATTTTTTTCAAACATGGTGATTATTAGGTTGCTTTGGTCTGGCCTTAGATAAGAGAGCTAAGAAAAGAATAAGAGACAGAAAAGGGTAAAAACCAACAGTTCATTCTGACACTCTATTTATTGAAAGGTCAATTATCTATGGCAAAAGATAATACATGAGTTTTTCAAGACATCTCGAAGAAAGGAATTTGAATTGTTTTACTATAAATAACATAATTTGAAGGGATATTTGCTAATTACTCTGATGTTCTATTTATATAATATATACATGCGTCAAACCACGACATGATATTTCATTTTGTACAGTGTATATACCAATTAAAATGATAGTGAAGGTAATAAATAATAATAAAGATGTAAGTTTTAAACTGATTATGATACTTGGCATTGACTATAATGATCAATATAAAATGTCAATTCAAATATTCCTTTAGGTTAATATATTTTAAATTATATTGTGCATTTACTTACATCTTTTATTTTCCTATCTTCTTTATCTGAAAATTTTACACCCTGATACATGAATCTACATACACTATACATTTTTTGTAACATTTATTTGTCTTAATATTCTATTTAGGAAAGGTGAGCATGATTAAATTTTATAATAAGATAGTTTACTGTTTTCTACATATCATGTCATTTTATATTCATATTCTCTGGCATTTAACTTTATAACTAACATGCTTATATACATTTAATTATTTTTTTGAGAATTTTATACAATGTATTTTATAAATTTTATTTCATTATTTTATCTGATATGGATGTGTGACTAAGAGTATATTGGAATATTTCTGCAGGTGCTCTTGGAAGTCAGAAGAGGGAGTTGAAAAACCTGGTACTAGAGTTTCTGTTACTAGTGGTTATTTTTCCAGTAGGTGTGGAAAATAGAAACCTGGTACCCTGAAGAGCAAGTGTTCTTTACTTTTGAGCCATCTCTCTTGTTCCAAAAATTTTATATTGTTATTAATATTGTGATATATGATTGATCAAATTAATCACACTTCCCAAACAACTCACAGATCTGTGCATAATGTCACAATTGCTTTGAATATATATATTTATATATTTAAATATATATTTATATCTATATCTATATCTATATCTGTATCTGTATCTGTATCTATATCTATATTTATATTTATATCTATATTTATATTTATATTTATATGTATGTATATAGATATATATGTGTATGTATATGTGTGTGTTTATATATATAAATATACATATATACATATATACACCCATACACAAACACTCTCACATTTTTGTTTTCCACTGCCTCTGGCTCTTACACTCTTTCTATCCTTACAAATGGAACTTGGGGACCAGAGGTGTGATGTGTTCCATTTATATCTGCATCTTTCTTTGCTTCTCATTCTCTGCCCCAGATAAGTTGTGTGTCTCACCATTAATAATCACCAAAAGCTGTGAACACAAGCTTCTCTAATGAAAGGTAATAGATTCTCTTAGGATAAGTCATAAGTATTCAGTTGAATATTCTGACCATTTTGGCCAATAATAATATGAGATTCTCCCCTTAGTTCTATGAACTTACTGATCAAAAATTCTTGACCTATCTGTAGTAACATATATGGGTTTCAGCATGTAGTGTGTAGATAATAGATCCATTCATAAAGGTTTGACTATTCCGACAATAGCTCTGCCTCTATTGAATCCTATTGAATCTGAGGTTGTATTTTGCCAGGCTAGTTGTTAATATAGTGATAGGGTTCATAGCTGTGTATGATTGATGACTACTTTTTTTTGAATATGTATTCATAGCACTCTTAAGTATCATAAAAGGTGGTTCATAGGGATGAAACTTTTAGGAGAATACCTGCTTGATTTCTCCGTGTTCTGGAATTCAAATATATTATGTCTTTATAAATAGGATTTACACTCAAGGTCAAAGGGGAAATAAAGACCATTGACAATAACATGTAATGTGTGAAGGTGTACAGGAACTTATTGGCCAATAAACCCTAAAGAAGTAGCCCATTACTGGCACTTAGATTTTTAGCCTCTGGTTTCTATTATAGACATCCTCCTCATGTTATATGGTAACCCGAGTTAAGCTCATTTTATACATCTGTATTTATCTATTTTAGAAAGATTCCTCAAATAAGTTAAAATATGACTTTTTCAGAATGTTAAATATTAGTTTCTCTTTCTCAGAGCCTCTCTTCTACACTGGACCCCAATTAATCACCTCTATTCCATTATTTCCCATTATACCATTATACCACTGTATTCTTGAAAGTGTACACAATTATGACCTCTTATTAATTTCCTGTCCTTTATTAATATCCCAAAATAAACATATCTAATGATTCCAATCTAACAAATAAAATTACAGAATATATGCAATATTTAATGTTCTAGATTTAAGTTACTTCACAATAATTGTTTGGACCTCTGTCTATTTACCTGAAATTTTAGGCTTCTTTACAATTTACACATTTTACAAAGTGTTTTATACAAACATTATTTTTTGTAAACTCTGCATTTATTATATATATAATTGTTGTAAACATATAAGTAAATCATTTTTATTAATATGCCTTCAATGATTCATTTGCTTTGTCTATGGATATCTATATTTTTAATGGAGTGTGCTTTGAGTGTAAGGTTAATATATTTGATAAATATTGTCTGAGTGTCAAGATATTTGAAAGCTTTATTCAGAAGATTGAACCCTTTTAAGAGCAAAGATTCTATGAGAGGATAGGTTTGCACTCTAGAAAGTGAGCTTTATTTTGTTTGTCATAAAAGGCTCCTTTGCTGGCTACCTACTTGCTTTCCATTAAGCTTGTGCATTAGATAAGAATGTTTTCCCGCACACTGTGGGCTGACATGGAAGTTATCATTCAGTTCCTAAGTGTTATTCTTCTTCTTGCTCTATGTTTGTTTGGTTTACTTTACCTCACTTGCTAAATGCTAGAGAGAGCAATGCCAGGTCTAGTGGTTTTCCATATTGTGGTTCAAAAACACTCGGTATTATTTTTACATTGCTTTACTGAGCTTTTATTCCCATTTGTTCCATGAGCCTAATTCTGAGCTTTTACATGCTTTGTTGTAGAGATGTCACCACTTTTGGTACACAGATGACCCTGTTGACCACGTATGAGCCTTAGATAAAAAGTTCTATCTAAAAAGACTTGCCATGCATACTTTGGATATGCCAGATAAGTAGGGAATCAATGATCCATGAGGGTGAAATAAATATGCTCTCTCTACTTTTGTGTAACTAAGTGAAAGTAACAGAGAGTTAGAGATACTCAGTCCTAAATAGAAGGTGTTTTTTTTTTTATATAAATTGAGCAACTTTATTTTTAAAAAACAAAGATAAATGTACATTTTTGCATAAAAGTATATGAATACATTTTTGTCAGTACTTGATTTTTTTGCATGGCAAGACTTTTTAGATTACACAGTGTTTTGTTAATTACGACCATGATGTCAAAAAAACATAGTATTTCATGATTTTTCATATTTTATTTAAATCATTTTGATAAATAACTTCAGGAATAGAATGGAAAGAAAATAAGAAATAAGGGAAAAGGCAGAAGGAAGGATTTACTGGCTGGTTTTGTGTCAACTTGACACAAGCTGGAGTTAATCACAGAGAAAGAATCCTCAGTTGAGGAAATGCCTCCAGGAAATCCAGCTGTAAGGCATTTTCTCAACTAGTGATCAAGGGTTGAGGGCCCAGCCCATTGTGGGTGGTGCCATCTCTGGGCTGGTAGACCTGGCTTCTATAAGAAAGCAGACAGAGCAAACCAGAAGAAGCAAGCCAGTAAGTGACATCCCTCCATGGCCTCTGCATCAGCTCCTGCTTCCTTACCTTCTTGGGTTCTAGTCATGACTTCTTTTGGTGATGAACAGCAATATGGAAGTGTAAGGTGAATAAACCCTTCCCCCAAAAAAAGTTCTATCTAAAGAAAATAATACCCTTATAATTTTACTTCTGATATTATTGAAGTTTTTGTTACTACAATAACTTGAAATATTGCCATGAAATGAAAACTTACACAGGTACATGCTGCATCTTATCCGTATCAAAAACATTTCTCTTTAGTGTCCCAAACTCACAGCAACTAATACTCCCTGATACAGATAAATTAATTCTTAGGTAAAATTACACAATTTAAGATGATGCATTATAGATTGAGAGAGGAGATTTAAATAAAATAAGAGCTCATTTCTTTGGGAGAAGTGACACAGGGATAGGTAAAAATTAAATGGGATTGTGAAAGATGGAGGACATCATATAAAGTCAGAGGTATATGATTCCAAGCAGTGACCAGAACATCAGTAACAAAGAAGAAATGTGGGGGAAATTCTTCCCTACAGCATTGGATTTACTGTGACTCCTAAGGTAACATAATCTCACACATTTTTGAAGCTGATTTTGATTTATTTTCTTTTACTTTTGATTTCACTTGACAGCTAGTAGTAGTTCAGGCTATCCGAGAACTCTCTATGTAGACCAGACCAGTCTGGAATGCACAAATATTTTCTTACCTGTTCCTCCCAAGTCCTGGGATTAAAGGTATACTTCAGTACATTCGCATATAATCTTGTATTTCTGATCCCACAGCATTGAAAAATAAGCTTCTGCAGACATAAACTATATGGTGGGTCATTGTTTGTTATGTGTATTTTATGAAAACATTCAATGTACTCTACTGAAAATAATGTGGCTTCATTTAAGCAGAAATATGAGTATGATATTAATAGCTAACATTAGCCCATTGAATAAATACCATATAAAACCTAAAAGCAGGAAGTGATTCATATTACATTCAAAGTAAAGTACTGTTTAATAATAAAATTGAAACAACGTCAATGGCAATAATTATACCTTCCTCAGTGAAAGAGACCAGTATGCAGACATATTATAAAATTGTACTTCAATACAGCTATGCCTTATTGGTTCATGCTTATACACACTTGATCCTCAGCTGGTGACAATGTTTAGTAAGCATGTAGCACCTTTAGACATGAAGTCTTGCCATAGCTAGTTGGTTATTGGAGGTGGAACTTTATAGGCCAGACTCATTTTCTATTCTCCACTTGCTTCCTGTTGATAGAGACTTTGAGGACATCTGATCTGCTCCTGTTGTCATGACTTCCCCAATGGGATGACATGTTTCTCATATAATTGTTACCCTGAAAGTAACCTAAATTCCTCAAGTTTTGTTTCTTCAAGTATTTTATTGGTCTCTGAAGGTAAGTCTTGAGTTGTATCTCTCTCTCTCTCTCTCTCTCTCTCTCTCTCTCTCTCTCTCTCTCTGTATATATATATATATATATATATATATATATATATATATATATATATATATATATATCTCCCTCCCTCTCTCCCTCTCTCTTTTTCTGTGTGTGTGTGTGTGTGTGTGTGTGTGTATGTGTGGTAGGTATATGTGTGTGTATGTGTGGTGTGTATGTGTGTGTGTGTGTGTGTGTGTGTGTGTGTGGTATGTGTGGATTTTCTTCTACCATATAAACCCTAGGGACTGAATTAAAATCATCAGTCTTGGAGTCCTTCTGGGTACAGAGCTAGTCCTGTTGATGTTTACTCACTACTTCCTGACTGGATAAAATATTACTAACTATTCTTTTATTCCTGCTCCCATGACATTTCAAAGATGGTAATGAATGTACCATTGAACTATTAGAAATAAAGTACAACCTTTATTATCCTTAAACTGAGACTTGTCAGGTGTCTCCTAACAGCAGACAACATACTGTATGACCCCAATTTCATGACATTCTGCAAAAGGCAAAAATCAAAATGTAGAAAACATTAGAGCCTCAAGTTTACACAATGAGATAGGGGGATTTTAAAACAAAGTATCTCTTGATAATGTAAAAGATGACTACATGCCAATGTGAATACATGGTTATAAATTTGTATTAAAAACATCAAGGGATATTTTTTGTTTAAATTTGTCATATTTGGATTTTAGATTAAGATAGAATACATAGAGGTGATTTAAATTTATTGTTAATGTATATGGAGGAGTAAGAAAGGTGTTGATATGAATGAATTAGGTTAAATATAGTGTGTAAGATTAAAAGTAAATGTCTTGGCATACAAGAATGTGTTTAGTACCTACACAAAATCTCTGTGTGGTAACTCTGTAGTTCTTGTCCATAATCCCATTTATCTAACAGTGGGGAGTGGGTTACACAAACACAGGCCAATCTCTAGATTTTACTAACCAGTCATGTTAGCAAAAGATCCAGTCTGAAAAATAGTTAATAGGCTGCCCAAATATGGTATCCAAATCAGCATTTGGCTGGCAAACATTCATGAATACCCATTTTAACATTAAATTCACAATAGGTTAAAGGAAAAATAAAATATATGGAGGCTTTTTGCTGTCATTTCTTAAAGCATTTTCAAAAGAAGTATTTAACAAGTATTAAGATATATTATATATTCATTCATATTTTGACTAAGCAATTAAGTAAAGAGATAACAGACAAAATCACATTCTTTGGCAACAGAAAATGGGAATACAGAAAAAGTCAGAAATGAGACAGATTCATGTAATTGTGAATTAGAGTAGACATATGAGCTTGATTTCATATTAGCTTATGTAGATACTGATAATTACATCTAAAACAAATCCAAATACACAAGTCATTACAAATAAATATTTGGTCTTTCAGTATCATCTGAGAGAACCTGTAAGCAGAAGACAAAGTATCAGTGACAATCACTAGAACACCAATATTGCTTTTCACTAACAGTCTTCAGTAGAAGAGCTGATGTCATCGGAAAAATACTGACCGTTATGAGGAGGAAACAAGCATAGCATGAGCCAGAAGGAAGTTATTATTCTCAAAGAAGAGAAAAAATAAAAATAAAACCAAGAGTATGTCAACAAATGACTAAACTGAAAGAATTTCAGTGTGACAAAAGTTGTAGCATCAGAAGCCAGTGGTAACAGAATTAGTCTTTGATTCAAAAGAGAGAAGGGCAAATTAAAAATGGGAACACCTGATAACATTATCTCAAAGGACCTAATAATCCTGATTTTGTGCTCACAGCATGTAAATTTTATGAGATAAGATAAAAATGGCATATTCCTCATCTCTGCAATCTTACATTTTTTTAAAAAATATACTAATACTAAAAAATAAGGGACTAATATTAATTAAGTGAAATCTACAATATTTCTCACAAATGGGCTTCAGATACAGAACTGTGATGAGAAAAACATGCAAGATGTCTCATGCCTTAAATTACAACACTTTAGAGACAGAAGCAGGGTGAAATTGACTTTGCAATCTAACCTGGTCAACTTATCAAGCTGTAGGTCAACTTGTATGCACTGTGAGATTCAAAGTTAAAATCAAAACAACGCAAAGAAAAGCAACTTAGAAATTGTCACAAGAGGATCTTAGGAAAGCATGATAACTCAATCATGTATGGAACACTAAAATACCATCCTGAAACAGATAAAAATGCACTGTGCTAAGTCTAAACCAATACGATTGAGGCATAAAGTTTTACCAATTTAACGAAGACCTCTTACTGGTGGATAAAATTCAGTGAGACATAGGCAGTTTATTGTATTATGAATTTTCCTCTAAATTTTAAACCATTACAAAAACAAACATTTGTTTAAAACTAGCATCCTATTCACTTTTTGACATTAACATGAAAACAGTCTTCATTGGTCTAATCAATCATAGTTACAAGGATTTCGTTCACCTGGTTTTCGATAATCTTTTCACTGAAGGATAGTCATCATGCTTGCATTAGACACTGGTCCCATGAAGAACTGCCTTAAGGAACACAGAACAATGGTGTTATCTTGTTAAGGATTTGTACATTTAATAAGGAAGGAATATACATACCCATTTACTAAACTAAAGTTTGATAAAGAAATTTAATCTAGACAAATAATGATATGAAAATTCTGAAAAAAACTATCTGTCCAAGAATGTCAATCATTACCTATATAACTTAGGTAATAATTAGAGCTTTAAATCATCTCTTTTTGACCATGAAATTTAAATGTTGTCAAGTGCTATGAATATGGACAACACATTACAGAAAGACTATTAAGTTGAGCCAGTAAATTCATTCAGGGGACTGCAGAAATGCAAAATTAACTTGTAGAGACCTGAATTGGAAATGTGACTTCACTAAGTAGCAGACTAACCCCAGCCAGTATCATTGGAATGAAGGCTTGTCATTTCATTCTTAGGGTTGTCATTAGAAGTTTTATAATAAGGATGAATTAGCATTTTCAGGCTTTCTGGATGAAATTGTTGTTGACTTGCTCTCAGACATGAGAGCAATCATTTTTTTCCCAAGTGTTCTCTTTCTTCACTGTAATTAAAGATTGGCTACTTGACAGTGACCCTGATCTCTTATGTAATAGGTGGCACTGCTGTTCCACACTCTGCTATTGTTTAGGAAGAATATTGTGACCAGTGTCCAATGTCTGAGCATTTTCTCACAAATTAACTATGTCCTTGAGTAACTTCATCTCTTTTCATATCCCATGTTTAGGTCTTCCAAAGATTCTGCCCATAGGATATTTTTTTTCTTATTGTATAATGCATTTCTGAAGAGGCACACTTACCCCAGGGCTTGCATCTTGTTTAATTTGAAAGTAGCATTGATCCAGAGGAACAGTTATTTAGAAATAGGGCACTGGCAGCCAAATGATATGCATTTAGATTTTAGCTTTCTAACTTATTTAATGCCCTACCTTGATAATTGTAACTTATTTGTACTCTATTATAAAATAGTAGTAATTATTATGCAGGAATGTTGAATTAAATTCCTATGTCAGATTCTTCTTCTTCTCCTTCTCCTTCTCCTTCTCCTTCTCCTTCTCCTTCTCCTTCTCCTTCTCCTTCTCCTTCTCCTTCTCCTTCTCCTTCTTCTTCTTCTTCTTCTTCTTCTTCTTCTTCTTCTTCTTCTTCTTCTTCTTCTTCCTCTTCTTCTTCTTGTATAAAAATGTGGATCTCTTATCAGACCACATGGGAGGAGGTGTATGGCTTGACCTCCCAGCAATCCCACATTTTTAAATATCAATGAGCCTGGGACATCTGTCCAGATGGGGCTGCTGTGCTCTTGCTAGCCTAAAGCCTCAACTCACATTTTTTGCACAAGTACTTCCAGGGTCTCGAGCTCAGCCAATACCTCCTTGGGCAGATCCTGGTTGCCTTGTTCTTTCAGGCAGCTCCTAATATCAGGAATCTCCTTTTCCCAGAAATCCTTGGGGATGAAGATCAGCTGACTGTCCTAGTGCTCTGAGGCCACTGGGATCCAGGGAATCTTTCTGTGTTACTAGTCCAATCGAAGTCTCTTGGGCAATGTCTTCTCCTTCTAATCTTTGGCAGATCCAGTCTAGCATACAAGCATTCTCCCCAAAGCCTGGCTTTATCTCTCCAGAACCAGATGACAGGGAAGATAAGAGTCAATGGGCACCTTTTTGTACCTCTATGTTCAGCCAGTATTCCAGGAGGTTTCCAAAGTTAGAGCCAAAATAACAACAACAACAACAATAATAATAAGCTGCATTGCAAAGGGATTATGCATAATGGTCTTCCTTTTGTGTTCAGCAGATGCAGTAGACTCATGAAGCTACCTACAAACACCCCATGATGCCAATTGAGGGCTCATACGCCAGTGTTACCTCTTTGGGTCTGTGATCCCAAAAGATGACAGCATTAATAGGACACTTTTGGGTGCTTCCCTGGCACACTGGTCCATGATGGTACACTGGTGAGTTGGAACACAAAATCAAGAGTTTGGATATGCACAGGGTTCCTTGTCACCATGTTTCCAGGGATTTCCAGCCAGGAGGTTATGGTGACACCAGATGGAAGAGGCTAGTCAATTGCTTCCCAATACATACCGCCATTTCCTAAGTTCTGTGTGTGCCAGCCAGCAGTTCTAATACTTGAGGAGCTTCCGGATAAGATCCCAGTCTTCCAGCAGGGCCAGTGTGGCAGTGTTTTCAGCCTCAGTCTCATCACAAATGTGGATGTCCTCTGGTTGGCAAAGATACGCACTGCACTCCACAAAGTCTCAAACTCCAGCCAGCAGTTGGCTCATATCTCCACTGAGCACACTCAGGGTTTGGGTGTTACAGCACAGTGACCACCACCAGGGACTCATTCCGCACCAGCTAAGCCGCAGGAAGTTAGGTACATAGCAGCCATGCAACCTGTACTAGCATTGCCGGATGGCAACAAGAACCTCTGCAGTCATGGAGATAAGGAAGGAAAGAGCATGGAAAAGCCAGAAGTTTCTACTTCAGATTCTTTTTCTTGTTCCTCTTTTATTTTTTATTAGACACTCTGTGTTTACATTTGAGATGCTATCCCTTTACCCAGCCTTGCTCCCATCCCCCTCCCCCTCCATTTGCCTTCACAAAGGTGCACTCCCTTCTGATCCCCCTCTCCAACCCCATTGCATTGGCATTCCTCTACATTGGGAAAAAGAGTAAATCTCAAAGAGCATGCCTTTCCAGTTCTCATTTAAGCAGAGAAAGGTATTTGGTAAAGATGTGATATGTTATATGTTGGAATTTGGATCAATTTTCCAACTAGAACAAGTCTGAATGAAACGAATCATGAGTTCTTAATGTCTTTTAAAATCATTTCATTAAAGAGAAACATATGACAATTGTAGAAATGCCTCTTAGAACACATGTGTATGTATCCAAACGAGTATGCAAAGAATATTCATACATCAACAACATACCCAGCTTCCTCATTATTGATACATAAGATTCAACATAATAAATATTTAAAGTATTATTGCATAACTAGATCAACATGCCCTTCTCACTCAATATGCTTTCTCCCTATGTATCCGATGTATTCTAGAAAAAATTGCCCTTAGCTGCCTTTTCCTTATGTTTTAGTGCCCATACATCATCAGGTTTTTATGCATCAGCATGTTGTATATATATTTCTTACCTGTCCAGTGAAAGTTCTAAAGTCGATTCTATTGTATGTTTTTATTGATAACATTTTACACTATGCCATTCTCAATCATGTCTTTCAAACATTACCTCCACAGAACAGCAGAGATTTTGCATTTTAATAGAACATAGTTATGTCACATTAACTCTTTACTGTTTCTTGAAAGTCAGCAACAATCTCCCTAGTCGACAAGTTCCACTTTTGAAAAACTGAAATCTAAGCTTGCTAATACAGTTTTCAAGGTTTCAGTGCATCTGAACTTGCAAGCTTTATTCATAGTATGTCTTAAACTTTCCAAAGAACAATGGCGTTCCTGTCTTTAAGACTCAAGTATGTCCTTGTTTTATGTAGAGGACCATTATCTTCATTCTTCCCTGACCCAAGGTCTCATCTTCTAAAATGTACAGCAGAGGGAAAATGTATCCACTTGGGAGGGAAATAACTGTCTGCCTATTCCATTTCATGCCTGTTTTCAGCCTGGATAGCTTGTATAGCCTTTGTTCCTGTTTATAAAAAACGGAAAAAATAATAGTCTACCACTTGATAGCATGTCTTAAGGGAACAATGATTTAAAATGTTGCTGAAACAAAATAGACAATTATTCTAATCAAGAAAATATTTGAAGGAGTAAGATGCTCCCGTACATATCACAGGAACTTAAAAGGCAAGTTTCCTATTTAGTGAGTAGATGATGAATTTAAGGGTACAAAAACCAATCTGTAGTAATATGTAATGTACATATTTCTTTGAATATTATAAAAGTGTTCTGACTGATCAACTGTGTTACAATAAAGAATGTAATATTCCTCCAGGTAAAGATATATTATTGTTTCCTCCCAAAGAACAACTTCAGTCAGACAGGTCAAACACTTCTGACCTCTCATGAAGGCTCTTATTTTTAAGCTATGCTAAAGATATAGGAAGAATAGTTAGCCCTTTATTGAGATAACCCATTTTTTCTTTTCATAATGCCCCCATCTCAATGAAAGCAACCATTCTTATTTGTCACAGGATTGTATTGTTTTGCCCACATATCTGAACACTGGTTCATTTTTTTTTTAAATGCTAGTCAGAAACTGCTTTCTCTCTTACTTAGGGCTTACCAACTCTTTCTCTAAAGCAATCTGAGAAACATTGGCTGTCTGCTGCCATTTGATTCTGCTGTATGAGTACTTTGTCAAATATCATTTTCCCCCTGATATTTCTTCATTCTCTTCCTTTAAGTAGTTGTAGAGATTCATACCTTGCCTACCGTCTTAGTTATGGTTGTTGTTGCTGTAATGAAGCATCATGACCCATAGCAACTTGGGAAGCAAAGGGTTTCTCTTCCTCACTGTTCCATAAAATTACCATCAAAAGCAATGAGGACAGGGACTCAGGCAGAGCAATGGCTGGAGGCTAGAGGGAATACAGAGGCCATGTATTGTGTTTTTTGATGTACTCTCTCTGGCTTGCTCTGCCTGTTTTCTTAGGGACCCCAGGCCAAGCCAGGGATGATGCCACCAGAACTGTCTCAGTTCTCCCCACTTGAATCACTAATTTAAAAATATCCCACAGGTTGATTAAATGTTTCAGGTTGAGCCAACTTGATCAAATGGAGTAGTTTTCTCAGTTGATCCTCTCCCTCTCTGATGGCTCTCCAGCTTGTGCCACATTAACATAAAACTATTGACCTTGTTATTTCACTAACAAAAGAAATGGTTTATTAGCACTATTTTATGAGAATAGTAGAAGTCTATAACACATTCATTCATTTTTATAAAAATATTTCTTTTTGTATAATACACTTACATGTGTATATGCATGGTTATTAACATATTTCTATATTTCTATATAATATAAAACAAATATTATGTCTCGGTTATTCATATTCAAATAATTAAGTCAATATCTATTAAAAACTACAAATGATAAAAAGTACAGCACAATTTTTAAATGTTTACTTTGCACAATAGCTTAGTTACACAGACTAAAAGTACAATTGTTTATCTATTCTTTTTCATAAATTCACCTAAATAGAGAAAAATAATTGAACTTAATGATTTTTGGTCTTATATATTTTATTTCTGTGAATATGCTGGAAATGAAGGTAGTTAATTTTTCCATGGGCTAGTGCAAATTAAAGAATGAATCTTTTTTTTTAAAGAAAAGGTTAGAATAGAATATGATCCATTCTCAAATTCTGACCTTTCTGAGTAGAGGTTCCCATTATTCTAAATCAGCAGGGAGAGTGCTAATTACTCATTTAAAGATGCTAAGGTAGCTCTGGGAGGTAGATGAGAAGAGGGAAAACCATACTAGAAAACAAGTCCCCCACAGGGACAGCTTGTTAGCAGCTCTCCCCTTTGAAAACTACAGATAGGAAGTTTTTGAGTCAGAAAATAAATGCCCTGTTATATTTTAAGTAGAAACAATAATTATTAGAATTTTAATATTAAAAATTACTTCACTGAAGATTGCTATAGAAGTGCAATGTTATTGATGTAATGTGCAAGTACTTGTGAACATTCCTACTAGAAAAGCAAAACAACACCACCAGAGTAGGTGAAGAGCACACAGACTAAGATAAAAATACAATCAATTGTGAAGGGTGAAGTTACTAAGCTTGCAGTAAAAGAAACAAACTGAGACATGGTAACACAATCAAACTTTTTGTTCTTCTCTAGGACAGATGACTAGCTGCAATAGTATCAATTCAGGAAAACAAGAAGTATTGTCAAAGTTCTGGCTGCTTTATCCTACTTAGTGAAGATTTGTGAAGAACATTTTTATACTATAGTTCTTCCAGGAACTCTGAGTCATAGTTTTCAGTTGTATATACAATGTATATACATGGGGGGGGGGGAAACGCCTGTGTTTGTTCATGTAAAATCCAGCACTTAAGCTCAAAGTGAAAAAATAAATGCATATTTTTTCTATTCTGCAGCTATTTATGGGTGACTAGATTCATATTACCCCAAATAGAAAGTATCAAACTGATAACAGTTACATGAGGTAATCAAATTATAAAACAAAATGAAATCATGAATGAATGAACTTCTCAAATGCAACAGTGAGAACTTCAGATAGACAAGTTATTGTGGGAAAGGGATTTACAGGCACTGACAACACTCTTCCCTTTAAAATATATTTCACACCTTAATTTCAGTTATTTGAAAACCATAATAAAGAGATGTTTTCTTGGCAAAAAATATTTCTTTTATTTTTGACACATAATACATTACATGTATCATTTAATTGCATAAATTCTCCCTTCGTTTTTCTCTCCAAACTACTTCATATACCTTTTCTTGTCCTCTTATGAATTTATGACCTTTTTCATATACATATATTGTAAAAAATGTAAGTACAACCTGATCAATCTATATAACCTTATTTGTATATTTGCTTTAAGGTTGCCCATTTTGTATTAGATAACCATTTCCTTACCTGCTTCTACTTTACATTTTTATATTAATTTTTTTCACACACTATATTTTCATCAAGAATTCCCCCAAACTCCTTCTAGATCTTCCCCCACCTGTCTATGTAATGTCATGTTCTCTCTCTCTCTTTCTCTTTCTCTCTTTCTCTCCCCATTCATTCTCCCTTCCCCCCTCTTTCTTGCTCTCTCCCTTCTCTCTCACTTCCTACACTGCCCCCTCAAAACACAAGAAAATAGTTATAAACAAACAATAAAATATTAAAATGGAAATTAAATTAAAAATTGAAAGTATTTAATATAACCTGAAATGGCAAAAAAAAAAAAAAAAAGTCCTTTGGTAGAGTTGAGGCCCAATGGACTTCCCTCCCTCCATATTAGAATGTATATCCAGCTAATGTTTAAGTCATCTTCTTCATAAAACATCATGGATTTAGTTTTTGACAACTCTGGAATACATGATCTCACAGGAAACCTCCAGTTCCTCTGACTCTAAAAACCCTTCTGCAATCTCTTTTACAGTGATTCCTGAGTTTTAAGTGAAGAGGTTACATTGTAGATGTTTCCATTGGGACCAGACTCCCCAAATATGAATTCTGATTGGTTATGATTTTCTTAAGTTACACAGATGAATATATTTTGTGTCACATTGACGAAAAACTAACCAACATAACAGAAAAAAAATAGAATATTAGTGTTTCAGCTTGTACTTTCTACTTAGGAATATATTTAAAATAAAAATAAATTAATAGTTACTTAGAAGAAATCTATACATGTAAATAATACAATGCAATTATGCAATGATATATTAAACATTGATTAAACTGTCAAATGAAAAATTAATGGATTAGAGATGACGAATTAAAAACAAGAAATGAGAGATTAACTATGAGAAATTGGGGCTATATTCAATGCCATTGCAGCTATAGTTGTTCTTAATAGTATGTTTGCTAGCTTATACAGCCAGGGACATATGTAACCACATTAACATATACAAAGTCTGAGGAAAAAGAAGTAATAAATTGATACAGATAGAAAGGAAAAGAGGGATTTTATTTTTTATGATGTTAACCTTATTCTCAACTACCTATTACCAAATACTTAACATAAACACCAAATAAGTGGATAAATGATTTAACATTCTTCCAAAGAGTAAATAGTTGAGATAAGACAAGGTAGTGCAAAAGTTCCTTCATCTTGTATTCTTACTGAGGCCATTGTAACTTTAACTAAAATTTGATCATTTTTTTTTCTCCAATAATTTTATTTTTGCTCACATTCTTCCAGACCACAATCATAGCCAAGACATCAAGACACCTCTCCTACCAGCCCCACTCTTACAAACCCCTCTCCATTTACCCTCCCCTTCTCCTCAGAGAATGGGGAATCTTCTTTGTATGCTACCCAACCCTGTGATATCTAGTCTCAGGAGGACTAGGTACATCCTCTCTTACTGAGGTCTCTGAGGAAAATTACCAAACTCTTATTTTAGGAACCCAAGGTTGTGAAACTCCACCCAACTTAAGCCAGCTTCTGTTAAATTATTTGGTTATGTAAACCTCCTCCTCCACTGAACTGCTTATCTTTAGTTTCTGCTAAGCTTCTTGCTTTTGCAAAACTGCATCTTACAGCTACTAAGCAAGATAACAGGATGTACTTTTGCCTTTAGCCTTTTATTCTTAATGCTCAGAGATACATCTGGGTCCAGAGCATCTGAGAATAGTCCCATCTGGCTAGAATAAAGGCTTTCAATTGGCTGTAGCCTGTGTCTGACTGGTGTTCTTTGGTTGTTACCAATAACAATGTTGCTAGCCAAAATCTATAATTTTATATATTCTTCAGGTTAAATTAATATTGTAAGTATTACTGCTGGATAAAATGGTTTTGTTTAGGAAACAAATGTATGTTTGTGTGTGTGTATAAATATTATATGCGTTTATGAAATTATTTATTTATTTATAATCAGCTAAATCCAAGGGAAAACTTCTCGGTGTTTCTATTTAAATGTTATGCATGTATTAAATGTATACATATATACATTTATTATACACAGCATAAATGTATTAAAAGAAGTTAGATACTATAATTTTTAGAGTCTTTATATTAATATCTGATTAGTGAAGGACCTTCAGAGTATATTACTATTATTTAAAACATATATATTACATTTTATGGAACTATTATGAAGCTTTGGCTATCATGACAAAAACCGTTAGTAAATTTCTCAATACAGTAATTGTACATATTCTCACTTTACATAGTTTTGAATTTTATATTATATAAAAACCTCTAAATTCCCTATTTTATACTATCTAGCAAAAATTAAACAGAGTAGCTATAATTGCATTATTTGGAATTATTGCTGCTTTGAGATGCGTCAGAATTTGGAACAGGAATTATTTGTAATAGGAACTCACAAAATATTTTACTTTATTAAGTTGCAATGAGAAGCTCACAGAATAGAGCACATTCTACTAATATATTACACTTGTTTCTTTTTCTGAGAGTTACTTGAAATTCCCCTGCCTCACCTAAAAACAAAACTTGAAGTGTAGAACATTATTGAGGCTCATCCTAGGCTTAATCTTTTCTAAAAGGTACTAAAAGTTTAAAATTATAGTTCTTGATTATAACAGTGAAAATAAGCTCAAGGTCAAACACCAGAAGTTCTTAACTTAAAAAAATAAAATCTAATTGTAGATAAATGAAACATTTTAAATGTAAGCAAAAAAATCCATTAAAATGTGAAAAAATAATTTTAATAAAGAAGGCATTTTAGGATAAAAATCCCCAAATATTTTCCACTATATGAAAACTTAACAATCACAAAATTACCTTGTTTATTTTTCAAAATGATTCAGATATTGTTGTCACAAAACCAAAATTCAGGAAAAAGGAAAAGGGGAATTTTTTAATAGTATAATGGATTAAAGGATTTCTGACATGAACCTAATTTAAATATCTTAGCCCAAAAGCTGGGAATACACAAAATGCAATCCACAAACCATATAAAGCTCAAGAAGTTGGAAGACCAAAGAGTGGATGCTTTAGTCCTTCTCAGTAAGGGAAACAGAATACTCACAGAAGAAAATACGGAGACAAATGTGGAGCAGAGACTGAAGGAAAGGCCATGACCCCACCTGGGGACACATCTCATATACAGTTACCAAATTATACAGACATTATTGTTGATGCTAAGAAGTGCGTCTTGAGAGGCTCTGCCAGAGCCTGAGAAATACACAGGTGGATTCTTACAGCCAGTCATTGGACTAAGCACAGGGTTCCCAATGGAGGAGTTATGGAAAGGACTGAAGGAGCTGAATGGGTTTGGAGCAGCGTAGGAAGAACAACAACATCAACCAACCAGACACGCCAAAGCTCCCAGAGACTAAGCCACAAACCAAAGAGTACACATGGAGGGAATCATAGCTCTAGGCACATATGTAGCAAAGGATGGCCTTATAGGGCATCGAGGAGAGGAGAGACCTTTGGCTTTGTAAAAGCTCAAAGCCCCAGTGTAGGGGAATGCCAGTGTGGGGTGATGGGAGGGAGTGGGTGGATAGCAGGAGTAACATTCTCATAGTGGCATGGGAAAAACAGAAGGGACGGGGGGGGGAATTCTAGAGGGGAAGCCGGGAAAGGGGATAAATTTGATATGAAAGTAAATATCCAATAAGACATCTTACATCATTATTTATTTTGCACTAGTCAAAAAACATGAACATTTATAGCAATTTCAAATGTAACAAATATATTTTATATAAATGTGAGTTTAACAAATGTTCATTGTTTATATCAATTTTATGTTCATAATGAACATAAACATCAAAACTCAGAAATGTAAGTATTCTTTTTAATAATTTAAAATGCCATAGTAGTAATGCTTCCGGAACTCCACACTTAAATATCTAGATTATGCCACAGAAATGATATGTGCATGTTTTCTATGTTGTGATCACACATTTTTCTATAAAAATCATTATGAATATTTTGTCTAATAGTTTTACCAAACTAATTTGGAGAAAGTATTTTTAAAAGAAGACATTTTTCTATATAAGTCAATCTGTGAATACTTGACTTTAGCAACAACTTATTTAGAAAATATTGTTTGCATTTCTAGCTTGAGTTTCTCCACATTGCAATAGAATGTTGTTGTGCTTGTCTAACTATAAGCAGCCAAAGATTATGTGAACAGGGAAGTCTTGTGGATCAGTCCTCAACCGAGGGACTGTAAAGAAACACTGTAGTAAAGGTTTCATTTTTCATTTCTTCCCAGTGTGGCAATGCCTAAAGAATTGTTTTAAGCTGTTTGATACAAGAACCAATTCCAGTCACTAGGTGGTACTTGCTTATTAATGCCGTAACGTGGGGTGGAGTGGGAAGATGGCTCGTTACATAATCTTTGCAATCCTGGAACACAGTATGTAGCAGGGCTATCCTTTTTATTTTTAACATATTCTGAAAATTCTTTTTTTTTAAACAACTTTATTTTACAAAACAAAGATAAATGTACAGATTTTAAACATTTTTTGCTTAAAATTATACATTTCTGTCAGTACTTTTTTCAGATTTTAACATAATTTTTACATAAAACTATATGAATATATATTTTTAGTCAGTACTTGATTTTTTTCAAGGTTTGATAGTATGCCTTGAAAACTTAATAGTTACAATGAGCATAAACTACATGTAAAACAAAATGTAACATCGAGATAGTTAAAGTTTTCTTGTTTTGTAAATATTTTTTTTGTTTTGTTTTGTTTTCTTTATTTCTTGGACTTCATACAGTCTGTGAGTTGTTTCTGGGGGAGTGCAAGCCTCTGGGGTTAGCATCCCACTATCAGTGACTGCATATTATGTCTGTTCTTTTGTGACTGGGTTATCTCACTCAGGATGATCTTCTCGAGATGCAGCCATTTTCTTAAGAATTTGGTTAAGTCATTGTTTCTGATGGCTGAGTAGTATTCCATTTTGTATATGTACCACAATTTTTGTATCCATTCATCTTCTGAAGGACATCTGGGTTCCTTCCAGCTTCTGGCTATTATAAATAGAGCCGCTATGAACATTGTGGTGCATATATCTTTGTTGTGTATTAAAGTGTCTCTGGGGTATATGCCCAGAAGTGGAATAACTGGGTCTTCAGGTAGTACTATATCCAATTTTCTGAGGTATCGCCAGACAGATTTCCAGAGTGGTTGTATTCGCTTGCAACCCCACCAACAGTGGAGAAGTGTTCCTCCTTCTCCGCAGCCTCTCCAGCATCTGCTGTCATCTGAGTTTTGGATCTTGGCCAATCTGACTGGTGTGAGGTGGAATCTCAGGGTTGTTTTGATTTTCATTTCTAGTAGGGCTATCCTTAAACTCTCAGAGATCTGCCTGCTTCTGGATCCCGACTGCTAAGAATAAAGCTTGCCCAACCAGTGCTTGACATAACAGTCAAGTGAATTTGCTGAATCCAGTCTTCTCAAATGTGATTTCTGTTTCCATACTAGTAACAAGTCCAGGGGAACGAGGAAGTTGTAAGAGAGCTGGAACCGATATTGGGAACAAGAGCTTATGAATGACCTATAATTATTGAAGTGCAAGTAGGAAATTGCTTTAGGAGCACATTGAGAAACCAGACTAAACAGCTCCATGAACTAACCATACTAATATGAATGTACCGCGCATTACCAAAGAACGGACAGCTATATATGTACCTCAGAAAACACTAGGGGCTATGCCTTAGGAACATTTTAATTAGAACCAACATATACCAGTGTCACTGAGAAACTGGAGATCATGCATGCTTAGCATTGTTGAGGTCGGGTTAATGCATCATTTCTATTAGCGACCAATAGGAGATGTCCTAATATTCTGGTGGTTCTGACAATCCTTTAGCCTCTTTTTTTTTAATGACATTCCTTTAGCGATAAATGTAGACATGTAATATATTTGGACTGTACCCCTCATGGTCCATTGGCCAAGTTCACTTGCTGTTCTCTGTGATCCTCTTCCTTGTCTGTGATCATAAGACTTTACTACTGGGTGAGTGCTGGTGCTGTGTGACTTGAGCTAGGCCAGTTGGAGCTGGTAGATGACACCTTTTACTGATTCAGTCAAAGATGGTTCCAAAATCATAGATCTGGTCTGTGAGTATAGAGACAGCAGCCCGCTGAGGGAAGAAGAAAGGAGGGTGGTCTCTGTACTCAAAGGTAGCTCTTGAACATAGCAGGTTTGAGGCCCCACTCCAGACCTAGGCTTATGGGTATGGAAATGGCCGTAGTCATTTCCACATGGTGGAGATGGCGGTGCATGGGGAAAGAAAGAAGACTAGGTGACAAGGCAAATGTGGCTCAGCAACAAATGATGATAGAACACATAGGTCCAGACCCAGGCTAATGGGTTAGCAGGTGGCAACTGTTTCTCAGGAAGGCAGACAGAGGAAAGAGGTCTTTCACCCAGCAAAGTTGGTGTGCAATTCTCAAATAATTTTGAATTCTATTTCTGGGAAATCCTTACCATAGTAACCCTGTGGTTTAAAGGTAAAATAAATTTTACTGAATTCGTTATGTTCAATACATAGTACGTGTTAATATTTAATTTTCTTTAAGCATTTGAAAGGTCATTAGAAAGCTCTATGAACAGTTGAAAAATGAAATGTACTGAAACAAGAGTGAGGCTACAGTAAAAATAACATCTTCCTAGGACACCATATCTATTGGTTCATCTGTCTACATACTGATCTGTCACTGAAAAATAATCTAATAACTACTTTCTTTTTTTTTTTTAATAACTACTTTCTTATTTGTGGAAAGAATTTACTGTATAAGTGGAGGAGCTGGTAAAATAGAAGTATTGATTTTCAAGAAGTGAAGCATTTCTAGATGTGCTTTAGAATGATCAAGACCTAAAATATGTTCCAGAAATATTTGTACATTAATTACTAAAAATAGAAAATTTAAGTTGTACATTTAGGGACCATAAAATATGTTTTGCCTTCATTTCTCATCTTCAGGTTCTCCTGAGATTAACAGCAAATATAAAAAAATATATTTAATGTTGGCTTTCTTTAAGAATTGTTTTGTTTTGCATTCTTTTGACTTGTTAAGTATTTAAGCAAATAATGTATATTTACATGTAAAATTATGTTAAGTTTCATAAATTGTGGAAAACATCGTACTCAAAACTAAAATAAGATCCAGGAAAATCTCAGTAATGTATAAGATTTTATAGCAAACCATAGTCTTTTCTATATATTAGTTAATCTAATTTATTAAATATGACAAATATTATGTCAAGTTTCCAGATTTGTTTAGAGTAAACATTACATCACACATTGGCCATTGATTTCTTAGTATTATCTAGTTATAAACATCAGAAATTTTAGAGTACAAATAGATTAATTATTGATATTATTTATTCTACATTAATTTTTAAAGGAATATTAATCAATTAAATATTATTTTAAATAAGTAAAAAAGTTATATAGAGATTTTATAAAATGTACCATATTTTCTTAGCATGCGTAAATTGAACTTTATTGAAAAATAAAATTTACATAAATATTAGTTTGTGGATTTACTATATATATATAATTAAATACCAAAGATCACTGTATAACATAAATGTTTAAGAGTTTCATAGAAAACAAAAAACGTTGTTTATTACAAACTCTTTTGAGTTATTTTATTTTGATAATCAGCATGTCAGATTTACTATATTATATGAGAATAGATTATTATCCTCTGTCTACACATTTTTAATTGCTGATATTAGTTTGCCCTATAGAATGATTGAAAGTAAAATTTTCCTTCATTTAAAAAGAACTCTCTTCAAAGGCACAGTAATCTTCACGTTAATGTAGCCTCGAACTTCAAGGGCATACCTGATAGAACAGTGTGTTGTCATAAATACTTCTGACGTTTATTCACTCTGCTTTATATAAAAGAAAGTTAATATTTCAAAAATAAATTAATAGTAACATCATTTCTCAGCTCAATTATAAAATATGCTAATGTGTCAGATATTCTTAATGCACCAGGCCTGGCGAGGGACTGCAGTAATCTAACTGAAAAGAATTTTAAAAAGGAGAATTCCATGGTGAATCCTTTAACCATGTGGTCATTTGCCTTTGATTTAATTCAATGATCCGTGTTTGACATTTTATTGTGCACCGGAAAAGAATCTATTACTTCTAAGAAAAATATTTTACATAAAAGTAGATGTAAATAGTACAAACACTCTTTTGTTATATTTCCTTACAAATTCTATACTAGCATTTCAATCTCCCCATGGAAACATATTTGCTTTGATATATTAGAAATGACATATCCAATTTAGCTGCAATCCAATTCCTGATATCATTAATGCACAATCATTATAGTTTGGATGAACTTTGAAAAATGAGTAATTAGCAGGAAAATTTATCACAATTAAATTTTAATTATACCAGATACAAGAGAAAAACTAAGCCAAAAAGAGTTGTGGAAGTACATAATTGTCCTGCCCTGATGAAATAAATTCTGTATGAAGGTGCTCTTTGGGAAAATCCAGCAATGAATATTCTTATTGTATGTAAATATGTAAGTATCCTTATTTTATGTGAACATGTTTGCCTCCCTTCCGCGATAATAACATCTATGGTCAGACACAGTAGTCACTAGGTCTATTTGCCAACACTGACTGAATGTTTTTCTTAATGGAAACTGTCGAGAGTTCCCAGGCTAGTGATTTATAATGCTGAGAGATGGAAGTAGGGCATGCCATAATGATGGTAAATAAAGTTTCATGAATAATGGCGGGCCCCTGAGAGGCTGCTTATGCTAACACACATGGATGGCCCTACATTATTGTACACACAGTCAGTTCTAAGAGGACATTTATGTGTGTGTGTATGTGTGTGTGTGTGTGTGTGTGTGTGTGTGTGTGTGTCCCCGCACGTGTATCTGCAGGTTTCTTTTAAAAGAGCACAAGCATATGAAGTTGGGAAAAATGGTAAAGAGAATATAAATAAAGGCAAAGTGTAGGGGTTAGGTTTAATTAATTACAGAAAATTATATACACACAATAAATCAACCAAAGAAAGTACAAAACATAGACTAAGCCAGTTGTAGATTTCAGTAACTTTGTTTATATATTGCAGAAAGGTTTATGTACTTTCTTTACAGGTAGCATCACATTCTGAGCATTCACATTTTCATTTATAAAACAGGAATAGCAATGAATACCTTATATTCTTCATGGATTTCTGACAAGAATGAGAATAATTGTAAACACCTTATGTTTAATATTCCTTCTATTTCTGATTCCATCTTTTTTTTTTTTTTTTTTTTTTTTTGGTCGTCAAAATCTTCTAGGCCTGCATTAGAGAGTATGCAGTATTAAACTGGTGCAAACAAAAGATATAAATTAATTAGAATCACCATATATAGAAGACATAAAATGCATTGTAAACTTACATTTCCAAAGGAATAGAAGTGAAGCAAGTAAACATTCAGTATATTCCTTGCTGCTCTGTGGCCAAAGAGAACAAACAGAAAAGATATGTATGTGTTGTAATCTTGGAAGTATTCTGAACTATTTAGATGATCACATAGGTTATAACTATGCTATTCATATAACAAAATTCTAAGCTATGAAGCCATGTTTGAAGAATTATCATCAGAATTATAAATTTAATTGCAGGAATATGATACTTTATTATTCCCTAAACTACCATTGATAGTAGAGTCATTAAGCTAATGAAAAAAGATCAATAGTAAATTGTACATAAAATAGTTTGCTTATTCTTTCTCGACAATATTGTGCAAGCAACATTTCCTGTCTCTTTTGACCTTCTGTTAATACATTTCATGTTCTATCTTTCTGCTGATATTCATTTTCACTGCTCTCACTGTCTTGTGGGTGTTTTCCTCCTAATTGGCACCAATGTCAAATCTATTCACAAGGTGACACTTTCAAGAGCAGCTTTGACACCTGTGTCACCATGAGCATTCGCTCTGTTAACTCGTACACTAGCACCTGCCATCTATTTTTCAGATGGCTTCACGCCAATTAAAAAGGTTTTACTGCAGGTAAATTTAGTGCAATATATTCGTGTTTTAATAAGGGAATGAGGGTATCAAAATTGCTTGATGAGACAGGAAAAATTATCTTTCTATCCTCATAGTATGTGCTCACGTTAAACGTTTTGTACTATGTACTATTGGTGGTATACACATTCTTTCTCTTAGCATCCATAATTATATAAACCTAGTTACATAATTAGTATTAAGACTGTGATATTCATCGTATTTGACATGTTCTCCAGACATTCTGGCCAATATTATTTTGGTCTCATTACTTGGTGTACGTGGCATCTTAATATAATCATGATTTTTCTACCTTTATAAATATAAAAAACTTCTTTGCA
The DNA here is from genome assembly GCF_963924665.1 of Micromys minutus. Classification (NCBI taxonomy): domain Eukaryota; kingdom Metazoa; phylum Chordata; class Mammalia; order Rodentia; family Muridae; genus Micromys; species Micromys minutus. The sequence continues at coordinate 38,726,053 of NC_137975.1, forward strand.
TTTTTGAACATACTTTCTAGTAGTCGAGATTGTACTGTATGTTTTCTTTATAGTATTTTACTTTTATATTTGCTCTGTTGTTTCCTTTTTATTGATTGGTTACTATGTGTTGTCATCATTAGACCATATATTCCAAGACCAAAAGGCCACATAGACCTCTAAACTTATATCATCATGTCTAGCATCGTGATCATACTCAATATGAATGTACACAATATGTGCAAAAAAGTCAAATAAGTAGTTAATCTGTCACTTACATAGGAATTTTTAGTTGATACAAATTTCTGTGCATACTGAATACATCCCCCTACCGACATCTAGAATCTATATTAAGTATGTGAACATAGCAGATCATTGACTTGGGCGAATATGATCTGATTTATGACAAGTCAAGCATCAACTCACAAGATTAATTTTGTTTCCTACAAGGGTTGTATACTGTGAGTACAGGCATAAGGCAGATGGAAAAGAATTTGCTTCACTTTGGTCAAATATCTGTAGAGAGTGGAGGAAGCTCTCAATGAGTGAAGTCCTGGGTAAATGTGTATTGCTTATATTGGTATGAATATGAGCAGGTCTAAGACTTCAATACTATGAGATATTGATAAAGGCTTTCTGTGTGTCAGGGTCAAAGGGTAAACCATTTTCCTCTGGCCCATGTGTGCAGGAATGAGTATTTACAAATGTTTGGTGAGTGTTTTTTGATATGAGATAATTATGACTGTTTACAAAAGATGTGTATGTCAAAACCTAACAACTACAGTTACCTCCTAAGTGGTGTGTACAACGAGAAACACCTTAACTACCAAAACCTCCTACCTAGATTAGACAATCTTCACAACATGCTGAACTGAAAAATAAGCTGAAGTGGATGTGGATTTAACTGGTGAGGGTACATTAGGGTGTGTGCACCCACTTGACTCCAGGTTTTCCGCATGTATGTCTTGTCTGTCATTTCTTCAATCTCACTGTGAGTTTTGATTACTTCACAACTCTTAGGTTTCCAGACTCCTGCTGCATGGGTGGTAATGCATATTTCTAACGTCCATAAAATATGATTGGAATCACAGATTAAAAGTTTTATCTAGGGTATATTTGTTTTTGCTCTGTTTGTTTCTAAGGATTAGATGTGCTATTTATGCTCAGTTCTCAACATGCAACATTCTGTTTATTCCCTCTATGTCTATGTCTGTTGTTTGCTAACTTGCTATGATATAGCCTTCTTTAAGGCTCTGATACTTACAGGTCATGGAGGTGTTTTGGGGGTGTTTAGGCTTGTAGCTTTCATCAAATTGCAAATTAATAAATGATTGCTTACTCAAACATTTGCTCACATGTTTACACTTCCTAGAGACTGCTTATGTTGTGTATGCTTACTGACATTCTTCACAGATTTTATTGGTCTAGTAAATTAGTTATTGTGGTTCCTTTTTTCTCCAACACTTTTGTACTAGCTAAGTTTCCAGCAACATAAATGACACACCTTTTGTTGATATTTGATTCCATTGACTAAGAATAATAGACTGCATTTACCTCATGAGCTGAAAGAGAAATCTTGGTCCATTGTATGCTAGACCACTCTCATCTTTTGCTTTGAGTGGATGTGTTCTCAGAAATTGAAGGAAATCTGTTCCAACCTTTAAACTCCTGGTGTCTTTTGAGTTTCTGTATTTATTGATCTATAATTTACTCTTCTTTTGCTGAAATGTATGTGGTTTAAGTGATAATGCTGTTGAGTACTTGCATATCTTGCCTGGATTCTGTAACTCTGTTTCTGAATTCTACTGACGCTTTGGATGGCAAACATATATTCCATAGTGGTGGTCATAAGAGACTTCTGTTCAATACAACTTAATATTCTTTTCAGAATTTATAATTCTGGCATCTTTGACTGAATATTGCAACCCTCTCCTCACTCAATTCTTTTTAGCAAGAACCATACAAAGATTTTGTTGACCTCTAATATCCTCAGTAATGTCTAATAATTTACTATCTACTGCCTAAAAATTGACCTCTATATAGAACTAAAGCATCAGAAACCTATATTAGAAGCTCGACAACTCAGAAACTAACAATAACAACACATAAAAAGAGATGGTTTGTCTATACATTATGGGTTCTAAAGAAGTATTTTTTATTGTTTATAGGTTTTGTGGTATAGCAAATAAAATATTTAATGGTGTATGATGATTGTACTTTGTGTTAGTGGGGCAGAAATTTTCAGAACATTTTTATAAGAAAACAAACTGGTATTATTCTAAGGGATAGCATGTACTGCACTAATTAAGACTGATGTACCCAGATATCATCAATTACTGAAATTTAAAATAAGTGATAAATGAGTGTTTTGGGGAGATTATTTAAAAAAGAAATCAACAGAGAAATTATGCGAAAATAGAAGTGGTATTAAGGCACTAACGTTTGATAGGGGTGATCTAGCTGTAATTATTCAAAAGGAAAATGGTAGAATTATGTTGTAAGTATACTGAAGGAATGCAATTTAAACTATAGGAATATTGATGAGCTTAGGTATCACTTAATATTTAATGGAAAACCATCACATAATGTTGTGCTTATTCAGTCTTGGGGGGGCACTCTGCTCCTCCAGGGAAGGTAACTTCTCGCACTTCAGGTCTCAGGGAAGGCTGCTTCTGATGCACACTCTGCCTGGCCCAAAGGAGTTAAGGTTGGGAGGTGGGAACGAATACCAGCAGGGTTCTGCCAGGCCTGTGAACTCTGGCAGGTCAATGCTCAACCAGGTGCCAAGATTATAACCCTGCTGACCAGGGCCATAAATCCCTGCAGGACCGGTAGAAAAGTGCAAAGCCTGTCATAAGGATCTGGGATAAAGTGTTTACAGAGGACGAAGGAGTCAGGTCCATAAAAGAGCCAGGACCGTGGGGAAGGTTTCAATGTGGGTCTTTATTTTTCGTGCCTCTCTCCTTTGTTCTGTTCTTTTTAATTAAACAGCCTGGGGAGTCCAACCACTCGATTTCCATACTTTTGCCTCTAAGTTTGGCCATAGTTGTTTTTCTAATGCTAAGTATATGTGTGTGTGTGTGTGTGTGTGTGTGTGTGTGTGTGTGTGTTTGTGTGTGTATGTGTGCAGGGGAGGGACTTAGGGAGTGGCTGATTTGGCTAGAGTCTAGGTCGTTCTCTCCTGTGGAGGTGGGGTTTGGGGCTTGCCTAGAGCCTTGTAGATCTGCCCCATTGTGTTGTATCTAGGCAAAGTGGATTTGCAATCTGGAATTCAGGAAGTACCTGCAGGTTGACAGTCACCTGTCTCGGGGCTTTGACCGAACTGGACATCTCACATTTCCAACTTTGATCCTTTAAACCCACAATATAATTTTAATATGATTTAACTTTGTGTTTCTGCATTTTTAACATATATCTGTGTTTATTATAGATAAGAAATAATAAAAATAATTTGTCAAGAATTAAAAACGACTTCTATAGTAACACAGGAAAAATTGTTCCTAATACTTTCTTTGAAAATAAATAGTACTTTTTATTTACTTTATGTATATGTATGTGCTTACATGACAACCATAGCATTCATGTTTGAAGGGCAGGGAACAGTTCTTTTCTTCTACTATGTGAATTGCAGTAGTGAACACAGGTCACCATGATTGATCATAAGTGTCTGAATAATTTTAGGTTTTACATCTGTGAAGAGACACCATGACCAAGGCAACATTTGTAAGGATAAGATTTAATTTAGGCTGTCTTACAGGTTCAGAGGTTCAGTCAATTATTGTCAAGGTGGACTATTGACACCATCCAGGCAGATATGGGGCTGGAGGAACAGTGAGTTCTACATCTTCATTGATGCTAAGGCTGCATGTTCTCCAATGGCCTCCCTTGTCTTCTCACAGTGCCAGCCTCAGCTGATCTCCATGATTCCCTCATTCCTTCAATAACAGTTCCACCTAGGTGATTCTTACATATTACTAAATTCATGTGCAGTATGACATACAACTTTGGTTGTCTATGGCACACAGCTTATTGTATTTTTAGAAAACACTTCCCAGAAGGTTTCACCTCAATGATACTGGTCTCTTCTTAATAATTTCTAATTTCTTAGTTTCAACCATCCACCATAAACTTTCCCAGTAGTTCCTTTATTCTGGACTCTAAATCCAGTCCCATGGCCAAAGATGCTTAGTTCTAATGTTAACTGGGCCTGTAGCATGCCCTCCCACTCCGATTCTATTGCCAGATTTTTGTTTTCCAAGTCTGACACTGTGTAAGCTTGACTGTCCTGGCACTTCCAATGAAAATTTGCTCTGTAGATTGATCTTGAACTGGGACCTGCATGGCTCTTCTCCTGGGATTACAGGTATGTAACCACCATCATGTCTGTGTCTAAACATATCTGGGTAGGATCTTGTCTCAAAGTCTTACTCCCTTAATCTGTTATCTTCTAAAACATAGAATACAGTTCCATTCTTTTTCCTGATACACCTTTAATACTTGAACCATATATTTTGTATTTTTTCCTTTCTCAACTTTCTCATTTTCACTAAAATGTTCTTCATAAAAGTGAACTTTAGTATCCCACAACAGAATTTATAGCAGACCTTTTGAGACTTTCTTTTTCAATTCAACAATCTAAATCACTTAACGTAAGCCTCAGGCAAACTCATTTGCCAATGGCAAAAAGCAGCCATATTTTTTTTTTTTTTTTTTTTTTTTTTTTTTTTTTTTTTTTTTTTTTTTTTTACCAAACTACTCCGTACTGAAATACTTCTCCTCTGAAATATCTTGGGCCATGTCTGCACAATTCAAATCATTCTCACCAATAAAGACGTTCATATCTCTACTAGGATAGCCCATTGTGCTCCACATAAAAGATTCCATTGCTTTTCAGATCCCAAATCCCCAAATTTGTATTCTACTAGACAAAGCATTATCAGGCTTTACATATCTATACCCCAATCTTGGTACCAATGTTTGTCTTAGTTTGGGTTTTACTGCTATGAACAAATAACATAACCAAAGCAACTTTTATAAATACAACATTTAATTGAGGCTGGCTTCCAGGTTCAAAGTTTTTTTATATTATTATCAAGGTGGAAATATGGAAGCATGCAAGCAGATGTGAGGCTGGAGGATCTGGGAGTTCTACATCTTTATCTAAAGGCAGACAGTAAAAGACTAGCTTCCACAAAGTTAGGATAAGAGTCTTAAAGCCAATGCCCACAATAGCACTATTCCTCCAATGTGGACATATGTAATAGTTCCACTCTCTGGGCCAAGCATATTCAAACCATCACAGCATCTTTATTGCTAACTTGTCCATCTAGCATCTGTGAGTGAGACCCTAATGAATAATAAGTATGAATGTGTAAATAATAATTTAAAAATAGAGTAAAGACTCACTCAGGAGGAAGAGAACAAGAAAGTAGGAATTTTGTAAATAGGTTACTTATAATACTTATATTTAAAATTCTCAAAAATTAAAAATTTGTGTAGGTTTTAATTCATATTTTATGAGAGAAATAGAAAAAATAATGGTGTTATTATTGCTCACTTCTCATAGCTAAATCTTAATATCTAAATATCAAAATGAAGTACGAAAATTATTTTCTGCTAGGTACAATTGGAGTTCACCCCATCATTTTTGTCATTACTTTTCAGAAATGGTGTGCTTATTAAATCTTTTAATTTTTTTGTATTTCCGTAGTAGTGATTTTAAATATTGTGTGAGACATCCTGTTTACTGTATATATAATATACCTTACCACAACTGTGTATAAATATTAGTTTGATTATATATAATAGAGTGTTACAAAATAAATAATTGAAAACAATGGCCGAGAATTCTGCAGAGGTTTTCATTTTTCCACTGTTGCTTTGGTATATTGTTCATCATCACATTTCAACTGTTACATTTAAGATCTTGAAATAACAAGATAAAGGTCATTAAAATACTGTAAATACCTTATATCTTTCTGGGAATCTTATCAAAAAGAAACACAACAGATACATGCTTAGAGTTCAGAAGAATTGCTGGAAGGCAGTTTGATGATGGACAAGAAAAAAATTCTGTGAATGCCAGGTAATCCTGAGTCACATAGAGAGTTTTAGGCTAACTATGATGACCTACTAAGTAAGACACTGCCTCAAAAACACAGAAGCAACACTGAGAAACTTATATGAAGTTAATCCACTAGAACTTATTCTGTATAATCTTATCTTCTGATTTATTGCTTTAAAACTAAAAGTATTTCAATAGGGATATGTGATAAACTTCAGGACTGCTTAGGCAGGTAGAATACTTCCAAAGTATCAACATACACATGGATGTAGCCATGTATTTCTCTCTAAGACCACAGACTACGCTAATTAAAACCCATAAACTTTATGTTATGTGCTCAGGAAATAGAATTTTTCTATGAAAACTTGGATACATATGTATATCTCCAGAGATATGAGGTCATAAATTTGTATGGTTTGTTAACAATCCCATAAATATTTGTAAGTTCATTAGAAATTTAATACTAGGCTTTAAAATAAGATTTTAGCACAAACTAACTCCAGAATTTAGATTTTATGTTTTATTTTAGTTTTCTAAAATTATGTTCCTATAACCTTTTTAAGAGTATAGATTTTACAGTAGTTTCAGCACTATCTATACCTTTATGGAGTTTATAGTCATATGTACAGAAAAATCTCTTGGTTACCTAGATTTAAAATTGCAAAAAAGCTATCAAGCCTCTGCACTATATAACATTGAGTAAGATTTTATTGATCTACAAATTCAGATATGTTCTGGATAAGACCTGTCAAGAATGTAAATTACTGAAAACATGAGTGTTTTAGCAAGGGAGTAATAACTAAGTTTAATTTTATGAATATAAAGCCAATTAAAGCAAATTTTGCTTATTAAACATAACATGACCATTCCTTCTCATATCAAAGCTACAACTGCTACTATAGGACACAGACATCATCATATCATTTATTGAATTAGAGTAAGGAAACTTAGGTAGCTGTAAAATAAATGGGAAGCATGAGAGGGTTCGAATACCCTCACTGCTTCTTGTAGAAGTGTCTAACATAGTTAGTGAGAACTCTGTTTTCAAATTCCTTTTCATTCTCACACTGTCCCACTGTGAAACTCATGCATGGCTAATATGGTCACAGGAAATAGAAAGATGGCAAGAGAGTGCTTATAGAGGGTGCTTACGGAATTTACTAGAAAGCATGTCTTTTTCCCTCCCTATTTCATTGTCCAGCGTGCTGTCATAGGACCTGACTTCAGCAGCCTGACAAGTTAAACTTATTCTTATAGTACAAAGAGAAAGTAATGTAGATATCCTAATACTAAAATGTTTCATTGTTTGTGCAGGCAAAATGGCTCTTGTTGTCCATGTGAAGAACCTTCCCTTGTTCCTAGTGTCCGTAGGCTTGTAGTGAACCAATGACTGCTCCATGAGCAGAAAGAGGTCTATGGAACTGCTGAGACTATGTGCCATCTAAAGAGAGAAGATCAAAAATTGTGGAAAGAGAAAGTAGTTTTTAGATGTCAACAGGGCAGGGGTAAAAGAGATCCCCGAATATTGGGGAGCTCCCTTTTAGACCCCCAATTCTTCACAAACCACATTCAAACATCTGTTTCACAAGGAGATTCTTTTTTAAAAGCAAAGAAAAAAAGGAAAACACAAAAAAACAGCTACTTTCTGACACGGGCAGAAAAAGAGCAGATATGACCTTGCCGGTGGATTTTTAAAATATAATTATATAGTTCAATGACAATTAAAATTTAGTAACAACAATTAAAGAAATAGAAAGCATGAATTTGAAAGAGAATAAGGGGGAGGGGCTGGGGGATGAAGGAAAACTAAAGTGATACATTTGTAAAATGACCTGGAATTTTAATGCATTATTTGTCTAATGTCAGAATCCATGTACATTTTTCTATAATAGTGAAATATTGGAGTGTGTGTGTGTTTTTCCTGCACCTGAGTGTGGGCATATGCGAATATGGGTGTGTACATATGGAAGTCATGGGGAAACTTCAGGTATTATTCCTTGGGTAACATCCACCATGAATTTTAATTTGTTGTGTTGTCGTTGTTATTTTGAGACAGGGTCTCTCCAGGTTCTGAGCCCTACAAGTAGACTGGGCTGGTTGGCCAACGAGCCTCAGGGGTAGCAAGTACAAGCATGTACCACAATACTCAGTGCTGTACCTTTCTCCAAGGAGGCTGGGGACCAAGTTTGGAATCTCATGCTTTCCTGGAAAGCTCTTTACCAGCCATGCTATGTCACCAATCCAGTTTAAATTTTCTTTAAAATAAAAACACATCTTGTAGGCCAGTGGAAGACATGGCAGAAATACCATCATGTCTCTTTGTTTTCTCAAAATTTCAGCAAACTAAGTATACTAGCTGAGGAGTCTTTTGTGCAAGCCTGAATATCTTAAATGGGATTCCTAGCACACTGAAAAAGTGAAGAGCTATAGTGTGTCAATGATCTCAGTGCCAGAAGATACAGACAAGAAGATCTGTGGTGCTTACTGACCAGACAAGCTAGCTAAGTCCATTGACCTTAGATATTGGCAGATTCGGTACTGGGCCAGGCATGTCAAAGATGCAGCTGCGTACAGATATCAAGTCACCACCCAGGAGTACTCAGCCAGGCTGGACAACCTTCTGTGTGACACCCAGTCCTTCACTTAAATGGGAGCTGGGTGCGGACCCTTCAGTGATGTGACAGAGACTTCAATTGTAGATGATTATAGAATACTATAAATACAGGTTAAATCTTCTTGTACTGGGACTGTTCTCTGTTTTCTTTGACCATATGATAAGTTTGTCTGTTCTCAGATATGGACAATCTTCCCAATCTCTAGCCTCTCCTTTACATTTTTCCTATGGAACCCAGTTGCTTTAAGGAATCGAGGTGTCAACCATCTGTGGTTAAATGGGGGAAAGAATGCATTTGTTTTGTATGTCTGGGATTGCGGACTAGGGCATCACCTCCTGTCTTCCCTGTGACTGAACAGAGAAGGGTAATTCCGTGGATTCTCTAGAACCCATGGGAATGCATTTGCATTGGCTGTGTATGCTTTAAGAATAATGTTGAAGACCCTGCCAGTGATAATGTACATGTTAAAGCATCATTAAACATGTCTAAGTTGAATGTGCCTCAGGCCCTAACATTGAAAAATATAAGGCATTAAGAGCAAAACGAATAATACTAGCCAGCCATTTTTATCTTGTATACAGTCTTTATTTACATTTCAAATTTTATACCATTTCTTAATTTCCCCTCGAGAAAGCCCTTATTCACCCCCACCAGCTTCTATGTGGGTGCTTCCACACCCACTCTCTCACTCCCTCCTGCCTCCCTGCCCTGTAATTTCCATACACTAGGTCATCAAGCCTTGACGGACCAAGGGCCTCTCCTCCTATTAATGCCTGGCAAGGACATCCTCTGAATCATATGTGACTTGAGCCATGGGTTCCTCCACGTGTACTCTTTGGGTAGTGGTTTGCCCCTGGGAGCCTTGGTCATCTGCTATAGTCTGAAAGATTAGATTGCTCAAGATAAAACTCATAGATCACATGAAGCTCAAGAAGAAAGAAGACCAAAATATAGATGCTTTAGGCCTTCTTAGAAGGGGAAGAGAATATACACAGAGGGAAATACAGAGACAAAGTGTGGAGCAGAACCTAAAGGAAATGCCATGAGGAGATGGCCCGATCTGGGGATCAATCTCATCTACAGTCACCAAACATACAATATTGTGGATGCCATGAAGTGCATGCTGACAGGATCCTGATATAGCTGTCTCCCGAGTGGCTCTTCCAGAGCCCCAGAAATACAGAGGTAGATGCTTTCAGCCAACCTTTGGAATGAGCATGGGGTCTCCAATGGAGGAGTTCCAGAAAAGACTCAAGGAGCTGAAGAGGTTTACAACCCATAGCAAGAACAACAACATCAGCTTGTGTAACCTTTAAGAGGAAAAATGATAAGAAAGGGGCCTGTGTTATAATGGGCTAGAATGTAATGATATATTTGATTGATCATGTCAATTATGTGAAATGAAGTGGGGTTTTGTTTTGTGGACTTAGCCTTAAGAATGAGTCTTAGAAAAGAAAGTTTCCAAATAAGGAATAAAGTCTGATGGTTAGCTTTAGGGATATCATCTATGGATTACAAGGAGAGTTAAAGGAGGAAGGATAAGGCTTGTTAGAGACATCTTTGCCAAACCTGTCCCTGTTAGAGCCCTTTATGTTGCATTTTTTAATTGATCTTAAAACTCAGTAGATGCCCTTTCCTGATGTAGATGACTTTGGGGGCAGATTATGAAAGGTTCCTACTAAGTAGAAATACCGTAAGAGATCTGCTCTTCCAGTAAACAAAACCCTATTGCTAGACTTTGTTTATGCAATATATCTCAAACAAAGTCTTTATGTTTGGAACAATGGGTGCTACTACGGGTCTAGGAGGCTTTTGACCTAACACCTAGTACCCACACAATAGAAAGAGAAAATCATTTCCCATAATAGTTTTCAATATCCAAACTTATGCCATGGCATGCATATTTGCATACATATAAACAGAATTAGTTAAATAACTTAGAGCCCTATACATGCAATAGAAAAAAATTGTGTTGTCACTGTCAAAATGAGATTTCAAGAAAAAGTGACATTTTCTTTTAATAAACTGTACCTGAATTATACTTTCATTATAATAACAAAATATTCATGTTGCAATTTTATAGAGTTTGAATATCACACATAAACTTCAGTGCACTTAGTCCTACGTTGGGAGGTTCAATAAACTTTAGGATGTGGAGCCTAGTTTAGCAAAGTACATAACTGGAGATGTGGCTTTGAAGGCTAGGCCTGGTCCTCTGCCCCTTATTTACTCTGTCTCTAGTGTTCCCTGAAGTGGATTTCCACTGCCTCACACTGTGACTCATCATAGTGCTCTGTATGAATGGGATGCAGAATCCATGCAATGATAGACTACAGGCTGGATATCTGAATGTAAGAGACAAGCAATAAATCTTTTTCCAACTAACATCTTTTCCTTGGGTGTTCCTCAAAATGACACAAAAGTAACTTAAAAATCTTTAGGTTGGAAAGATGCCTCACTGAGAAAAGGGTTTAACACCAAAGTGAAGTAGAAGAGCTGTCTCTTCAGGATGCACACACCATTAGAGAATAGAACAAACTCCCTATGCTGAACTCCCACCTCACCACACTTAATAATGAAAATAAACTTGAGGTGTTTGTTTGGTTTTTTTTTTTTTTTTTTTTTTTTTTTGGCTGTTTTCAACATATTAGAGTTAAGAGTCTTTCCTAAATTTCAGGGAAAATTTGAATATCAATATTTGAGCATTATTAGGCCTTTTAATTTTTTTTATTGAAAACAAAACCAGAGTGAGACCGTTGATCTGACTTTGGATCTGGTTTGTGTGAGGGAATCTGAGAAATGCTGAAGAAGGAGACTACTAAAAGCCCAAAATGCTGCTGTTAGAGCTTCTTGGGTGATCCAAGTGGCAGCTCAGAAGCCAGAATGTAGACAGAAATTTGAGGAAATGAAACCTGGTTCATGGAGTTGCATATGAGAGAATGAACTTTATTAAAAATTATCTAGAGGCCATAAATACTCATTTCTGCTAAACAATGTGCCTGCATGATGTCCAGGCCTTAAGTCTTTGAAGGAAATGGATTTGAAGGTCACAAGCAGTAATCAAGTGGCTTAAATCTCCAAGCAGTCAAAATTCAGCACGCAGTATGTTTGTCATTACTTCCTAAGGTAGATACATGGTGAGAATTATGGACAATAATCAGAGAGAAAAGACATTTAAAAAATCACACATGAGTCCTAAAAGAATTTATAAAGTTAGAGCTAAGTAAGTTTAGGTTTCTAAAGAGATTAACACTATTAAAAATAAGCCAAGGAGATTGCATTGGGAAAAGATGGTATGTCATGTACTATCTAGACCCTACTTGACTATGACCAGATGTTATTAAATAGCAAATTCCTAAAACACTTTCCCCTGATAAAGGCTTGTCAACACAGGGCTGCTTAGAAAAATATTTTCTTCAAGATGCAAAAATAAATAAATGAAAGTAATCATGGCTCAAGGTACTCTATTATTAAACAACTTGGTATCAGACTTTGGTCTGGTGCATGCAATGCTCATTTTCCAAGCTCTAGAATGCAAGATACAAATTCACAAAGAAGTAATCAGCCTGTGTTACATACAGTCCTTAAGATGTCTGCCTTCATTTCAGTGAAAGATCTGGGAGGATACTCAACATATAATGGCAACACATGAAAGCACAAAATTCAAACCTGAGATACCATGTATAATGTGAAAGATTTGGAGATGCAACCAATGAGAAACATCTGTCAAGAAAGGCTATATGTAGCAAGAAGTTCAGCCAGGGATTCTGGCAATCTGGGCTTCATGTGGCAAAACCATAGGGACTACTATGTTTGAGAACTGACATTAAACAAACCACACTGACAGGATGCTTGACATGGATTTATTGTTTGTCCTGCTGGTTTTCAGTCTGTTTCTAGATTTACCCTTCCTTACTAGTCTCCTATAACCCACTTTTGCAATGGAAGTTCTATATTGGAAACATGCATGTTGACTTTGTTTTTATTTTCAAATGTTGAACTTAGAACTTAGAACTAAGAGGATCCTTTTTTGTTAATTTCAGGGTAAATTTTAGACTTAATTTTTTTGCAGTGTTCCTTTTCTCTCTCTTTTTAATTAGATACTCTGTATATACATTTGAAATGTTATCCCTTTACCCTAAGCTGCTCCCATCCCTCCTCCCCCTTCATCTGCCTATACAAAGGTGCACTCCCTTCTGATCCCCCTCTCCACCCCATTACCTTGTCATTCCCCTACATTGGGAAAACATGCCCTCTCTGGAACAAAAGCCTCTTCACACAATTGATGCCTGTCACTGCTATCTACAGGTACATGTGCAACTGGATCAATTTTGACTCTTAAAACACAGGGACTTACGGAAATGGACTAAATATCCTTAAACTAAGAATAAGTCATTAAACTTTCAAGATTAGAATGAATGTTATATTTTAATTATGAAATATTACCTAAAGGTCCATTAATGAACACTGTTTTCACATGATGAGGACACACTGGAACACTAGGAAGATTGCCCTTAATAAAAAAGGTGATGAGGCATGCCTGTGAAGAGTATCCTTCATTTTAAGTCTACCAACACTCTGTGTACAATCTAGCAAGAGGTGAATACACTAAGTCAGAAGTTCGACTACCATGGTGCTTCACCAGCCCATGAACCTAGATTTAGTGTAATCAAGAACTAGAGAGAGAGAGAGAGAGAGAGAGAGAGAGAGAGAGAGAGAGAGAGAGAGAGAGAGGAAGAGGGAGAGAGTCACACACACATAAGTATTATCATTGTATGTAAGTGTGAATTATTTTTTATAATGCCACTTTGATCTCTAAAACACTTTTCATATAATAAAACATACTTGTACTCACAGACTTAGGAAAGAGGAAGACAGAGAGGGAGAAGTGTAAGAGAAATGAAAGAAAAGTAAGCGAAATGAAATTGTTGTACAACACCACATTGAAAATGCATATTTGAGAAATGAATCAGACAGAGAGACAGTGGGTGTGCTAAGAAAGTGCCTGTAGACCCAACCATATGTCTGAGACTGATCCTATAATGAGATTTGAGGCATGTGAACAAAAGCGCGTGGGTGAACAGAGCTCTGTTATAGTACACTATAAAGTGATAAACTGTTAGTTTAACAGTTTTGCATGAATGTCTAATGTTTTCCTGAAAGACTAGATTTCCTGAAACAAAGAGATAGATAGGAAATAATTAGAGAGTAAGCTAAGATAACTACTTTCAGATATAACGTGTCTGTACACCATATTGCATGTGAAGAAAGATAACAGGCCTAGCTTCCACAGAAAAACATTAGCACCTTTACAAGTTAACTAAATCTTAAAGGATAAAAGAACCCAAGCAAAATCTCTTGTAGGGACAGGAATACAAAGTTGCATATAGTACCATCCTGAATTTTTTTCTAATGAATTAATAGTAGATAATCATCTTACTGACATAAATTGCTTCATATTTAATCAATCATTATCATGATGTTTAGTTACATTCTCAGGGGAAAGACTTTTGAAAGTGGCTCCTGTATTTTATTAAGCCTTTTGCATGCGAAAGTAATCCTTGTTGATGTGTGGAATAAGTAGATCCCTTTTAATAAAACTGAAATCTTACATTGCTGAGTCAGAGACATGATTATATTGTGCATCTTCAGAAAGGAGAGAAAAACACATAGTTAATGTACACGGATAAGGGGAGGCTCTTCCTAGTTGGTGATACATTTCTATACAAAAGAAAGTCAAAGCTGGAAAGTGATTTTTTTCCTTTAGGACATAAAGTAAAAATGGATTTTTCCATGTTTTTGTTAATTAAAGTTCAATGACCTTATACTTTATGGCTTTTTGGTTTTGTGAAATAAAATACATGCAGAAGATATAAAAGCAACTTACACAACATTTGCCATGCTCTGCAGTTGTGAGAAAGGTAGGAGTCATGGCAGTGGAGCAGCCATTGCTACTGCCTCTTTATTCTTAGGCATGGCAGGAGGCTATGTTGGAAGGCTGAGAACATGGACAAGTTAGAGGAAGCTATGATAAATCAAACAGAATCAGAATGTATAATGCATAGATAGTCACTACTTTTAAATCGGAACATAAGCAACAGTTGTCTAGACTTTGACTTGAATTTAACAACAACAAAAATGGGTTAGAAGGGAATCTCAAATTTTCTTAGGGGTTGCCATTGCTTTTATTAGATAAGTGGAATGTGTCAGGCATTGATAAATGTTTCTCATCACTCCACAACTAAAGAAATGAAGAGTCAGTTTTAAAAGCACCCAAGAACTGTATGTTGTGTAGAGAGACCAAACAACCCATGAAAATGTGTATCCCAACTTCAGTCATTTGGAGAGGAGCAGATCACAGGAAAATTAAGATAGAAAGTTGACTCTCCTGACCATTGAGGGCTGGTGAGTTTGTGGAGAAATGGAAGCACCTGGGAATGGCTGTGGGGAAGGGGAAGTGGTAATCTGCTTTCAAAAAAGCACCAAAACAGACTTCTCAATTCCCCAACTACTGGATCCGTATCTCAATTAACATTGAAATAGTCATAGACTTACTTCTACATGTGTATTCATAGCAGCAGTCTTTTGAGCAAGCAAAACCTGGAAGTATACTAACTGTCCATCAGCAATTCAGTGGTAAACAATGTTTGCATAGGTGACAGACTATTGCTTAGCCATAAAAATGAGATAAAAACACAAGTTATGTTTAGGATGGAGAGCAACAACATTATAATTGTGAATGAAACCAAACTTAAAGTGTAAATCTTATAGTATTTCATTTTGATAAAGCCATGATACATAGTTATCTTACAGACAGAAATCATATTAGTGGTTGTCACATGCTTAGGGCTTTCAGCTGTGACAAGTTCTTGAGCATGAAGTCAGGAAAATGATGTAGTGTCTTCAGTAGCCAGAAATTTATTTGAATACTGCTACTAAGAAACTCCATGAATCATAAGAAAGGCAGTGAGTGCTATGTGAATATATGCTTTGTACAGTTTGGACATAGGCAAAGTTAATGAAGTTAACTTATGAAACTACATCTTGAAGTTACTGAATAAAAGAGGATTTATGTTAGTGCTATGTGTCAATGGGATTTAACAATCAAATGTGTGTGCATGAGCGTGTCTGTATGTGTGTGTCTACATTTGCATTTACATTTTTATCTCAGCAGTTTTGATGAAGTGTCTGATTCCTACTAGGCCAGAGTTTTGCCCTGCAGATCTATCAGTGGTTATAAAAATGACAGAGGGTTAGTGAAGATTTTAAAAGTGTGAACAAAATAACTCTTTGAGCAATTAGTCAGAAACTATTTGTCAGTATCATCTGCCTAGATAGATAAGGTCACTGGTAGTGTAACTAGGTCATTATAACTAGTGTGTATAAATACATATACATACACATATACATATATATGCTAGACTAAGGGACCTTTGACTCTGCATATATATATATATATACATATATATATATATATATATATATATAAAGTGAACATACAGATAAATGTAATTCTTTTATTCATCTGTTTTTAATTATTACTTTTAAATCCATTTTCTTTTAAGTTTTTATTCTTTATTTCTGAGTGTTCCATTAATTTCAGTTTATATGTGTGAAGAATCATCAATCATATTCTTAGTGGTTTCATAAAACCTCCTGAATCTAAGAGTCTGTGTGACTTACATGGGGACATTATCATTTGTATCTGCAAAGTTGTTCAGTATTCCATTCCAAATATGGCAGTGCAGACTTTCCTTATATCTATGGCTAGATTGTCAATCTATCATCCTGTCAAAAGAACTTTGGATCTGAGTTTATCCTCTTATTTACAGTATGAATACTTGAAGTAAGGTTCTGTCAAATAATTTTGAGCAATATAAGGCACAATGGGAGCTCCTGCTTGTAGGTTTCAGATCCACAGACTCATTAGTTTTTGAACACTGAAGTCAACCATGACTTCAGTCAATGATCTGTTGAAGGACTCCTAGAAACTTCCCTAGTGGCTATCATGAAAGCAGTTTATCTTAAAGTTTCTGTGCAAGTGCTTGTGAGTGAGTGTGTGTGTGTGTATGTATGTGTGTGTGTGTGTGTGTGTGTGTGTGTGTGTGAACAATTTATGCAAACCCTTCCAATGACACAAGGGAAAAACTTGTACATATTTTCAACAACAGGTTACCAGATAGTGAAGTAGAAATAAAGGAAGCATATTCTTCACAAGCAGATAGCTAATAAGAATGGGAGGAAATGATTCATGCAGCTGAGGGAAGTGTTAATAGAAACATCAGGTCTTAAGAAAACAACTTTGACAAAGGAGCTGTAAACATTCAATGGAAAAAGGACAGCCTATTCAACAAATGGTGTTGGTCCAACTGGCACTCAGCATGCAGAAGAATGAAAATAGACCCTTTCTTATCTCCTTGTACAAAACTCAAGTGTAAATAGATCAAAGATCTCCACATTAAACCAGATACACTGAAACTTTTAGATGAGAAAGTAGGGAATACCTTAGAACACATAGGCACAGGAGAAAATTTTCTGAACAAGACACCAATGGCTCAAGCTCTAAGGTCAAAGATTAACAAATGGGACTTAATGAGATTGAAAAGTTTCTCTAAGGTTAAGGACATTGTCAAGAAAACAAAACAGCAGCCAACAGAATGGGAAAAGATCTTTACCAACTCCACATCAGATAGAAGCCTAATATCCAAGGTATACAAAGAACTCAAAAAGGTAGACACCAGAGAATCAAACAACCCTATTAAAAATGGGGTACAGAGCTAAACAAAATGTTCTCAGCTCAGGAATGTCGAATGGCTGAGAAACATCTAAGGAAGTGCTAGACATCCTTAGCCATCAGGGAAATGCAAATCAAAACAACCCTGAGATTCCAGCTCACACCAGTCAGATTGGCCAAGATCCAAATCTCAGATGACAGCAGATGCTGTCGATGTTGTGGAGAAAGAGGAATACTTTTCCACTGTTGGTGGGGTTGTAAACTGATACAACCACTCTGGAAATCAGTCTGGTGATTCCTCAGAAAATTGGACATAGTACTACCTGAAGATCCAGCTATTCCACTTCTGGGCATACACCCCAGAGACACTCCAATATACAAGAAAGATACATGTACCACAGTGTTCCTACCAGCTCTATTTGTAATAGCCAGAAGCTGGAAAGAACCCAGATGTCCTTCAGTAGATGAATGGATACAAAAATCGTGGTACATTTACACAGTGGAGAACTACTCAGCTATCAGAAACAATGACTTAACCAAATTCTTAAGCAAATGGTTGCATCTAGAGAATATCATCCTGAGTGAGATAACCCAGTCACAAAAGAACAAACATAATATTTAGTCACTGATAGTGGGATGCTAACCTCAGAGGCTCGGACTGCCCCAGAAACAACTCACAGACTGTGTGAAGTTCAAGAAAAAGAGAAAAGAAAACAAACAAACAAACAAAAAAACATTATGCTCAATCCTTACACACCAAGAAAACGTTGACTAATTCTCGGTTACATCCTGTTTTACATGTACTTTTGGCTCATTGTAACTAATGCAGAGTATCAAACCTTAAAAAAAAAAAAGCTAAGCACTGACAAAAATGTATTTGTATACATTTATGCAAAAATATTTAAAATTTTTTTCTTTTATCTTTGTTTTTTAAAATAAAGTTAAAAAAAAAACTTTGAAGATAGAAATCTTAGTACCTCAGATATTTTGTGCATAAAAGAGACCTATACATCCTGCCCATTTGAAGACAAATATGTCAAATCGACTAGCTTATGTTTACTTCAGAATAAGTTTATATCTTTGTTACACTTCCACTTCTGTGACAAAACACTAGTCAAAGCAGCTGTAACCTTTCTATTAATAATCTTTTGCATTTTTGTTTTTCCAGACAAGATTCTGTCTATATACTCCTGGCTGTTGAGAGGCTCATTCTGTACACCAAGCTGACTTTGAATTTAAGAGATTTTCTTGTGTCTCTGCCTCTCGAGTGCTAAGGTTAGAAGTGTGCAGTGAATCATTCTGTACTTATATTATATTGGTATGTGTTGACTATTGAAAGTTCTTCTCTTTTCAGTTCGGAAGATTAATTTCCAATGCATTCAATGTGAACATTGAAATGATTGTCCTAAGGTATCATATACTTCGATGAATTATATATTAGAAATAAGAAATAATATTTTCATGTCTGATAACATTTAGATTTTATTCTTAACACTGAAACTGTGCAGAGTATCACTTTAAGACTTGTATTTTAAACAATCTTTTAAGATTTCAAAACAGATATTTTCCATAAAAATTATATATGTCCTAAGATCTTAAGTCCTTCCTTTTAAATACTTCTATCTTAGAGCAATTATTTTTTGGAATTCTGTAAATCTGTGTGTTACTTGAACAATACATGATGCCAAAGGAAAGATGTTAGTTAAGACTGGCATTGGCATAAAACACAAGCAGACTATATTCACTCGAAGTGGTCCATAAAGGGAGCTCTTCACTCAAATAGGAGATTTGCTGGAGAAAACTTCTGAAACAGTTGCTCTTCAGTTAGGCAAAGGAGGAGATAAGGGCTGTGGATTACATGGAGACATCAAAAGTCTGCTTGTGCCAAGTTGGGTGATATTCTGAGGCAGAAAAAAAAAAAAAAAAAAAAAAAAAAAAAAAAAAAAAAAAAAAAAAAAAAAAAACCTCTGCAGTGATGTGTCTCTGAAGCAAAATTCAGGATAACTTGAAAAGGGATAGTAATTAAAGTCTGGGATCCAGGCCAGGGTTAAAAAGGGAAAATTTTAGATTATTGTTAAAATTCATATGAAGCACATGGATGATATTTTTCTCCAAAGGTTTAGTATTGTATATATTGAATAACCCAATCTTTCCCCAAAATATCTCTCCCTTTTTCCTCTTAAATTTATTTATGTGTAAGCCATTGTAACATGTAATTGAATCATCATAACAAATGCTAATACTAAGGGAACAATGACTATGGATATAAAACCCTAGATCATAAAAAGCAAACAGTTAATGTAACAGTCATTAAGGAGACCAAGCTGCCATTTGTGAGCATTTATATTCTGGGTGCTATAATTTTCAAAAGAGGGGGAAAAAGAAGCTATAGTGCATAACAACCAGTGAGCTGTGTCATTTAATAATGCACAAGTTATCTGTGAGAGACAAAAATGGAATAGAGATGCCGTGCTGAATTGTCACTCCTCTCTGAGCTCCTGATAGGCAATCTCAATGAAAAAGACATGAATATACATAAGCAGGAGCTGCCCCCACCGCATGCACACACACACGCGCGCGCACACACACACACACACACACACAGACACACACAGAAAAATGCACACATACCACACACCCTTTATATTTTTATATGCCTTGACTAGCTCAATGGCTGGGAACCTCCAAATTTCCTTTGCTGGCAGCTAGCACACACTCCCCTTCTGTATTCCTAAGCTAACAGTTTCTAAATCCCTATTTTATCTTCACTACCCTGTTTATTTCTGGGTAGCCCTTCCACGGGGCCAATATCCCTTTGCACCTTCATTGCTGGATGATTTTTCTCCCACAGCTCTTCAATGTAATCTCTCCTTCCACCTTATGGAGATTCTGTTTCTTCTCTCCTCTGTGATTCTTGCCTGGGAATCCTCAAATCCCACCTCTTTCAACCTGGCCTGCCATTGGCCATTGGCTCTTTATTGCTTGGTCACAGACCAATTACAGACAGGGACCGTCAGCATCTAGATATGCACATTCCCATGTTATTTGGGGAGCCAAATTAAGACAAAGAATTAGAACCTATTACAAATACATAGACTATATAGCCATGCAGGCAGACAGACAGACAGGCAGATGTTAGTTAAATAGAGAGATAGACAGAAACATACATACATACATACATACATACATACATACATACATTTATGGTTGATAGATGGAAGCACCAAAGAGAAAGAGAAGACAAGCCCATACTCCATTTATTTTAACAGACTGAAATATGATAATAATAGATTTTACAAGCCTGAGATAGAATATCATGAAGAGATAAATTGAATTATTATCCTGCAAATCAGTTTTTCATCAAAGACAAGTGGCCACATTGTGTACCAATAAAATTCTAACAAAATTATTTTACAGCAAAATTTCCTCAAAACAAAACATTTCTCTAGATGGAAAGGGCATATCAAAGGTCTTCTATCTATCAAAGAATGTTTATCTCACAAATAATGGACACTGTTTGTATAAAAAGGAAACATAGGATGGAGAAATGGCTGGGAATTTAACAGTATTAAGTGCTCTTACACAGGAGTGCAGCTCACAGACACCTATAATTCTACCACAGGGGATACAATGCCTTTTTCTGGCTTCAGCAGATACTGTGCTCATGTGCACAAACCTGCACACAATACGTGGACTCGCATAGCTAAAGCTTAAATGTGTGTGTGTGTGTGTGTGTGTGTGTGGTGTGTGAATATCCTCAAAACCCTTCTGTATAAAACTCAAATTACCTAGAATCTTCTTACTGTACATCAATTTTCTGTCATAAGTTCTAGGTAAGTAAAATCTGTCATTTGTTAATACCACCATAGGATAATTATCTCCCATAGTGTAATAGAATGCAGACATCAAACAGCCCCAAGCGGATCCAACACGGAGGCATCTCACAATGCCAGGCCTCAGCTTTCTTCACCTTACATGGGAACCACTACCAGCATTCCAACTGTCGTAATTAATGTCAATAATCACATACACAACATCATGCTGGCTGCCTCTTCACCTACATGCTGATCATCCTGTGGTCTGTCTTGCTGCTTTGTCAACCTGATAACTGCCCTCCAGATACCCTGCCCATCTGTTCATAATTTATCCCCAGAATTCCATCCTCTACTATTTGAAATTGAAGAAAAAAAAAAACTATGATAATGATCACTTTTAATCCCAGGCTTATAATATCGAACATTCTTTGGCTGGTTTGTCCTAATTCACTAATGATAGCATTAGGATCTTTCCTTATTTGGAAGGGAAAAAAAAACAAAACAAAACAACAACAACAACAACAAAAAAAAACAGCCTTTCCTCTTGTGTGGAGAAACCTAATTGTTCTTACGGATGTCCTTCGTAAAGTACTAGAAGTGTATATTCTCCAGACAGGAAGCCGCCTCCTCTCTGCAAATGCTCCTGGGACTAAGAAGAAGAAACATGTAGCAGGTGCGCTGAGGGCCAATTAAAAATCAAATCTGCACTAACTGATGGGTAATCCGCAGTCAAGTCACTGGTGACGACACCAGATGCCTGGGGAAAATTGACATTGAGCGGATCCGTTTATGGCTGGAGGGCTTTGATTCATTGGCTCCAGGCAGCTGCTGTAAAGGTGAATGTCTCATGCTCCCATTTTCTGCTTTTATGAGTTTGTTTTGTCGTAGCACTTTTAACAGTGACCCCCCATTTTTTTTTCCATCCAGGCTTCTAATAGATCAGCTGTTAGAATTTTCAAATAGCCCTACTATCTTTCATCATTTTCCAGAGGCCCGAATTTATAAGTAGATGACTGCAGCGTTGTGTTGATCACAGTGCGAATTACTCAGTAATTTGGACATAGTTGATGAATGCACATTTACCTAAAAGACGAACCAGGCAAATTAGAAAACACAAGCCTTTGACCTACTTTCCCCATCTATAAAATTGAATTCCTGTGCAAGTTGCTTTTCATATTTGAAGCTGACTTTTTTACACGCTTTATTTTTTACATAGGTCATTGCCAACACGCAGCAACATAGACTATTACTTCTCGGTGACTAAGCAGACACTGCAATATTTCTTTCTAATAAGTGCCCATATTAGGACATTATATTAAATGCTTCAAAGCTTAATTCCTTCTGTTGTGTTAAGTATCATCTCATGTATCTGCGTCTCTGTCAAATGTGACATCTCTGTACTTGATGTAGTCTCCAGGTTATATAAAAATATAGAGCACTACTGTAAGTCTGCTGAAACATCCAACACAGCTTGTAATGGGAGGTAAAATAAAACCTGCACTGAAGCGTAACTAAAGTGTTCATGCAAACTGCAAATTCAAAACTCAGGCATCTATGTTTTTCTGGATGGGGGGAAGATGAGGCAAGGCAGTCCAGGAAATGTTTCTCTCATCTAGTCCTTCAGAACTCCATTAAATTCAATCAAGTCAGAACTGTATAGATTATTACAAGACATTACATAACTTACAAAAACACCTTGGAACTTCTGCTCTCACGTCGTCGTCATCTTCTGCAATCTTATAGCTCACGGGATCTCGGTTGTATTAAGAATCATATAAGTCAACATGAGTGTCTCTCAGTGTGAAGATCCATTTCTTTTGCCACATTTTTGTCACTTTGAGATTTTGTTTCTTGTAGCTATCACAGCCCCACAGGATATCATTTCTAGATCAGGTTAGCCTGACCCTAACAATTCTCCACTTTCCTCTTGCTTCTGAAGTCTCACCATCAAATTTGAAATGAGTTTGCTTGGCTTAGAAATTTCCATTGATAGTCACTTCAATGACGCCTGCATAATAGTTGGAAATGCTGGAGCATTCTCTTTCTTGTTTTCTGATGCTTTCTCCAATATTATAGAGCTAACAGGTATTTATGTAATTTTCCTGTATTATAATCCCAAAAAACAACATCATACTTTCTTCTTTTTTTCTTTTTCCTTTCTCTTTTCTCTCTCTGTGTGTGTGTTGTGTGTATGTATATATGTGTATATAATATTCATATATATATATATATATATATATACATACATACATTTACACACATTCTCCATGTCTGCGCACCTCCACTGTGGCTCCCATTAATAGTCATGGATACTTCCTGTCCCTCAGGCTACAACTCCTGTTGTTCAGAATATGTGCTTTCCATAAGTAATTTGATGTATGGCCTTTTATCCTTGTTATTTCAAATATACTCATTTGTTTTTATAAATAATAGGTATACCTATCTTCATTTCAAAATTGATTTAATTTTCACCAAGCAATCAACTAATAACAATAGAATCTGCTTAATAAACCAATTAAAATGTGAGGGCACACAGTCTCAGCTATAGAGGAGTATACTCTCGATGATAATTTAGACAAAAGTATGCATGTGTTAAACAAGCATTTGTTTTATACAATAACTTGTGTTTTAGATTTCTGGGCAGTGTTTTTAATAACAAAGATGAAATCTGAAATTTTCTTTTCTTCTTTTCTTCTATACATTTTATTTCTCTGTTTCAGCTCAATCTTATTTAAAATAATAAATTACATTAGCCAAAAAAGGCACTGTTAATACAATTCTAAGACACAAATAATTTTTATAAGTCTATGTATGCAATGCCCCAAAGGACTTTAAGAGATCTTCCCACAAGCAGATGCTCAATACAACTGGTCAGGAAACACTGCCCTTTGAAGTAAGAATATAAACGTAGAGGCTATGCATGATATAGGCTTAGAAATCTAGATTGTCAACTTCTCAATACTATTCTATAAGCAGTTGCAAACATTGACTGAATATTTACTATGTTATACAATATTTACACCCTGAATGTCATTGTCAACACATTCAATATAAAGCTGTCATAATTTACATCAAAACACATCTATCTTGTCCACTGTGCTAGGCTGTTACATGTTAACAAATACACATCTTTGATTTTCCTTTCTCCTGGTTGTCTATCCATACTAGCTCCCTCCTTGGTGTCCTGTGTCCCCCTTATCTTCTTTTCTTGAGGTTAGAGCAGGCACTGAATAAGCTTGGCAACAGGAGTAAGAGCATCCTTTAAAACACCCAGGATTTTCAGAATTATGTTCAAATATTTAACTATTTTACACATATTTGTTTGAGTGTAGCCTTAAGTGTCTTGTGACGTGAGTGTTTAGGTCACTAAATACCTTCTAACAGTGGATTTGCTCCTATCTCCATGTAGAATCCATGGAGTGTGCCTAGTGATCATTCTTGGTGGCAAGAATTCGTAGACACTGTGTCATCTCATGGGCGCACAATTAATTTGAAAAATTAATTGTAAACTAGCCTCAAAATTACATGTTAAATCATTCTAAAGACAGTGCTTTTTTTCTTCCTAGAAAAAGTTTTGGTAAGAAAAGATAGCATGGGGGAAAACAAAATGCGGGCTCAGATCTAGAAAGAAATTACTTTGTTGTGATCATGATGTTCACACACACACACACACACACACACACACACACACACATGTTTAGAATGTTTTACAAATGCTGGTTAAAAGTTTTAAGTTTATTGTCTTCTCATCTTGAAATTATGCTTCTTTTTATATTTGACTCTTTCTGTCTACTCTTTACAGCAGACGATTCTTAGTTCCTCCTTCTGGTTACAGAAGGTGAAAACCAGGTCTCTTTCTTCTTTAATCAAAGCAAGCTTCAGCTTGAAAAACTCCTGATATGTTATTTGAGATGGTATCCTACCCTCACCCCCCATGACTATAGACTCTGTAGCCTAGGGGGAGAGTGCTGTTAATTGAGAATGACCAAAACTACTGCCAATTTGATCCAGCAAGTCTGAGAACTTGGAAAGAGCTAAAAAGGCTATTCTCCTTTGTATTGATCCTTCTATGAAGCACAATTACAGGTCGCCAGCAGTTTTTCCTTCTCTTGTTTAAAATCAGATGTAATTTACTGTTGACAAACAGCAGTGTAAGGTCTGTTCGATTGGAGGTCACTTCTCTCCACTGTCTGCTTTGATCCTATATTGAACACACAACAAATGCTCAGTTATTTTTAGCTGACTCAGATTGTACCAGCTTTCCTTAGGGACTTTCAGCTTTATCTTGAACTCCATTTAATATCTACCTGTAAATAAAAAAAAATACAACTGCAACCCAAAAGCCATTCAAAGTTAGCAGTTTCTATTATGTTCTTATAAAGACAAGAGCATAGGAATTAAAGATTGGGGGAATTTAATGTTTGAGATTATTTACTTAAATATCTCTTTTACTAAGAAGAAAATCTCTGAAATTAAGTGAAGAAATTAAATTAAAGGAACAACTTGAGGTATTATATAATCTTCATATAGGACACAGTCTGGTCATTAAAATGGGTTAAATAAAGAAGAAAGACCATGTAGTAGAAAGAGCAAACAAATGAAGGTAATACTGTAATCATAGACTTCATGAGGATAAACAAACTTTTTCTGATTACAATATGAAAGAGATGTTTTGTTGGACACAAAGACTCCTGAATATTGAGTCTTTCACGACAATTAGATAAATGCCACTTAGTAAAAGAAAAATGTATGGCATGCTTCATGTGAGTCAAAGTTTGACTTTATGAATAGAGACCAGATGAACATGTAATTCACTGAAGGAAAATTTACAAAAGTCCAGGAAGAAAAAAAATGAAAGTGTATTTAGAGCACACATTGCAAAAGCAATAATATATATTAGGAAAGAGATTGTAGTTCATCTTGAAAGCTGAGGGGACACATATAATATGTTATTGTATAATAAAAACCACCAACTATCTCAAAAGCTTATAAGAGCTACACTCTTTTAAGTGCCTTCCATTTATTATTTCATTAATCCTCATATTAACCTTATGAAGCAGGCACCATTATGATTTTTATTTTATGGAGAAGTGAACCAAGACTCGGAAAGGTGAAGTAATTAACTTGTCAAGGCCTCAGAGGTAATAAGAGAAGGAGCTCATATCAGTAACCTTTAGTCCAGAGACTGCTCTTTATTAATCCTTCTCTGTTTCCAAAGCCAGAATGTAGCATACCAAATTCGTCTTTAGTAAACATCACATAGCTGACAATAGAGATCAGATATTATTAAGAGTGTTTAGTGTCTTAATATCCCATATCAGAGGGAGGTGGTTAGTACAAAATGATATAATATAAATGCTCAGTAGTGAAGACATGAAATGGAGACATGATCATAATAAGAGATTATATCCAGAGAGTGTTAAGAAATATATGTGACAGGTGATTGGATATCTATCTAGTCCTGTACTAAATTTTTCTGCTGAAATATTTACATATCTCGACTCATTGAAGACAGGTCCTGTGAAGAGGGTACAGAGGCTTAATGCTAAGACAGAAACATAACCTCTCAAGGCTGATGATGTTTTAAGCAGAAAAAAGACCTTGTTCACTGACTTAGGCCTCCTGCCCTTGCATGGCATGAGGACACGGCAAGAACCTGTAGTGTGCAGGTAGAATGAGAGTTACTATGGGAACCGAGTTAGACGTTACCTTGATCTTAGAGCATCCAACCCTATAGAATGTGACCAAGTACCTTTCTATGATTGAAGCCACGAGGTGCATAATATTTACTATGGCAGCAAAAGCATTAATACACCAATTAATTTCAAACCGTAAAAAAATGAGAGACATCAGAGTACTTATTTTCCAGGAGCAGTATTTTTACGTCCTACAGTAGGAACTGCAAGAGGTAAACTTATTACATGAGAAGTATAATTCATGGAGATTTCTGATAACAGAAGACAGCTCTGGTAAAATCTCATTAGACAGTTTTCTGATGGGAAAATACAAGTATATGAATAGAAAAGATAAATTTTTCATCCTTATAAATGGATTATATACATAAGCATGTCTTTTTAGTGGTGCATATTTGATATACACACATTGACACATGGAAACACACACATTTTTCTTTACAGTGTGCATCGTAGTGGCAGAAAAGAGTATAAAAGATTATAAAACAATTTCCAGTTTCTATTGAATGAATATAACAGAATCTTAACACAAAACTGATGTGGCATAATTGAGACCTGGATATTAGGTATTTGGTAAATGTTCTACCCACTTTTTCAACTTTTTAACATAATCATGTGCTCATTGATATATTGTCTTCATATTTTTCACCAATGTCATCAAATTAAAATGATTTTTTTGCTAATTTATCTCTGCTTCTTCTCTCTTGCTTTCATTTCAGTGGCCTTGAAGGCAAAGCAACTTCTGACAACATGGAAAATAGAGTTTGTGGCTCACATCATCATGGTTTGACTTCCCCAGTATTTCTAAGAGATTTATTGAGGTGTTCAAGTAAGAAGTTAAGCTCATATTTTTTCATCATTTTTAATACTGCCCCTATACGTTTTGAGAAGCAAACCTCTATGTATTCTAGTACCAAACTGTGAGATTTTTTGTTTTGGTGTGTTGGTAAAATCAATTATCAGCAGCTTTGCCTTCAAAGTGATGCTACAGCTTTATAATAAAAATTAACATTTATATGGTTCTTTCCTTGTACTGACTTTTCATAAGTTTAAGAATGATACTGGCTGAGAGAAAATTTAATTTTTTATGAACACAAGCACCTGAGGGGATGATATGTCTTCACAGTGCTTTAAGACAGCAGGACAGCCCACCACTATAGATTGAGCAACAAGGGCTTATGGAAAGGAAATCACAGCAGGTAAGTTGTTAGTGTTGGGAAGAGCTCTAATGTCTGTTACGTTTATGTTAATTTGGAAAATAGCAGTCCCAGGGGCCATGGAAATGGTCAGATATCAGTAGAAACTGCATATTATGGAACAAACTGCAAAGATTAGGCCAGATACAGTGTTATATGCCTATAACTCCAACCCCTGAGAAGATGAAAGAAAAGATGATTGGGTGTTAAAGACTTTCTTCAGCTTCAAAGTGAGAACTTATCTAAGCAGAAAATAAAATTAAATTAATGAATGAGAAAATGAATGAATTAATGAAACGTTAATATACTAAATGAAGACAGGGTATTACCACTCTCTTGTGTCAATGGAAGAGAATTATACCAAAAGCTTCCACAAAGTTAAAGGAGAAAAAATGTAAAAACAAATGCATATTAGTGTAATTAACAAAGGAATATGCAGAAATCCTTGGTAAGTATGAAAGAGATTTAGGGTTGAAAGTGACAAGTAGATGATAAAATAGAAGAAACATGAAAGATTTTAAGAAGCTTCGAAGAAAGGGGAAAAAACACTTTGCCATTGTAATATATAGAACATATATTGTTCTCTAACTATTCCAGGTATAACAATAGAAATAAAATAATAATAATAATAAATGTCAATAAAAGAGTTGCAAGTTTAAGTAATATGAGAATATTTCACAGACAGAATACACGGCATGAAAGCTCGAATTCAGACAGACAGTATTCATCACGTTCATGATGTATTATTATCATGACCCCTTTTGGTAGTAATGAAAATTCAGAACACTTAAAGAGAGAAGAAATTTGATATTGTACTAAGCACTATGTAATCATTCATAAAAGTAAAGCTCACAAGCTGGGAAAGTGCTCACTCTGTTGGGGTTGAGGTCCTACATGAAAATCTCCAACAACTAGTATAAAAGCCAGTTGTGTGCACATGTGTATCTGTAATTCCAGTACTGGGCAAGAAAGAAGAGAGACAGGAGGATCCATGAAGTTTGCTGGATGCCATCTTACCTCCGTGTTCAGTAGCTGGCTCAAGGAAATAAGGGAGAGCATAAAGTAGCATGCCTGACATCCTCCTCTGATCTCACACTTTGCACAGGTATATGCACCCTTCTACAAAAGTGTGCATAGATAACATACACACACTTAAGGAATATCATCCGAAATTCTTAAAACATATATATTAAATAAATAGTTTTAAGTTGAATTTTTTATTCATCTTGTTCTAAATCTTTTTGAAGTCACACATATCTATGGTTTTCTATGTATCATACATGTTTCACATATAAAACAGTTTCAATATTGTAACCATGATAGTTAACAAATAGCATTTGCAAATCTTCATAGCAATTGCAACAATGCTATATCATACATAGGTACAGCACAAACTACATAGAGATTGATAGGAGCATCCAATATGCTTTGTTAGGGACACTACCAACATTTTTGACAAAGATAGATTTTTATAAAAACAAGGACAAGGGTTGAAAGAAAAGGAAAATTATAGATTAAATTTGTAATGAATAAGAACATTGAAATTATCAAGAAATACTTGAGAATCATAATTTACCAATACATGAAAATAGCCAATGAACATCAAATCTACCACATCAAGATGGCTTCATTGAAATTATTCAGGAGCACAGCACACAAATATATTTAAGAAATAAATTACAAGATGATTACAGTAACCAAGTGTCCCTTCATAACAACAATGACACCAAACTAAAGAAATTAGGAATTAGAGAATTGTTTCTCAAACTAATTAAACAATACCTGATAAAACTCTATCCAATGTAACACAAAAGAAAAATGGATGTCATTTCCACTAATGTCATGATAAAAACAAGCATGATAACTACACTAATTCATTCAATATAATACTACAAATATTAACCAGAGAATAAAGTGTGGGTGAGAAAATAAGAACAGAATCAGGAAAGGAAGAGGTCAATTATCTCTTTTTGTAAGCCATGGTCTTATTGTTGTCTAGAAACATTCAAAATTAGGCTTAGCTCACATTCTGGTGACTGTGGACACCAGTTTCTCAATATGAGCCAAATATTTCAGTGGAATTTCTTCAAACAAGGACAACCAGTGCAGCAAACGACTCATCAAAAATAAGAAGCAGTTTTGAAGATGGCTACGAATTACTTCTAGGAAATATGTGGTCCATCATGAGATCTGTTTGAGAACTTAATGCATAATTTAATACATTTTGATAAATGGTGGATTAGAATCCAGAGGTCGGACCCAAGTGAATGGTAAATATAAATCATGAAATGCACAACATATGCAACAAAACATGTATAGGTATCTGCTCTAATAGTATCCAAGTCTTCCAGACTAACTAGAGGGCAAAGAGAGAGTATCCAAATTAACAAAACCAGAAAGGAAAGTGGGGACATAACAACTGAAACTGAGGAAATACAAGAAATCATCAGATCCTACTACAAAAACTTATAGTCCACAAAATTGGAAAATCTGGAGGAAATGGATGAATTCCTAGACAGATACAAGGTCCCAAAGTTAAACCAAGACCAAGTAAACCATCTAAATAACCCTATAACACCTAAAGAAATAGAAGAAGTCATCAAAAGCCTCCGAACCAAAAAAAGCCCAGGTCCAGATGGGTTCAGTGCAGAATTTTATCAGACTTTTATTGAGGATATAACACCAATACTCTCTAAACTATTCCAAAAGATAGAATCAGATGGAATATTACCCAACTCATTTTTTGAAGAAACAATAACCCTCGTACCTAAACCACACAAAGACCCTACAAGGAAAGAGAACTTCAGACAAATCTCACTTATGAACATTGATGCAAAAATACTCAACAAAATCCTTGCAAACCGAATCCAAGAACACATCAAAACGATCGTTCATCATGACCAAGTAGGCTTCATCCCTGGGATGCAGGGATGGTTTAACATAAGGAAATCCATCAACGTAATCCACCATATAAACAAACTCAAAGACCAAAATCACATGGTCATCTCACTAGACGCTGAGAAAGCATTCGACAAAATCCAACACCCCTTCATGTTAAAAGTCCTGGAAAGAACAGGAATCCAAGGCCCATACATAAACATAATGAAAGCAATATACAGCAAACCAACAGCCAACATCAAACTTAATGGCAAGAAACTTGAAGCAATCCCACTAAAATCAGGGACTCGACAAGGCTGCCCACTCTCCCCCTATATATTCAACATAGTACTGGAAGTCCTGGCTGGAGCAATTAGACAGCAAAAGGAGATCAAGGGGATACAAATCGGAAAGGAAGAGATAAAAACATCACTGTTTGCCGATGACATGATAGTGTACTTGAGTGACCCCAGAAATTCCACCAAAGAACTCCTACAGCTGATAAACAAGTTCAGAAAAGTGGCTGGATACAAAATTAACTCAAACAAATCAGTAGCCTTCCTGTACTCAAAAAACAAAAATGTGGAGAAAGAAATTAGGGAAAACGTACCCTTCACATTCGTTACAAAAACTATGAAATACCTTGGTGTGACTCTAACTAAGCAAGTGAAGGACATGTATGACAAGAACTTCAAACCTCTAAAGAAAGAAATTGAGGAGGATCTCAGAAAATGGAAAGATCTCCCATGCTCATGGATTGGAAAAATCAACATCTTAAAAATGGCCATCCTACCAAAAGCAATCTACAGATTCAATGCAATCCCCATCAAAATTCCAATTCAGTTCTTCATGGAATTGGAAAGATCAATGTGCAATTTCATATGGAATAACAAAAGACATAGAATAGCAAAATCCATCCTCAACAACAAAAAAACATCTGCGGGAATCACTATCCCTGACCTCAAGCTATATTACAAGGCAATTGTGCTGAAAACAGCATGGTAATGGTACAGAAATAGGCATGTGGATCAATGGAATAGAATAGAAGATCCAGAAATGAGCCCTCATGTATATGGTCACCTGACTTTTGACAAAGGAGCAGTAAACATTCAATGGAAAAAGGACAGCCTATTCAACAAATGGTGCTGGTCCAACTGGCACTCAGCATGCAAAAGAATGAAAATAGACCCGTTCTTATCTCCTTGTACAAAGCTCAAGTGTAAGTGGATTAAAGATCTCCACATTAAACCAGATACACTGAAACTATTAGATGAGAAAGTAGGAAAAACCTTAGAACACATAGGCACAGGAGAAAATTTCCTGAACAAAACACCAATGGCTCAAGCTCTAAGGTCAAAGATTAACAAATGGGACTTAATGAGATTGCAAAGTTTCTGTAAGGTTAAAGACATCGTCAAGAAAACAAAACGGCAACCAACAGAATGGGAAAAGATCTTTACCAACACCACATCAGATAGAGGCCTAATATCCAAGGTGTACAAGGAACTCAAAAAGCTAGACACCAGAGAATCAAATAGCCCTATTAAAAAATGGGGTACAGAGCTAAACAAAACTTTTTCAGTTGAGGAACACCGAGAAACACCCGAGGAAGTGCTCGACATCCTTAGCCACCAGGGAAATGCAAATCAAAACAACCCTGAGATTCTACCTCACACCAGTCAGATTGGCCAAGATCCAAAACTCAGATGACAGCAGATGCTGGCGAGGCTGCTGAGAAAGACGAACACTTCTCCACTGTTGGTGGGGTTGCAAGCTAATATAACCACTCTGGAAGTCTGTCTGGCGATACCTCAGAAAATTGGATATAGTACTACCTGAAGACCCAGCTATTCCACTTCTGGGCCTATACCCCAGAGACACTTTAATACACAACAAAGATATATGCACCACAATGTTCATACCGGCTCTATTTATAATAGCCAGAAGCTGGAAGGAACCCAGATGGCCTTCAGAAGATGAATGGATACAAAAATTGTGGTACATATACACAATGGAATACTACTCAGCCACCAGAAACAATGACTTAACCAAATTCTTAAGAAAATGGCTGCATCTAGAGAATATCATCCTTTGTGAGATAACCCAGTTACAAAAGAACAGACATAATATGCAGTCACTGATAGTGGGATGCCAACCCCAGAGGCTTGCACTCCCCCAGAAACAAATCACAGACTGTATGAAGTCCAAGAAATAAAGAAAACAAAAAATATACATATATTCACAAAACAAGAAGCCTTTGACTATTCCCATGTTGCGTTTTGTTTTGCATGTACTTTACGCTTATTGCAACTAGTATGTTTTCAATGCATACTGTCAAGCCCTTGAAAAAAATCAAGTACTGACTAAAAAAATATATTCACATGGTTTTATGTAAAAATTATTTCAATGTCTGAAAAAACAGTACTGACAAAAATGCATAATTTTAAGCAAAAAATGTTTAAAATCTGTACATTTATCTTTTTTAGTAAAATAAAGTCATTAAAAGTAAGATAGCTTGTGCTATCTTAATGAAAAAAAAAAAGAAAGAAAGTTATTAAATGTTGAGAGCTGGTTAACAAAAAGTATCTTCCCATAAATACTTGGACAAGTTCCATAGCCAATAAAAGCATCATGATCCAAAAAAAAAAAAAAAAAAAAAAAAAAAAAAAAAAAAAAAAATATAGTATCCAAGTCTTTAAAAGCTTATGAAAAATATGTTGAGCAGGAAACAGACACAAGAGGAAGAGTTTATGAGGAAAATGGCATATATGATAAGACTATGTATTTTGTTTGGTACGTATTCTATTAAAGAAAATGTGGATGAAGTCCTTGGAGCCAAAAGCTTTTTGAAAGTAGACTACCTTACCTGAAAACAAATCATAGCAAAGGCACACACTTGTACCAAACACAGAAAGATATCACCAACAACAGTTCAGTCCCCGAGACTTCATAAGGGTGATTTTTAAAGGAAAAGTTGTGAACAACATGCAAACAGTTTGAGAAATATTCCTTCATATGCCTTGGTTGTTCACAAACATATGTTGCATTCATAACATGAATTTGTTATCCTTCAGTGTGTTAATTGATCTAATTTTTTCTCAGACACTTTCAACATATATAATATCAAAGCAAAGAATAAAAGGGCATTTTGTGATCTATTCAAAAAATATTTCCTCAGAATATGTCTCAACAAATCTCTGAGCATTAACTAAAGCATTTGTAAAAGATGTCTGGATAGACATCTTCAGCTTTCTCTGTGGTGGCTTTGAACATAGTTAACTGTTTTATTTTTCCAAACATAATTTCTTAAAAGAAACCTGGAATCATCAGGTTTTAAGCGTTTTTGGTAATCTTGCAAATTTTATCAAATGATCTAAAATAAAGAAAAGATATATTAGAATAATTTTAAATATTTTGCAACTTTTATTATGAAACAAGGTATTTATTACATAATTAGAAAATGTTTTACATGTCATTTCAAAAACTCAACTCAGACCTCAAAGGAAGTGCGAGACAGTTCATTCTAAACTCAGATATATGTGAATGCAACGTGGAAACACAAATTCCTGTTTCCTCAGATTCCCTGTCTCCAGTCGATAACAGTTTTATAAAGTTTTATACTAACATAACAAATAAAATCATACATGAATGTATTTATTTCAAGTATATTTTCAGAAACATCAGGTTGGTTCTAGATCAGTGAAGTGATCTCCACTGTAGGTCTCAGATACTATATCACCTCTGAGAGGCTGACTCAGTCAAATGCAGACATCCTGAGCCAACAGTGAATGGAGCTTCGGAACCCTTATAGAAAACCAGAAGGAAAAATTTCTGCCCCGAAGGAAATAGGAACTTCATGGGAAGAAAAACATAATCAACTAATCTAGACCCTTGGAGCACTCAGATTCTGAACCACCAAGCAAAGAACATACTGGGCTTAAGTTAGGCCTCCTTGGCACATATGTAGCAAATGTGCAGACTGGTCTTCATGTGGTTCCCTAAAAACTGGAGCTGGACCTATCCTAAAACCTGTTGCATGTTTGTGGGATATGTTCTTCTAGCTGGGCTAGAAGTTGGAAAGGGTGAGTCTTGATTGCTAGTTTGGGGGAGTACAAAAGGAGACCCACAAACACTCAGAGGAGAAGTGGGGGATAGAGGAGAAATTTGGGAAAGGATGATGGTGGGAGGCAGTAAGCAGGATATAAAGTGACTAATTAAAAATAATAACAAACAAACCACAGCAAAGATCACCCAAGAAAAACAGTAATTAGGCACTGGACCTGCAATTTGCCAGCCTCTCTACAGTCATTAAAGTTCTAGTCAATCAATCAGCCTTGTGAAATGTGCGTTTCTTTCCAGGACACTTATTCAAACAAAGAAGTCTCTTTATTCAGCTGTGTCCTAGTTATTCAGCTTTGAGACAAGAAAACATCTGTGATAAAAACGAATGCAGGGTTTTCAGAGCAGGGAGAGAAAACTGCAGTGCCTTTGGCTTACCTCAATAAATGCCCTATTGCTGCAAGCAAAGCAGTAGAAACCCTTCACTTTGTTAGCACAAGCAGGAAAAGATTAGATGGGGTCTAAGGATGTACAATGAGAACAGAGATGAAATTTTCTTAACTAGACAGTAATTGGTTCACTGATAAAAAAGAAAAGGAAAAGGAAAGGGTTTCTCTGGTAACTTTCGCTTATATTCAAAAGAACCAAAAGGTTTTAATCAAGATTTCTATTGAAAAGCATACACACACACACACACACACACACAAAGAATAATCTGTTTGGCTCACTCAGATCCTTCAATCTGGTGCTATGATAGAACACATCAATAGAATAACAAAAGAGCATTGGTGCATGATGCCCTCTGCCTGACAAACTGCTGCATTTAAGAGGCATGTTATATTTCCCATTACAATTCACACACACACACACACACACACACACACACACACACACACAAAGAATAATCTGTTTGGCTCACTCAGATCCTTCAATCTGGTGCTATGATAGAACACATCAATAGAATAACAAAAGAGCATTGGTGCATGATGCCCTCTGCCTGACAAACTGCTGCATTTAAGAGGCATGTTATATTTCCCATTACAATTCACACACACACACACACACACACACACACACACACACACACACACACACACAAAGAATAATCTGTTTGGCTCACTCAGATCCTTCAATCTGGTGCTATGATAGAACACATCAATAGAATAACAAAAGAGCATTGGTGCATGATGCCCTCTGCCTGACAAACTGCTGCATTTAAGAGGCATGTTATATTTCCCATTACAATTCACACACACACACACACACACACACACACACACACACACACACACACTCACACACATACATTCACAAACACACATATTCACATACACTCACATACCACACTCACACAGGCATACACACTCACACAGACACACACACTCACACACACATACACACATACTCTCTCACACACAAACACTCACATGCACACACACACTCACACACCACACACACACTTACATATATACACAATAACATTTTTATATCAAAGGATTTTAGAGTATGATATGAAAATAGGGCATTTATAAAATCTTAACTTAGTTAAATTAAAGTAAACTTAGGCTTTGAATATTCAAATCAGGGCACTGAATTGCTGGTCACATTTCCTGTGGCCATGATTATATTTTTCAGAGAATTATTTCTTCAATACTTTACACTAAAACAAGAATAACATTTAAGAATTATAGATGTCTAAACAACTGTAGAAAATTATGCATGATTTATCTTAGAATAAAACTTAGACAAACATCAATTTTACTTTTATTTATAAATATAATTCAGTCATTAACTTTGGCATTTTTGTCAATAATAGAATCATGTAAATTTTGTAGCAGTTGAGAGCACACTAGATATTTATTTATTTATTTGGGATTTTGCTTGACATGGTGATGTGCACTTTGTAATTACAAGTTGTTTTCAACTGGAAAATTCTTATCAATTATTCCAAGAAATATGTCAGCCAGAAACATCTTTTAAAAATAGATTCTCTTCACAACTCACGATTAAATACAGATTAAGCATTACTCTTTATCCCATTGAACATGCTTTTATTTGTGGTTTATTTAGCTTAGTCTTTCTGTTGTGATAAAAACTGTAATACAACATACTCAGAACACCATTATGTATTATTTCTTTTGTAGATATTTAGACAAACAAGGGCAGGCACCTTTATCAGAAGGAAATATTCTTTATTTGGCTCCAATCACATAAAACCCAAGCAAATCACCTCATAGACAATGGCTGATGTTACAGAATGCAGATCTACAAATGACTACAAAGGGAATTTTATGGGGGAATAGGAGAGTGTTTAAATTGTTTACTTTTAAATAAAATTTAAAGTGTTATGATTAATCTGAGCACACAGGTGTTAAAACTGGGGAGGGGGGGCGCACAGGAAACATAAACCCATTTACTTGCACACCCAGGAATCCCACTCAGTGGCCAGCTATAGACCAAACCAGGCTTTGGGCATGCCTCCTCGATAACTGGGAGTTCACATGAGCATTAAGCACGTTGACTTAGAGGGCCTTGTTTTCTCGGTGTTCACCATCCCTGAGTTTAACATCTTTTCTGTCTTCACTTCCATTTGGTTCCCTGAGCTCTAAAGCAGGACTTTGATGATGATCCCTCTGTTTAGGGCTGCATGGTCCTAGGTCTTTTATTCTATGTGTAAATGTCTTTTATTCTATGTCTTGCTGTGGATCTTTGTATTTCTTTCTAACTGCTGCATAAGGATGCTTTTCTGACTATGACAGAATAGGGCACTGATATGTGAGTACAGCAGAATGCCATTAGGAATCATTTTATTGCTACAGTTTTTTACATTATTATTATTATTATTATTATTATTATTATTATTATTACTTTTATCATCATCATCATTTACCCCATTTTTAGCTGGATTATTCATTTTCTTGATATTTGACTTTTAAATTTTTTATATGGTTTGGATATAACAACACTATTGGATGTGTAGTTGGCAATAATCTTTCACAATCTATAAATTGCTTCTTGGTTCAAATGACAGTGTCGTTTGTCATACAGTAGTTTTTCGTTTTCATGAGGTCCTATTTATTAATTGTTTATATTAATATCTGTCATAATATGCCATGTCCAGACAGTCTTTTCCTATGCTAATAGTTTCATTCCCACCAAGTTCAGTGTATCCAGTTTCTTGTTGAGTTTTGGATGTACTTATAACTGAGTTTGGTGCTAAGCATGACTATATTTGGACTCTTCTACAACTGATCATCAAGCTTTACCAAGACCATTTGTTGAAAATGTCATCTTTTATCCAGTGTGTATTTCTGGCTTCATTATCAAAAACCAAGTGTCCTCAGGGGCATGGATTAATGGCTGTGTCTTTAATTTGATGTCCTTTTCAACATGTTTGTTTTGTGCCAAGTTTTATTAGAACACGGCAATCAACATTGAAATTTTGGATTGCGAAATCTACAGGAGTCCTTTTATTATTCAGGATTGTTTTATGTACATCTTGGGTATTGTCTTTCCATATGAAACTGAAAAAATGCCCTTCCAAGGTCTATGAAGAACTTGGTTGAAATTTTGATGGGGATTTCATTAAATCTGTAGGTTGCTTTTGGTGGAATGGCCATTTTTACTATCTTAATTCTACCAATCCCTGAGCACAAGGGACCTCTCAATTTTCTAATAGCTTCCTCAGTTTCTTTCTTCAATGTCTGGAAGTATATATTGTATAAAATTTCACACACATAGTAAGAAATATTCCAAAATATCGTATATTTTTCAGGGGATGTAGTGAAAATTGTAATTTTCCCGATTTCTTGCGAGTTCTTTGCTATTTGTACATAAAAGGGTTTCTGGGTTTTGTGAGTTAATTTTCTTTTTGTTACTCAGCTGAAAATGTTTGTCAGCTGTAAAAGATACTTGGTAGTATTTTTTAGGGTCACTTAGATATGCTATCATATCATCTGCAAATAAAGATTCTTTGATTTCTTTCTTTGCAATTTGTATACCCCTGATCTCCTTCAATCTCCTTCAATGCTCATACTGTGCTAACTACTTATATTAAGTACTAATTACTTACATTAAGTAATTTAATTACTAATTTAAATAGCTATGCTGAGAGATGACAACTATGTCTTGCTCTTCATTTTACTGAGATTGCTTTGAGTTTCTCCTACATAAGTTAATGTTGTGTATTAGGTTGATATTAGATGCCTTTGTCATGTTGAGTCACGTTCTTTTTATCACCAATTTCTCCAAGATTTTTATCATGAAGAAGTGTTTATTTTGTGAAAGGTCTTATATATATATATATATATATATATATATATATATATATAATGGCACATCCATGAAGTTTGGTCTGTCAGTTTGTTTATGTAGTAGATTACTTTTATTGTTTTACATATGTTGCTAATTTCTGCATCTCCAGGATGAAGCATACTTCATCATGGTGGATGATCCTTTGATTTGTTCTTGAATTCAGTTTACAAATATTATTTTTATATTTTGCATCTATATTCATAAGGGAAATTTATGTATCATTCTCTTTCTTTGTGGAGCCTTTATGTCATTTGGGTATCATGCCTTGGAAAACAAATTGAGCAACATTGCAGCTCAACATTATAGTTGATGGTTCTATACTCAGAAATGTATAGAGAGCACAAATTGGAACTAATGAGTTATTGATTTATTTTTTAAAAGACAGTAATGGGAGTCTTAAGGGACACATAAACTGATCTGAGGTAAATAAGTTCTTTGAACTAAATTCTCAAAGAATTAATAAAATTTAAAGTGAAGATCTTGACATATATTGTGAATACTATATTTTGAATTATAATATATGATTTATTAGCTCAGAGAACATGCATATTATATGATTTTACACAGAAAATGTGAGACTTTTTTGTCATTTTCATAATTTCTGTCTGTGAGGGAGAGGAGAGAGTGTGTGAGTATGCATGTGTATGCAAATATTTCAGTGTGTGTATGTGTGTGTGTGTGTGTGTGTGTGTGTGTGTGTGTGTGGTGTATTCATGTACAGGTAAATGTTTATGTGCAAGCAAATAGAGGCTAGAATTCCACATTTGGCATCTTCTTCTATTGCTTCCAACTTTGTATTTAGAGATAGAATTTCTCTGTGAACCTGGGGTTCCCTGATGACCAGAACGGTTGTCCATAGAACTCTAGGGACACCTGTGTCTGTTCCTCCAAGCATAATAATTGCCAGAGCTCACCATCTGGTTGTCTGTTTG
This sequence comes from Micromys minutus, assembly GCF_963924665.1. NCBI lineage: Eukaryota > Metazoa > Chordata > Mammalia > Rodentia > Muridae > Micromys > Micromys minutus. Next base: position 38,766,331 of record NC_137975.1, read on the forward strand.
CATGTAGACATAGGTTCTAAACTCACTTCCACATACTTCTACGTCAGCCATTTTACACACATCCCCAACTGCTTTCTATTTTGGGGACTCTTTTAAAGAGACAACTGTATCACAGGATTCAATTTCTCTTCTGCGTAGATAAAACATGATTGAAAGAGATACATAGTAGGGGCTTTTGTATGGACTTCCTGATATAATAGATTTTTACTATTGTTTCTAAGCAGGAAACAACACTTGCTTTTCTGAGTGTAAGCGTTGTGATGCCACATGCATCATGAGATACTGATGGCACATTTCAGTTCAGGGTGTTCAAACGCAGGCAGGAGGAGATAACACACAGCTGGGGAAAAGAAAGGCCCAGCTCCTTTTGTGTTATTCTCACAGAGCTATACAAGTTGGCTCTTTTTTTTTTTTTCGCAGTGCTTTCTAATTACTGATTTGAATGGTGCTGCTGATTAAAAATAAAATTCTTAATTGAGTATAAATGAGTTTGGAAAATAGCCAAGTAGTAAAGCTCTCCTCTTCTACCATTTATTAGAATCAAGATGCTTCCTGTTTGGAGAAGCTCTGCCATCACCATAGGTTGTCTCCACTAACATGTTTACATTTTGTGAGGAGGAGCATGGAGATTTTGTGTGTAGCTTGGGAATTAAAGCAGGGTATATGTAAATATACGAAGATACTCTCAGAACAGATTTCTTAAAATCAAATTAACTACTTCAGTACTCGAAGACTCCTGAGAAAAGTCTCCCATGCATGACAACAGCTGTTAGAAAGTTTTTACTTTTAAATACATTTAAGACAAGTAATCAAAATGCCTCAGTCAGCCTCAGGTGATATGTGTACAAGGCAGGGCAACATGCCTCATTACAGATCCAGGGGCATCTACTCTCAACTGCTTTGCTGTGGCAGGCAATGAATTCTTTTCAGTTGGATGTTTAAGTGTGAAGTCCAGCCACCCTTTTAAATAAGAAAACACAATGTCAATGAATGGCAGTTGTTTGTCCAGGAAATGTCATTCCCTGGTGTCTAATAATAAAACTAATGTCGGAAGCAGAACTAACCTTACTCTCCTGAGCATTTTGTTCTCCTGCTGTACCTGTTGTTGCTCAGCACAGGTGTGGTGGAAGGAAGGCTGTTAATGTCTTTGCCTAATACCTTTGTAGGAATTTGAGTATTCATTTATGAAATGTGGCCTCTAGTCAGAGATTCAGGGCAGACCTTTCAGCTGTTATATTGTACTTAGAGTAGATAGTCTCTACTAGTTACATTTTAATTTATTTATCACCTGTGTGCTTGCACACATGCACAAACACACAAACACACACAATGTGAGTATATGTTCCTGCTTCCACATGATGGAAGTCAGAAAATCACATAAGAGCCAGTTATCTTCTTCCAAAATATAGGTCCCGTACCTCAAACACACATCTTCGGATTTGACCAAAATTGTTTTTCTGTGCTGAGCAATCTCAATACACCCAGACTTTGATTCATGCATTTTTTTGAAAGCACAATCTGATGCTCACATTTGTAGCATCAAATGTGAACAGTGAAACCACATAAAATTAAAGGTAGAGAAATGTGCTTTGGAAATTATGCAAAAATGAAATAAATAATATGTTTAAGAACCCATCTTTAATAATTGTCTTAGGAACAGAGTATAGGTTACTCGCTTATTAGGCTCTTATTAATGGGGGCACTTCGTGAATAGGAACAGAGATATCTTGTCATCATGTTGATATATAAGTTCATTATTTATCTAACCTCATCGAGTCATCCTGAAAGTTCTTTGAATAGTGAGTTCTTTTCTGTACACCAATATTGATGCCTCAGTGGTAGGAGAGATCCGTGGTTACTAGCACCAGAATCCAAAAGGCAAGCTTCCACTTTCATAGACCACATTGGGAGCTCATGGGTATTGTAACGATATATTTACTCACTTGAAAATAATTTGGCAAGTCCCATCTTCTATTCATAGCATCTATGGTTGTAAACCAAAGTGACATTATATTGAACACAAAGTAATCTGTGAATGCTGGATTTTAACTTGTACCATGTAAAATGAGCCAGCAATATTTGTATATTTTAGAGTGTAAGTCTGTCTTTCAGTTGATGTCATTAGAGAGCACTTTGTCAGTTGAGCATTTCTAAAGACATGTTACCACTGGGATCTTTTGTTCTTCTTCCAATAAAGGTTTCCTTTTGAATTTCAGCTAGTTAACATTCTAAGTAGAAAACTGGGCGTCATCCCTAATTAAATTCAGTCCTTGCAGAAGCTTTACTCAAAGGCTTACTTTAATTCTTCTGTTTCTGTGTGAGTGAATGAGATTGGCCTCAAAGCCAGCATCCAAGCAAAGTACCAGAAACTGCACTGTGTATACAGAAGAAAAATTTGAGAAACATGTTGTGTGATTAATTATCAGATTTTAAAGCTTAACTCAGTTGCCAAGGGTTACTGGAGAGATTCCTGTTTCCCCAATTCTATTTTTGTAAACTTCTCGGCTTATTGTTATTGGCATTGTTAATAATAAATTTAAATTTTATTATAAATAATGTTCCAGTGAAATTAAGTGTGTGTGCATGTGTGTAGGGGGTGTGTCCTATTAGTCAACATTTTGGCATCTTAGTCAGCAACCTAGAGGGAAATCTGTATTAAATTGTAATACAGGAATAGACTTGCAAACCATCTGTACCATTACCACTATTATTTTGTTGTCTCTCATAGGGACATCAGACATCTGGTTTCAAAGATAATGGCAGTAACAATTATTTGCATCATAACCCTAACTAACTAGACAGCTGAAAGCATCTGCTACGATCTTCAGTTGCTCTAACCTGTCCCTGGGGAGACTGAGAGCCAAAATATTCTGTTTCTTTATTTATTTTTTATTTCTCCCTGCAACATCATTTCGCAAAACATAGATTCATGGAAATATTGACTATATTTCTCCTTTCTATCTATGACTTTTAAACTAGAGAGGACTAGTAAAAAAAGACTTCCTAAAAATATTTTATGAGAGGTAAATTCTCACTATTGTAGTTGTGCTGAGTTATCTTTTAAACATGGATATCATTTTTTTCTGATATTTTCAAATATATTAATAATTATCATTTGCTGAGATTTGAGTTTATTTAACTAATATTCCTACATGTGAACAGATACATAAAAACCTAATCATTTCTACTCATTACAGATGGGTCCACTGGCAATTTTGAGTGCATGCCTTATGCAGATGAAATTAGAAATGACAATTTCTATTTCATACTTAAATATAATTTATGTTTAATTATATTTAATTCCCTAACTCATGTCATTTTTTATTTTTCTGATAATTTTATTTGTTTATTGGCTTTAGGGCACTTCACTATCGTTCCATAGCCCTTGCCTCTCCTCTGGTCAGACCCCTGTGCTGTCAACCATCTGCTTCCTACTCTATCAACTTCCACCTCTCAGATTAAATGTGGTTCTAGTTGCTTATTTCAGTCTGACTGGCCATTAATAATTGATACATAAGTATTTAGGGATCCATTCGACCTATGTGGACCATGGAATCTATAGAAGACAGTATGCCATACTCCCTTCAAAATCTATTTTAGCAATAAAACTAAGTACTTAAGCATGAAATATTTCTGTACTTACTCTCTATTCTCAACTAGGCTTTGTGCTTTTGATGAAAGATAAAATATGAAAGTCACATGCCCACTTCAAACCCATGGATTTTAATCTTATTTAATAATGTTAAGTCATTAAAGTGATTAGTAATCCAATAAAATGCAGATCCCAACTCTAGAATATTAAGTAAATTTTTAGCAAAAATAAATCCGTGTCAGCCAAATTGATATAACAAAATGTTCATTCACTGAAAATAGTACATTTCATGAGGGTAACAAATCCGCCTTGAGCACATTTAATATACTGACTAAAGGAGTAAGGGGAACCTTGAAAAAAGGTTCCAGCATCTAATTCTGTTCTTCAAATGTTTATAGTTGAAAAGAAAGAAATACAAGGTCATTGGCTTAATGAAGCATGGGTTAAGAGTTCAAGGACCGGAGGGGATTCTCCTGAGGATGGGTGGGTGGTCTGGATGATAAATTGAAGAATAAATACATGCCTAGAAACAAAACTTGTACAATATGAAGTAAGAAAAACTGTTTATTCTAATTTGGGGACACTAAGTAAGTCTGATACTTGGAGAATTTCAACGCTATTACTGATTTTAGAGTCAGATAGGATCTAAGGAACACTAACCAAGACACATTGAAGCCTGTCTGATATTAGTGAAATCTGCAATGAAATTTCCATGGGTGATTTTTATGGCTGCCTATGAAAAAGAAAGAAAGACACCAAAGAAACACACACATTAATGAAGCAAACAATGCTGATTAAGAAGATTTTGCTTAAGCAAAGGATCATTCACAATTTCTTCACCAAAATATGAGGATTAATTAGTAGAGTGACTTATATTAAATAGATACTTGTTAATTCAGTCCTACAAAGCAATTAAAAACTTATATCTGAAAACTCAGACCTTATTCAATCGCAGATGTTTTGGAATAAATATTAAGAAATCATCTTGCAGCATAATTTTTTTTAATTTAAGTTACCAGTTAATTTGGGAACATTGAAATTTTGATTCATTTCTAATTCCTTTTTATAGGGAGACAGGTTCTGAATATTTCATTGTATTAAAATATTTTATATGACCTAAACTCTAAAGTTAAAGCTATATTTTCATCAATAATTATGAATCTGATATTGTGTATAATAGTATGGATTTAAGGATCAATTAACATTAAAACATCATTTTCACAAATTGATATATAATACTTTTATATCACAGTATTTCAAGTGCTAAGTTAAAACACAAATCACGTGTTTAACTACATTTTTGGCTCCTTTTCTTTTTGTCTTTTAATGCAGTGAGAGTCTGATGAAGCCCATTCTCTTTTTAGAAATGTTCCTGAGATTCATCCTGCTGTGAGCTTAGGTGAGTATAATTGAACTCAAGAGGATATTTTAAAGTGCAAGAAAAAATAGGGCAGAGGGAAAACATATGGTTTCTTAATTATGCCGAAGACTATTTTTTATCTCTTATTTTCACAGCCTACTGTGAGAAACTGCTCCTATCACATAACAGATTTCATACGTGGAGCAATAGCGACATGCCTGTCATTGTGGGAAATGGGCACCTTAGTTTCACATTATATTGTATCATGAAAAATTCGAAGTTCCACAAGATTTGGAAGTTTCACCAAAATTATGATGTCAACCAAAGGTTATTTAATAAGTGGCCAGGCTGAGACTAATTTAAGGATTGACTCTAATAAAAATAGCTGTGCATCAGCAACACGCTTTCATGTGGGAAAGATCCGGAGTTAGTACAAAATCGAAACAGGTCTTGCTTTATCTTGTGCCTGCCTTCTCCTGCATATCAACAACACAGATAAAGGGGACTGAAACCTTATAGGAGGAATTATATATACTAACTGGACCTCACAGAGCTCCCAGAGACCAGCCAACCAAAGAGTACACATGGGTAGGTCCATGACTTCTGTTACATATGTAGCAGTGAACTGCCATATCTAGCGTCAGTGGGAGGGAAGGCACTTAGTCCTGTGGAGGCTCATTGTCCCAGCTCAGTGTGAGGCTGGTAAGGTGAGCCTGGAGTGGAAATACTTTAAGATATTATGTACTCTGATACTATTTCTTTTACTTTTTATCTGTCAAAAATGCTTGTATTTATTTACGTGTCATAATGTGATTTTTGATATATTATATATGAAGCAGTGGCTATGTTACATATAAATCAGTGGACATGTCCACAATGTGATAAAAACAAATTAATTAACAACAAAAATGTGCATAAAAGATATTCCTTAAAAGGAAAATTAAATAAGAGGATGAAACATTAAAATTTATTCTACACAAAACCTTTAAATATAAAGGATATTCAAATGTACAATGGGAATTGAAAAAAAATCTTTCAATTTATATAACATTCTCTCTTTTTAAAATAAAATTTATTGAAATGTGTGCTGCTCTCACACCTTCTACAATCAATAATATTTATAATGGTGATGTGGAGAGTAGTATACCAAACCATCATAGTTCAGAAGAAACAAAAAGAGGCATTACGAGACCAGAATCACTAATCGCGATCTCTACGTGTTATAATATTTTATTCATATCTATAATGGTTTTGTTAGGCAATATGACTCTGAAATCCCAAAAGACTAGAAGAAAGTATTTCTATTAGCAATGGAGGGAGAATTGCTTTACTGTATTTGCATTAACCCATACATATTAACGTTGTGATAAAGTAACATTAATAGGTGCATTAGCTTAGAATAAGTGAATTATCTATTATCAGGTAAACTAAAATCAATATTAAATGTTTCTTCTACAAAAGTGTCTTTATATGGCCCTTCACAGAATATAAGCATTATATGCTTTCAAACACATAAACTAAAGGGACACATGGAATCATACTCAGTGTACAGGTTTGTTTCTTAATAGTTAAAACTAAAGATAATGTAGAACACCTAGGGAAATATTCTGACTTAAAGACAGAAACTATGATTTTAAAAAAAGAAGATGCATGATTGTGCAGGGCTTAATGTTATATAATGAACATCATGATTGCAATTAGAGGCCAGGTCTCATTTTTATCTAGTTCTTTTCTCAGCCCAAAATAAGACTATGCTTATTCATTGTATAAGTAAGCAGCAATATCAGAATGCCATGCAAATTGAGGTTGTCCTTCTGATGGCTATCCTTTTTGTCAACTTGCATATATCTGGAAGTTACTAAAAACCCATGTTCCTCAACACATCTGTGAGAACAGCTTTTCAATTCATTTTTAAAATTTTTTAATTTATTTTTTATTACAACTTTATTTTAAAAAGAGAGATACATGTACAGAATTTTAAAAAGCATTTTGGCATAAAACTATATGAATATATTTTTGTCAGTACTTGATTCTATTAGAGGTTTTATAGTATGCATTGAAATCTTACTATTTACCATAAGCATAAAGTACATGTAGAACAGAACGTAACATGGAAACAGTCAAAGTTTTCTTGGTGTGTATAGATTAAACATAATGATTTTTGAATACCAAAAATTGCCACACTAGATCATATGCAGTCAGGAAACACACCTTAAATATGGGCCATACTTTCTCATGGAACTTAAGGAACATTGGTGAAAGATTCATCCATCTGAGGCATTCAGTTTCAGAAACTGAACTATGACAGGATTGTCTCTTCTACCAATGTGTCTGGATTCTTGGATGTTCTATGAGATATATGAACAATGACTGGATTCTTGGACATTCTGGTGGGAGATAGGCATTGGTGGATTAGCTGGAGCCCAGCAGCTATGCCTGTCTAATAAATGCCTCTTTGAAATAGAAAAAGTCATTCTATCAGATCTGAACCCTGAGTAATACAGACCAGGTCTTATTTTTGTCTAGACCATTTTTTTTTCAGTAAAAGACTGTGATTATTCATTGTGTACATAACAATGCCAAGAAACGAAGTAAAATGGAGGACTCTGAGTTTCAAATGAGGGCCTGCACAGAACATGTTCTTTACATACATAAATGATTGCCCCCCACCTTTATCTTTTGTCTCTGTTGTGTATGAGAATGTATGAGATTTAGAATGTCGTAAGTGATGATGCTAGTCAAGATAATATTCTTGTGTGAGTTCCATGACCTCACTAGCTCTGGTTAAGGTGGCTAGTTTCAGAGTAACTGGGATCATTTCCCTCTTCAAAGTGTGACTTGAGTCCAATTAGACAGCTGTTTGTTGTTTCTGATGAGTAAGTGCCACTTATTGCACCTCTATGCCAATAATTATCATGCCAGTAATTATCATGGTTCATGCATGTGATAACTGGGTAGGGCTGCTTAATTGCTTTCCTCCCATAGACATTTTTGTAGTATTTTTATGCACAATTATTCTTAATGTTAAGAACTCAAGAGAAGACTTGGTGTTTACAAGTGCTCTCCAGAGGACTTAAAGTAAGTTTTGAGAACCAAGTCATCTGTAAATCCACCCATAGATGATTCAGCAAACTTGCCTGGTACATCAAGCATCCACAAACATGTGGCAGATACACAGTCACATCAACACAAATAAAATATAATAGATATAAATATGAATAAAATATTAATTATGCTATACATTGAGGAATGATATCTACATTATTGGGCTTTGTGATGATTGTGAAACTGACTTTTGAATTAATAAATATTAATACATATATTAAAAATTAAATTTTACTCAAGCTCTGAGTGAAAAGATATTTTGACAGTCCCAACTGTCTGGTTCTGCCATTCACTGCAAAAATGTTTCATCTCACAGGTTCTACACCACAACTGCTGTCCTTGGTGGACACCCAACTTTGAGATACCACCAATTTCTTGGGTTATTTCTGCGACTTAGGCTTTACCCCTGCCTCTGCTGGCCTGTCCTCGGTCTGTCAGAACAACATCCACTGTCCTCTCCTGGCCTGACCTCAGCTGTGAGAACACGGTCCAGGAATGCATTTCCATGAGGAGGACTCTGAGAACTAAATCTCAGTTTCTTCAACACGTGGAATTGTTCTTGAAATGATATTTGTGTGTGTGTGTGTGTGTGTGTGTGCTCTTCCCAGGTACAGTGGATAGAAATGAGTGTACTTCTGAGGCTCTGAATAAAGTTGGCTATTGCATGAGGCTTTTGTGCTCCTCTCTTATTGGCTCCATTCTCCCAGGCCCTGCCTCTCATAAAGCAGTGACAATCAGGGAGACTTCAGCCCTTTCAAGTGTGTCAAGCTTCACTAGTCTGTCATGGCCCCTTCATGTCTTCAAAAGAAGTACCACCAGGGATATTTTTACACATGACACAAGTCTTTCTGCCAGCTCTAGATACAGCTATGACCTCCGTGAACTATAGATTCTGTGTGGTGACCCTGAGAAGATAAATTCCAGAAGTCACCACAAAAATGCTGCTCTCTTTCTTCCCACTAAATTTTTTTTATGTATTCACTTTACAACCCAATATTATCTCCTTACAGTACCTCTCACGTAAGTACTACTCCCATTCTTGTTAGAAGGGGAAGCATCTCCTGGGTATCAACTCCCGCATGCCCCTCCCCTTGCCTGTGCCAGCTTCTGGTGGTTTACAGTATCCGTTAGTTTGTGACCCTTTCCTAACGTGGTTCTGACCATATTTTGATCACAGAAAAAATTCAAGATAATTTCCTCTTGTTTATACTTGATCACATATTCAAAATTGCTTTTGGCAAGAATGAAGAGAGCAGGGAATTCTTTGGGACGAGACTATACACTGCTTGGTCACACATGGAGGCTCTTAAAATGGGTGAAAGGAAAAATATCATGTGGCCCAGCTTTCCTGAATCTGCTGTGATTTGGTACTAACATGTCTCCCACTCACTAAAGCTTTGAGTTGTTCTTCTCTTCAGCCAATTTCCCAATTTTGAGAAGCTGAGAAAACCTTAGTAAGTGGATCATAATTGGTACAAACTAGTCCCTACTAGTCTGGAGTATAGGGCCTCCAGATTCCTCCATCTGTCCCTGATTCCTAACTTGTTGTATTGAGACCTGCCCTGCTGCTGAGAATTGAGCTGTCTTATCATACCTAGCCCACTATGATGAATTTTCTAAGACCATCCTGAAAAACATGCTATCCTCTTTTAAATTCTTTAACTTATTGGTACCTCTGAAATGTAGAAATAATGAACACACAACTAACAAGAGACCTGATTGTGCAGCTTATAAGCCTTGGAAGTGGGTTTGTAAAGCAGTTTGCAAAAACATGAAGAGTCTTTGTACAGAAATCTTAGAATGCCAAAGGAAGACCTCGGTGAGAATTACTGAGAGTTTGGAAGTCTGTGATTTCAGAAGAAACATTTACAATAAAGCTGATATTCATATTCTTTCAAATGAGACCACCAATTCTATGTAAAACTGGCCTAAATGTAATGTTGTGCTGCATTCTGTCAATTTTTAAAAATATTTTTGGTTCATATCATGAGGATGTGAGATTTAAATGAATAAAGTAATTAATTTGGTGAAGCAGATTCCAAAGCAGTTTAGCATTGAGGGTCTGACATGATTATGACTCAGTCCAGTCGCTGTGATTTACATTGAAAATAGAGTTCAGATTGGCCCAGAAATCTGTAGAAAACATACTTGCCCCTAAAGGAACTTGTTTCAACTTCTGAGCAGAAGAGCTATTAGCAACATTACATGGCACTATTGAAAATATACCAAGAACTTGGCTCTAGAACAGTAAGAAGGCTACATTAAGGTCCTATTAGGAATTACCCAAAATAGACCCCAAAGGCCCAGGTTGCAACACTGCAAACATATTTGGACAGTTGTCTTTAAAAAATTTTTCCTTCAAGGTGTCATGTGTAAGTAGGGCCCACTAGGGTTGTCATTTTTTGAGACAGATACTCAGAGTCTCTGAAGTCGAGGTTGATAAAATTGATGGAAGATGTCTTCTTCTCTAGCTTGCATCAACCCCTGACTTTGTCCAAGTCTCTCCTCTCTGCAGGCACACAGAGGTAAAGTGATGTGAAAGCCTCTGCAAAATATTTTGAGAGGACTAACAAGCAATGCCGAGTTGTTTAGATTCTCTGTTAGGAACTCATGATAATATCTCATGATAATATAACACACGGATTGTATAGGTGTTGTCTACACTGCAGCGGCAGCAACAGAATGATGGGGAAGGCAGAGAAATGAGTCACTTGCTCAAGAAAACACATGTGCTACAGAGAACTGCAGAAGAGTAGGGATGTAGATTACAGCATAACACTGCATGCTCCATCTGCTTTGGGATAATGACTTTCAATGGGAATGAATATTGATTTGCTCCTATGTCCCCATTTTGTGACTCTCATGTGAAATGGGAATGTTTTACCCTTCCAATATGCACTCCAAGGTTTGTATTTCTTTTATGTTTTTTTCATCTACAGGGACTCAGTGCTAAGAGTTCGAATTGAGTGTCAGAAATGATGGTGAAAGTTGCAACTGGTAAGTCCACACAGAGAAATAGTTAGACTAAATGCATTCTGCGTTATGAAATGGCCAGAGTACTATGGAAACCAGCAGCATAATTTTGTGACTTAAATCTAAAATCTTCCATATGGTCCACACTTTGTATATTTTCCCAGAAATTTTACTGTAAGACTATTTTGGTGGCACTATTTAGAAATTTGAGCCTAGCTATACATATCTGAAGGTGAAAACCAGACAGTAGTTTTTCCCTTTGTATGGAAGATTCCTGAACAACCAGTGAGCACTAAAACATGTCATATCTGTCACATATTTTTACAGTCATGAGCTGAATTGTTTTACTATGCATCTCCCAATGTGATATACTAGAGATTCTGAAGTGAAACCCACAGTAAAGACTTCTCCCATGTAAGCCGTTTCATCTAGTTTTACTTTGTTTTATTTTATTTTTTGTGGTCACAATAGCAAAAAAGAATGAAAACATGATTTTAAAGATGTTTGCAGAACTGCCAGCCGGAAAGGCGTCTCCTACAGGCTGAGAAACTGCGACCTGGAACAGATCTTAGGAACTTCTGTTCCCACCCGGAGACGACTTCAGGACGCAGAGCAGAGCCGGGCCCAACCGCCAGCCGGAAAGGCGGCTAGTACAGGCTGAGCAACTGTGACCTGGAACAGATCTTAGGAACTTCTGTTCCAACCCGGAGACGACTTCAGGATGCAGAGCGGAGCCTGGCCCAACTGCCAGCCGGAAAGGCGTCTCGTACAGGCTGAGAAACTGCGACCTGGAACAGATCTTAGGAACTTCTGTTCCCACCCGGAGACGACTTCAGGACACAGAGCAGAGCCTGGCCCAACTGCCAGCTGGAAAGGCGGCTGGTACAGGCTGAGCAACTGGTGAGTGGGAGACCTAGGCTGTGGGGGAGCAGAGGGATCTCTGCGGAGTGCACACAGAAAGGGCACCCCCTGCCCTGACCTGCCCTGTCCTCTCCGATCCAGTGACTGGGAACAGATCTTAGGAACTTCTGTTCCCACCCTGAGACGACTTCAAGACACAGAGCAGAGCCTGGCCCAACAGCCAGCTGGAAAGGCGGCTCGAACAGGCTGAGCAACTGGTGAGTGGGAGACATAGGCTGCGGGGGAACAGAGAGATCTCTGCGGAGTGCACACGGAAAGGGCACCCCCTGCCCTGACCTGCCCTGTCCTCCCCGACCCAGTGACCGGGAAAAGATCTTAGGAACTTCTGTTTCCACCCTGAGACGACTTCAGGACACAGAGCAGAGCCTGGCCCACCTGCCAGCCAGAAAGGTGGCTCAGAGAGGCTGAGCATCTGTGACCAGGAACAGATCTTAGGAACGTCTGTTCCCACCTGGACGCAACTTCAGTACGCAGAGCGGAGCCTGACCCAGCTGCCACCCGGAACCTGGGCTGCCGGGGAGTAGAGAGATCTCTGCGGAGTGCACACGGAAAGTGTACCAGGGACACAGACCAGATACAAGGAAAAGGCTAGAACATATCACTGACAACAAAATGGCAAGAGGAAAGAGAAAGAGTATATCCCAAGGAAACCAAGACAATCTAGCAACACCAGAACCCAGCTCTCCGATAGTAGCAAACATCGGAATTCCAAACACTCCAGAGAGAGAAGACACAGACCTGAAATCATGCCTCAAGACGCTGATAGAGTTACTTAAACAAGAAAGGGAGGAAAAGCAAAAAGATTCAGAAGCTTTTAAAGAAGAAACAAGAAAAACACTCAAAGAACTCAAAGAACGAGATGAAAACAGAACCAAAGAAATAAAGGAATGGAAGAGGGAAATTAAAACAGAAATTGACACAATAAAGAAAGCGCTAAAAGAGATAACCCTAGAGTCAGAACACCAAAAAAAGAAATCAAGAGTCACAGAAGCAAGCATTTCCAACAGATTACAAGAGATCGAGGAGAGAATCTCGGGGGCAGAAGACAACATTGCAAACATAGACAAAACAGCCAGAGAAGATGCAAAAAACAAAAAGCTCCTAACCCAAAATGTCCAGGAAATACAAGACACAATGAGAAGACCGAACCTAAGAATAATAGGAATAGAAGAGGGAGAAGAGTATCAATTAAGAGGCACAGTAAATATCTTCAACAAAATCATAGAAGAAAACTTCCCTACTCTCAAGAATGAGATGACCACGAGCATAAAAGAAGCCTTCAGAACTCCAAATAGGTTGGACCAGAAAAGAAATACCTCCCGACACATAATACTAAAAACATCAAGTGCCCAAAGTAAAGAAAGAATACTAAAAGCAGTAAGGGAAAAAGGTCAGGTAACATATAAAGGCAGACCAATCAGACTCACACCCGATTTCTCAACAGAGACTATGAAAGCTAGAAGAGCCTGGACAGACATCATGCACTCCTTAAGAGAGCACAAGTGCCAGCCCAAGCTGCTATACCCAGCAAAACTATCAATCACCATCGATGGAGAGACAAAGATATTTCAAGACAAATCAAAATTCACACAATATCTGACCACAAACCCAGCACTACAACGAATTATAGGTGGAAAACCCAATACAAGGAGGGAAAATACAGCCTAGTAAAAACAAGAAAACTCCTAAACAAGAAAACTAAAAGAAGAAAAAAACACAGACACAACTCAACCCAAAAAAGCAAAAATGGCAGGAAACAGAAACAATTATTCTTTGATATCTATTAACATAAATGGTCTCAACTCCCCAATGAAGAGACATAGACTATCAGACTGGATACATAAACAAAATCCAGCCTTTTGCTGCATACAGGAAACTCATCTCAGAGACAGAGACAGACACTATCTCAGAGTAAAAGGGTGGGAAAAAAACTTCCAAGCAAACAGCTTCAAGAAGCAAGCTGGAGTGGCTATTCTAATATCGAATAAAGTAAACTTCCAACCAAAAGTTATCAAAAAAGATAAAGAAGGACACTTTTTACTCATTACCGGGGAAATCTGTCCAGAGGAACTCTCAATCCTTAACATATATGCTCCAAATAAAAAATCACCCACATTCATAAAAGAAACTCTACTAAAGCTCAAAAAATACATTTCACCCCACACAATAATAGTGGGAGACTTTAACACCCCACTCTCACCAATGGACAGATCAGGGAAACAGAAACTGAACAAGGACACTGCAGAACTAGCAGAGACTTTGAACCAACTAGAATTAATAGATATATACAGAACATACTATCCTAAAGGAAAAGAATACACCTTCTTCTCACCACCCCACGGCACCTTCTCGAAAATTGACCACATAATTGGACACAGAACGAGCCTTCATTGATATAAGAAGATTGAAATACTCCCATGCATCATCTCAGATCACCATGGTCTACGGCTGGTCTTTAACAACAACAAAGACAACAAAATGCCCACATACACATGGAAACTAAACAACGCTCTGTTAAAGGATAGCAGGGTCAAAGAAGAAATAAAGAAAGAAATTAAGGACTTTCTAGAATTCAACGAAAATGATAACACAACATACCCAAACCTATGGGACGCAATGAAAGCAGTATTGAGAGGAAAACTCATTTCCCTAAGTGCTTCCAAGAAGAAACTGGAGAGAGCTCACATCAGCAACCTTACAGCACAGCTAAAAGCCCTAGAACACAAGGAAGCAGATATACCCAAAAAGAGTAGACGGCAAGAAATAATCAAAATTAGGGCAGAAATAGACAAAATAGAAACAAAAAAAACCATTGAAAAAACCAACAAAACAAAGAGTTGGTTCTTTGAGAAAATCAACAAGATTGATAAACCCCTCGCCAGACTAACTAAAGGGCAAAGAGAGAGTATCCAAATTAACAAAATCAGAAAGGAAAGTGGTGACATAACAACTGAAACTAAGGAAATTCAAGAAATCATCAGATCCTACTACAAAAACTTATACTCCACAAAATTGGAAAATCTGCAGGAAATGGATGAATTCCTAGACAGATACAAGGTCCCAAAGTTTACCAAGGACCAAGTAAACCATCTAAATAACCCTATAACACCTAAAGAAATAGAAGAAGTCAGCAAAAGCCTCCCAACCAAAAAAAGCCCAGGTCCAGACAGGTTCAGTGCAGAATTTTATCAGACATTTATTGGGGATATAACACCAATATTCGCCAAACTATTCCAAAAGATAGAATCAGATGGAATATTACCCAACTCATTTTTTGAGGCTACAATAGCCCTCGTACCTAAGCCACACAAAGACCCTACAAGGAAAGAGAACTTCAGACCAATCTCACTTATGAACATTGATGCAAAAATACTCAACAAAATCCTTGCAAACTGAATCCAAGAACACATCAAAATGATCATTCATCATGACCAAGTAGGCTTCATCCCTGGGATGCAGGGATGGTTTAACATAAGGAAATCCATCAATGTAATCCACCATAAAAACAAACTTAAAGACCAAAATCACATGGTCATCTCACTAGACGCTGAGAAAGCATTCGACAAAATCCAACACCCCTTCATGTTAAAAGTCCTGGAAAGAACAGGAATCCAAGGCCCATATTTAAACATAATAAAAGCAATATACAGCAAACCAACAGCCAACATCAAACTTAATGGCGAAAAACTTGAAGCAATCCCACTAAAATCAGGGACTCGACAAGGCTGCCCACTCTCTCCCTACCTATTCAACATAGTACTGGAAGTTCTGGCTGGAGCAATTAGACAGCAAAAAAAGATCAAGGGGATACAAATCGGAAAAGAAGAGATAAAAACATCACTCTTTGCCGATGACATGATAGTGTACTTGAGTGACCCCAAAAACTCCACCAGAAAACTCCTACAGCTGATAAACAAGTTCAGCAAAGTGGCCGGATACAAAATTAACTCAAGCAAATCAGTAGCCTTCCTATACTCAAAGGACAAACATGTGGAGAAAGAAATTAGGGAAAAGGTACCCTTCACAATCGTTACAAAAACTATGAAATACCTTGGTGTGACTCTAACTAAGGAAGTGAAGGACCTGTATGACAAGAACTTCAAACCTCTAAAGAAAGAAATTAAGGAGGATCTCAGAAAATGGAAAGATCTCCCATGCTCATGGATTGGAAAGCTCAACATCTTAAAAATGGCAATCCTACCAAAAGCAATCTACAGATTCAATGCAATTCCCATCAAAATTCCAACCCAGTTATTCATGGAATTGGAAAGATCAATGTGCAATTTCATATGGAATAACAAAAGACCTAGAATAGCGAAATCCATCCTCAACAACAAAAAAAAAAAAAACATCTGCGGGAATCACTATCCCTGACCTCAAGCTATATTACAAAGCAATTGTGCTGAAAACTGCATGGTACTGGTACAGAAATAGGCAAGTGGATCAATGGAATAGAATAGAAGATCCAGAAATGAGCCCTCATGTATATGGTCACCTGATTTTTGACAAAGGAGCAGTAAACATTCAATGGAAAAAGGACAGCCTATTCAACAAATGGTGCTGGTCCAACTGGCACTCAACATGCAAAAGAATGAAAATAGACCCGTTCTTATCTCCTTGTACAAAGCTCAAGTGTAAGTGGATTAAAGATCTCCACATTAAACCAGATACACTGGAACTATTAGATGAGAAAGTAGGGAAAACCTTAGAACACATAGGCACAGGAGAAAATTTCCTGAACAAAACACCAATGGCTCAAGCTCTAAGGTCAAAGATTAACAAATGGGACTTAATGAGATTGCAAAGTTTCTGTAAGGCTAAGGACATAGTCAAGAAAACAAAATGGCAACCAACAGAATGGGAAAAGATCTTTACCAACACCACATCAGATAGAGGCCTAATATCCAAGGTGTACAAGGAACTCAAAAAGCTAGACACCAGAGAATCAAATAACCCTATTAAAAAATGGGTTACAGAGCTAAACAAATCATTTTCAGTTGAGGAACACCGAATGGCCGAAAAACATCTGAGGCAGTGCTCGACATCCTTAGCCATCAGGGAAATGCAAATCAAAACAACCCTAAGATTCCACCTCACACCAGTCAGATTGGCCAAGATCCAAAACTCAGATGACAGCAGATGCTGGCGAGGCTGCGTAGAAATAGGAACACTTCTCCACTGTTGGTGGGGTTGCAAGCTAATACAACCACTCTGGAAATCTGTCTGGCGATACCTCAGAAAATTCGATATAGTACTACCTGAAGACCCAGCTATACCACTTCTGGGCATATACCCCAGAGACACTTTAATACACAACAAAGATATATGCACCACAATGTTCATAGCGGCTCTATTTATAATAGCCAGAAGCTGGAAGGAACCCAGATGTCCTTCAGAAGATGAATGGATACAAAAATTGTGGTACATATACACAATGGAATACTACTCAGCCACCAGAAACAATGACTTAACCACATTCTTAAGAAAATGGCTGCATCTAGAGAAGATCATCCTGAGTGAGATAACTCAGTCACAAAAGAACAGACATAATATGCAGTCACTGATAGTGGGATGCTAACCCCAGAGGCTTGCACTCCCCCAGAAACAACTCACAGACTGTATGAAGTCCAAGAAATAAAGAAAACAAAAAAATATACATATATTCACAAAACAAGAAGACTTTGACTATTCCCATGTTGCGTTTTGTTTTGCATGTACTTTATGCTTATTGCAACTAGTAGGTTTTCAATGCATACTGTCAAGCCCTTGAAAAAAATCAAGTACTGACTAAAAAACATATTCACATGGTTTTATGTAAAATTTATTTTAATGTCTGAAAAAACAGTACTGACAAAAATGTATAATTTTAAGCAAAAAATGTTTAAAATCTTTACATTTATCTTTGTTTTGCAAAATAAAGTCGTTTAAAATTAAAAAAAAAGATGTTTGCAAATTTGGGTTCATTGTATTATGAATAATAGCCAAGGTATGGAAATAACTTCAATGCCCACTAAGAACAAATCAATAAACAAACTTAATCATATGTATTATTATAATGTTAAATATGATATTCATTATTCCATCTTAAAAATAGAAGAAACTCACCTTATGTATTTCATGTGTCTTTACTGTTATGAAATTTAAAACTTTAGTAATAGATTTTCAAGATATAAGTGTACATATATTAAAATATGAAAATATCTTATTGCATAAGAACATGGATGAATCATTAGCAGCTGAATGAGCGAGAAAGTGAAAAAACATATTGTTGGATCTCACCCATATGGGCCACCTAAGATATTCACACACAGAAGTAAAGTGTTAAGTTAGGATTAGTAGAAGATGAAGGAAAGACAAAGTTGGACATAATAAAACAGAATCAAAGTTTAATTTATCCAACATGAATAACTCTAGAAAAACTTTGCTTGGCCCAGTACCTTTAACTTGTAATATATTATGCATAAAGTTGATGATATTATACATTTTAATTTAAAAATTTCTTTATTAATTATAATAAAAAACAAAGGGGTTAGATTCAGATGTCAGAGATATGTTTGTGTTAATGATCTTGTTATTGAGAATAATTTAAAAGCACAAAAGAATTGTATATGTATGTATCAAATCTGTGTGTAAATGAGTATGTGTGTACTTGTGTTGTTATGTTCCAGTAGCATACAAGTTTGCAGTATTAAATTACAAGTATTCTGTGTAGAAATACTTAATCTACTGTGCATATTCATAAGTTATATACAGGTGTAGAATGAAATCCCAATGATTTTAGAATAAAATATAAAATATGTACTTTGGCATTAGTATATGTTTTAGAGAAAATACCCAGAGATTTTACAGAGATTGCAATAAAATATCTGCCACTTTAAGAAACAAAATATTCACACCATAACTGGGTTCCTGATATAATTTATATATACATACATATATATATATATATATATATATATATATATATGTATATATATATATATATATATATATATATATATATCACAATCTATAAGTGTACACCACAATATTTCAAGAACTTTTCAGAAACCAATGCTCATTTATCTTGATGAATTATTCTCCAAGTTTTACTTTATAAAATGTTGTTTCTTAGTATTACATTAAGGTTAAGTCCCTATATTTCTTTTTCTTTTTGAATTAGAAAAGAATAATCATTTTAAAATCAAGATATAATGCCCACAGTGATTGAGCCTAAAGTAAAGAATGCTTTATAAGTGTACCATTGGCATACTTAATGCAATTATATATTTAAATGGTTTGCACATTATTGACACATGTTACCCTAAAAATATATGAAATATTGCAGTCAATGTTTCTGCCATTTTTCAAAGTCGATTTCCAAAGTCAATATGTTTTCAAGAAATCAATCATAAAAGCTTACATTGGTCTTAATAATAAACTACAATTTATGAGAAAATAAAAATATAAATCAAGCTAAGATTCATAAAACAGAACTCATTAAGTGTAAGAAAAATACGCAGCGCTATGAACAGAAAGAATAGATCTATATTGAAATAGAGTACTGATAATATAGAAAACATCTAATTCTCTTTTTGATGTTTTGTGCTGAGTTTTAAAGCTAAATTTCAAGCATTTCAGCACATTTAGTGACATTTGTTTGTATATGGCATTAAGGTATTAAGTCAGCATAAAATATAACCTCAGAGAATAACGAGAGGGCAAGAAATCACTTATTTTTTTACTAAGTAGAGTAAAATGTCCTTTTTAACCTTCTTTAAAGCACCCTCCCTCGTTTCAGATTGAGTCATTCTGAGTACCTGAGTTTTATGTTTTATAGTTTCATAATTTGTAACGTCTGGCAAAGATCAAGGATTCTCACTTTCCACCTCGCAGATGTCCTTGCAGACTGGAACACGATTTAAATGGTTTACCCACATATATTACTCCATTAGTGCCTAATTAAAAGTATGTCTGACAGCTGGCAGACGATGAGGTGTTTCAGATAATCTGAGGGAGCTGATCAAGGCGAGAAAAATGTGCTCGTTCTACTTATAAGATTAATAGAAAAGAAAAAGTTGGGTTAATTTAAGAAATGTCTTATTACCCCAAGTCATATTTTGATCCAAGTTGTCAGTGACACATTGGCTCTACATTGAGATTAAATGGAATTTATTCTGCAGAATTATATGCTTTGTTTTTTTATTCTCCTAAGGTTAGAAAAATAGAAGACTGAATGAGTCTTTTCATGCACGAAAGGAACTTGATCCTTTGTGTTCGATAGGTTTGTCTTCTTTACATGTCACAGTTTTACTTGGTACTTGCCTTTGAGTATTTGTCTAACTGCACTGCTGATGAGATAGGGCATTGCCATGGTCACTGTGTTACATGGAGTTCTCCAGAGAAATGGAACAACAGGATGTGCTGGTGCGTTCATTTTGAGATTTATTTTAAGGAATGGCTCAGTTGATTATGGATCTTGCAGACAGAGTGCTGGCATGGCAGGCTGAAGGACAGACCTGGGACAGCGGGACAGCACCGAGGCAGTAGATGATCGAAAGCAATCCGAAGGAAGGCTTTCTCCTAACTTTGATGACCTCATTCTTTGCTCAGATGGCCTTATAGGAAGGAACGCTACATTATGGAAGATAACATAAATATTTGCAGCTTCACAGATATAGAATTTAAATGTTAATCTCATACAAATTATACCTTTGAAACAAAATCTATACCTGCATTTAGACAAAATCCAGGTGTATGAGACTACCTAGGTTGACATCAAAATAACATTACACAGGAAGAAACAAAACATGAAAAAATAGAGAAGCAAAATTATGCAATCTAGAACATTTATACCGTAAAATAATTTCAAAATAAAACAAGTTAAAGAGTATGGAATATTTGTATGGATCAGAGATCTGAAAAGCAATTTATTGTATAGTTAACATAAAGTAAAACATGTTCTAATAGTCTCCTATATCATACTCTTCTTTCTTTCAACATCTATGTAGGTCCTCATTCCAGAAATATCTGTTCTTCCAGAAGTCACAAGTCACTTATAGACAAAATATCTCCATCTATGACCCAGTGAAGATAAGATGAGAAGTATTCCTGGAAATTTTGGGGGTGGGGGATCTGGTTGATTGACACTGTTGTTCTTTCTATGGAGTTGCAAACTCTTTCATCTCCTTCAGTTCTTTACCTAAATCTTCTATTGGGATCCATTGTGCTCAGCCCAATGTTTGTCTACGAGCATTTGCATCTGCATTGGTCAAGCTCTATACTACCAACCTGAGTACACATGGGGGTACCCATGGCTCCAGCTAGATATGCAACACAGGACTGCCTTATCAGGCATCACAGGGAGGAGAGCCCCTTGGTCTTGTGGAGGCTTGATGACCCAGAGTAGAAGAATGCTAGGGTGCTGACATAGGAGCCGAAGGGCGAGTGGAGGAGCACATTATAGAGGCAGGAGAAGGGAGGGGGTTTGTAGAGGGAGAACTGGGGAGTGAGATAACATTTGAAATGTAAATAAGTGAGCTAACCAATAAAAATGAAAAAAGCAATGTACATTGTACAGTTAAAATGGAGAAAAACAACCCTTTTATATAATATTAAAGCAAACTCAGTGACTACAAACTAAAGCTCCAAGTATCCAGAGCTCTAAATTAGCAGTTCATTTTTAATATTCCATGAAAAGAAACATGACCTTATTCTAGATACTACTTACCAGTTTTGTTGTAGCACAGAATCAGAAACATTCAGTACATTTTCATAGTGGTTAAAATCCAGCTGGAACATAAGTCTTATTTGGAAAGAAAATGACTGAGTTAAACTGATGGCAGATTCGAATAATTTTGTGAGTCTTAAAATATGCATTGAACCCATACCATGCATGTTCTTTGTGACTGGATTACCTCAATTAGGACGATATTTTCTAGTTTCATCCATGTGCCTAAGAATTTCATGAACTCATTGCTTTTAATATCCGAGTAGTACTCCATTTTCTGTATCCATTCCTCTGTTGAAGGACATCTGGGTTCTTTTTAGCTTCTGGGTATTATAAACAAGGCTGCTATGAACACGGTGGAACATGTGTCCTTGTTAGATGTTTGAGTGACTTTTGTGTATATACCCAGGAGTGGAATAGCTGGGTATTCAGGTAGTACTGTGCCAAATTTTCTGAGGAACTGCCAGACTGATTTCCAGGGTATTTGTACCATCTTACAATCCCACCAATAATGGAGGAGTGTTCCTCTTTCTCTGCATCTTAGCCAGCATCTGTTGTCACATGAGTTCTTATCTTAGCCATTCTGACTTGCATGAGGTGAAAGAAATCTCAGGGTGGTTTTGATTTGCCTTTCTCTGATAACTAAGGATGTTGAACATTTCTTTAGGTGCCTCCTGGCTATTTCATATTCCTCAGTTGAGAATTTTTTGTTTAGCTCCATCCCCCAATTTTTAATAAGTTTATTTGATACTCTGCACTCTAACTTCTTATTTGTATATATTGAATATTAACCCTCTATCAAATGTCGGACTGGAAAATACCATCTCTACTCACAGGGAACCATTGGACTGAGAACAGGGTCCCCAATGAGGGAGTTAAAGAAAGGACTGAAGGAGCTAAAGGGGTTTGCAATTTCATAGGAACAACAATACTATCAACCAACCAGGTCCCCCAGAGTTAACAGGGACTAATCCATCAACCAAAGAGTACACATGGATGAACCCATGGCTCTAATTTTATATGTATCAGAGGATGGTGGGCACCAATGGGACAAGAGACCCTTGATTCTGACAAGGCTCAATGTCCAGTATAGGGGAGTGCTAGGGCTAAGAGGAACTGTGTAGGAGGGGTAGCACCCTCACAGAATCATGGGGAATGGGAGGGGATAGTGGGTTTCTGGAGGGGAAACCTGG
This sequence comes from Micromys minutus, assembly GCF_963924665.1. Taxonomy (NCBI): domain Eukaryota; kingdom Metazoa; phylum Chordata; class Mammalia; order Rodentia; family Muridae; genus Micromys; species Micromys minutus. Next base: position 38,789,184 of record NC_137975.1, read on the forward strand.
AAAGGGGATAACATTTGAAATGTAAATATAAAAAAATTTCAAAAAGCACAATGTCTGTATTACAATAAATTTAGTCGAAAACTAACAGGGTTGATAAAAATGTGCATTGATTTTAATATGTATGTAAATTCAATCATTGAAATGTATCAAAATATGGGCATTGCATATTAAATTGTGTGCTGTTGTTACAAAGTGGCACTGTACAGGGAGCTAAAAAGAAGAGAAAGAGGAGAGGGAGGAGGAGAAGGAGAAAAGAAAAAGAAAATGCAGATGCAAAAGAAGCAGAAGGATCTACCCTTTACATCATAAGCATCTTTTTCCATCTCTCCCTTCAGAAGTAAACATAGTTATCTTATGACAAACAACAAATGCACATTGATTTATAGATACTGTATTAGTACTCATCTCATTGTTTGGGCAAAGCAATTGATGAAGGTAATTTAAAAAAGAACGGGTTTATACTTGCTCAGAGTCCTGGGGATGTAACTCAGCATGACAACCATGGCAGCAGGCACAGAGACAGCTAATCACACTATATCCATACCTAGGAAACAGACAGATAGATAGATTTCTCTATCTTTTTATGCACTACAAAACGTCATAACATAGAATGGTACAGCTATTATTGACAGGACATCTTCCCACCTCAGTTGAAGTGATCTAAATAATCCCTCACAGATACTGCAAGAGGTTTGTCTCCAAGGACTCTAGATCCTTTCAAAATTAACAATCAATGTAGTTAGGCACTTGAGGCAAGTTTTTAATCAAAGGATTCTGGAGGCAGAGGCAGAGGCAGATGACTTAGATAAGTGCAAGAACACTCTGGTCTACAGAGTAGTTTTCAGGAGAGCTGGAGCTACATACTGAGGCCCTGATATACAAAAACAAAAACAAACCGAGTCAATGTAAACTATTATAAATCTACACGGTTTAAATGAAAATACATACTGAGACTGTAACGTTTAATAGTATGATATACATAGGCGACTTCCCTTGCACTTACATTGCTATTAGATTCTGAAAATTTTGAAAAAGATGTAGTTACATCAAATGTTTCATTGTGATGTAAGCAACCACTTTTGGGGGGGGGGTTGTTTCCAATTTAAAACTACGTTGACAGATTATTCTTGTTCCTTACATTTGGCTCTTCAACCTATGCTGGCAATGTTATCTAATGTCTCAAAGTGAGGATTGTCAACATCAAAATAATGAAGTCTGTGATTAGAAGGTAGACTGTGAACCACGAGAGATCAACTTGACTTTCAAGACAGCATGGAGACTGAGTCTAATCACAAGGGTCATTGTATTATATCAAAGAAGCTTCCCTGAAATGATGTTCATGGTAGGCTCCCTAGCATTTTCATGACTTTTGCTCTCCACTGATTTGTTTGGAGAGTGAAACACCATGAGCCATGAGTAGCAGTAACTGAATATTCAAATCTGAAGCCTTCTGAGACCTCACTCCAGCATTGTCATTTTTAAGGCATGCCTTTTATTCTATTTTGACTATAATAAAACCTTAATTACTATATATATATATATATATATATATATATATATATATATAATAAAACCTTAATCACTAAGTATAATATATATTATACTTAATATGTAATTGTTCATATATATATATATATATATATATATATATATATATATATATATATATATATTCTAAAGGACTGTCAAACCTAAGGGCAAATTGTAGGGTGTAGCAGAATTAATGTTTTTTCTTATGAATCATCATCAAGGCTGGGGACAAAGTGAGAATAGCCTTACTCAACTTTTCGGTTAGTTGGTACTATGTGTACAGTCCTTGGGTTATCCAGGTTGTTGTGTAAGATTGGGCTCCTCTCCTTGGGAGTTCTTTGTGATTAATTCAGTCATAAATTCTGGCTGAAGCATGAGTATCCAATGTCATAATTCTATTATACATGATGAGTATGAATAAATTAAACAGTTGTGGGTAACAGAACATCAAAATGTATGTTAGAGTCATGTTATCATTCTTTTTTCTATGTAAACTGTAGAATCAAGAATTAGGTTGAGTTGGTAATGATTATACCATGACCTTTCTGCATTACTATGAACATTCTGTCATAGGTTGAATCCTGGATTTTCTTTTTTGTTTTATCTGGCAGAGCATGGGGAGTCTCGAAGCAGAGTTAGGGATAGAAGTGAGCAAGTCAGAGAGAAGGCCTAAAAAACAAATAACCTGGGAACATAGGAGCTTAAAGAGCCAGGGCCACCAACCAGGGAACATACATGAACTAAGCCTAGACCTCCTCCACATGTGTAGGAAAAGTGCAACTTGGTCTTCATGTGGGTCCCCTAACAAGTGGAACAGGAGCTGTCTCAGTCTCTATTCCTTGCCATTGGATCTGCTTCTCCTACCTGGACTGCCTGTTTGGGTCTCTGTGGAAGAAATGTTCCTAGTCCTCCTGATACTAGATGTTCTATGGTAGGGTGGTACACAAGGGGGCTCTGCTTATCTGAGGGGTAAGGATGGGGACAATAGTAGGAGGGAGTTGTAAGAATAGACCTAGGAAGAGAGGAGGGGTAACGTCCATGATAGGGATGTTAATTGAGCAAAAAATAAAAGTAAGAAAAAAAAATAGGTCATGATATTCAGAATATAAAAGATAGGGTACGCGGGCAGGATTAAAAGGAAGAGAAAGAAGGGAAAAAGTGATTTTTAAATTAAAAACTAGAAATATATCTTTAAGTTTCTTTTATTCCTGTATCTCAAAAGCTACTTGATGGATTTTGGATACAATGTCAATATAAAAAAAATGTTTGTGGCTTTCATTCAAAAGCCTTTTCTAAATGATGTGATAGAATACCATTATCAAGCACAGATATGCCCATCAAGGAAACTTTCTGAACAGATATTCATTCAATTACCATATCTTAACCTCACAAATTGGCAAACCCGTAAAATGAGCCGAGTATCAAAGAGGAATTGCACAGTGCACACAGATGCCCCAGCACATGGTATTGCCTAGGCCTAAACAGTTGATGCAGAAAGAAGGTAGTAGTGGAAAAACTGCAGAACAGCTAAGGTTAATGTGAAAGGTGCCATATTGGAGTTGCCTTTTAAATGGGACTTTAAAACTATGAATGGATTTAAAGATATGAAGAAGGACGTTAATTCAGATAAGAAAATGTAATTTTATTTGGAGTTTAATATGTACTCTTCATAGTCTACGAATGACTACTTTTTGCAGTCTAAGCCTAACCGTAGCTGTGCGTATGATTGATACCTTATCAGGCCAGAATAATTGCTCAACGTTGCCAAGTTCAGAAAGAGTTTCCTTTTCTTTAGCACTCAAGTGGAAATATTAACCTGCTCCAGGTATAACTTCCTTTCCACGCAAAGGGATGAAAATGTGCAATTAAGTTCAAACATTTCTTTAGAAAATGTGTATCCTACTGGGCAATTTCAAGGCAGCAAGTGTCTGATACATTTCTTCTCGTCCGAGTTTTAGTTCCTAAAAACATTCTTGGAGCTTTTCGAACCTGTAAGTAGAAACGTGTGGCTCTGTTAGAAAGACTGGTAATGTAAGCTCTGAGATGAAAGCTTACAAATGTTCAAGAACTGGGGTGTGCTTGAGCAGGTTCAAAGGCTTCTCCTACTGTCGAACTAGCCCTATATAGATTTACAGTTAATAGAAAGTCCTGGATCCATGTGTAAAGAACTACATAAGAACAGGGCTGAAGCAAGGTCACGTGAGAAAGTTTCCAGAAAAAGAATGTATAAAAATGTTCATTTATAATGGTCATAAATATCTCCTGAAGCTTTCATTTAAGAATATTAGGTTACAGTGTTTTTAATGACTTATTTACAGGTTTAATGTTGAAGTGCTTACATGTGCATCAGAGATAATTGAGGAGGATTATATCTAGTTAGTTTTGGGAGTATTGTTTATTTATTTGATTTGAATGTGGGTGTTTGTTCTTGTTTTCATTTGTATTATTGTTTTGTTTTTCTTTTGGCAGGCATGGACATCTTTGAACCCCATGCATTTAATGCCAACAGAGCCCAGTGGGCAGTATGGAAATTACAGCATTGTAGACTGGGTTCACGGGAGACCAGCTAGTGCTCTTCATCACTGAATCTCACCAAACCCTTTGTTGATATTTATTTGGTTACTGACACCAATTACCATCAGAGTAATTTGAAGAAATGCCTATATTTCCTATATGTGAATTTGAACTGACCCCTTGTGACCAATAGAACAGAGTGAAATTGACACTATTGTATAATCGCTGTCACGTTCATGAAGGTCAACAATTCTCATCTATGATAAACGTAATAAACATTGAAAGAAGTTACTAGAATCAGTTGGTTCATCTGTGGCTAAAGGCCTCATAGCCAATCACAATGCTAGACAAAGACTTATGGAGCAGGGCCGAGCACATGTGAACACTCTGGTTAATGTCTGAGGCTAAACCTATCAACGTCTGATTATTACACTAATGATAACATATGTATAGGTTGAGTATATAGACTTCTCAATGCACAGGCATAAAATATCCTACTCCCCTATCTTCCAGGCCAAGTCTCAAGTATCTTAAAGTACAGAATACTATCTCTTCCACACTTTTGCACTCCCCCTTCCAAAAGCAAAGTCTGCTGTAAAGTTAGTATCTTGGCATTCTATTCACCCCAGTACTGTGGTTATATGACATATAGAAACAATAGGGAAGACAAGTTTTACAAAAGGTCTTTTAGTGTCAATCTTGTGGTACATAAACTCTATTGAATTATTTTTATTAAGCATCACTATAAAAACAAAAATCTGAAGTTATTTATGAGGGTTTATTTATATTAAATGTATTAAGGTTGAAGTAACAAATGAATTAAGGTTGGAAAGTTACACTAAAAGTTGGCAGAATGACTCTATGTTCTAGGGTTTCAAGCTGAGTAAAACTGATAAATCAAGATGACTAGAGGCATCTCTCTCTCTACTTCCTGACAGCAGAAACATAATATGTTCTCTTTCTGTTGCTACGTTTTTCCTAGGAACCCTAGCATAACCCAAAATAAACCTCCCCTTCCTACAAATGCTTTCTCTGGGAGTTGTGTGACAGAATCAATTCAAGTAATTAACATAGCTAATAGATAGTCTACTTATACCTAATGTAGGGAGTATTCTCCCAGCATCTTTTAATCAAATTTTCTATTCTTTCGTCATTTTAATTTTACGTTCTAAATTATACTCTATTTTTGCTTATTCAATTTGCATAAAATGACTTAATCTTTTGTATTCTGTAATACTGACCAGTAGAATTTATCTCGTGTAGTTTTGCTATAACTACAATATGACTGTCTCTGAATAAATATTTCTATTAGGATACTGTGTCATTGCAAGGATAACTTAAGTGTTTTAATGAACAGACTGATATTCTCTAAATTGAAGCTGTAACTGTACAATCATTGGTTATTAACTTATACCATTATATCAACTTTAAGGTAATATATATATATATATATATATATATATATATATATATATACACACACACACATATATATATACATATATATACACATATATGTATGTATAAAATGTATATTTAAATCTCTCAAAAATGTTCAATTTTTCTATGAACACCTAGTTTAATAGATTGGAATACATTGATGTCACATACTGATTTTAAAATATTAAAATATATTCATGAAAGAAAAAAGAAAAAAGATATAGAAGAGAATCAGGTGATGGAATTCAGATTTGAAACTCCTTTGGTGTAGTCATAGTGACTATTTTTTTTAGAGGTAGAAGCCTTAGTAAACTGAAAAGGTCTTGATGATTGCTTCTCTGGACATTAGTGACAGATTTTACCTGTTTCTTTCTTCTTGGTTTCAGCTTACTTTAAGTAGGTCAATTTGTTTCCTTTTTTCAGTTGTTGATTATTCCCAGATCCTGATATAAGAGAAAAACAATAGGCAATATTGAGAGTTGTGTCTTACTTTTACAGGACCCAAAGAAATTGGACAATTTTAGCAGTATAGGATGCTAATGTGAATTGTGTGTATGTATGCACATATCTGTGTTTCCCATCTCCAATTAAAGTGATGAAATCATGTACCTATGAAAATATAACAAAACTAACAAAATGTCTCACCAAACTTACTGGCCTTGCTAAATATAACATGTTCACACATTTTTTAAAACTTCCTAGCAAATCTATTTGAGTGATATAATTCCGGAAATATTATTTGATTTTCTGTACTTTTCTGAACTTCCCTCAGTTTATATATCTGTTTTCTCATCTTTTTTTTGACCAAAATTTGTTCCAAATGTCCCCAAAACCAAAGCAGTAAACAAACTGACAAAAGTGCAGACCAACTCTGTCCTGCTGTTAATAGCCATTGATGCAGGCAATAAACTGATTAAAATTGTTTTACTGCTGAATCAAGAAACAAGCTATTTAAGGACAGACATTATTTCAGCGCCAAGAGTTTGCAAATTTGCAGTTCTGGTTTTTTCACATTAATATAATGTAAACAGCTACTTGGATTAAAAATGACCTGTCATAGTAAAAAACAATTTAGGAAATCAGCATGATTACATGAAATTATAATGACTTTCTTCCTCCATTACCAAAGAACTTGGGAATGCAGCAGTTTTTAAAGAATATTATGTGAATCTAATGGAAATAGTTTCTGAGAAAGATTCTTGGCTTTTGTTCATTACATTTCCATATTATTAGCAGTTGTTTCTAGTTAGAAGGCAAATTTAAATTAGTTTATTCTGTTTCGGGGAGGAACAACCTACTGTTCTAAATAATGAGTTGTAAAACAGTGTGTGGGTTACACATAAAATGATAAATATATGTAGCAAGCATTAAATAGAGTGCTGGAAACCATTATTGCAATTTGCCAATCTGCAAACAATTTTCTTTGTTCTATTCATTAGGGTAAATCTAGAAATAAACATAAACATGATTTAAAAACCATCAAAGAAAAGCTATGGCTTCAATTAGTATCATCATTGTAGGGAAAGAAAAATTATCCTTGTGTAAATGCAAGCCTATATCTCACTGCCCTGAAATGCATTGCAAGGAGTTAAAAACCCACAATAACAACAAAAGGCAAAGCAGATATAGAATAAAAATGTAAATATAATAGGAAGTACCACATACATTCATATATATTATAACATGTTAGTCAAAGATGAACACATCTCTAGATGAAATATAAAGTTACTTTAGAAAGATACAAATGAAGAATCCAACATCAGCAACAGAAGACAAGAAAATATATGAAAAGAAAAATTCAGAAAATCTCATATGGAAGGAATATTCTTTATGGTAAGCAGCTGAGGAACCAGGCAGAAAATAAAGCATTGTTCTTTGGTATTTATTCCAGTCTTACTAATGTTAAGATAACCAAGACATTTTATCTATTAAATTAAGGCAGTTAATTATCTCTGGAACTTGTCTTCGTAGAATGTATTTCACAGGGATCTAGAAATGGCTTAGTGTTTAATAACACTGACTCCTTTTCCAGAGGTCCTGGTCCTGAGTTCAATTCCTAGCAACCACATGGTGGCTCACAAACATTGGTAATGGGATCAGATGCCCTCTTCTTATGTGTCTGAAGACAGCAGCATTATCTGTCATCAATAGGAGGAGAAGCCCTTAATCCTGTGAAGGCTCGATGTCCCAGTGTAGGGGAATGCCAGGACAGTGAGGTGGTAGTAGATGGGTGGGGAAGGGAACACACTCATAGAAGGAGGTAAAGGGGGAAGGGGATTGTGAGATATGGATGAGGACAGGGGTAGCAGATCCCGGAGGGGAAACCAAGAAAGGGGATAACATTTGAAATGTAAATAAAGTATACAATAAATAAATAAATAAATAAATAAATAGACAAATAAATAAATAAATAAGTTGCATTTTATAATCTTTAAAAGAAAACAATCATGAACTTACAAAATAATACCACTTAAACTCCACAAAATGAATTTTTATGTCAAGAAAAGTTTATTTTCAATTGTGGAGGCCAGAAAAATGTAGGAGACATGAGCGAGACCTATAGTTTAGAACGTAGATTGAAGTTGAAAAGGTTTTGCCTTCTTTCTCTTTTCCATTTTCTTTCATTTTCTTCACTTGAAGTCCTGGGAGTTAGATTCTACATCAGCAAACAGATAAGAAGATGGACCAAAAAGACACACAATAAAGAAGGCAAACTTCTGACATTTCCTCACATTCTTTACCAAAGAAGAAGGATTGTTGCAGGATATTTGATTACATTGTGAACCAAAGATTGTATACTGGTCAAACCTGTTTCTAGTTTTGCTGTTGCTCAGCCCTATCACACAGCTTTATTTGAGAGGTTTCTGTTTATTGTAAACAAAGTTAAATAAAGTCAACCATAAGTCAAGAGGTAGAGCAATCAATTACTCAACAGAGAGTGAAGCTAAGAGGGTGGTGGTACCACAGATAGTCAGAGGAAGTCAGGAGTAAGGATAAAGAGACACACTGGAAGTAGAATACACAGTTGAAAGTGTTCTGAAGACAGTGTGAAGAGAAACTCTCTTTTTCCTTCTAGTTCAGTTGAGGAGGAAGGTCAGCTGAATAATTTTTCTGCCTTGAGCTAGCAGGCTTACACCCCAGTATTTGGCTACTTAGTCTTCATTTGGTAAAATCAAACATGACTTTGTAGGCTTTCTCTGTGTCTGGTAGTGCCCTCCTTACAGTGGACTGGTGCTACATTTAAGACCAGATCAATATGAATTAATGCCAAGTTGTGGGTGTTGCATCAGTTTACCTGTCTTTGTTCAAACTAACCAGTCCTAAAGCAGGGAAAGAAGACACCTCAAAGACCCTTAAATCATCCAGTCCTCAATGAAGGACTGTACTTCAGGCTACGGAGTCCCACATTTTCTGCTTTGTAGGTCTCTCTCTCTCTCTCTCTCTCTCTCTCTCTCTCTCTCTCTCTCTCTCTCTCTCTCTCTCTCTCTCTCTCTCTCTCTCTCTCTCTCTCTCTCTCTCTCTCTCTTTCTCTCACTCTCCCTTTCCCTCCCCCTTTCTCTCTCCCCTCCCCCTCCTCCCTCCCCTCCCACTCTCTTTGTCACTTTATCCATTGCTCTCTCCTCCTAGTTCAGTAGCTGAATATGTTTTATCAACCCTCTTAAATGTCCTTTCTTCCCCCATAGGTTGATTCTGTCTGGTGTGTCTAAGATTTGCCCTGTAGTTACCCAGTGAACATGATATTTTCCTTTCATACTTTTAAGGATTTAACTTGAAGAGATCATGGTCATGATCAAAGACCTTAGATGCTAACATCTTTATTTTCATCCCATTTCTTTTACACTCTTCCCTTTCACATGCCTACTCTACCCCTTGAATTCTTTCTCTTTTGAGGAAGTGGGAATGAATCAAATGACACATATAATTATTCACCATCTGCCATTTTCACCACTTATTTGCAATGTGGCAATATTTTATTCACATATAGAGCTTTCTTGCTCTGCATAATACCAACATAGGACATGCTCAGATAAATTGTGTAGTTATTGAAAGCCCTAGAACAGAACTCTGGAGGCGGCATTCATGTCCCAAGATAAAAACTGATATGGCTAATGAATGCTATTTATGAATGTTCTAACAAGAAACAAGGAAATTTAGCATTTTATGCATACAATAAGATGTTTTTCAGTATTCCAATTATTTCTTCCAATCAACCTTATTTTGTCAATTGAAAGGTATTATATTTCATTATATAAGATATGTGTAATTATATTTTCAACAAAGCCATAATATCCTGTGGAAAAGAAAGAGAGTGAAATTTATTATGATATAGTGGACAAGTATAAGTATTAAAAGGTGATCACATAAAATTTAATTTGAGGCTGATTCTCCTTTACTACAGTCTTACTATACAATATTATTTAAGCTATGGCCAACTTTTCTCATTAAAATGATGCTAAAGAATCTATTTCACAGAGTTTCTGTATTAACTGAGATGACACATACAACTGCCTAACAGAGTCTAAAAGGCTTGCTCAAAATCTAGGTCTAGGACTGGATTTAAAGATGTGCATAAATCACGGAAAACTTTCTATCTACCAGAAGTGTTATAAAATATTGTGTATGAGACCTTTATAAACTTATTGGACAGAAAATGTCACAGTGGATGAATGCAAATGGTAGAAGGAATGACAAAGCTTTAATCTTTGCACCTTCTCACAGTACTTCTTTAAAAGAGCATTCCTCATACAGCATGAGGTATTTTCAGTAAATTTCACTCCTTCCCCCCATTATCAGAAAAATAAGGACAAGAAGCTAGAGAAAGAAGGTGACTCCTGATACTCATCCATGAGGATAAATTGGGGCTCTGAGTTTTAATGTAGATAATCTCTCTAGGTACCAGCATTCCACTGTGAGGAAGCCAGAACCTAATATATGGACAAATATTCAAACATAATAAATATATTTCTGGAACTTTGAATTTGAAACTGCTACATTTCTCTTGAAATATGTCATTAATTTTATTGATTGATTTTTATGTTATGTGTATGAGTGTTTTGTGTACATATTTGTCTTTGCACAAATTGCACATGCATATACACAGAGACAAGATAAGGATATTTAATTTGTCAGATCTGTAGGTATAGAGGTTTTAAACCATCATTTGAGCATTGGAATGGCCCCACAGAAATATTAATAAGGTTCACAACCCCTTTTTTCTATTAATCTTTTTTCTCTCATAATTGGTTCAGTGAACTATAACATAGGTTATAGTATTTAAGAATCTTAAATAAAGTAGGTTTTTATAAAGTCTAAGTCTTCTCTCTCTCTCTCTCTCTCTCTCTCTCTCTGTGTGTGTGTGTGTGTGTGTGTGTGTGTGTGTGTGTGTGTGTGAGAGAGAGATAGAGAGAGAGAGAGAGAGAGAGAGAGAGAGAGAGAGAGAGAGAGAGAGAGAGAGAGAGAGAGAGAAAACAAGAGAGGGGGGGATTATATTGCCTTGCCTATGGAAATCACAAGAGGATATTGAATACCCTGGTGATAAAGGTACATTTGACTGGCTGTGAGCCCCTTAAATGGTGTTAAGGAATTAAACTCAAATTCTCTACAAAAACCAAAGAAACTTTACCAGTGAACTATATCTCCAGTTCCTTAAAGACTAGTTTCTGATAATAAATATGGGTGTATTTTTTTCTTATTCAACATTTCCATTAATCATAAAACAGAAGACACATTATAAAATTCAGGTTTAGTGATATATACATATACATACATATACATTTATATATAGTCACCTTTGGGGTTTGAAGCCATTTGCAGTTACACACTGACTTGATGACTATACTACATCCTAAGCTACAGGAGGTCCAGACCTCAAAAAGTCCACTTGGGAATAAAATGGGCAGAAAGGAAGAACTTCAGTGTTGCTTATAAATTTCATGAAAACTGACATAATTTACTTAAAATATTAACTTTAAAATGAAGGTATGAGGGAGAAAGACAGCCAGAGTTGAGGGATAGTTGAAAAATGGTATAAAAATCTAATAGAGCAAAAATCTTCCTAAAATATATTAAGGCTATCCTAATGAAGTTGAATCTTCTAATAGCTGGACTAGGATACATCTAATTAACTTGTTGGCCAAAGGGATCCCATGGATGTTCTGATTCCAAATCCAGGCTGTTACCAGGACTATAGGTTGTTCTTCACAAACTGACAGCAAGAATCACTTGCTGAAGAAACCATCCACATAACTCATTGAACATAAAGATAACAAGCTGTCACTTCCACCCCAAGGCTCCAATGTATTTAGCACAGTAAGATATTTTACAAGTACCAAAAGAGAAATTTAAACATTAACCCAACCACAAAACTTTTGATCTGTATCTCTTTCTAGAAATTATGCTAGGGCAATGTTGGCACAAAATTTGGGAGCATGATATTTGGCTTAAGGACAAGTTCATGAATAGGAAATATATCCTTCACTGCTTGTGTGATGAACAACTAGAAACTATATAACCCACATATGTAAATTCAAACTAATAGTACTGCTTTTACAAACAAGCAAAAACATTAATAATAAAAGGACTCCTAGTGAGATTCTGCTGTACTCATAGAGTCGTCATTAGAGAAACTTCTTCCTACAGCACATGGAAGAGAGAGAGAGAGAGAGAGAGAGAGAGAGAGAGAGAGAGAGAGAGAGAGAGAGAGAGACAGAGAGACAGAGACAGAGACAGAGAGAGGGAGGGAGGGATGGAGGGAGGGAGTGGGAGAGAAAAAGAGGTTGGAATACATATTTCTAAATGAGATATCTCCATCAAATTCCTCTCCTCAGACTTCACTGACCTCTCCAGAAGAAGTTGAAAGAGGACGGGTATCAGAGGAACAGAGGAAATCAGAAGAACAAAACCATCTAAATCAATTGAGCAAAGCACATATAATCTAATACAGATTGAAGCAGCAAGAACATGGAAGACAATGGTGTACATCAGGCTCTCTGTTTCAGTTTAGTATTTCTGTGGGACTTCTGAGAGTGTAAATAAGTAAGTGTCTGATTTTTGTATCCATTTCTTGGGCTCTTTTGTTCTCTTGCTTTACCTTGTCCATCTTCAGTATAATGTTGTTTGTTTTACATTATTATTTTTATTTGGATTTATTTTGTTGTTGCCACTTGGAAACCCATTATTTTCCATTGAGAGACAGAAAGATAGTTTGAATAGAAGAGTCAGGAGGGGCAACTGGGAGAGAAAAAACAAGAGAAAAGGAAAACAGCATCGAGGGCATATTGTGTAAGAAAACTCTATTTACAATTTAAAAAATTAACAAAATTATAATTGGAAATTATAATCTAAAGGATAACATAGAGTAAAAGGTTCTAGATGTGATGTGAATAAATCCAGTGTAACGAGTCATATTTAATCTGTCATAAAATACAGAAAAATCTTAAACACTATTACAATTAGAGGGTAGAAAATGCTTGACTCAAGTAGCTTTAATCTTTTAATCATGGATATAATTTTGTGGTGCAAAAGGAAATTACATAACCACAATAGCTTTCCAGGTAGTTTATTATTTCATTACTTCAGAACCTTTGGAACTACACTGCTTGCTGACAACCTTGGAAAGGTTATTTAATTCTGAATCTGAATAGTTTTTGATGAAAAAGAAGTAGAAAGGATAAAATATATTCTTCTTTCAGCTATTGAACAAAGTAATCTACTTAAATCCATAAAACTCGCATATATTAATCATGAACAAATGCTATTCATTATTTTAAAAATTATTTTAATATTAATATGAATAACATTTCCTGACATATATACAGGCTCTCAATAGTTAGAAGGCTTGAGTAATGACATTTGTCAAAATCACTAATGATTTTGAAATTTACTCCTGAATGATTTGATAGTAAGTAGATTACCATTAATAGCTATGTGGTAAAAGAAATATCTCATGATTTCACATAAGCCCTCCTCTATAAACCAGCAATGAGCAATCCAAATTACAATTTTCATTTACTAAATGTATATCTAAATTAAATTAATCTCATATTTTGCAAGCAAAATTGAATCATTTACACAATATGTTTTGTACCAATAGAATCAATAGGTAGAATGAAAAAGATAAACCAAGAAAATATCTTTAAATAACACAATTCATAATATAATCTCTAAAGAAATGATATTGGGTTTGCAGATGAGGATGAGATTGAGACATCCAAACAGTTAAGTTGGAACCAGTTATTTGTCAATCTTTGACTTTAGAACTCAAGCCATTGGTGTTCTGTTCAGGAAATTTTTTGATGTACCTATGACTGCTAAGGTTTTCCCTACTTTCTCATCTAATACTTTCAGTGTACCTGGCTTAATGTGGAGGTCTTTGATCCACTTACACTTGATCTTTGTACAAGGAGGTAAGAAAGGGTTTATTTTCATTCTTCTGCATGCTGAGTGCCAGTTGGACCAGCACCATTTGTTGAATAGGCTGTCCTTTTTCCATTGAAAGTTTACAGCTCCTTTGTCAAAAATTAGGTGACCATATTCTTGAGGGCTCATTTCTGGATCTTTTATTCTATTCCATTATCCACGTGCGTATTTCTGTACCAGTACCATGCAGTTTCAGCACAATTGCCTTGTAATATAACTTGAGGTCAGGGATAGTGATTTCTGCAGATGTTTTCTTGTTGTTGAGGATGGATTTTGCTATTCTAGGACTTTTGTTATTCCAGGTGAAATTGCATATTGCTCTTTTAAACACAATGAATGACAGGGTTGGAATTTTGATGGGGATTGCATTGAATCTGTAGATTGCTTTTGGTAAGATGGTCATTTTTAAAATGTTGATTTTTCCAATCCATGAGCATGAGAGATCTTTACATTTTCTGAGATTTTCCTTAATTTCCTTCTTTAGAGGTTTGAAGTTCTTGTCATACAGGACCTTCACTTGCTTAGTTAGAATCACACCAAGGTATTTCATAGTTTTTGTGACTATTGTGAATGGTATCTTTTTCCTAATTTCTTTATCCACATGTTTGTTATTTGAATATAGGAAGGCTACTGATTTGTTTGAGTTAATTTTATATCCAGCCACTTTTCTGAACTTGTTTATCAGCTTTAGGAGTTCTCTGGTGGAATTTGTGGGGTTGCTTAAGTACACTATCATGTCATCTGGAAATAGTGATGTTCTTAATTCTTCCTTTCAAATTTGTTTCCCTTTGATTTACTTTTGCTGTCTAATTGCTTAGGCCAGGACTTCCAGTACTATGGTGAATAAGTAGCGGGAGAGTTGGCAGCCTTGTTGAGTCCCTAATTTTAGTGGGATTGCTTCAAGTTTCCCACTGTTAAGTTTCATGTTGGCTGCTGGTTTGCTGTATATTGCTTTTATTTTGTTTAGGTATGGGCCTTGGATTCCTGTTCTTTCCATGACTTTTAACATGAAGGAGTGTTGAATTTTGTCAAATGCTTTCTCAGCATCTAGTGAGATGACCATGTGGTTTTTTTTTTTTTTTTTTTTGAGTTTGTTTATATGGTGGATTACATTGATGTTTCTGTAAGGCTAAAGACACTGTCAAGAAAACAAAATGGCAACCAACAGAGTGGGAAAAGATGTTAACCCACCCCACATCAGATAGCGGCCTAATATCCAAGGTGTACAAAGAACTCTAAACGCTAGAGACCAGAGAATCAAACAACCCTATTAAAAATGGGATACAGACTTAAAGAAAAAGTTCTCAATTGCAAAATATTGAATGGCTGAGAAACATCTAAGGAAGTGCTGAACATCCTTAGCCATCAGGGAAATGCAAATCAAAACAACCCTGAGATTCCACCTCACATCAGTCAGATTGGCCAAGATCCAAAACTCAGATGACAACAGACGCTGGCGATGATGTGGAGAAAGAGGAACACTTCTCCACTGTTGGTGGGGTTGTAGACTAATACAACCACTCTGGAAATCTGTCTTGCGGTTCCTCAGCAAAATGGACATAGTACTACCTGAAGACCAAGTTATTCCACTCCTGGGCATTTATCCCAGAGATGCTCCAACATACAACAAAGATATATGCACCACAATGTTCATTGCAGCTCTATTTATAATAGCCAGAAGCTGGAAAGAACCCAGGTGTCCTTCAGTAGATGAATGGATACAGAAATTGTGGTACATTTACACAATGGAATACTACTCAACTATCAGAAACAATGACTTAATGGAATTCTTAAGAAAATGGATGCATCTAGAGAATATTGTCCTAAGTGAGATTACCCAGTCACATAAGAACAGACATAATATGCAGTCACTGATATTGGGATACTAACCCCAGAAAGCTCTGATCACCGGAGAAACAATTCACAGACTGTGTGAAGTTCAATTAAACAAAGAACATATTTTATTTAAAATAGAACTGTATCACATTCCCCTTTCATCCTTACAGCCCCTCCAAGTTTCTCTCCTATCCCCTCAAATCAATAACCACTTTTCCTATGTTATTGTTACATATATACATATGTGTACGTATATGTTTCCACAAATACTTAATTACAACCTTAAAAAATGTATTCTATACTTTCATGCAAAGATGCTGAACGTTTGTACATTCATCTTTGTTTTTTGAAATAAAGTTTTTCAATAAAAAAAGAAACCATTTAAAGGGAAGGGAGCAAATATCCACACACATGGAAGATACTCAATTGTAGTCCCCCAAAACGATAAAGGGAAGCTAGCGTTTTTAGTGAAGAACAGTTACACATTAAGTAGAATATAGGAATGTAGATCATTCCCCAGAGAGTTGATTTAATCTTTAACCGGTCAAGCAATCTTTGTAAGACAGAATCTAATAGAAATGGGGTAGTTTGAATTTCTTTCCTGAAAAATGTGCTGGTGAGGTACACATCTGAAGACCTGAGGATATCTACAAAAGCATATGATCAGGGTAAGGCTCTAAGCAGTAGCGTTAGATTCAACCTGAAAGAAAATCCCCATGATAAATATTGAAGCAAGGTAGTATAAACAACATCACTTAAAGAATTTTGATTGGGTAGTGAAAATATATTTTTCAACTGTTCTTTATATGAAAAGTTGGTGGGTGTGGATGAGGTTTATTGTGCCAAGATACGACTGAAAGGTATAGGACAAAGAGTTCATTTATAGTCTATTACATTGAGATGGTCTATAGTCAAAAGGAGATAAAAGACTGAAGGTTATTAACTCCAGATGTTTCATCCTTTAATGACACAGCCAGTGTTTTGGTTTTTATTTATTTATATTTTTTCTGAGAACAGTGTCACTGCTTACTGAGAAGGTATCTTGTTTTTCTATGTAATGAAAATGAGTCCCTGTTTTTGTATACATTCTGAAGTTAAAAGGTCATTCAACATTCAATATCTGTTAAATAGGAAGTGTCAAGATTCCTGCAAATATCCAAATTTTATACATGAAATAAGTCACTATTATATAAAAATTACTACTATTATTTGAAATTGGTGTTTACATTATATTATTTAAACAACTCAATAATCACTAATATTATTTAATTGATAAAACTTATCTTGTTGAATACATGTATTCTATAGGTTGATACTTTTTAGAACATTATTAGGTAATTATAATTCAAAAACTAATTGATTTTAAAAATAATCATTATTTCACTGAGGCTACTAAAACCACAAAATATTCAATGAATTTTAATGGCTAATTAAAAGTAGAAATTCTACATCTAAATGTGACCTACTTTCTTCTGATATTTAAAGAACATATATTTCTTATTTTTCCTTTGTATGCTTTATGGAGCATAAGAGTCAGGTATTATCTGAGGTCTGTTGGATTAGCATACAAACTCATGGAACTCATTCATGCTATAAAACCTGGAGATATGACTCTTTTGCCCTTCACACTTACAAACTCTCTCTTATTAAAAGAAAAGTATAAATGGAATTCTTTGTACTTGTTTCACAGTTTTAAATGATAGTATGAAATTAAGGTTTGGGAGTTTCTCAGGAAGTATACATTCTACAAAAATTGCCCATTGAAAATTTTTGGATTATCTTTGTGTTATTGGATATTTTATTTATTTACATTTCAAATGTTATCCCCTTTCCCAGTTTCTCCTCTCAAAACCGCTTATTTTATACTCCCTCCCCACGCTCCTGTGAGGATGCTCCGCAAACCACTCACTGACTACTGCCTCCCTGCCCTGGCATTTCTCTACGTTAGGACAATGAGCCTACCCCAGGACCAAAGGCTTTTCCTTCCATTGATGTCCAACAAGGCCATCCTCTGCTACTTATGGGGTTGGAGCCATGGGTCCCTCCATGTGTACTCTTTAGTTGGTCATTTAGTTCCTGGAACCTTGGTGGAGAGTTTGGTTGATATTGTTGTTTTTCCAGTGGGTTGCAAACCCCTTCAGTTCCTTCAGTCCTTTCTCTCACTCCTCCATTGGGTCCAGGTGCTCAGTCCAATGGTGCTTAACTGCAAGCATCTACTTCTGGAATTATCAGACTCTGCCAGAGCTTCTCAGGAGACAACTTTATCAGACTCCTGTCAGCATGCACTTCCTGGCATCCAGAATCTTTTCTAGGTTTGGTGTTTGTGTATGGGATGAATTCCCAGGAGGGTCAGTCTCTGGAAGACTTTTCCTTCACTCTCTGTTCCACACTGTCTCTTTGTTTCCGTTCTTGAGGATTTTGTTCCCTTGTCTAAGAATGACAGAAGCATCCACATTTTGGTCTTCTGTCCTGAGATTCATGAGGTCTGTGAATTATATCTTGGGTATCCCAAGCTTTTGGGCTAATATCCATTTATCAATGAGTGCTTACTATGTGTATATTTTCTTACAACTTTATTTTAAAAAAATATAGAAAGATGAATGTACAGATTTTTAAAAACATTTTGGCATACAACTATATAAATATTCTTTTGTCAGTACTTGATTTTTTTTAAAGGTTTGATAGTATGCATTGAGATCTTACTAGGTACAGTGAGCATAAAGTACATGTAAAACAAAACATAACATGGAAATAGTCAATGTTTTCTTGGTGTGTATAGATTAAACAATGATTTTTAAATACCAAAAATTGCCACAAGTTAATCTTCTTAGCTCTTGAGTTATGAATGATTTAAGGTCTAGGTGTACCCCACTCTGAGTGGGTGCTATACACTTGTTGTTGTTGTTGTTGTTGTTTTTTTTTGTTGTTGTTGTTGTTTTTCTATAAAAAACTGATGTTTCTACTTTTTGGCCCTTTTTTTTGAGCTTCATATGATCTGTGAGTTGTTTCATGGGTATTCAGAGCTTTCTGGTGCTAGTATCCAATTATAAGTGACTGCACATTATGTCTGTTCTTTTGTGACTGGGTTACCTCACTCAGGATGATATTTTCTAGATACATCCATTTTCCTAGGAATTTCATAAAGTCATTGTTTTTACTAGCAGAGTAGTACTCCATTGTGTAAATATACCACAATTTCTGTATCCATTCATCTACTGAAGATTTTTTATGATTTGGTTACCTCACTCAGAATGATATTTTCTAATTCCATTCATTTACCTAAGAGTTTCATAAAGTCATTGATTTTAACAGGTGAGTAGTACTCCATTGTGTAAATGCACCACATTTTAAGTATTCATTCCTCTGTTTAAGGACATCTGGGTTGTTTCCAACTTCTGGCTATTATAAATAAGAATGCTACAAATATAGTGGAGCATGTGTCCTTTTTATATGTTTGAGCATTCTTTTGGATACATGTCCAGGAGTGGATTTTCAATTAGCTTATAGTCCCAGAAATCAGAACCTAATATTTATCTGTAACCAAGGAAATAAGAAATCTGTGAGAGTATTGTTCATGAATACATGCTATTTAAAAGTTCAAACATTTTTGGTTTGCATCTTGATTATAAATAATTGCCATTTGTCCAGTTTATACCTTATTAATATGGCAAAAATAAACAAAGCATATTGTTTTAGTTTAATAACAACTTAAAACTGATACTTTGTTTCAAATGATTTTCCTTAATATTCTAAATATTTAATCAAAATTAATGCACAGAAGCTGAAAGAATTCTTCCCACAATGCAATATCAAGGGAACTCATGGCTGCTTGTAGGGGGAAGGGAGAACTTCATTTCTGAATAATAATCTTAGTCATGAAAATCAAAGTCAAGGCCAATGGGATACCTCTGTGTTAAATGTTCTGGTCACAAAGAATGACATTGCGAGATCCATCCTGGGACACATGTTGAAGAAACCCACCAAACAAACAAACAAGCAAACTAAAATCCTCTTGTAAGTTGTCCTGAGAAAATTATATACACATAAAAATGTTCCCCTAGAGACTCTGCCAGATCCTGACAAATACAGAGACGGATGCTCACAGCCAACTATTGAACCAGAAACAGGGTCCCCAATGGAGGAGTTAGAAAAGGGATTGAAGGAGCTGAAGGGGCTTTCAACCCCATAAGAGCAACAATACCAATCAACCAGAGCTTCCAGGGTCTAAAACACTAGCCAAAGAGTACACATAGATGAACCAATGGTTCCAGCTGCATATACAGCAGAGGATGGCCTTGTCGGGGATGAATGGGAAGAGAAGCTCTTGGCCCTGCCAAGGCTTATTGCCCCAGTGTAGGGAAATGTCAGGGTGGGTAAGTAGGTGGGGTAGGAGGGTGGGAGACCCTCATAAAAGCAGGGGCTGGGGGAAGGGGATAGGGGATTTATGGAAGAAAAAATGGGAACGGGGTTAACAAAAATAAAGGATGTTCATGCAACTCCCTTATGCATACACACCCACACAGAGATGTGGGAAGAGATGGAATAGAAGCATGAAGAAGAGAAAATAAAGGATTTAATATTTTTTGAAATTATATTAAGGTTGTGTGTGTGTGTGTGTGTGTGTGTGTGTGTGTGTGTGTGTGTGTGTGAGAGAGAGAGAGAGAGAGAGAGAGAGAGAGAGAGAGAGAGAGAGAGTTCACACTAAATAATCTCAAAATTTGTAATTCTTAGGAAAGAAGATTACCAGGAATTAGAGAGCATCTGATCCACACAAAGAGTTCATTCCAGCATGAATTACAGGGTAGAAATCTGCCTCCATAAACAGAAAATATGTCAGATAGACAGTCAAAAGAAGAATGCTCACACAGTTTATAGTCGGGTAAATATTTGCACTGAAACAACAGCCAATGGAAAATAAAATATGAAAGCACACCATGATATCTGTGATAAACACGTATCTCATAAAATTGGTGTATAATGGTAATACCAATGGACATGTGAATGTGGGAGGGGAAAATACTCATAATGCCCTACCAGGAAGCATAGAATGATAAGTGACTGATGACTATAGAGGAAAAAAGAATTATCTCCTCCTGGGAATGAGCTTCCTTATGGGATGTCCAATGAATAGTAGTTAGCCTTGGAAATATAGACACACAAATAAAAAACGTGACTCAGGTTTACAAACACATACACATGCGTGTATGGTTACACACAAGTATATATATATATATATATACTTGTGTGAAACATATATACATGTGTAAAACAATTATAAAAAAAGAACTGTAGTCTATTAATTTTAAACTAAAAAGTGAAATTTAAAGAACTGGCAAGACTATCTGAGAAGGGCTAGTTAATTTCAGTTCAAATACCAAAGTAAGAAAATTAATGGTACAGCATAGTTTATTAAATATTATTCTTTTTTTCTATAGAAAAAATGAGCAAAACTGAACTGAAACATTACTCCCTGGCTTCCACATATCTCTTAGAGTTATCCAAAACCTGTGTCATATAGAGTACAAAGAATAAAATCACAATCTCTGGGGTTAAATTCTTTACCAATGAAATATAGAAATTTCTTTGGTGAATAAAAATGTAGAATGTTATATAATATCAAAATATTTCTATTTCAGCAATTTCTTTATTTGAAAAAATGAAAGAAACTTAACATTGCACTCTGAATGACATTGTGAGTTTCTATGTGACAGGATTGTTCCTGGGGAGGTATAATATAGATCTGCACTTACCCCTGATAGGCACATGATAAACCAAACTATGAAACCCACTAATATACAATACATAAATCACTGTATGATATGAAGATTACTTACAGAAATTATTCATAGCACCTTGAAGGAAAGACTCAGTTTTTGGTCATATTTACCAAAGTGGCATGACTTATTTCTTAATTTAAAAACTATCATATTAAATATTTTATGTAGTCCAATGTGGTAATGGATTGTATAATATGCAACAATCAAATTGGGCCAAGTAACATTCTATATCTATAAATATTTATTGCTTTCTTATGTTGGAAGACACTGAAGACTTGTTATCTAATATTTTACAAACTACAGAGTAATTTATTATAAACTATAATCCTCCTACTGCACCATCCCCCCTGAAATGTATTTTTCCTATTTAAGTGTTTAGAAAGTTCTTCTCTTATCACATACATCTGGAGTAACACCTAGGGCAAACTCAAGCATACTTAGGAAACAGATTTATATTTTGTATTGAAACTATTCTCAGTATCTTTTAGTCTTACTGTCAGAGATACCCTGTGGAGAATTTCCCTGCTAGCTAAGTACTCTACATCCATTTCAAAAAATCTTCAGAACTCTCAAACATGTTTGACTATTTTAAAAATTACAAGTTTCATACATACCCCGTTTCACATCGGAGTAGGTGCACCAGAAGAAAGAAGAATATAACAAAAATAAATTGAATGCATGTACAAAGTTTCCAAAGCAAACATTTAATTTTGATTATAAATATAACTGTATTAAGTTACCAGAAGACATATAAAATATAAGGTATTCTAAAAAAAAAACATAAGACATAGAAACTATATTTTTCCACATTTAATTGCAGGAATTCCTAAGTGAAGAAAAACTTTGAATTTTATTTAATTAGAATTGCTTTTTTCCCCTCAGTTAAGCCTTAAACTTACCAAGTATTCATCTGTTGAATAACAGTTTTCTCAAGATTTAAAGATTCCATTCTTCAGGGAAGCTCCAAAAATTGAAACTTAAGCAACTCAAAATACATTTTGGAAGTCCCTGAAACTAGGTCCATACTTACCAGAATAATCAGTAAAGGGTGATGGTCTCCTTCCAGCAAACAAATCTAAAAACAAGATGCTAAAGAGACCAGAAGAGTGGCCTGAAAGAACAGAAATCAACTGAGCTGCCTGGAGGGTAAAACCAATTCAGGCACCTAGACAAGACACTGTCCAACCTGTGACTAATCTACAGGCTGTGAAAATATCTCCAGGTTCTCAGCTTTATGAGCTGTCACCTTGCTGAGTCTCTTTTTAATATACCTGCCAGTGAATTATTTTTGGTCCTGTAAGAAAACTCTCACCATATTCCTAGGTTGAACCTGATAAAACTCATGATTCATCAAGTTTACACTATGATAGTATCCATACTTTGGTCTGTATTGAGATCCCTACCTGAAGTGAATAAATGTTTATGTAACCACAAACTTATGGAAGCCTAGGAAACTTGTCAGTAGTTAGGAGATCAGAGGATTCTTATATACTTGAGAGATTCCTCCTTAAAGTACCATTAGATAGAAGAGAAAGGTGCCTAGACTATTTATTGTCTCCCTCCTATCAGAAGTTCCAGACTACTTAGACTGACAGTTTTTGGCAGAAGAGGTCTTTGGGAGTGTGAATGAAGACAAATTTCTTAATGTCCTTGAGCATCAAATTTGTAAAACCGTGTAAAATAGAGTACCAGTGGAAGTTGGGCCATGGCTTGCAAGTAGTGTGCACCATTTAGAATGGTTTCTAGAACATAAAAAGAATTAGCAAGCATTATTTATTATTATTAATTGAAAAAATAACAAATAAGAAACAGGTTGGCCTAGTGCAAATATTTTCTCTGCCTAGAATATAAACCAAGAACCCTGACAGAGTGGGTAACCATAATCACCTACTATGCTGTTTTGGCATTTGGATAAATACTAGATTCCCATCAGCACCTGACAGAAAACTATCATTGTCTAATAATCAGCAGAGTACATTGAATAAAGCTAGAAATAAAACCAGGTTGAAATATATACTAATTCTACTCCAGACTATAATAGTTCAGTATTTCCATGTAGGAAAATAAATTAGTGTCATGGTGTCTAAGTTCTGAATTTGGTAAAGAAAGATGAAGCAGATGATAGACAGTGAGTATAAAACCATAAAGAAGAAATTCTGAAGACAATGGTTGAGATTCTGGACCAAAGTGCCAAATGTACTGTTCCTGAAGTCAGGCAAGGATCATCAGTTCTTACTCTAGGGAGATGGCCTATGGAATATCAAAAATCATAAACATATATCAAGGCATTCTAACACCAAAACTGTGGTGTTGCATCATAAATCATCAAGATCCTAAACAAAATTAAGCAAGAGAAAGGCAAAAAAAGAATTCCTCAATGTAGACTCAACTGAGGAAAAGAAAGAAAGAAAGAAAGAAAGAAAGAAAGAAAGAAAGAAAGAAAGAGTTCAAAATTGGTGCAGAGACTTTGGTTAATCTTTAGAGCACACACACACACATGCACACACATCTGGTATATATCACTAGAATTTTCATTGTATATATATATATATATATATATATATATATATATATATATATATATATATATATTCATGACCCACTTCTCATGCAGGACTTTTAAAAAGCTCAGCAAAAAGAACTCTGAAACATTCTAGGTAATGAGAAAAATAAAATGGACACGAAATGATATTTAAAGATATTATAAGCAACAATTGGGATAGAAAATAATTTTCTCCCTAACAACATGTTTCCATGGTGCTACTTGAAAGTTCTTTCAACTGTGTTGTTAAGAATTTGTGCATTGTTTCTCCAGAGCAACACTGAATAGAGGAGACAAAAGGATGTGGCAGTATGTGTCAGCACATCATAAGATGAAAACAGCATGTTCTAGGAAACGCCTGTAAATTAGAATGGTAAAAGGGAGGCTCCTTCAGATGTGACAAGAAGGGTAATTAAGAGAAAGATCACAGGGTGCACATCCCAGAGCCATAGATACTGAGGAACTGAAAAGCTCCCTTCAGGATGGAAACTAGGACCTAAACAAATAAAATTTCTTCTTTTTCAAATGAGGCCATCCCTGAGTATTTGGAATTACTTCATAATTGCTTTAGTACCAGTCACTGCTGTGTGACTCCAACCCTCTATTAATTTCCTTTCCAGATAGGAGTTTTCAGAGCACTGA
Organism: Micromys minutus; assembly: GCF_963924665.1. Classification (NCBI taxonomy): domain Eukaryota; kingdom Metazoa; phylum Chordata; class Mammalia; order Rodentia; family Muridae; genus Micromys; species Micromys minutus. Next base: position 38,813,883 of record NC_137975.1, read on the forward strand.
TTCTGTCTCACTTTTCTTACTAAACTAAATTTCTTCTGTGCCATTTGTAAACCTCCATCTAATCATAAAGATGAACAGCTGACTACAAGTTGCTAAAGGTTATACTTGAGTCCATGAATGTATAAAACACGTGTGCTCATCTTCTTTGGTAGGAGAATGTATATATTGGAGATATAATTGAAGAAAGATATTGTGATTACTTCTTGCCAAAGGAAAATAAATAAACAAGTAAAATATTTTCAAAACATAAGACACACAAATCTACTAAAGTGCATTCAAACATTACTGTAAAGGAGCTAATTTAAAATTTTAATTGTAACTTTTATTCATTCCTTAGGAATAAAGGTATATGCTAAGGGTGTATTTGTAGTCCAGACCAATCCCACAGACCTAGAAGGTCCTTTAATGTGATCTCTCTTACCAGAGCATCCATGTTTCAGGATTAAAATTCACCTACATATTTCTCTATTTTCTTGACGCTAAAGAGAGTGCATAGTTCAATGTTTACTGTAAAAGCAACATTAATTCAACAAATTTCATAGTTCAAATATTCTTATGAAGATCTAGAGAGGCAATGACCCTTTATAACTGCAGTCCTTCCAAATGTCCATTTCATAAGATGATTTTTAGTCTGTCAGTCTGATGAACGATTTGTCCTTCAGCTTGTTTGTTGAGCTATACACATGCAAGGGCACCAGCTTTCAGTGCTAGGAGCATTGCTGTCTCTCTGTGTCTCTTCCTTCCTAGAGCAGTGACTTTTATGTGGAATCTTCTCTTACTTAGGTTAGATATTTATTAACTTTGATGGAACCCATAGACTTCCATCACACGTGGAAACTTAGGATAAACTTCTTCCCCAATGTAACACATTCTCTGACTGATGCTATAAAAATATAGCATCTTTAAAGCATACATGTTGGTCCAGTTCTATAGTTTTCTACAATCCCCTGTCATTCTGGTAACCGTATTTTCCCTATCTGTTTAGCAAGGTACACTTTAATTTCTATGAAGCCAAGCATGAACTGGACACATTCTCTGCTTGGATCCATGCTAGTGAGCTGAAATTTAAATGCAAAACAATTATAACATATTAAACAAGTTTTAATATACAGTGTCTCCAATACATGGTTGAGTTTTCTTTACTTGCTCAGTGAATTGCTGACAGGAAATTGTTTGTTGCTGAGATAGGAGCTAACACCTTTAGGAATTACCTAGAATATCTTTTGCTGATCTGTATTCAATTGTCAAATGCCTACACTTATCGCATGTTCTACAAACTCGGAAGGCTGAGGTCTTCTAGACAAGTTACTGGGAATTCTTTGTCTATAGTGCCTTCTCAAATGACCTTGATTCTCACAGTCAAAACAATGAGCATTCTGATATCTAGGAATACTGGCCTCTACTAGTCTAATTATATAGTCATAGGGTCCTCCATGTGTACTGATTAAGCTTTGAAACATATTACATTCCGCATTTTCATTTTTAAAAGTTGATGTTTCAATTATTTCTGTCTGGATCTAATATTGCCTTGTGTACAGCAGACATTAATCAGTATAAGAAGTTAGTCAAAGTTTCTCTGGTACATTGTGTAATCTTTCAGAAGGACAGAGAACTTTTCCCTTGTTCTTGCACCTTAGCACAGGTTCTTAAAGCTACTAAAAAACATTGTATATAATAGTCATCTAATTGCATCTGCTGTCTTAAATCAGCAAATTAACCTTCACCTAACAACTGGTCTTTCATGATATTAACACCTTTAGATACATTACAATTTTCCATATTCACAACTTATTCTGGCCACAAAGTTAACCCCTGTAATTGAGAACCAGCTTCCAGTACAGATGTAGCTAAATCTTTCCAGGGTTGGAAAAGAATCCTGTTTTGGGTAGCTCGGCATTTAACATCTGTCTCACAGAGAATGAATACATTCTATAAGTCACTACTTAATTTGTAAAATATTTAACATCTTATATTTTAACAAAATTCCAGACTTGTTAATTTTTTGTTACATTTTTACCATATTCTGGAATTTGTTTCTATATTGCTGGCAAAATCTGTGGAGGTGGTTGCCTTTTCCAAGTTTACTAAGATGTGAGGCCTTAGGACTCTCTTGATTCTCAATTTCAGTAGGTGCTCTAGGTTCACAGTTAGGCAATTAGTATTCTACTTTTTTGTCTCTTGTTTCTCAAGCCTTTTGACTATTATATATAATTCTCATTTTATAGTTATCTTTCAACCATTTTTTAAGGAAATGCATAAAGATTGCAATTAAAAGTAAGGAGGTCTTTATTCTGGTCCCAACAATTGTAATAAGTACTGGAATGGTTATTTCAAGATGTTTCTATCTCCTCAAATTCTACCCTTGGTCTTAAGGGAACTGAAATGGAGATTTCCAGTTTTTAATGCAGGAAAAGTCTGTTAGTAATTATTAACAATGTGTTTTGGGACAACATTTTATTATTTTCTATTTTTGAGGCTCCTGCTTACTTCCTTGTTCGGAGTCTCTCTGGGCATCAAGCCAAACTCTAAGAACTGATGCTTTCTCTTGGAGATGATTCCAGGCAAATTTCTCCTTGACAGCTTTCTGTCAAATGCCCTCAGTTTTCTGCAATATCAGTGGGCTTTCTCCTTCTCCAATCATATTAGGCTCCAGATATAAAAGTAACTACTTTCCACATATATTTGTCATTCCCTGTCTCCCACTGCTTCTGCTGATCTGTCTTGCACAAGCTGCACAAACTGAACAGAACTCACCAGTTAACTCAACTACACTAGATGAACTACACTGACTGAACTCAACTGAACTCCAGTGCAGTGACTGAACTCAACTGAACTCTAGTGCAGTGATTGAACTCAACTGAACTCCAGTGCAGTGACTGAACTCAACTGAATTCTACTGCAGTGAATGACTGAACTCAACTGAACTCCAGTGCAGTGACTGAACTCAACTGAACTCTAGTGCAGTGATTGAACTCAACTGAACTCTAGTGCAGTGACTGAACTCAATTGGACTCTCGTGTATTGATTGAACTCAACTAAACTCTGGTGCAGTGACTGAAATCAGCTGAATTGCACTCTTTAAACTAGCCTCTTCTCTGTCTTTCTGTGTCTCTGCCTCTCTGTTTCTGTCTCTGTTTCTGTTTTCCTTCCATTGCTCCGTCTCTCTGTTTCTGTCTCTGTCTGTCTGTCTCTCTCTCTTTCTCTGTCTCTCTGTCTCTCTGTCTCTGTCTCTGTCTCTGTCTCTCTCTGTCTCTCTCTCTCTCTCTCTCTCTCTCTCTCTCTCTGATTCTTTTGCCATCTCTCCTTCTTTGCTATCCTCTTAACTATCCACTCTCTTATGTGTTGTCCTTTTGAGGGTTGACCATGTACTATCTCTAGTTCATTTTGTCAAATCTTTATCTGATTATTTATGTTTTGTGCCTCTCAAGTAGACTTCTCTTTCAAACATGGATGTTTCCTTCTACAAATTCTGTAACTAAAGGTGTGTACTAAGGCAGCATCTGTTTACAAGCTGGTTCACAGAGGCTTAGAAGGTCTTTGGAACTGATCTCTTGCCAGAGCAGCCATTTTATGCTGATGGAATAGAATTCTGCTACAAACCATCACATTTCCAAATTCAAAATAAAATTTATGAAATTGTGAGGTCACTCTAACAATAATATAGAATATAAGATTATTTGAAATTTTTTTCTTTGTTTTGCAACTTTATTAAAAAAACAGTGATACATAACCAGATTATTAAAAGTAGTTTAGTGTAAATATATATAAATATGTTTTTACAGTACTTGATTTTTTAAAGGTTTAATAATATGCATTGAAATCTGACTATTTACAAAGATTTGTTTTTTTTTTAAGAATATGTGGTGGAAATTGTGCTATGCCTTTCCAATTTGATTTTTTAAAAGAAATACAGTAGTTTGTTGAGAGTATATTGAAAATTTTAAATTATTTCTTCTTCAGAAATAGCTACTATTGAAGAAGGTCATCTAGCCCAATCACAGATTGCCATGTCTACTGATTTGCAGCTTTAACTATGTAAAAGACTGGCTGTGTCTGCCAAGTTGCAATGACTCTTATGAAGGGATAGGGCTTTGTGGAGGGGAAACTGGAAAGGTGGATGGTATTTAAAATGTAAATAAATAAAATATCCAATAAAAATTAAAAAAAGAAATAATGTAGCTCTAAACATCTAAAGTCATCATTCTTGTCTATTACTAGTCTCATGGAGAATCTGCTTCTTCGTTTCTTTAACCTTGTCTCCTATCCTTCACCCACACAAACATTAACCACAGTATTCCTCTTAATGACTATTTCACATACTCACTGTATGTCAAAAAGTGATCTCTAAAGGAAAATTACATAGGATGTGTGCTAGTTAATGTTTATCAACCTGACACAAATTAACACCCAGTTAGAGGAAACTTTAGCTCAGAATTGCTTCCACCAAATTGGCAGACTGGCATGTCTGTGGAAAAATATTTTAGTTCCTTTTTTGTTGTTTTGTTAATGACTGTAGGTACTGCTATTTCAGCACAGATGGTGCTGCCTTTTATAAAAACAAGCCAAGTAAGCTAGGAAGAGCAAGCCAGTGAGTAGCAATCTTCCATGGCCTTTCTTCAACTTCATCTCTAGCTCCTTACCTTGAGCTCTTTCTTTAGACATGATAAGTCTGGAAGAATACATCCTTTCTACCCCAGTTGTTCTTCATGTACCCCATGGTCTTCACAGCACAATAACTGAAATGCACATTACCATTGGAGAGGATACTGCTGTAATTCATCTGTTGTTGTTGGTGGTGGTGGTGATGGTAGTTTTTGCTGTTTTTATTGTTGTTGATTGTCCTGTAAAAATCATAGAAAGATTTTTGAAGCTCTGAAATGCTTCAAAGGAATGTAGTCATTATCAGAGCCATTTATGGGATATTTTGGATTAGGATTCTATGTAAATGACATATTTGTTTCTCGGCTTTTGCCTTGTGCTACTACCCTGGGTTCAGGAGATAAAAGACTGAAACTTGTAAAGTGAAAAACACATTTACCTCCCCCTCAAACACTTTTGAAAATGGTGTTTATTTCAGAAACAAAGGAGCAAACTGATATGGAAAATTAAAAAAAAATGATCAGAATGTGTTTTGTTTAACGAAGACTCATCAAAAGCAGAAAGAAATTATTTATCAGATGAGGTTACATATCCAATAACAACAAAGGCTGAAGTCTACAGAGACTAATAATCTTTTAAACATTACCAACATCAATAGTATGTTATAGGCTAAATAATGAAGAGTTGAACGTAAATCAAGAACATATCTTGGAAACAGAGAACTATTCTCCCACGATATTTTTCTATTACACACACACACACACACACACACACACACACACACACATACACACACTCACATTCACTAAAAAGCTTCTCTCTCTCTCTATATATATATATATATCTATTTATCTGTTGTTTTTATAGAATGTTTAGAAAAAGATTACATACCGGATATTGTCACCGATGTTAGAAAAAAGATGAAGAGAGTTTGGGGGATATGCTTCATGGAGGTTTGACAAGGCATGGAGCATGGGAAGGAAGAGAGAGAGAGAGAGAGAGAGAGAGAGAGAGAGAGAGAGAGAGAGAGAGAGAGAGAGAGATTGGGAGAGAGACTTGCACATCATATTTTGTCTCAGTATGGAAAGAGACATTTTTGTGAGCATAAAGTAAGAGTTGGTGACATATCTTCATGATAATGCTAAAATATTTTATGTAGATTGGATTTTCAATGAACTCAATAAGTCAAAGTCTTCCAGATCCTACATATGTTAATAAGCAACTCTAAGATATTCTGCTTAAAGTGTTATATATAAGGACCACATAAAGACTCTTTTTAGCAAAAATGTTGCAGAAAAGGTTACCAGGAAAGGATTTAAGTGATTTCCATGTTTTTAAGATGGTCAAACCAGGATCTGCTACCCGGAACGGCAGCTCGTAAAGGCTGAACAACTGGTGAGTGGGAGACCTAGGCTGCAGGGGAGCAGAGAGATCTCTGCGGAGTGCACACAGAAAGTGCACTCCCTGCCTTGCCCTGCCCTGCGTTGCCTGAGCCAGCGACCAGGAAGAGAACTTGGAACTTCTGTTCCCACCCAACGACTCTCAGGCATAGAACAGGGCTCGGCCCATCTGACTCCTGGACCAGAGGAGATCCAGGGACACACACCAGTTACAAGGGAAAGGCAAGAACATATCACTGACAACAAAATGGCAAGAGGAAAGCAAAAGAGTATATCCCAAGGAAACCAAGACAATCTAGCAACACCAGAACCCAGCTCTCCCATAACAGCAAACATCGGAATTCCAAACACTACAGAAAAATAAGACACACACCTGAAATCATACCTCAAGATGCTGATAGAGATACTTAAACAAGAAAGAAAGAAAAAGCAAAAAGATTCAGAGGCTTTTAAAGAAGAAACAAGAAAAACACTCAAAGAACTCAAAGAACTAGAGGAAAACAGAACCAAAGAAATAAAGGAATGAAAGAGGGAAATAAAAAAAGAAATTGACACAAAAAGAAAATGCTAAAAGATATTACCTTAGAAGCAGAACACCAAAAAAAAGGAAATCAGGAGTCACAGAAGCAAGCATTTCCAATAGATTACAAGAGATCAAAGAGAGAATCTCGGGGGCAGAAGACAACATTGCGAACATAGACAAAACAGCCAGAGAAGATGCAAAAAACAAAAAGCTCCTAAACTAAAATGTCCAGGAAATACAAGACACAATGAGAAGACTGAACCTAAGGATAATAGGAATAGAAGATGGAGAAGAGTATCAACTAAAAGGCACAGTAAATATCTTCAACAAAATCGTAGAAGAAAACGACCCTACCCTCAAGAATGAGATGACCATGAGCATAAAGAAGCCTTCAGAACTCCAAATAGGTTGGACCAGAAAAGAAATACCTCCTGACACATAATAGTAAAAACATCAAGTGCCCAAAGCAAAGAAAGAATACTAAAAGCAGTAAGGGAAAAAGGTCAGGTAACATATAAAGGCAGGCCAATCAGACTCACAGCAGATTTCTCAACAGAGACTATGAAAGCTAGAAGAGCCTGGATAGACATCATGCACTCCTTAAGAGAGCACAAGTGCCAGCCCAAGCTGCTATACCCAGCAAAACTATCAATCACCATCGATGGAGAGACGAAGATATTTCAAGACAAATCAAAATTCACGCAATATCTGACCACAAACCCAGCACTACAACAAAATATAGGTGGAAAACCCAATACAATGAGGGAAAATACAGCCTAGGAAAAACAAGAAACTTCTAAACAAGAAAACTAAAAGAAGAAAAACACACAGACACGACTCAACCCAAAAAAGTAATAATGGCAGGAAACAGAAACAACTATTCTTTGATATCTATTAACATAAATGGACTCAAACCCAAATAAAGAGACATAGACTATCACACTGGATACATAAACAAAATCCAGCCTTTTGCTGCATACAGGAAACTCATCTCAGAGACAGAGACAGACACTATCTCAGACGAAAAGGGTGGAAAAAAATCTTCCAAGCAAACAGCACCAAGAAGGAAGCTGGAGTGGCTATTCTAATATTGAATTAAGTAAATTTCCAACCAAAAGTTATCAAAAAAGATAAGGAAGGACACTTTTTACTCATTACTAGAGAAATCTGTAAGGAGGAACTTTCAATCCTTAACATAAATACTCCAAATAAAAAAGCACCCACATTCATAAAAGAAACCCTACTATAGCTCAAAAAATACAACTCACCCCACACAATAATAGTGGGAGACTTTAATACCCCAGTCTCACCAATGGACAGATCATGGAAACAGAAACTGAACAAGGACACTGCAAAACTAGCAGAGACTTTGAACCAACTAGAATTAATAGATATATACAGAACATATTATCCTAAAGCAAAAGAATACACCTTCTTCTCACCACTCCATGGAACCTTCTTGAAATTTGACCACATAATTGGACACAGAACGAGCCTCCATCGATATAAGAAGATTGAAAAACTCCCAGGCATCCTCTCAGATCACCATGATCTACAGCTGGTCTTTAACAACAACAAAGACAACAAAAAGCCCACATACACATGGAAACTAAACAATGCTCTGTTAAAGGATAGCAGGGTCAAAGAAGAAATAAAGAAAGAAATTAAGGATTTTCTAGAATTCAACGAAAACGAAAACACAACATACCCAAACCTATTGGATGCAATGAAAGCAGTATTGAGAGGAAAACTCATAGCCCTAAGTGCTTCTAAAATGAAACTGGAGAGAGCCTACATCAGCAACCTGACAGCACAGCTAAAAGCCCTAGAACAAAAGTAAGCAGATATACCCACAAAAAATTAGAAGACAAGAAATTATCAAAATTAGGGCAGAAATAGACCAAATAGAAACAAAAAAAAATTGAAAAAATTAACAAAACCAAGAGTTGGTTCTTTGAGAAAATCAACAAGATTGATAAACCCCTAGCCAGACTAACTAGAGGGCAAAGAGAGAGTATCCAAATTAACAAAATCAGAAAGGAAAATGGAGACATAACAACTGAAACTGAGGAAATTCAAGAAATCATCAGATCCTACTACAAAAACTTATACTCCACAAAATTTTGAAAATCTGGAGGAAATGGACGAATTCCTAGACAGATACATGATCCCAAAGTTAAACAAGGGCCAAGTAAACCATCTAAATAACCCTATAACACCTAAAGAAATAGAAGAAGTCATCAAAAGCCTCCAAACCAAAAAAAGCCCAGGTCCAGAGAGGTTCAGTTCAGAATTTTATCCGACATTTATTGGGGATATAACACCAATACTCTCCAAATTATTCCAAAAGATAGAATCAGATGGAATATTACCCAACTGATTTTTTGAGGAAACAATAACCCTCGTACCTAAACCACACAAAGACCCTACAAGGAAAGAGAACTTTAGACCAATCTCACTTATGAACATTGATGAAAAAATACTCAACAAAATCCTTGCAAACCGAATCCAAGCACACATCAAAACGATCATTCATCATGACCAAGTAGGCTTCATCCCTGGTATGCAGGGATGGTTTAACATAAGGAAATCCATCAACAAAATCCACCATATAAACAAACTCAAAGATCAAAATCACATGGTCATTCTCACTAGATGCTGAGAAACCATTTGACAAAATCCAACACCCCTTCATGTTAAAAGTCCTGGAAAGAACAGGAATCCAAGGTCCTTACTTAAACGTAATAAACCAATATACAAAAACCAACAGCCAACATCAAACTTAATGGCAGGAAACTTGAAGCAATCCCACTAAAATCAGGGACTCGACAAGGCTGCCCACTCTCCCCCTACCTATTCAACATAGTACTGGAAGTCCTGGCATAAGCAATTAGACAGCAAAAGGAGATCAAGGGGATACAAATCAGAAAGGAAGAGATAAAAACATCACTATTTGCCGATGACATGATAGTGTACTTGAGTGACCCAAAAATTTCACCAGAGGACTCCTACAGCTGATAAAAAAGTTCAGCAAAGTGGCTGGATACAAACTTAACTCAAACAAATCAGTAGCCTTCCTATACTCAAAGGACAAACATGTGGAGAAAGAAATTAGGGAAAAGGTAAGCTTCACAATCGTCACAAATACTATGAAATACCTTGGTGTGACTCTAACTAAGCAAGTGAAGGACCTGTATGACAAGAACTTCAAACCTCTAAAGAAAGAAATTGAGGAGGATCTCAGAAAATGGAAAGATCTCCCAAGCTCATGGATTGGAAAAATCAACATCTTAAAAATGGCCATCCTACCAAAAGCAATCTACAGATTCAATGCTATTCTCATCAAAATTTCAACTCAGTTCTTCATGGAATTGGAAAGATCAATGTGCAATTTCATATGGAATAACAAAAGACCTAGAATAGCGAAATCCATCCTCAACAAAAAAAAAAAAAAATCTGCAGGAATCACTATCCCTGACCTCAAGGTATATTACAAGGCAATTGAGCTGAAAACTGAATGGTACTGGTATAGAAATAGGCATGTAGATCAATGGAATAGAAGATCCAGAAATGAGCCCTCATATATATGGTCACCTGATTTTTGACAAAGGAGCAGTAAACATTCAATGGAAAAAGGACAGCCTATTCAACTAATGGTTCTGGTCCAACTGGCACTCAGCATGCAAAAGAATAAAAATAGACCCTATCTTATCTCCTTGTACAAAGCTCAAGTGCAAGTGGATCAAAGATCTCCACATTAAACCAGATACACTGAAACTATTAGATGAGAAAGTAGGGAAAACCTTAGAACACATAGGCACAGGAGAAAATTTCCTGAACAAAACACCAATGGCTCAAGCTCTAAGGTCAAAGATTAACAAATGGGACTTAATGAGATTGCAAAGTTTCTGTAAAGCTAAGGACATCGTCAAGAAAACAAAACGGCAACCAACAGAATGGGAAAAGATCTTTACAAACACCACATCAGATAGAGGCCTACTATCCAAGGTGTACAAGGAACTCAAAAAGCTAGACACCAGAGAATCAAATAACCCTATTAAAAAATGGGGTACAGAGCTAAACAAAACGTTTTCAGTTGAGGAACACCGAATCTGAGGAAGTGCTCGACATCCTTAGCCATCAGGGAAATACAAATCAAAACAACCCTGAGATTCCACCTCACACCAGTTTGATTTGCCAAGATCCAAAACTTAGATGACAGCAGATGCTGGCGAGGTTGTGGAGAAAGATGAACACTTCTCCACTGTTGGTTGAGTTGCAAGCTAATACAACCAGTCTTGAAATCAGTCTGGCGATACATCAGAAAATTGGATATAGTACTGCCTGAAGACCCAGCTATTCCACTTCTGGGCATATACCCCAGAGACACTTTAATACACAACAAAGATATATGCACCACGATGTTCATAGCGGCTCTATTTATAATAGCCAGAAGCTGGAAGGAACCCAGATGTCCTTCAGAAGATGAATGGATACAAAAATTGTGGCACATTTACACAATGGAATACTACTCAGCCACCAGAAACAATGACTTGACCAAATTTTTAAGAAAATGGCTGCATCTAGAGAATATCATCCTGAGTGAGATAACCCAGTCACAAAAGAACAGACATAATATGCAGTCACTGATAGTGGGATGCTAACCCCAGAGGCTTGCACTCCCCCAGAAACAACTCACAGACTGTATGAAGTCCAAGAAATAATGAAAACGAAACAAAACAAAAAATATTTACAAAACAAGAATGTTTTAACTATTTCCATGTTACACTTTGTTTTACATGTACTTTATGCTCATTTTAACTATTACGTTTTCAAGGCATACTATCAAACCTTAAAAAAAATCAAGTACTGACTAAAAAATATATTCATATAGTTTTATGTAAAAAGTATTTTAATATCTGAAAAAAAGTACTGACAAAAATGTATAATTTTAAGCAAAAAATGTTTAAAATCTGTACATTTATCTTTGTTTTGTAAAATAAAGTTGTTTAAAAAAAAATCTCAGGATAGCTAAAACCATCCCGAACAATAAAATAGCCCCATTTCAAGTTGTATATTTAAAGCTGTAGCAATAAAAACAGCCTGGTCGTGGCACAAAAATAGACATGTTGGGTAATAGTTGCAAATTGAAGACCCAAACACAAATCTATACAACCATGAACACTCTAAACAAAATTCAACTGCAAATGGATCAAATTGCTCAACATAAATTTTATATACACTAAGCCTAGTAGAAAATAAAGTTTAGAATATTCTTGACCTCTCTGGCACATAAGAACACTCTCTGAACAGAACATCATTATCACTGTTACTAAGACCATTAGTTAATAAAAGGAATCCAATGAAACTGAAATTTTCTGTAAGGTAAAGGTTGCCATCAATAAGACAAAAAACAGCTTACAGAATCGGAAATATTTTTACCAGCTCCACATCTGACTGAGGACTAATATCCAAGATATTAAAAAACTCAAAAAATGTGATCTCAAAATAGCAAATAACCATTTTGTTTACTCCTTACACACCAAAAAAACTTTAACTAATTCCAGGTTACATCCTGTTTTACATGTACGTTATGCTCATTGTAACTTGTAAGATCTTAATGCATACTATCAAACCTTTAAAAAAAAAAAGCCAAGCAATGACAAAAATGTATTTGTATACTTTTATGCAAAAATGCTTAAAATTTGTACATTTATCTTTGTTTTTTAAAATAAAGTTCTTCAATAAAAAATTAAAATAAAAAAAAGATGGTCAAACCAGGACAGACAATCTCTTTTTCTTTGTACAATTTCCATTGCAAAACATATTTAAGTCTCTCCTATTCAGGTAGAATAGGAAAGATTGTAAAGATAAAAAGAGACAAAAAAGTCTGATGGACTATCTGAGAATTAGTGAGGTGATGATTCCAGACTATTAGAATTTCTTCCATGGTAGATGGAGGCATAGAAAGATACATAGTACAGACCCAAATTTTGCTTTTATAAGAAACTAGCATGTCTAGATACTTACTCAGTGGTTCTTTTTTTTTAACATATTATATTACGTGTGAGTGTGTGTGTGTGTGTTCGTCTCTGTGTGCACATGTGTACAAGTTTATATTATATTTGTATACCTGCAAAGAAAAAAAAAACAGAAAAAGTTATTTAATCTCCTATACTTGGTCTTATGGGCAGTGGTATCTGATTCCAGTCACTTAATCCAAATTTGATTTCCCTAAAAATGCACCATTTGCTCGAAATCACTGAGTCAACTTACTATAGCCTAGGAAGATACTACACAAACTGAATTAAACAGGCTTATATTTCCAACTCGATGACTGTCAGCACAATGTTTAAAATGATTGAAGTATTCAAACTTAGTTGTTAAAATTGTCATTTGCCAATAAAAATCATGATAAATTATAATCACATCACACTTAGAAAGACTATTATCAGCACACACACACAGATTTTTGTAGAGGATATAGAAACAGGAATGCTTAATCACTACTGGTGAGACTGGAAATTAGTACAAGAACAATGGAAGACATTATTGAGTTTCCTTGAACATGTAATAAGATTGCAATATAACAGGGGCTCACCCACTACTGAGTATGTAAAAGTAAGGGGTTAGGGGAAAGTTTCAGGAGTTAAAAAAGGTTACTCAATGCATGATAACTAGAAATAAAATCACACATTTCTTTACATGCATTTTTGTCTGCTGCTAAAATCCAGTATAAACAGCTTTGTTTGAGGCAGGAGATCCCTTCAGCAAGTTGTCATGGTAAATCAGCTGTACCAACAAATCTGGGTTGAAATAATGAGTCCTGTTTCAATATGCAAGGTACAGAGCAATGAATGAAGGCTCTCAAGGTTAACCTTTGGTCATTACATGCTCATTCTAAATATGCTGTGTACACACACACAGACACGCACACACACATGCTCACACACAAATACACATAATTAAGACGAAAATATACATACAAATATTGAAAGGTTGTTCAGCTATTGGTTATAAAATTGGTTCATTTACAAAATCTTTTAGGAGTCCCAGAGATACTGATTTGTGTTAAGAACACATTGTTTTGGCAGAAACTCTGTTTTAGTTCCCAGTACCTTCAACTGCCTCTAGTCTTGATTTCTGCAGATTTAATACTTTTTATGAGAGATCTGTGAATAATTGCATTCAAGGAGTTCATATGAACTCATACAGAGTCAGATAAATATACACAAATAAAAAGCAAAGAATGGTTAGAAGCAGAACAATTTTACTGAAATAATCAGGTCTAGAATAAATGGATAGGAAAACGTTTTTAGTTCTTATAAGTAAGATTTTATAAAAATTAATGGACTTGCTGGAAGGGCTCAGAAGGAGAGGAAAGAGGCACAAATGAACACAAATGGTAGCAGAGTCAGGGTTACAACTGAAAAGGAAAAAAGTGAACTATGAAGTGCAATAAATATATTTTCTAAAATAGCAGGTATGGACAATTTTAACATGTTGAACAGGAAGAAATTATGAATTGTTGAAATAATAGACACTCTAATTTTTCTGATATAATTCTAACATAATGTGTAAAACACTAGAATATCACACTGCTGCACAAATACATTTGAAGTTAAATGCTTTAAGAATTTCTGGGAACTACAGTACTGAATGGTATGACCTTCATACAGTGACAGATACTGACCCAGCGAGATAAAGGATAGAATCTCCCACCTAATTTAGTACTTTGCAGTAAAATTCTACTGGTAAATCTACATATTAATGGCAGAACAATATTATTACCTTGAGTTTAGTAATGACTTTATAAACATGGTGTAAAAGAATCAGTGCCCAAAGAAGAACTGATAAATTGTACTTCATTAAAGTTAATTGAATTTCCTTCACCAAAATGCATTATTGAAAAGACTATAATAAATATAATTTCATTATTTAGTTATCAAATTTATTGTGTGTGTTCAGCATTTTCAATTTGATTTGTGTAATGCATTGTATGGGCAATAAATAATTATGATAAAATTCTGACATGTTTCTGTTATATTGGTATGGCTGTAAACTCCTGACAGCTTGAAAGGGAAATTAATTATCTTCAAAGTATATGTTGAGTAATACAGTAGAAAGTGGGGCCCCTCTATTTGCTTAGATAATCCAGGCAAAGTAAGAAAGACCAATGTTACCTTCCCTCCTTTGTTTTGTGTGAACCTAGAGTCGACCCAAATAAAAATTGTTTATGATAGGTTGTGTTGGATTTAAACAAAATCTTTTGTATGTAGATGTGTGCCCATCTCAAGGAACTTTATATGTACACTTAAAATATATTATATAAATATTAAAATAATAAAGGAATAAAATGTGAGCCATTAGGGAATGTGTTTGTATGAATATATATATATATATGATGTAAAAGAGAAATTGAACCACTAGATCTACAAATTGGAAATAACAGTTTGAGGAAACAAGAAAAACAAAAACCATCTGAATTTTCTATTCTGATTTTAAATTTTCAAAAAAATATCCTTGTGTCAAGGTTTTAATAAAATGCCTTAATTCTTTGTAAAAATGTGCACCCATAATTCTCAAAAATTCTTGGCTTTCATGGTACCGTGTGGCTGATAGGTACCCACTACACAGTATAGCACTAGGTTCTCAGAAAATAGCTTTCAGAAGGGCTTCCCTCAGTACCAGGTGAGTAAATGAGATAAGAGATAACAGATAGCCTGCTTCTTAACTAATGCAACAGCAAATCCAAATTTAGCTCTTAGTTTTCTCTTCTAAGATATTTAGATCAAATATAACTACAAATTTCATAAGAACTACTTCTTAAAAATTAAAATCATTGAAATTATTTAATAAACTACTTTCAGGGGACCAAGTTCAGACTCCGTGTAGAGAACCTGACCTAAGGTCAAACTAAAGTGAACTAACAGGTCAATTTTAACCTAAATGTGTGTGTGTGTGTGTGTGTGTGTGTGTGTGTGTGTGTGTGTGTGTGTGTGTGTGTTCTAAGGGTGTGTCTGTATCCCAGCCAGATTCCTCAGACCTAGGTCTTTGGATGTGATCACTTGACAGAGCAGAATGCTGGAAAAAATTTCTCTACAATAATAAAAGAAGAGAACATTTAAACTTTATAATGACAGTGAGTAAGAAACACAGAATGACAAAGGTCTAAAAGTATCCACCAGAAATTTTCAGAAATAGTCATTTAAAAAAAAGAAATGTTGAGTAAATAGAACTTTTAAGACATAATTTAAAACTCAAATAAGATTTTTAGTTTTGTTCATTGTTAGACATACATTTGTCTATACATTTATACAAATGACTTTTTAACAGATGAAACATTCAGAATTTTCTATTCAAAATGTGGTCCATAGTATTGCCTCAGACATTTTGAAAGCATAATATTTATTTTATAAATAAAACTGCTATTCAGAAAATATTCTTTCAAAATTTATTTTAAATGTATAGTTTAGCTTTTGTCATATTATTAAAATACTTTAAAAACACTTTTTGAGAAAAACATTTAGTTATTAAATAATCTATCTACCTAATATCTACTTTATCTATTTTCAATATATCATCTATTTATAATCTATCTGTTGTCTTTCTATATAGCTTCCATCTATTTATCTCACTCTACTTTAAAGTATTAAGAGCCATCTCTAAAATATAATAGTAAATTACAAAAATGTTCCATTATCACTGAATTTCTTCAAAAATCTGTGTTCCAAAGAGAGCCTTCAGAAACTGGCATAAAGGTCCCATTTTTTTTCTATTCTTTTTTTTCCATATAGTATAGAATAGAGTTTATTTAGGTCATGGGGGAGTTAAGAGGGTAGTAGAGGCAGAGAGAGAGAAGACAGGAATAGAAGAGTAGAGGAGTAGAAGAAGGAGTAGAGGAGTAGAGGCCTGTCATAAGCATGGGGGCAGGGAAGGTGAAAAGAAGGGGTAAAAGGAGGAGAGCAAGAGAGAGAGAGAGAGAGAGAGAGAGAGAGAGAGAGAGAGAGAGAGAGAGAGAGCGCAAGAGTGCAAGAGAACAAGAGAGGTCTATTCTTGATCTTAAAGCATAAGCCATTGGTGTTTCATTTAGGAAAATATTCCCAGTGCTCATGCGTTCAAGGCTCTTCTCTAATTTCTCTTGTATTAGTTTCAGAGTACCAAGTTTTATGTAGAAGGCCTTGATCCACTTGCATTTGAATTTTGTACAAAGGAGATAAGAATAGACCGATTTGCATTCTTCTATATGTTGCCTGCCAGTTGGACCAGAACCACATGTTGAAAATGCTATCTATTTTCCACTGGATGGTTTTAGCTCCTTTGTCAAAGATCAATTGACCATAGAGGTGTGTTGTGTTCATTTCTGTAACTTCAATTCTATTTGATTGATCTAACTGCCTGTCTTTGTAACAATACCAAACATTTTTTATCATTACTATTCTGTAATTCAGCTTGAGGTCAGAGATAGTGATTTCTGCAGATATTCTTTTATTGTTGAGTATATTTTTCTTTATCTTAAGTATTTGTTATTCCAACTGTATTTCAAAATTGCTCTTTCTATCTCTATGAAGAATTAAGTTGGAATTTTGATGAGTATTGCCTTGAATATCAACAAATGGGACATCATAAAATTGCAAAGCTTCTGTAAGGTAAAGGACACTGTCATTAAGACAAAACTGTAACCAACAGAATCAGAAAATATCTTTGCCAATTCTTCATCCAACAGAGGGATCAATATATTTGTATTCAATATATACAAAGAACTCAAGAAGTGAGGTTCTAGAGAATCAAATAACCCTATTAAAAATTGGGAACAGAGCTAAAGAAAAAACTTTCAGCTGAGGAATATTGAGACAAACCGAAAGAAATGTTCAACATAATTAGTCATCAGGGAATTGCAAATCAAAACAACCCTGAGATTCCACCTCATACCAGTCAGAATGGCTAAGTTCAAACACTCAAGTGACAGCAGATGCTGGCAGTATGTGGAGAAAGAGGTACATTCCTCCACTGTCGGTGAGGTTGTAAGCTGGTCCAACCACTCTAGAAATCAGTCTGTCAGTTTCTCAGAAAATTGAACATAGTACTACCTGAGGACCCAGCTATTCCACTTCTGAGCATATACCCAAGTTCTAACATAAAACAAAGGCACAAGCTCTGTCATATTCAAAGCAGCCTTATTTATAATAGACAGAAACTAGAAAGAACCCAAATGTCCTTGAACAGAAGAATGGATACAAAAAATGCAGTACGTTTCCATTAGAAACAATGACTTCATGAAATTCTTAGGTAAATGGATGGAACTAGAAAATATCATATTGAGTGAGGTAACCTAGTCACAATAGAATACACATGGTATGCACTCACTGATAAGTGGATATTAGCCCAAAAGCTCAGAGTGCCTAAGATAAAATTCACAAACCACATTTAATTTAAAGATTTAGTTTGTCAGTCCTTCTTACAAGGAGGACAAAAATATTCACAGGAGGAAATACAAAGACAACACTTGAAGCAGAGACTGAAGCAAAAGCCATAAAGAAACTTTGACTATTTCCATATTAGGTTTTGTTCTACATGTACTTTATGTTCATTGCAACTACTAAGATTTCAATGAATACTATTAAACCTTTAAGTCAATTACTGCCAAAAATATATTCGTATAGTTTTATGCAAAATACCCTTAAAATCTGTACATTTATCTCTGTTTTTAAAAATAAAGTTATTTAATAAAAAAAAAAAAAAAAACTGCCCCACCTGGAGATCCAGCCCATATACCAAACCCAGACAATATTGGTGATTCCATGAATTGTATGCTGACAGGAGAATGATATAGCTGTCTCCTGAGAGGCTCTGCCTGTTCACGACAAATACAGAAGCATATGCTCACAGCCAGCTATTGAACTGAGAATAGAGTCCCCAATGAAGAAGTTAAAGAAAGGATTGAAGAAACTGAAAGGTGTTGCAACCCCATAAGAACAACAGTATCAACCAAGCAGCGCTCATAGGGATTAAACCACTATCCAAATAGTAGAAATTGAGAGACCCATGGCTCCAGCTCTATATTTAGCAGAAGATGGCCTTGTTGGGGATCAATGGGAAGATAAACCCTTAGTCCTGCCAAGGCTTGATACCCCAGTGTAGGAGAATTTAAGTAGAGGGAGGTGGGAGGGGACCCACATAGATGTAAGGGGAGGGGTTATGGCATAGAGGATTTATGGACTGGAAACCAGGAAAGGGGATAACATTTGAAATGTAAATAAAATATATGCAATAAGAAAAGAAACTGGAAGAAAAGTAAGAAGCAACCAATGAAGCACTTCCCTATATTTTTGTATTCTGATTGTGTGAGAGTAGCACTCAAATTATGGGAGAAATGTTGGTATGTGAATTCTCACTTCAGTCTCATGTTTTAGCACAACGGAAAATAACCTCCAATTAAGCACATAAACTGATAAAAACATATTATTTGAAGATTAGAATTCTAAATATGAAGAAAAGTCAACATGTTTATTTTTTTTCCAAAGACAGAATTGAACCTGGCACCAGAGAAAGTCTACAATTCGACTGTGAAAAAGTCTTATCTATGGGTGAGTGAGTAAACAGGACATAAACTGCTTCATAGAAGAAGAGAGCATGGACCATCAGTCACAGAAAATGTCTCACAGAGACCAAAGAAGCCAGTTGTTCCTGTAGCTCTTTGGGGAATTGCTGAGGTCTCCTTTGAACACACCCTGGCAGATGGGATTTCTCCCTGTCCTCTCTTTCTCCTGAGGGACAGTTTGTGTGACGTGGTATTTTTGTTGGTTTGTTTTTTGTTTGGTTTGGTTTTTTGACACAAAGCATTATTAGCTTAGAGGCAATTCGACTAGAGACATGACAGCAGCTTATGTCATCAACTGCCACCATCACCTCCTGCTGCCAGTTGGACCAGGTGTACACTGTGTATAAACGAACGCCACCCCCTCTTTTCTAGGCATTCTCTCCCCTATCCTGTTCTCAGAGACCCACTCTCTCTCTGCCTCTATGGCTTGCTTGTCTGTTTCTACCCTTTTCCACATCCTCACTCCTCTACAACCCTTTATATCATGTCTGTTGTATGAAATAATTATTCAGGGCACACCTTGGCATGGCTGCACCAGTTTCCCTCCCCTCCATTGCCATATTGTATTTTGTAAGAGGTTAATCAGTGAACCTGGAGCTCATAAGTTGTTCTAGATTGGCCCCAAAACCTCAGGTTTTCTATTTCCTGTCTCTACCTTCTCAGTGTTAGGATTTTATGTGCATAGCCCCACACCTCACATTATCATGGATGCTGGAACTAAACTTAGTCCCTCACTTTTGTGATACAAATACTAAACATATAAGGCCATATCTCTAGAACCACTAAATTATTTTCTAAGAGGTTATCTAAAAATCAGCAATGACAATTGTGTTTTCCAACAAAAATCTAGCATATGACTGTGTGTGTTTGTACATGTGTGTGTGTGAGTGTGTGTGTGTGTATGTATGTGTGGCATGTTTGTGTTGGGATTGTGGGTATTTATTTTGTATGATGTGGTTTCCTAAGCTGATGCTTCCCAACTCAAGTTTTAGAAAAATAATTGTCTAATTATCGGTTATATTTTGATTTTGATGCCATTTCTAGATGTTCTATCATATATGAAAATATACTTTTTAGCAGCAGTGTTGACTATAATACAAATTTGAATAATCCTTTTATACATCAATTTTTATGTGTAAAAGTAGAAAATTTCTCCAGGGACACAGTGGAGACAATGCATCATTTACCTAAAATGCTTAATTTTGTGACCATTTTAAATCAAGCACTTACATAATATGGAAAATAGTAAATGTTTTATGTCACTACAGCTCTCTCTTCTTAATGAGCTACACTGCTCTCACTCTGCGTGACTTAGTAGCATCCTAAGGCATCATGTAGAAGACATAGGCCTTCTTTATCTACTCACTAAATATGATGACTTTTTTCTTCTGAGGGAATTATTTAGGGCACTTTTAAAATTATTATTTAAGTATTACTTTCTCATAACATGTATGTAGGTTTTTACTAAGTATATTTACTCTTAAATCCTTCCTTGCTTCCAATAATATATGAGACAGTTGTGTTAGTCATCAATTTACTTCATACCTTAATGTTCCAATTTCTGCCCACTTGACTTTACCCTTAATTGCTTTTTTAAGTTTCTTCTTTTTTATACCTTCGTTTACTTTCCATTGTTTCTTTAATAATTTCTTCTCCTCTACTAAACCCTTAAATTGATGTGTTGCCTCTGGATCTAGTCTTAGTTTTATTTTTTTCTTTACATATTTAATCAACGAATGATCTTGTTCAAATCCACAGTGGCTTAAGAAATAAGTCAATAATAAAAATATGTTGCTGTTGTTAATTCATTTCAAGTTTCCAGACGTCCTATAACATCTAAAAATATTGTTTAAAATCTATTTCAGATTTTCCTCAAAACATCTCAGTAACCACAAGAATAATATGGGGCTTCGCATTTCCCAACTACTGTGATCACCACACCGTGAATAAACAGTATTCAGACATACATAAGGCATCTTTAATCTATAGAAAGATCATCACCCACACCATAACCATGAAATTAGGAATTATGGTATTTACAACCACATTGTCAAAAATATTTACCCAATAATTTCTTTTTCAGAATTTATGTGATTACTTCCTCAAAATATACATAGAGAGAAATATTTATTCATATATTTAATAATATAATTGCATACTGCATATTTAATTTTTCCTATTTACTGTCATCCAGTGCTGAATTATATGAGTTCCCAAACACACAAAGAATAATGTCCATCTTGATAAATATGTTTTATTTGGCTTATTACAGTTTATTTTCACTTTAAAATGTATTTCAAGACTTTTTTTCCTTTCTTTGTATAAACTGCCACAGAATCCAAATGCTTAATTGTTAGATCATAGGCCAGCCATGAAAGGACCTGTTCAGTGTATGAGGCTAGATCATACAACCTTAAATATTAGACTTTAGCTCTGGCTATGCTCTGTCTCTGGAATAGAGAGCTAAAAGGTCATGCTGTGCCTGAAATTCATAGTATCTAATTTGTGGTCCTACCTGGTATACTGGCTACTCTATCCTCTTTGGGTTACAGGCAATCCCAGACTAGATCGTGTAGTGTCGCGCCCAACCTCGACCAGCAAGGGAGACACGACCCCGGGAAGATCTTCTTCAAGCAGTTTATTCAGGATCCTTGAACAAGCTTCTGCCTCTGCTTCTGCCTCTGTCTCCGCCCCGGGGGGAATACCTGCACAGGCTTAAATCCCCTAGTGCCTACCAAACCCCGTAAGCCACGTGGGCCCTGCAGATAGGCTTCTTCAATATGGAAACAGGGACGCTGAACAGGCACAGCCAAATAGGGACTTGTTTATGACTGAGAGCACTCGCCATCAAGGAGGTGGAAGGCGGAAACCAGCGCCATCTTCAGGGTGGGGCACCTCGCAGCTCTCCACAATGTAGTATAGAACTTCCTCCAGATCTATAAGCTAAAATTCAACTTTGTTTGGATTTTTTTTTCTAAACGCTCTCTTCTGAACTTCTGCCATCTTAATGGCCAAGAAGTTTGTCTCTGTGTTGTTTTGAGTGTTCATGCATAGTGAACTTCTACTCCTTTTGGAAGGAAACGCAAATTTTGTATTAAGCCTCTGTCATCTAATCTCTGTTAGGGCATTCTGTCCTTTTATATGATTTGTCACTTCAGGCCTGATTAAGGATCTCATGGTTGCATATATTATCTACCTACTAAAGCTCAGTTCTGTTGTCACGTAGCATCATTTCTCTTCCCAAAGCAACCAACTTGCTCTGATTTTTAATAATCTTGAGAGTTGATTGTTCTGGTCTAAAATTCATTTCTTTGACATTTTTATATACTATTACTAACCTTATTCTTCTTTCTGTTTACATGCTGATTTCAACATTTCTTCAATATTGCTGGTATTCTTCATCTTGGTAGTTAAATTTGAGCTGATAGTAATATTAACTTTTTATTTATATTTACAATTTATAAATATATTTAATTTGAAACTGAAGTAAAGGAGATAGCCCTAGTAAATCCTACCAATGATTCTTCTGGTGTCTTTTTCTGTGATTCGATTAAACCTAAATGCTACACAGCTCATATAGTTGTTTTTGTTGTTGTTGTTTTAATGATCTTTCATATTTTTTTACAATACAATTGTTATCAACCTCCTGGTCCAAAACAAAGAAAAAGATCCATATATTCAGTGCCACAAGGTATTCAGTAATTGAAATCACAGTGCAATTTGGAAATTCCTAATATCAATAATTAGGCTTCTTGAGTTCTTAGAATTAATCTGCGATGTACTGCACCTTTTCTTCATTCTGATGCAGCAGTTCCCTCAGAAATGACTGAGATTAATAGTCACAAGAGGTAAAGTGCATCATGAGATCACTTTTTTCAACGAAGAGACCAATGGCTGTAAGCATAAAGGGTAGGCACATTCTTCCTAAAACTAAAATCATCATAAATACATGTAACATTTTCATGTCTGTATGAAACATATGGCACCTTTAAATCTGAAACATATGACAGATATGCAGAAGATATGGCACAGACCAGTACACGTCCTTTGTTTGTAGGTTCAGTCTCTATGAGTTAATATGATCATTTGATTTGAAATATTTAATGGAGGCAGCCCCTTTAGGGAAAGTGCTCCAAGTTTCTTCTCTTTGGGTAATGTCTTCCTATCGTCTCTCTATTTCTTTTATCTGCCTCAGGATAAAAGTTCCCTGATAATGGCTGAAAAAAGCAGTTATATGGGCGTATATCAAAATACCATTAGAAGTCATTTTATTCTTATCATTTGTAAACTAGTATTTGGTTTTACTACAGGACTCTGAACTATCTGGTCTGTGATTCTTAATCCTCAAAGTAGTGTCAGGTATGGAAACTGTATCTGTGAATTGGGCTTTTTATTAAATGAGATATTTGTTGGTTACTCCCCTAAATGTTGTATCTCAATTGTCCTACTATATGTTACAGGCAGTACAGATTATAGGTAAAATATGATGCAGCTAGCTCGGTATTTACATTTGTCTTTAAGTAGCTTAAGAGAACTTTCTGCACCAATGATACTACAAGATAGGAGTGAAGGTTCTATGTGGGCAGTAGCTCTACCACCAATTTCCAGCAAGTTGTGTGGGTATCCTCTTCATCAATGGGTCCTCCTTGTCAATTTGAGAAGAAAACCTATATTCTTGGTAATTTCTTGGGTAATTTGGGGTTTCCATGAGAACCCTTGACCAACAACTCAATTGGGTGTAATCCAGTCTCAGTACTGGAAGCTTCCAGTCTCAGTACCTAGAGATTGTAAGTTGGGATCTATCTCTCTCATTTTTTAGAGACATCATTAGGGTCATCTTCACATAATTTTCTAAATTTCCACTGCACTAGATTTTCATATCACCCATGAAATGCATTGCAATTTAATTCTTGCTCTTTCTCCCTGAATTCTTTCTTTCAATCCCATCTTCCTTCCAAGTATATGATTTTCCTGTTCCTCTCTCCTGCTCATCACCAGTTTACCCATAAAATTTATTTATTTCTCCCTCCCTGGAAGATTCATATGTGCTTCTCAACCTGACCTAGGATATGGTAGGTTGTAGCTTGGTTACCATTCAATTAATGACTTATAGAACGTATAAATAAACAAGGAAGATAATTTTCTTTAGGGTCTTTTATATCAAGGTGATTTTTTTTCTAGTTTCATTCATTTACCTGAAAATTTAATACTGTAAGTTTAAAATAGCTCAACAATATTTTATTATATAAACATACTGTATTTTCTGTATTCATTATTCTTTGAAGAGCATACAAGTGTTATATATTTTCTGATTATTATAAATTGTGCAACAATAAATAAGTTTGAACAAGTTTCCTTGTGGTTGGATGAAGGAAGCATCCTTTATTACTCCAAAAATAACAAAGTTAGATCATAAAGAAGTTCAATTCCCACCTTTCTGAAGAATCACCCCACTTATTTGTACTCCCATGAGCAATGGATCAGTGTTCTCCTTATTCCACATCCTTCCCAGCATTCCCTTATGAACATAAATGCAAAATATCCAATCAAGTACTCTCAAACTGAATCCAAGAATGCCTCAAAATGATCATCCACCATGATTAAGTAGACTTCTTCCTAGAGATGAGGTGAGGGTTCAATATATAAAAGTTAACTAATACAATTTATGATATATCAAACTGAAAGGAAAATAAACAGATGGTCATCTCAACAGACACAGAGAGGGCCTTTAACAAAATACAACACTGCTTTATGATAAAAGTTCTGAGGAGTTTGGAGGTAAAAGGAACAAACCTAAACATAATAAAAGGTAGTTTATATCAAGCAGAAAGTCAATATCAAATTAAATGAAAAATAAATTCAAAGTGATTTCGCTAAAATCGGGAAGTACACAAGGCTACCACTCTCTCCTTATCTATTTAATTCAGTACTTAAAGTTTTAGCTACAACAATAAGAAAACTGTAGGAAATCAAGGATATATAAGTTGGTAAGAAATCAAAGTAACTATTTCCACATGATATGCTAGGTTACATAAGTAATCCTAAAAATTCGATCAGAGAATTCCTACAGCTTATAAAAACTTTCAGGAAGTAACTGGTTAATAAATTAACTTACAACAATCAGCATTTCTCTATGTAAGAACTAAAAATGGACCAAGAAAGAAATGAGATAAAAAAAACACCATTTGCAATGGATGTAAGTAATATAAAATATTTAGTATGATTATAACAAAAATGCTGACTTATTTAATAAAAACTCAAATCTTTGTAGAAAAAAATTGGAGAATATATCAGAAGATGTAAAGATTGCCCATAATAATGGCACAGTAAAATTAGCATAGTAATCCTACCAAAAGTAATCTACTGACTCAATGCAATTCCCACAAAAATTTCAACAGTTGTTCACCGAATCTGAAGGGACAATTTTCAGGTTTATATAGGGAAAAAAAAAGCATCAAGCATAACTGCTACAATCCTGAACAATAAAGAATCACATGAAGCATCACCATCCTGTGCTACAACACTATAGTAATAAGAAAAGCATGGTATGGGCTTAAAAACAGAAACATTAATGAATAGAATCAAGTGGAAAACCCCTACATAAATCCAGAAATATGAATTCCTGAGTAGTTTCAGGAGAAGAAGAAAAGCCAGAAATACACATTGAAGATTCAAATAAAACAAACAAACAAACAAACAAACCCAACATCTTCAACACATAGCACTAATCAGAATGGATGTCTGTATGTAAAAGAATAAGAATAGAACCACAAGAATAAACCAGCACACACACATACATACACAGAGAGAGAGACACACACACAAACACATACACAAACACATACACACACAAACACATGCACACAAATCAAAATTTGTTTTCAATAAAAATTAAAGAAGCTCTTTCCATCTTCTGATGTTTTCTTTGATTTCTTTCTGCAGAGATTTAAAGTTCTTGTACAGAGTTTTTGCTTGCTTGGGTAATCACACCAGTATATTTTATATTATTTGCGACTATTTTGTAGGCTGTATTTCCCTAATTTCTTTCTCAGCCCATTTATTCTTGGAGTACAGGAAGGCTACTAATTTGTTAGAGTTAATGTTATATCCTGCCACTTTGATGAAGTTGTTATCAGCTGTACAATTTTCTTGAGAGCAGGAACCCCAATGGAATAGCTAGGGGAAGAACTGAAAATGTTGAAAGAGTTTGCAAACCCATAGAAAGAACAATATCAATTAACCAGAACACCCAGAGTTCCCAGAGAATAAAGCACCAACCAAAGAGTATATATGAAGGAAGCCATGGCTGCAGATACAGATGTAGCAGATCATGGCCTTATTTGGCATCGATGGGAGTGGAGGCCCTTGGTCCTGTATATGTATGATGTCCCAGCATAGGGACATCTTAGAGCACTGAGACAGGAATGGATGAGTGGCTGGAGGAGCACTGTCATAGAGGAAAAGGAGTAGAGGGAGAGGGAGGATGGGAGGGGGTTCTCAAGGGAAAACTAGAAAGAGGAATTCCATTTAGAATGTAAATAAATAATATGATTAATTAAAAGAAATAAAAGGTCATAGAAACAAGCAACCTTGGGATACAGGAGGTGTTGATGGGGACCCTCTAAAATTTGCCGGAAACCTGTGAGATCTTAAAGAGGAACCTCAGATGAAATACCCTATAGTAGAGAAAGGGAAATTGTACAGTCCACCTTCAGTAGAACGAGAGGACATTAAATGGAGGGATAGAGTTGCCACCCCAAAATCATAAACTTTGAACCAAAATTGTTCCTGTATAAAATAACTGCAGGGACAAAGTTGGAGAAGAACTTGGGAGACAGGAGATATGGTGACAGGTCCAAATTGGGATCCAGTGAAAGTGAGGCTCCAAAGACCAACACTATTACTGATGCTAGGTTATGCTTACAGACAGGAGCCTAGCATGGCTGCCTGATGAGAGGCTGAACAAGGAGCTGAAAGAGTCAGATGCAGATACTGACCTTTACCAATGGACAGAAGCCTGGACCCCTGTGGCTGAATTAGGGAAAGACTGATAAATTTTGAAGAGTCTCAATGACCTGGAACCCTAAGATCTCTCAGACTCTAAGTCACCAACCAGGTAGATAAGGTCCCTGACACAGATATAGAAGAGGACTGCCTGGTCATGTCTCGGTGAGAGAAGATACACTTGAGGCCCCAGGGAGTGAGGAGGTCTAGTGGGGTGAGAATGAGGTACAAACCTACCTTTGGAGATGGGGAAGAAGGTATTGGATGAGGAACTGTCAGAAGGCACACTAGGCAGCTGATAAGAACTGGGCTGTAAAAAGAAAGAAAAAGAAAGTCAAAAAGAAAAACAGAATAAAAGATTAAATGAATAAATAAAGAATATACATATTAATGATATTTTAATCTGTAAATATAGATACTAGATTTGGAAATGAGTCTCAATGATAGAATAAATGTGTTTATCATGGATGCAGTTATTATATTCAAATTATTCAACTCAATCTTTTTTTTAATGGTACACAAATTTGTCTTTATTTT
This sequence comes from Micromys minutus, assembly GCF_963924665.1. Taxonomy (NCBI): domain Eukaryota; kingdom Metazoa; phylum Chordata; class Mammalia; order Rodentia; family Muridae; genus Micromys; species Micromys minutus. The sequence continues at coordinate 38,841,547 of NC_137975.1, forward strand.
TTTAAAAAAAATATTTCAACAATATTTTACAATGAACAAGAAATTAGCTGGATTTAGTTGTAGAGCATTGCCTAGCCTGTGCAAGACTGAGGGTTCAATCCTCAGCATCTCCAAAAAAGAAAAGAAACAGTTATCAAAATCAGTAAGTATCTACACCTAAAACCACTTCCTGCACCAGGACTGAGCCTCAGAAGCCCTAGCAGGTTAACATTTCCAAACCCAGCCGCAGAAGGCCGGCCCCTGAGCACTGCCCTTTGCAGCCCCTCCCTCTGCACCGCTCCCCTCCACATGGACAGGTGCTTTCAAGTCAGTTACTCGGCAAGTCTTCCTCAAGAACAAACTTTCCTAGGAAGCACGTTCTATGCACATTATTTCTGTAAGAAGTCAAAATCAAAGCTTTTTATAAGTTGTTCCCCAAAGGCTTTTATAATTCATTTTACTCTTTTTAAAATATTATTTAGATTTTCATAAGTTATTTTCAAAATCTGTGTTGTTCACAAAATCTTTCTTTTGTTAAAATAATAAGGTAGTGGAGGGATAACTCAATGGTTGAGTGCTTACTACATTTGAAAATGGTCAGGTTTGGTTCCTAGCAAACACACAATGGCTTACAATAGCATGTGACTTCAGTTCCAAGGAGTCCAATGCACTCTTATGACTTCCAGGAATGCAAGGAATACAGCAGCATGCATATATACATGCAGATAGAACATTCATGGGTATAATTTTTTTTAATCTTAAAAATAAATAAAAAAAAATATACTAAGGAGGTGTACAAACTGGCCATAACTGCTACTGTGTTCTCCCGACAATGCTGTGAACGTTTGTGGAAACATTTGATAGTAGGTACTGTATACTTAGCTTTAGTTCTAGGTTGGCTCAGTGTGAAATGAATGGTTATTTTAGCTGTTAACTTTCATAAAAGTTTCTAGATAAGAGAGATTCCAGATCACGGTAATTTCATTACTTTGATTCTTCATATTAATAAAACAGATAAAAATGTAATAGGATCTTCATACCAGATAGTAAGTAGGCAATAATAACAAAGTTAAAATAATAGTCCGAGTTAAGAAACATTTTCTTCTTTAACATTTTTAAGTAGAAAAACATAGTTATACTCTAAATTCGCTCTTATTTTAACTTATAAGAAAAACTAAAAGAAGCTTGGATGTTTCACATATCATAATTTCTAATTCTTTCTTTATGTGAATTGTTTATGACACTGTATTACCTCAGTTATTGTAAAGTTTCATAATTTTACAAGTTTGGCAACAATGGAATACTATTTAATACACCTACATCATATTCAATGATGACAAATTTTCCTACATGTGAACACCAGGATTTTGTGTGGGGTGTGATCTGGAACTTTATAAATATTACTCAAAACTCTTATAGCAACTTTGTATATTTAGTGTAAGATTTATTTTCTACTGCTTTGTTGATTAATTTATCCCTGAAGCAAATGCTCTCTTGGATTAGCTAGTTGAGGATGAATAGGTCAAGCTAAGGAGGGAAGCCAGAACAATGAAATTCCTTATCATCTGTCACACAGAAGGCCACAAATCCCTCTAAAAAAAGAAGTGCTTAAAGATTCAGTGGAAGCATTCAGCATTGCCTTGAAATAAATGTTTTCTAGTGCATGGCACACAGAGAACTTCAAGTGTGTTATACTACAATGTGGGGTTCTTACACTAAATTATTCATTTAACTTCAACTTCGATAATTCCTGAAGGAAAACAGGAAAATGAATGAAATAGGATTTCATCTCAGGACTTTCTCAAGAACTACAAAATGGAAGATATTGAACAAATAGAACTTGATGTTATTGGAAAACAAGTTTCTAAGTGAGACTACAATCAGTGTAAAATTGGCTATAATTACCATTAAATAGATCATTGAACATACTCATTCTTTATTTACTATTTTAAAAAATTAATCAATGATAGCATTTGTTAAGCCTAAGCAAATATGTATTGTAAACACACACATATATGTATCATAAATAAATATTGAGGGGATGGTAATGTTAAACTTGTTAAATATTGCAGAATTCCAATGACATCTAGTAATAGTATAATTATATATATCAAGGAAATTACACTATATCAACAAATTAACTTGAAATATGTTCATGAGTCTGTTAAAATCATACTAAAGTCATTTAAAAACAGTCTACTAATACCTCCCTATATTTTAAGATAGCATTTTTTGATGAAATGAATACTTATGGCTATATATGTTATTTATCTAATTTTTAGGTCTGTGATCTTTTTTAAGTTTAGCATCAAATTTTTGAAATACATTCCATATCCATTATCAGTTATAATGGGTACAGTGTAGGAAATAATGGAATTTGCCATTAGTCTTATCATTCAGGATACTGGAATTAGTTGATGCTAAGTTCATTCCAGCTTAGAAAACATAGTAAGCCCAACTACAAGTAAACCAAATATAAAGAAAGAAATCCATATTCTCCACTTATGTCAGTAATAACCTAAATGATCTATGCCCTCTAGAATCAGTTCTTAATAAAGGAACAAATAGAGGAGCAGGGATGGAGAAAGATCATCCAGAGACTGCCTCACCTGGGGATCCACCCCATATGCAGTCACTAAACCCAAGCACTATTGCTGATGCCAAGTAGTGCTTACTGACAGGAATCTGATATGGATGCCTCCTCAGAGTCTCTGCCAGAGTTATACTGATACAGAGGAGGATGCTTGCAGCTAGCCATCAGACCGAACAAGGGGAACCCAATGAAGGAGCTATAGAAAGAACTGAAGGAGCTGAAAGGGTCAGAAACCCCATGGGAAGAACAAAATTATCATCTAACCAAACCCACTACAGCTCCCAGGGACTAAAACACCAATCAGTGAGTTCTCATGGAGAGACCCATGGACCCACTTGCATATGCAGCAGAGGATAGAATTCTCTGGCATCAATGGGAGGAGAGGACTTTGGTCCAGTGAAGGCTCCTTTTCTCAGTGTAAGGGAATGCCAAGGTGCGGAAGTGGGAGAGGGAACACCTTCATAGAGGCAATGGGAGGGGGAAGGGCAAAGCGATTGAGGGAAGAGAATAACATCTGAAATGTAAATGCAGAAACTATCCAATTAAAAGCATTGAAAACAAAAACCTTAATGCACAGAGGAAAACAATGGGTCTTGAGAAATCACTGGACTGGAAACAAACTAGTTGTTCCTAGGCCTAATCTCTTCAAGAAGTGAGGCATCAGAAACCACTGAAGTTCTTTGTTTTCACGTTTAAAACTTTAATGAAAGATCAGAGCAGATATTTCATGATATCTTTTAGTTCCAAAATGTTATGCTAATGTGAAATGAAAAGTAGAATTTCAATGTGTGACTTAATACAAGCCATTTTGGATCTAGGTGATTTGAACATGTCGTGAGAATCAAAGTAGTATTTCTCATAAGTATGGCTAGAGAAGAACAATTATGAGCAGGGGGAGGGAGAAAGGCCTCGCTGCTCTGGAAATGGTTCACACAAACTCTGTGATGAGTAACAGGGACTGAGAGGAGAATGTAAAGCCTTGGAGTTTAGGAAGAGAATCTTGGACTGACACAGGCACTATAAGGCTATGGAGCTGCCCGAAACTTGAATTGGACATACTAAAACTTCCCTGCATTCTGTAATCTAGAATGAACTGGGAAATGGATAAAAGAATAGGTGTCCACCACCAGAAGTCATTACTTTATCCAAGTATAAAGAAAGTACTTTGTGTGGTTGGCGGTTAGAGCAAAGGACATGCAAATCACTTTAGGAAATTGGACTCCTAGGAAAAAGTACTTAACCAGGAGCTGAACAAGCACAAACACAATAGAAACACCAATGCTAATGAAGGACAGATCTCTGGGCCACAGCACTACACAAAGGACTCTCAGAAACTAAGGAGCACCAAGAGCTGATGTAAAAAAACATTTCTATACAGGAGCAAACATTAAGTTACCCACTACTAAATGATCAACCCTGAAAGCATATATACAGAAAACAAGGCATAGACTGAGAAGGTAATACTTAATATAAATGTACATACATATATGGATATAATAAAAATAAATGAAAGAAAGTTCATGAGTTTGAAAGATAACAAAGCCAAGTGTAAAGGGAGATTTGGAAAGTAGAAAAAAAAGTGGAAATGATACCACTAAAATATACAGATTAATTAAAGGATTAAAACTCTCTACACTTAGTATAATTCTATCTGATAGTCTGGCATTAATGGCTGAGTAAGTTATAAGATAACCTTAAAATAGGACCCATTTGAGTTGAAGCCCATAAGAGATTAACTGTGGATCCTGGACATCGACATATCTCCATTTTAATCTCATTCAAAGTTACTTAACAGGAACTCAAAATATTCCTTATTGAATGGTTCAGAAAATAAATAAATTTTGTGTCTTGAACCTAAGGTTTTTTTCAATCTACACATGGTATTACTAGATCTTAGTAACAAGGTTTGGTGATATATAGAGTAAGTGTTGAAAAGAAATTTTAAAACATTAGTATTTATCTGTGAATATAAAGATTCCCAGATTCATTATAATTCATATATATATAATATATATAAAAGAATATATGGCTTGGGCTGAGCCTAGAATTTTTCTTTCTCCATTCTACTTGTCTCTAGATCTTGGTCTGGAAGCTTCTACCCTTCACAAATCTATCCAAGTTGACTGATTCAATCTGGCTTCTCATAGCTTCTCACTTAATTATTGTGCTTGAACAAACTGCCTCTGAAACCTACAAACTTAAATGTACTGACTGCATTAACCAAAGAGCACTCAATGAAATGAATAAATTGAAGTCAATGCACTAAACTGAGCTTCTCAGAACTGAACTTAACTGAATTCAACTGGCCTGTGTTGTTTTTGTAAGTTGCCCCTTTTTCTTGTCTTTTTTTTTCTTGACAATTTATCATATCTCTGATTCAATCTGTCAAATATTTCTCTGATTTTTCACTTTGTCCCATCCATGAGGCATCATCCTTTTGGATTAAAGTTGTGTATTAGAGGATTCCAGCAGGAGTGATTAAAGATGTGTACTCAAAATGTGTCAGCATTCTTGCCTGATCAGGATCACATAGACCTAGAAGTTCTTTAGTAGGATAAGAGAAGCCATGATGTTCAATCAAAATTTCTCTACAAGGATTAACTAAGAATATAATTAGTATTACCCAGAAATAGATTTAAGAAGCAAAACAAGCCAAAAGATAGGAAAAAAATCCCAAATAAACAAAACCCACAGTCTGGTTACAAATTTTTTGAGAGTAAATTAGAAAGAACCAATTATACAATGAGCTAAAAAAAATTCACTCCCAGTATATTTAAGCTTATATTTAAATTTATTAAGATATATCCACTAAGAATGTATTTAAATAAGTCTAAACTTTTAAAGATTTTATCAATACAAGGAATATGACAGAAATGATGCTGAAGAAAAACACAGAACAAAGAATCTCACAAAAACACACACCAAAAAGATAGATAGATAGATAGAGAGAGAGAGAGAGAGAGAGAGAGAGAGAGAGAGAGAGAGAGAATTTTCAGTTAGAAAGCTTTTTTTTTGGCAAAGCCCCAAGGTTATAAACTATGAGGAAATGTACCTGCCCTTGCGGAATATTTATCAAGATTGAGCTGTAACATTTTGAAGACACAAAACCCATCAATCAGAATTTCAAGTGTCAATAATAGGATTATTTATCCACATAAACACTAAGAAAACTTGTCTCTTTGAGGAGCATCTTATAATGAATGCCAAGGATAAACAGAATGCTAAAAAAGTGCACCAACATCTGACAGAGATAAATTCCATCCCCGTGATATATTTGATTACTGATTATACTGAATGAAGAAAAGCAGCCTAAACATCTGAGGAACTAGCCTACTGGGCTCAGCACTTGATGATGTTACAAGCTATCCTGGCGCAAATGAGCTTTGCTTTCCTTCTGCTAAATACCAACATTCCCTCCACAAACTAACCTCAGCCTAGAGTAATCTGTGATTGTGATGAATCAAGACAAAAATGAGGCTACTTTGTCATGACTCAAATTCAATTCACACAAAGCAAACATAGCTCAAACATCGAAAAGAGTCAAACATGTTCCTCCTGTGGCTAACATAAATGACAGGTACCATTAAAAATAGCCTCATATTCCCCCTCTTATTTTCTCATGAAGAATTTATAAAAGACACAAAGACAGAATCACATCTATTTCCTGGCAATATTCAGCTCCGTACAAGGCCATGATTTCTTTTACCTTTTTCAAACTCTCCTAACAAAACAATTAATCTTAGGTTGTTTTTCTAATGTGATTTTGCTGACCATCTGTCCGTTCCTCATATGCAGCCTTCCTTATGAAAGTAAATAACACCTCTGGTAACTATATGTGCTGCTTGTGATCTTGTTAGAGCACTGAAATCATACAGTTATTTTCTCATTTAATATTCACCTAGTGTGTGGTACATTTATGTTCAGTGCAGAACTATCTTATATAGTGACCTTATTTTCTTGTATTCCTGTGGATTTACTTACAGAGAGAGCTTGAGCATTGATGAGAATGTAGGAGTTCTAGGACCAAACTGTTGCTGTCTAAAGATAGTCTCACAAGTCCAAGGAGGAATATAAACATGGAAGAAAGGTGTTAGAGCAAAACTGAGATTTGGATAAAAATATTTGTGCTTATAGATCTTGGTTAGACAATATAAAGTAGGGAAGCTAGTCTTGTTAAATTTAAAATATAATGACAATGATTATAAGTAGCATAAACTTATTTATGTTCTTCTTGGACTGAACCCTACATACCATCAGACTTTTCTTGTTTTAGCTCCAATAAATTAGCTCCTCACCCACAATTCCCAAATGTCTTACTGTGTGTGTGTGTGTGTGTGTGTACATGTGTTTGCATGTGTGTGCACATGTGTATGTGTGTATTTGAGAATGTATATGTGAGTAAGTGTGTATGTAAGTATGTGTCTGAGTTTGTGTGTTTTTGTGAGTGTGTGTAGATGTGTGTGTACAGAAGAAAGTATAAGATTAAAGAAACAATTATTCACTAAAATTATTTTAGTCACTATCAAATAATGTAATAGTATTGAAAACAGCAATGCCATTTTTTTCTGTCATTGACCAGATGAGTGACCATTTTTGCTACTGAATACTATATTGACAGCTTCCCTGTGAATGACAATGCTAAATATCATTGACTAATGGAGTTCAGCTAATCTTATGAGATCTGAAGAAAAGATAGAAGATTAACAGTCAGGAAAACTCTATGTTCCTGTAAGAAGGCATCTCACAATTTGCACTAATGCTGAGAGTCTTCTCACACCAATGTATTAAGAAGTAGATATATCAATATCCATAAAAATGCATATAACATTACATCACATGCTATTATCTGAACACTATTATATTTGAATCCATTCAAAGGGCATGCCAAATTCAAAGACTGATATCATAGTCTTATTCTATGTAATTTTCCGTTGTGTGCCCAATTGACTCTTGGTTGTTCCTGTCACTCAACTTTACCAGCCAAGAGGAAGATCAAGTAAATTTAAGAAGACAATTGCTACACTGAAATTATTAGAAGAGATAGTAGGGAAAACCTTAGAACACATAGACACAGGAGAAATTTTCCTGAACGGAACAACAACGGCTCCTGCTTTAAGGTCAAATATCAACAAATCGGACTTAATGAAATTGCAAAGTTTCTGTAAGGCTAAGGACACTGTCAAGAAAACAAAACAACAGTCAAAAGATTGGGAAAAGATCTTTACCAACCCCACATCAGATAAGGGCCTAATATCCAAGGTATACAAAGAATTCAAGAAGCTAGACACCAGAGAATCAAACAACTCTATTAAAAAAAAAAAACAACAGAGCTAAACAAAAAGTTTTCAACTGAGAAATATTGAATGGCTGAGAAGCATCTAAGGACCTACAGGACATCATTAGCCACCAGGGAAATGAAAATCAAAACAACCTTGAGATTCCTCCTCACAATAGTCAGAATGGCTAAGATTAAAATTTCAGATGACAGCAGATGCTGGCAAGGTTGTGGAGAAAGAGGAACACTTCTCGACTGTTGGTGGGGTTGTAAACTGGTACAACCACTATGGAAATCAGTCTGGTGATTCCTCAGAAAATTGGACATAGTACTACCTGAAGACTCAGTTATTCCATTTCTGAGCATATACCCCAGAGACGCTCCAACATACAACAAAGACACATGCACCACAATGTTCATAGCAGCCCTGTTTATAATAGCCAGAAGCTGGAAAGAACCCAGATGTCCTCAGTAGATGAATGGATACAAAAATTGTGGTACATTTACACAATGGAGTACTACTCAGCTATCAGAAACAATGACTTTATGAAATTCTTAAGAAAATGGATGCATCTAGAGAAGATCATCCTGAGTGAGATAACCCAGTCACAAAAGAACAGACATAATATGCAGTCACTGATAATTGGATCCTAACCCCAGAAAGTTCTGAACACCCCAGAAACAACTCACAGACTATAGAAGTTCAAGAAAAAACAAAGGCCAAAAGAATGAAAAATCATTATGCTTATTCTTTATACACCATGAAAACTTTGACTAATTCCAGGTTACATCTTGTTTTACAAGTACTCTATGCTCATTGTAACTAGTAAGATTTTAATGCACACTATCAAACTTTTTAAAAAAAAACCAAGCACTGACAAAAATGTATTTATATACTTTTATGCAAAAATGTTTAAAATCTGTACATTTATCTTTGTTTTTTAAAATTAAGTTGTTCAATTAAAAAAAAAAAAAAAAGAACTAACTTGGGAGCAATGTCCCAGAGTCTATGTGCACACTCCAGATTTTGGAGGCCAGCATTTAGCAATTACAAGAAACAGTAAAAGGCCAAAAGAAAAAAAAGAAGATAATTTTTAAACGCAAGTAATGTAAGAAAAATTGACTTAAAATATTCAATATTATGTAAATAGCAATGAAAGAATGAGATCCTTCAGCACTAATTTCTCAGGGATGGGGACATGGTTAAGAGTAACTGTGCATTTCTAGGGTATCAAAGTTAAAGTCCCAGTACCCATGCCAGGAGGATCACAACCACTTCATGATCTGGTACCACAGACTTCTATGTGATTATCTTGACACACACATATGCATAGCCACAAGCACATATAAAGTAAATAAAACAATCTTGAAAACTATTTTCTATATTAAAACAATGATAAAACTGGACAGAAATGAGCATCAGTTCTTTCACAATTATGAAAATAAAACAAAGCCTTGGAATAAATCACCAAACTATTAATAAAAATGCTTTAATCTTGTGACCAAGGCAAAACATTGTACAGTTGCACCATATCTTATTTGTACAGCTATACACGTTATTAAAATAAAACATAACATCTTGATATCTTAGTTGTGAACCTTGGATACAACACACACACACAAACACACATACACACACACACACACTCTCACACTTACAAAGGTATGTCACTTATTTTTAGTTATTTTTTGTTGCTTTTTCAACTTTGTAAAAGTCTTGTTGAACTTCAAATTTTTAACTAAGTTCAACTGAAAAGTTAAAAAAAAACCGACCTAATAATCATAGAAAATATAACAACTGGAATCGTTTCTTCCTCTTAAAATTATAGACTGTCAATGAAAGAACAAAACTAAATGTCAAATTTACTTCTTCTGAGTTACAGAAAAGATAAAGAAGATCATCATGTAGTCTTATTTCTTTGAAGTCCAGTTAAGTTCCTGATCACTAGCTAATACAAACTCATAAAAGCTTTATATTATAATCAATGTGTGAAAATCCATGTCTTTATCTCCATAAAATTAGCCAAACCTCACATCTGCATACTGTGCATACTGCTAATATAAAAAGATAAAGGTTAAAAGAACATTTTTTATGTGAAGATATTTCTTTATTCATTAATTGAATAAAAGGTTGTTTACCTTACAAACAACTCTACTCTGTAATAGAAGTTACGAAATAAAGAAGATCTGGACACAGATCTTGTGCACAGAGGTGGCTTGAAGGTCAGTGGGGGAGTGCCATGCATGTAGTGGAGGGAATACTTGAAAAAACAAACGCAATTTCTCCATTCAAATTGGGTTATGTCACTTAAGAGACCAGTTCATTCATTTTTATGTGTTTTCCCTTTCCTGGTATCCCTGAAAAAATAGCCCTGCCAATGAGATCCTGACTCAGTTGCTGGCTAGAGCATAACTTCATGTCCTTCATTTTTCCATATATTTAAATGGTTGAACCATTCTGTGTGCCTTATTTCTTGCTCTTGGCTCTTTCATTGGCCTATTTTTGCATTCAAAAGTTTTTCTGAAAATGCAAAATTATTCTTTCTAAGTTTTGTGAGTGTTTATATGCCTGCCCTTTGTCACATTTGTCATTTGAGTGATTCTATTTATGTATATTAATATATAAAATATATTTATTCATATATCAATATAATAAACATCAAGAGTATTCTCATTATACGTGGTAGAAATAAAAGACTATGAGCTGGATACACCTTTTACATCTTCAGCTTGCTTTACATTTCAAAGACTGAGCACTGTAGGGGAACTTCTCCAGAGCCACTCTTCCATCCCAGAAGTCAAGTTCCAGCTGCAAAAGCTTCCAAAAGGTCTTTTATAAACGTTCTCGTTTTGATAGCTTGAAATCATTAAAGGAAATGAATAAAATGGTACTTTGGTCTATTTTCTCCTCAAAGCTAAAGAAAACCTAACGACTTTTTAAATAAGTTCTTTCACAGAGGCAACACAAACAGTTTGAAAAATGTTCTAGGAAATGTCAGAAGTTTTGACAGATTATTAAAATGTTTAATAATCTACAGAAAATAGTGCAGTTACACAGAAACTTCATAAAATAGTGCAGTTACACAGAAAATGAAACAAACATTTGACTAAAAAAGAAAGTTATACTTTTCTTTCAAAAATTTATAGATACATAATCTAAATGCTAGTATTAAATTTTATTTTGTAAATTTTAATGCCCTTGAGACACACACACACACACACACATACATACATACATATATATATATACACACACATAAAATTTTCTTTCAGATGAAAATACATGCTTTAAAATTTATGATAAAACTTTAGAAAAGGCAATTTTATTTTAAATTGTATTTTTTTATTTTATACTTAAGAATTACATTGTTCTATAAATTAAAGTGGATATAATATTCTTAGATAATTTTAAAAGTATTGGTGTATTTACATATTTTCTACTGCTGGATTGAGAGCATAGATGATTACATAAATGTCTAGGGCCTTGGTTTTCACAAAAGGGATAAAATTGTATATTATTTCATAAAGTCTATTGGCTTTCAACCAAATATACCCATAAACACAAGCTACATTCATCATTGAAATGAATGATGGTAAATGCAGAAAAGGAGCTGCAAGCTGTAGACATCAACATGAAAAGCTATTTTTGGTCAATGAGACAGTTGAACATCTGATCTCATAGGGGTTGTAAAATCATGTGCAAGAACTATGTAACATCTCCTACCTGTATGGAGGAGGTGTAAATTTTTCATTTTTTTTATCAATTTTATGGGAGATTCTATGTACTTACATTTCAAAAATTATCCCTTTATTTCTCCTTCTCCTCCCCCCTCAACTCCCCCCTCCCCTCTCCTAGTTTCCGTGAAGATGCTCCCACTCCCAAACAACTACTCCCAATTCAGCTCTGGAAGACTCTTTTAGTAGACAGCACTTGTCAGCATGCACTTCTTGGCATCCACAATATTGTCTGGGTTTGGTGACAGTATATGGAATAGATCCCTGGGTAGGGCAGTCACAAGATGGCCTTTTCTTTGGTTTCTGCTCAAAACTTTGTCTCTGTATTTCTTCCTGTGAATATTTTGTTCCCTTTTTTAAGAATGAGTTAAACATTCCCTCTTTGGTCTTCCAACTTCTTGATTTTCATGTGGTCTGTGGATTATATCATGGACAATCTGACCTTTTGAGCTATTATCCACTTAGCAGTGAATGCACATCATGTCTGTTCGATTGTGATTGGGTTATCTCACTCTTGATGATATTTTCTAGTTCCATCTATTTGCCTAAGAATTTCATAAAATCATTGTTAATAGATTAAAAAGTACTCCATTGTTTAATATACCACATATTCTGTGTCCATTCTTCTGTTGAAGGACATCAGGGTTCTTTCAGGTTCTGACTGTTATAAACAATGAAGCTATGAACATGGTGGAACATGTGTCCTTGTTATATGTTGTTATATGTTGTAGCATCTTTTGGGTATTTTCCCAGGAGTGGTATAGCTGGGTCCTTAGGTAGTATTATGTCCAATTTTCTGAGGAACTGCCAGATTGTTTTCTATAGTCATTGTACCACCTTGCAATCCCACCAACAGTAGAGGAGTGTTCCTCTTTCTTCACATTCTCACCAGTTTCTGCTGTCACCTGAGTTTTTGATCTTAGCCATTCTATGTGAGGTGGAATCTCAGGGTTGTTTTGATTTGCATTTCTGTGATGACTAGGGATGGTGAACATTTCTTTAGGTGCTCCTCAGCCACGTGGTATTCCTCAGTTGAGAATTCATTGCTCTGTACCCTAGTTTTAATAGGGATATTTGATTCTCTGTAATTAAATCTAATTCCTTGAGTTCTTTTATAAATATTAGATATTAGCCTTCTATCAGATGTAGAATTGTTAAAGGAATCTTCCCAATCTGTTAGTTGCCTGTTTTTGTCCTACTGACAGTGTACTTTGCCTTACAGAAGCTTTGCAATTTTATGAGTTCCCATTTGTCAATTCTGGATCTTGGAGCATAAGCCACTGGTGGTCTGTTCAGGAAAATTTCTCCCATACATATGTGTTCTATGGTCTTTCTAAATTTCTCCTCTGTTCGTTTCAATGTACCTGATTTTTCGTGGAGGTTGTTGATCCACTTGGACTGAGCTTTGTTCAAGAAAATAATAATGGATCGATTTGCATTCTTCTGCATGTGGACTGCCAGTTGAACCAGCACCATTTGTTGAAAATGCTTTTTTTTTTCATGTAAGGTTTTTAGTTATTTGTCAAAGATCAAGTGCCCATAGGTGTGTGGGTTTATTTCTGGATCTTCAGTTCTATTCCACTTATCTACCTGCCTGCCTCTGTACCAAAACCATGCAGTTTTATAAGGATTAATCTATGTGTAATACAGCTTGAAATCAGGGATGATGATTCCCCCAGAAGTTTTGTATTATTGAGACTAACCTTTGCTCTCCTCCTTTCTTTTGGTAATTCCAATTGAATTTGCAAATTGTTCCTTTAACCTCTATGAATAATTGCGTTGGAATTTTAATCGGCATTGCATTGAATCTTTAGATTGCTTTTAGTAAGATGACCATTTTTACTATATTAATATTGCTAATCCATGAGCATGGAAGATCTTTCCATCTTCTGGGATCTTCTTCAATTTCTTCAGAGACTTTAAGTTTTTGTCATACAGTTATTTCACTTGTTGGGTTAGAGTCATACCAAGGTATTTTATATTATTTGTGAGTATTGTGAAGGGTGTTCTTTCCTTCATTTCTTCTCAGCCTGTTTATCCTCTGAGTAAAGGAAGGCTACTGATTTATTTGAGTTATTTTTATATCAAGCCACTTTTCTGAAGTTGTTTATCAAGCTTATAAGTTCTCTGGTAGAATTTTAGGCCTCACTTAAATATGCTCTCATATAATCTGCAAATAGTGATATTTTGACTTCTTTCTTTCCAATGTGTGCCCCGTTTATATCAGTGTAGCTTTTGATAGGTTTCTCACAGTCATAAGTATGGCCTCAAACCCATGAGTATTTAGGTTAATTGAACAGGAATTGAGGAGTTTTTCAATGAAAACAGACATGTGTTATGACATGGACTCAGTAACTGGAATTTGATCTGGATTTAGCTAGTGAGGTGCCAACAAGATTAAATGCATTATATGAAATTTAAAAGTAATAAAATAAACAATATTCATTGAATAGAATATTAAAATGCATCTCCAAAATTGCAAGGATATTGATATTTGTAATTCGTATTACACTTGATATTTGTCACAGGTGGAATTTAAACACCTTAAAAAATTTATAGCCTATTACATGCTTAAAATGTGTCTGTTTCATTAAAACATTACAAAATGTATACATAATTTAGAAGATTTATAAATAATTTCCATCATTTTTTTCATAGCACACTAATAGAATGAAACTTAAAATTGCTTAAATATTTTTTTCCAGTAGTGGCTATATAGGCTCTGTAATTACCGAAGATACCCCTTTCATCCAGAGAGTGAGATTGTAGATGATTTTATTTATATGAAATTCATGTCTTCCTGTTTTATTTTGTTTGCTTCTACAGCACCAACATTTGAATAACTCTTCACAGATTTTTTTGTGTGAAGTTATATTAGTCATAAGTAATTAGGAATCATACATATGATTTCTCTTTCATCTGCTGCTTCTGGAAAATTTTGTGCATATGTTTTCTAACTATGAAATTAGAATCATTATAGGCCTCACTCAGAGTTGTTTATGAACATTAGTGTATGTGACTATAACATTAGCAAATTATGAGGAATTTTAAACAAATGCATAAGTACTAAAAATTAGGATTTGTATGAATTGTATAAGTAAATAAATAAATAAACACACAAACAATTAAAAAAGAGAAAATTTGGAGATATTCTATCAGGTTATTCTATAGGACCTTTTCTTATTTAAATCATAGTGATCATTAATTTTATAGTCTACAATAAACATGAAGGAAGGAAACACTCCAGGTTACATCCTGGTTTACATGTACTTTATGCTCATTGTAACTAGTAAGATCTTAATGCACACTATCAAACCTTACAAAAAAAGCCAAGCAATTACAAAAATGTATTTGTATACTTTTATGCAAAAATACTTAAAATTTGTACATTTATCTCTGTTGTTTTAAATAAAGTTCTACAAAAATAAAAGTAATACTGCCTGTCAGTCTTGTAAAACCTGCCATTCAAGTGTTGCAGACATCCACATGTAGCCAAGGAGGATTACTAAATGAAGCCCAATGTAAAACTGTAACATAATTAAATACTGACAATTTTAAGATTGGATTTTTTATGATTCATCATAAGGCTCTCATATATTAACTTTTCTAATGACAAAGTTGTATCACAATGTCAAAAAATTTATCAGCCCTTTAAGTGCTAAGTTCTCAGGAAGAGAAGAAAATAAGGCTTTGCTTCTAAAAATATGGTGTTCTTACAGAGTTGTAGTCAAGTGTTTGAGAATCCACCCAACAAACGACTCAGAAACAATCAATAAGATGTGTAATGTGTTTTAAGTGCAACTGGGGATTAGATAAAACAGACAATCTGATGTGCTATGAAAATCAAGAAATAATTCTTGAGCTGAGATTAGGGAATGAAGAAAAGCCAAGTGTTGACAGTGGAAATGACATTATCACAGCTCCCCCTCACTACTCCCTAGTTCTCTCTATCCTGCGATGCAAATTGACAGCAAGATGGTCATATCCCAAACTTTCATTAATTTTGTCAAACTTAATTGACACTTCTATTATATACATCTTGGTTAGTTGTGAACTATAGGAAGGAGAAATAATTAGATTGTTTTTCTGTTTATTTACCATGATCTGTTGTAGTTATTGTGATTATTATTCATTAAAAATATTAAGACCATTTTAGATATATTCATATAGTTTTATACAAAAATGCTTTTAAAATCTGTACATTTATCTCTGTTTTTTAAAAAATAAAGTTGTTTAATTAAAAATATGTAAGACCATTTAATGTCATCATAAATACACATATGATTTTCTAATATACTTAAATCATCATTGTATTGAAGAAAATTTGTTTTATTTAAATCCAAAATAATCTCAATTGGACTTGTAAATTCTGGTTTCATAAAGTGTTTAATATTTATGTTCTTTTAATTTTTATCTATTTGATTTTGTAGTAAGAGTGACTGAAGATAGAGATTCACACAGGTTGCACATGAGTATCTATCTTTTGAAGGCAGTAAAAATATAATCTAGGCTTCTTTTGTACAATCTCTAGCTCTGATATAAGCTAGTTTTATTTATTTATTTATTTATTTATTTATTTATTTATTTATTTATTTATTTATTTATTATTTTAACATGGTTTCCATTAGAAACAAATGTTTCAAAGCCTTAAATTGCATAGTAATAAAGTTTCTTATCTTTACCTCCTACTGCCTCTTTGAAAGAGTTGCAAAATTCACATAATCTTTTCTAAAATAAAGGATTTATGGCTTATTCGTACTTACATTTAAGTTCAAGTCAGGTATATAATATGTTGTTGCTTCATCTACTCCATCACCTTTTTTGCTCTTCTATGCCTGACTGAAAATTTTACTTCTCAAGGGACAATGACATGTCTCATAACGATTAATTTGTATGATACTTATTTAAAAGCACAGTGGTCTTAGAACAACAGTTTAGCATTAGAAAAATTAATTACAAAGATTAGTTATTTACTCTTAAACATGATCTTTCTCTTCTCCCTGTAAAGTTCAGAACTGTATTATATACTCATCAGGCTTATACGTACTTCCCTACTTAACTGTATTTTGTGGTTAACACCTTTCTTCATGTCACTGTCTTCATGGACATTGTATTGTGTAAATATCATCATCTATCAAATATATTATGTTCCTAGGTAAAGAAAATATTTTGCCTATTAATTTTATAAACTGAAAGCATTTGTGTTGCCTTTGAACTTGAATGTGTTTGGCTTGGAAGATATATTTGAACAATACCAGATCAGCATGCTACGTCACTTAGTGTAAAATTTAATAATTGTTCTTAAAAATCTAATATTAGAAATTAAACCTTTTTGTAAAGCCTAGATTCTTCAAAATTGAAAGTTAGTAACTTTAGTAGAATATAACTTAACATAATTTATTAAGAGTCAAGGACCTCATTTATACAACATGTTTCTGTACATTAGTCTCAAAGTTTTTACTAATTTTAAAAAGATTTTTTAAATTAAGTCAGAATGAGTTATTTTCTTTTAGTTTCTGGTTCTTCTCAGTAACCTGTATTGTCTTCTTGCCAAATTTTATTAGCCTTTAAAATGTTTATTAAAATGTCTTTAAATATTTTTTAAATTCATGTAATTTTTTTCCTTAAAACTTTAAGAAAACAGAGATACATGTACAGATTTTTATAGGCATTTTGGCATAAAACTATATGAATATATTTTTGTCAGACCTTAATTTTTTTAAAGGTTTGATACTATGCACTGAAATATTACTAGTTATCATAAACATAAAAAACATTTAAAACAAAACGTAACATGGAAATAGTCAAAGTTTTCTTGGTGTGTAAAGATTAAACATAATAATTTTTATTTTTATTTTATTTTACTTTTTTTTGGTTTTTTTATGTTCTTTTTTATTTTTTAAATGACTTTATTTTGCAAAACAAAGATAAATGTACAGATTTTAAACATTTTTTGCTTAAAATTATACATTTTTGTCAGTACTGTTTTTTCAGACATTAAAATAAATTTTACATAAAACCATGTGAATATGTTTTTTAGTCAGTACTTGATTTTTTTCAAGGGCTTGACAGTATGCATTGAAAACCTACTAGTTGCAATAAGCGTAAAGTACATGCAAAACAAAACGCAACAGGGAAATAGTCAAAGTCTTCTTGTTTTGTGAATATATGTATATTTTTTTGTTTTCTTTATTTCTTGGACTTCATACAGTCTGTGAGTTGTTTCTGGGGGAGTGCAAGCCTCTGGGGTTAGCATCCCACTATCAGTGACTGCATATTATGTCTGTTCTTTTGTGACTGGCTTATCTCACTCAGGATGATCTTCTCTAGATGCAGCCATTATCTTAAGAATTTGGTTAAGTCATTCTTTCTGGTGGCTGAGTAGTATTCCATTGTGTATATGTACCACAATTTTTGTATCCATTCGTCTTCTGAAGGACATCTGGGTTCCTTCCAGCTTCTGGCTATTATAAATAGAGCCGTTATGAACATTGTGGTGCATATATCTTTGTTGTGTATTAAAGTGTCTCTGGAGTATATGCCCAGAAGTGGAATAGCTGGGTCTTCAGGTAGTACTATATCCAATTTTCTGAGGTATCGCCAGACAGATTTCCAGAGTGGTTGTATTAGTTTGCAACCCCACCAACAGTGGAGAAGTGTTCCTCTTTCTCCGAAGCCTCGCCAGCATCTGCTGTCATCTGAGTTTTGGATCTTGGCCAATCTGACTGGTGTGAGGTGGAATTTTAGGGTTGTTTTGATTTGCATTTCCCTGATGGCTAAGGATGTGGAGCACTTCCTCAGATGTTTCTCGGCCATTCGGTGTTCCTCAACTGAAAATGATTTGTTTAGCTCTGTACCCCATTTTTTAATAGGGTTATTTGATTCTCTGGTGTCTAGCTTTTTGAGTTTCTTGTACACCTTGGATATTAGGCCTCTATCTGATGTGGTGTTGGTAAAGATCTTTTCCCATTCTGTTGGTTGCCGTTTTGTTTTCTTGACGATGTCCTTAGCCTTACAGAAACTTTGCAATCTCATTAAGTCCCATTTGTTAATCTTTGACCTTAGAGCTTGAGCCATTGGTGTTTTGTTCAGGAAATTTTCTCCTGTGCCTATGTGTTCTAAGGTTTTCCCTACTTTCTCATCTAATAGTTTCAGTGTATCTGGTTTAATGTGGAGATCTTTAATCCACTTAAACTTGAGCTTTGTACAAGGAGATAATAGGGTCTATTTTCATTCTTTTGCATGTTGAGTGCCAGTTGGACCAGCACCATTTGTTGAATAGGCTGTTCTTTTTCCATTGAATGTTTACTGCTCCTTTGTGAAAAATCAGGTGACCATATACATGAGGGCTCATTTCTGGATCTTCTATTCTATTCCATTGATCCACTTGCCTGTTTCTGTACCAGTACCATGCAGTTTTCAGCACAATTGCCTTGTAATATAGCTTGAGGTCAGGGATAGTGATTCCCGCAGATGTTTTTTTGTTGTTGAGGATGGATTTCGCTATTCTAGGTCTTTTGTTATTCCATATGAAATTGCACATTGATCTTTCCAATTCCATGAAGAACTGGGTTGGAATTTTGATGGGGATTGCATTGAATCTGTAGATTGCTTTTGGTAGGATGGCCATTTTTAAGATGTTGATCTTTCTAATCCATGAGCATGGGAGATCTTTCTATTTTCTGAGATCCTCCTCAATTTTTTTCTTTAGAGGTTTGAAGTTCTTGTCGTACAGGTCCTTCACTTGCTTAGTTAGAGTCACACCAAGGTATTTCATAGTTTTTGTAACGATTTTGAAGGGTACCTTTTCCCTAATTTCTTTCTCCACATGTTTGTTTTTTGAGTATAGGAAGGCTACTGATTTGTTTGAGTTAATTTTGTATCCGGCCACTTTGCTGAACTTGTTTATCACCTGTAGGAATTCTCTGGTTGAATTTTTGGGGTCACTCAAGTACACTATCATGTCATCGGCAAACAGTGATGTTTTTATCTCTTCCTTTCCAATTTGTATCCCCTTGATCTCCTTTTGCTGTCTAATTGCTCCAGCCAGGACTTCCAGTACTCTGTTGAATAGGTAGGGGAAGAGTGGGCAGCCTTGTTGAGTCCCTGATTCTAGTGGAATTGCTTCAAGTTTCTCGCCATTAAGTTTGATGTTGGCTGTTGGTTTGCTGTATATTGCTTTTATTAAACATACTAATTTTTAAATACCAAAGATTGCTACAATGCTGCATTCTTTTTTTTTTAATTGAGCAACTTTATTTTAAAAAACAAAGATAAATGTGCGCAACTCACAGACTATATGAAGGTCAAGAAAAACAAATGCCAAAAAAAAAAAAAAAGAAAAAAAATGAAAAACCATTATGGTTAACCTTTACATGCTAAGAAAACTATGACTATTTTCAAGGCTGCATACTTAGCTCTTGGATTATTAATGATTTAAGTTCTAGGTGTACCTCACCCTGAGAGGGTGCTAAACACTTATTATTTTTCGGTTTGTTTGTTTGTTTGTTTGTTTGATTGATTGATTGATTGATTGATTTTTTTTTTCTAAGAAAGGCTGAGGCTTCCACTTTTGGCTTTTTTTTTTTTTTTTTTTTTTTTTTTTGTGCTTCAGATGATCTGTGAGTGGTTTCTAGGGTATTCAGAGCTTTCTAAGGCTAGTATCCAATTATCAGTGACTGCATATTATGCCTGTTCTTTTGTGACTGGTTTACCTCACTCAGATGATATTCTCTAGATGCATCCATTTTGGTAAGAATTTCATAACGTTATTGTTTCTAATAGCTGAGTAGTACTTCATTATGTAAATGTACCACAAATTTTTGTATCCATTCATCTACTGAAGGACATCTGGGTTTTTTCCAGCTTCTGGCTATTATATATAGGGCTGCTATGAACATTGTGGTGCATATATCTTTGTTGTATGTTGGAGCGTCTCTGGGTATATGCCCAGAAGTGGAATTACTGGGTCTTAAGGTAGTACTATATCCTAATTTTCTGAGAAATCCCCAGACTGATTTCCAGAGTGGTTGTACCAGTTTACAACCCTACCAACAGTGGAGAAGTGTTCCTCTTTCTCTGCATCCTCACCAGCACCTGCTTTCATCTGAGTTTTTGATCTTAGCCATTCTGACTGGTGTGAGGTAGAATCTTTGGATTGTTTTGATTTTAACACAATAAATTTTTATTTGCTCCTGTAATTATTCTATAAGTCTTCCTCAACTAAAAACTCAATTTAATGTAACCCAGTCTCACCACTAGAAGCTTTAACTGGCTATAAAAGATGGTCAGTTCAGATTCTCTATCCTTTACCATGAGGAGTCTTCACTAGGCTCACTATCATAAATTCTAGATATTTTCTACCATAATAGGTTTTCATAGCACCTCCCACATGTTCTCCATCACAGCTGCCCCTATATCCCCATTCTCCACACTTTCTATCTTCATTTCTTCACCTGATTCTTCTTATTCTTGCCCCATCCCCCACCTGAAGTCAACCTTTGATTCTATCTGATGTCCCTTTCAAGGGACAGTCTGGCTTTCTCCCTATACCATTCCTCTTTATGTAATATCTCTTTCTGAGGATTGCAGCTTGATTATCACTTACTTAGTTGATTATATCCATTTTATATGAATACACACCGTATGTATTTGTCTTTCTGGTTCCTGGTTATTTCATCCATAAAAATTTTTTGTTAGTTTTAATTATGGTTAATTAATTAATTTGCATCCCAACTGTAGTTTCCTCTTTCTCCTCTCTTTCCAGTTACCCCCTCCACCTCAAGTCCCTCATTTATTCCTTCTCTGCATCTATTCAAAAAGGAGGAGGCTACCCATGACTATAAACCAGCCTTGAAACATTAAGTTTCAGTAAGACTATGCACTTTTATTGAGGCTAGACAAATCAGACCATTAGGAGAAATGCATCCCAAAGGCAGGCATTAGAGTCGTAGACATGACATAGTCCTGCTGTGAAGATTCCCACATGAAAACCAAGCTGCTCAACTATAACTTAGTGCAGAGGGCATAGACCACTACCATACATGCTCCTTGTTGGCAGTTAAGTCTGTGTGAGCCACAGTGGGCTCAGGTTAATTGTTTATGTAGGTTTTCTTGTGGTGGCCTTGACCCTTATGCTCCTATAATCCTGGCTTCTCCTCTTCCCCAGGATTCACTAAGATCCATCTAATATTTGGGTTGTTTGCATCAGTTGCTGGGTAAAGGCTCTCGGATGATGCTCATGCTAGACTCCAACCTCAGCACACCTTGTAGGCAGGACTGTTACAACTGCAGCAATTTACTGCAGCAATTTAAGGGCAGGAAGTGTAACAACTTGATCTCTGGCTTTGTCCTATGAAGAAAATTCAAATAGGAACAATTTAAATCACACAAGTCAAACGAGTATACTGACAGAAGTATACATGGACTAGTTTTTGAAACACTGACTACTGATCATACAAGAACAACCCTTTGTATTCCAAAGAAGGAAGGATTTATGGCTAAGAGAAAAATGAATTTATAAATTGAACCAATCACCTTCATGACAGCTGTACCGAGGGACCCATGAATCCAGCTTCATAGGTACTTGAGGATGGCCTTTTCTGGCATCAGTGGAAAGAGAGGTCTTTGGTCCAGTGAAGGCTTGATGCTCCAGTGAAGGGTTATGCCAGGGCAGTGAGGTAGGAGAAGGTATGTGGGTAGGGGAGTACCATCATTGAAACAAAAGTAGGGAGAAGAAGTTGGGGAGGGTGGGGGAGTTGGGAGGGGAGGATAACATATGAATTGAAATTAAAGTATCCAAAAAACAAAACAAAACAAAACAAACAAACAAAAACACATGATCTGCTTCCTTAGAGTTTTGTTTTCAAGAACCAAAAAGGGCTGGTATACATTGTGTTTATTTTGTTGTTATTTTTCTTGCTCACTTAGAACATAAAACTTTTGGTTATTAAAACAGTATTTAATAGTTAAATAAATATAAATATATAAAGAGTAAATATTTACTTTAAAAGTTGTGAAAAATGTTTCCTTAATTCATTATTCTCAAATAACTGACTTTTATTTTTTAATCCATTGTTAGATTTATCAATAGTTTATTTACACATTTAAGCAATGTAACTATACATTAAACACAAGTAAACACATATATTTATTTTTAAAAGTATTACAAGATTCACAGGTAAAGTAGTGAGAAAGACAATTTATTCTAAACTAAATCACATATAAGAATTGAAGGTCATCATTCATAGCAATAATTAAAACAATATTTTATATTTATATTAAAATATTTTTGGTTGAGGGTCAGTATAAATTAAGCATATTTCAAAATAAAATTTATAAGAATAAAATTTTAAATGATCATCACAAAACATACTCTATTATTTCCTTCCACAGTTAAAATAACTTTGTCCAAGGAGCTGTAAACATTCAATGGAATTTTGACATTGTTCTTCCTGTAGGGTTGCAAACTTATTCAGCTCTTTACTCTTTGCCCTAACGTCCATTAGGGACCCTGTTCTCAGTCCAATGGTTGGCTACAAGCATCTATCTGTTTCTATACTTGTCAGGCTTGGTAAGAGCCTCTCAGGAAACAGCTATATCAGGCTCCTGTCAGCCTGTACTTCTCTGCATATATAATATTTTCTGGGTTTGGTGTCTGTGTATGAGATAGAGCCCCAGGTGAGGCAGTCTCTGGATGACCTTTCAGTCAGTCTCTGCTCTTCAATCTGTCTCTGTATTTCCTCCTGTGAAAATTTTGATTCCCCTTTTATGAGGGACCGAAGCATCCACTCTTGTCTTTCATCGTTTTGAGCTTCATGTGGTTTGTGAATTGTATCTTGGGCATTTTGAGCTTTGGACCTATTATCCACTTATCAGTGAGTGTATAACATGTACGTTTTCTTTTATACTGGGGTTACTTAAATCAAGATGATACTTTCTAGCTTCACTTACTTGCCTATGAATTTTGCGAGGTCATTGTTTTTAATAGCTCAGTGTTAGGTACTCCATTGTGTAATTGTACCACATTTTATGTATCCATTCCTCTGTTTAAGAACATCTAGGAACTTTCCAGTTTCTGGCTATTATCAATAAGGTGCTATGAATAAAGTGGAGCATGTGGCTCGATTATATGTTGGAGCGTCTTGTGGTAGTGGGATTGCAAGCTGGTAAAACCATTTTGGAAATTGAACTTAGTACTATCTGAAGACCCAGCTTATACCACTCCTAGATATATACCCAAAGATGCCTTTTTATATTAGCATTTTATTTGCATCACTTTTATTTCCTCTTTCTCACCAAGGCTTCCTAAGCCCATAATTCACTCTTAAACTCGTTGACATTTCATGTTCAATTACATATTTGTGTGCATATACATACATACATATAGATCCTCAGAGCACGCATTAATTTTAAATTCTCAAAATATTTATTTCAAAAATCCAAATCTCTTTGTTTTATAATTGTTGAGGTACATATATTTTTCTTTTAGGGATGATGAGATTTAGAATAGCAATTTAGTTTTCAGATATATACTTAAGATAGTCAGAAGCTGGAAAGAACCCAGATGTCCATCAGTAAATGAATGGATACATAAATTGTGGTACATTTACAGAATGGCGTACTACTCAGCTATTAGAAACAATGACTTTATGAAATTCCTAGGCAAATGATGGAAGTAGAGATATCATTCTGAGTGAGGTAACACGGTCACAAAAGAACAGACATAATATGCAATCACTGATAATTGGATACTAGCCCCAAAAAGATCTAAATACACATGAAATAACTAACAGACTATATGAAGCACAAAAAGAAGGAAGGGCAAAAAGTGGAAGCCTCAGTCCTTCTTACAATAGAAAAAATAAGTGTATATAACCCTCTCAGAGTGTGGTAAACCTATACCTTAAAGCATATAAGAATTCAAGTGCTAAGAATGCAGAAATCACCATCCCTGACATAAAGCTATATTACAAGGCAATTGTGTTAAAAACTGCATGGTACTAGTACAGAGATAGGCACCTGGATCAATGTAATAGAATAGAAAATCCAGAAATGAGCTCTCACATATATGGTCACTTGATTTTTGACAAAAAAGCTGTAAACATACAATAGAAAAAGGATAGCCTCTATCAACAAATGGTGTTGATCCAACTGGCACTAAGGATGAAAAAGAATGAAAATAGACCCTTCCTCCTTTCCTTGTACAAAGCTCAAGTACAAGTGGATAAAAGATCTCCACATTAAACCAGGTACAGTGAAACTGTTAGATGAGAAAGTAGGCAAAACCTCAGAACACATAGGCATAGGAGAAAATTTCTTGAACAGAACAGCAAATGCTCTTGCTCTAATGTCAAATATCAACAAATGGTACTTAATGAGATTGCAAAGTTTCTGTAAGGCTAAGGTCACTGTCAAGAAAACAAAACAGCAGCCAATAGATTGGGAAATGATCTTTACCAGCCCCACATCTGATAGAAACCTAATATCCAAGATATACAAAGAAAACAAGAAGTTAGACACCAGGGAATCAAACAGTCCTATTAAAAAATGGGGTACAGAGCTAAACAGAAAGTTCTCAATTGAGAAATATTGAATGGCTGAGAAGCATCTAAGGACCTACAGGACATCATTAGCCATCAGGGAAATGCAAATCAAAACAACCTTAAGATTTCTCCTCACAATAGACAGAATGGCTAAGATCAAAATTTCAGATGACAGCAGATGCTGGTAAGGTTGTCAAGAAAGAGGAACACTTCTCCACTGTTGATGGGGTTATAAACTGATACAACCACTCTGGTAGTCAGTCTGGCGGTTCCTCAGACAATTGGACATTGTACTACCTGAAGACCCAGTAATTCCACTTCTGGGCATATACCCTAGAGACACTCCAATATACAACAAAGACTCATGCACCACAATGTTCATAGCAGCTCTATTTATAATAGCCAGAAGCTGGAAAGAACCCAGATGTCCTTCAGTAGATGAATGGATACAAAAATTTGAGATACATTTACACAATAGAGTACTACTCAGCTAGCAGAAACAAGGACCTTATGAAATTCTTAAGAAAATGAATGCATCTATAGAATATCATCCTTAGTGATGTAACCCAGTCACAAAAGAACAGACATAATATGCAGTCACTGATAATTGGACACTAACGTCAGAAAGTCCTGAACACGCCAGAAACAACTCACAGACTATGTGACATTCAAGAAAACATAGGCCAAAAAAGAAAAAAGAAAAATTATTAGGTTTAGTCTTTACACACCATGCACACTTTGACTACTTCAGGGTTACAACTTGTTTTGCATGTACTTTATGGTCATTGTAACTAGTAAGATTTTAATGTATCCTATGAAATCTTTAAAACATCAAGTACTGAGAATAATGTATTCATATACTTTTATGCAACATTGCTTTTAAAATCTGTATATTTATCTCTGTTTTTTAATATAAAGTAGTTAAATTTAAAAAGTTTATTGAGTTCCCAAATTTTAAGGACTAGTGAGAGGGAGATCTGAGCACCCAGGGAGCAGAGAGATCTCTGCCGAGTGCACACGGAAAGTGCGCCCCTGTCCTGCCTGATCCAGGGACCAGGAACCCAGCTTTGTGACCTCTGTTCCCACCTGGCAGCTTTGGGGCCCAGAACAGGGCTCAAACCATCCACAACATGGTCCAGTGGAGATCCAGGGACACAGACCAGGTACAAGGGAAAGGCAAGAACATATCACTGAAGACAAGACGGCAAGAGGAAAGCAAAGGAGCATATCCCAAGTAAACCAAGACAGCCTGGCAACACCAGTACCCAGCTCTCGAATCACAGCAAACATTGGAGTCCCAAACACTCCAGAAAAGAAGACACAGACCTAAAATCATACCTCAAGATGATGATAGAGATCCTTAAACAGAAACGGGAGGAAAGGCAAAAAGAATGAGAAGCCTTTGAAGGGGAAACAAGAAAAACACTCAAAGAACTAGAGGAAAACAGAACCAAAGAGATGAAGGAATGGAAGAAGGAATTTAAAACAGAAATTGACACAATAAAGAAAACACTAAAAGTGATAACCCTAGGGGTAGAACACCTAAAAAAGAAATAAGGAGTCACAGAAGCCA
This sequence comes from Micromys minutus, assembly GCF_963924665.1. NCBI lineage: Eukaryota > Metazoa > Chordata > Mammalia > Rodentia > Muridae > Micromys > Micromys minutus. The sequence goes on from NC_137975.1 coordinate 38,868,246, forward strand.
GCATTTCCGATAGACTACAAGAGATGAAAAAGAGAATCTTGGGGGCAGAAGACAACATTGTAAACATAGACAAAACAGCCAGAGAATATCCAAAAACCAAAAAGCTCCAAATCCAAAATGTCCAGGTGATTTGGGACACAATGAGAAGACCAAAACCTAAGGATAATAGGAATAGAAGAGGGAGAAGAATATCAACTAAGAAGCACATAAATATCTTCAACAAAATTGTAGAACAAAACTAACCTACCTTTAAGAATGAGATGACAACGAGCATAAAAGACGCCTTCAGAACTCCAAATAGGTTGGACCAGAAAAGAAATTCCTCCTGACACATAATAGTCAAAACACCAAGTGCCCAAAGCAAAGAAAAAATACGAAAAGCAGTAAGGGATAAAGGTCAGGTAATATATAAAGGCAGACCAATCAGTATCACACCCCATTCCTCAACAGAGACTATGAAAGCTAGAAGAGCCTGGACAGACATCATGCAAAGCCTAAGAGAGCACAAGTGCCACACCAAGCTGCTATACCCAGCAAAACTATCATCACCATAGATGAAGAGAGAGATGAAGATATTTCAAGACAAATCTAAATTTACACAATATCTGACCACAAACCCAGCACTGCAATGAATTATAGGTGGAAAACCCAATACAATGAGGGAAAATACATCCTAGTAAAAACAAGAAAACTCCTAAACAAGAAAACCAAAAGAAGAAAAAGACACAGACACAACTCAACCTACAAAAGCAATAATAGTAGGAAACAGAAACCACCATTCCCTGATATATATTAACATAAATGGTCTCATCTCCCCAATAAAGAGACATAGGCTATCAGACTGGATACAAAAACAAAATCCAGCATTTTGCTGCATACAGGAAACTCATCTCAGAGACAAAGACAGACACTATCTCAGAGTAAAAGGGTGGGAAAAAAACTTCCAAGCAAACAGCCCCAAGAAGCAAGCTGGAGTGGCTATTCTAATATCGAATAAAGCAAATTTCCATACAAAAGTTATCAAAAAAGATAAGGAAGGACACTTTTAACTCATTACAGGGGAAATCTGTCAGTAGGAACTCTCAGTCCTTAACAAATATGCTCCAAATATAAAAGCACCCACATTAATAAAAGAAACCCCAATAAAGATCAGAAAGTACATTTCACCCCACACAAAAATAGTGGGAGACTTTAATACCCCACTCTCACCATTGGACAGTCATGGAAACAGAAACTGAACAAGGACACTCTAAAACTAGCAGAGACTATGAACCAACTGTAATTAATATATATCTACAGAACATATCATCCTAAAGTAAAAGAATACACCTACTTCTCAGCACCTTATCGCACCTTCTCGAAAATTGACCACATAATTCGACACAGAATGAGCCTTAATTGATATAAGAAGATTGAAATACTCCCATGCATCCTCTCAGATCACAATGGTTTAAGGCTGGTCTTTAACAACAACAAAGAACAAAAATCCCACATTCACATGGAAACTAAACAATGCTTTATTAAACAATAGCAGGGTCAAAGAGATATAAAGAGAGAAATTAAAGGATTTTCATGAATTCAATGAAAACGAAAACACAACATAACAAAATATGGGATGTAATGAAGGCATTAATGAGAGGAAAACTCGTAGCCCTGAGCGCTTCAAAAAAGAAACTGAAGAGACCATACATCATCAACTTTACAACACAGCTAAAAGCTCTAGAACAAAAGGAAGCAGATACACATAAGTGGAGTAGACGGCAAGAAATAATCAAAATTAGGACAAAAATAGACCAAATAGAAACCAAAAGAACCATCGAAAGAATCAACAAAACCAAGAGCTGGTTTTTTGAGTAAATCAACAATATTGATAATTCCCTAGTCAGACTAACTAGAGGGCAAAGAGACAGTATACAAGTTAACAAAATCAGAAAGGAAAATGAAGAAATAACAACTGAAATTGAGGAAATTCAAGAAATCATCAGATCCTACTACAAAAGCCTATACTCCACAAAGTTGGAAAATCTGGAGGAAATGGATGCATTCCTAGAGAGATACAAGATCCTAAAGTTAAACCAGGAACAGGTAAACCATCTAAATTATCCCATACACCTAAAGAAATAGAAGAAGTCATCAAAAGCCTCCCAACCAAAAAAAAGCCCAGATCCAGATAGGCTCAGTGCAGTATTTTATCACACATTTATTGTGGACATAACACCAATACTCTCCAAACTATTCCACAATATATAACCAGATGCAATACTACCTAACACATTTTTTGAAGCTACAACAACCCTCCTTTCTAAACCACAAAAAGATCCTACAAGGAAAGAGAACCTCAGACCAATCACACTTATAAACATTGTTGCAAAAATACTCAACAAAATCCTTGAAAACCGAATCCAAGAACACATCAAAACAAAAATTGACCATGACAAAGGAGGATTCAACCCTGGGATGCAGGGATGGTTTAATATAAGGAAATCCATCAATGTGATCCACCATATAAACAAACTCAATGAACAAAATCACATGATCACCTCACTAGACGCTGAGAAACATTTGAAAAAATTCAACACCTCTTCATGTTAAAAGTCCTGGAAAGAACAGGAATCCAAGGTCTATACCTAAAGATAATAAAAGCAATATACACAAAACCAACAGCCAACATCAAACTTAAAGGTGGGAAATTGAAGCAATCCCACTAAAATCAGGGACTTGACAAGGCTGCCCACTCTCCCCCTACCTATTCACCATAGTACTGGAGGTCCTGTCTGGAACAATTAGACATTAAAAGGAGATCAATGGGATACAAATCAGATAGGAAGAAGTAAAAACATAACTATTTGCAGATGACCTGATAGTGTATTTAAAAGACCAAACAAATTCCACCAGGGACTTCCTACAGCTGATAAACAAGTTCAGAAAAGTGGCTGGATACAAAATTAACTCAAGCAAATCTGTAGCCTTCTTATATTCAAAGGACAAACATGTGGAGAAAGAAATTAGGGAAAAGATACTATTCACAATCGTCACAAAAACTATGAAATACCTTGGTGTGACTCTAACTAAGAAAGTGAAGGATCTGTATTAAATGAACTTCAAACCTCTAAAGAAGGAAGACAAGGAAGATCTCAGAAAATTGAAAGATCTCCTATGCTCATGAATTGGAAGGATCAATATTTTAAAAATGGCCATCCTACCAAAAACAATCTACAGATTCAATGCAATCACCATCAAAATTCCAACCCAGTTCTTCATTGAGTGGCATAGATCAACGTGCAATTTCATATGGAATAATAAAAGACCTAGAAAACTGAAATCCATCCTCAACAACAAGAAAACATCTGCAGGAATCACTATACCTGACCTCAAGCTATATTACAAGGCAATTGTGCTGAAAACTGCATGGCACTGGTACAGAAATAGGCATGTGGATCAATGGAATAGAATACAAGATCCAGAAAAGAGCCCTCACGTATATGGTCATCTCAATTTTGACAAATAATCTATAAACATTCAATGGTAAAAAAACAGCCTATTAAGCAAATGGTGCTGCTCCAACTGGCACTCAGCATGCAAAAGAATGAAAATAGACCCTTTCTTATCTCTTTGTACAAAGCTCAAATGTAAGTGGATCAAAGATCTCCACATTAAACCAGATACACTGAAACTATTAGATGAGAAAGTAGGGAAAACCTTAGAACACATAGGCACTGGAGAAAATTTTCTGAACAAAACACCAATGGCTCAAGCTCTAAGGTCAAAGATTAACAAATGGGACTTAATGAGATTGCAAATTTTCTGTAAGGCTAAAGACATTGTCAAGAAAACATAACGGCAGCCAACAGAATTGGAAAAGATCTTTACCAACTGCACTTTCAGATAGAGGCCTAATATCCAAGGTATACAAAGAACTCAAAAAGTTAGACACCAGCGAATCAAACAACCCTGTTAAAAAATGGGGCACAGAGCTAAAAAAAACCTTCTCAATTGAGGAATATGGAATGGCTGAGAAACATCTAAGGAAGTGTTCGACATTCTTAGCCATCAGGGAAATGCAAATCAAAACAACCCTGTTATTCCACCTCACACCAGTCAGATTGTCCAAGATCCAAACTTAGATGACAGCAGATTTTGGCGAGGTTGTGGAAAAAAAGGAACACTTCTCCACTGTTGGTTGGGTTGTAAACTGACACAACCACTCTGGAAATCACTCTGGCTATTCCTCAGAAAATTGGACACAGTACTACCTGTAGATTCAGCTATTTCACTTCTGGGCATATACCCCAGAGACACTCTAATACACAACAAAGTTACATGCACCACAATGTTCATAGCACCTCTATGTATAGTAGGCAGCAGCTGGAAAGGACCCTGATGTCTTTCAGTAGCAGAATAATACAAAAATTGTGGTACATTTACACAATGGAGTACTACTCAGCCGTCAGAAACAAAGACTTAACCAAATTCTTAAGAAAATGGCTGCATCTAGAGAATATCATCCTGAGTGAGATAACCCAGCCACAAAATAACAGATATAATATGCAGTCACTGATAGTGGGATGTTAACCCCAGAGGCTTGGGCTGCCCCAAAAACAACTCACAGACTGTGTGAAGTTCAAGAAAATAAGAAAAACAAAACAAAACAAAAAAATCAAAAAAAAATAAATAAATAAAATAAAAACAAAATGTCATGCTCAATCCTTACACACTAAGAAAACGCTGAGTAATTCCGGGTTACATCCTGTTTTACATGTACTTTTTGCTCATTGTAACTAGTAAGACCTTAATGCAGAGTATCAAACCTTAAAAAAAAGAAAAAAAAAAAAAAAAAGCCAAGCACTGACACAATTGTATTCGTATACATATATGCAAAAATTTTTTAATTTTTTTCTTTTATCTCTGTTTTTTAAAATGAAGTTAAAAAGAAAAAGAAAAAAAGTTTATTAAGAAGAAAAAATGTATGTAGCCTTGTGGCAATCCTTCATATTGAAAATTTATATGTTTAACCTTTATACACCTAGAGAACTTTGACTCTTTTCACGTTAGATTTAGTTTTACATGTACTTTATGCTCTTTGTAACTAGTAAGTTTTCAATGCATAGTATCAAACCTTTAAAAAAAAACAAAGAAGTACTGACAAAAAGCATGTATTCATATATTTAATGCAAAAATGCTTTGAAAATATGTTTTTAAAAATAAGGTTGCTTAATTAACCTAAAAGGAATCATGTGCTGAGGAAAGAATGAATAACTTGTAAATATGCTGGAGAATGATTGTTATGCATTTATTGAATAGAAATATGAAGTTGCTCATGACACACTGAGATGCCAAAGCTAACAGCACGAGTATTGATCAAAACATGGTTAGTAATAACAAAAAACTTGAAGTATTTTGATTTTCCATCAATGTGATAATTCAAAAATAAAGTAAACATGTTGGGTGCACATAATGACAATTATCAAAAGCAATAAATGAGTGCATGAGCAAATACACCAAAAAATGTAGTAAACATACAGGAAAAAGTACAATTAGAAAATAAAAATCATAGATATATACAAGGTTATGTGACAGATAAACTCACACACACACACACACACACACACACAAACACACACACACTCACTCACTCATTCACTCACACACACACTCATGTTCACTGCAGAATTATCTGATTGAAAGTAATTCCATGGTTCAAGCAAACTACAAATGTCAAGTTACAAATGAACAGAAGTTTTATACTGACCTGCTAAAAGGAGAAAGAACACTGTTTTAACATGAGGATCTAGAATGTCTTGAAGGTGGATGTTCAGGGCTTATCAGCTGTTAATATCTTCAGGGACAGAACAGGCTTCATATTAATTTCAGAAAGCAAAAATCGGATTGTATCAACCACATTTCATGGTGTTACATATGCTTGCCAACCACTCCACATGGAAAGCATTCTTCTGGAAAAATGATATCAATTGAAAAATAAATTCTGACATAGCCCTATCTTTTTCAAATATTACTAGTTGTCAATCACTGAACTTCTTTAGTTCAAAGATACTTCAGTATTTTATTTTAAACAAAAATGTTGCCTCAGTCTTTGTTCTGTAACTGAATTCTGTGTCAACAGTTGTTTGAATTTTGGATATCAGAGTTGTTGCTGCAAGTTGACCTTCAGTGAGTTGTTATATCTGATTTAAGGAGATTGGAAGGTTTTGAATAAAAGATATTACTTTCAGGGTTTACAATTTTGATCCATACGTATCATATATTTTGTCCTATCATAAACTACATTACTAGATGTTTCTATAGAGTTGTTTATATATTACATAATTAAACCATATAATTTTCCAAATATTGTAATACATATGAGTTAGGCTTCATATTATTTTTATGTAAACATTTTAATGTAATATTTATGAAATTTTCTTGTTTTTATCTCACCCCCAATTTAACAAATTTATAGGATTCCCCTTCAAATTCAGAGCTATCAGATCTAACTACACAGAAATTAAAGAGCTGAAGCTTGCTGTCACTGTGTGGTCTGTAATCATAACTCAGACTTTCTTCTACACTTTCACATTCCTAAAATTGTCATGAAGTATATAAGTTATATTTCGAGTATTGTCTTAAATTCAAATTAGACTCAGAGAAAAGCAATACAAGATTCATTATGTCATATTCAGTGCACTTCTAGTTAATTTGTCAGATCCCTCAAGAGTTGTTACATTAAACTTGCTTTCTGTGTTTGTTGATGTAAGTACATTTCAGTATACATGAATCAGAAATCCCAAAGAGGAATTTTTATTAAAAGTTGACTCTGAATAAAGGTGTAACTATGATTGAAGAAGCCAGCAATACTTCCTAATCATACAAAATCAGAAAGCAAGTAGCAAGTCAGGCTTGCTGTTTAACACCGTGAGGACAAAGCTGTAAAGTTAATTTTGTCAGAGTTAACATGTGTTTAAATGTGATTTTAAAGTATTTGAATGTCATTGCATGTCTATGGGTAAAATGTTTTAGGAAAAAATATGTCTGGATTGCTGATCATCTCCTGCTAGGACCTGAATTATTGTCTATAAGGAATATTTTATCTTTGGGCTACACTACAATGCCAATATAAATTTAGCAAATATATAATGTTTTATTAAAGTAAGTCCACAAGGATATTAATATTTAGTAATTTCAAACATTTATATAATGAGTGGAGGTTATATCAAAACATATTTTTTTCTATCAAATTCTCTGTAGATTCCCTAACACGTTTTCTTCACAGTTTCACGCTGCTGTATATATAGATATATATGTATATAAATATATATAGGTACATATATACATATGTGCACATATACACATTTAAACATTTATATATACATATATAATATATGTATTATATAAAATACATATTGCATATATTGCATACTCATATGTGAATATCTGCATATGTAATTTAAATTATACATAACTGTTTAAAGAAAATAAGTCTGATCAAGTTTTTAATATTATCTTTCAGTGATTTTTTTATAAATGAATTTAAGAATTGTTAATAGGTTAAAATATTTAATACCTAGAAAACCGTTTTTGGAAATTTTCTTTAGAGTCAAGGTTTGTTGACATTATTGCTGCTTTTCATTCCATTGTTATAAGGTAGTGGAAGATCTTCAAGAATATAGGATACAGCATGGCTTTGTCTCTCTTATTGTGTGGTCAGCCCTATGAGACATATCTAGTCAGTGGAATTGAAAAGCTGGATCCTGTTTTTCTTGGTTATCAACAAATTTCTCTACTGTCTTAACTACCATTTTATCTCAAGTTGGCTGCATACTCTCTCCCTACTTATTCAATATAGTACTTGAAGTCCTAGCCAGAGTAATTACACAACAAAAGGAGGTCAAAGAGGTACTAAATGGAAAGGGAGAAATCAGAATATCACTATTTGCAGATAATATGATAGTACGCTTAAGCAACCACAAAAATTCCACCAGAGAACTCCTAAAATTTATAAACAACTTCAGAAAAGCAGCTGAATATTAAGTTAATTCAAACAATCCAGTAGCCTTCCTCTACTCAAAGAATAAACCTGTTGAAAACAAAAACCTTAGAACACATAGGCTCAGGAGTAAATTTCCTGAACAGAACAGCAATGGCTCGAGTATAAGGTCAAAGATTGACAAATGGGACTTAATGAAATTGAAAAGTTTCTGTAAGGCTAAGAACACTGTCAAGAAAACAAAACGGCAGCCAACAGAGTAGGAGAAGACATCAGATAGAGGCCTAATATCCAAGGTATACAAAGAACTCAAGAAACTAGACACCAGAGAATTAAACAACCCTATCAAAAAATTGGGTACAGAGCTAAACAAAAAGTTCTCAATTGAGGAATATTGAATGACTGAGAAGCATCTAAGGACCTGCTGGACACCATTAGCCATCAGGGAAATACAAATCAAAACAACCCTGAGATTCCACATCACACCTGTCAGATTGGCCAAGATCAAACATTCAGATGATAGCAGATGCTAGCTATGTGGAGAAAGAGGAACACTTCTCCACTGTTGGTGGGGTTGTAAACTGGTGAAACTACTCTGGAAATCAGCCTGGCGATTCCTCAGAAAATTGTACATAGTACTACCTGAAGACCCAGTTATTCCACTTCTGGGCATTTACCCCAGAGACGCTCCAACATACAACAAAGATACATGCACCACAATGTTTATAGCAGCTCTATTTATAATAGCCAGAAGCTGGAAAGAACCCAGATGTCCTTCAGTAGATGAATGGATACAAAATTTATGGTACATTTACACAATGGAGTACTACTCAGCTATCAGAAACAATGACTTAATGAAATTCTTAAGAAAATGGATACATCTAGAGAATACCATCCTGAGTGAGATAACCCAGTCACAAAATGCAGACATAATATGCATTCACTGATAATTGGATACTAACCCCAGAAAGCTCTGAACACTTCAGAAACAACTCCCAGACTGTGTGAAGTTCAAGAAAAAAGAAAAAAAGAATGGAAAAGAAAAAAACCATTATGTTTACTCTTTTAACACCAAGAAAACTTTGACTAATTCCAGGTTATATCCTGTTTTACATGTACTTTATGTTCATAGTAACTAGTAAGACCATAATGCACACTATTAAACCTTTTTTAAAAAGCCAAACAATGACAAAAATGTATTAGTATACTTTTATGCAAAATGCTTAAAATTTGTACATTTATCTTTGTCTTTTAAAATATTCTTCAATAAATAAAAACAAAATTAGGAAAATGACACCCTTCCCACAGTCACAAGTAATATAAAATACCTTGGTGTGATTCTAACCAAGGAAATGAAGTGTCTGTAAGACATGAACTTTAATTCTTTGAAGAAGGAAACTGAAGAATTCAGAAAATGCTCATGGCTTGTCAGGATTAATATAGTAAAAATGGCCATTTTGCCAAAAGAATCTAGAGATTCAATGCAATCTCCATCATAATTCAAACTCACTTCCTCCTAGAGCTAAAACTGAGCAATTTGATTATCTTAAGTATAAATTATAATTGTCATTAATTTTTAAGCATATAATTGATTCGTCCCTTTATCAGTTGGGTACCTCAACCCAAACTGTATTTAAATGGTTATTTATTTTTAACAAGCAATGCGGTTAATTCCAAAGCATGCTCATTTCCTCCCATTGCTGTCTCTCCTTGGCAGCTGTATATTAATGTCAACCATCAAAGTAGATATAATATCTAGCCCTTAATAAAAAATGTGCAATTTGCAAATTTATTTGGAATAACAAAAGTCACTGTATAATTAAAACTATTCTCAACAATAAAAGAACTTCTGGGGAATCACCATATCTGACCTCAAGTTGTATTACATAGCAATATTGATAAATAGTGTATGGATTATATGTATTGTGACAGACACAGAAAGCTAGATCAATGAAATGTAGTTAAAACCCCGAAGTGAACCCACACACCTATGGTTACTCAATCTTTGACAAAGGAGTTAAAATTATCCAGTGGAAAAAAATGACCACTTTTAACAAATGGTCATTAGGACAAAATAGCTAAAAACAGATTAGGAAAAGATTTTAATATCCAGTATGCTCAAAGTACTCAAGAAATTAGACTCCAGAGACTCAAACAGCCCTATTAAAATGGAGGACAGAGCTAAAAAAAATTTCCCAACTGAGGAATACCAAATGTCTGAGAAGCACCTAAAGACATGTTCAACATCCTTATTCATCAGGAGAATGCAAATCAAAACAACCTCGAGGTTACATTTCACATCAGTCAGTATGGTTAAGATAAAAAAACTCAAGTGACAGCAGTTGCTGGAAAGGAGGTAAAGAAAGATGAACATTCCTGCATTATTGGTGGGATTTCAAACTGGTACAAGCACTCTGAAAATCAGTCTGGTTTTTCCTCAGATAATTGGACATAGTATTACCTGATGACCCAGCTACGCCACTTCTGGACATATAACCAAAAGATGTTCCAACATATAATTAGGAAAAATGCTCCACTATGTTCATAACACCCTTATTTATAATAGTCAGAAGCTAGAAAGAGCCTGGATATCCTTCAACAGAGAAATAGACAAGAAATTGTGGTACATTTGCATAATGTAATACTATTCAGCTATTAAAATTAATGATTTCATGAAAGTCTTAGGCAAATGGATGGAACAAGAAAATATCATCCTGAGTGAGGTAACCTAATCACAAACAAAAGAAAACAACACAAGGAACACAACAAAAAAAATACCCACCTTGGTATGCACACACTTATAAGTAGATATTAGCCCAAAAGCTCAGGAATACACCTGACACAAGTCACATACCACAAGAAGCTCAAGAAGGATAACCAAAGTGTGGATACTTTAATCTTTCTTAGAAGGGAAAACAAAAATATTCACTAAAGGAAATACATAGACAAAGTTTGGAGCAAAGACTGCAAGAAAGGCCATCCAGAGACTGCCCCACCTGGAGATCTATCCCTTATATAGCCACCAAACCCAGGCAATATTGCTGATGCCAAAAAGTGCATGCTGACAGGAGCCTGATATAGCTGTCTCCTGAGAGACTCTACCGGAGCCTGACAATTACAGAGGGTGATGCTCACAACTAACCTTGAACTGAGAATGGGGACTCCAATGCAGGAGTTAGAGAAAGAATTGAAAGAGCTGAAGTGTATTAAAACACCATAAGAACAATGATAACAATTAACCAAAGCTCCCAGGCACTAAACCACCATCCAAAGAGTACACATGAATGTACTCATGGATCAGCTGCACATGTTTGAGTGGATGGTCTTGTTGAGCATCAGTGGGAGGAGAAGACTCTTGGTCTTGTCAAGGCTCAACACCCCGGGGAATATCAGAGCAGGGAGGTATGAAGGGGTAGGTGACTGGGTGCACACCATCATAGAAGCAAAGGGAGGGCAGATGGGATCAGGATTATAAATGGGAAACCGGGAATGTGGATATCATTTGAAATATAATTAAAAATATCCAATCAAAAAATAAAACACTCTCATTGATCGCATAGAAAATAATACTTGGGAATTTTCAAATGCTTACTTAAAAAGAAAATACAAAACTAAAAAGAGATGATAGAACAAGAGATAATAATAGAAGGTAGAAGGGGAGGAGTAAAGGACACAAAGAGGAAGGAAGAAGTGAACAAGTGGGAGGGAAGGGGAGTGAAAGTTCCTGTCTTATCCATTTAATTTAAAAACAAATGTCTTCCATTTGAGTCATATATTTAACATATGACAAAGTATACTTTTATATGCATATAATATTAGTGAGGTATGAATTCGAGAACATCTCTGACCAGGAATAATTATTTATTTATTATAGGTTGTTGTGGTGTTGTTAATGCTGTTATTGTTTTGTTTTCCTGAGCAGCAGTTCTTTATTAAATTGAGAGTGCTTCAAAATGACTATATTTGGTAGCTGCAACCTTAAGAAAATAGAATATCATACTCTTCATTTAGGCAGCACTTAGTAGATTCTATTTTCTTATAACTAGTCATGTTATATTATAGTTTGCTATTGTACCTCAGAAGAAAAGTTGCAGTTAATATGAAATATGAGTCAGTATTTTTATTTAAAACTCTAACCTGTACTCTGATGAAACAGATTATGCTCCACTGAATAAACAAAGGGAAAATTGGTGCCCACATTCTGTGTTAGAGCTTTGGCCAAGTCCTACTGGGTATTCCCCTAGAATTCTAGTTCAAGAACTAATTTCAATTTATCTGATATTTTTGACAGTTAGACTTCATAAAATGTGAGACTTTACCAGTGAGATTTGCAAAGGTATGGTGCATATCAAATTGGAAAAAGATCAATTTTTATGGTTCAAGCAGGTTATAAAAGCCCGAATCAGCAGGCCTCAAAAAGTAGGGACACATTCAGAATATCAGGTTTGATTATCCAGGCAAAATTCCTGCGTGTGATAATTGATTAAGAGGGAAGAAGTAATGAAAAGAAAAAAAATGTGGATATAGAAATGATAGGATTAAAAAATTAGATTATTGAATCTACTGTAAGATTAATAAGCCATGATTTTACTTTTGGTATGGAGTTCTGTATATTAATACAATATAGTTATTTTTTTATAACATATTGTATAGATTCTTTCACTCTTGCTTTGTTATTGAACCTATACCACTCAATTGAAATGCAATGTGAAGCTCAAGTCCTTTTATAAGCTACTACTGCAAACTTTATATGATAATTTTGAAATTCACATTAATAGTTAATGTTGCTCTCATGTTACATACTAGCTTAGTTAATTACAGAAGTGAGCTTTAGTTAGCATCATGGAGATATTTCCAAAGTTGAACAAATAGGTAATAGAATAAGCAATATTTACCTATTCAGATATATAGTAGATTGATTTGCTAACTAGCTAGCTGGATAGATAGAGTCAGACAGACAGATAGGTAGGTAGATAATAGTCTTAAAAACCCTCAGAGATATATGGAATGTACCTTTAAGATATTTTATTAATAAGAGGCCTTTTTATCTTTCTTCTTTTTTTTTCCTTTTTTTTTTTTTTCCTTGTTTTACTGAGAGACAACTCAACTCCTGGAGTCACCTCCATTCTACTTCAAAGATGATGATGGGCATCAGAGAACCTCTTTATGGAGTTTGCTTCCAACGTGGCCATCTAGCTGCTTGCCCTTGCATCAAATACAGACAGTATGCTGTCTAAGCTGTGGACAAGAATGAAATAGGAAGAAATCAACTGCTGGACTTTACAAGGAAAACATATGCAAATTCTTCATAATTTCAGCTTCATAGAAAAGTATGTCATAATCTGGGCCAGGAGGCCAAAGATGTATACTCCAATGTGGCAAAGAAAGTCTAGCTGACTACCCAGGCAACTAGTTGTCTCTGGAAGATGCATGCTCTACTCTTCCTGATTACTAATGTAACATTTATCATTTTAAAGTCTCTGAAGGGTTAGAAACTAGGTAGATAGCTGCAGTCTCACAATTAAGCTTAAACTGTTTAGGGTTTAAAAAACACATTCCAATATCTTAAAAGGTTTATACAAGTTTAATAATTGCAAGTTGTGATAGGAAGTGATTTAAGGACAGAACCTTGAACTCACCAAGATATGATAGTTGAGTATTTTTCCAGGGCTATCAACACAATAGACTGGATCGTGTGGGTGTAATGTGACTTGATCATTTTCATAATTGTTCCTATTATATATAATTTCTTAATGTAAAAGAAAGGGCCTTTTTTGGACTAAAAGTAGATGACGTTGGTAGATGATTTTATGTGCTGGGCATTTAAATGTTTAATTCTGTACCAGGATGTAGTTAATATGCAGGTGGGGACAGGCGCAAGTTAATACAAGGCCTGTGATTGGGCAGTCAAAAACATAGGAGGTACAGAGTTTTGGAAAAGCAGAATATAAATGAGAAGGACGAAATTATCCAAGATGGAGCAGGAAGATGATCTACTTCCATGCAGCTTTAAATAGCCAGAGGTAGCTATGAATATCTTATAAGGGATTTATTGTTATAGGGCAATTTGTCTTATCTAGGTGAGCAGTTTATACAAATATCAGTTGGCTAAGAGTTAATTGTGTGGACATTTTGTGGAGTGGAAATTTATTGATATAAATCTGATTAATGAATTTCAAGCCTCTAGAATTTTGATTTTGCTAGGTTATTGGAATTATGACAATAACCACAGAGGGCAGATACTGGGAAGGTGAGCAGGGTCTGCAATGGAGAGACAGCCAGGGGCAGAGAGCCAAGAGGACTGCCGTTGCTGAGGCCATACACTAGCTGTGGGAAGACTGGTATGCTATACTGGAACACTTCGCCACTTTTATAATATTTACTGCTACTCCATAAGATTTGGTTTGAATATGGACTTTTGTATTGTCATTAATATGAACCATTTTCTGACTCAGTGTTTTGTAAAACATTGTTCTCCATCATCTTTTGGTTGGTCAGTAAAGAGTCGATCAGCCTCTATTTGGGTAGGAAATTAAAAGGGGAGACTTTCCGTATAGAGTCTGGAAGAAAGTTTCAGGGGAGACATAGAGAGCTGCTACTGGGCCACAAATGAAGAGGGCCAGGGTGAGAGCAAGATAACTGTTAATGGCCATAGAGCTGGGAAGTCGACCAGGCCAGCATAGCTCAAGCTTATTAAGACATGTGAAACACTCCATTTTCTTATTTGGGAAAAATGAGAGGGCATAGGAAAGCATCATATTTTTAGAATCAATAAAAAGCATATGTTTGTGTTTGTCTGTGTGTGTGTGTATGTGTTAGAGAGATAGAGAGAGAGAGAGGTGGTAATTTAAAATATTGGAGATTTTGCTTTGGAGAATTAAAATATATACCAATTCTGAGAACATGTTTGTGTGATGATTGAAAAATAAATTTGGAAAAACAGAAATTATAGTAAGACTTAGACTGTATAAGTGTAAGTGCATTGAAAAGAAGAGTGTTCTACTGAGCATAGTGGGCCTCATCTATCCTTTTAGAGATACAAAGGCTAATGCTAGAGAAGATTAAGTACATAAGAAGACCTTGTCACAGATAATCAAAATGAGGCAGCCACAGACATGACGGTCTGCAGATAGATAGATATAGACATATAAGTTTTATTTTCAAAGCAAAGAACTTGGAAATTCATAGCAAAATATAACCTAAATAATAAAGTTTTAAAAGAAAAAAATCATTAGTTCTAAAACAAATACACAGTGGATTCACTGGACTAAGAAGGTAAACCAGTGTAAATCTTTTTTCTTTCCTCATGATAAACTCCTGTATAGCATAAATCAATTATCTCTATCTGAATGGTCGAATGACATCTTGCACACTTGGGCTTTACCTTCTTTTATACTTATCTTCTAAGTATATTTAAGACACCAAGAATCAGTAGACCTTACCAATATTCTCACCAGATGTAAATGATTTCTAAGGACTAAGAATAAACTCTTAAGAATCTATGTTCTTGCTGTCTGTTACTAAAGCTGATATTGTGGATTGAATGTTTATTTATCACCCTTAGCCAATATTCTAAATCTAAATGATAACAGAAAAATTAGAATAAAGTTGATATGTAAAGTTATGTCTCTACTCAACAAGCTGAAACTAAGTTCAGATAAATGTGATACTTAAGTATAAAACTATGGGTGTCCTAATAAGAAAATAATTATGATAGAGAAAATAAGATTACATAGACAATTACCTGGGAAAAGGAAACACCAGTGTGGAAACTAGACCTACTGAGACAACTCAGATTTTCTAGAAATTATCTCAAATTGAGTTAGGAAGGGAATACACCTGTCTTTCCAGAAAATGGCCCTGGGGTACAATGAGTTAAAGCATCAGTTCAACTTCAAGAATACTAGGTTTTGAGGTTATTATATAAGACTACATATTAAGTATGCAATCAGGAACTTATGACCGTGTAATGGATTTTTTCTTTGGAAACACCATGCCACCTATATAGTAACAGTGTGTATACTGCAGGGGTAAATTAACTGAGAGGGAAGACTTCCCGTTGATTCTGTTTTTGCTCTCCCTAGCCCTTGACACCATCTTGAAATGCATACCTTTGTGTAGAGAAATATTAATCTGCCAGCAATGCTTTAATGGCAAGAGAAGTTGAAGCCAGAGAAATAGAAGGAGCAATAAAAATGGAACACATTGACAGAATTAGTTTGAGATCAAACAGAGGGATTCAATGAGAAGCTAAAATAAGCCAGATTCAATCAGCCAGCTTAGAGGAAATTTTGAGCTACAATAGCTGAATTAAACTAGCCACTCAGAATTTAGAAAGAACTCAAAATGGTGAACTTATTTAGCAGTAAGCATCAACACAAAGGTAACTTTCTAGAATGCTGGGACTTGTAGTTTTGGGAAAATAATATCCTAACGGGAAATATGGTAGCCTATATGTTTATCATTGTAAACCCTTGAAACACAAGTATTTACATCAGAAACAATGATCAATCCCACAAATTCAACAGTCTAAATGTCCTAAAGCTTAACAGTTCAAATGTCCTTATGAAGATCTGTTGATGTGGTGATTTTTCTTTAACAAAAGTCCTAATCTTCTGTTACTTAGCAAGTGTTCATTTACCAGTAGGGAGTCTAATGAATGAACTGCTCTTATTCAGCCACTTTGTTGATCTTATCCGAGGCAGGGAAGGTCGGCTTTCTGTGTCCTATGCATTGTTGATGTCTATGTATATTCCTTCCCTAACATGGGCTGGTTCATGAGCTCCAAAAAGACCACCAAGGAGCCAGTTTGGATGCAATAGCAATAGGGTCTCTTTTATTCAACCTTGAGCTCAAGCTCACTCACCACCTACCATGATGCAACAGGGCAGCAGGTTTTACAGGAAGTGGTGAGCAAGCACCAGGGTTTCCACTGGCAAGCATCTAATTGAATGACTATTGTATGTCGAAGGGGGGGAGTTGTGCTATGGAAGAAAACCATAAATAATCACAAAGAGTCTGAAAGTACATTTGAAACAATCAGATAAATCTTAATTGACTGATGCAAGCAAGTCACAAGGGAGTAATTCTGGGATATAAGAGAAGGACAAGCCTGGAGTTCTTCCTGGTACTTGAATGCATCTTGGGGTCAGTTGAAGGTCAAGTTCTTAGGCTCTTTTTATTTTAAAATGGAATAACTTTGGCTTCTCAGAGTCATACATTTTTTGTGGAAGCTTCTCTGATTCAGATCGGATCTTTATAAATTTTGCTGAAATCCACAGTCTTTCACCTTTGCAAATATAGACAAATTTCTTTCTGAATGTAGCACATGTTCTGACTTCCATTCTGATGTTAAAACTTCTTAAAGTATACAGATTAATCTAATTTGGCAGGGTTATTTTTTTATAAATTCCATTGTCTTTCAACATAATCTTATTTCAATTTTTCTTTACTAATATGTAATTATGTGAACCCACACATGAACTAGACATGCATTCCTGTTCCATGCTCACCCACCGCTATGCCTGTAAGCTGTGCTTCTCACCCATTTAAACACAGAAACAATCAAGCCATATTACATAAGATTTCAACATACAGTGTGTCCAATACCTACTTTAGTTTTTTCTATTTGCTCTAGGGATTGATGACAGGACCTGCCTCTCTTGGGTTGTTTGTCCCATAGTATTACCTAACCCCCTTAAAGACTTCCCCATATTTACAGGATTATCATATAGGGAGATTCTTATAAATCAGGGATTACCTTGCTAGTCTACATTCATTAGTCTAATGCCTTTACTCACATCTACACATCTCAGAAGGCTCAAGTTTTCTAGAGAAGTGCTAGAAATACCTTGTCTACAATCCCTTTTCTAATGCCCTTCTCTTCTATAATTGAGACAACATACATTTTGATATATATATATATATATATATATATATATATATATATATATATATATATATATATATATATATATGATTCCTGGTCATTGCTTGTTCAATTATATAGTCATTAGTATCACAATGATCAAAAATTCTAATTTATTCATTCACAAGTGCTGATGGAACTTTTAAAGGTCTAAAAACTATTTTATACTCTGCATTTACATTTTTGAAAGCTATGTTTAATTAGCACTTGTATCACATCTGTAATAACTTTGTCTGACTTGGTTTAGAGCACATGTCAATGTACATAAGAAGTCAGTAAGAGTCTTTCTGGACTTTTTCATAATGATTGTGACTGGTATAGACACCTTTTCATCCTCCTCCATCTTATATCAAGATCTTCAAGCTACCAAAGTGCGTTGTATAATAACAGAGTCATCAAATTGCATTTGCTGCCTTACATCAGCAAATTGACCTGCATCTAACAGTTGGTCTTTTATGCTATTAACAACTTTAGCCTATTATGATTTTCCATAAGTGCAGCTACTTTTTTTTTTACCATCATGCCATCTATGAGAACTAGCTTCCAATTCAGCCATGGCTAAATCTTTCCTCTTTGGGGAAAAAAATCCTGTTTTGGGTAAGCAGGGTATTTAGCCTCTATCTTAGTGTGTATGCATTCTGTAAGTTACTATTAATTTTGTAAAATGTTAAAGATCTTAGATTTTTCAAAAACATTTCAGAGTTGCTCATTTAAAAATTGCCACTGGGGAAAGGCGGCTCGTACAGGCTGAGCTACTGTGACCTGGAACAGATCTTAGGAACTTCTGTTCCCACCCGGAGAGGACTTCAGGACACAGAGCAGAGCCTGGCCCAACCACCAGCCGGAAAGACGGCTTGTACAGGCTGAGCAACTGGTGAGTGGGAGACCTAGGCTGCGGGGGAGCAGAGGGATCTCTGCGGAGTGCACACAGAAAGGGCACCCCCTTCCCTGGCCTGCCTTGTCCTCCCCGATACAGTGACCGGGAACAGATCTTAGGAACTTCTGTTTTCACCCGGAGACGACTTCAGGACGCAGAGCAGAGCCTGGCCCAACCACCAGCCGGAAAGGAGGCTCTTACAGGCTGAGCAACTGTGACCAGGAACAGATCTTAGGAACGTCTGTTCCCATCCGGGGGCGACTTCAGGACGCAGAGCAGAGCCTGTCCCAGCTGCCACCCGGAACCTGGGCTGATGGGGAGTAGAGAGATCTCTGAGGAGTGCACACGGAAAGTGTACCAGGGACACAGACCAGATACAAGGGAAAGGCAAGAACATATCACTGACAACAAAATGGCAAGAGGAAAGAGAAAGAGTATATCCCAAGGAAACCAAGACAATCTAGCAACACCAGAACCCAGCTCTCCGATAGTAGCAAACATAGGAATTCCAAACACTCCAGAGAAAGAAGACACAGACCTGAAAACATGCCTCAAGACGCTGATAGAGTTACTTAAACAAGAAAGGGAGGAAAAGCAAAAAGATTCAGAAGCTTTTAAAGAAGAAACAAGAAAAACACTCAAAGAACTCAAAGAACGAGACGAAAACAGAACCAAAGAAATAAAGGAATGGAAGAGGGAAATTAAAACAGAAATTGACACAATAAAAAAAGAAAAGCACTAAAAGAGATAACCCTAGAGTCAGAACACCAAAAAAAGAAATCAGGAGTCACAGAAGCAAGCATTTCCAACAGATTACAAGAGATCGAGGAGAGAATCTCGGGGGCAGAAGACAACATTGCAAACATAGACAAAACAGCCAGAGAAGATGCAAAAAACAAAAAGCTCCTAACCCAAAATGTCCAGGAAATACAAGACACAATGAGAAGACCGAACCTAAGGATAATAGGAATAGAAGAGGGAGAAGAGTATCAACTAAGAGGCACAGTAAATATCTTCAACTAAATCATAGAAGAAAACTTCCCTACCCTCAAGAATGAGATGACCACGAGCATAAAAGAAGCCTTCAGAACTCCAAATAGGTTGGACCAGAAAAGAAATACCTCCCGACACATAATAGTAAAAACATCAAGTGCCCAAAGTAAAGAAAGAATACTAAAAGCAGTAAGGGAAAAAGGTCAGGTAACATATAAAGGCAGACCAATCAGACTCACACCCGATTTCTCAACAGAGACTATGAAAGCTAGAAGAGCCTGGACAGACATCATGCACTCCTTAAGACAGCAGAAGTGCCAGCCCAAGCTGCTATACCCAGCAAAACTATCAATCACCATCGATGGAGAGACAAAGATATTTCAAGACAAATCAAAATTCACACAATATCTGACCACAAACCCAGCACTACAACGAATTATAGGTGGAAAACCCAATACAAGGAGGGAAAATACAGCCTAGTAAAAACAAGAAAACTCCTAAACAAAAAAACTAAAGAAAAAAACACAGACACAAGTCAACCCAAAAAAGCAAAAATGGCAGGAAAGAGGAACAATTATTCCTTGATATCTATTAACATAAATGGTCTCAACTCCCCAATAAAGAGACATAGACTATCAGACTGGATACAAAAACAAAATCCAGCATTTTGCTGCATAGAGGAAACTCATCTCAGAGACAGAGACAGACACTATCTCAGAGTAAAAGGGTGGGAAAAAAACTTCCAAGCAAACAGCTCCAAGAAGCAAGCTGGAGTGACTATTCTAATATCGAATAAAGTAAATTTCCAACCAAAAGTTATCAAAAAAGATAAAGAAGGACACTTTATACTCATTACCGGGAAATCTGTCAGGAGGAACTCTCAATCCTTAACATATATGCTCCAAATAAAAAATCACCCACATTCATAAAAGAAACTCTACTAAAGCTCAAAAAATACATTTCACCTCACACAATAATAGTGGGAGACTTTAACACCCCACTCTCACCAATGGACAGATCAGGGAAACAGAAACAGAACAAGGACACAGCAAGACTAGCAGAGACTTTGAACCAACTAGAATTAATAGATATATACAGAACATACTATCCTAAAGTAAAAAAATACACCTTCTTCTCACCACCCCATGGCACCTTCTCGAAAATTGACCACATAATTGGACACAGAACGAGCCCTCATCGATATAAGAAGATTGAAATACTCCCATGCATCCTCTCAGATCACCATGGTCTACGGCTGGTCTTTAACAACAAAAAAGACAACAAAATGCCCACATACACATGGAAACTAAACAACACTCTGTTAAAGGATAGCAGGGTCAAAGAAGAAATAAAGAAAGAAATTAAGGATTTTCTAGAATTCAACGAAAACGAAAACCCAACATACCCAAACCTATGGGATGCAATGAAAGCAGTATTGAGAGGAAAACTCATTGCCCTAAGTGCTTCCAAGAAGAAACTGGAGAGAGCTCACATCAGCAACCTGACAGCACAGCTAAAAGCACTAGAACAAAAGGAAGCAGATATACCCAAAAAGAGTAGACGGCAAGAAATAATCAAAATTAGGGCAGAAATAGACCAAATAGAAACAAAAAAAAACCATTGA
This sequence comes from Micromys minutus, assembly GCF_963924665.1. Lineage (NCBI taxonomy): Eukaryota > Metazoa > Chordata > Mammalia > Rodentia > Muridae > Micromys > Micromys minutus. The sequence continues at coordinate 38,889,649 of NC_137975.1, forward strand.
AAAAATCAACAAAACAAAGAGTTGGTTCTTTGAGAAAATCAACAAGATTGATAAACCACTAGCCAGACTAACTAAAGGGCAAAGAGAGAGTATCCAAATTAACAAAATCAGAAAGGAAAGTGGTGACATAACAACTGAAACTAAGGAAATTCAAGAAATCATCAGATCCTACTACAAAAACTTATACTCCACAAAATTGGAAAATCTGGAGGAAATGGACGAATTCCTAGACAGATACAAGGTCCCAAAGTTGAACCAGGACCAAGTAAACCATCTAAATAACCCTATAACACCTAAAGAAATAGAAGAAGTCATCAAAAGCCTCCCAACCAAAAAAAGCCCAGGTCCAGACGGGTTCAGTGCAGAATTTTATCAGACATTTATTGGGGATATAACACCAATATTCGCCAAGCTATTCCAAAAGATAGAATCAGATGGAATATTACCCAACTCATTTTTTGAGGCTACAACAACCCTCATACCTAAGCCACACAAAGACCCTACAAGGAAAGAGAACTTCAGACCAATCTCACTTATGAACATTGATGCAAAAATACTCAACAAAATCCTTGCAAACCGAATCCAAGAACATATCAAAACCATCATTCATCATGACCAAGTAGGCTTCATCCCTGAGATGCAGGGATGGTTTAACATAAGGAAATCCATCAATGTAATCCACCATATAAACAAACTTAAAGACCAAAATAACGTGGTCATCTCACTAGATGCTGAGAAAGCATTCGACAAAATCCAACACCCCTTCATGTTAAAAGTCCTGGAAAGAACAGGAATCCAAGGCCCATATTTAAACATAATAAAAGCAATATACAGCAAACCAACAGCCAACATCAAACTTAATGGCGAGAAACTTGAAGCAATCCCACTAAAATCAGGGACTCGACAAGGCTGCCCACTCTCTCCCTACCTATTCAACATAGTACTGGAAGTCCTGGCTGGAGCAATTAGACAGCAAAAGGAGATCAAGGGGATACAAATCGGAGAGGAAGAGATAAAAACATCACTCTTTGCCGATGACATGATAGTGTACTTGAGTGACCCCAAAAATTCCACCAGAGAACTCCTACAGCTGATAAACAAGTTCAGCAAAGTAGCCGGATACAAAATTAACTCAAGCAAATCAGTAGCCTTCCTATACTCAAAGGACAAACATGTGGAGAAAGAAATTAGGGAAAAGGTACCCTTCACAATAGTTACAAAAACTATGAAATACCTTGGTGTGACTCTAACTAAAGAAGTAAAGGACCTGTATGACAAGAACTTCAAACCTCTAAAGAAAGAAATTGAGGAGGATCTCAGAAAATGGAAAGATCTCCCATGCTCATGGATTGGAAAGATCAACATCTTAAAAATGGCCATCCTACCAAAAGCAATCTACAGATTCAATGCAATCCCCATCAAAATTCCAACCCAGTTCTTCATGGAATTGGAACGATCAATGTGCAATTTCATCTGGAATAACAAAAGACCTAGAATAGCGAAATCCATCCTCAACAACAAAAAAACATCTGCGGGAATCACTATCCCTGACCTCAAGCTATATTACAAGGCAATTGTGCTGAAAACTGCATGGTACTGGTACAGAAATAGGCAAGTGGATCAATGGAATAGAATAGAAGATTCAGAAATGAGCCCTCATGTATATGGTCACCTGATTTTTGACAAAGGAGCAGTAAACATTCAATGGAAAAAGGACAGCCTATTCAACAAATGGTGCTGGTCCAACTGGCACTCAACATGCAAAAGAATGAAAATAGACCCGTTCTTATCTCCTTGTACAAAGCTCAAGTGTAAGTGGATTAAAGATCTCCACATTAAACCAGATACACTGGAACTATTAGATGAGAAAGTAGGGAAAACCTTAGAACACATAGGCACAGGAGAAAATTTCCTGAACAAAACACCAATGGCTCAAGCTCTAAGGTCAAAGATTAACAAATGGGACTTAATGAGATTGCAAAGTTTCTGTAAGGCTAAGGACATAGTCAAGAAAACAAAATGGCAACCAACAGAATGGGAAAAGATCTTTACCAACACCACATCAGATAGAGGCCTAATATCTAAGGTGTACAAGGAACTCAAAAAGCTAGACACCAGAGAATCAAATAACCCTATTAAAAAATGGGGTACAGAGCTAAACAAATCATTTTCAGTTGAGGAACACCGAATGTCCGAGAAACATCTGAGGAAGTGCTTGACATCCTTAGCCATCAGGGAAATGCAAATCAAAACAACCCTAAGATTCCACCTCACACCAGTCAGATTGGCCACGATCCAAAACTCAGATGACGGCAGATGCTGGCGAGGCTGCGGAGAAAGACGAACACTTCTTCACTGTTGGTGGGGTTGCAAGCTAATACAACCACTCTGGAAATCTGTCTGGCGATACCTCAGAAAATTGGATATAGTACTACCTGAAGACCCAGCTATTCCACTTCTGGGCATATACCCCAGAGACACTTTAATACACAACAAAGATATATGCACCACAATGTTCATAGCGGCTCTATTTATAATAGCCAGAAGCTGGAAAGAACCCAGATGTCCTTCAGAAGATGAATGGATACAAAAATTGTGGTACATATACACAATGGAATACTACTCAGCCACCAGAAACAATGACTTAACCAAATTTTTAAGAAAATGGCTGCATCTAGAGAAGATCATCCTGAGTGAGATAACCCAGTCACAAAAGAACAGATATAATATGCAGTCACTGATAGTGGGATGCTAACCCCAGAGGCTTGCACTCCCCCAGAAACAACTCACAGACTGTATGAAGTCCAAGAAATAAAGAAAACAAAAACTATACATATATTCACAAAACAAGAAGACTTTGACTATTTCTATGTTGCGTTTTGTTTTGCATGTACTTTACGCTTATTGCAACTAGTATGTTTTCAATGCATACTGTCAAGCCCTTGAAAAAAATCAAGTACTGACTAAAAAACATATTCACATGGTTTTATGTAAAATTTATTTTAATGTCTGAAAAAACTGTACTGACAAAAATGTATAATTTTAAGCAAAAAATGTTTAAAATCTTTAAAAAAAATAATAAGCTGTTAGTCTTTTGTGTAGATGGAAATATCTCAAGAAACACTTCTTGTTATGATTAATAATTTGAGTCTTATTTGTAACAGATAAGAGACCAATGTATTTTCCATGTATTTTCATGTTAAAAAAAAATAAATCTTGTTTTGAAGACAAAAAATAAATAAATAAATAAATAAATATCCTTAATAAAAGGAAAAAATAAATAAATAAAAATTGCCACTGTTTTCTGGCATTTGTTCCCAAGTAACTGAAAAAAGTAGTGGGGATGGTCACATTTCCTCAATTTTATTAAGAGATAGTTACGTAGTTTTCTCAAACTCATTATGTATCATAGGTTCCCAAGTGCTTCCTGTATTCCTGTATTCCTACTTTCTCTGGCTTTTGTTCCCCAACCTTTTCTTTCAGATATGGGATTGGTAAAGATCATTTCCCAATCAGTTGGCAGTCATTTGATTTTTCTTAACAGTATCTTTAGCCTTACAGAAACTTTGCAATCTCATTAACAATCTCAGGTTTTTTTTTTTTTTTTTTTTTTTTTTTTTTGATTTGCACTTTCCTGATGACTAGGGTTGTTGAACATTTCATTAGGTGCTCCATGCAGTTTGATATTCCTCTTCTGAGAATGTATTGTTTAGCTCTGTCCCCGTTTTCTTAATAGGATTATTTTGCTTTCTACAGTCCATTGTTCCCCATACTTGGGCTTCCTTGTTTAGCCTAAATAAAAGAAGATGCACCTAGTATTGCTGCAACTTGACCTTTGCCATCTACTCATGTCAGCTGGTTGATATTCATCAGATGAATATCTTCCCTTTTCTGAGAGGAAGTCCTAGAGGATTAGATAAGGTGAGCGATGTGAGAGGGAGAGACTGGGAGGAGTAGACTTGTGGAATCTGAGTTCCAGATGTCAGGAAAACAAATAACTTATTTTTTTAAAGGAAGTTATGTTTAACATACCATTATTTTATCCCTCACTGGGCTATTAAAGTCCTATTTTGTTTGTTTGTTTCTTTGATTCTTTGAGTCCTTTCTTCCTTCCTTCCTTCATTTCCTTCTTCACATTTCTTTCCTCTCTCAAAGTTCATTTGGTTTGTTTTATACATAACCTCCAGCCCTTTCACCCCATCCTTGGTAGAAAGAATAGAGAATAAACCCCCAAATTGGAACTATAGCACTATTGTGTTTTATAAAACAAAGTCAAAAAAAAATTCTTTCCATTTTATGTTTACTGGACCAGATGCTAAAAACCCCAAAGAAGATTGAGGCATACTATTTTTGCTTAGTTTTCCAAAACTATTTGAAATCTAATTATCCTTAGCCACTACAAAGGACACTATTCCCAATGTTACATTATTACTATTGACATATGACGGCTCATTTCTCTTTCTAGCAAGCCACTTTTCATATTTCACTGTCGCATAAGGATATTAAATAAATAGATTCCATCTATCCCCGGGGCAATCTAGGCAGAATAAGAAAGTAGGCTATTTTTCCCTCTCTGTGCTGACTTTGACCTGCATGCTAGAAGAACCAAAGTCCTTCCATGGCCCCTGCATTCTTCCCTTTAGTATTTCAAAAGGAAAATGCCTATGATATTTGAAAGCCTTTCTGTCTCCATTCATTCTTCTGCTCAATTAAATGTGCTTAACCTATGTTTCTCTCTCTAGGGGCTCTTTTTGACAGCTAATTATCTAATTGAAACTGATATGACACTGGGTTGTTAAACCTCCCAAGTCATTTACTTTGATTTAACAAAGAATTTTCTCAAGGCCATGTTGTAACTCAAAGGAATTTTAACAGAGAATTACCAGGGATATAGCCAAATAGTTGGGTTTTTTGAGTTATTATGTACAACAATTTTGTACTTAAAATCTTCAACACATTTAACAAAACATAGTTTACATGTCTGACATGGCCCCCAAGAATGATTGTTTTCAGTGTCATTAGCCCAGTAACCGGAATCTGGGAGAAACATTAGTTCCATTTGTTAACCTAAGCCTCATTATGCTGTTGTTGTGGTTTTATCATTAGTAGGTTGAATATCTAACACAAATTCTATCTTTTAACCTTATGATGGTAATGTTGTAAGTAACTTACTTCATATAATGAAACTCTTAGATATTAAAATGACCATCTACCATCATATTATTCAAAGTGCACACTATTACATCTTATGATGGGCTTATAATGATTCTCTAGTGCTTAAAAAGCAGTTCAGAAGTAGCAAATAAAAATGTAACCCCATGTTATTTTACATTTGTTCTTACTTTACACTTCAGTTTTTGCTGAATTCAAGCCTCCATAAATGGCAATCTCTTTTCATTTTGAAAATAGAAATGCAAGATATTAAATAATGAGTTACTGACTTCTATTTTATACCTGCCCAGTCTTTATCCTTAGAAACTTTCTTCTTCCCTGCCTCCTTTACAGCTTCTTCACTTTCCCTTTTCTACTTTCTTTCATTTCTTTCTTCCTCTGGATTGCCCTTTCTGTCCCAAACATAGGCTCAAATCCTGCTTTCAAAGAAAAGTCTCATACTATGACCATTAGTAACACAAAATATAAAGAAAAGTAAGAGGTTCTAGAAACACATTTTATCTAAATAATAGTCTGTCAGTCTCTTGCAAAGCATATTGTCTCAACCTTCACTGTATCCTGATTTAGGCTTTACACAATTTTCTTAACCAGATTTAAGTGAGAATAGAAACTTGTACATTAGAGAATAATTTCAACCAGCAATCCTTATTAAACTTACTTTGTTGAATCAGTATCTATGATAACGGAGAGCTATGCTTTACTGATTTTATAATGAGAAGCAGTTAAATCTAAAGTCCATTTTACATACCAAAGAAATAAAAGTTACAGAGTAACGTTCTTCATGTAAGTCACAGCTATAAGGGATATAGATGGTAAGGAAACAGAATTTCTAGAATTGTTCCAGTAGATCTGGGTGGTTGATCAGCAAGAATTGTGGAAACACGTGTGAGAGCCCCTTGGAATCTTATCATTAAATTTATGATGACATCAACTAAGTATTTAGACCCACCAACATATGATTGATGGTAAGCTTGTTACTTTCATTCTTTTCTTCACTATCAGTTATTTTCTTCTCTCTCTCACTGCTAGAAAGAAGTAAAGAAAATGAAATGTGATTTAGCTCAGCCCATATGTCAGTATTTTCACCTGTGCTGAGTGTTTCAGCAAGAAAACAAATAAAATTTAACTGCATAAAGTTATTAGAGGTGGACTCTTTATGGATTTTATTGACAATATTTCCCCATGACAAAAATTAGCTATAATTGTGTAAAGATTGTTTGTTTTCTTCTTTCTCCTTTCTTTCTTATTTATTTATTTGAATCTCCATCACATTCCTTTCTAGATACACTGAAATGTTTTAGACCATATTAAAATGTGGTTTCAAAATCTATAAATGACATTATAGAAAGATTTTAATGGAGCAACATGGCTGCTCTGGTAAGCATGTATCCAAAGTCCTTCTAGGTGTGTCTGATCATGCTGGAATACAGACACACCATGAGCACACACCTTTAATCCAAAAAATGATATGATAGTAACTTGTATTTGTAGAAGTAAGCAATCATGTTTGAAAGTAATATCTAGCAGAGAGGCAGAAAGCTCAAAATCAGAGAAAGATTTGACAGAATGAGTCAGAGATAGAATATGCCCACCATATTGAAGAACACCAGAGGAAGAAAAAGTTACTTGATACTTAGTCAAGGAGAGGAGAGAGGATAGGATAAGAAAGGAGGGAGAGGATTGGGGAGTAGAGAGAGAAGAGGGTCAGAAGAAAAAGAATTTTAACAGGAGACTATTATAGAGACAGTTAATTGGTGAAGACAGAAGGAGCCAGACAATAAGGAGCCAGTTTGAATCAGATGGTTTGGAAAGAAGTTTTAATCCAAATGAGCTGAGCAGTGACATCCAGCCAGATTAAAAAAAAAAAAAAAAAAACTAGAAAAAATAAGCTTATTCATCAGCAAACCTCCAAGATGACAATTATATTTGATGAATAAGTTTCTTTTACTTCACATTACATAACAATATTTGTGCATCAGTATATGATATGATCAAGAGAACTCCATAATTAAAATTCTATGTCAACATTTACTCAAATTATAAACATCTTACATTAGGTAGAAAAAATATTTAAGGTTTTATGGTGTGCATTAAGATCTTACTAGTTACAATGAGCATAAAGTATATGTAAAACAGCATGTAACCTGGAATTAGTCAAAGTTTTCTTGATGTGTAAGGAGTAAACATAATGTTTTTTTTTTTCTTTTTTTTTTTCTTTCTTGAACTTCACATAGTCTGTGAGTTGTTTCTGAGGTGTTCAGAGCTTTCAGGAGTTAGTATCCCATTAACATGGACTGCATATTATATCTGTTCTTTTGTGACTGGGTTATCTCGCTCAGGATGATATTCTCTAGATGCATCCATTTTCTTAAGAATTTCATAAAGTCATTGTTTCTGGTGGCTGAGTAGTACTCCATTGTATAAATGTACCACAGTTTTTGTATCCATTCATTTACTGAAGGATATCTGGGTTCTTTCCAGCTTCTGGCTATTATAAATAGAGCCGCTATAAACATTGTGGTGCATGTATCTTTGTTGTATGTTGGAGCATCTCTGAAGTAAATGTCCAAAAGTGGAATAACTGGGTCTTCAGGTAGTACTATGTACAATTTTCTGAGGAATCCCCAGGCTGATTTCAAGAGTAGTTTCATCAGTTTACAACCACACCAACAGAGGAGAAGTGTTCCTCTTTCTCCACATCCTTGCCAGCATCTGCTGTTATCTGAATTTTTGATCTTAGCCAATCTGACTGGTGTGAGGTGGAATCTCAGGGTTGTTTTGATTTGCATTTCCCTGATGGCTAAGAATGTTGAGCACTTCCTTAGATGTTTCTCAGACATTCCATATTCCTCAATTGAGAACTTTTTGTTTAGCTCTGTACCCCATTTTTAATAGGGTTTTTGATTCTCTGGTGTTGAACTTCTTGAGTTCTTTGTATACCTTGGATATTAGGCTTCTAACTGTTGTGGGGTTGGTAAAAATCTTCTCCCACTCTGTTGGCTGCCCTTTAGTTTTCTTGACAGTGTCCTTAGCTTTACAGAACTTTTGCAATCTCATTAAGTCTCATTTGTTAATCTTTGATCTTAGAGCTCAAGCCATTGGTGTTCTCTTTTAGAAATTTTCTCCTGTGCTTATGAGTTCTAAGGTTTTCCCTACTTTCTCATCTAATAGTTTCAGTGTATCTGGTTTAATGTGGAGATCTTTGATCCACTGGCACTTGACCTTTGTACAAGGAGATAAGAAAGTGTCTATTTTCATTCTTCTGCATGCTGAGTGCCAGTTGGACCAACACCATTTGTTGAATAGGCTGTCCTTTTTCCATTGAATGTTTACAGCTCTTTTGTCAAAAATCAGGTGATCATATATGTGAGTGGATCTTCTATTCTATTCCATTGATCCATGTACCTATTTCTGTACCAGAACCATGCAGTTTTTAGCACAATTGCCTTGTAATATAGCTTGAGTTCAGGGATAGGGGTTTTTGCAGATGTTTTCTTGTTGTTGAGGATGAATTTTGCTATTCTAGCTGTTAAAGGGTAGGCTCACAACAAAAAAATATAAGTAGAAAATTTAATAGCACTTTTAGATTGACTTTTAGTATTTTCTCCTTATTTTTTCTAGTTTTGTGACTTTAGAATTAGCCACAAAGATCATTTTTACTTAATGTTCTAATAGCTGCAAGAGATAATACTTGTTTACTTTTTCGAAAAATAATCACTCAAAAGTATACATTGACTCATGTTGTATGTTTATTTCAATAATATATTCTGACAAGACTACCCATAATAGCTAATCTAAAAAGATGAATGAACTCGTTAAATTAAGAACAAAAAACATTATTGTCATTTGAATATGTTGTCACACTTTTTCTGCTTTTTTGTGCTCAACTTCAACACTGTATAAATATGTATTATAAAAACCCATATCATGTGATTTAAAGATCAACTTATACTCAAAAATTACAGCTTTTAAATCTTATCTATTTAAAAAGTGTATAATCTGTCTATGTTTTCTGCTTTTCTAGGGTAAGAAATAGAGATTAGTATTTAAACTCTCTATGAATATAATAAATATTCACCTACTATGACTGAAAGGTCATTTTACAATCAAAGACACTGATATAAATAAAATTACTTGAAGACACTGTGCAAGTTTAGTCTTCTGTCCTGGTAGAAGGTTTTATGATCACTGAAACATAATTCCAAACAATTGAGTGCACTGTTTATTTAGCTACATCTCAGACACTGATATACATCACATGGCCCCACAAATATTCAAGCAAAAGTGTCGCTAAAAGTGTCAGCATTGCTGCACTCCATGACAAGGACACAGTTCACTTTCTGTTTTTATAATTTATAAATGAAAAAATCCATATTCATGATACAGTAAAAATGATCCCTAAATGCAACATTAGCAGTTTTAATATAATAAATCATTGCTTTTCTGTTTTTAAAAGAAAATAATGACTGACTTTTTAAAATAATTATTTTCTTTACTAACATTTCAAATGTTATCCCTTTTTCCAGTTCCCCCTCTTGGATCCCCCTATCACCTTTCCTTCCCCCTGCCTGCATGAGACTGCTCCCAGCCCCATCCCTCAGCACTAGCATTCCCCTACATTCGGACATTGAGCTTTCACCAAGCCAAAGGCCTCTCCTCCCACTGATGTTCTATAAGACCATCCTCTCCTTCATATGTGACTGGATCCATGGTTCCCTTCATGTGTACATTTAGGTTGTTGGTTAAGTCTCTGGGAGCTCTGGGTGCTCTGGATAGCTGACATTGTTATTCTTCCTAAGTGGTGGAAAACCCCTTCTGCTCCTTCTGTTCTTTTTCTAACTCCTCCCATGGGGACCCTGATTTCAGTCCAATGGTTGGTTGAGAGCATCTGACTGTATTTCTCAGGCACTGGCAGAGCCTCTCAGGAGACAGCTATATCAGGCTCCTGTCAACATGCACTTCTTGGCATCCACAATATTGTCTGGGTTTGATGACTATATATGGGATAGATCCCTAGGAGAGGCAGTCTTTAAGTTACATTAGAATAAATAGATAAATAAATATATTACTAATAATATTTATTGAAACACTCCACTGGTCTTCAATTCCTAATTTGCTGTCTATGGAGCTAAAAAATACAAAAAGAAAGATATAAGAAGGCAAAATAAGTTACTTCTGATTTTGGAGAAATGCAGTTTCTATCACCTGCAACTTGTTTTTTTTTTTTATCAATAAATTTATTTTATAAATTGGAATGTATATGTTGTTTGGCTTACATAAAAATCAAAATCTTTCTCTATTCAAATTTTCCTGGAAAACCAACAAAATTTGACTTCTGATTTTAATGCCTATTTAATAATCTGCTTTCTGAAAATAGTAATAAAAAAAGTTATAGCAGAACACTTTATAACCCAGAGAGAAATATCTAACTCTTAATTCTGGAAGTTCAAGGACATATTGTCAATACCCACAGAGTTATGGCAAATTTCTTATAGCAGATAATATCATAATGGCAGAAGTCTCATCCAGATAAAATGATGGACAAAAATCTAGGGCCCAAAAACAAATTACTATTTTTAAATATACTCATGTGAAACAGCTCAGAATCACAAGAGCTACCTTAATTCTTTCTAAGAGCAAAGAGCTTAGTGATATAAGGAAGGCTCCCTTATTAAAGATTATGATCTTCTACATATGTTTACTGAAGATAAGTTACCTTATGTAAACTCTCAACAGGACAAATCACACTTAATGTGTAAAAGAGGGAATCTGAATTATATTTTAATTAGCCTCTTAAGTATATTACAATTAAGAATGTCTACTCTAAGAATAGACTTTGTTTTTGTTTCTGTTTTCTTTTCTTATTTTAATATTTATTTATTTTATTTATATGAGTGCACTATAGCTGTCCTCAGACACACCAGAAGAGGGCATCAGATCTCATTACAGATGGTTGTGAGCCACTATGTGGTTGCTGGGAATTGAACTCAGGACCTCTGGAAGAGCAGTCATTGCTATTAACCTCTGAGAAGGCATGGTATTTTAATCGTTTCTCATTTTAAAAAGAAGTGAATTACAGCTTCAGTAACTAAGGTAGATAATATCCATAAAAGTAACTCAAGCCATAATTTCCAATTAGGAAATATTTGTAGACAATTTTTATGTAGAAATATTTCTAAATAAATGCCTATTTAGAAAGGATAGTGACTGTTGATTATTCATCAGTTTCAAATGCATTATTGTATATTATTTTTTCTGAATATTGTGTGTATTTTTTAGATCAACTGTACAGTGTAATAAGATATTGTAAAGTCATATAGCACATCTTGAAGGCTAACCACACAGAGAATATGCAGTGGTAGTTAACATACACGTAAAACTGTTACTGTGCAGTGAAGACCTAGATATTAAACCCATACTTTGTTTCTTAAACAGTGAGTAATAAGGAGACTATAATACCCCCTTCAGTGTTGAAAATATGTTATAGGCAACATATGTTGAAAATGACTTACACATAATGTCCATTAGAATCTTATCACTCTTCAGGACATTATATAGAAACATTCTACTAATTTCTGAGACTGCCCATCTTTACCTATAGTGTTAGTGTTTTAGTTTTATTGTAGTTGTTTATATCACTGTGGCATACTGGAAAAACACATATTGAAAAGGAAGAGTTATATTGGCTCATATGTTCAGTCCATGTGAACTGCCTTCAT